>NC_139029.1:76289354-77489354 GCF_964662115.1 Mustela nivalis | reverse complement strand
GTACATGGCACATGAGGCCTCTTAGGAAAGCAAGAAAGGGAGGTGAGCCATGGGGCAGCTGGCTCCGTGGCAGCATAGCACAATGCGGAGCTCCATGGAAACCAAGTCAGAATTTGAATCTGCATCATCATGAACGTCACTATTTAGTAGTTTGTTAGCTTCACTGATATTCTTAAAGAATTGAGATATATATATGGCATGGGGTATCCTAAAATGTCCTCTCCTTGGAGCCTTTCCCAAAGCTCACCATGACACACACTCAGCTTTCTGGGCTGGTGCCTGCTATTAGGGTTCCCATCTTGTGGGACTTTGCCTAAACTCTTGATCTTGTACATTTGTAACATTCGTAAGGAATCACAGCTTACTATCACCATAGTCTTGGGTCTTGGTGAGTTTCAGGAAGCACGTTTCATCTTCAAAGCCCAGCACAGAAAGCACCTGGTCAGACAGCATTCGGGGCACCCAGCTGAGTAGCTGTGCTCTGTTTGTTTTCCATCAGAGCCTGGCATTCTGTTTGTTCTTGAATGACACTGACTGCTGCCAGAGAAGCAAAGGGGTAACAGAGAAGAGAAAGAGGAAAGTGGGGGCAGAAGAGGAACAGAAAAAATTTACTGGTCCTTTTTCTGGGAATTAAGTTGCAGAGAAGATACAGCCTCTATCTCCATGGTGTTAACATTCTCAAGCAGGGATCAGCACACTTGCTGTAAAGATAGTTGACATTTTCCACTTTACATGTCAGACAGTCTTATACAAGTTGAAACCCTCAGCTTGGCCATTGTGGCACAGAAACTGCCCTAGACAGGACCTAACAGAATGGCTGAGGCTGTTTTGGCCACAGGCCAAATTCCATTCCCGTGAGTAAGCAGAGTTAGAATTAGAGGCATGGCAAAAGCAGCTCCGGACACCTATTAGGGACCCCAACCCCCTGTCAACCTTCCCCCCGCAAACTGAGCAAAGATAATTCTTAGGATGGAGAATGGGGATCATTTTTGAGCTCAGGAACTATCATCTTAGATCTCCAGTCTTGACTGATGCTCCAAAATACAAGATAGTCCTTATCGCTAACAACCAACAGCAGCCAGCCCACAGGAAGGTGTCGCTGCATTTGGCTTCTCACCTGCTTCACATCCACTGCATCTCATGCAATAAGATATCAATTCCTGCATAAAGCAGCATCTAAGGGACCAGCTCCAAATATCCAAGTTCGTCTCCTCAGCTGAGGAGGAAGCTCTACAGAAACAAAATTGCATGGTCAACCGATTGACGACTTTTTAAATTTGAGCTCTCAGGCAAAAATTTAAGGGAAGAGCCAGGAAATCTGCACATATTTCTAGTTCCCTCTTTGGTGCAAGTTTCCCTTTCTTGGAGTACCCCGTGCTATTTACCACTATAAAGCTAAAAGCCTTGAGAACTACAGAATGCTAAGCAATTATAAGTTAACTTTATACTTGTTTAAAATTTTAATTATCATCACTTGCTGAGATTCTGACCTGATGTGTTTTCCTCTACTTATAGGCATGACTTTTCTCCCCATCCTGAGGCTCAAAATCTCAGAGTCACCCTCCTCCTCCTCCTCCTTCACACTCTGCATTTGGCCAGGTGCCAAGATGCAGCATTCAACGTCACTACGTAATTCCCGGCTGTCCCTCTTATTTTGCTTTTATCACTGTCCCTTCTCCGCTACCTTTACTACCTTTCAACTGGGTGATGTTCCAGCTTCTAACTGAGCTGGACTGTCTTCTCTCCCACCCATTGATTTTGTACTCTGCTTCCTAAAATTGAGCTCTTGAATTGTTCAGTCATCATTACTGAGCAGCTATTTTGAAACAGGCACTGTGCTAATTACTGGGAAATAAGAACAGAGCTTCAGCACCCCTCTCGTTGGGAAGTTGTCCCAGAAATAGATCAGTTCAGTGCGGTAGGGAAAGAGTGCCATAGACTGAATGTTTATGTCCCCTCAAACTTCATGAGATGAAATCTAACCCCCAATGAGATGGTATTTGGAGGTAGTGGGGCCTTTGGGAAGTGGTTAGATCATGAAGGTAGAACCCTCATGAATGGGATTAGTGCCCTTATAAAAGAGACCCTGGAGAGCACCCCCTACCCTTCCTGCATTGTATGGTTACAGGAAAAAGGCAGCAGTCTGTGAACCAGGAAGTGGGCCTTCACCAGACACCGTATCTGCCAGCACCTTGATCTTGGACTTCTAGCCTCTAAACTATGAGAAATAAATCTCTGCTGTTGATAAGCTACCCTAGTCTATGGTAAGCGATGGGAGCAGTCTGAATAGACTGAGACAGAGGGAAGAGAGAAAGAGAGAGAGGATATGAATGAATGACTTACAGGAGCCCAGAGAAAGCCCATTCAGTCCTGACAGGCAGAAAGTAGAAAGGAATAGGGAATTCTTCCCAAAACGATCACTCACCTACTGAAATTTTCAGTGATTTTCATACCCCTCAGAGTACGGTTCAAAAACCTTCACCTTGGCATTAATAGCCTTTCATTTATCCCCAGTTTACCCTTTCAGCTTTATTTCCTGTCAGTCCCCATTATGTATGTATAATCCAGCCAAACCAAATCCCTCCAAGGTCTTCATTTTCCTATCTCCGTTTGTTTAATCATTCTCTTCCCTCCTAGTATCCAGATATAAGGAACTCCTAGGATTCAATAAGAAAAGACAAACAGCCCAAAGGAAGAATGAACAAGGAATATGAATAGGCACTTCATAGAAGAGGAAACTCAAATTGTCACTAAACATATGAAAAGATGCTTAATCTCACTAGGAATCAAGGAAATAGAAACCCACAAAACAGGATGCTACTCCACACCTATCAGGATGGCAAAAATTAGAAAGTCAAATAATACTGCTTTAAGTTGGCTTGGGCTGCTATAATGTAGTAGCATACACTGGGTAGCTTATGACCAACAGAAACATATTTCTCACGGTTCCAGAGACAAAGCCAGGGGGCCAACCGGATCGGGCTCCAGAGAGAGCAGCCTTCTGAGTTCCAGATTGCCGACTCTTTGTTGGATCCTCACAGGCAAAAAGAGAATGATCTAGCTTTCTAGCCCCCTCTCACAAGGGCACTCATCTCCTTCATAAGGGCTCCACCCTCGTGCATAATTACCTCCCAAAGACCCCTACCTCCTAATACCATGCCTGCCACTGGAGATTAGATTTCAGTGTATGAATGTTAGGGGAACACAAACATTCGGTCCATACAAAAATATCAAATCCAGCAAAGTATGGGTTATGGGAAAACTCTCGCAGGCCACCCTATGTTCAGAGATTGGCTGGAGGACATACAGGATTCACCATGTAGTTGTAGTCATGGCTAAGGTTTATTGTGGCAATGTAATTTCCATTTTCTTTTTCCATAATAACAGGGTCATGGCGTGTGGGATTGCCCAGGGAGGGACTGCATTCCTCAAGACTTGTAATAAGGTGTGGTCTTGTCACTGAGTTCACTCTGGCAGAATGAAGCAGAAGGGATCGTGTGCACCATTGGAACGGGAATGCCCCTCCATGCTCTCTTCCCTGATCTGTTGTCTGGGCTTGGTCTTGTGCCAACCCAGCTTCAACAATGGAAACACTCTCAAGGACTCAGGGTGATAGAGCTACAAAACAGAAGGACTCTGGGTTCCTGAGTATGTGTATGTGTAGCAGGGAGCGTTGGGCAGGAGCAGAGCTGCCCAGCAATGCAGGACACATTCCCCACCAAGTATGAGGTGGCCCAAACTAGTTCATGTCTTGGTTTTAGTGGCCTAGCTTGGTTGACTTAAGTAATGTGATAGAAATATCATTTTTGACTCACCCAACAGCCAAAAATGAGTCCTTCTAGACTCCAGCCAAGAAGCCAGTGCTGTGGCAGGCCCCCAGGCCCTGTGCATTGGCAGCAAGAGGCCCTGGATCAACCACAAAGGAGTTTGCTTAGAGACGTAAACTGCTCTCCATCCCAGGCGGGGAAGCACACTCTCCCTCCAAAGAAACTCAAGCAGCTGCTTGGGCTTGCTCTCTGGAGAGCAAGCCAGGAAACCCCAGCTCAGAAGCATAGTCATCCTCAGGAGAACCCAGAACCCAGAACCCTTCCTGCAAGCCACCCCAGCAGCCAGCTCAGCAGCCAGCTCCACACTAACCATTTGGAACTTTTTTCCTAGGAGACACAGTAAGCAAGATCACTGGACCCAAAAACCAGCTGGGCGGTATCAGATGGACCAGGGAGAGAGGTTGTTTATCAAGCAGGATCCAAATTCCATAGGATTATCTTGGCCCCAAAAAGGCTACATACAGCTCCCAAGGCATGTGAGCCCAAAATCCAACCAGCTACTCACCAGGTAACATCTAGGGATCAAAGATCAGTTGTTACATAGCACACACACACACACACACACCACTTTTCTTTGACAACAGACCTTGGCTTTTATAACCACATTCCACTTGAATTTGCACCGGTGTGTTTTTTATGTTTAGTAACTACCAATAATGAATGTCTATTTTTGATGTTCTGTTAAAAAAAAAAAAAAACAGACCTGCGATCTGAAGGTGCTCAGGCAGAGGGAAACTAGAGTATGTGACCCTGGACCTTGCAGAAAGGAATGTGGAATTTGCCCAAAGATGCAGCTGTGAAGATATTTTCGATGGTTAGCATTTTCAACAATTTTTCAACCTGTCCCTAAGAAACAGGCTGGACTCTGCATTAGAGCCAGTTAAAAAGAGAAGATTTAAGGAACTTGCCCAAGGCCAGAGAGAGCCAGAATTGGGCTCAAGTCTTGACGGCCCCCAGCCCGTCTTCAGCCCACACTCACACCTTCTGCCCTTTTAATTAAAAAGAAGAGCAGGGAAACAGATGGGTATCAAGCAAAGGCCAAAACTGCATGTGGACGCTTGTCAGACCCTCTGCTCAAAAGGAGTAGATTTCTGTAATTATCCAAAATTGCTGGAAGGAAGGAAAGAAGGGAAAAAGGAAGGGGATAGGCTGCAGTGCTTAAAACACTTACAAGAAGCAGGGTTTGGAAATTGAAACAGGAGGCGAGGTGGAGACAGGATTTGAAAGAGTGGTGTAACTGTGAGCAGAGAGACCAGGTGGCCGAGGTCATGCACCTAGAGGGGCAGGGAGCATCAGGCCCAGGATGAAGCCAGCGCACACTGGGACAGTAGCACCTCACAACACTCGCCAACAGCATGGTTCCACGGCAAATCTGATGAACAAACCCTGTTTTATTCAACTTTGTGATGAAGTGACAAGCATGGCAGATACTGGCCCAACTAGAAACAAAGAGACAAAAAGATTTAAGCTAGTTTAAGAAGCGTTAAGCCCAAAACAAGACCTTCGTTGCCAAACCGCATCACAGAAGCCTGCCACGCTGTCCCCAGAGCTCCTGGAGGTAGTGCTAGCCCTACATTTTCCAGACTCCTCACAGTTCTTCACCCAGTTTTTGTCTGGCTCCTGACTCTTCATGATGGTGATGTTCACGGTCCCTTCCACAGTTGCCACCTTTGGAACTTAGTGGCACTACTTGTTCTTAGGAGTGCCAACCCTTGGTTTGCCTGCCAATGCTGACCCAGACCTCTGACTTCTTTCTCATTGATAGTCCTAGGGTAGGACCTCTATCTTAGTTTTAGCCTCTAGGTTCCCAACTCCCAGCTATAGCCTACCCTCCACCACTGCAGTACCCTGCCAGTCCGACCCTAGACCTCTAACATGGTTTTGCCCAGTTAGGACAGGACCACAGTGGGACTTATGGTTGTACCTCCATTTGTAATTTGTTGTATATATTATGCCTAACAATCTCTACTAAAGTGCACATGGTTAGTCTTACTGCCTTAGCTTCTTCTGCATCAATCCCTTCATTGTCCTTAAGAGAATTTAAACAAGTACTAGAGTTCTTAAACTTTAGTGTACATAAGAAGCTGTGGGGGAAGGAGGTCTGGGTGACTCAGTCAGTTGGGCATCTGCCTTGGGCTCAGGTCATGATCCTGGGGTCCTAGCCTCAAGCCCCGTGTTGGGTTCTCTGCTCAGTAGGGAGTCTGCTTCTCCCTCTCCCTCTGCTCCTTCACCTGTGCCGCCCACTCTCTCTCTCTCTCTCTCTCAAATAAATAAATAAATAAATAAAATATTTTTTAAAAGAAAGAATCTGTGGGGGAGTTTGTTTTAAGTGTGGTTTAACTGTGGTTTCCGAATAATGCATGCAGAAATTGAGATTCAGCACATCAGGGAGTGGACCCAGGAATCTGCATTTTAATAATCACTGCCTGTGCTGGGTGAGTTTGTTGAAGAGGACGATTAGGCAACACTTTTCTAAATACAGTGGTAGGAGATGTAGAGCCATGGAGGGGTGGCGTGATCAGATTTGTTTCAGAGAAGTCACTCTGGCAGAAAGTACTCCGTCCGTGCTCACTCAGCAAAGCCCCCTAATCCTTTGGTAATCCCCCAGCAACCTCCTGCTGTCCATGGGTTGTACAGCTCAGAGTTGGCTCTGAAAGTACTGACAAGAGAGGCCCCTGGGAGGGTCATGCCTGAGTACTCCTGAACTATTTTCCTTGTGACATCTGTAGTCCCAAACCCGGGCAACAAGGAGTGCTGGCTGTGAAAACAGGAAAGCCTTGGGACCCCAGCCCAGGTCCATGGATGGGCTTCCTCTGGGTTCTAGAGATACAGGTTCTGCTGGGGCCTGGCACCTGGAGTAGATCCATGTCTAGTTTACTCAGGGCTCCAGGAGCTCTGGACAGGACAGAACCTGTGCTCATTTGGTTCACAAAGGCCCAGGGGGAATTTGGGTGCAGGCCAGGTCAGCTATTTACCTGAAATGCCAATTATATCATTTCAGAGAATGGAACCCACCCTGATTATTGTAGCCTCATTTCCTGCAGCGAGTGGTGATAAATGCACTGATAAATATTTTGTGGTGGCTACAAAAATGGCATTCTGACCAAGAGCCTTCCCGCTCATTCCTTGGAACTGTCTAACGATGGAGCTGGATTTCTGCACAAATTGCCTTCTCATTATCCAGTGATTCTGAGCCTGGTAAGAAACCCAAGCTGACTGATGCTGGCTGACAGCATGGAGGCCTAGGTAATATTCCCATTACCTCAGAGCTTGCCGCCCCCAGGCACCTCAGGACGAACCTTCAGAGCCCAGCACCAATCCCATCTTCCCTGCCTCTCCCATAGCAAAGCAGCATCTCCCCACAAGCTGCAAAACTTGCCATCAGTAACATTTCCTTTCATAGTTACCACCTCAGAGGGCAAGAGGCTTCTTTTTTCTGACTCCCTACACCCAGCACAGCCACTTAGAGAGACAGATCTGAAACAACCACAAGGCCTCTGTCTGGCTCATCTTCAGCCCCTGAGCCAACGTCCTAACAGCTCAGCTCTGCAGCGACCCAGACACCGGCCTCTAGACCAAGACATCTGTTTCCTAAACACTCCTAGGTTTGGGGGGGGGGGGGCTGGGGGTTTTATTTTTGGCTTACGCTTAACTGGATTGCCTTATCACTGGTTGAATCCTGACTGGCAGTTGCTGAGACTAAAAGCCTCATTGACATTGGTGGAACACTACTAAAGATCTAGAGAAGAAAACAGAAAAATAATCATGTTCACTTGCCTTAAGCAGGCAGTAGGAGATGATTCCATTTAAAGGAGCTATAGGTCACGGGGTGCCTGGGTGGCTCAGTGGGTTAAGCTGTTGCCTTCGGCTCAGGTCATGGTCTAGAGAGGAGGGTCCCATGGGATTGAGCCCCACATCGGGCTCTCTGCTCAGCAGGGAGCCTGCTTCTTCCTCTCTCTCTCCCTGACTCTCTGCCTACTTGTGATCTCTGTCAAATAAATTAATTAATTACTTAATTAATCAAATAAATAAAATAAAGGAGCTATAGGTCCCTAACTAAAATATTCTGGCTTTCTGTGTCAACTTGTCAGTCAGTTTCTAGGCCATAAACATTTAAACATCATTTGTGTGTGACCTAATGACATCTGTGAGTGTGTAGTCAATACCTAAAAAAATCTAAGAAACATCAACTTGATATTGTCAATCAGAAGGTAAGTTTCACTATAGATATCAAAAATATTTATCATTAACGATGAGTCTGTAGAGAGTCAAGCGTTTGTAACCAACTTTCAATACCATGATTAAGAGATGGCTATCAAAGACACTATTCTACTCTAAAGAACTAAATGAACAATGGGTCATTGCAGTTCATTAATGTGAGGAGCTGAATAGTTGGCCTTAGTGAGACCTGGTCAAGTGCCCTATGTCTTGGTATAGAGACCAAGAGGTCAGAACAATCCAGTGATGATGGTCTCTCTGCTGTCTATGATGCCTGGGGACAGGGGTTTTTGACTTACGCAGATGATGGACACTGTCACCACCTACTGTGATGTGGAATAAAGACCTCTGAAGGGGTCCTGGGTGGCTCAGTGGGTTAAGCTTCTGCCTTCGGCTCAGGTCATGATCTCAGGGTCCTGGTGTCGAGCCCTGCATTGGGCTTTCTGCTCAGCAGGGAGCCTGCTCCCCCCCCACTGCCTACTTAGGATCTCTCTGCCAAATAAATAAAATCTTAAAAAAAGAAAAGACACCTGAAGCCTCAGGAGAACTTTAAGATTTAGGATTCAGAATTAGTTTAATTAAAATAAAACTTAAAGTAGTTCTTCAGAATGCAGTCTTCAAATGCAGTCTTTTATAGTTATTTTGCCAAAAATAAGGACATATGTGTCAGATACGTTCACACACACAAAATTCATTCCATGTCATTTAATTGTAGGTATTATTATCCCAAATTCTTTTTTTTTTTTAAAGATTTTATTTATTTATTTGACAGAGAGAAATCACAAGTACACTGAGAGGCAGGCAGAGAGAGAGAGAGAGAAGGAAGCAGGCTCCCTGCTGAGCAGAGAGCCCGATGCGGGACTCGATCCCAGGACCCTGAGATCATGACCTGAGCCAAAGGCAGCGGCTTTAACCCACTGAGCCACCCAGGCGCCCCTATCCCAAATTCTATAAGAGGATTGGCCGGAGGCTCAGAGAGACTCAAGATCATATAACTGGTAAGTCACGGAGTTGGTATTCCCAGATCTGTCTGCTCCAATTTCCATATTCTTTCCGCTGTACTTCCTATCACACTACACCTATGGTACCTAGGTTTCCTCCTTTATCCAGAAGGTATAGTTGCTTCTTTATCTTCTGGTCAAAAGTTTCCAGCTGGTGTAAACCAAAATTATAAAAAAAAAAAAACAAAAACCTCTACATATTGGTCATGTGTGTCCTACTGGTCTAGTATGTCCCTAGCATGTTTATACCAGTGCCATTAAGAGCAAAACTAAAGGTCAGGGGGCCCTACTGCCACACCTCTATCCTTTCCAAGTGCCTCAGCTCAGGGACACTACTCAGAAGCACACAACAAGCTTTCAGACACCCAAAGACAAAAGTGAGTTTCAGGAGAGCACTAGTTGCTCGTGCCACACGAACGGCTGCTCTGCCTTTCATCTAACAGCCATATGAAAGGCTTTATGAGCACCTGACTGCTTCCTCTTAGAGACTGTCTATCAGACAGGTGGGGCCGAGCCCTTCCCATTTCAAACTGTCCTATCTGCTTATAAACTCCAATTGCCCCAAACTGCAATAATTGTATGGCAAAGGCTGTCACCCCATGGTGGACAGAGAAGGCTGAAGAGACATAATAGGAATGACAGGAACACTAATGTTTCTCAAGTTCCCATGATGAGCCAGAAGCTTTCAAAATAATCCTGTGAAGTAGTTCTTCTAACCCTGCATTTTAGGTGAGGCCACCCAAACTCCAGGAGACAGAATTATCTACCAAGCTCCTAAAGCTAATGAGAGGCAGGGATAAGATTTAAACATAAGTCTGTCTCTCTTAACACCCATAGGTTTAGAAGGATGTGTTCAGTGGAAGAATCACTGTAGACCATGAGGACTGTGTTTCAGAGGGGGCCAGGACTTTCCTGCCCACAATGCCTAGCCCTACCTTGCTGGGGTAGGTGTGAGTTCTGAGCAGCTCTGAGACCTAAAATCCTTGATGCCTCCTGGCTAACCTCATCGATGAGGGTACCTTATTCTATTCTTTCTTTCTTTCTTTCTTTCTTTCTTTCTTTCTTTCTTTCTTTCTTTTTTAAGGGTGAGAGAGGGCAAGAGAGAGAATTGAGGGAGGGAGAGAGGGAGAGAGAGAATCTTAAGCAGACCCCACATCCAGAGTGGAGACCAACGCAGGGCTCAGTTTCATGACTCTGAGATCACGACCTGAGCTGAAATCAAGAGCTGGACATTTAAACAACTGAGCTATCCAGGCACCACTACGTTATTCTATTCCATTTAATGGTTGTCTCTTTAATGGTTTTGTAGTTATCTTATTTCATTTCATTTAACATAATTTACTCTTCTTCACATAGTGATGAAGGTATTCCTATTCATAACATACTCCTTTCTGACCATAGCTAAATTTATGCTGATGAGGTGACTAGTGGTGGGGCCCTAACTCAGGATGTGGGAGAGCCAGTCATCAGAGGGAGGGGAGATTAAATCTGGGGTGGGAAGAGAGGCTGAAAATTGAGTTTAATCACTAATTGCCATGATTTCATCAACCATACTTATACAGTGAAACTCCATATAAAAACTCTAAACAATAGAGTTTGGGGAGCTTCTACCTCTTACACATAATCACATGCTGGGAGCATGGTGTGCCCCTATTCCACCAGGACAAAAACTCCTACACTGGAAACCTTTCTGGACCTCATCCTAGGTACCTCTTCATCTGGTCCAGTTATATTCTTTACAATAAACTGTGATCATAAAAATAAGTTCCTGAGGGGCGCCTGGGTGGCTCAGTGGGTTAAGCCGCTGCCTTCAGCTCAGGTCATGATCTCAGGGTCCTGGGATGGAGTCCCGCATCGGGCTCTCTGCTCAGCCGGGAGCCTGCTTCCTTCTCTCTCTCTCTCTGCCTGCCTCTCAGTGTACTTGTAATTTCTCTCTGTCAAATAAATAAATAAAATCTTTAAAAAAAAAAAATAAGTTCCTGAGTTATGTGTGTTGTTCTAGAAAATTATCAAACCTGAGGGGGTGGGAGGATCATAGGAATTCCCAGTTTTGTAGTCACCTGGTCAGAAAAGCCAGTAGCCTGGAGATCCCACTTACACTTGGCATCTAAACTGGGGCAGTCTTATTGAGCTTTTAATCTGTTCAGTCAGCACTAACTTGCAACAGTTAGTGTCAAAATTGAGCTGAACTGTTGGACACCCAGATGGTATTGGATAATTAGTTGTTGGTGGAAAATGACACACTTATGTTCCTAGAAAAATGCCTGGCACATAGTAGGCACTCAACAAATATTTGCTGAATAAATGAATGAAGGGATGTCATTTCCTCTACTTAGAACTTCCATTTAAAAAAATGCCATTAAAGTTCTCTTTTGGCCATCATCTTCTTAGGTGTCTGTATTTCCTTCCTAATGGCAACAAGTTCCAGGTACAGAGAGGTACCATCATTGATGAAGTTAGCCAAGAGTCACTGAGGACCTTACGATTTTAGAACAGCTCAGAACTCATAGTTACTTGCCCACCCCACCAGGGGAGGGCTGGACACTGTGAGCAGAAGAGTCCTGGCCCCCTCTGAAATGCAGTCCTCATGGTCTACAGTGAATCTTCAGCTTGCCCCCACATGCAACAACATGAACACACCCAAACTTCTGAAGCCTAAACTAACATCACACAGAAAATACTGACTCTAAAGATACAAAGTTTGAGAGTCATTCTCAGCAGGAAGCAGATGGAATCACAAGCTGGCCAAGAGCACACTCTCCTATGTTTTCATCAAACAAGCTTCTCCCACACAGGCCATCCAAGAGCCAGCTGAGTCTCTTGGTCTATCTCATTTTATCTTTTAGCTTCTACACCCAACTCTTTAGGGAATTTTAAAGATTTTATTTGTTTGTTTGTTTGTTTGTTTGTTTGAGAGAGAGAGAGAAAGCATGAGAGGAGGGGAGAAGCAAAGCAGCAGAGGGTGGGGGGAGAGAGAATCTGAAGCAGACTCCATTCTGAGCATGGAGCCCAGTTCAGGGCTCAATCTCACAACCGTGAGAACATGAGCTGAGCAGAAACCAGGAGCTGGAGGCTTAAAAGACTGAGCCACCCAGGTGCCCCTGAGGAATTTTAAAGAAATTCCACTTACCACACAATATTCACAAGAACAGTTTCCAGATAGGTGAAAGTATTTAATTTAAATATACAACTCCTACATTATTATAAAAGAATAGTATTGAATCTTGCAGTGGAAGAATCCTTAACACAGAGGTAATAAAGGAAAAATTAGGTAGATTAGACTAAACTTTGAAATGTCTTAAGGACAAAGGATAAGACTAACAATGTTAAAGATAAACTGATACAAATATTTTCAATGTAGATTAACGGTGATAATATGTAAAGGCTAATAATATACAATGCTGATAATATGTAAAGAATTGCTGCAAGTTAATATAAACCCTTTGAAGACAAAGGATAAGAAAGAAGAGACTTTTCTTTGTGAGGGTGGGCAGGGGCAGAAAAAAAGGTAAGGAACAATTAAAAAGAAGAGCATCTCCCCTTTCATTTGATGCCCAGACTAAGCTTGAGGACCTTACTGGAAGGTTTAGCAGCAGAAATTAATGGGACCATTCAGGAGAGATGTCGAGACTCAGGATTGGAGCAAAGCAGCCTTGGAGTCCCTGGTGACAAAGGGTGGTTGGCACATTGTGAGCAGATGGCCTCTTCACCTCATCTGCTTAAAACTTGGTGTCCCAACTCTGCCAATCAAGGATTGGAAACTTTGGAAATATGCAACCCATGGCATGGACTTTGGTGTCTGGCTTCTGTGAACTTCTTGAAGCTTTTGAGAGCAGTGGATATAGAAGAAACACAGTAGAGAGGACAGAGAAGTTGCTGTGTGGAGGGACAACTGACTGGTTTATGGACCCAGGTGAGGCACCCTTTTGGGGACTTCCAGAAGGATCTGGAGGACAGTTTAAGGAGCCAGAGAGCTTGTTTTTGCATGGGACCCTGCAATAGAAAATGTCTGGGTGTTCACAGATATATGCATTCCTCTTAAATTCTGGAAGGATAATGGCTTTCTTAGGGAAATGGGACTATAAGAGGAGGCAGGAAAGCCCACCTTCTATTGTATACACTTCTGGGATGTTTAATTTTTTTGTAAGGAACATACATTACTTTTTTTTTTTAAGATTTTATTTATTTATTTGACAGAGATCAGAAGTAGGCAGAGGGGCAGGCAGAGAGAGAGAGGAGGAAGCAGGCTCCCTGCCGAGCAGAGAGTCCTACGCGGGGCTCAATCCCAGGACCCTAGGATCATGACCTGAGCCGAAGGCAGAGGCTTTAACCCACTGAGCCACCCAGGTGCCCTGAACTTACTTTTGTCATAGTAACATACAAAAAGACAGCCCCATTTATAAAAACAAACAAAAAATGCACTGGATATTTCCATCTGGCCTTCAAAGATTGAGTGTGCGCTGGTGACAGCATGAGCCCACATCGTCGAGTGTGTGTTGCAACCTGTGGCAGGGAACATAACACAGAGCAGCAAGATGCTCTTGAGCTTCCGTAGCCCCAGGGTCTGGAACTGAACCATGTCCAAGGGCAAGAGCAGGTTTGGCGGCCTGTGTGGAGTGCCAGGGTTAGTTATTATCCTTGGCGTAGAGGCCTGAACTTGTTCTGCCTCCAGAGTTTAAAAAATACAAAAAACCTTCTTTTGTGGGCAGTCCTCATAGGGTCCAAAGGGTTTCTCTCTCACACACACTTAGGCCCCAAGCAAGAGATCGAACCCAGGTCTCACGTGCTGCTGCTCTCATGAGGCTGTCTGATCAAGAATCACCAGGTATGGGCCCTGACTCCTTCTCCAGCCCCTCTCTCCTCTCTTCCAGCTCTTGCTCCAGGCAGTAAACTAGCTGCTGTCCCCAAACTGTCACCTCTTTAACCTGAAGCCCCTTAACTACCCTTTCACTCCTTCCATTTCCTGCTGCACTATTAACCCCTTGCAGGAGTCCTGGGCTGGGGCGGGGGGGGGGGGGTTGCACGGAGAGGCATGTGACCACTGAGTGCAATCCCATCAGCTGTGCTCCTGGAACACCCTGGGTCATCCTGGGAAATACTACCAGTCTGCAGAAAGGTTGCCTGATGACATGCCCATGGCTCCCACCACACCGATAGGAAGGTCCTGGCAAGGGGGATAGTCTCACCACAGTAACTTCCAGGTCTGGGCATCAGGTTCTATAAACATTTGCTAAAATGAGTAACCTGCTGGCCTGGTCTGATGCTTCAGACATCTCCCAGTCAGGTACCACTGTGCTCTTACCAGCTCACCTGCAAGCTCCTCGGAGTTCCCCAGGGAGTGATGGTGGCAAGACTCCAACAGGTGACCACACTCACTGACGCATCTCACGCTGGAAGAGAAACTTCAGCACCAAAAGAGAGTGGCAATTTACCAGGAGTTACAGGGTCTGGCAAGGCAGAGAAGAGCATAGCAAGGGACTGGAGTTGGGATTCTGTCTTCACCCCGCAGCACTGTGACTCTGGGCAAATGCCTTCACCTTTCTGACCTGTCCCCCCTGGGCCTGTGAAGTAAAGGGCTGGGCCAGGTGCTGGCTAAAATCCTGGAAGGGAAGGTAGGAGAGAAGCTGGCCGGTCCCGAAAGCACATTAGTTGGGCTCTTCAGCCCCGGATACAGCCCAGCTCAAATCCTCCTTCCTAAAACCAACCCCCCTACAGTAGACATTTACAGTCTGAGCCCCTGGGGAAAAATCCCACCCTGTGGTTGCTGCTTTTTACAAGCAAGCAAATCCAGACCAGACTGGCACCTTTCCTTTAAAAGGAAGGGCACATGCCTCCTCACACCCCAGTCCCCACAGTACAAGTTGTGCTCGGACTTTATTTCCACCAAAACCAGGCATTACCAGCCCCACAGTGGTGGGCTGCGTCAGCAGCCTGAGCCTCCCTCCCAGAGACACACACCTCTGGAGGCACTCAGGCTGCCTTTCCAGGGCACTGGGGTTGGGAGTTTGCTGACCACATTATAAAGAAGAGGGGAGCACCTCTATTCCCACTGATTTCACCAAGCCCGGTGGTGAGAAGGGAGGAGAGCATATGCTGATGTTTTTCCTCTATCCTACCAAGCGCACTGCTACGGCATTGATCAGATGTGAGTTCGAGTCCTGATTCTGCCACCCTCTACTTATTTAACTTTGGATGAGTTACCAGCCTCTCTGCATCTGATTTGCATCTGTGGATTAGGAGTGTAATGCCCACCTGGAAGGCCCACCTGGATGGGCTGTTACAAGCATTAAATGAAATGTCTGTCACGAGGCCAGCATGAGGCCTGCCCAGCCCACACTAAGTGCTTAGCAAAAGCTAGCAGCCTGAAAATATCTGGCATGGAGCAATGGGGCTTATGTCTCTAGAAGAATTTCCCCATGAATTATGGTCAGGACCAATCCTGATCCCACAGCCCAGAATTCAGGTCCTGTCCTGCCATCCCCTCACCCCCACCACCCTGCCCCCTAGTTGCAGCTACTTGTGATTATACAACCGAGCTCAGAATTATGACAATGAAAACCCCCCTGCAGAGACAGCAGGGCCCCAAGCCTAGGAGCGCACACTGCACAGATCCGTCAGGCAGCACAGCCCTGCGATCAGGCTGCCCCATTTCAGGTTATTGACTTGGAGCCTGTGGTGCCTCTGACCCAGTGAGCTTTTGCTTACTCACAGCAGAACCTTGAAAAGTTACTTTTTAATCTCATGAAAAGTCCCCACAGCCTGCTTTGTAGGGGAGTGGTGAGTACTAGGAAGTTAGGAACACCTTCGGAATGTGTGATGATGAATGTCCCTTGGACAGAGAGGTGAGTCCTCAGGCGCCTCAGCCAGCTCTGGGCCAATAAGCTTTTTTGTTTTGTTTGGGTTGGTCTCAGTTTCTTATATTTAAATAAAACCAAAGGTTCAAGATAGGGGCAGGTAATAGAGCGAATAAAGACTAATGCCCCACAGGTCGGCAAGGGTCCTCAGCCAAACTCTCCTTGGCTTGGTTAATAAATAACAGTGATTAAGCTGCTCAAGCACATTCTATTCTGCAGCTCAAAAGGGATCCTCCTCATTACAAAGGACATGAACGTTGGATTAGTCGCTTCAGTCCCTATCCAGCATCCCTGTGTCTGTGTCTGCTCTGTGTGGTAGGTGACAAGACCACCTCCGACCCCAAAGTCACTTCTGGGACACCTCCAGGACCAGAAAGGATCCAGAGGCCAAGAAAAGCTTCTGGGGCCCTGCTGAACCAAGTTGGTCCGTGAGGGCATGGTGTATGGCTGGCAGCATGCCAACCACCTTCCATAGATCTCCCCAGTTAATCCTCATAATACCATACTGCAGAACTGTTGGTAGTAGGAAGGCTCAGAGAGTTTAAGCGGCCTGCTCCAGAAACCAGCAGAAATCATCTCTCAAACCTCTCAGTCTGATGGGGGAGAGTAGCCGACAACACTGCCTTCACCATTTTACTAAAAATTGGAAATGATGGAGTCTTTCCAAAAATTAGGAACTTAGTGAGCAGTGGAGTTATTTGGGAAGGTTTGGAAAGGGGAGAGGATTTGGAGGGCCCCAGGGGAAGGGGAAGAGGCAAGCATCCCCCTGCTGGGAAGGAGCCCTACATGTGCAAGAGGCAGGGGTAAGACCAAGCACAGACTTTCCTACAGCAAAGTTGAATCTAATCTATAAATTAAAGGCTACCTGAATGTGTGTGAATGAGAGCTGTCAAAACACCTGTTAACAGCTGGTATAAAAGCCTTGGCCCGACACTGGGGATGAGGGAGCCGTGGAGCAAGCATGTGTCTTCCCAAGCGGTTCTCCTCAGCCAACCTCTGCCGACATTCCTTTCCCTCCATAAACCTCACGCACTGTGACGCGGGGCCACTTGTGATAGCTTCCTCCACAGAAGCTCTTTAGACCCATAATCCTTTTTTAAAAAATGTTCCTCTTTCTTGGCTCTTTGGACATCCCATTGTTCAGACAGTTCTGCCAGTTTAATTTCTTTCACTCCTTGGCACCAAGAGAAAGTTTTGGTTTTGTTTTTAATAGACTTCTGCAAATCAAACTCTTCATATTTCTCTTAAATTGAGGTCCCCTGGGTGATGAGTTTGAGATTCAGAACAAGACATGGTCCAGGTTGTCCTGACACAACCAGAGAGGACTGTCACTATGTGACTGCACCCCCAGGTCCCTGTTGGGGGATGTTGCGCCCACTCAGTCAGCCCCTCACCTCCCAAATAGCACGAGTCTCTCCCTCCTCTGCAGGCCCTCAGCCCCGGGTCTGTGCGTCTCCCGAAGTCTCTGCCTCACATCTCTCTGTGACCAGACCACCATGCAGGGAGTTTCTGGAGGCGAGTGTCATGCTTCATCCACTCTTCCAACAAGTATGCTTTATTGTCTTCCAGTGTAAGGAAATTGCTGGGCCCTGGAACACAGCCATGAGCAAGACTGCCCTGGTATTGGAAAGGCATCTTACTTAAGAGTGTAGTCTCTGGAGCTAGACTGCCTGGATCAGAACCTCGGCTCCCCACATGCCAACGAAGTGACCCTGGGAAAGTCACTTAACCCCTGCGTCTCTTAGTTTCCTCATTTATACAGTGGTGATGACAACAGTACCTACCTCAGAGCAATGAGAGAGGTAAGTGAATTCATATTTATGTGGATTCGTGTGTAAGTGAATTCACTGTGGGTGACTGAGTGGCTCAGTCATTTACATGTCTGCCTTCAGCTCAGGTCATGATCCCCGAGTCCTGGGATCAAGCCCAGTGTTAGGCTCCCTGCTCAGCAGGGGAGTCTGCTTCTTCCTCTCCTCCTGCCTGTTCCCTGGCTTCTATGCTTTCTCCTGCTCTCTCTTCCACTCTAATAAATGAGTAAAATCTTTTTTAAAAAAATTTAAAAGATGGGGGTGCCTGGGTGGCTCAGTGGGTCGAGTCTCTGACTTCGGCTCAGGTCATGATCTCAGGGTCCTGGGATCAAAGCCCCACATCGGGCTTTCTGCTCAGTGGGGAACCTGCTTTCCCCCTCTCTCTGTACCTGCCTCTTTGCCTACTTGTGATCTCTGTCAAATAAATAAATAAAATCTTTTTAAAAAGTTTAAAAGACATAAGTGAATTCCCTTTGTTCCCAGTGTGTCCCATGTAAAAGTTTACTACAGAATAGTCCTAATGAAACAAACCGATACAATAAAATGGAAACGCTCTCTCTGCATCTCTACAGATGCAGTACAAGATATTTTAGGAGGACACAGAAGCATTGCAGAACCCAGACAGAAGAGCTTCCCAAAAGATGTCACACTTGAAGCAGAGACTGACAGAATCAGGTAACCAGCCAAAGTGAGCTGAACGGATGTGAGGACAGGGAGGAGAGTGCTCCAGAGTGAGGGAACAGCATGGGCGAAGGCACAAAGGCAAGAGTACATGGCCAGTTTACTTCATTGAAAGAAATAAACCATAAGTCAGTCACCAGATGACCATGTCACACAATTTGTAACGTGCCTTAACCATCAATGTCCCAGCAACAAAGAATTCAGATTCAGATGACGAAGAGCAAATCTGAACTGAATTTATCTTTGACGGTTACACCAATGAGTTCAGCACGGCTCAGGAGGTTCTCTTCATTTTCAATAGGAAACAGACATTTATGGACCTCACAATTCTGGGTGGTTAACTAGATCATTTCCTGGCAGATTTCTGATCATAGCAGAGTCTTGATTTTTGCTCCCGCCTCTGTCCCTAGCTCAGCACCTTGCATGTGGGTGTTACACAACAAATGCCTTTTTTTCTTTTATACCCAAATGCGCTGAATTTTACTTTGTATCTTAATTTTTATTTTTTTTAAGCAAATGCTTTTTTAGACAGCGAATGTTACACTGAATTTTGCGAATGCCCAATGCTTCTCTTCTTACTCCAGTAGCACAGGCACGTTTGAGCCTGCCCCTGATCTCTTGGAGCAGCAGGCTAATCTCCAAGATGACCTCACTGCAGAGCTGTGATTTATGATCAGCTAACAAATCTCAGCGTGAACCAGGAGGGAAGGTTAGAAAGACAATAAAAATACAAACAAGCCATGATCGTACAAGTCAAGTCAGTTCAGAGAACCAGCTGGACTTATAATTAGATTTTAATTTTAAGGAAAATATAGGAGGACAAATCTTCCCAGGAGGCAAGAATCCTTCTCAGAAGGCCAGCAAAACCTATTACTTTTTTTTTTTTAAGATCTTAAAAATGTATTTATCTACTCATTAGAGAAAAAGAGAGAGAGAGAGCAGGGGGAGGGAGAGAGAGAACCTCAAGCAGACTCTTCACTGAGTGAGAAGGAGCCTGTCACAGGGCTCCTTGATCCTGAGATGATCATGATCCTGAGATCTGTATCATGATCCTGAGATCATGACCTGAGCTGAAATCAAGAATCAGATGCTTAACCAACTAAGCCTCCTAGACAACCTTTTTTTTTTTTTAAAGATTTATTTATTTATTTATTCGAGGGCAGTAGGGGCATAGAGAGAAGGAGGATCTTCAAGGAGAGTCTCCGCTAAGCACTGAGCCCAACATGAGACTTGATCCCAGGACCCTGATATCGTGACCTAAGCCGAAATCAAGAGCCGGCTGCTTAATAGACTGCCTCACCCAGGCGCCCCTAGCAAAGCCTTTTTCTCATTAACAAATAAGGATTTATAGTTCCTGAGAAAATAAACAAAGGAAAAGGATTTCGAACTCCATCTAAGCCATGGATTTTCAAACAGGTTTTGCCTTAAGGAAACCTTTGTTCAAACTGGATATTACCAAGATGTGCAAACAAATAAAAACACATCAAGACAAAGCTGCTCTGGTGAAAGGCAGGATCCAGGTCCCAATTCTAGCTGTGGCCCCCCGCTACCCTTGAGCACTTCTGAAACCACTCATGGTAGTCTAACCCATTGCCTAAGGCTGAGAAGAAAATATTTGACTCCCTCTAGGCCACACAGCCAGTTGCTAGCAGAGCCAAGGTAAGTTGGAGTAGGTCTACTGCTCCAAATACAGTGACCCTTCCATGACACCCTTAAGATGGGAGGGGAAAATCTGCTTACTAATATGGGGAGGTGGGCTGATGGGAAGCAGAGAAGGAGGAGGCTTACCTGTCAAAAGCACAGAGGGATGGGCAAAGGCATGCAGTAGCTACTTGCTGTTTGGGAGCCCCAAGATGCCTACTTAAATGAGAAGTCATCGTATCCCCATCTCTCTGCAGGATCACCGGCCCCCCAATGACTTACTTGCATGTTCAAGTGCGCAGACATTAGCCGAGCACCTTCTATTAGGTGCTGGGCAGCATGCCGGGTACCACAATCCTAAAACAAGTAAGCCAACCACATCCCACATCCCTTCTGTTTAATACAGAAGACAGACTGGAAATCCCAACTACAGTGATCAGGAGACTGCAGTCTCAGACCTGCAGGATAGCTACGCAGGTAGAGGGAGGGACAAACAGATGAGTTCACTAGGAGAAGCAGATGGTCCAGAAGACAAGATACCTGTGCAGGGTTTCCAAAGATGAGTTTGTCACCAGGCA
Source organism: Mustela nivalis (assembly GCF_964662115.1). NCBI lineage: Eukaryota > Metazoa > Chordata > Mammalia > Carnivora > Mustelidae > Mustela > Mustela nivalis. The sequence continues at coordinate 77,468,746 of NC_139029.1, read as the reverse complement.
GACAAGAGAAGAGAGCCTTCTCTTTCAGAGAGTACAGAAACAGGATGGATGGATTGATTGATTGGTTGATTTTATTTAACAGAGAGAGAGAGAGAGAGCACAAGCAGGGGGAGTGGCAGGCAGAGGGAGAGGAAGAAGCAGACTTCCTGCTGAGCAAGGAGCCAGATGCGGGGCTCTATCCCAGGACATTAGGATCATGACCTTAGCCAAGAGCAGTCGCTTAACTGGCTGAGCCACCCAGGCATTCCTAGAAACAGGATTTAAACAGAGAAAAAAGATGCCTATTTGCAGTTTAGAAAGATCACCAAGGTGGCACTGTGAAGATCCACGGCGCAAGGAGGCTTCTGCACAGGTTCAATGGAGGGGGCCAAAAGCAGGGATGGAAAACAGTGGTGGTTTTCACAAAGAAAATCAGCATGGGGGGGTGGGAGCCATAAAAGAGGACTGGAGGGCTCCCTTGGCTCCCATGGTTCCTGGAGAAACTTCTATAAGGTGGTGCACCAAGTGAGATACAGAACAGTTTAGGAGGGAAAACAGGGAGCCAGCTTTAGCTGCCAAGAGTTGGAGGTGCCGGTGGATCTTCCAAGGGAAGGTGTCCAGCAAGGAGAGGGGTATAGGAATGGTCTGATGGGGCACACAACACAGGGCTCTCACTTCTAAAGGACAGACCACTTGCCTGTTTCCCCTTGTGCAGACAGAGCTTGTTTAGGTCCCCTCTCCAAGGGACTTTAATATCTATCATTTACTGAAACTGTGTGTTGGGTGTTTTCTTTTTCCCTAAGCTATCTAGCAGAATCCAAACCCTATCAACTTTTACCACAAGGTAGCTGGAGAATGCAGCCACACCCCCAGAGTACATGGCAATTAGCAAGCACATTTATTTGAAGCAATAATAAAAACACAACACTGGAAAGTGCTTTCCAATTCGCTTTGTCCCATCCTTTTATGGACTGAAATTATCACCATGTTGCAAGCCAGAAAAGTAAGATATAAAGAAGGTAAATATATAGTTGCCTAAACCAGGAAATCCTACAATTACTCTGAATTGAATTAAGAACACCATCAGTCATTCAATCGTGTCCTCGCCAATAACCTACTGCATTCAAATGGTCTGAAACTCCCGAGGATGGGAAAGATTAGGATAGAAGCAGTGTAAGAAATAGCTCCTCAGCTCCAGAAGCTAATAATTGATTGGCAAATACATAAATTAGAATTTAAGGACATACGTGACAAAGGTTCATAGAAACTAAATGTCACAGAAGTCCAGAGGTAGGAATTGGGTAATTTGGAGGGGTTTGGGGAGCTTATTTTTAAGTCATCTCTATACACCATGTGGGGCTTGAATTTACAACCCCAAGATTAGGAGACCCATGCTCGGCTAGTCAGCCAGCCAGGTGCCCCTCTGGAAACAGAAAGTTTAGCCAGAATTATGAGGAACCATTCTGTGGAGAAGAGGTACCACGGAAAGTTAGTATGGAAGGAAGAGCTGGGCTCACCCGGCAAATAAAGGGGAGGGCAGCTAAGGTGGAGGGGAGAACAGTCTGGGACATGGAGAAGAGAGTCCAGTTGGAACAGAAGATTCCCACAGGGGAGTGACCTGGGACAGGACTGGAGGGGGTCTGAGGGCCTTAACCCTTTTGGACATTATCATGGAGGTCATGGGCAATTCCAGAACCAGCTCTGAGCAGAAAAGGGCACGGAGCATCTGAGGGGAATGCTAACTAATACTGCCTGTGGGGAAGAAAAGAGTGGGAGCATGGGAAGTGGCACAGAACAGGGCGAGGGGAGCTTCACGAAGAAGAGGCCTGTGAGATGGTTGGAGGTGGGGCTTTTTTGGATGTTGAGATAGGAGAGGAAAGTCGGGAGGCTGGAAACGTGGCCCATAGAGTCCAGCCACCTTAGGTGTAGGGTGCACCTAGGAGTCAAATGTTCGAGGTCCATAGAGTTCACATGTTGCCAACAGCAGTGAGATTCCCCAGAAGTGGGTGGCCAGAAGATTTACTGGGTCTGAGGGGGTGTGTGAGCAGTCCTGGTAATGGGGGTCCCACTGTCACCCCAGCGGTGTTCTGGCAGTTCAGCTCAGTAGGGAAGAAGATAGTAAGAATGGCCAAGACAGACCAGGCGGGCACCTGGGTAGCTCGCTGGGAAGGAAGGGGACCCTTGATCTCAGAGTGGTGAGTTTGAGGCCCACCTTGGGTGTAGTTAATTTAATTAAATTAAATTAATGAATAAGCTTTTTTTTAAAGGGAAAAAAGACAGACCAGGGAAAGCTACTGAGGTTGGGCAGAAGGAGTAGAAAGAGCTGGACACAGGGTAGTGCTTGCCTAAATCAGAGTGTGGACACTGGGAGGAATGGGAAGGAGGGTCATGGGGGACATCTGAGGGCCTGACCTCAAAGTCTGAATGTGTTGAGGGAGAAGGTTTGGAGGTTTTGAACAAACACCCTTGCAGACCTCCTGCTTCTGTGAACTATGAAGAATTCCAGAATAATATAATGTTTCTATCTATGTCACCCAGCCTTTCCAAGGACAGTTGACCCTTGAGTAACAGGGTTGAACTGTGGGTCCATTTATGGTGTGTGTGTGTGTGTGTGTGTGTTTCGGTAAATACAGTATAGTGCTGTAAATGTATTCTCTCTTGTGATATTCTTAATACCATTCTTTTCTCTAGCTCCATATTGTAAGAATATAGTATATTATGCATATAGCATGCAAAATATGTGTTAACCAACTGCTTACATTCTCAGTTAGGCTTCTGGTTGACAGTAGGCCATTATTAGTCCAGTTTGGGGGAAGCCAAAGGTTGTATGTGGATTTTCAACTTTGTGCGGGGTCAGCACCCCAACTCGTATGGTGTTCAAGGTCAAATGTATAAGGATCCACCCCCTAGGTATTTTAAAAATCCTCTCTAAAAAAATGTTTGAAAGCTACTCTGAGTGCAGTAAGAATTTCTAAGATCATTCCTAAATTGTGAGACCTCTTCTTTACAGGAAAGGTAAGTAAAACATTGGTGCGGCTTGAATTATTGTAAGGTGAACTCCTGTGTAACCTTCCCCAGATCAGAAAGTAAAATTTCCACAGCATTCCAGAAGCTAGTCATGTGCATCTCTCAATTCACAACCCTGCCCTCACTCTCCAAAGTGGTCACTGTCCTGAATATTGTAACAACCGCTTCTTTTCTTTACTTTCTAATTGTAATACTTATGTATGTAGGTATTCCTCAAATGGTATAGCATAGTTTTATCAATGTAAATGAACTCATACTACAAGATTAAAATAAATGAAATAAAGTAACATGAGAATGTGCCACTGGATGGAAGATAGGCAAATAGAAGAGAAATGAGAGACTAGAAACAAACCCAAGTATGTATATGAATTAGATGGACCTATTTCATATCCTGGATCCAAAAAAATCCAAATGAATAAAGATTGAGTGTAGAAACTGGGGCAGTGAAAGTACTAGCAGAAAACAGATGTTTCTGTTACCTTGTGGTACAAAGGCCTTTCTAAGCATAACACCAAAGGCTGAAGTTGTAAAGGAAAAGAACGTCAGATTTGTTTATAAAGAAAAAAAAACAGCTTCCATAAATCAATAAACACACTAGCCAAAACTAGAAAGAAAATGCCAAATGGGAGAATATATGTGACATAAGACTAACAAAGCAATTATGTCCTTAGTTCTTACAAATCAATAAGAAAATAAGACATCACAGTAGAAAAGTGGCCAGGGCACTGTATCTCTGTTAGCTATTGCCACCCAAATCAATAATAAACAGTCCCAGAATTCACTGGCAAGAAACAACATTTATGCTCGCTTCTGTTGTGTTGATCACTTAAGTTGTTTGGGCACTGACTTCAGCTGGGCTTGTCACAGGCTTCAGGTTGGCTCCAGGTGTGTTCCACGTGTTTCTCATCCTTTTGGCCAGGAAGCTGGCCGTGGCATGTTCTTCTCACAGTGATGGCAGAAGACCAACAGAGCACTCCCCACCACCCAAGCACATTTTAGACCTTTAGTCCCGTATCTTCCACCAACATTGTATGAGCAAGTCACATAACAAAGTCTAACTTTAGTGGGGTGTGTAAACAGACTCCGCTGCTCGGGGGAGGGAGAGCAATCAGTATCTAATGAGTAATCCAAACCATGCCTGGTACCGCAGACTGAATGCTGTGCCTCCCCCCACCCCGAGATCCGTATGCATCCTAACCCCAAGGTGATGGTATTAGGAGGTAGGGCCTTTGGAATGTGATTAGGCCATGGGGGGTTAGTTCTCATGAATAAGATGCATTAATGTACTTATAAAAGAGATCCCAGAGAGCTCCCTCACTCCTTCTGTCCCTTGAGGACATTGAGAAGAGGGCATCTGTGAACCAGGAAGCAGACCCTCACCAGACACTAAAGTGCTCATGCCTTGGTCTCGGACTTCCAGCTTCCAGAACTATGAAAAATAAATTTCTGTTATTTGTAAGCCCCCCAGCCTATGGTAATAGACAACAGGTATAAATAAGGGACATTAACAGGATACAGAATTATGTAAAAAAAAAAAAAAAAAGCAAGAATTTAGAACCATTTGAAATTGGAGATAATGAAAGAAATTATACTAACCATGTTGTCAAGAATATATAGTAAATTTTATGTTATTTATGTATTACCACAAAAAACCCAAAAACAAAACAAAGAGTAAAGTGAGCAAAGGCCTAGCTACAAAGGTAATCATCAATATAATCACAGTAAGTTCTTAACAATATGAGATTTTTCTAAATCAGTTATGCCTTCTCCATAAAATGGAATCTATTCCATCACTAAAAATATATAGATGAATGTTAACATAAAAATACTTGCAGTATAGTAAATACAAATAGATTACATAACAGTTCAAAAGTTTTGTGGTAAGACTTTCGTTTTAAAAATAAATATATTCCAAAAATAAACATATACATTATATATATAACATATATATAATATATGTGCCCCCAAAAAAGCCTAGACAGAGATATATCTTAGTACAATGGTGATTTCCAGAGGGTAAGATATGAACTTTATTTTCTTTATTTGTATATTTTAATTTTTCTATAATAAATAGGCATTGATTTTGTCATAAGAAAAATGATGGTTTAGAAAAGTTAATGATGCTTAAAAGTAGGTTTTCAAAAAATATTTATTTACTTGAGAGAGAGAGAGAGAGGATGTGGGGCAGAGGGAGAGGCAAAAAAAGTCCCAAACGGACTCTGAGCTGAACATGAAGCCAGACACCGGGCTCCCCTTGGGGCTCGATCTCATGACACTGAGATCACTACCAGAGATGAAATCAAGAGTCATTCTATTAATCAACTGCACTACCCAAGTGTCCCTGTTAAAAGTACTTTTAATAACATAGAGAAATGTCTTCAATGATATTAAGGGTTTTTTTTTTTTTTTTTAATAAAGGAAGATAGTTGTTGACAGCATGAATGGTATTCATGTGAAAAACTGTATTTAGGGTCACCTGGGTGGCTCAGTGGGTTAAAGCCTCTGCTTTCCGCTTAGGTCATGATCCCAGGGTCCTGGGATGGAGCCCCACATCGGGCTCTCTGCTCAGCAGGGAGCCTGCTTCCCCCTCTCTCTCTGCCTGCTTCTCTGCCTACTTGTGATCTCTCTCTGTCAAATAAATAAATAAATATCTTTATAAAAAAAAAACTGTATTTAAAAAATCGAAGTGGGGGCACCTGGGTGGCTCAGGCATTAAGCATCTGCCTTCGGCTCAGGTCATGATCCCGGGATCCTGGGATCAAGCCCCGAATCGGGCTCCCTGCTCAGTGGGAAGCCTGCTTCTCCCTCTCCCACTCCCCCTGCTTTTGTTCTATATATATATCAAATAAATAAATAAAATCTTTAAAAAAATTTTTTTTAAAAATCAAAGTAGGTACGTTTGAGTACTATGATTTTTCTTCTTTCTACTTCTCTGCATAGCCCAAATGTTCTGCAATGAAATCACATTCTTTTTATATTTTTAAAAAAATTAAAGAAAACACTGGCAAAAATATTAGGATTCCTTAACAAATTGAATTGTCTCTGTGGTCAGTTGTCAAAATACATATAGAAGACCAATGTTTCTCGGGGCGCCTGGGTGGCTCAGTGGGTTAAGCCTCTGCCTTCGGCTCAGGTCGTGATCTCAGGGTCCTGGGATTGAGCCCCGCATTGGGCTCTCTGCTCAGCAAGGAGCCTGTTTCCCGCCCCCCTCTCTGCCTGCCTCTCTGCCTACTTGTGATCTTTCTCTCTGTCAAATAAATAAAATCTTAAAAAAAAAAAAAAGAAGAAGAAGACCAATGTTTCTCAAATTACAGGGGCCCTAGGAGACACCTACAAGACTAAGACAATCAAAACAGTATAATGTGGATATGAATAGCTCAACCCAGTATCTTCTAATAAGGACAAATTTCCCGTTATATCTTTAAATACTATAACAGTGTTCCTTTTTTATAATCTCTTAATTTCAACCCTTGTGATAATAAACCTTTGCTTTCTCAGCTGCCAGTTATTCAGAGAAGTCCCTCTTTTTGGGAAGTGGGCCAGTCCTCGGGAAATAGCATCATCCAACCAGTTCCTTCACTTCAGAAATGAGATTCTGACACACCTGCCCAAGCTCCCTCAGCTGTTCCCTGCTGGAGCCCCTACTGCTGCCCCTGCTCCAGATTCCACAGCAGCTCTGGGGGTTCCCCAATGCCTTCAGTTTTTCAATGGTAATTCTTCATTTAATGGTAATATTTTATTCTGACTTGGGTCTGCGTTCACCTTGGGATGGGGTCGCTGCCAAGAACAGGTCAGACAGAATCTAGGCTACCACACTGAGCTGTACGCTGGCAGCTGAGACTGGAGCCACACGACCACAGGTCCCCAGACTTATATCCGGCAATTAAATGAGAGCCCAAAGGCGGCTCAACACTCCTAGAAGATTTTATTTTTTTTCTTTTGCCTATTTATTTATTTGTTTATTATTTTTATTTATGACATATATTTTAAAGATTTTTATATATTTATTTGAAATAGAGTGAGAGAATACAAGCCAGGGGAGAGGCAGAGAAAGAGGGAGAAGCAGGTTCCCCATGAGCAGGGAGCCCAATGTAGGACTCCATTGCAGGACCCTGGGATCACAACTCAAACCAAAGGCAGATGCTTAATCTACTGAGCCACCAGGTGACCCACTATCAGATTTTAAGTACAGCTTGTATGGTATTAGTAAGTATTAGTATTAGTAAGTTTTGAATACATTTGAAGGTAATTTCTCTCATCCTCTAGTATTTCCTTGGGAATCCTGGATGACTCTTTGAGGAAGGCAGCCAGCATACCCTAGATCATATGAAGTAATATAGAGAAACAACTAAAACTAGAAACTGGTAAGTATAGTTTCCTTGCCAGAAAATTTTAGAATCCTTGTCCTAATAGTCTTGTATTTTCTCAGGGAAATATGCAATAAATATTTATATCCCCATGATAGTTACCATTTATTAAGCTAAATATGCCATACATTTTGCTAAGAATTTAACAAATATTATCTCATTTACGTAACAGCTGTATGAATTGAGTGCTAGTGTTAGCCCAATTTTCTGGAAGAGAGAATAAAAAACTTACCCAAACCTATGTTGCTGCCCAGTGTTGGAGCCAGGGTTTGAACTAAAATTATCTGATACAACGTTCTTACTCTCTTAAAAATTCTACTAGAATGTTCTTCTGGCTAGCCATCATCTGTCATTCACCTACCTATAAATATAATCCTCAAAATGCACATCAGAATTATGAGTTTTTCCCTACTTTTAATCTTCCCGAACTTTGCTGTCATATTTTTATACAAAAAATATTTTAAATATTTGTGTATCATAGAGGTGTCTGGTTGACTGTTGGTTAAGCATCTGCCTTTAGAGCAGGATGATCCCAGGGTCCTGGGAATGAGCCCTGTGTGGGGCTCCCTGCTCAATGGGGAGCCTGTTTCTTCCTCTCCCTCTGCCCCTCTCCCTGCTTGGGCTCTCTCACTCTATCTCAAATAAATAAATAAAATCTTGGGAAAAAAAATATATGTGACATACTTATGAATGCTCTTTCGAGTACACAGTTGTGAACTAAAGTTATTTTGCCCAAATGTGTAAACTTTTATATCAATGGACACTTAAAAATTATAGGATGATGTTTATCAGAGATGAGAAAAAAATTTATTTTACGTTTTCAATGTAGTAATACGTCCAAATGTGATTATAAGAGCAGAAATGGTATCAGCCAGGGGTCAAGTGCAGGAACAGAAACCACGCTATTTTAAGCAGAGGATATTTCGTACAGGGAGTTACGTGCTTACAAAGCTGAAGGTTGGACGAACAAGCTCTGGACTGGGTCTCTAGGAATAACTCTAAGAACGATGCTGCTAAAAGACTGTCCTTCCAGGAGAGCTCATCCTGTGTCAAACTAAGAAGGGTGAGCCATCAGGAGATTGCTATTTGATTATACTTTCTTCCATCCAGGGGTCAGTAAGTGGCCTGAACTGCCTCCGGACATCTGTAAAGCTGGGGATAGGACATCAGAGCACGGCTGTTGCAAAACTCAATAGCTGAAGATACAGAAAGATTCTCCCCTACACACTTCTACCTTTGAAATCTAAAACTAGCACATGGAGTTGAAGTAACCTCATCTTTACCTAGAAGGAGTGCTGCAAGGGATGCTGAGAATTACAGGGTTTAGCCTCCAGGCTCTGTTGTGGAGAAAGGCACCCTAGAAGGAGTTTGGGGATTGCGTGCCAACAGAAGTTTTCTACCATATGGCACATAATGAAACATAGCCTGGAGTTCCTACAGCAGTGAGGCAGACCACAGTCTGTGGCTCACGGGCAAACCACCGCCTTGGTAACTGATAGAGCAGCCCACAGTCCTTCATGGAATGTTGTCTAACACACCCCACTGGAATTGCTACAGAAACAGGGACCAAGAGAAAAGAAACCAGGCTTGTGGATTTTTTTTAAAACATGTCTAACTTGCCCCTTGCTAAAAGCCTGTTTGTCTCCAGGGGTTACATACTGGCAAGAGACATGTGCTAGTTGCTTTGATGAAACATGTTTTTTTTTGTTTTGTTTTTAAATTTATTTGACAGAGAGACATCACAAGTAGGCAGAGAAGCAGGCAGAGAGAGAGAGAGGAGGAAGCAGGCTCCCTGCTGAGCAGAGAGCCCGATGCGGGACTCGATCCCAGGACCCTGAGATCATGACCTGAGCCGAAGGCAGTGGCTTAACCCACTGAGCCACCCAGGCGCCCGATGAAACATGTTTTAAGGCCAAAACAATTGACGAGAATTAGCGATGTTCTTGTCTGTGTGTCAACACAGACCAGAAAATAATTCAGTGTAATAACATGAGAAAAATGCTTAGGATACAATATTAATTTTAAAGGCATGTAAAATCAGAGTATGATCACAATATATCATAAAACAATGAAGTCCTACCAACAATCAAAGAATAATGAGATACTTATCCATCAGTGTAACAAAAATTGAAAAGACAGATAGTATTTAACGTTGGTGATTATGGGAAGAAATAGGTAGTCTTATGCAATTTAGATTTAAATATAAATTGGTTCAGCAGTAGCTACCAGATGTGAACACCCTTGAAGACAGTAATATGTAACATGTAGTTATCAGAGAAAAATGTTCCTCCATGTACAAACAGGCAAGTACTAAGAATGTGTATGGCCACAATGGGTGTTCTAGCAAGAGCCTGAAAGCTCCAAATATGGCCATCAAATGCAGAGAATAAATACATTATAGATATTCATATAATGAAGTATTAAGTTGTTTTTAATATGGATGAGATAGACATCTTTGTCCTATATTTTCTGTTATAAAGAATATAATAATATATTATTAAATTTAAAATCAATTGCATAAAATATTAAACCAAAATCTGATCATTTAAATCCATTTTACCTTATTAAGAATAAGATGCATCAGGTCATCCCTTCATAAGGTAAAATGAATTTTAGTTCTCACATTTTGTTTATTCTTGTATAAAGTGCAAGCAGACTGTGAGTAAAAATGTGATCACTTCCTGTAAAAATTCATCCATGAGACCATTTTTGCTGTTTGCTTTAAATTTAAACACTTAGACCTCATGAGCTCCTACTGGGCTTCCAACAGTTCATTATGATTTTTTAAAATGTTCAGTGATCAAATCTATTGTGGAAACTAGGGTGCAGTGTATTATAAGCCAGTTGAGGAGAGTGATTCTCAAAGGGAGACAGGGACAATAATATCAGATCCTGGAAAGAGAATGAAAAAAGAGCAGTGGATGTTAGTGATTTTTATATTTACAAACAATTTCTGAAAAATTTTAAAGCACATAAAACCAGAATCACACCATTCTCAAAGATGGAAATGTCAGCAATATTACTCCTCCTCTATAGAAAAGATTCCTTCAAAGTAACTATACAATAAAGTTCCTTGGATTTTTCTTTTTTGTTTTTGTCACCAAATAAATTGAAAAGATTATGTTTCCCTTTCTCAAAACTATGGTTCTATAATAAGGGTATCAATAACTATAATATATATTTTAAAAGCTGTACAGGCATAAAAAGCATAAATCATGCACACACACATTCAAGAATTAAAATTACCTCAATAAACACACTTTTTGTGTCAAAAGTAAATTGTAGCATGCAAGAGTAAGGAGATTGAAGATAAAGGATCTAGGTTTTGATTGGGCCCCCAACACTTACTAATAGTGAGATTTTCAATAAGTTATTTATCTGAGTTGCTAAGAAGAGTAAATGAGTTTATATAATGTAAACTTTAAAACTGTAAACAGAAGGCTGCTGTGATTTCACGTCATGAATTTGCCAATGTTGTGAGAAGTGGACTGTAAGGGAGAAAGAGTGGAAGCATTACTAATAGGAGCTCTCACTTACTGAACCTTTGACATTAGCCAAATACTCTACCAAGGGCTTTTAGTAAGCTGATTCCTCACTTCTACTCAGTGTGGTACATACTATATCAGGGGGAAATATGGCACCTGGCTGTAGGTCAAAATGGTCAATTATCAGCAATTTCATATGGTTTAAACTATCATCTGGCCCAGATTCGAGAAAGGGAAACAGAGAGACTAAGTGACCTAAGTTAAAATAGCCAGTACTTGGTAAAGACAGGTTTGCAAGCCAAACAGCTTTATGTCCGTGACCGATAGGCTATATACATTCCCAGAAAGAAATCAGGTCTAATAGTTTAGGAGGAACAACCTCTAAATTTTAATCAAGAATTATTTCCATGGGGGGGAAAAATAATTATTTCTGTGGTATTAGAGAATATACAAGGAGTCAAAATGTGATGCCACAGGAAATTCAACATAAGGATCAAATGTTTATATTAATTAAAATACCCCATGCTTGTTCCTGCTTCTTGGCATTACCCTTCTCTTCAAAGAATTTTTACCTTCATTCAGCCAACAAATATTTACTCAAAATCAGGCTCGGTCTCTAACCACCTACAAGAAGGAGCTTCTTTTCCACTTCACCCCGAATTCTTACCAACTGGAATTTATCCTGTAATAGAATTTTACCTTTTAATAGACCTGATTTCTTTTAACAAAGGTAAAAGTTTCTCGGGGAAAGCTCAATAAATGTTCAATTTGAGAGTCTATCACGTCTACCATACATGAAAATTAATAGGAGGAAAGAATCACAACCATGTCTAGGGGAATGGCTGGTAAAATCCCTGATCTCACCGGATGCAGTGTTCTCTTTCATCTGAACTCATCTGGAAACTGCCCTAAGATACTCTTTCATATGCTTAGGCCTTATCTTTGGAACTGGAGTTTTAGCTTCCCGAAGGCAAAGATTAAGTCTTACTCGTGGACTTCACACCCTGTCCAGCAAATCGTGTAAGTCATTAGACCTGTAATGAATGAACATGAAGAAAAACGCGCAGCTCCCGGGGAAAGACCGTGAGAAAGAAAATGAACTAAGAGGGTAAAACAAGCAATGAAGCGGCACTTTGCCTTAACACCCGCTTTTGAGAACAAAAACCAGCTAATATTTCAAAGCCTTGGTAGGGGATTTCGCTGTCTTTTTAAAGAGGTGTGGAAGGAAATCACCAGCGCGACCGCCCATTGGCTGGGAGGCGAGATCGCGAGCGCCGCGGGCGAAGCTAGGCGGAGGGGGCACAGGCCAGCGCGCCGTCTTCTGACCGGCAGGGGGAGCCCTGCCTAGCGCCGAGCGCCGAGCGCCGCGTCCCGCGCCGCCCCGCCCCGCGCGCCCCGCGCTCGCGCCGCCGCGCGCCCTCCACCCGGCGCCACGCCCGCCACAGGCCAAGGGCCGGTCACCCGCGGGCGGGCGTGGGTCCCGCTGCTCTCTCGACGCCCCGCCCCACCCGGCCCCGCCGTGGGACGGGTAACGGTTACCAAGCACTTTCTCAGGCGCGATTTCTGCTTAGTCATTGTCTTCCAGGAAACGGTCCCTTCAGTTGGGAGTCAACTCTAGGGCGGCCGCCGCAGTAGCAGCAGCAGCCGCCGCCGCGGCCAGCGCGTCCTTCCCTTCCGCCACCGTCCGGCCTCCCTCGGTCCCGAGCGCAGGCCGAGGTCCCGCCGCGTGGGGCGGCCAGCCTCGCGCTCGGCTCTCCGGCCTCGGGCACCGCGTCCTGCGGGGCGGCCTCCTTCCTCGCCTGCGGCCCCGTCACCGCCTGGCCCGCCTCCGTCGGCCGCTGCCATGGGCACGGACAGCCGCGCGGCCGGGGCGCTGCTGGCGCGGGCCCGTACCCTGCACCTGCAGACGGGGAACCTGCTCAACTGGGGTCGCCTGCGGAAGAAGTGCCCGTCCACGCACAGCGAGGAGGTGAGAGACGCGGGGCTCCCGGGGCAGGCCGCGGGCCGGGCGGCTCCCAGAGGGAAGCAGCGCTTGGCGGGGAAGGCGGGCGGGCTCCGGGTGAGGCGCGCTCCTGGGCTCCGCCGGCGCGGGGAGGCTGGGGCCGCCGGGGTTGCGACGTCGCCTCCAAACCTGTAGTGGGGCCCGCGTGCCTTAAAACGCTGGGCAGGTGCAAATTCATCCCGAGGGACGCGTCCTTCGTGCTCCCGGCCGACGGCCGAACTCGCCAACGTACTGGACCCCTCTTCGTTGCGAGGGCCAGGGGGGTGCAGAGAGGACCAGCACCTCCCTCCTGGCCTCTCCCCCTCCTCCCCCCCCACACCGCGACAGGTGAAGACGTAGCGTTCAGAGGTTCGCTTTTCTAGGATTCAGGTGAAGGTAGTAGTAATAATCCACTTCGCTCTGAGGCCGTTGGCAGTAGTCACTCTGTTGCTACGAGATAAAGGACTTAATTCGACTTTGGAATAAGGTATGCATTTTTCTTCTGCAATTTAATCTTCCTCGCCGTATTTGCCTGAAGACTCATCGCTAGTTTAAGGTGGCAGAAACGAATCTGGAATTCTACCTGTGCTACATATTCGGGCCGCAGCGGCTCCTTCCTGAGCAGAGAGTCAGAATGCCCAGTGAACTGGGGAGGCGTACCGCTGGTATGGGACGGTGTGGGTGCTGAAAAATAACCGTGAATAAAAGCAAACCTTTAATTTAGGAGCTGTGTGACTTTGGGAAAGTTACCTTCTCTGAGTCTGTTTACATAACTTCGAAGTTGGATAATGGTAGTCTTCATCAACTCACTGTGAGGATTAAAAGAGGTAATCTAGGACAACGCTCACCATGGAAGCATTTATCTCCCTTTTAACCAAGATTTTATCTGTTTATTTGATAGAGCACACGTAGGCAGAGCAGCAAGCAGAGGGAGAGGGAGAAGCAAGTTCCCCCCTGAGCAGAGAGCCCGATGGTGGGGCTGGGTCTCAGGGCTCTAGAATCATGACCCTAGCTGAAGGCAGATACTTAACCGACTGAGCCACCCAGGCACCCCTTTTTATCAAGATTAATCTTGATTAAAAGAAAAATGTCCTATGCCATATAATAGTATCAGCTGTATTCCTAGGCAGTTTGGGCTCTTTTATATATGTTGGTGATATACTATGCAGCAGCCCATGGCATCCCTCTGAGTATGCTCTGGGCCTGTGACCACCCATCAGATGAGAACTCTTGGTCCTAACTTGAATAAGAACCAAACTCTGTACCATTATTGGTGACCAGGTTCCATCCCTCTCAGTCTGTATACCTTTTTTGTTTAAACCGCCCCCACTTTGACTATTTCTCCCCCCCAAAAGTATTTCTAGATTTAGTTCTGTTCTTTCAATTTCCTCCCAGAGATCCTGGTTCAATATACCATTTTCCATATATACTGACTACTGGGTGAAATTTTTGCTCTCTTGTTTCACTACAGCAAGCTTTAAAGTAGTGGCCTTAGAAATGTTTTGACTTTCACAAAGCCAGTAAGAAATTTTGCCTTACAATCTAGTTCATAGTCCATAAGGACAGAAAGTAGGATGAGTGGTTGCCTTGGGCCGGAGTAAGAAGGGGTGGGTAGTGATTGCTAGTGGACACATGGACATGTTCTAAAATTGGATAGTGGTGATGGCTGCACAGCTCTGTAAAACTCTTCACAAACCCTTTAGAAAACATGGAATCGTGCACTTAAAATAAGTGAATTTTGTGTGTAAATTATACTTCAATAAAGTGCTAAATCTATCTCAAAGGTTTTATGGATATATTAACCTTTAGTATATACAGTGTATTCTGCCTTTTTTAACCCTATTTTAATTTTTAAAAACTATTTCTTTTTTTTATTTTTTTATTTTTTTAAATATTTTATTTATTTCTTTGACAGACAGAGATCACAAGTAGGCAGAGAGGCAGGCAGAGAGAGAGGAAGGGAAGCAGACTCCCTGCAGAGCAGAGAGCCCGGATTTTTTTTTTTTTCCACTAGAACTTTATGAAATCAAATCTTGTTTTTTAAATGAGCCATTATAGAACTGTTTTGCTCAGTTCTTTAAGAGTATTTGGGCAGGTGAATCATAAAATATATTTAAAATTCTTATAAGGGGCGCCTGGGTGGCTCAGTGGGTTAAGCCGCTGCCTTCGGCTCAGGTCATGATCTCAGGGTCCTGGGATCGAGTCCCACATCGGGCTCTCTGCTCGGCGGGGGGGCCTGCTTCCCTTCCTCTCTCTCTGTGATCTCTTCCCTTCCCCTCTCCTACTGTGATCTCTCTCTGTCAAATAAATAAATAAAATCTTAAAAAAAAAAAATAAAATTCTTATAAGGTTCCAGATTTTTTGATATCCTACATTATGATGATATTTACTTCAGTGATCCTATGCATATTTGATAAAAATGAAGAGAACAAAATACAAAGTTAATGATAAGTCAATATAGATAATAAAAGATTAGAAATAATTATGTTTGTGATACAACCAATGAATTTCTCATCATAACATTGTTTTGTGATTTGTCCTGACATTTTGCCCAATCCAAGATTAATTAAATGATTTCAAGAGGGGGCTGAATACTCTGAAAATGTACTTACCTTCCTGAATTGAGCTTTTTATCAGGAAAGCCTTAAGTATGCAAGTAAGCCACCCTTCCAGAGGAAAATTCTTAAAATTCTACCAAATTTGAGCCAAATTATTCCTGATAGAATTGTTAACTTCTAGTCCTCCTGCCCCATCTTTTACCATTTTTGAAAAGAATATTGACTTGTAATTCTGTCTGAAATAATTATCAACTAATTTTTATTTAGTATCTTAAATTTAGTTATAAATACATTTCCCATGAAGATAGAGACATTGTAGATTGAATTCATGTGGGTTAATATGGATGGAACATACTGTTTTTGTTGTGGTTTATGAAGTGTAATGTAGATGACTGAGCTCTCAAACTGATAAACCACTTATCCCTTGTAATTATCTGTACTAAGATAAAAGCAGTAGAGTGCTGTGTCAGTTTTTATCACCAGAAATCATAGATCAGTGAGTTCAGAAGTTTAGTCCTTGTTATTGCTACAAGGAAAGTGCTTTTGCAGTTACTCATTTATTTTTTTCATTGATTGACCATAGAATGCAAAGCACCTTGTCCTCGATGTTCATAAAGTAGTGATTTCACATTGTTCCTGTTGCCCATTAGCGGTCATAAATCAGTTTGGTGAGCCATAGAACAGCATGTTTTTTTTTCTCTAATTAATAGAATAGAAGCCATCAGAGTGCCTCACGTGCAATGAACATAATGTTTTGTAAATTTTTTGTTCTGTTATATGTATTTAGGTCCTTACTCTCTATATGAATGTATGTAGGTCTTAACTTTGGTGCTTTATCAGACAAGTCTGAAATACACTGTCATAAGAAATGAAAGATGCATGAACAATTCAATGGATTTACAACATACTATAATGTTAGTGTAAATAAGTTTGTACAAGAAAACACTGAAGACCAGTTGGAGGTACACGTGTTAGGAAATGATACATGGACTGACATTATGCAAGTTGACTTACGTAAGATAGGACTGTGGTGGTTGTCAGACGTTACATGCTGATTTCTTGGGATGCTTGTTAAAATGCAAGTTCTGCTGCCCTTAGAGTAATTCAGCAGTCTAGGATGGGGCTCAGGAACTGGAATTTTTAATGAACACGTCAGGTGAATAATGGAGTTCTTCTGACCACACTTAGAGTCATTTATTTGTCTTTAAGGATTCTCTCATAGTGGTTAATATTAATTTTAGTCAGGCTCCCTGAGCTTGAATTCATGTTCCTCTATTTATAAACTTTATTCTTGAAAAATTTCGTTTCATTGTGAATGCTTTTATGTCTCAAAGCCTTATTTAAACTTTCATTGGTACAAAGACACTTTAAAAATAGATTACTGTTTTACTTCAACATTTGAAGGTTAAGATGAAAACAGTTATAAACTTGTCCTTGTTGAATGTAAACCTTACAGAACTAAAATTTTGGTTTTTATGGTTTTTCCTATTCACATCTTTTTCAACTAATTTATCAAATTAGTATATTCTTGCTGTAGAGGTACAGCAGAGTGTATAGAGTTTGATTAATGGTTTCAAAATGCATTCCTTTTACAGCTTCGAGATTGTATCCAAAAGACCTTGAATGAGTGGAGTTCCCAAATCAGCCCTGATTTGGTCAGGGTAAGTAAAATGTGAATGAAGAAATTATGTAGGTCAAAAGGAAAATGCAGTAAGCAGGAAATTAATTTCCCCAATTTTGATGGGGAAGTCAAACAGGCAATTAGCACAAAATTCCCTGTAGCTGATTTACTGAGATGGCTGTCTGACCCAGTATGCTTAAGCATAAAACATAAAATCCAGGATGTGTCACCAACTCTGCAACTAGACTAGATACCAGGATTCTCTGTGCTTAATTCCCATCACACTTTCTTCACACTGTGTTCCAGTTTATATTTGGTCTAATAAAGAAATGACTATTTAACAGTTTTGGTTGTTAAATTGCTTTGGTAGAGTATCATAATAATATAGTGACTAGAAATAATTTTTTAATGTCAGTTTTGAGGGAAACACTGGTTATTTCATTAAGTCTTAATAAATGACTTATCATAAATGTTAATATACAGACCACCTGTCTGCAAACCATTCTTTGGAATCCAGCTGAGCCAAAGGCTCATAACAAATTACGCTGGCTACTTTAAAACTATGAACGAGGGTATGTGCTGGAAGGAGTTGTTGCTGTGGGCATTCTGCAAGTGTAAACTATCTATAGCAGCTAGGCAGATGTTAATTAATGTCTTCTATCAGTCTCTGTTTCTCTGAAATGACCATTTGCCTCTATTTATGCAAGACTGACAAACACTTACTAAGCCCTTGATATGTGCCAGGCATTGTAATGTGCTCAAGAATTATAGGAAAGTCCTCACTGTTTACTTTGTTTCAATCTTGTAAATGTGAGTTAATATAGTTCTGATTTATATGTACTATCATCTTAACATTGTCCTCATAAATTATTAATTATAATGCATTGGAATTGCCTTTACTTTTTTATTGCGCTCAGAAAAAAAGTATTGGTTTAAAATGTTTGTGATTAATATAGGAAGCTTTTAACATGTCTTTATGCAGAGTGGGTAAATATTTATTATTTTTCATTGCTTTCATATTTTAAGTAAAATTATATACTGTGTTAGTAGTTCTAACTCCTCACATACTGCCCCCCCCACCATTTGTTAGGGTTTTTTTGATCATGCATTCCTTTGAGCACCTGATCAAAATGAGATCCTCTTCCCCAGAAAATAGACACACACAGAGCATTTTACTTTTGTTTCAGGGCTTTACAAACCTTATGAAGCCCATCCAGACATCAGGTAAAGAACCCTGTTATCTTATGGGTTCCCTGTTTCTAAAGGGCATTATGGACAATAGAAAACATATAGCTAATTAAAAACATTAATTTTATATTTATTGTAAACATTGTTTATTATAGGAATTTCCAGATGTCTTGGAATGTACCGTATCTCATGCAGTAGAAAAGATAAATCCTGATGAAAGAGAAGAAATGAAAGTTTCTGGTAAATCCAGCCTTTACAACTTATTTTCTTATGCAGTGGAAATGATAGTGAGGTTTTGTCAGGCAGGGAGGAAAAGCCTTTCTTTGCTTCTGGTAAAGAGTGACTCAGTCACTAAGTGTGAGAAATATAAAGATTCTTTTTTAAAAACATTTTATTTATTTATTTGAGATAGATAGCAAGTGAGTGAGGGAGAGAGAGAAAGAGAGCACGCGAGTGCGCACAAGTGGGGAGAAGTGGGAGAAGCAGACTCTGCTGAACAGGGAGCCTGACATGGTGCTTGATCCCATACCCTGGGGGCATGACCTGAGCTGAAGGCAGACACTTAGCCAACTGAGCCACCCAGGCGCCCCTATATATTCTTTTTTAAACATAATGGAAAGCCCCAAGAGAAAGTTATAGGAGGTCAGTTTTGGCTCCTTAAGTGGAGTCAGAAGAGGACTTCACCTTCCTGTTCTTCATCATGGTCTCATTAATTTATATGTCAGACTTCAGGAAAACTAAGGTGGAGGAAATGGAAAGAATAAAGGGAAGGCTTATAAGAGCAGTGTCTGTCCAAAGCAAGCATAGGCCCTCCCTTCCTGGTGGAAAACTGCTGAGCAATGGCTGAAGTTGCCTGGAAGTATAGACGGAAGTCTGGGCAACAAGTCGCATGAAGAGAAATAAAATCCATGTTATACCCATTCAACAAATGTATTGAGTAACTATTTATGAGAGACCATGCTAAGCTCAAGGAATGAAAAAAATGAAGAGATGAGCTGTTCTTGCCCTCAGCTTACAGTCAGCATAGAATAGTCATAAAAGCTTAAACTTAACTAGATTGAAATTCTTTGGTATGCAGATTACTGACTGGTATAATCTTGGGCTAACAAGTTATGTGACCTCTCTGAGCCTCATTTTCTCATCTGTAAAATAGGGATGCGTCTGTTTCACAGGATTATTTGTAAATTAGATAAAATTTTTTAAAAATGCACTTAGCACAGTGCTTAGCAAAAAGTTAAATGCTAAGTAGCTGTTAACTTACTACCATTTGTAGTTTCGTGTTGGTTATTATTTTTGATTAGCGTGGACATGTAAGATGAGATAGGGCATTGTTTTTTTGACTCCATAATTACCATTTATTGGGTCTTGTTTTATACCAGGCACCATACTTAGTGCATTTTGGTTACATTTCTTCACATGATTCTCAAAACAATTCTACAAGGTAGAATTATCCCCATTGCACAAGAGATGTTAAATAACTTGAAAGTTGTCATATAACCAGTAAGTGGTTGAACGGGGAATCCATCCAGGTATGCCTGACTCCAAAACCCATTTATTTCTATTACTTTCACATTGCGTTTTGTGTTGGAAAGGAACTAAAAGCAACCTCTTCTCTGTGGTTGATTGCAGTTCCTCATGGTTTAGATCCATCTTGAAGCTCTTACGGGTTGTTCTCCGTTCTTAGAAGGCTTGAAATTTTTTATATTATCAAAATTCTCCCCATATGAAGAGCTTTCCTTTCTCTACCAAGAATGCCTCTCATTTCAGAGAAAGGAGACCATTTCTAATGGCACAAATTCATGGCAAGAGGGATAGTGGTAGGGAGGGTTTCATGGAATATAATTATTGGAGCTATGGATAAATTAAAGTGGTTAAGATTGGGGCGCGTGGGTGGCTCAGTGGGTTGGAACCTCTGCCTTCGGCTCGGCTCGGGTCGTGGTCCCAGGGTCCTAGGGGTTCTCTGCTCAGCGGGGAGCCTGCTTCCTCCTCTCTCTCTCTCTCTGCCTGCCTCACTGCCTACTTATGATCTCTGTCAAGTAAATGGATGGACTCTTTTAAAAAAGAGTCATTTTAAAGTGGTGAAGATTGACTCTCACCTGGTTGGTAGGGGAGTGGTGATGACTTTTAAATAGAGAAATCCAGTGAGGAAAACAATGCTTTAAGAAGATTATCTAGCAGTAGAAAGGAAAGGACAAATAAATGTACAAGGTAAATTTGTTATGTTTATTGAATACATATTTACACTGTATACAATTTACATATAGATATTTCATTAGCCCCCTTTTCTCTCCATTCCCTTTTCTGATTTTCTCTACTACTACTCTACCTATTTGTCTACTGAGTAAATTTAGAATTTGAACAGTGAATTTACATAAAGTAAATCTATATAAATAAATTTGAGTTTGAATCAAGTTAAAGTTTCAATTTTAATAGAAAACTACTCTGCTTTCCTGGTAACCAAAGAAATGCCAATTAATGCAGTCCTGGATAAGTATATATTATACATACTAAATTGGCAAAAACTATATTTTTGATAGTGTCGTACGTTGTTAGGAGAGCATTTTTTTTTTTAAGATTTTATTTATTTATTTGACAGAGATCACAAGTAGGCAGAGAGGCCAGCAGAGAGAGAGGAAGGGAAGCAGGCTCCCTGCTGAGCAGAGAGCCCAATGCAGGGCTCCATCCCAGGACCCTGGAATCATGACCTGAGCTGAAGGCAGAGGCTTTAACCCACTGAGCCACCCAGGCGCCCCAAGAGAGCAATTCTTAAGTTTTAATTAAGTTTAGTGACTAGTTAAAGTTAAGTTTTTAGTTAAGTTTTAGTTGGCTAGTAAACTGGTACAAATCCTTTTATATAAAAGTAGGAAGTAAGTAAAATAGAACAAAATTCAGGACACCTGGGTGGCTCAGTCAATTTTGGCTCAGGTCCTGATCTCAGAGTCCTAGGGCCCACATCCTGCCATGCTCAGTGGGGAATCTGCCTCTCCCTGTCCCTCTGCACCTCCTCCAGGTCATGCTCTCTCTCTCTCTCTCTCTCTTTCTCTCAAATAAATAAATAAAATCTTTAACAACAACAACAGAATCCACAAAGAAGAGCATACCTTTTGACTCATACACATTTCTGACAGTTTGCCCTTGGGAAATGCTTCAGCAGAAAGTTGAACAAAGTAACAAGATGTTTATTTTAGCATTGTATGTAATTTTAAAAAACTGGAACTAATGTAAATGTTCAAAAAGTAGGAAATCATTTGAATTATACCTTATCAAAATTATAGAATAATGTTTAACTGTTAAAAATTAGTATGTAAAATTATTCATTAAAAATAGAGTAAACAAAAACCTAAAGAGTGACTGCATTCAGTGATGAGACTGTTGGCAATTTTTTTTTAGTCTATCTTTCTACTCTTGGGTTTTTCTCATTTCTGGTTTTTCCCCATTTTTTAAAATTTAAGTTCAATTAATTAACATATAATGTATTGCTAGTTTTGGAGGTAGAGTTCAATTGAGTCATCAGTCTTATATAAGTAAGACCCAGGGCTCCTTTACATCACTTACCCTTCCTAAAGCCCATTGCCCAGTTACCACATTCCCCAACTCCCCTCCGCTCAGTTTTTCTCATTTCTAGAGTGAATATATATTACTACTATGATTTAAAAAAAAAAATTCAAAAGAACTAAAAACTTCATAAAGTTGTAAAAAAATATAAATGTAAACTAAATAGAAGTAGAATAAATGTTATACCCTGCCCCATATGACCAAAAGCTAGAAGCTAATGTCTAAACATTAAAATGACTGTATTAGGAAGGTGGGATTGTGAGGTTTTCTTTTTGTTTTTCTTCACATTACAAGCAATTTTAGCATAGCCTTTTATTTTAGTTTATTGGAAAATGTATATAATATGTTCCATTTCCAATAATATTTAATTCATAAAAATGTACATTTTGAGTAATTTGTATATTTGTATATTAGACCTGCCTTCTAATAAATGGAAAATTAGTATTTGCTTTTTTGTTTTGACAAATGGATATTTTTTGGCAATTGGCATGTAATTTAAAAATCACAATGGAAAGGTACTTTCATATCTTAAAATGAAAACCATAAAATTATGTGACTAGGAAAGAAAAGATAATTCATTCAGGATTCTCTGTCAACTTAGTGTTGTGGGCAGTGTTGATACTGTCTAGTAAAATGTTACCAAAATGTAGTAATCAGTTTTGGTTTTTTTGTTACCCAGCAAAACTCTTCATTGTAGGATCAAACTCTTCATCATCAATGAGAAATGCAGTTGACATGGGTAAGCAAAAACTTCAACTTTTTTTTTTTTTAAGATTTTATTTATTTGACAGAGAGGGAGACAGCAGGAGAGGGAGCACAAGCAGGGGGAGTGGGAGAGGGAGAAGCAGGCTCCCTGCTAAACAGGGAGGTGTATTAGTTATATCTTGTGTTCAGGACCAGGTGAAAAAGAAGATGAGCTCATTCCAACTTTACTTTTTAAAGTTCTAGCCTAATTTCTTAAGACTTCTGTCAGATCATATGGACTTGTAGGTTCATATTTTGATATATATGAGGAGTATAAAAGATGTAATGTAATTGTTAACTATATGTTTGGAGATGAAGTTCTCCTTAACCATTTTTCTTAGCCCTTATAGTGCTATAGATAAAACCCCATGACCTACCATCGCCACAGTAGTAAAGCAAACATTCTCATCTTTGTTTACTTGGTTAGATTATTGTGATATTACAACTCAACGTTTTTTCTTTTAAGATATTCTTCCAGTATTATAGGTGTTAAACACTTAAATAATTAGCTCTTTACTGTAACTATGGAATAAACAATAATCATTTAAAATAAACCCTTTAAATTATTTTTACAGAAATTAAATTATCTACCTCTATAAATATAGATTAGGACCATAAATTTAGTTTTTCAGTCTCAAAGCTATTGTTTGCCATGACTATCAGTTACAGAATATGAGGTCAGAATTCTTGTGATCATCCATACAAGATACTATTAGAACTGGAGAAGAAAATTTGAAGATAAAGAAGTTACCAAAAAATTCTTGGGACCTAGGAAACAAGGAGATTGTTCCCTTTAGAAGGACTGTCAGAGCTGTGAGTCCCTAGGAAGGAAGCAGGTCAAAGAAACTGATCGGTCTGCCACACAGACCAAGTAGATGAACAGGGATTTGTAATTTTTTAAGGGATGGCAGAGTTCCAAATGGTAGGTAAATTATGAAATTGAATGAAATAATCCAAATAAGAAAACCAGTGAACTTTACAGACAAAATTTAGTGGGATACATGAGAGACATTAGAAATACTTGTTTTCATTATGTAGCAAATATTTATCCTATTTTCCTTCACATCAGCCTGTTCAGTTCTTGGAGTCGCACAGCTGGATTCTGTGATCATTGCTTCACCTCCTATTGAAGATGGAGTTAATCTCTCCTTGGAGCATTTGCAGCCTTACTGGGAAGAATTAGAAAACTTGGTTCAGAGCAAAAAGATTATTGCGATAGGTACCTCCGATCTAGACAAAACCCAGTTGGAACAGCTGTATCAGTGGGCACAGGTAAAGTACAGCTGGATCACAAGTGCTCTGGGAGGGGCCTGTCCTTTAGTCTTTGCTTCACACTGTTCAGTGTTGTGCTGGACACTCATGGGGGGCTATTCTAAATGCAGTTTGGCAAGCTTTATCTAAAGCACTGGCCTTTTTCATCTCAAATGTATATTTAATTGACCTTAGTATTACTCTCATTTAAAAGGAGTGAAAAAAACACTAGAAAATGTTTGCTGAAGTGTTTATAGCCAAAATGAATTCAGACTATTTCCTTCAGTTTTACTTTTGTTATAAAAATACTATATTTTTCCTTAGATATGGTTAGGTCTTGGTTCTGATTTCTTAGGTGAGGGAATATCACATGGAACAAATAATTTGCTCTTATTTGAAAGTGTAAAAGACTTTTGGTTCATAGAATTCAATAAGGAATAGGCGTCACAAATTAATCACTACCACCCTCTGGCCTCTAATAACGTACAATATTATTTAGGGAAGGTGCTTACCAGTATTTTACCTTTACTCTTTGTATTTTTCTTTATTCCTTTTACTTGATCCCCAGCCTTCTCTTTGCAGAGCTTTCAGTTTCTTATAGACGGGAAGACCTTAGAGAAAGTATTGTCCCTTCTCCCTTTAATTTAGTGAGAGCCAGAATATGGCTAAGATTCCACTAGAGAGACTTGGGTGATCTGAAATGTATCTGTAAATTAACTAGAGCAGCTATTAGAAATTATCTAATTCTTTTTCAAAATGGGCCTGATTTATAACCGTATTTTATACTTTAATGCTAAATGTTCTTATCATTTCTATTTGATTCTTTACCTTTAAGGCCTGTTCCCTCATTAGCTGGAATCATCACTTAGAACCATGTTTGTTTCTGAGGCAAATGTATTTGATTGCAGGAAAAGAGTTTCTAAGAGTATAGCACTCTATTGGCCTTCCCCCGCCTCCTACAGCTTTCCTTTCCCTGTTACCACTAACATGAGTTTAAAAAGCATACATTAATAAGTATATTCATATAACAATGTTTTATAAATTTTAAGCACTATAAAATGGAGTCTTTCATATTTTCTAAAATTGTGTTCTTTCGTTGCTTTCCACTTTTTGTAGTACTTAATTTAGTGCAATGTCATGATTCTTTTTGCTTCTAGGTAAAACCAAATAGTAACCAAGTTAATCTTGCCTCCTGCTGTGTGATGCCACCTGACTTGACTGCATTTGCTAAACAATTTGACATACAGCTATTGACGCATAACGATCCGAAAGGTAATACTGAGATTTTCATCTGTTCATTGGTCATGAGCTTTTATCTTACAAGAAGCTACTTGTTAAAATGTAATTTTTAAATTTTGTACAATAAGTGTTACCTAGAACTTGTCTTCATAGTTAGTCCAAAATATATATACATTTAGTTTCAGAAAACTTTGGTCTATCAATGAGAAAATTGAAGAGATCATTTTCTGAACATCCAGTCTGTTGAAGTTTATAAATACTGTGGTACACAAAAAAGACCTTGTAAGATATTCTAAATAGTATCATATAAAATCTTGTGTAGTACAGCAAAAATTGTACCAAACAGCCACTTAGTTAAAGAGGGCAAATATTTGAAAGAGAGGCAGATAAAATTTAATTTGAAATTAAAGCATCTTAGGATAGGTAATTGATTAGGTATTTTATTAGTCATTACTCTCAAGACCTGTATGTTTGGTACTAGTCAGAAACACTATTTGATTAATGAGAATGGCTTATCTGCCTTCTATAGTGTGTTTTATCAACATTTTACAGGATAAGTAGGAAAGCTAGGAAGAGAATGTTTTACATTTTATACTTATTTATTTAGCAGTCTGCCCCATTCTCATTTTTTCACTGTTTTGTAGGAAGAGGAAGAGTTTTAATAGTTTTTGCCCCTCAGATGTTAGGCATCATGCTAAATGCCTTAGAGGGATAACCTGTAATCCTCACAACAGCTGAAACTACTGTTGAGGAAGTAAGAGCCTCAGAATTTAAGAAACTAGCCAAGGTCACCCAGCTGGCATGGGGCAAAGTTTAAACTTGGACTTGGTTCTGGCTGAATTGGGACCTTTCCCCCTATATTGTACTATCTTTTTGATTTGAGACATTAGCATTGTAGTATTTCAGTATGAAAACCTTACTTTCTTATTCGTTTCCATTTAATTGATACCAGAATAGGAGATAATGACTTTTGCCTCTCCCTTCATTAATTATTTTCATAAGTAATTTGGAAAAAAAAATGTCATTGTAGTGAAAATTTAACAAAGAATTTCTATGCCTAATTATTCTGAAACATAAACCATTTAATTTCCAACTCTCTGTATGTTGGCAGATACCATATCATTTATCTGTTTACTTTTGGAGGGGCCTGGCAGAGGCTCTTCCAATAGTCATTATTATCAACAGCTGGTGGATGCGCCTGCATCCCCTTCTAGCTCCACTTGAAAAAAACCCTTTCCTTTTTCTAGTAGGAAAGGAAATAGGAAAAGACTAAGGTGTCTGGTATTTTATTTCATTGGTATCTAGATATTAGCTTGAGAGTATGTGCTAATGCATTGTTGTTATTACAAAATATTTTGCATATATATATGAGAAGAGAGGTTTAATCCTTTTTGGTATGTTTTTGCCTTAATGACATAACTTGACATTTGAATGTCTTCCTATTTTAATCCTAAACCCTTTGATTAGAATTTATAGGGTGATCCTGCTTATACCATTAATGAATCCATGAAGCAGTTCTTTTTCTTAAAAGATTTATGGTGTTTATTGATTCTAAAGAGCTCATATAGTTAATTTAAAAGTATGTAGTTAAGTTGATGAAGAGCATAGCTCTTATGTGTCACGTTTTATTTTTTAAGCAATCAATTTGTAAAACATTTAACTCTACTTGTCATCTAAAAAGGAGTTATGTTTATAAGTCCCCTTTAAAGCCAATCAGCTATGCTAAAATTACCCTATTCTTCAGAAAGTGCTTATTTTCCATTATTCTTTGTCCTAGAAGTTGTGGTAACAGTTTAACTACAGTAAGGATGAAATTGTGAAGTAGGTGATCCTGACTCAGAACCTTCACCCTCCCCCCATTCCCATTAAATCTGATCTGCCTTATGCCTTATTCCCTCCAGGTCCTGTTCTCTGTCAGATAGACTGATAAATTCATGTTCATGTTACTTTTCCAAAGAGATGCTTGCCTTCCACTTATGAAAGCTGCCATTTACTGGCTGCATGACCTTGGGCAAGTTATCTAACCTCTCTGCCTCAGTTGCCCCCTGGAAAAGGAGAGAATGTTATCTAGTAGGGTTAATATGTAGATTAAAGGAGCTAATACATGTAAAATACTCAGAAAAGTGCCTGGCACATGATAATAGCTAACATTTACTGACAGTTTACTATTGATGTTACTCAAATATCACAGCAGTTCTTTTGGGTCTGGCAGGTCCTTTAGCACTCCCAAACCATACTGTATCGATGGTCACTTAGTTTCTGTCTGGGTTGTGGGTTCTGACCTGGTAGAATCTTTCCGTATTACTTGATTGATTTAACAGACATTGGGTACCTACAGTGTTTCATTATTCAAAGTACTAGGGCTATAAGGACCAAGACAGATAAATTCCAACCCTCATGCAATTTATATTTTGATGGGAGGGGATGGACAATAAGGTAAATATTAAATGTGAGAAATGGTGGTAAGTGCTATGGAGAAAAATTGGCTGAGGGAGAAAAAGAGTGCCCAGCTTAGGGGTTGTTTTATATAGGGCAAATCAGGCCTCTCTGCTAAGGAGACATTAATCAGACCTGCAGGAAGGGTGAAAGCCCTGTGAGAATCTGGAAGAAGAGTGTTCAGGGAAGCGGGAGCAGCTGATTCAAAGGCCCCGAAGTGTGAGTGTGCTTGAGGATTTCAGGGTACAGGTATGAGGCCAGTGTGGCTGGAGAAGAGGCAGTGAACAGGGGAGTAGTACATTGGAGCATGAGTCAAGGGCTTGGACATCAATGTGGAATTAGAAAATAATTATCTCATCAAAGCGATGAAAGTAAAAAGATAACCATTGCCAAAGAGTTTTTGAATGATTGCTGGTACTCATGAGGATATGGTAAGATGGGGACTCTAACGTTATCAACTACTAGTAGAAGTATCTTTTTGGAAAGCAATTGGCAATATATCAAGCCTTCAAAATGTACTTGTACTTTGACTTTGTCATTCCATAGCCAGGCATGCATTTTAAAGATGTTCAGCGTAGCATTTTATTAACAAAATACTATGAAAAACCTAAATTTTCTCGTCAACAATGAGGAAATGTATAAATTATGATATCTATGTAATGTAGTATCTGGATAATTATTAAAAATGATGCTTCCACAGACTATTTAATTACATGGGAAGATTCATAATAAAAGTTGAAAAGATAAGTAAATTAGGTTGTAACTACAGCATGACTTTCGTTTTTTGAGATATGGAAAGGTACAGAAAGAATGTTGGAAGGATATACATGGCAATGGAAGTAATCTGTCTCTGGTTCCTTTTTCTCCTATGTATGTACTCTCCTGTATTTTCACTGAATCTACATTAGAATTGCTTGAAAGTCTTTAAAAAAAAAAAAAAAAAAAAGCAGGCTCCACTCACCAGAGGTTGTGAATCGAATAGGTGGACTAGAAGTGTAGGGACTTTCTGAAGAACTGCCTGGATCTTCTTGATATTCCGGTTTAGATTCATAGCATACATGAAGGAAAAGCATATTTTATATATGATTTTGAATTGTTTCTTTGGTTGTATTTAAATGCTTACCTACATGGTAAAGTGCTGTTATTTCCCAACTTAACACTTCGCGTTTTTACTTGTTTGTTTTAAGAACTGCTTTCTGAAGCCAGTTTCCAAGAAGCTCTTCAGGAAAGCATCCCTGACATCCAGGCGCAGGAGTGGGTGCCACTGTGGCTACTGCGGTACTCTGTCATTGTTAAAAGCAGAGGAATTATCAAATCCAAAGGCTACATTTTACAAGCTAAAAGAAGGGGTTCTTAACTAAGACTTAGGATCGTAACCTACTGACTTATATTTCCTTGAATATAAGATAAAATTGAGATGTATAAAAATCAGTTACTGCTTGTAAATGGTGTCATGGAGGCTGATATTCTTCAGTTATATTTGACAATGTGTTATCTGTCAAGTTTTGAATACTTTTCTTGCCTCCGTATCAGTTTACTCATGTGTTTTCATTAAACTATCATTTTCTAATTGAAATTGCCTATAAAGAAAATACTTGCAATATATTTTTCCTTTATTTTTATGACTAATAGAAATCAAGAAAAATTGTTGTTAGATATATTTTGGGCTTAGGTATCAGAGTAATGTATATACATATTTTTTATTTACAAAAATTAATTAATGGCTTCTTATTCTATAGAGTAACTAAGCAATTTAATTACAATTATAAAAACTTAAATACTGGAAGATATTTTTTCTGTTATTGATAAGATGATTATATCCCAGAGTAGCTGGAGTGGCTTGGTTCTACTAGTAGGGTAGGTAAAATTCATTTCTTCAATACATGAATGAAAACTTAAACTTAACTGTCCTATCTGTAGTTTACCTATAATGATTTAACTTCTATTGTTGTGCCATATTTTCCTTGCTGTTATTTCCAAGACAAACCAAAGTAAATCTGAAAAAGACTAGAAGCTTTTAAATTATTATTTGGGGGTTTTATAAAAGCAACTGTCATCATCTCCAGATTCTTTTTAATACTTGATCCCTCCTTAATGTTTTGCTGTTCATTCAAGAATACTCAGTAAGTATTGAGTCTTTATCTAATGTGCTGGGCACTGTGGGCTCTGGGGAGAAGGGGGGTCACAGAGAGTCAGAATCAGTTGAGTAAAATATGTAACATTTGCTCCTCACCAATAACTGACTCGGAGGGACCAACAGCCAGAAAGGAGTGAAAAAAATCTTTAACTCAAGGGCAACATTGTCTATTGAGACAACTTTTTTTGAGACATGGTCTTAACTATATTAAAAAGCAAAATGATATAATCAAAACTTTTAAACTAGGAGTGTTATAGATTATTTATTATAATTCTGCATTAGTTTAAGAACCAGAAAATAGCAAATAAATAAGGTGTGGCCTTTGATATAGACTACAGGTCTCCCTAGTTCTGTAAATTTGTATCTGTAACCCAAATAGTTAGAAAAGTTCTTCAAAAACTTCTTGTATGTCAATCAGTACTTTTAAACCGGGTGTCTTAATACATGGTTTATTTAAAAAAAAAAAAAAAAAAGTACCATAGAGCGCCTGGTGGCTCAGTCAGTTTAGCATCTTCCTTTTGCTCAGGCCATGATCCCGGGGTCCTGAGAGTGAACCCTTCATCAGGCTCCCTACTCAGCAGCGAGTCTGCTTCTCTCTCTGCCCCTACCTCCTGCTTATGCTCTCTCTCACTCTCTCTCATGAATAAATAATAAAATCTTTAAAAAATAAACTAATATATAAAACTAATTTTGCCCAAGTTTTTTCAACTTAAAAGGAAAGTGTTCCATATTCAAAATAAATACACTAGGGGCACCTGGATGGTGCAGTTGGTTAAGTGCTGGAGTCTTAGTTTGGCTCAGGTCACGATCTCAGGGTCATGAGATCAAGCCCCACATAGGGCTCTGACTCTCAGTGCCAGAATCTGCTTGGGATTCTCCCTTTCCCTCTCCCTTTGCCTCAGTGCATGTGGGTGTGCGTGTGGCAGGTGGGGGGCTCTCTCTCCCTCTCTCAAATAAATAGATCTTTTAAAAAAAGGTGAATACACCAGACTTTTCCTATCCTAAATAAGGTTTTGTAGTTTACTGTTTGGATAATTTGATCATTAAAATTATAACATGAATTCAGCTGACTTACTTGCTATAGAATTCATTTATATATAGCCTTATATAGCCTTTATATTAATTGTATGTAATGTTATTGAATGTATATAGTTAACTTTTTTATTTGGAAATGTGCAACATTTTTTCATACAACCTAAGTGTTTAAACAAATGCTTATTTTAACTTAAGCCTAAACAGTGAATTGGTCAAGATACTTTAAGAGGGAACTTTATGTCACATTTATTCCTTTTTAAAACCCTAGACTTATAAAAATGGGCTGTTCAAAGGGTTATTTTGAAAATGAAAAAAAAACAACTTATGTTACTATTTGATCCATATCTCTCTTCTCTTGACAAAGGAACAAGATTATAGATTCATTTTGTGAAGGAGATCATGTGTGTATGGAATTTTAAAATGAGTTTTTTGTATGTTTTGTTTCTGTACCTTTAATTTCTGTTATTGAATAACCATTTTTTAAAAAATGATTTTTCAAGACTTGACAAATTTCCAAGCTGGTGTTCACATTTTTTTTTTTTTTTTGTAAACTATCAGAATATAGTGAATGCCTTTCAAATATTTGAGGACTTAATGTTTAAAAAGCCATAAAATAAAGAACAGTAATACTACCAAATAATCACTTAAAGCTGAAAGCTAAGTTATCAATAGTGTATATATAACAGATATGTCTTCTGGGGAGAGGTGTATCCAATGACTCAATGTAGAAAGAATTTATATAATTGGGTTTTTTTCCAGTAAACATGAAAAGAAGCTACAGTCTATTACATTTCCAAAATACACTGGAGCCTTACATTAACACAATGTACTGTAACTTAGAATTTGTTCTGTAATGAGTCTATCTTATATTCTCATTCAAGAAACTGTAGTCACCAGAAGGACCAAGATGTCTTATAAAATATGTTCACATGGTGTAAATTTTGTAGACTATGTTGTGCCAGTATGCTAGAAGAGTATCCATTTAGAGATAGCCAGTGCTAGGTTGGATCACAAATAGCTAATAATTTTTCTGTTCTCAAAGAAGATCTTTTAAACAGCTATGTGTGGAATGGGAAATAAAGTTACTCTATTTTGAATGAATGATCAAACTTCTCCTTACCAGAGTCAACTAGTAACTCAGTTTTCAGTAATAGAAGGTCTAAGGTTCATTTAATTACATCTCATTTTTGAACAAATTTTCTTCCAACTTTTCCACCCAGCATTTTCGGTATTGGGGAAGTGAAATGATCAACAGCTCATCTCTCTGCTAATTGTGCATTTAGGGAAATTTAATGAGAATTTCAACCATTTGTTTTCATAATCAAATATACCAACTTATGATTCTGAACATATTTTTATAAAAGTAACTTCCTAATATACCGGAACTTGTACCTATCATTTCCCCATAAATATGTTGTTGATGGGATATGTCCTATTTTTGAAAACTGTGTAACATAACTTTTGTTAATATTTTTTATAGTTTTCAGAATTAGAAGTACACTTAGGACAGGAAAATGTTTTCATTAGATAATTCTACTTTTATGTGTCTATAATGGTGTATTATAAATTACAGGCAAAATATACAGCATTAATAAATATTTATAATAGTCTTTAATTTCACCTATATTTTGAGTATTATGAATTACTTAATTAAAATAAAGTGTATATTGTTTGAGTTGTTTGAATAGTTGAAAGCATCCTGGAGTATTATATTGATTTTGACCTATTTGAATTCAAATTGAGTATGATTTGAAAATAAATTATGAATAATTTTTAAATATCCAAGCCATAAAGCTCTTCATGCATTCATTCAAAGATTTATCAAAAGCTTACTATATGCCAGCAACTGTAAGATATTGGCAGACAGACACAAATAATAAAGAACCTCTGTCTTCAAGGAGCATATGGTATATGTGGTAGAGGGAGAGAGATCTGTACATGAACAGGAGCAGTAGAAGCCATCTATTAATGATCAAAGTGGGGAAAAGGGATTGGGGGCATATAGAAGGAAGTGGGGCTAGGGAATGTCTACTGCTAGGAGGCTCCCCTTGAAAAAAAATTAGCCTTAGAGTAGGATGAGACAATGAGTGGATATTCTGACAGAGACCTTTGTTTGCCTTGTTTGTAAATAGGCTTTTACTGAATATGGACAATTTATATGTAAATTTTAGAAATTCAGTGAAAACACTTTCTTAAAGAGCTTGCCCTATGGATAGAAAAGTACCACTTCTGTTGAGACAAGAGTGAGTAAGGTTGGAAACGTAATATTTTACCTTAAACAAAAAAAAGAGAGGCTAAAACCGATCCAAATCCCCCAAATAGAATATGGCTGTTATAGTCTCACTACCAGAAAAGCCAAACAAAACTTTAATATGTGTCTCTCAACAGTAAATAAATGTATAAAATGTCATACAAGATTTTTATGTGTGTTGGTCCATTATTTTAAGAGGTTCATGTTTTACAATATCCATTACTTTGACTCAGCTCTGTTTTTCTTGTTTCTCTCCTCACTGTTGATTGTTACATCCTATCTACTCCATTTAAGTTTTCTTTTTTCTTAAGTGTGTCATTAGTAATTCTTTCACTGAAGGTCTTTGGCACAGTAAGCTTTCTAGGTCTTGTTTGCCTGAAAATGTCTTCATTTTGTTCTCAATCTTAAATGATCATTTGACATTGTCGAATTCTAAGTTTCCAAATACTTTGCCTGAGCAATTTGAAGGTAATATTCTATTGATTTCCAGCATATATACTCTTCCTGATGAAACTCAATTTCCTTCCGTAGATGGAAATGTCTTTTTTCTTTTTAGTTGAAAATATCTTCTTTGATGTGTATGAGATTAGAACAAAGCAGGAAAATTAAAACTGGCTGCAAAGCTTTTTTTTTTTTTAAGATTTTATTTATTTATTTGACACAGAGAGACAGCAAGAGAAGGAACACAAGCAGGGGGATTGGGAGAGGGAGAGGCAGGCTTTCCACCAAGCAGCAAACCGGATGCAGGCCTCAATCCCAGGACTCTGGGCTCATGACGTGAGCTGAAGGCAGACGCTTAACGACTGAACCACCCAGGCATCCCATGCAAAGCTTTTTGATAAAAAACCATAAAAAGAAAACACTGATAACTGGATTTAATAAAAATTTAAATCTTCTGGCCCTCAAAAGACACTTAAGAAAGTGAAAATATGGGGCGCCTGGGTGGCTCAGTCAGTTGAGTGGCTGCCTTTGGCTTGGGTCATGATCCCAGGATCCTGAGATCGAGCCCTCCATGGGCTCCCTGCTCAGTGGGGAACCTATGCCTCCCTTTCCCTCTGCCTGCCACTCTGCCTACCTGTGTTTTCTCTCTACCCATCTGTCAAATAAATAAAATCTTTTAAAAAAAAAAGTCCTTCCTTTAAAAAAATAAAGTGAAAATATAAGCCACAGATTGGTAAAAAAAAAATAATAATAATAATACATATTTCTGATGAAAATAAAGGCATAATCAATTTTTTAATTGCACTTCAAAGACACTGTCAAGAAAGTGAAGAGATACCCCTACAGAATAAGAGAAAATATTTGTAAATTGTGTCTATAATAGTCTTGTATTCAGATTGCATAAAGAACTCTTATAACTTCTTAATAGGACAACCCAATAAAAAAATAGGCAAAAGATTAGAACAGATTTTTCTCCAACGAAAACTTGAATAGCCAATGAAACATTAAAAGTGTTTAACACCATTATTAGGGAAATGCAATTTAAAACCACAAGGAAACCACTGGAATACAAAATAGCTACAATTTTAAAAGACTGACAGCAAGTGTTGACAAGTATGTGGAGCAAGCAGGACTCTCATATTGCTGGTGAGGATGTAAAATGGTATGACAACTATGGAAAATATCTTAGCATTTCTTACAAAATCCAATATTCACTTATATGACCAAGCAATTATTCTCCTAGGTATTTACTCAAGAGAAAAATACTTGTCCAAAAAGGACATCTATAAATGTATACAGCACTTTATTCATAGTAGCTGAACACTGGAACCCATCCAAATGCTATTAACAGTGGAATGGATAAATTATAATCATACAATGGATAATAAGCAATAAAAATTATATACAGTAACAGATGAATCTCAGACACATGCTGAGTAAAAGAAGCTAGACATGAAGGAGCAGACAAAATTATTTGATAATGACATTTATTGCTGTTTCTGTTTACCTTATGGTGTCACAAAAGGTTGCAGTCAAAGTGTCTGCTGGGACTACAGTCTCACCTATAAGCTTGACTGAGGTGGGTTTACTTCCAAGCTAGCTCATATAGTTGTTGGCTGGACTGAATTCCTTTTTGGCTATAGGCCAAGAGGCCTCCCTCATTTCCTAGACACATGGCCCTCCATAGGATGGCTCATAATATGTGACTAGCTTCCCACAGAATGAGCAGATAAGAGGGTGCAAGATGGAAGCCAGCTTTTTTGGCAACCTAATCATGAAAGAGATACTCATCGCTTTTGACATTCTTTATCACCTGGTCAAGCCCCCACTCTAGGGTTTGAAACAGTGATGGGATCACTGGGGACCATCTTACATGCCAAATTTTAATGTTTTACATGTAATAACTAAAAGTTTTATTTTTAGAAGGTTCATGAACTAAAACTCTCATCCTTTCGTTAATGCCTGAAATTTCAGGGAGAGTCAACCCTTCGGTTTAAGGGTTTAATTAGTAAAATACTGACTGTCAAGGGAGAGTTTCCCTTTGGGCCTGAGTGATAACTCCTGTATTTTCATACTATATTTACCTAAAATTGGGTATTTGTCCTAAATCCATAATGGGTAAGGAGGTGGCAAAAAGATAGAAACGGAAACAGGGCAGACCTGGTAAACCCACATAAAACAAAAACAGAACACATTGCAGTTTTGCCTATTATCAGCCAACCTGTTGATACTAGACCAGTTCAGTCTTCTCAGATTATGAATATGTACTGACATTTTAATTTTCGTATTTTGTTTCTTAATCTTGTTAGATTGTAATGTTTGGGAGTTTTGTTTAAAGTGGCCATGCTTGGGAGTGAATATTACACATTGATTTTCTAAAATTCTCCAATTTTCTATACCCACTCCTGTGATCTTAATTTCATTTCCATGCATTTGCTGATATGGAAGTTGCTATATAGTTAATGAGTTAATGCATATAACTCCAGTAGTTTCACTTTCCTTCCTCTACAGCAGTTCTACCTTCTTGTGAAATCTAGTCTGTTTTATGTTCTTCTTCTTACATAGTCTCATTGCTACGTGGCCATACTAAAATTCCTTCGTTGAGGTGCCTGGGTGGCTCAATCAGTTAAGTATCTGCCTTTGGCTCAGATCATGATCTCAGAGTCCTGGGACTGAGTCCCACGTTAAGCAGGGAGCCTTTCTCCCTCCCCTCTGCCTCTCCTTGCTACTCATGCTCTCTCTCTCTCTTGTTCTCTCTCAAATATATAATCTTTAAAAAAAAAAAAAAAAATTCCTTCTTTTTGTTCCTTACCACATTCCCCACAAGGGTCAATCTAAACCTTTTCCATTCCTCTAAGCAGATGAAACTTCTATCTATGGAGAAGATTGAGGTTATCCATCCAAAAGCCCTTCTTTTCTTCCCCCCACTTTACTTTCCTTGCATTCACATTCTCTCCTTCATATATTAACTCTTCCCTCCTGCCACAAAGGAGCATTCTTCTCTGGCTAACTCCATCTCTATTTTTTTATTCCATTCTTCAGTTAGATTTGGCTCAGCTGCAATAACAGAAAATCCCCCAAATAACAGGGACTTTAAAAACATGGGTGTGGGGGCGCCTGGGTGGCTCAGTGGGTTAAGCCACTGCCTTCGGCTCAGGTCATGATCTCGGGGTCCTGAGATGGAGTCCCGCATCCGGCTCTCTGCTCGGCAGGGAGCCTGCTTCCCTCTCTCTCTCTCTCTGCCTGCCTCTCCATCTACTTGTGATTTCTGTCAAATAAATAAAATCTTTAAAAAAATAAAAAATAAAAACATGGGTGTGTTTTTTAATCACTAAATTCTACACCTGAAACTAATATTATACTGTATGTTAACTAACTGGAATTTAAATAAAAACTTGAAGGGGGGTAAACAGGTGTTTAAGGTGAAACAGATCCAGAAGTGGGCTGTTGAGAATAGGGCAGCTCCATCAGTTGTCAGGGACTCATGTTTTCTTTCTCACTGCTCTGCCATCCTTAAAGTGTGGCCCCTCTCTTCATTGCACAAACTTGCTGCTTGTAACCTGAGAATACAGCTTTCCAGGGAAAAAAATGAAGTTAAAGAAAGTAGGGAGGGGCGCCTGGGTGGCTCAGTGGGTTAAGCCTCTGCCTTTGGCTCAGGTCAGATCTCAGGGTACTGGGATAGAGTCCTGCATCTGGCTCTCTGCTCAGCAGGGAGCCTGCTTCCTCCCCTCTCTCTGCCTGCCTCTCTGCCTACTTCTGATCTCTGTCAAATAAACAAATCTTAAAAAAAGCAAGCAAGCAAGCAGGGAGGACCTCCTCTTTCCCTATGTCCCTAAAGAGCTACACAACAATTTATACTAACTGGCCAAAATTTAGTCAGCCCCATTTGGCTGCAAGGGAAACTATGAAAGGACCTATTTAGTTGGATGGCCATGTGCCCAATGAAAAATCTGTTTTGTGACGATAAGAAAAAAAAAAAATGGTTTTCTGTTATATAGATTTGGTGAAGGAAGAACTCATCCTTTCTCACCTCTAAGAATATCCCTTTCCGCTCCCCTAAAATATATTCTAATTCGCCATACTTCATCCTAAAAGAATACCAAACATCTCTTGATTCTGGTCATTCTCTTCACTGCAAGAATAACAACAAAATTTTATCGCTCTCCTTTAAAATTTAACATTTCTTGGGACGCCTGGATGGCTCAGTTGGTTAAGCAGCTGCCTTCAAAGGCACAGGTCATGATCCCAGGGATCCAGTCCCACATCTGGCTACTTGCTTGGCAGGGAGCCTGCTTCTCCCTCTCTGCCTCTGCCTGCCACTCTGTCTGCCTGTGCTCACTCTCGCTCCTCTCTCTCTCTCTCTGACAAATAAATAAATAAATAAAATCTTTTTTTAAAAATAAAAGTTAACATTTCTTTTCCGCTTATTTCTGATCGGTAACCATTACCTTTAGATAGCTTCCTTGTCTTTGAGTTTCTGTAACGTTTAACAAATACATCTTTACCCAAACCGAGTCTTTCGAGTTTATTAACAAAATAATAATATTTAATTTCACGAATAAGACAAGAGTACATCGTTACCAAAAAAAAAAAGTGTTATAAATAATGGAAACGCCTCCTTCAGTCACACCCATGACTACATGAAGACCAAATACATGAGAGAATGGTTAAAGTTGGAAAGAAGATGCTATTTTCCTATTGGTTTGTGTGAAACTGGGACGAGGGCCCTCCATCACTGCGGGCCCGCCGCCCTCACGACTCTCCCTCCCGGCCAGAGCCCGTGCATCTGACTTTCCAGGGCACTGGAGGGAAGACTAGAAACCTTGGCCTTGGGAATCCCAAAGGCCGGAGGCCGCAACGAGATTCTCGTTAGTTCCGGGATCCTCGCTGAAACTGCGAGCGAGACGCTTATTTGACGCATTTCCGGGGCGCCGGAACAGAGGCAGGCCGGGGTGGCCGCGAGCAGGGAGCATGGTGGTGACCAGGTCCGGGAGGCCTCAGGCCACCGTCCAAGCGTTGGCTGAAAACTCCCAGCGGAAGGTAGGAGATCGCAGGGCGGCCTCATTTCTGCCGCTGCTTCTTCACAGAGCGGCGCTTATTTAGGGTGGTAGGGCGGCGGGAAGGGCCCGAACTTGTTGCGCGCGCTGCCGTGTCGCACCCAGTGCTAACCCCGTAGCTTCCTCTTCGGTCCTCGCTACGGTTGTTTAAGACAGTCCTTAGCCTGAGGGCGCCTGGGGGACTCCGTGGGTTAAAGCCTCTGCCTTCGGCTCGGGTCATGATCCCGGGGTCCTGAGATCGAGACCCTCATTGGGCTCTCTGCTCGGCGGGGAGCCTGCTTTCCCCCTCACCTTCTCTCACCCCCCGCCTCTCTGCCTACTTGTCAAATAAATAAATAAAATCTTCAAAAAACAAAAACAAAAAAACAGCCCTTAACTTGGAACAGAGAGGTCAAGTAACTTGCTCTGGGTAGTTCTTTGTAATGGCAGATGCACAGCTGAGGCCTTCTAACCTGTTAAAACCGTATGAAGGAGGTTTAATTTCGGCTACCAAGTGTGAGTCTTAATTATAATTAGCAGGATTAGAGAGAAGGTTACCGTTGTCAGGTGGGGAGCTGGTAGTGGCCCCACAGCACTTTATTCTGGAGTGAGGAAGGCTGCAGTGATGCCTCCTGGTGACTATCAGTAGCTATAGACGTCTGTTGGCTCTGATTCTGCGACAGAGGGAATAAAACGTGAATTCATTTATGTATGTAAAGGTAAGGGCAGCGACTGATTCCGTTGGTGTGTTCCTAAACACATCTGTGCTTAGAGTTAATACTTCCTTTCTTATCTCTTCCCCTGACTGCGTATCAGTATGTAGGTCCACCTAGCGTATTTGGTATGTGATACTTCCGGGCAGAAAATTTTCTTTTCAGTTAGTTGTTTTGCTCCCTAAAATTATATCTATGTCTTGGGCGTGGCTAGTGGGGCAGGTCCTGCAAATGCACAGTCAGATACAGTATCTTTTTTGTTTTTATTGTTAAAAATCATGAGTAATGGGTGGTTGTGAGGCAGGGCCTTGCAAATCTAGTGTTAGATCCAGTATTTAGTGTTCAAGTTTTGTTTTTTTCCTTTTAAATGGGTGCTGGTGAGTTTTTTAGTACCCTCTTAAAATGTGTTCATGAGAGGAGTGCCTTAGTTTCAGTCCTGCCTAAATCACAGTGTGTTTATTCTGCTTACAGAATTCTGCTAAAAGAATTCATGCACATCCAAAAAGCAGAAAGGAATGTCTACCTGTTGACCCAACTACTACTGAATCACAAACCACTAGGAAACAAAGTCCAGTCTCTAGAACTCCTAAAACCAGAGAGAGAAAGAATGGAACTACAGTCTCATTATCTGAAATGAACAAACCATCTGTTGATGGAGAGACCTCTGAAGCAGAGTCCAATTGTTCTT
Organism: Mustela nivalis; assembly: GCF_964662115.1. Classification (NCBI taxonomy): domain Eukaryota; kingdom Metazoa; phylum Chordata; class Mammalia; order Carnivora; family Mustelidae; genus Mustela; species Mustela nivalis. Next base: position 77,429,014 of record NC_139029.1, on the reverse strand, counting down.
CTGTGTATGAGTGCCAGGATTCCATTTTAAGAGTAACTAGGAGGCGACAGATCTTAGTTCCATGTACCCCAGTGTCCAGTGTTCGAAAAAGGCTTAAAATAACTCCAGTAAATGAGTCTCATATTGAAGAAGACGATGGTGACTCTGAAGCTGAATCACATGTTTCAGGTATTTCTAGAATTGTGCCACCTGCAATAACTACAAATACCAGACGAAGTAAGGCTAAATCTGTAAGAGACCCAAGCCAAGAATTATATGAAGAAGCTATTTCTGATGCTGAGGCATCGTACTCAGACATTTCTTCATTGTCTGGAGTTGCAACTATGAGAACGAGAAGTATGCAGAAGAAATTACACACACAAACTGAGGAGAAAGATACTGATATTGCACCAGAAAATGAAAAGCGAATCATAAATACAACTATGAATTCAGAGGATTCAGATACCAGACAAACACCTTGTTTACCAGTGAGATCTCTTTCTCAGATAAATAAGCCAAATTTCTGTAAAAATGAAATGTGTAAAGACTTTGATGATGATTCCTTCTGCAAAAATTCAGAAAAAAAACGAACAGTGCAAAAACGCCAATGTTTTAATACAAGAGAGAAGGAAAAGGCCAATGTTGCACCTCTCAAAGAAATTACAAAGCAGAATTGTAAGAATTTAGATGAAGAACCCAAGGGAATAGTAGATGAGGAAAAAGAAGTAAGTAAGAAAAATTCTCAGTTGGAGAGCCTTTCTGAACCTCAGGACACTGGCATTCAGCTGTCTGTTTCTCAAAGGCATTCAACCCCCCGAAATAATAAGACCACGTCAGAGCCCTCAAATCTGAACTGTGAGGCTATAATAAAATCATTAGCTCAAACATTTGCAGTGGTAGAAGTGGACAGATGGAATGAAGAGAGAAAGAGCACCATAAAAACAAGTGACTTGACAGAATTTGGTGATGGTGGTAGTGATGAAGAAGAGTGCACCGTTACAGGTATCAGCGAAGATAGGAATGAAGGAAGGGACGTAGATTCTGAGTGTGCAAACAGACTATTGAAGTCTGAGCTCCACACATCGCTGGACAAAGATGATTCTGTTCTGTTAGTTCTCAGCAGTGACGAAAGCCAGCAGTCTGAAGATAGTGAGAATGAAGAGGACACTGTGTGTTTTGTCGAAAATAATGGTCAAAAGGAGTCTTTACATGGAGAATCAGAAAATATGTCATGTGACCATGCATTGTTTGTAATTGACAAAACTCCTGGATTGAGTACTGATAAACATTTTTACTTGGATGGGGGAGACAAAGCAAGTGAAGTTGCCACTGAGGAAAAAAAAGAGGAGGAAGAGGATGAAAAAAGTGAAGAACAATCAGACCATGACACAAACAAAGATAGTGAGTTTAGTGATGAAGATGACTTCCTAAATAGCACAAAGTCTAAACTGTAAGTTTTGCCTTTATTTTTATTAAAAACTTTTAAGTTTAAAGTTTTAAAACTTTTATAGTTTTAAGTTTTAAAACTTTTAAAGTTTTAAAAGTTTTTGACACATATTTCAAGTGGCTGATTATCATAAAAATATAAAATATTAGAGAACATGGAAATTGGGGCGCCTGGGTGGCTCCGTGGGTTAAGCCTCTGCCTTCAGCTCAGGTCATGATCTCAGGGTCCTGGGATCAAGCCCGGTATAGGGCTCTCTGCTCAGCAGGGAGCCTGCTTTCTCCTCTCTCTCCCTGCCCATCTGCCTACTTGTGATCTCTCTCTGTCAAATAAATAAAATCTTAAAAAAAAAAAAAAAAGAAAAGAAAAGAAAACATGGAAATTGAGAAAACTACTGCCTCACGTTCTTTTTTTTTTTTTTTTTTTTTAAAAGATTTTATTTATTTATTTGACAGAGAGAGATCAGAAGCAGGCAAAGAGGCAGGCAGAGAGAGAGAGAAGGAAGCAGGCTCCTGGTTGAGCAGAGAGCCCGATGTAGGGCTCGATCACAGGACCCTGCGATCATGACCCGAGCTGAAGGCAGCAGCTTAACCCACTGAGCCACCCAGGTGCCCCTGCCTCACGTTCTTTATGGAAGAACTCTTTTATCCAGCATATCCCTAGTCTGTGGGTGCCTTTGTTAGTCATATTTCTCCCACCAGTGATCTATTCAAAATCATCTGTTAAGATTTTCCTACATGATTGTTAAGGGCAACATAAAAGGGAAGGAAAGGAACTTTTATCTTTTCTCTATGCTAATTGTAGAGTTGAAAAATAGGGAAAAGGTGGAGAAAAATAATCACCTATAATCCTGTCTAGCACCCATTAAAAAATACTGACTTTGGGACTGTTTTTTTAGTTTCTTTTTTTCTGTTTTCAATTTGTTTTTCTTAGGCACAGGGCTCTGGTGGCCCTGTACCTAGTGGAAATACGTCCTTGGCAAGAGTCTATACATTTAACAAATAAGCAGTTTTCACTCGAAGCCAGTGAAATAAATCTCTGAGGCCAGCCTCAAGCATACTTATTTTTTAAAAGGCACACTGTTTCCCAGGATAATTCTAATGTATCTTTTTAGGGTTGAGAATCACTGCTAAACCACTGCAGTAGAATGATTTCACTTTCCGGTAGAGACTGATCAAAACTTTAAACTGCTCAGTTTAAATAAATAATTAGGGAAGAAGGTAACTATATTTGCTTATAAAAAGGACCTTCCAGTAATATAAAAGTAGAAATTCTTACTATATAAATGTAACAGGAGCCCAGACCCAACTGGTTTGGTAGATGAGGGGTATGACTTCTGTATTTTTTAAAATCTCCAGTGAGAAATAGAGATGTTCACTGCTGTTTAAAACTCACTGATTTAGAAGCACTACCAAATACCCTTATTCATCCAGAAAACATTCTAAGCTTAGATAACTGGGAAGTTCAGAACCTGTCTTTTTCATTGGTTTTAGAGATAGAGGTTATGTATGTTTGTTGACTCAACACCTGTATATGAAGTTGAGCTGAATTGCCAGATGTATCTCCTCTTCTCTGCAGTTCTTTTCTTTATGAAGTCTGCTGACATATAGTCTTAATCCTCTTTAAGTTAATCTGAGGAATAAATTTTGATATGTTCCCAAAAAACTTACTCATTATTTATCCTGGAATTTTCTTCTAAATGATTTTATTAGATTTAAAACATGTGTTTCAGGTTTTCAGAAACTCCATTGTAAAAATAAGATTTCCTTTTTTTTTTTTTTTTTTTTTTTTTTTGTCATTGGCAGTAAAAGGGTAGAAGAAAAAAGTGATTTTTAAAAAGAACAGTCTCACTTGCTTCCATTTTGATGTGATTACTTGATCTTTAAGTGATCATTCTCTTTCAGTCTGAAGTTGACAAGCAGCAGCATAGACCCTGGTATGAGTATCAAGCAGTTGGGTGGCTTGTATATTAATTTCAATGCGGACAAACTACAGTCGAAGAAGAGAACCCTGACGCAGATCAAGGAGAAAAAGAAAAATGAGGTAAGTTACATACAGTGTCATGTTGGGTTTTCATAGAACTAACCAATCACTTCTAGACATGATTAGTTCTTGATAACGGACTAATTTTCCTGCAGTGAAACCATGTTAACCTGCTGTGCTCCTCTTTTCCTCTCAAAGTCCTAGCTATAAAAGATAAAATTGAAAAGTAATTTATACAGGGTCAGCATTCCTCTTGCACCTACCAGTTATCCTAGGGGATGTGTTTTCTTCTTTTCTTGCTTCATTTTTAGTTCATAACAGTTCTGGATGCTGTTAAGAATCTGAAAACTGTGGGTGCTGCCCCCCTCCCAACTAGGAAAAATACACATGTGCATATATGCATAAAATTGTACATATAATTTCAGAAGGGAATTACAAGTTAGGTAACCTCATCCAAACCCTCAGCTTAAGTCACATGGCATGACTTCCCCAAATCTGTATTCTCTAGCCTTAACTGTGCCTCCAGGTCTTCAAATTCTCTTGTGCCTGTTGACTGTTTATTGAGATGTGCTCAGCCACTTGACCTCCCTAATTGCCCTCGTTCACTTCCCTGCCTGAACCAGCTACTTCTTTAGTATTCTCAGGGTTGGTTAATGATGCCAAACTCTTTTTCTTTTGCAGTCCATCACTGACCTACCTTTCCATAGAGGCTGATCAAAGCGGAACCAAGCAGATACTGCTGCTTACATACTCTACTGAGTTCCCTCCTTTTCACCCCACTGTCACTGGCTAGTGCGGGGCTTTATTTCTCATCTAGAATTCTGCGGTAGCCTCCTTACTCTTTTCTTCAAGCCATCCTCTATACTTTTGATAGATTTCTATTTTAAAAAACAAAAAAGGTACCTGGCTGGCTCAGTCCGAAGAGCATGTGACTCTTGATCTCTAGGCTGTGAGTTAGAGCCCCAGGTTGGGGATAGATGCTACTTTAAAATGAAACGAAACTCAAACCTGACTATGATATTCTCCTGTTTTTAAGTCCCTCAGAACATTCAAGGTGCTTCTCTTCCTTCAGCTCTGTCCTCTCCACCACCTTCTCTGCACACTTGTGATTATTTCCCTAAGATTCCAAAATATATCACTTCAGGTTTGACAGGTACTGCTAAATTGCCTTGCATTCAGGTAATGTGAAGTCCTACCACAGTTAATCCTTGCTCTTTTTCTTTACATTGTGACCAGCACTGGGTATGATATTTTTGTTTGTTGTTACTGGTGCCTCGTGGCTGTTTTTATTTGCTGTTGATCATCTTTTTGTGTATTTATTAGCTACATGTAAGTGTTCTGTGGAAGATGCCTATACTTTTGGGGGTTCTTTTTCATTTTTAAGTGATGCATTTTTGGAATCTTATAGAAAATAATCACAAGTGTGCAGAGATGATGTTTACAGTTTTCAACAGATAAAGGTTTGGAGACTTAAAACCAAATGTTAGAAGAAGAATGTTAGTGCATAACAGCTATTAAAAAGAATGAATTTGATCTGTGTATGAATTGATATTGAAAGAAAATCTAAGACTGTTGAATTGCAAAAAGCACATTTATCTAGATAGATGTATAAGTTTAATCAAATCTATTTCATTGTACATATTAGTAATAGAGTCTTCTCAGATCAGAAGCTGTTTACCAACATCAAAAGAACTTATTAAAGACTAGTTAGGGTTGTTTGTTTGTTTTCAGAGATTTCAAGAGCCATTATGGTATTTGTTCCTGTTGATTTTATTTTCCAGTTGTTTGGCTGGTTGTAAGCCAATAAATACAGGTTAGACACATTAATGTGAATCTGATACATGCTGATTCAGTTTAGAAAAAGAAATGTAAGATGAAGTTTCCTAAAATAATCTTTTCAGTTTGCCTTCTAAAGCATTTTTATTATGATACAATTTACAAACTTAAGGACCAAAACAACTTTGCAGTGGTATGGTTGTGCATAAAGAGGGTTAATATATTTGGAGTAGTCTTCAGTGTGGGAGATATTTCTCTTTTAAGGCAAAAAATGTTGGAAAAAATTATGATATTCTGATATTATTTTAAAAACCACTTTAATATTTTTACAGCTTTTGCAGAAAGCCATTATTACTCCTGATTTTGAAAAAAACTACTGTGTCCCACCATATAGTGAATCAAAGCATCAACTTCAGAAAAAACGCAGAGTAAGTATAGTGACACTCATTATTTAGATTATTGAGGTGCATTTGACTGTATATATTCAGCTTATACAACATAGTTGTATAAATAGTTGTAATTTAAAAATATGTATTTTCAGGGCACCTGATTAGCTCATTTGGTAAAGCATGTAACTTGTAATCTTAGGGTTTTGAGTTCTAGCCCCATGTTGAGTATAGAGATTACTTTAAAAAATAAAATATTTTTTAAATAGTAAAAATAAAGTCTTAAAAAAATACATACTTGTAAAGAAAGATATCACACATTTAAGGGCCCAGAAAATGAAGTTCCATAAACACTTTTGTTTTAAGATTTTATTTATTTATTTTAGAGACCGAGTGAGCAAGAGAGGGAACACAAACGGGGGGACTGGGAGAGGGAGAAGCAGGCTTCCTGCAGAGCAGGAAACCCGTTGTAGGGCTCAGTCCCAGGACCCTGAGATCATTACCTGAGCCGAAGTTAGATGCTTAACCAAGTGAGCAACCCAGGTGCCTCCATAACATGTGTTACATAGATTTTCATAAAGTGCACCAAGTGGTGCACATAGAGGACAGCTCCCCCCCAACCCTCCGCTGTCTTAAAAATTAGTGACAGCAAGCATATAAGGTCCTTGTCCACACTTGGCTTGTAGTACTTTTCACCAAGAGCTAAGAGCTCTGTTGCAGGCCTTTGTAGGGAGCTTAATGTAGCCACCTAAAAACCTGGGTGTCTGTAGTCTGCCCAGTGAGAGGATAGGAAACTTTTTTTATTTTTTTAAAGTTGGGGGTTGGTTCCGTCTGCCATTTCAAATAGTAATTGTAAAGAAGTTATCAAGAGAGTTTGAGGGAAATTGGAAGGTAGTACCCCAGTAATGTATCATCACTAATATGGAGCATGCTGGCACATGATTGACACTCCATATGTTGTATGAATGATTTAAAAGTAAGTAAATAACTTGCTAGGAGTTTCCCAAAAAATAGAGCTTATTTTTAAATTTTATAAATAATATAGATTTCTGGACTTGTTGGAGTGACTTTGAGTCACACTGAATAAAATTATTAATATTCACATATAAACTCCAGAAGTGAAAATGTTTTTATACATTATCTCTTGTGTAGGCTATATTGCCCAATAAAAATTGAAGCTGTATATTGTTCTCCCAGGAAGTCAGCAGTTTTTTGTGTTTTTTTTTTTTTTTTTTTTTTTACGATTTTATTTATTTTACTTGAGAGGTATAGAGCACAAGCTGGGGGAGCTTAACTGGCACCTCTGCAAGTCACTACGTAACTTGCTCCTGCAGGTTACTAAGATTAAAAAAAAAATTTTAAGGAGCTCTCATTTATGAAACTGATAATACTATGCCTAATTTAACAAAGAAAACACTGTGATATAGTTTCTTTTATGAAAGTGAATCCGGGGGCACCTGGGTGGCTCAGTGGGTTAAAGCCTCTGCCTTCCACTTGGATCATGATCCCAGGGTCCTGGGATCAAGCCCCACATCGGGCTCTCTGCTCAGCAGGAGTCTGCTTCCCCTTCTCTCTGCCTGCCTCTCTGCCTACTTGTGATCTTTGTCTGTCAAATAAATAAATAAAATCTTTTTTTTAAAAAAGAACAGAAAAAGGTGAATCTGGGGACTAATAATACATTCTGTTAAGTAACCTCATTTGTTTTTAATTCATGAAGTTTTTTGTATATATTAATTTTGAAGGGAATGAGCTATAGTTTATACATTGCTTATTAACGTTAGAATTCTCTGTTTATTTTTGAAATCTGAATTTCAGAAAGAACGACAGAAAACAGCAGGTGATGGCTGGTTTGGTATGAAAGCTCCAGAATTGACAGATGAGTTAAAAAATGATCTCAAAGCACTGAAGATGAGAGCTAGCATGGACCCAAAAAGATTTTATAAGAAAAATGATAGGGATGGCTTCCCCAAGTACTTCCAGGTATGAATAAACAATAATGGCAGTGATGTTATGTAGATTTTAGTTTGGAAAGCACTGTAGTGTTCCTTCTGTTTACTCTTAACATAGTTGAATATTTATAGTGCACACCTGCTTGGGCTGTATAATAATGAGCAAAACCCAATTCAGACAATCTTTTGGCTACCAGCTTGTAATGGCATTCCATATAGAGGGAAGGTGCTGCAGATGGTAACTAAGTTTCCAGGTCATACCTCTAAAAGTTTTGGAACCTCTACGTTGGGTATACCATATATGAATAGTAATAGCCTAACAGCAAGAATTCTTACATGATGGAAGAGGAAATAGGGAATCATTTGCACCATACTCTTCTCCAGATACGGGGGCATCCCCAGGCAAATGCTGAAAGTAAGTTAAAAGTTGGTTTCCAAAGTATTTCCAGATGAAAAATTCAGTTGATTCCCCCTCTTGTGGCTGTCGGCTTCATTCTGTTCCTTCTTCTCACTTCTTACTTAATTACTCTAATAGTCATTCACCTCCAGGTCTCCTCCCCTTCTAGTCCATCCTCCACATTGTAGCCAGTTAACCTGGCAGTCTGTTCATGATACACCTCTGCTCAGTGATATCATAGGTAACATTCAATGATACCTTCGGTGATTCTTTATGACCCATAGGGTAGAGTCTGTATGGTCTGCACTCAGACCAGCTCCCCAGCTCTTCTGTCACATTGCCCTCTTAAGCTCCAACACACTTGGAGGGAACCTTGACCTCCCTTAGGTAGAGTTGGTCACACTTTTTTTTTTTTTTTTTTTAGGGCATCTATAGTGTTTTGCTCAGCATAATAATTATTTTATGCTTTAATCTTTTACTTACTTGTCTGTGGATTTTTCTTAAGACTGTGGGCTCCTGTGCTCGCTTCGGCAGCACATATACTAAAATAAGACTGTGGGCTCCTTGCTGGCAGGGACCAGATATTCTTTGTCTTTATTTCCCAAACACTTAGCACAGTACTTGGCACATGGTGGACCTGGCACATGGTGGACACCAAATGTTTGAACAGATGCAGAGTGGTTCCTAAGAAAGTTCTGAGAAAGTTCTCACCTAGGAGATCAAATAGGTGGGGAGTAGAATTTATGTATCAATTTTATTAAATTGGGAAACTAAAAAAAGAATTGATATTCTCTGTCCCACTTTTCTAGTTACACTATTCATCAAGAATTTACTGTCCTGCCTAGCACTAAATTATATAAGAGGATTTTTGGCTTTACTATAAATTCTAATGAAATGTCATTGTAGGAGCCAGTGCCAGTTGAAGAGGTGACTTATTTTTGTTTTAAAAAATGGCAAAACTAACTTTATGTTGGTATCATTTAAGTTGGATTTTTCATTCTTTGCTATAAATATACTTTGTTAGAGCTACCCTGAAATGTGAATGCAACTTAGCATTCAAGTATTGCATGACTCATTTCTATCAATCGCTCATAGATTGGAACCATTGTTGACAATCCAGCTGACTTCTACCATTCACGAATTCCCAAAAAACAAAGGAAGAGAACTATTGTGGAAGAATTGCTGGCTGATTCTGAGTTCAGAAGGTAAAGGAATTTATGTCTTACTTTGTATTATGTATGTTTTCCTTTAGAATATACATAAACTTTAAATCTTCAGGTAATTTTTAAATGGCTTTAGCACAGTGTCTCAACAGCACTATTTACATTTTGGATGGGATAATTCTTTATTAGGAAGAACTGTCCTCTATGCACTTGAGTGGCTCAGTTAGTTAAGTGCCTGCCTTTGGCTCAGGTCATGATCTCAGGGTCCTGGGATTGAGCCGCGCATCAGGCTCTCTGCTCAGCAGAAAGTCTGCTTCTCTCTCTCCCTCTGCCTGCTGCTCTGCCTGCTTGTGCTCTGGCTCTCTGTCAAATAAATAAATTAAATCTTTTTTTTAAAAAATGACTGCTGACATTTCTAGATGTCCCCTGAGGGGCATAAGCATTCTCAGTTTAGAACCGCTGCTTTAGATGGAAGCTTGAAAACATTTGACTGACTAGAGGAGAATGAGCCTGCAAAGGAGACTAGGAAAGAGTGGTTAAGAGGCTATTAAGAAAACCAGGATGACTAATATCACAGAAGTCAAGGAAGGAGAATGTTTTGAGCAGATACAAACAAACTAGAGGGAGTAATTAAGAGGAATAAATGCTGCTGAGAGATCAAACTGGGTGATGGGCATTAAGGAGGGCAGGTGACGTAATGAGTACTGGGTATTACATACAACTGATGAATCACTAAGCTCTACCTCTGAAACTAGTTATACATACTATGTTAATTGATTGAATTTAAATAAAATTAAATTTAAAAAAAGAAAACTAAAACTTTGGATATACGTGGAGGTCAAAACATTCTTGCCAGGAGCGATGAGGAGGAAACCAGACTAGAGAGGATTGGAGAGTTAGTTGAAAATTAAGAAATGGAGACAATTCTTTGAAGTTTGAGAAGAGGGGTGCCTGGGTGGCTCAGTGGGTTAAAGCCTCTGCCTTCGGCTCAGGTCATGATCCCAGGGTCCTGGGTTCGAGCTCTGCATCGGGCTCTCTGCTTGGTGGGGAGTCTGCTTCCCTTCTCTCTCTGCCTGCCTCTCTGCCTACTTGTGATCTCTGTGAAATTAACAAATAAAATCTTTAAAAAAAAAAAAAAGAAATGAAATGAAGTTTGAGAAGAGGGAGAGGGGCAAGGCTAGTAGTAGTGGGTGTGGAGTTAGAGAAATTTTTTTTTTTTTTTTAAGATGGGAGCATTTAGGAATATGTTTAAATGTCCTTGAAGCAGGTATGTATATATTACAGGAGATTTAAAAGCATGCTTCATATAGAAACCCTTGTGGAACTTTGAGATTAGTTTAATAGCAAAAATGAAAAGATTATAAAGGTTTTAAAAACTTTGTCAGCATGGAAAACAAATTTAACACAAATGTTATGTAAGCTATTTATAATTAGTATGGGCAATGGTAAAAATTTTAGAAATAAGCAATCTTCTTTCCTTACTTATTACTCTTTCCTTGGAAATCTCATCCCCTACAGGGCTTTAATTATAATCTATATACTCTTGGCTTCGAAATGCAGTCTGTCTAATCCAGATTGCTCCTCAGTCTAGACCCACATATCCAGCTGCTGCACCCTTCCAGTACAAGCTAGTCCTGTCCCAGTGCTCTGTATCTCATGACTAAATAGTATCACTAACCACCCATTACCAAGTACTTAACACCTCCTCCTCTAGTCCACATTCATTCTGTCAGTCTCTCCTATTTTCCTGTCTCAAGCCTGTTTTATTTTCCATCCCTACACAGGCATGGTGCAAGCTGAGTAAGTTTTTGTTTACTAAGTGTTAACCGTATGTTCTGGTTAAAAATGGACCTGTATTCTGTAATCTTGAGGATAGTAGTCTCAGAAATCACAGCAGTGCTGATAGTGCTTTCACTAAAAAATAATGATGTGAGGAAGTTGGGGGTGTAAACTATAAATTTCGTAGAATGAGACTCGTAAAATTGTGAATTAGAGGTAGTGTTCTTAGTTCATTGTTCCCATACTTCAGTCACTGAGTATCATTTTCACAGTGTTTGCATTATGTGTGTGCTGCCTGCTTTATTTTAAAAAGAAACTTTATATTGCCTACTGGAAATGGGTTTGTTGGCTTACAATTTTTATAATGTGCATGAAGATAAATACATTGCTTAAAGTGAATATTGTCTGTCACCTAAATTTATGTATCAGACTGTGAAACACTCTACTAGCCCATCTCCTTGCAATGTTTTAATTCCTTCTACAACATTCTCTTTAAGAGGTTTCTGGCCTCTGAACAAACACTTTGGGATAGGGAAATTCAGTAAACATACTAATGTGTCCTGTGTTCATGAGTAGGAATGCCTTGGAACAGAAGAAGTAAGTGTAATATACAGGAGAAAACGCGATTTTCTGTGTTGTATGTGGTTTTTGGTTTTGTTTGTTGGGGTATAGTTGACTTACAGTGTTTCATTAGTTCCGGGTATGCAACGTGATTCGACAGTTCTCTACATTATAAAATGCTCACTACTACAAGCGTAGTCACCATCTGTTACCATACAGTGTTGTTGTAATATTATTGACGGTGTTGTGTATCCTGTGTTTTTTGTCTCCATGACTTATTTTATATATCTGGAAGTTTGTACCTCTTTATTCCCTTCATCTGTTTCACCCAGCCCCCACCTCTGGTAACTACCAGTTTATTCTCGGTCTCTCCATACTGTTTTGGCACAACCATTGTGGTTCCCACCAACAAAAGAATAAGGGTTCCTTTTTCTCCACATCCTCACTAACACTTGTTACTACTTTTGATACTAGGCATTCTAACTATTTAAGAGTCTGTTTTTTGTTCATCTGCTTTTTAGATTCCATTTATAAGTGAAATCATATTGTCTTTCTCTGTGTGACTTACTTAATATCCTCTAGGTCCATCCATGTTGCCCTGAATAGCAAGATTATATGGCTCAGTAATATTCCAGTGTGTGTGTGTGTCTGTCTGTCTGTATATGTCTGTCTCACATCATCTTTATTCATTCATCTATTGATGGGACACTTGGCACTTGGGTTGTTTCTAAATCTTGGCTATTGTAAATAATGCTGGAGTGCATGTATCTTTGAGTTAGTGTTTTTGATTTATTGGGGTAAATACCAGGTAGTGGAATTACTAAGTCATAGTGTATTTTTGGGTATTTTTGTTATTGATTTTTTGAGGAACCTCCATACTGTTTTCAACAGTGGGTACACCAATTTACTTTCCTACAAAGAGTACATGAAAGTTCCCAACTTTTCTCCAAATCCTTGCCAACATTTGTTACTACTTGTATTTTTGATACCAGCCATTCTGACTGGTATGATGTGATGTAGCACTGTAATTTTGATTTGCATTTGCCTTGTGATTAGTGATGTGGAACATCTTTTCATGTGTGTGTTGCCCTTTTCTGTATGTCCCTGGGGAAATACTCAGGCCCTCTATTTTTTAATCAGACTGTTTGGGGGGGGGGGTTGTTTTGTTTTGTTTTGTTTTGTTTTTTGATGTGAGTTGTGTAAGTTACTTATATATTTTGGATAGTAACTCCTTATCAGATTATCATTTGCACATAAATCTTCTCCCATTCAGTGGGTTGCCTTTTTGTTTTATTGGTTTCCTTTGCTCTGCAAAAACTCTTTTTTGCAAGTAGTGTAGTCCCACTTGTTTATTTTTACTTTTGTTTCCCTTTCTTGGAGAGACATACCTATCAATATTTTGCTAAGACTTGCATCCCAAGAGATTGGTGCCTATGTTTTCTTTTAGGAGTTTTACTGTTTTAGGTCTCACATTTAGGTCTTTAATCCATTTTGATTTTTGCATATGGTGTAAGAAAGTGGTCCAGTTTCATTCCTTTGCATGTAGCTATCGTGTTTTTCCAACACCATTTATTAAAGACTATTTTTCTCCATTGTCATAGATTAATTGACCATATAAGTGTGTGTTTCTTTCTGGGCTCTCTTCTGTTCCACTTACCTGTTTTTATACCAGTACCTTACTGTTTTGATTACTATAGCTTTGTAGTATATCTTGAAATCTGGGATTGTGATACCTCCAGCTTTGTTATTCTTTCTTAAGATTGCTTTGGCTATTTGAGGTCTTTTATGGTTTTGTATAAATTTTAGGATTATTTGTTCTAGCTCTATAAAAAATGATATTGTGATATTTTGTTAGGAATTGCATAGAATCTCTATATTGCATTGGGTACTATGGACATTTATTTAAGAGTATTAATCCTTCCAATCCATGAGCTTGATATCTTTCCATTTGTATGTGTTGTCTTCAATTTTTTTTCATCACTGTCTTACAGCTATCAGTGTACAGGTCTTTCAGTCTCCTTAGTTAAATTTATTCCTAGGTATTTTATTTTTTATGATACAGTTGTAAATGGATTGTTTTCTTAACTTCTCTGCTACTTTGTATAGTGTATAGTGTATAAAAACACAGCATATCTGTATATTAATTTTGTATCCTGCAGCTTAACTGAATTCATTTATTCTGATACAGTTTTTGGCAGGGTCTTCCGGGTTTTCTCTATGTAGTATCATGTCATCTGTAAATAGTGACAGTTTTACTTCTTCCCAATTTGGATGTCATTTATTTTTATTTAATTGCTGCATCTAGGACTTCTGGTACTGTATTGAGTAAAAGCAATGAGAATGGACATCCTCGTTTTGTTCTTAATCTTAGAGGGAAACCTATTGGTTTTTCACCATTATGACGTTAGTTGTTTATTTTTCCTATATGGCCTTTACTGTGTTGAGGTATGTTTCCTCTAAACCCACTTTGTTGAGAATTTTTAAATCATGAATGGATGTTGTACTTGGAGTTTTCTTTAAAGGGGGTGGCGCAGAGGGAGAGAAAGAAAGAATCCTAAGCAGGCTTCATGCCCAGCAAGGAGCCCAACACAGGGCTTGGTCTCACTACCCTATGATCATGACCTGAGACAAAGAGTCCAACGCTTAACCAACTGAGCCACCCAGGCACCCCAACAAATGGTTTTTTGATTTGTTGTTGGGTTTTTTGTTTTGTTTTGTTTTGTTTTGAGATGATCATAGGGTTTTATTCTTTTTCTTGTCAGTGTACATTGATTTGCAAATATTGTACTGCTCTTGCATGTGTAGATTAAATCCCACTTATCATGGTAAATTATGTTTTCAATGTATTGTTGGTTTGCTGATATTTTTTTTTTTTAAGATTTTATTTATTTATTTGACAGACAGAGATCACAAGTAGATAGAATGGCCAGCCGAGAGAGAAGGAAGCAGGCTCCCTGATGAACAGAGAGCTTGATGTGGGGCTCCATCCCAGGACCCTGGGTGGGATCATGACCTGAGCGGAAGGCAGAGGCTTTAACCCACTGAGCCACCTAGGTGCCCCATGTTTGCTGATATTTTATTGAGGATTTTTGTGCCTGTGTTCATCAGGCATATGACCTGTAGTATTTTTGGTTTTGTTTTTTTGCAGTGTCTTTGGCTTCAGTATTAGAGAAATGCTGGCCTCATAAATGAATTTGGAAGTTTTCCTTCGTTTTCTATTGTTTTGGAGTAGTTTGAAAAGAATAGGTATTAACTCCTCTTTTAAATGTTTGGTGGAATTCCGCTATGAATCCATCTGGTCTTGGGGCGCCTGGGTGGCTCAGTGGGTTAAGCCTTAAGCCGCTGCCTTCAGCTCGGGTCATGATCCCATGGTCCTGGGACCGGGCCCCACATCGGGCTCTCCGCTCAGCGGGGAGCCTGCTTCCCCCTCTCTCTCTGCCTGCCTCTCTGCCTACTTGTAATCTCTCTGTCAAATAAATAAATAAAATCTTTTAAAAAAATTTAAAAAAAAATCCATCTGGTCTTGAATTTTGTTGGGAGTCTTTTGATTACTGATTCAGTTTTGTTAATAGTAATAGCTTTCAAATTTTCTATTTCTTCCTGATTTAGTTTTAGAAGATTGTCCATTTCTAGCAACCCATTTTTTTTCTAGGTTGTCCCAATTTGTTGGCATATACTTTTTCATAGTATTCTCTTGTAAATATTTGTATTCCTGTGGCATCTTTTAGTTCTTCATTTCTGATTTTGAGTTCTCTTTTTTCTTGATGAGTCTGGCCTTTTTTTTTTTCTGAGTTTTTGTTGTTGATGTTTAAGATTTTATTTATTTATTTGTCAGAGAGAGAACACAAACAGGCAGCATGGCAGGCAGAGGCAGAAAGAGAGGCAGGCTCCCCATTAAGCAAGGAGCCTAATGTGGGACTCGATCCCAGGATCCTGGGATCATGACCTGGGCCGAAGGCAGCAGCTTAACTGACTGGGCAACCCAGGCATTCCTGGCTTTTTTGTTTTTTAGTCTCTATTTTATTTCTGCCTTAATCTCACTTTTTCCATCTTTCTACCAACTTTGGGCTTTGTTCTTTTCTAGTTTCTTTAGGTGTAAGGCTAGATTGAAGTTTTTCTTGTTTATTGAGGTAGGCCTGTATCACTGTAAACTTCTCAGATCCATTTTTGCTACATCCAGAATTGACCGTTTTCATTTTCAATTGTCTTCATGTATTTTTTTTTGCTTTCCTTTTTGATTTCTTCATTGACCCTTTGGTTGTTTAGTAGTATGTTGTTTAGCTTCCATTTATTTATGTTTTTTTCCTTATAATTTATTTTGTTTCATATCATTCTTTAGAAAAAATGCTTGGTATAATTTCAGTCTTCTTAAATTTATTGAGACTTGTTTTGTGGGCTAGCATGTGGTCTGTCCTGGAAAATGTTCCATGTGCACTTGAAAAAAATATGTATGTATTCTGTTGTTTTTTAATGGAACGTTCTCTTCGTATCTGTTAAGTCCGTCTCATCCAGTGTGTCATCAAAAGCCATTGTTTCCTGGTTGATGCCATTGTTTCCTGGTTGATTTCTGTTTGGATGACCCATCTATTGATGTAAATGGGGTGTTAAAGTGCCCTACTGTTGTATTACTGTTTGCTTCTCCCTTCATGTCTGTTAATTTTTGCTTTTTTTAGGTGCTTCTGTGTTGGATGCATAGAAATTTACTGTTATATCCTCGTTTGAATTCTTTATTATATAATGCCATTCTGTGTTTCTTGCTATAGTCTTTGTTTAAAGTCTACTTTGCCAGATGAAAGTAGTGCTAACTGGCTTTTTTCCCCACTGCATTTGCCTTCACTTTCAGTTTATATGTGTCTTTAAGCTTGAAGCGAACCTCTTGTAGGCACCATATAGATGAGTCTTGTTTTTGATTCAGTCAGTCCCCTGTGTCTTTTGATTGGAGCATTTAGTCTCTTTACATTTAAAATAATTGATGTTAGGTCTGTATTTACTGCCATTTTAATAGTTTTCTGGTTGTTTTTGTAGTTTTTCTCTGTCATTCTCTTGCTCTCTTCTTTTTGGGTTGATGGCTTTCTTTAGTATTATGTTTGGATTACTCTTTATTTTTTATGTATCTATTATGGTTTTTGATTTGTGGTCACCATTGGGTTCATATGTAACATCCCATGTGACAGCAGTCTGTTACTTTGTTGTCACTTAAGTTAGAACACATTTGATTTGGTTTTGTTTCATTTTCAATGTAATCTTAGGTTTGTTAGAATGTGTAAATTATGCTGGGTTCTTGTAGGATTGAGTGAGCTGTTAAATTGTAAAAGGCTTATTAAATAGCTTGTTTTAAAGAGAGTGTCAGCTAATCCTGAGCTTTAGTAATAACAGATTTATATAACACAGTGAAAGTGGTCAGAACAGTTTTATAAAGTTAAAGAATTCTTAATTTTTCCAAATCAAACTACTCGTGAGCCCTTCTTTTGAACATGTGTGGACTACACTTATCAATATTTACCATAATGACAGTTAAAATTAAGAAACTTTAAAAATATTTGTTGATTCCTTTTAAAATAAAATATCCTGTTACACATTGACATTTTCATGAACAAAACAAAAATGAGTTAGTGCAAATCTCTTTAATATCTAGCTTAAAGATAATTAGAGCCTCATACCTGCTTCTGCATCAGTCTGTTTTTACATTTTCATCCTACAAAAGTCTTTAAAGCATTTGATGTCATCTGGTAACTGGTTATGGTACATGGTCCTCTAGTGGTTGAAAGTCTTCAAAAGCCTCTCTTATAGTTGCCATTTTTTTCCCCTCACTAAACTTCCGGCTCTGTGAGAGTAGGGTTTATGGCTCTCTGGTTTACTACTTAGTCCCCTAACTCCAAATATGGCTCCACATGGTGGAATTTAGTACAAATATGCTAAGATAGTGAAAATGCAAATAATTTTTTGAGATTTAGATGTTACACCACCTCATCACCACCCCTATTAAATTAACTTCTGTTGTCATACTTTAGAACCTAAAAGTTTGGTTTTTCTTTTTAGATATAACCGAAGGAAGTACTCAGAGATCATGGCTGAAAAAGCAGCGAACGCAGCAGGAAAGAAGTTTCGAAAGAAGAAGAAATTTCGCAATTAAGATTCAGCAATCAAGCCACAGTATTTTATATCTCCCTTTATTTACTCAAGATGTTTTGAAAATTAACAAAATCACACAAATTAATATAGACCGGCCCTCTTTGAAAAAAAAGTTGACGTGAGGGAGAATCGACACATATCCCTTGGGGTAAAAGCAGGGGTGTCTACGAAAGACCCACCCATGCTTAGACCTTTTGAGGGAGAAAAAGGAAAACCTCGACCATTTTAAGATGAATACCATTTTTCTAAAGTTTCAGCACTTGGTTATTTAAACAAAATTGAATTAAAAACATTTAGAAAGTATAGTTTGTTAACATATACAGAATGCTTTAGAATTACATGATCAAAACTAAATACTACTGTAGCACATGCATGCATTTTGTGTGAGTGTGGGTTTTTGTGTGTAGGGGGAGACGGTATTCCAGAAATGCTGTGTGTATGTTTGTGTGTCTGTGTGTGTGTAGATGTAGGTGTAGGTAGAAGGGAGACAGTATACCAGAAATGCCCTTTTCTAAGTTCAGGTCCAGAAAATTGGTGAATCTGGGATACAGAAACCTGCTTGCTGTAAGCATAAAAGTTGTAGTTGAAGCCAAAGTATTTTTGGAGGAAATGTGTGTTAGTATACAACACAAGAAATGAAGCTATATAAAAAGGACTTAAGTAAAGAAGACTTCCTAGAAAGTTTGGGTTAAGGATGGACAAAGCAAGAGAACGGTTATCTTTAGCAGTTGAAATAGGAAAGATTAATTTTATTCAGAGTCAGTGTTGTGCTCCAGGTGAATTAGGCATAAATAAGACAATTTTAACTTGGCCAGAAATAATTTTAAAGTGGCTCAGTTTATTTAATCTCCAATAACAGTGCACATCCTGACTAATCTGTTTGTGGTACCTAAGGAGTATTGGCAGTTTCTCATAACACATCTTAGTGGGTTCTTCCTTTAATGTCATTGTATATGGAACCTCTATTTTCCCAGCAAACTGCTTGGGATTTCAGTAAATTTAAAATTCTGCATTTTGCATTTATTTTTTGGGATCATAACCAGCCTAGTAATAGAACTGACTGTGACATTCATAGGTGAAGTTGGGCAAGTATTTATACCTGTTCTCTTACAGAAAAACTTTTATTCCAAGAATATTAAGTTTTGCCTTCTACTGGGTAAAATAAGGACCAGCTATGAAAGAATTAAATACCAAAACAAGAAGTAACAGTTAGTTTACCCTTTACACATTTCTTCCAGAAGGAGTCATTGTTCTCAGAACACTGCTTCAACTCATGCTACTCTGCCATAAGAATGCTCAAAATTGTTCATCATTTGGTATGATCTCTGTACACAGAAAGTTTGAGGACTTTATCCAGTTTTTCTCAGGGTCAAGGTGTGGATCAACTTCTTACCTCCCATATGATTTTGGGATGGTTTCTGACTCACTAATGCTACTGTAGGTTGAATTAGTTGGTACCTGAAAACTGCAGCCATGACATATTTCTGATGTTACAGTTCATATTACAAGCAAAACAACATTAGTGACTTATAGTCTTTGCCACACAAAAAGCAGCATTAGTGCTTTCTGGATTAGAAGGCAGTGCTAAGGAAAGAGAACTGAGTCTAAGCACTAAGTCCATCTCTGTCCTTAAGCCACCTTAGGTGTATGTGTTTTGAGTATTTACTTTTAGTTACATTTTAACACGCTCTCTTTTGTCTCCAAATTCATTTTTAATTTTATTTCATTATATTCATTTTTGTAAGCCACTTAAATAACTTGGAACAAGACAGAGTTTTTAACAATTACAAAGTACTTAGTGAAATAAGCTGAAATAATTTAACTAAAAATCATTTAAAGTCACCTCTACTAATGTTTATTTTAAGGAACTGAAACTGGTAATACAGCATCTTCATCTCAAATGTGATCTTCAGAAATTTTAAGTCTTCAAAACTAAAGGCTATCAAAGTATAATTACAGGTAAAGGTCAGAAGGAGGTCTTAGTGTTCCCAATCTTCTATAAAGATCTGGATATTTGAATAACAGATGTATTTTCCTTGGTTTTTTAAGCAAAGCAATTCTGATGAGAAGCAGGTTTTGGTGACTTTTGGCTTGTGTCACTAAAGGTTACTCACTGGGACTCATCTAAGGCTTCCTGACTATGAGAAGGTACCCGGACTCCTCAACTGAGAAGCATTACAAAGCATACAGAGTGCTGACATGGTAGAGTGTGTGGACAGAAGAAGGGCCTTCAAAATACCCTAAGAGCGCGAAAGATTTCTGAAACACCCCATCTTGCTGCACAGTGCCTTTAAGACCACTTACTAGAAATTCCTATAACACAACTAGTTTGTTAAGTGAGGAAATGAGGGAGAGGTAAAGGAGGGTGGAAGAAATCAGATGGTGCCAGGGTGAAATCAGTAAAATGATTCTGTGAAATTGAGTGTAACAGTTGGTAAAGGTGGGCTCTGAGCTTCCTAGTATCCAAGACAAAAATCAGTTCTGTGTTCGCCATTGATAGAAGATAAAACCTAACTGCTTTAGAAAAAAACCATTATTCCTTATTATTAAGACCTGAGAAACTTCTCATGGATCCCCATAACAAGGATGTCTGTTGAGAGGCCTTACTTGGCTGCCCAGAGTTCAATACAATCTTTTAAATAATTTTTTTTTAGATTTTATTTGACCGATCACAAGGAGGCAGAGAGGCAAGGCAGAGGGCAGGGGAAGCAGGCTCCCCGCTGAGCAGAAAGCCTGATGTGGGGCTCTATCCCAGGACCTTGAGATCATAACCTAAGCCAAAGGCAGAGGCTTCACCCACTGAGCCACCGAGGTACCCCTGGAGTTCAATATAACCTTAAATAACTGGAATAAACTTAGGGGATCCCACTCTTAGTAAATTACAAGAAAACATCTAATGACAAAAATGTTCATAATCATTTCTGAGGTATGTGCAATTTCAGTTCAATCTCTCCGTTACAACTATTGTTCAGAGTGATTACCAGAACATTTTATTGAAAGTTTTCAGTAAAGTTTTCAGTAAGCCCTTTCGGAAAATCAGTAAGAGTTGAAACAAAAATGCTTTCTAATAAGCATCTGGCCAATTGAGATGTAAAATGCAGGTCTTTTTATGATTACACAGCTAAAAGTGAGGAAGAAGTGTTTCTAATTTTAAAAGTGAAGAAATAACACTTCCAATTATTAACAATTCCAAGAAGCAGTGTTAGTAGCATGACCTGTAATTAAATATAATAGCAGATCAGTGTTTTATAAAAGAAATGAAACCTGAGTATGAACTTAAATGTGAAGTTAGCTAACAGTGTCTCAAGAGGTCCTGAAGTGGAAAAAAGTTCTCAGTAAATCTTAACATGAATGGTGAGGAAGGCAAAATTATTTTAGATAGAGGTGATGGGTGGCCGACAGTAGATGTTTCAGTTATTAGTGCATAACAAGTTATCCCCAAAACTCTGACTCAAAAGCATCACCATGTTCTTACATATCCTGATTGGCGGGCCAGGGCTTGGCTGGGTGCCTTGTACTCTACAGGGTATCAAATGAGGTCACTCGGTGACTCCACTAGTAGAGGAATTGATCTGGAAGGTTCAAGACACTTAACTAACATGCTTAGTACCTTGTAATGTTCTTTTAAAAGTAGGAGGACATTGTGAAATTTTTCCTCAGAATAGCACAGAACTGCTATAAAAACAAAAGACCCACATACTTTGTGTGCCACTGAAGGCCACTGAAGGTTCAATGGACTGAATGCATATTCATTTAGGAAATTCTACTTTTCACCCACCTCCTTCCTTGTCCTGAAGGAGAAGGAGTTGCTAACAAGACTGAAGTAAGCCCAAGATACTGGGCTCTGTTTTTACAAATGAAGAGAGTTGGTGTATTAACAGGTCAGAAAACATGTGCTGTCACTTCGTGTTAGGGTGCAGGCCTGTCATCCTCTCTTCCAAAAAAGGTGGGAAGGTGGACTTGGGGCTTTCCTGAGCCACACTTTTTCTACTAAAGTTAAAGGATGATGAGGACATAAGTTGTTCATCACAACTTAGAAGTCATGCAGTCGGGGGTCTCTTCCAGCTATGAGCGGAGTGGTGCCTTCTTCCTCAGGACTCTTAATAGTTACAACCAGAACTGCAAAAGAGGGACTGGTAAGGCTCAGGCACCAAATCCTGACTTCAAACTCCATGCAACATACTGAAATTCTGAGGTCTGTTCCTTAGGTGTTTTCCAGATCTTTTTAAAAACGACAGGAAAGAAATATGTGCTTATAGTCATCTGTGTGAAAAGAAATGTATGCGGGTTTGTTTAGTCTCTCATTCCTTCCTACACCTACCCAAGCCCCATAACTCAGGGAAGTTCTGAAGAGTAACATATTAAAGTAGAAGTACAGACAAGACACATTGTAGTTAACTAGATTTTTTCTATATCTTAAAGTCTGTGTATTATCAGTAAGACTTATTTTTTCCGTAAATGTATATGTGCGCATATGTACACATACATGCAAAACAGCAGTAAGATGATGAGTATGTCATAGCTTACTTCTGGAATGTGAAGTTCATTAAAACCTTGGCTAATTTATCTACAATCTGCCCTTCCAGCCAAAGCTGCCACTTCTCCCCACTTCAACCTTCACAACAGGTCATCTCAGCTGCCTTAATGTAGAGGAGACCAGCTATCAAAGTGACATGAATGGGTACTAAACAACTGGGCCAGTGCCTTCCCCATGCTTTGGTGATTGCAACTGCTGCCCTTTTTACATATTTTACCTTTAGAGAGATTCTTGGTTTTCCCTATAGCGAAATCACTATCCTGATTCAATGAAAAACGTGTCAATCAAGATGACGCTACAGTTCCTCAGTCTCAAATTCAATGTCATCAATTCCAGTTACCCTTATTTCCACTCCGCTTCAGCCAATTGCTATCATTGCCTTAGAATTGTTACTTGAAACTTCAAAGATCAAGATTCTGAACTCTCAGGGTATCCCAATCTGTTAGCCTTTCCTTTTATTTTTTTTTTAAAGGTTTGATTTATTCCACAGAGATAAAGAGAATGAGTGGGAGGAGGAGCAAGGGAAGAAGCAGAACCCCTGCTGAGCAGGGGGCCTGGGTGGGGCAAGGGGTGGTATCTGGATCCCAGCACCCTGGGATCAAGACCTGAGCCAAAGGCAGATGCTTAACCAACTAAGCCACCCAGGTGCCCAGCCTTCTTCCTTCTAATCCAACCTTGGCTGCACTTTGGAATTACCTGAAGTGGCTTCAATAATATGGATGCCTGGAGGGGTGCCTGGGTGGCTCAGTGGGTTAAAGCCTCTGCCTTTGACTCAGGTCATGATCCCAGGGTCCTGGGATCGAGCGCCACATTGGGCTCTCTGCTCAGCGGGGAGCCTGCTTCCTCCTCTCTCTCTGCCTGCCTCTCTGCCTACTTATAATCTCTGTCAAATAAAATCTTTAAAAAAATAATAATAATATGGATGCCTGGGCCCCACCCCCGGAGATTGTGAAGTCCTGATCTCAAGCATTGCACCTGCTCTTACTCTCCCAATCCTCCACCCATCAGGATACATTTTCCTCCTAACCAGTCTGGACCCAATCAGTCAGACATCTCAAAAAATTCTTTGTATCCCATGGTCTCTCTGTTCTCTACTTTTTTCTGTTACTGTCACCTGTCAGGCCCAGCCAGGGAAACACCCACTCTTTCTTAAATGTCCAGATTACTGAGATTTGGGAAACTACCATAAGCTACAGACTCTTTGGCTGGGCTTTCACTGCTGCTCCACAGTTCTTTTATTCAATTCTGATTACTTTCCACCAAATTCATTCAGTCTGAAAGCCAGCCAGTCACCACAAAATTGAGTCTTGCAGGGTACACCAGTGAAGAAGACGTAGCCCCTAAACCCACATTCACTTACCAACTAGCTTCCCAGTAAGGCACTGACCCAAGACAGGATGGCAGGAGAGGGGACAAGTCAGGGTATTTCTGTCTGGCCTTAGATTGGGTTGGGGCTCTGCCATTTCCCAGTCTCCACCAGGCAGCCCTCTGCCACTGAATGGCCCAGGCTTCTGGGTTCTGGTAACACCATCTCCTCCCAAAGACTCTGTGGCACTAAGGGTGACAGGTTTCCTACTTTTCCAATCTCTGGGTTGCCACACTTTTAGCACTTCCATCACCATCAATAAAGAATCCCCTTTATTAAATTCTTCAGAGCAATGCATTTTTCTGCCTGGACCCAACTGATACATGTCAGTCAAACCAAACTAGTTGATAATGGAGTTTTAAGTCAGTGAGCATACACTGAGTTCTAGGCATACCAGCCACTCTGCCAAATACAGTGAGTTTTTTACCTTTTATATCTGTTCATATGGTTAACCCCACCTAAAATATCCCTTGCTTCTTTCCCACCTAACAAAACACATGACCTTTCAAACTTACAAGCAGCCAGCATTCTGAGCATCTACTCTGTGCAAGGCATGCTGCTGGGGGTATGTCCCAGGCATCACAGAATTGATAGTCAACATTTCTTCATAAAATGTTTTATCAGATTTTCTCTACTGATGTGTACACTCTTGAAATTCCCATTTGAGTGCTTTTTTTAAAAATTGTATTTAACAAACACCTATGTAGCACTTACTACTAGGCACTGTTCTAAGAACTTACAAATATAGTGGGTATTTTTTATATAGCAGGTTTTCATGTAACTGTTTATGCATGTATGTATCTATGAGACATACATATATAACAATTCAGGTAACCTTAGGTAAACCTATGAAGTAGGTGCTACTATTACCTTCATTTTATAAGTGAAGAACAAGAGGCCCAGAGAGTAACCTGCCTAAGGTCACAGAGCTAGTAAGAGTAACTAACACTTTTATTTTAACCTTGCATTATGGCTATCTGCATACCTGTTTCCACATCACCAGCAAAAACTGCTGAACTTTTCCCCTTTGCCAGTTACAGATGTGATTTTTTCCCCCAGGTACTTGGGGGAGGGGAGAAAAAAAAAGCTATGATTCTCACCTTTCCATGGGATGTAAATGAAAGCAGTATGTCCAACTTCTGGGAAGTGTCCCTCAGAGAAGGGTGACCTTCAAGTGGGGCTCTGTCCCTTTCTCCTCTTCCCACTAACTAGTATGTTGACCTGATGGCAGGGGAGGAGTAGTCTTCTGGTACATCAGGTAAAAAAGCTTCATTTTAAGGTGAAAGAATAAAAAGGAGCCTAGATCTCATCTCTCATG
Source organism: Mustela nivalis (assembly GCF_964662115.1). NCBI lineage: Eukaryota > Metazoa > Chordata > Mammalia > Carnivora > Mustelidae > Mustela > Mustela nivalis. The sequence continues at coordinate 77,404,244 of NC_139029.1, read as the reverse complement.
ATCAAGTAGTTGCCAAAGCCTGAACTTTCACATGAGGAAGAAATCTCCATCTGGCCAAATCCATTGTTATTTTGAATTCCCTGCTACTCACACCAAAGCCAATCCTAATTAGTGGGATAATCAGTCCATGGCTCCCTGCCCCACACACTAGGGTGAACTCTTGAAAATGCACTCTGTCCCTCTCACCTTTGTATTTCTTTCCAATGTGGTTCTTTGAACAAAGCTAATACTCAAAAAAGCATATATCCAGTTGAGGACAAATGAGATTATAAAATATTTTGAAAATACTGATGAATGTAGAAAGCCCCGGGTCAGGTGGAATCACTCCTGGCCTTTGGTCCTTTGAGTCTGTTTGGACCACAGGCAGCAATATGGGAGTGTCTCTCTGTCCTGGGGCAACTCCCTCTTTGTCAATACCTTCCTGAATCCTGCGAATGTGAGGCCGAGCTGTAAAAGAGCCCAAACAGATCTTCACAACTAACACCTTTAATTGTCCCTTCATCTTCATGCTTTTATCCCTGCCCTCTTCCTACCTGCCTCCAAAGAGCAGATGTTTTCCCATCATTCCTTAGCTAATCTTTTCACCTTACTCCCATAACATCTTTGCATCTTAATTTTCTTATCTCTAAAATGGGGATAATTATTATTTAGCAGGACTTGGGGAATAATTAAATGGCAAGGGCTAACTAAACTTGTTGGTATCTAGAAAAATGTTACAGGTTTTGCTTTTCCTCTTAACCCTATTTCTCTAGAGGCAACTTGCTTGGTCAAGTAGAATACTTTCTTCTTGTTCTCTTCCTACCTCTCCTGCTGCCTTTTCCTAGACTCTGAAAAACTCGTTCTTTGCCTATCCCTCAAATGTCTGTGCTCTGGGTTTCTCCAGACCCCCTCCCTATTTCCAGCCTCCACCATTTTCTTACCTGGACAACTCCACCTGCCCTGAATTGATCTCCCAGCTTCCAGTCCTGTTCTCCTCCCACCAGGCATCCACACTATAGCCTGAGAGGGGCTGGAAGGCACACATCTAAGCTCACTGCTGCCTCCCCAAAAGCAATTCACAGTCCTTAATATGTACAAGAACTTCAGGACATGCTACTTGCCAAAACCACTATAAAGAGAGATTTTGTTTACATTTCTCCACTTTTAACGAGGGGAGCTCCTAAAATGTATACTTAGGGCTGAGATCCAGCATACAGTGAAATGTAAGGAGTCAATAAATGTTGAATGCAATTCAGAAAAACTTCAGTGGGTAAGCAGTATCAGAGCTGCCCATGTGAAAGGAACAATTTTTCCCCTTCATCATTAGTATTGGGTTTTGTTTTCGTTTTTTTTTTTAACTTGACTTTTTTTATTACAAGGATAAGATTGGCTTATTATAAAAAAATTCAAACATTAAAATGACATATAAAGTAAAACAAGTCTTCCCTCCCTTATTATCATTGCTCCTCCTGGTCCAGCACTGTTAACTGTATATGCTTCCAGAAAGTTCTTATGCACACACAATCATAGGCACATGTTATTACTATTATTATTTGCATTATTTAACACAAGTACAATCACATTTAAACATGCTTATTTTCATATCAGCTTTTTTCATATAATCTGGGATATTTTTCCATAGTGGTATATATACATCCTCCTCGATTTTAAAAGGTCTGCATTGTATTCAATTATACCACTTTACTGTACTTTTGTCAGTTTATTATTTTAAAAAATTTTTAACTGAAGTGTAGTTGGCATTTATTAGTTTCAAGTGTACAACAGTGATCAACAATTCTGTATGTTACACAATGCTCACCATAAGTGTAGTCCTCATCTGTCACCATACATATTACAATATTGATTATATGCTCCTATTCTGTACTTTTCATCCTCATGACTTATTTTAAGATTTTTATTTATTTGTCAGAGAGAGAATACAAGCAGGAGGAACAGCAGGCAGAGAGAAAGAAGCAGGCCGACTGAACAAGGAGCCTGATGTGGGACTCGATTACAGGACCCTGGAATCATGACCTGAGCTGAAGGCAGCCGTTTAACCGACTGAGCCACACAGGTGTCCCCTGCGACTTATTTTAAAACCAAAGTTTGTACCTCTTAATCTCCTTTACCTATTTCTCCCATCGTTCTACTCCCAGCAACCACCAAGTTTGTTCTCTGTATTTATGAGTCTGTTTGTTTTCAAACAGTTCAGTATTGATAGACATCTAGGTTATTTCTAGTTTGGGCCATTCTAAATAATGCTGCATTTGTGCTAGATAAATAAATGTCAATTTTTCCAAATACACAAAAATGCAAAATATTAGAATACTAAAATAAATATGCATCACAACCAAGTAGGATCCACTTCAGAAATGTAAGAAGGGTTAAATATTAGAAAAATCTGTTAATATATTGCATAGTAATAACAGATCAAAGGAAAAAACCTCCATAGATTACTGACAACTAGGGATGGTTTCTTAATGTGATAAAGTGTGTGTGTGTGTGTATGCATGTGTGTGTGTGCAGGAACACCCCAAAAGCTAGCATCATGCTTAGTGGAGAAGCATTCCTATAATGGTCAGATACAGGACAGCTCAGTCTACTATCACCATCATCACACAAATTAACATTTTTTGGAGATAATACCAGATGCTATTATAAGAGAAATAATAATGTGGCATAAGAATTAGAAAAAAAAAATTATAATCAATTGTGAGTCATATATTTCCAGAAAACACAACAGTCAATTGGAAAAACTACTTTTCCTTTTAAAAAATTGAAATATAATTCAAATACCATAAAATTCAGTCCTTTAAAAATATGCAGTACACTGGGTTTTTGTATATGCAGAGTTATGCAATTATCACTGCTTATTCCAGAACATTTCTGTCACTCCCCAAAAATCCCATTAAATATACAGTCACTTCACATTCCCCTTAGCTCTAGCACTTGGCAATAATTAACTTCTGTCTCAATAGATTTGCCTATTTAGGATATTTTATACAAATGGAATCACATAATATGTGGTCTTTTACGACTGGATTCTTTTACGTGGCATAGTTTTCAAGGTTTATCCATGTTGCAACATGAATCAGTATTTCATTCCTTTTTTAATACTGAATAATAATAAATTCCATTGTATGGATGTACCACATTTTGTTTATCCACTCATCAGCTGATGGACGTTTGGGTTGTTTTTACTTTTTGTTTATTAAGAATAATGCTACTATGAACAATCATGTACAGATTTTTGTGTTAACATATGTTTTTACTTCTCTTGGGTATATACCTAGGCATGAAACTGCTGGGTTATATAGTAACTCTGTATAAACTTTTGACTAATTGCCAACTATATTCCAAAGAGACTGTACCATTTTACATCCTTACCGGCAATGTATGAGGGTTCTAACTTCTCCACATCCATGCCAACACTTATTGTCTTTTTTTTTTTTTTTAAAGATTTTATTTGAGAGAGAGAGAGAGGCAGTGCACACACAAGCATTGGGGCAGAGGAGAAACAGACTCCCTGGATGATCGGGGAGCCCAATGTGGGGGTCAATCCCAGGACCCTGAGATCATGACCAGACACTTAACTGACTAAGCCACCCACACCCCTGTCTTTCTAATTACAGCCATCCTGGTGGATGTGAAGTAGTATCCCATGGTTTAGAACTGAAAAATCATTTTATTTATTTATTTATTTTAAAGATTTTATTTATTTATTTGACAGAGATCACAAGTAGGCAGAGAGGCAGGCAGAGAGAGAAGAAGGGAAGCAGGCTCCCCCTTGAGCAGAGAGCCTAATGCGGGGTTTGATCCTAAGACCTTGAGATCATGACCTGAGCCGAAGGCAGAAGCTTAACCCACCGAGCCACCCAGGTGCCCCTGAAAAATCATTTTAAATAGTAAAATAGTTCAATTAAGATGACTGGATATAAATTTATTTTTTAAAATATCAAAAGCCTTCTTATATACAAGCAATAATCATTTAGAACATATAATGGGAGGGGCGCTTAGATGGCTCAGTCAATTAAGCCTCTGCCTGCAGCTCAGATCATGATCCCAGGGTTCTGGGATTGAGCACTGCATTGGGCTCCTTGCTCAGCAGGGAGCCTGCTTCTTCCCCTACCTGCCACTCCCCCTGCTTGTGCTTGTTCTCTCTCTCTCTCTCCCTCTCTGTCAAATTAATAAATAAAATCTTTATTTAAAAAAAATATATATATATATATAATGGAAGAAAAGATCTCAACAAAAAAGAAACTATCTAGAAATAAAGTTAACAAATAAACCAAGATATATATATAGACAGAAAACTTTAACATACTTCTGAAGAGCACAGGACTGAGCAAATGGAAAAGTGTATGTGTTCTTCCCCCCACCCCTGCTTCTCTTAAATAGGAAGATTCAACAGTTAGTTCAATTCTCCATATATTAATCTACAAAATAACATGACTCCAACAAAGTATCTCCTAAGATTAGAACCAGATTAGCTTTAACTAAGGCTCGTGTGAAAAGACAATACAGAATTATGGTTTTACCCAAAGACCCAGGCATTTTGGCAAGCTACTTATTAGTTGTGTATTCCTGAACAAGTTACTTAACCTGCCTCAAATGCCCCTTCCATGAAAGGGGATAATACCAACCTGGTAGGGTTGTCAGGAGGATTAAATGCTTTAAAATGCATAAAGCACTTGAATAGTACCTGGTATATAACAAATGCTAAATAAATGTTAACTTATTAACATTATGTGGGGAAAAATCAAAAATACATGAGGAAAAAAATCTTTTAAAAAAGTTATGAGAAAAGATTGGCCCCATTAGATATAAAAACAGCACAGTTTTAGTGAATCAGAATTAAGACAGATCAATGGAATAGAGAATCCAGAAACCTATATGCAAACGGAAATTTAGAAAATGATAAAAGTGGCATTTCAAATAAAGGAGAAGGGAAGGGTGTTCATTACCAGTGATTTGGGGACCAAATTCCCACCTCACCCTTTATACAATAAAGTATATTCTGGAGGAAATAAATATTTAAGTACAAAAATAAGATAATATAAAATACTAAATTAAAACATGATGAAATTATTTAATAATCTGAGTGTAGTATGACCCCAAACCTGGAAGCCATAAAGGAAAACACTGATAAATCCAAATAGGTGAATTTCTGTAAGACAATAAAATAAAATACCATATATGAAATCAAAAGATAAATACATTGAGAAAGAATAATTTTAACACATATCATAAATGACGGGTTTCCATATTATGTAAAGAACTCCTACAAACCAATAAGATAAGGATCAATCATGCAATAGAAAAATGCACAAAACTGAAGAACAGATAAATAACAACAAGAAAAAAAGAAATACAAATTAGCTTACATAAGAAAAATGCTCAGCTTTCCCTCTTAATATGAGACAGGAATTAACACTACAACTGGAGACCATTTTTCACCTATTTGATAACACATGGACTGTGAGGAAATAGGCACTCTGACACATTGCTAGTGAGAGTAAATCAGGTATAATCTCTAAGAAAGCAGTGTGGCTATATCAATAAAAGAATGCACAAACCTTTGACCTAGCAATCCACCTTCCTAGGAACCTTTCCTATAGATATACTTGCACTCGTGTACAGTAATGTAAGGACAAGCATATTCACTGAAGCATTATAACAGTAAAAGACACCTAAATGTCCAACTATTGGAGGCTGTGAAATCATTACAGTACGCATATGCACACTAGAACAAGGCAGCTCACCTACATTAATAAGTGAAAGAGTTAAGTATAGCATACTACCAATTGTGTATCACTGATGTCAACATCAAACATAGAGACAATATATGTAAAAATGACATGTGCACAAGATAAATCTGAAAAATATTTCCCAGAAACCATTTTCGCTAATAGCTTAGAGAGAGAATTGCAAGCCTGTGATTTAGGAACAACGATGCTTACTTTTCTCTGTACTTTTGTTGACAATTTCGTATTTTGTATTTTTTGCAGCAGAGTTTGTTACAATGAATTTTGAAAATCCCATTCATTCATCCATTGATTCGCATTGCGTAAGAAGGAACCCAACTCTCATACAAACCCATGGGTTGTCAGGGGAGGAGAGACAAGATAGCGATCCCTGCCTGGAGGATCTGACCGGCAGAATGGACCTCAGAGCTCTTCGCACTCGAATCATGGGGGAGAACAGCGGGTATTCTTATCAGAAATGCAGATTCCTGGGCCCGGTCCCCGGTCAGCAGAACTGAGCTCCGCGGTGAGGCCCGGAAATCTGCATCTCTGACAGGATCCCTCTGGGGATTCCGGTACGTGACAATTTTGAAGCCTTCTGGGCTGGAAAGGCAACCAGCCAGCACCGTGCAGGTCACGGTGTAGGCGTGTTTTCTCATCCTTTCCTCGCCCTCCTTCCCTAGCAGTCGCGGTCTCGGTCGCGATCAGGGCAAAGGGGTGTCAGCCCTGGAGCGTGTGGGCAGCTCCTCGGAACACCCGAGACCGGACCACCTTTGGGCCGAAACCGCGAGATCTGGCTTGGCCGCCGCCCGGAGCGGCTCCTCGCAGTTCCTGGATCAGGCTCCGCCGAGAGCTGGGCCCGGACCCTGACCCACCCAGCTGAGGAAGCCGGGCGGGGGGCGGGCGTACCCGCGCGAGCGGCTAATGGTGGAACGGCCGCAGAAGCCGCTCGTAAGAGGAGAAAGGGCAGAGAAGGAGAGGCAAGTTCAACCGCCTAGGAAAAAAAGAGGGAGGAGAGAAATGACGGGGTCAGAAAATAAATAGGCGGAAGGAAAAACTGCGACTCCGCCGGGACTCGAACCCGGAACCTTTGAATGTCCTCAGCCTCTAGAAGTCCAATGCGCTATCCATTGCGCCACGGAGCCACCTGTTGGAGTCCTCGCGCATCTGCTCTGTTAAGCCAGAGGCGACGGCCCCGCGCCCTTCCCACCACCCCCTCAGCCGCCCCCCCGGCCTCCTGTCTGTGTCGCCGAGGCCAGGGCATGGCAAGCCTGGGCAGCAGCCACCGAACGTGAGCCGCAGGCGCCCGCGCTTCGCCAGCAGCTGACTCTCACAAGGTCGACCAGACCCGCAAGTCTACCGGGCCCGGGTCGGTCGGTCGGTCGGTCTGAGGGCTGCCGCAGCCCCGTCTCTGGCCTGCCCAGGACACGGCCGCGCAGGACGACTCAACCCCGCGCTGTTTCCCCCACCCGGTCCCTTACTGCCCCGAGCGCCCCCGCCTACCGGCTCTCTCCGGCGGCCGGTCACGCCCCGCCCGGGCCCCGGCCCCGGCCCCGGCGACGCGGAACCAGGCCGGCCGTTGCGCGGTTAAGCCGGTCCGGTAGCGTCCGGCACTTACGTCGCACCTTTTAGCGGCCGATCTCGAACGGCGGCCCCTCCCGGGTGCCGGACTCTTCCCCGGCGGGCCGCGGCGGCGTCTGTGTGCGTGCTTGTGCGAGTTTTATTTGCGCAGGGTTCAGTAAAATGGGGTTTGGGTTGCATTTCGCTCCCCACAGACCCAGAGCCGAATTTCTGAGGCATCCGGGCTCTGGTGGACTGAGGGGGGCGACGCGCCCCGCGCCGCAGCATCCTCTGAGAGCTCATCCAAGTGCCGGGAGCCGCCTCCACGGGTGCCGCGCAGCCGCCCCCAGCCCGCGCGCCGAGAGCACGCGGCTGCGTGGGCGGCAGCTGCGAGGGTGGCTGCGCGCGTGGGAGCGCCGGGAGCATGCGTGTGCGGGTGCGTGTGGCTGGAGGGCGCGCGCCCGAGCGCGGCCGCGGGCTTGCTCTAGGGGGGAGGGCGGCGGCCGAGACCGACGCTCTTTGGAATGGCGCAGTAGCCAGCAATCAGGTGGGTGATGGGGTAGGGGGGTGGGGTGTTCAGTGCCCCCCACCCCCTCAGTCGTCCTCTTCGGCCCCGAAGTCACTTGAAATAAACAATCTAAGTAAATACTGCGTGGTTGCTATGCAACCACTGCAGACAATATCCCTGGCTTCCCGCTCCAATCAGTTGCGGCTTTCCGAGCCCCGCCCACGTAGAAATTGCTGTGGCGCCGCTGCGCGCGCTCTCGAGGTCGCTCCACAGCCCACTTCTGCACCAAACCACGTTCAGCCACAACCCACCGTGGTCCACGCTGCTCGTCCCTGCCTAGCATCATCAGGCATCAAAGCAAAGCAATCCCTGTCAGTGTTCTGAAGAGAAGAGTTCCCAGGAAGATTCTAGTGTGGTAGGGATCTTTCCATTCTTACTTAACCCCACAACAGTGCTGTGAGGCAGGTACTCTTGTCCCCTTTATAAAGAAGGGACACTGCAGCTAAGAGGTTAAATTAATTGTGTACTGACACCCAGAAAGTAAGTATCAAGAACTGTGAAGCATCTGAGATTTTACCCTCCTTTCAGGTTAACATGTCTGCTTGTCATTGTCATGGATCCTGACCGAGCACTCGAGAGAATACCGGGTCAGAAATGAAAGACTGGTAGAGCAAAAGCAGTAGCCATAGTATCAACATGTTTGTGTTGGTTTTCTGAACCCCAGTTCTCCCAGGAATGAAGCAGATGGGTCTAGATGGATGCTTGCTCACCACATGGGTTGTGTTACAGGAGAGGAATGGTAAACTTGGGGAACGCGCTGTTATGGAGCAAGCAGTAAGCAGGCCTTCTCTTTGTCCCATGGGGAGACACCCTCATCCTTCAAGTTTGCTCACTGCAAGCACAACCCTGAGACATGGCCCACATGAACAGGGTCTTGCATTCTTAGCATATGTGGCAAGATTGTGCAAGGGTGCTAAGGGCCCATGGTAGATTGCGTCTCCAAACAGTAAATGGCCGAACTCTGCCAGGCCTGTTTCATTCCGCTGTAATACAAGTAACACTCCTTGACAACAAACATTTTATGTATAGCATTGTTATACCCCCTTTAAGATTAATGAAGGAAAACACATCTTTGCATTATCAAGGAATTCCCACATATACAAAATTAGCCCATAAAATAGAATATGACTTTACATCATATTTATGTAAACAGATCTTTGTTGAACTCTGCAATGTACCAGCCACTAGCGGCATCTCAGTCTTCACTGATCCTTGGAGTTGAACATGAAGAAACAGGGGAAGATAGGCCTCAGTGCTCCTGTGGGAACATCACACAGAGGAACTCTGCCTGGGGGCGTTGGAGCCAGCTCTCAAGTGATCAGTCATTGACGTAACTAAGTAACACTTTAGACTCATATATAAAGGTTCTAGGAAGGGGAACCTGGATGGCTCAGTGGGTTAGGCATCAGCCTTTGGCTCACATCATGATCCTGGAATCCGGGATCAAGTCTCATATTGGGCTCCTTGTTCAGTGGGGAGCCTGCTTCTCCCTCTTGCCTAGACTGCCACTCCCCTGCTTGTGTGCTCTCTCTCTCTGTCAAATAGATAAAATTAAAAAAAAAAAAAAGTTCTGGAAACTAAAAAAAAACGTTCTGGAAAGGGGGTGATTCCTCTCCCTAGTTAAGAACCCCTTATCCTGTCACAGAAAACATTACCAAGATACAGGGTTAGCAGTCAGGGAGGGAGAACAAGTCTTATGTGACAAAACCTGCTAGCGATCAAAGTTGTACTTTTTACCCCCAGACAGAAGACTGGGAAAGTCACAGTGGAACAAGCTATGGGCGTTCTATGTCAATTAGTAAGCAGGTTATAGTGAATCCAGCTTCATAGGCAGCAATGTTAGCATGTAAAAGGAATGAAAATGTATGTTTAGTTGCCACCAGAGGAGAAAGATTCAGTAAGTTTTCTGAAACTTTTTCTGACCCTGAGGTGAGTTTCCTCAGGCAGTACATGCAATAGACATCAGACATTACAGACTTTCTTCAAATTAAAAAAAAAAGAAAAAAGAAAAGATTTACTTCTTCATTTTTGCCGGCAGAGGGAGCAAAAGACACACTATAATCACCTCCACGGCGACAAATTGCCCAGGGGCATTTTGAGCTTCCTGAAGAGCAAAACTCTAAATTAAATACAAGTTCAATTTGGTGTTTTAAAGTTCAAATGCATTATACACCTCTGGGAGACTGCAGTAACACTTTTCATGTTTGTACAGTAGAATTATTTTTAAGTTGCTATGTTGTTCTATTTGCAGGGCTTGGTAACAGCTCCAGCCTGCCCCAGAAGGTCTAGAAATCTATGCTGTTAATATATTTTCGCTGGCTTGGCTTTGCTTCAGCGGGAGAAGGTCATTAGAGTATCGGTTTAATTCAGTTCAGTGAGTATTTAGGGAGACTTGGGTCTGCTGTAGGGACAGAGTGGAAGTTTAAGACACAATCCAAAGAGACTTCAAATTCCTAGAGAGAAATATGACCAATGAAAATGAGGCAAAAGCAAATAATGCAATACAACACATGAAAACCAGTGGTGAAGTGTGGTGGACACTCATGCCAGTAAAAGGTTTTTGAGTTTGCACTCCCAAGTAATAAGCATGTATGACAATATTCCTTAGGAAGCATACCCCAAAAAAGAAGTTTTAAAAGGATGAGATTTTTAAAAAAACAAAGATGTGCTCTGTGGGGCATAGACTGTGGACTCAGACTCTTGGTGTGCACATCTTGGCTATGATTCTTTCTTGCAAGACATGCTTCCCAACTTCTCAGAGATTTCTTTTCTTCATCCCAAATTTGTTGTGAGGATTACAGGACTTAATCCTTGCAAGGCTTTATCTCAGGCCTGGCACATAGTAAGTATGTAACAACTGTTTGCTGTTATTATTAGCAAGCAACTCCCCATAAAGAAATCCCACACTCTGCAGGAACAAACCAAAGTTCAGATACAGTATCAGCTAAATTTGTTGCAACTCAAGACACCTTATCCATCTCCCTACCCAGTTTCTACTGGACTGTAGACATTGTTCTGTTACCAAACAGAACACCCAGCTTCTCAGACTGAAAACTGCAAACATTTACCTTCAGCTTCATGATCTCCTCAGGATTCTGTCCCAGGAAGCTTGAATGGGTTCTCATTTTCACATGTGCAACCGATGATTTTCCAAAACGAGGATTTTTTTTTTGTGCCAGACAGAATCTCCCAGCATTTCCATGATGGCCCTTCTTATTCTAAAAAATCTTAGCACTGAGTTCTTAGCCAGACCAATAACCAAACCACACAGGTGGCAAGATGTGAATGAGGAAGGGAAAATAAAATTTCCCAGGATGAAGATCTACTCTAGACATTAAGATAGAAAAGAGGGACAAATCGGCCCTTAAAGAAGTACTGCTGGGGGTGAGGACTTGAAAGCGTCGGGAGATGAGGTGGGACAAGTAGGGACTGAAGCCACATGTGGCAAAGTGGCTGGGGGAAGGCTTGGTTCAGGATAAGGAATGTGGATTTAATGCTACAGGCAATGGGGAGCCACTAGTTTCTTTGGTGTGTGCTATAGAATGACGGTGCTTTCAAATGATTGACGGGGGGGCAGGTTGAGTTGGGGGGAACAGGCCAAGCGTCAGGGAGACCATTCAATTTCACTTAGTTTATGCTTGGTGTTTTCTTGGGCTTCTTCATCTCTTCAGCAAGCGGTGATGGAGGGCCTCCTTGAGATACAAAGAAAGATGTGTGCCTGGTTACAGCCTACTAGAAATGACCACAGGTAAACAAACAACTGTGATGCAAGGTCAGGAGGTCTCCAAGTGAGGTGCAGGTTCAGGGACTTCAGAGGAGAGAGGGCTTACATCCAGAGAGGGGGAATGAAGGAAGAGGCTACATTTGAAAAAACTCTCTAACCTGGGGACAACTTGTGTGAGGCTACTGGCTAGGGTGAGCATAGGGCCTGGGGAATGTGAGGAGGAAGATAGGACAGGCTGGGAAAAATGGGAGAGGCTGAGCAGTCCAGGGGCACGGTGTGAAAAAGGGTCTAGCTAACTTGGCCTTGATTGCAGTAGGTACGAGAGGAGAAGGTGCTACCGGAGAAGGCTGAGGTCAGTTCTGTGGTTCTGCACCATCAGCCCATTCTCAAGAGGACAGAAATCGCAGCTGAGGGTAAATGCAAGGAGATCCAGTCCCCAAAGGGAAGGGTTTGGGAAGAGCTGGTTCAGAGTCTCAGACTCAGGCTGGTGTTCAGACTCAGGTTTGACTAGACGGGGGTCTAGTCAAAAGGGAAACTGGGGTAGAAGCCGGTGTGTGGTGTCTGTGGCAGGCCCCGCCCGTGAGAACTCGAGGCTGGGTTGACTGGGGGGCTGAGCATGCTTCTAAGCAGAGCTCCGGAAGGGGGCAGTTACCACCTGCTGGCGAGCCGGCTGCACGAAGGCCATGCCTGGCCTGAGTCTCTGAATTTGGTCAAGCTTTGAGCCTGCACACTGCACGTTTATTCATACGAGCCTTCAGCCGGGCTTTGCACTGGTCTCTGTGGACATGGGTGAAGAGGATACATGGTGTACTGCTCCCACGTACCTTGCAATCTTGAGCAAAGTCGGACAGGAGAGCGTGGATAGGCACAGGAAATGGACTTGACCCGGCAAGACAGACTCCTGGGACAGTCAGTGGGGCCAAGATCCGGAAGGGCTTCAAATGCAAGGCTGTTGCAGCCTACCTCTCTTCCTTCAGGAACATTCCCATCCACTCTTCTTTCTGGGGTGGCAGGAGGCTGGGTGTGTGTGGGGGGGGTGAAATGACTCCTTTTTGGATTCCCAAAACACCTTGGAAGCTGTACACTTTTCTATTTGCTTTTCTGTCTCCTTTCCCAGACTATAGAAACCTTGTGGGGAAGGAACCAGGCTTTCTGTAGGCTCGCTGGTGGCAGGCTTCTGTAGGCACCCAGTAAATGGCTGGGTCCTACAAGCAGTAAGGAGGCTCCGCAAGTGCGTGCCTAGCCTGTCTTCTGTGGTAGACTAGGAGCTCTGGAATGTGAGACACCCTGGCTTTCTACCTCAGTTCTCCCTGAGGTTTCACCCAATGCCCTGTCCATGGCGGGCACTCCTTAAATACTGCCTGAACAACCATGTGGAAGGACGAGTTGACCTGCTGTGTCCTAATTCTGCTTTCAGGGACCCCAATTGGGGGAGCAGGTCTTGAACCTCTCCCCATCTCTTTCTTCCAAATTTTCAACAAACAGAGGCATTTCCCCACTCCTGGGTCCAACAACGGAAAACCATTTACTAAAGTTAAACTAATTTTAATCCCCTAGCAGTTGGGAGTAATGATGAAGTAATAAATCATGCAGGCCCCATTCTGAGTTCTCGATGTGTATGCAGATGGGCCCCTTGCTTACAATGACCCTCCAAGAGGCATTGGTCCTGTCCCAATGGGAAGGCAGACACAGGGAAAGCAGCAAGACTGGGCCAGGCCCCTTGCCTCCAAATTCACAGTTACTCTGTACTGTGGCAGCTGCTGTGTGGAAGGAAATCAGGAGGGAACTAGCAACTGGAGACAGACCTGTTAGACCAGGGGCCTCAGACTTGGCCACGTGATAGAATCTGATGCCCAGGATGCTCCCAAATCCAAGGAAAATAGAGTCTCTGGTAGTGGGGCCCTGGCATCTGCCTTTTTAGAAAACTGCCCAGTTGATTCTCCTATGTGGCCAGGTTTAAGAACAAATGCTTTCTGCCCATTCTTCCTCAGTGGTGACCATGGCCCAGGAGCTTCCGCAGAACCTATGAACTAGAGAGAAATGTAGGCTCTCAGACCTGCTCCAGACCAGACCTGCTGAATTCAGAATCTGCATTTTTCTTTTTTTTTCTTTTCTTTTCTCTCTTCTCTTCTCTTGTCTTCTTTTCTTTTTTCCTTCTGGGAGGTTGGTGTGAGGGTCCAGGGAGGCAAATTGGGCTCTTGGGGTATAGTATGTGGCTTGGGTATGTGGGATGGGGTTGGGGGGGAGGCGGGAGGATGAGCTGGACTAAACCAGAATCTGCATTTTAATAAGATCTGCCAGGTGATTCATTTGCATTAAAATTTGAGAAACGGGGCACCTGGGTGGCTCAGTGGGTTAAGCCTCTGCCTTCAGCTGGGGTCATGATCTCAGGGTCCTCTGATCAAGCCCCGTGTCTGTCCATCAGGCTCTCTGCTCAGCGGGGAGCCTGCTTCCCCCTCTCTCTGCCTGCCTCTCTGCCTACTTGTGATCTCTCCCTCTGTCAAATAAATAAATAAAATATTTTAAAAATTTTTTGAGAAGCACTTGTTCTCAAACTCTCATTAGTTCAATTCCAGCTTCTGTTATCACCACCGATTTACATCCTTGAGCAGATCTCGAAACTACATCAAAAAGCTCAGAATCAGGGTCACCTGGCTGGCTTGATCGTGATTCTTGAACTTGGGGTTGTGAGTTTGGGCCCCATGTTGGGTATAGAGGTTACGTAAAAATAAAATCTTAATGACAACAACAATAAGAAAAGCTCAGCATCGATCTGATTTATTGGCCCAAAACATTAGCTCAGAGGAAATTATGCCCTTTTAGTTCCCACTGTGTGGGGAGTCAGGGAAGAAAAGTTGTATTGCTAGTGACGTCCAGCAGAATCCAGGTTGGGTCCATTCTAGAATAGGCAGAACCATCCCTCCAGGCTGCCTTTCTCCTGAGTCAGACTGGGGGACAGGGTTTAGGACCTCAGTTCCCTCAGGGCAGCACCTGGGCCCTCAAGCTGAGTTGAGAAGGAAATCCCTCTGGCCAGAGGTCTCCAATTTTTCAGGGCCTCAGCTGTTCCCCCACAGTGTGTCTGTCATAGACCCACAAATGATACCAACAGCCCTTTTTCTCAATGGTGGTCTTGTTATTTGTCCGTCAGATTTCTGACTCTAATTAGAAACATTGTCTAGGGGCACCTGGGTGGCTCAGTGGGGTAAAGCCTCTGCCTTTTGCTCAAGTCATGGTCTCAGGGTCCTGGGATTGAGCCCCGTATGGGGCTCTCTGCTCAGCGGGGAGCCTGCTTCCTCTGCCTCTCTCTCTGCCTACTTGTGATCTCTCTCTGTTAAATAAATAAAAATCTTTATTTAAAAAAAAAAAAACAACTCTTAGAAACATTGTCATTTTTTTAGTTATTTTGTTTATTGGTCATTACTTTAGAGATTTATTTATTTATTTGAGAGAAAGAGAGAGAGCGTGCACATGCTTAGTGAGGAGGGCCAGTCTGGGGGGCAGAGAGGGAGAGAGAATCTCAAGCAGAGGGAGAGAGAGAATCTCCTTGCTGAGAGTGGAGCCTAGTGTGGGGCTTGATCTCATGACCCTAAGATCATGACCCTGAGATCATGACCTGAGCAGAAACCAAAAGTCAGATGCTTAACTGCTTGAACTACTCAGGCATTCAAATTTACCATTGCTTTAGAATGCCATTTACTTCACCTTGTCTCCCCTGAGTTCTCAAAACTGCTTCATGGGTATGTAACAATAAAATTTTTGTAGGCAGTGGTAGTTTTCAATTCCTCATCCACCCCCACCCTATGATGGTATAATCTTGTCATTAGGTAGGACAGCCTGGCTCATCTCTGGAGCTCAGTGGGAGGAAGAGGGAGAAAGCCTGAGAAGGTGTGACTGAGTGAGGCAGCACGGTTTAGTGGGCTTTGAAGCAGCTTATGACCCTGGGAAACTACCTCTCTGAATTTTCACACCTCAAAAATGGGGAAAATAATCTCCATTTCATAATACTGTCATGGGAATTAACTTCTAATGTGCACTGATGTGACGATAAGGGATATAATAGATGTCTGTTGCTGTATGAACATATCACCCTGGACCTTAGCTACTTAAATTAATAAGAATTTATTACCTCACAGTTTCTGTGGGTCAGGAGGCATGTGCTGAGTGGTTCACACTCAGGGTCTCTTGTGAGGTGGTTTGGGATTGTAATTATCTGGGGCGCCTGGGTGGCTCAGTGGGTTAAGCCGCTGCCTTCGGCTCAGGTCATGATCTCAGGGTCCTGGGATCGAGTCCCGTATTGGGCTCCCTGCTGAGCAGAGAGCCTGCTTCCTCCTCTCTCTCTCAGCCTGCCTCTCTGCCTACTTGTGATCTCTCTCTGTCAAATAAATAAATAAAATCTTTAAAAAAAAAAGAGGGGGGATTGTAATTATCTGAAGGTTTGACTGGGGCTGGAGGATCTGTTTCCAAGATGAGCCACACCCATGGCTGGTGGCAGGAGGCCTCAGATCCTTGGCCTCTCCACAGGCTACATCCCCCAGGGAGAGTCATCCAAGATAGAAAGCGAGCAAGCAAAGCAGAAACCATATGTCCTTTATGACCTGGTCTTGGGTCATTCCTGACCATCATTTCTATTATAGTCTATTGGTCACACAGAACACCTCTAATAC
The DNA here is from genome assembly GCF_964662115.1 of Mustela nivalis. Lineage (NCBI taxonomy): Eukaryota > Metazoa > Chordata > Mammalia > Carnivora > Mustelidae > Mustela > Mustela nivalis. Next base: position 77,388,005 of record NC_139029.1, on the reverse strand, counting down.
AGTGTAGGAGGAGACTACATAGTGGTGTGAGTATCAGGAGTAGGAATTTTGGGGTCAATCTTGGAAGTTGGCTTCCACAGCCTCTATATTTTAACATTCATTCCTGCCCCCTTTTTAATATGACAGCTGTGTTTTTGCACCTCTACTTCAATCAATAAAGACTTTAGAAAGGAAGACTGTTGAAATGATTCACCTTTGTTCTTCTCACATTAAATTACTTTGAGCTGGAAACTTCCACCCTCACATCAGATTTGCCATATGACTCAGAAATTTGGGACTAGATTCCTAATTTCTCCCAGTTCATCTGAAGGACATGGAGGCCCACTGGAATGTTCCTTGTTTTACTCTTCTTTGGGCCTTGCCCACTTTCCCCTTCGAATGATTCATCCTATGCATTTTCTTATATTCTTGAATTGTCTAAAATAGATAGTCTCAAGCAGTAGCAAATATTCTGGCTGAGTGCCTCATCCTTGTTCTAGAATATTTGCTCTTGAATACACATGATTTACTCTTGGATCCCTGATGTTGTGCTTATAAAACCGTGAATTCATTTGTATAGTGGTAGGTCACCATGACTTTTTTCTCAGCTCTCCAGCTGAGAGACATGAAATTCCCAGAAAGGAAAGGGCTAATAAATATCAAGTTCTTCACTAGCAAAGAGAAGGCACAACGAAACATAAAGAGAAGGGTAGCTCTTGTCCTCTCTTTTTTTGGGTAATCCTACTTGGTTGCTAAGGTTTTGTCACTTTTAAGCCTGTGTAAACAATAAAATAGACCTCCAGGGTATTGTCATAGCAGATTCCATGCCAGAGTCTTGAACATGACTCATGCAGGTTTGGAACAAATGGAAGCATGGATGGATGGATGCATTCTTCAGGTATAACATGACCAGGGCTGATAGCTGGCTGGTAGTGCCTGTGTGGAGTAAGGGCCAGGGTTCATTCCCGTTGGTCAAGTCTCCATTTAGCTAGGTTGGTGCCCATATTACCCTGGTCACTAGAACTAGCTCTATGTTGCAAACTGGGTTACAAAGAAATGTCTAGAACCCAAATGATATGGCCAACTCATAGAACTGATTAGAGCTCAGTCGGCTGGGGATCTGGAAGGAGCAGAACCTGATAGTCTCGGAGCTGAAATAAGATGGCTCTTGGAGCAAGTGTCAGAATTCAAAGTAGAAGAAACTGAGAATGAAGGAAGAGAGCTGTCATGTAAATCTGGGGGCAAAACCTGGGAGTAACTGAGGAGTACAAAGGGAGGAGCGATGAGGAACAAGGGCTAGGTGAGCAGAGGCGCTTCGTAGTTGACACGAATGGAAAAAAGAGCGAGAGAAAAGTATATTAACTGAGTTCAGCTGTAAGTGACAGAAAACCAAAGCAGCAGAGACTTAAATAAACTAGAACTTTATTCAGTTGTAGGTGACGAGGTCTGGAAGAGAGCTGTCCCTAGCTGGGGTGGCAGTTTGGGGATCATTAAGCATCCAGATAACTTCTCTCATTGCTTCACCATCGTCAACATGTGACTTCTACCTCATGGTCAAAGATGGCAGTTCAGACTCCGGCCTTCACATCTATAGTCCTGTCAGGACTATGGGGGAAGGAATGAGATGAGCATGCCCTCTCCCTTTGAGCTAGGATTTCTCAGTCGTGGTACTACTGGCATTTGGAGTCAGATCATTCATTATTATAGGGGCTGTCCTGTGCATTGTTGGGTGTTCAGCGGTATCCTTGGTCTCTACCCATGAGATGCCAGTGTTAACTTCCTCCTTCTCAGGTGTGATAAGCACACATGTCACCAGACATTGCTAAATGTCTTCTGGGGGCCCGATCTCTCCAGCTGGAGAACCACTGCTTTCAGGTGACTTTCCTGGGCTGCATCTGATCCCTCTACTTACATGCCTTTGATTTGAATTTAGTCACAGAGGTACCTCAATGGCAAGGAGCTGGGCAATGTAGTCTTTATTCCAGGCACTCACGTGCCAGATAAAACTCAGGAATTCTCCTACTAGAACAGACAAGACAGAGACATGAGAGGAAATACGAGTGTGAGGACTCAGACACACTGGCTATTTTGTCCCTGTCCCAGCTCCTACCTCTTGGCTAAGGATGGAACAGCCTTAAGTAGGAGGATGTGTGGTCCCACCTGTCCCCAAGGGCATCCTGGATCTATGAGGTAGACACTCTCCTCCCAGAGCTGAGCCTTCAGGGGAGAGACGAACAGTGGGTTCTCTTTTACTGCCTTTTAACAGATCACTTCACTTGGGGTAGGAGCGTGTTAAAAAACAGTGCTTCCTAGTCCCTCTGGCTCACCCTTCTGCCCCTGTCTCCTACTATCCTCTCTCCCTTTCTTCCCTTTCGATGTGCTTAGACGAGGTCCCTATACGGAACCAGGAGGCTCAGAGTCAGCCTGGAGGGTAAACTCTCTGATTCTAGTGTCCTTGTGTATAAATCGAGAGACTGACCAAGACCCCCAGGGCCCTCCCTGGCTCTGAAATGCTTTGATTCTCCAAAGTCCACAAGACCGCAGGGAGTAGAAGAGGAAGCCCCTCTCTGATGAGTAGCATCAAGACAGCCTCTGGCTGGGTCCCTGTCTGCCAGACTTCCCTGCCGCGTCACGTCCCAGCCTGGCAGATGTCACTGAGAGTCCCCCCGCTGACTCCAGAGAACCCTGCTTTGCATACCTGGCACATTTATCTTGCAAAATCTGACCAAATCAAATCATGCCATATGCGCTTGTTACAAATCTGTCTTTGCGTCAGTCACACAGATGTGCTGCTTCCTGGGCTCCCAGCGAAGGGTCAGAATAGCACTGCCATCCTTGAACGCTGGTTTTATTTCAGTTGTCCCATCTCCATGTCCTGTTTAAATTATTTCTCTAGTTAAAAGGTTTTCATTTCTTTCTTTATTCAATAAACCCTTCTTGAGCACCTGTCACTCTGTGGGGCCCCAGGAATATAAAAAACAAATGAGAACCTCCCTTCCTGGAGCTAGCATTGAATGTGGCCTTTCCGGGTATCCCCTGACCTCCTGAATGTGTGTTCTGCCAGGTTCCTCCTGCATGGCACACTGTCACTTTCCCTGGAGAGGTTTTCCTCATACGCATGCTCAGTGTGAACTGGGACCCCACCCCCCTCACACACACATACACACACGTGTGTGCATGTACACACCCCTCTCACTCTGGACTTCTTCTTTCTCTACATTTCAGCTTAAATGTTGTGTCTTTAGGGAGACCATCCCTGACTGTCCCACCCCAAGCCCGGACTAAACACATTCCCCTCTTATGGACTCCCACAGCACCCTGACCCTTCTTTTGTCTTTTTAAAAGATTTTATTTATTTGAGAGAGAGAGCAAGAGCATGCATGTGTGGTGGGGAGGGGCAAAGGGAGAAGTATGCTTCCCACAGACTGTGGAGCCGGGGGACAGGACTCAGTTTGGGGCTCGATCTCAGGACACCAAGATCATGACCTGAGCAGATGCTTATCTGACTGAGCCACCCAGACGCCCCAACCCTCCTTTTCAAAACGGTTGCCATCTCAAAAGTACTCCTTAAATCTGCTCCTCCAGCACTGTCCTGGGAGCTCCCTGGTGGCCCTGGGGAGCCCGGTTTGGCTCTGTCACTGGGCCAATTCCAGGATGAAAGAGGCATCAATATGTTCATGGATGAGCAAAGCTGTGAAGCAGAGAAATGTGGAAACAAATATATTCAGTCAAGCGCTAGTCCAAGAGTGTGGGCAAGGCTGATGGCCCGCCCAGTAGGAGGAGCCCAGCTGCTGGGACTGGGGAGGAAGGGTGGGAAGGTCTCACAGGACATTTGTAGCTGGTCTTGAAGGAGTGGGAAGTGTATTTAAGAGGAGAGGAAGGACAGCCCAGTAGAAAAACAGGAGTGAAGACAAGAGGTGTGGCCCTGGTGTCCCCAGGATGCGTGCAGAGGGGCTGAGGGGCAGGCACTGAGCAGCCAGCCCTTGGCGGCCTTCTTGCCCAAACATGGTTGGCGTGTCCCTTCTGCTTGGCTTCTCCCCCTGCCTCCACCCATCCCAGACATCTGGCTTAAGAGTTTTCAGAGTCTGTGGTTCAGGGGTCCTTTGGCTGGCAAGGTACTCCAGACAGCAGACTTCTGACTCCCTCTTCTCCCTCCCTCCAAATTCACCTTATGTTTACTGAGCTCCTTCCATGTGTTCAGAGTTAGAGAATTTTCTTTCTTTTTGAAAGCTTTGAAAAATGAATCCAGCCAATACCCAGCAATGATCCCACTGGGCTGGGACTGTGGTCAGGGACGCTGAGAAAGGCTGGCAGGTGGGCAGACAAGGGCAGAAATGGCTTCTGACTGGATCCCAAAGTAGGCACAGACTTAGAGAGACCAGGTTAGCTGAGTCGCCTGGAACAGAAATGGGGCAAAGATAGCCAAACAAGCCCCCTCATGTTGCGTGCCCCCTCGATGACCCTCCTCTGTTCCATGTGGATGTTCCAGCCGGCCCTGGGGAAGGAGGGAAGCTGAGCTCAAGAGAGAGAAGGGGGCCGTCCTGAATCTCCACTGGAAGGGGCGGGCAGGGAATGCTGAAAGGCAGGGAGCATGGCCTTGTTTGCTTGCCACGGGAGGAATATTACTCTCTCCTGCTGGATGACCTTTGGCTCTCTCTCTGAAGAGAACTTGACCTTGAAAAGACCTGTTTGCTTTTCTCTACTGCGGAGGAGCATAAACCTGCAAACTGCCTTACCTCTGTGTGGAGGAAGGAGAATCTGCCCTTGGAGGTTGCTTCTTAGCTCCTGAAAGCAGAGCAGAGTGGGTGGGGCAGGAGGAAGTCTAGAGGCCCCTGCTGCCTTCTGTGAGTGTGTGTGTGTGTGTGTGTGTGTGTGTGTGTGTGTGTGTGAAAGAGAGAGAGAGTGTGCGTGTGAGAGAGAGAGAGTGTGTGTGTGTGTGTGTGTGGGAGAGTGAGTGTGTGAGTGTGAGAGTGAGCGTGCACGCATGTGAGAGTGTTTGGGTGTATGTGTATGAGAGAGTATGTGGGTGTGTGAGTGTGCACGTGTGTGAGAGCATGTGTGAGTGGTGTGTGGGTGTGAAAGTGTGAGTGTGTGGGCGCGCACGTGCGTGTGTGTGTGAGAGAGAGAGTGTGTGTGCATCCGCATGCTGAGGGAGCGAGCTGCCAGCTAGACTGAAGGCCTGGCAGCAATGGCCCTGGACAAGAGACTGTAGGCCTGAGGTCAGCTTGGGAAAGTACATCAAGCCCTCAAGTGTTTTATCTTGTACGACTGAGTGGGGTGTTGTGTGTACCGGCTCCTAACAACCTGAGTGTTGAAATAATGTCATCCACGAACACGTCACCCAGAGAATTCATCCCAGAGCTGACTAAGGCCACTGCGGGCTCTCAGTCAGGAGTTGTAAGTGGGGATGGGCTGCAGGAGAGGTGAGGGAGGGCACGGCCCAGAGCAAGGTCAGGTGTGTGGCGCACTGCCAAGCTGTGCCTGACGTCTCTCACAGAGTCTGCCTCAGGATGGCAGAGCTGTCCTGTCGGAAGGAGTGCCCTTTAGGCCACCTGGGCACGTGGAGCCACCTGCCCCAGTGGAAATTTTAAATCTGGATTAGGTGCCTTTTTTGATGAGACAGAAGCAAGGAGGAGGAAGAAAGGCCCTGCGGGCAGCTTTGGGCTTACAGAAGGCGCGCGCGCACACCCACACACACACACACACACACACTCACTCACACACACAGTCCTTTGAGGAACCGGGAGGCGAGACAAAGACTGTGTGTGGGGACGAGAAAAAGTGTGCCAGGAAGGCGGGGAGGAATAAAGCTAGGAGGCAGAGTAGGAGGGAAAGAGGGCCACCAAGAGAAGACACTTGCCAGGAGGAGGCAGAAGAACAAGAGTGAAGGACGGAGCACGGAAGCACACGGGTGAGAGCAGGGGAGGCTGCTGTGGGAAAGGAGCAGCTGGATCCTGGGCAGGGCTTCTCCCAACATGGAGGCCTGGGAGTGCACCCCCCCCCCCTTAGCCTCCCTGGAGGGGTCCAGCCCCTCCCAGCCCTCTCAGACAGAATGCCCTGCACAGAAGAAAGGCCAGGGCCCCGTGGCTGAAGGCGTCAGCCTCCACCTGCCAGCCGGCTGTGGATGACCTGCTGCTCCTGGCCCCAGCCCTAAGCATGACGGCCAAGCATCCCTTCACAGAGACAGGTGCAGCAGCACCATGAATTTGGAGGGAAGATATGGAGGGAAATTGTTTCTGTCCAGACTATTTTATTCTTTGGGAGTCCTGAACAGACTGGTGGGGACGGTTCAGAGAGCCGGTGCAGGGGCACTGTGGGCAGGGAGTACGCAGGAGGGCAGGGGTGCAGTTGGCCAGGCCATGTGGGCGGGGCCTAAGGTGACAGCTCTGGGGTCATTTGTTCATTCAACAAACATCTGTTGAATGTCTACTGAGAACAGAGCAAACAAGACAAAGTCTCTCTTGGATTCTAGTTTACATTCTAGATTACATTCTAGTCAGAGGTGCGGGACCAGTGAACAGTAAGATGACTCTGTAGGTATGTGAAGCAAACTCCTCAGTTCTTTTGGTTGTTGTCACTCACTTCCCTTTTCTTCACTTCCCTTCACTTCATGTCTTCACTGGAACCAGGTCTTCTCCACTCTGGTGGCAATAATACGAAGCAAAAACCTGGGTCACTACTTTTTTGGATCACTACTAACTTAAATTGTAAACACTTTTTTGCATTTTTTTCTTTTTACTACTTTCAAGATACTCTCACCTTTCCGGGGTGAAAGAGAAAGAGAAAGCCCACCTGAGGACGGACACCTCCAGGAGAAAGAGCAGCTGCCCCCCAACTGGTGTTCCTTCTGTCAGGGTCTTCCCCTTGCTCACTTTCCTCCTCGAGGAAGCCTTATAACAGGCTAATGTTGTGTGGCTCCTACGAAATAGAAAGCCCTGACTCAGCTGGTATAGCCAGAAGATGCCAATCATCTCACCCAAAAAGGAAGTTGGAGAAGGTGGCCCCAGGAGACGAATTCAGTGGTTCCAGGCCTGGGAGCCTCAGCGCTTCCCTTCCTTCTGCTCTGCCATTCCTAGGCTGGCCCCCTTTGGGGTGCACAAGGGCTGCTGTGAGCAGATGCCCCAACACCCAGTGGTAGGAGGCTGTGTATCTGTGTATCTGTGACAAGGAGGAAAGCCCTCCCAGGGCCCCCTGAGGACTTGCCCTCAGGACTTGTGGGTCTCCTCCTAAACCACTGGCAGGGGACTGGCATTTCCATGGTTATCTCTGAGAAGCACAGGACCATGTGGGGAGTTGGTATTCTGACCGAAGAAAGGGGTTCTGTTAGTCAAGGAGAAGAGTGTGAGTGGAGACTGGTTGACAGGGAAGGTAACCACAGGTGTCTGTTAGAGATGACTTCCTCTCACTTTCAGGACAAAACTCAAACTCGGTAGTAGGATATCAAATGTGCTTCATGAGCTACTCCCTGCTTGCTCCTTTGGCCTTATCTTTGTCAAAGCCCAGCTGCCTTTCTGGAGTGATATCAAAGTGTTGTGATGCTCCAATCCTGCTTTGTTCTCTGGTGACTCAGGGCCTTTCCCAGACTGTCCCTGGACCTTCCCTGCCTTGTTCTCCCAGCCAACCCTTCCCCCATTACCACCCTGGTCAAGCACAGATGTTCCCCAAAGCCTTCCTTGGCTCCTGCCTCCAGGTTGAGTTAGAAGCTGCTCCTTTGCAAGTGGCTTAGTTACAGCAGATGGCTATGGGCTGGCTGGCAGGCATCCAACACGGACATGAACCAAAAATCTAACATACACTGATAATACCTAATATCTAACAACTATGTAGCACTTACTATGTACCACGTGCTGTTTTAAGGGCTTAAATTCATTGGATCATTTCGTCTTCACAGCATGTTATGGATCTGTGTTCCAGGGTCATCTTAACCATGTTGTTTAAAAACCACAGTTCTGGGACACCTGGGTGGCTCAGTCAGTTAAGTGTCCAACTCTTGATTTCAGCTCAGGTCATGATCTCAGGGATTTGAGATCAAGCCCTGTGAGTGGCTCTATGCTGGGTGTGGAGTCTGCTTGAAATCCTCTCTCTCCCTCTGCCCCCTCCCCACCCCATACCTCCCTGCTAGTACACATGCACGTGTTCTCTCTCAAAACCAACCAACCAGCAGTTCCTCACCCACCTGTTTTGTTCCCGTCCATAGCACTTACCACTTCATTTTACTTCATTGCTTGTCTGCGTCCCTCTGCTAGAATGTAAACCTCCTGATGGTCAGCGTGTTTTATGCCCAGCATCTAGGACAATGCCTGGCACATAACAGGTCCTCAATAAATAGTTGTTGAATGATTGAGAGTACTCTCATCCCTCTTTTACAGATGAGGAAACGGGGGCCCAGGTAAGCACCTTGATCAGATCACAGCTAGGAAGTGGCAGAACTGGGATTCAAACCCAGGCAGTTTGGCTCTGGGACCACGTAACTCTAACTGCAGACTGCGAGCCCAGGTCCACAGCCTCATGCCTCAAGACCTCCTGAGTTACCACGACGTCCCAGCAGGGATTCCTTGATCAGCATGGTGTTGGTTTGACAGGATACGAAGGGACCAGGAAACAGATGTGGTACAATCTGGGAGGTATTGCTTTCTCAGGCTCAGGACAAAGTACTTTTTTAAAAAAATTAATTATTTTTGTTAACATATAATGTATGATTTGCCCCAGTGGTACAGGTCTGTGAATCATCAGGCTTACACACTTTGCAGCACTCACCATATCACATACCCTCCCCAATGTCCATAAAGGACAAACTCGTTTTATTATTCTAACTTCTTTGCAGTTTCTTAATGTACTGTTTGCTCACCTGCCCCTCGAGGCGGTTTCAGGACTTCAGCAAAATGCAAGTTACCACCTGTGTGTATAATTACAGCTAAGATAGTTGCGGGGGGATTATTTTGTTCTGTCTTCTTTTCTTTGGCCTTCCTATTTTGGCCCTAGCTGTGCTGGAGGTTTTGGCATTGTCCATCAAGGACTCAGCTGGCAACAGCTTGAATGCTGTCAGTATTACCATCAATCGCTTGTTTAAACAGTTTGAGTTTCTAAAGGATTTTATGAATTACCAATTAAAACAAAGCTGGAAATTGCAGCATCATTTCAAAGTATTGCTTGGGGCATAGGGTTGTGAGAAAACATGAACTCTAGCCTCCCGTTAATTCCTGAGAAGAAGTTACACTACGATGATAGAATAAAGTAGGTCAGGGTGGGCCTTCCACTGCAGCAATTTTTTTTTTTTTATGTGCTTAATATTGTCCAGGTGTGGTCCTATTCTCTGGGTGTAAAGTGATGAATAAGACAGCATCGTCCTTACCCTCATGGAATTTTCTAGTGTACTTTCCCAAATAGCAGCCAGTCCTTTGCAGAGCAGGATGACCCAATTATTCACCCACTCGTTCTTTGAGAAATAACGATGCATTTGTGAGTGCTCCGTTCACATTCTTCCTCAGCATCCTTCACGGATGGAGCATACACCCAGGAATGAGGAGGCAGGGCAGATGTGAACCGACCAGTGTAAACCCGACACAGGCCATGACCATGGGTGCTTGATCTGCACTCTGTCCTAACACGCCCCGTCCGATGGCAGACAAGCATGTTTGCTCCCTAGGCAACCACGGCAAAGTTACACTGTGAAGTGACATCTTTTTCATGTTTCTGGCCCAAACATGTTCCCCATGCATCTGTCTGCTTATAGGGCATCTTCATACCAATGGTACATGGTATGTACCATTCATTTTGTTTTTGCTTGATTTTGTTTTTCCTCAGAAGCAACCTGTGAGGCAGATGGGTCTGCCAATGGTACCTCCCCCGTGCCTGAGAGGGGATTTTCCATCCGATGAGAGGGAGATGGGCAGGCTAAGCTTCACTCCTGCTGGGGCTGCCTCCCAGCCCACCAGTACCTTCTGGCCTGACCTCCCACAGCGCAACCTGGGCACCAGCTTTACCAAATGAAGTTCACCCGTAAGTCAGCCTACACGGAGCGCCCGTCTGTCTGTATGACACTCATTCCCTGGGCAGGCTCAGAACTCCACTCACTGACTTACTGGTTCTGAAGAATCCTAAGAACCGCCCCCCACAAACATGAAGAGCCCACAGATGCTCCAGAGAATAGCTCAAGTTTATTACTGCAGATGCCTCTGCTCCAAAGAGTAAAGTTAAGTAAGGAAAAGAATTGACTAATTGATTCCATGCTGAGAAATATTTCTCTCCTCTCTTTCTGTCTTGAGCTACTCATCTCTCATAGTTCTCCTTCTCGGAGCTTCTCCTTATGGCCTACAAAAGGATTCTCTCTGGTGGCCTGGGGGAAGACTCAATAAAAATAAAGTCCTAAGGAGGAGGCTCTGGGCCACGTGGGAGGTACTGAGTGTGACTCTGCTTCACGCAGGACGTGACAAGTCTGCCTTAGAAGGCACAAGGATCTCATTGGTGATGTCACCGCTGCTCCGCTTGTCTCCATCACCCCCTAGTCTGTCAGCTCTGTGGGCTGGTGTTCATCTTCCCTCTACGTAGTCCCAGTACAAAGCCTGGCATATAGTTGGTGCTCAATAAATACTTACTGAAAGTAGGAAAGAAGGCAGGCAGGCAGGCAGGAAGAAATGTGTGTGGGGTTACCAGAGCTTCTTAGAAGGACCCAAAGAAAATGTGGAGAGAGACCTGAGGTCCGGGTAAGAATAGGTCTTGTACAATTCCCCAGGGTGAGCGCAGGTGAAAGCCTGGAGTCTGGCATGCCGAGAGCACACAGGTTTGCTGGGTTTGATGGCAGTAGGAGGACGCCTGCTCCAGTCCATGGAAGGGGAGTGCTCACAGGTCCCCGAGGCTGGGAGCAGCCATGTGGCAGCAGCTGCTGGATGTGGGTGTAAGGGCTGGTGTGCAGACCCACAGGGACCCCCCAGACGGGCCCGCGGCACCAAAACACTGAAGCCCAGGCCTCCCCGAGTTCCTTCACAACACATTCATGGGAAACTGCTGTTCATGGAAGCCTCAGGTAAGGAGGCGTCTCTGCCTTGACAGCCAGACGAGAGCCTTTGGGGGGCTTGCAGGTAGTGGATGTGAGTCTGGAAGAGCAACTTTGGCCCTCAAGGACCTCCTTGCCACTCCTGCAGAGGAGTCCTAGCATCTGGTGTAGACATCAGCACAAGACCCAACCCCTTTGTTTTTTGTTTTGTTTGGTTTTTTAAGATTTTATTCATTTATTTGACACACACACAGAGATCACAAGTAGGCAGAGAGGCAGGCAGAGAGAGAGGGGGGAAGAAGGCTCCCTGCTGAGCAGAGCCCAATGTGGGGCTCAATCCTAGGACCCTGAGATCATGACCTGAGCCGAAGGCAGAGGCTTAACCCACTGAGCCACCCAGGCGCCCCGTAAGTGAACCTCTTTGTAAGTGAAGCAGGGCAGGGACTGTCAAGCTCTTTCTACAGATGAGGAAAACAAGGTTCAATGGCGCTGAATAACTTTCCCAAGCTCTCACAACCCAGAAAATGTCAGCATCTGTATTTCAGGGCTTCAGGCCCACCAGGATCTTCAGAGCCGAGGCACAGCAGCTGCACTGCTGGAAGTGGCCAGCAGAGGGAAGCCTTCACAAAGAAGCTGTGTATTTGCCTTGCCAGAGCTCAAAGCTAGCTTCTGGGTAAAGGCCGGGAAGGGAGAACATCATCTCCTGTGATTTTCCTGCAAAAAAAGAGCTTACCTAAATCTAATACTGAAATACCAGATAAAAATCTAAATTCAGGAACAGTCTTAACTAAATAACTGGCTAGGGCCTTCAAAAATGTCCAGGTCAAGGGGTACCCGGTTGGCCCAGTTGATTAGTCTGACTCTGTCCTAACTCAGGTATTGATCTCAGGGTTGTGAGTTCGAGCCCTGTGTTGGGCCATGCAAGGTTACTTAAAAAGAAAGAAAGAGAGAGAGAAATGAAATAAAATATCAAGGTCAAAAAACTCAGAGAATGGCAGAGGAACTGTTCCAAATTAAAAAAGACTAAATGGGCATGACAACCACATGTAATGCATGATTGATCTTTGATGGGGAAAAAAAAGCAATGGATGTAAAAGGACATTTTTGGGGACAACTGATGAAGTTTGAATTTGGACTGTGTATTCTAGCAATGTTCAATTTCCTAAAGTTGATAATGGTACTGTTTATATGAGAGAATATTCTTATTCTAGGAAATATTTAGGGGTGAAGGTGCCTAACTTCTTTTTTTTTTTTTTTAATATTTTGTTTATTTATTTGACAGACAGAGATCACAAGTAGGCAGAGAGAGAGAGAGGGAGGGAAGCAGGCTCCCTGCTGAGCAGAGAACCCCATGCAGGGTTTAATCCCAGAACCCTGAGATCATGACCTGAGCCGAAGGCAAAGGCTCAACCCATTGAGCCACCCGGGTGCCCCTAACTTTTAAAATTAAGAAAAAACAGAAAGGGGGCACCCGGGTGGCTCAGTGGGTTAAAGCCTCTGTCTTTGGCTCAGGTCATGATCCCTGGGTCCTGGGATCAAGCTGCGTGTGTGCATCGGGGCTCTCTGCTCAGCAGGGAGCCTGCTCCTCTCTCTCTCTCTACCTGCCCCTCTGCCTACTTGTGTTCTCTGTCAAATAAATCAATAAAATCTTAAAAAAAAAAAAAAAAAACAGAAAGTGGGGTGCCTGGGTTGCTCACTTGGTAGGACATCAGACATTTAGTTCTACCTCAGATCATGATCCCAGGGTCTTGATCTCAGGGTCGTGAGATTGAGCATCTTGTTGGGCTCACTGCTGGGCATGGAATCTGCCTGTACCTCTCCCTCCCTTTCTCCCGCTCTCTCCCTTCCTCCCCAAACTTCTGATGTTCTGACTCTCAAATAAATAAAATCTTAAAAAAAGAAAAGGAAAAACAGTAATACAGCAAAAGAAAGAGTAAAATGTAAGTGATGGGTGAATCTGGGTAACAAGTGCATGGTATTTCCTTATACTGTATTTGTAATTTTTCTATAACTTTGAAAATATATCCAAATAAAAAGTTGCCACAGAAGGGGAAAGGGGCAGTCCTAGTTCTCCATAGGTTGAGTCACGTGGTAACCATGCCTGATTCCAGGCAGAGAGAGGTCTTTCCTCTTTGGAGCCAGTGTCTTTTGCCCTGGGCTGACCACAGTGGCTGCACACAAAGCTGACCGGATAACATGTACCTGGTAACAGGTACCATTTGCCTGAGGTAAAAGACGGCTGTTGCTGCAAATGTCCTGAGGAAAGTGATAGTGATTCATGCCTATATGTGGAGGAGGAACAGAGCACCTTGCTGAATGCAGAAGCTCAGGGCTCCACATGTCAGTAGGGGCTGGGAACACAGGGAGCATTCCTGGGCCTTTGAAATACAGAAGAGGCCTGTGACTAGGGGCAGGTGAAACCACCACCTTCGGCCTTGTTGGGCAATCCTTCTAGAAGGGGAGACTTCTAGAATCTGAATGAGCAGGGAAAACATTACCATACTATAAGGAGGAGCCATGAAAAAGGATGTTAAGTAGAACAAAACCCCTGGGAAGGGTCTAGACCAATGTGTGTTAGAATCACCTGGAGGGGTCCCTCTCTCATCCACCCCAGAATTCTGGTTCACATAGACCTGGGATGGGGATGGAAATTTTACATTTCTAATAGAGCGCCAGGTGCAGCCAGTGTGAACCCCACGCTGAGTTGCAAGGCTGTAGCCCATGATTTGTCCAGACACCTTAGAGCAGACACCTATGAGGGAACCTGGCGAGCCTCAACTCAAATACTCTCACAGGTCCAAGGGCAACAGGGTCACCTCTGGCTGAACAGTGGGGATGAATGACAGACAACCTCATGGATGAGATGACCCTTAAACTGGGTTTCGGAGAAGAATGGGGTGAAGGACGGCCTTCTAGAGAGAGGGGATACACATGAGCCAAGACCAGCCCAGTCCATGTTCATGATTTGCCCTCCCTGGAAAATAATGGACCCGAAGATTGGTGAGGGATGTGAGCCTCAGGTCAAGAGTTTGAGCTATTGGGAGCCAGTTGGAGCCTCTGACCGGACGCATGATAGAGACAGAGCTTCCAGAAGATCAACCAGGTAGAGATACCAAGGGTGGAGGGAGGGAAACCAGATAGGGGTCCCAGCAGCAGGCTCCACTGGAGATAAGGACCTGAGGTAGAGACACAGCAGTAAGTGAGGAAAACAAGGACATTTAAGTGTTATAGCTAAAGGGGTGGTTGGAGGGTGGGGATGCTGAGCAAGACAAAGAATCCGTTTGTTCTCATAGGCATTTGGTCTGGAGTCACGGCCGAAACTGATACGAAGCATTCATGTTTGCAAAGATAGTTTTAAAAATCCATTAGAGGATGTTTGGAACTGAAAATTAAGTGTGAGTTTTCACATGAACATCTTCAGTAGTCTTGCAGGCAGGAAGTGGGCAGATGGAGACCATCATGTGCTAGTAAATATTTGGTAACTGACAGGGGGTGCGGGAGAACCCTGATTGGTAGCATTTGTCAGTTTCCAGGCTGTAAAATTGTTCCACAATGGCAAATTTCAAGCAACCAACATGATGTCAGCTAGCTTGTGAAATTCCAGAAACTAGAGCAACTGGCTCTTGGGAGCCAGGAGGAGCTTGCCCTGGCACATTCCTGAATGGAGACCAAATGCCAGGAAATGGATGGAGCCACTAAAGGCAGCAAGAGGGTAAAGTCACTTCTTCCCACTGTTGTTCCGAGGACCCAGAAAAGCCCACTGGTAGCTTTGAGTGGCAAACACCGAGCATCATATAACTGCAGGTCTTCCCAAAGAATGGCAAATAGACATGGAATCTCTTCCCAGGCTCCCAATGCCAACGGGATCATCTCACATGAGAGAGGAGGAGCAGGAAGGAAAGTGTCTTATACTAAGAGGCAGGAGACTCATAGTCGTGCTCCATAATAGTCATGCGCTTATCTGCTCCGAACCTTGGTACCTTGCCTTTAAAATGAGGCCAGTACCTGTACTAATAGGCCCCAGTGGGATGTGTAGATCAGTAGCATGTAACATTTGTTAGAGCATTAGCCTGCAACAAAGATACTCCACGTATCCCCGCTTCCCACCTCAAGTTGATGCTGGTCCAAACCCCATGTCTGTCTAGCATGATCCATCCTTGCATCTGAGGTGTATCCGTGCAGGGCTGGGCCCTGGGAGCCATGTTTGTGCATCAGCCAGTGAGGGAGAATGGCCGCGGGAGAGAAGCTACACACAGGCATTTTCTATCTTGCTCTGATCCCTCCCAAGCTGCACTTCATGCCCTTGGATTCTAGTATTTTTCTGTTAATTTTTTTTTCTTTTGGCTTAAAATGGAGATTCTGTTACTTGTAGCTCAAAGAACCTGAGACATCTTAATTATCTTCCCTTTGAAATTCTTCTATAGACAAAAGACTGGGAATCTTGACCTTGGGCAAGCGACTGAGCCTCCGGGGGTCTTGATTTCTTGTTTATAAAATGGACAGATGAATGAGATGCAGGGAAGTGAATTCCAGCTCTGCTGTACAGCTCCATGCCATGTATCTCTATCCTAATACGGAGGATGTTACAGCAAAAAGTCCACCCTGTTTCATTAGCCACAAATGAGTTTGTTTTGAAGATCAGAGACCTTCATATTTGGACAGAGCTTAGTAACTCGCTGACCAGTCCTTTCTGGGTGCAAGACATAGGTGAGAGCCCAGTGAGCTCAGCCCAGGTGGTTGTAGGGGATCCTGGAACCGGTGGAGGAAGGTGGAGGGCTGCTGGCTACTGGCCCTGACATGGAAAAGGCTGACGCTGTAGGTGGGCAAGATTTGTATAAATATGTTTGCAGCCATGCAGGAATCGTAGGGTTCCTGACCCTGATATCAGATGGGGCTGATCAGGGCCAGTTACTTGCATCGAGAAGGGGAGAGTGGGGAGAGATGACCCTTCAGATCGGGCATCAGCTACTGGAATATCACGCGGTGCCCCTCCCCTCAGCCCCCCTCCCTGCCCCGGAGATAGCTTGTGCCCCCAGGAGAAACTTACGGGATTATCTTTAAAAGTTAGTTTTTTACTCTTATAATAAAAAAATAATTGTTATGGAAGATGTGTTTATGTATAAGTTTTAAAGAAGAAAATGGGGGTACCTGGGTGGCTCAGTCAGTTACATAGCTGACTCTTAATTTCAGCTCAGGTCCTGATGATGGCGGGGTCCTGGGCCCCAGCTCCACACTCAGAGGGGAGTCTGTTTGAGATTCTCAACCTCTTCCTCTGCCCCTCCCCATGCTCTGACACCTGCACTCACTTTAAATACATACATACATACATACATACAATTAAAAAAAAAAAAGGAAATGAAACAATTTGCTTTTCAAAGACCCAGGGATGACTTCAGCACTAACTGGCTTTGTATCCCTCTAACTTTGCATGCGGCCGGCTGTGATGTTCCGCGCAGTCTTAGAAACTGTGTATCTGAGAAATTCCTTGCACAGTCTCCCATCCAAGTACTAACCAGGCCCGACCCTGCTTAGCTTCCGAGATCAGACGAGATCGGGCGCGTTCAGGGTGGTATGGCCCTAGACGCCTGCCTTCCTTGCACAGTCTTAGAAACTGTGTATCTGAGAAATTCCTCATTGAAGATTTTAATTAGGAATGTATACAAATGGTTTCAGATCCAACCACACCGAAGAAGACTGTAGAGTGAAAACTGAGAGTCACGTGCCCCCTCCCCCCATAGTTCTGTTTAGAATTCATTTGGGGGTTAGCTCCACGTTTCTAAACCAGATGCTCTTTATTATTTAGCAACCTCAGTGCTTTCTGTTGACCTCCTACTGTAATAGATGAGGATCAGGGCACTGCTATCCGGCTCCTATCTCCTCCCCCACTCTTCTAAATATAGCGAGGTCCCCATTCCCAGAGCTTCCCGGTCCCTGCAACTTCAAAGAAAACAGTTAACCCCCATTTCCTGTTCAGTCAACTAAAGATAGTATCTCTTTTCTCTTTGCTTTGTAAGGTAAGGACAGGGTACTCCCTCCTACCTTTCCTTCCACCTCCCAACCTCGGTCAGACTCTTCTATGCTTACACATTTTATTCAGAAATCACTATGCTGTTTACGCTTGTCTAAGGTGGAGTCTAAGAGTTGGAAACCAGAAAATGATGTTTATTCCATGTCCGCTATGGAAATACAGTTCACGGCAGATCAAAGCAGTAACCAAGTTTATGCTTCTTGATAGGGCCAATGTCCCATCCTCAGAAAAGAACGTTTTGGGAACAAATGTATTTATTTATTTATTTATTTTTACATTCCACCGATTTTCTTCATCTGATCCTCACACCATGTTTCCCCGGGCTTTCGTTCATGCGATTTTTCTACTGGTTCTCTCTCCTTTCCACCTCCTCTCCAAAAAGAAGGCAAAACAAAAAACAAAGCTGGAACCTTCTCCCTGCAGCCCTCTGTCATTGTGAATCTTCATGTTCTTGGCTCCCTCGGTCTGTAGGTGGTTTCCCTTCACAGCTCTCAGTGAATAGGTCACCTTTCTTAGGAACCCCGGAGCTGCCGCCTCCTTCATTTCCTTTCTCCTTTTGCTGGTGTGTGTCCTTAGGTAACTCCCTGGGGTAAACTGTGCCAGAGGTAAAATTAAGAATACTTTCATGGGGTGCCTGGGCAGCTCAATGGGTTAAAGCCTCTGCCTTCGGCTCAGGTCATGATCCCAGGGTCCTGGGATTGAGCCCCCCGTCGGGCTCTCTGCTCAAAGGGGAGCCTGCTTCCCACCTCCTCTCTCTGCCTCCCTCTCTGCCTACTTGTGATCTCTGTCAAATGAAGAATACTTAACATACCACAAATGACTTTACTCTGCTTTTCCCTTGCTTCCTGAATTGCCTACGTATACAATTCTGAGTTCGATATCAAATCCCTCAGAGTGGACTTGGTTTTTCTCTCTCTGGAATTTTCTAGCATCTGTTCCTTTTTCCTGGTGTTCTGACAGTTTCTAGTGATTATGGCCATGGATGGATAGTTTTCCGTTTCTTTGTGCTGGGCATGCACTGGGCCCGGGCAACCAAAGACATGCCCTTCATCATTTTAGAAAGTTATTTACTATTTTTATATTTATTTTTACTTTCTTTTCTCTTTGTGGAATTCCTGTTATTTAGATCTCAAACCTCTAGATCACCCTTTTCTCTCCTTCGTCTTCTGCCATGTTTTGCATTTATTTTAAAATCTTAAAATCTGTACGTGGGAGATTTCTCCAACTTCATCGTGTAACCCTATTATTATTATTAGCGGCATTTTTGTCAAATATATTTTGAATTTTGTTTTTTAAGGAGGCTCTGTGCCCAGTGTGGCGCCCAATGTAGGGCTTGAACTCATGGCCTTGAGATCAAGACCTTATTTGAGACCAAGTGTTGGATGCTTTACTGACTGAGCCACCCAGGCATCCCAAACATATATTGAATTTTAAAGAACTCTGTTCTTGGATTATTTCTTTTTCATAACACCTTTTCTTGTTTTATCACTGTGACATTTTCCCAGTTGTCTTTGAAGTTTTCAGAAGTTTTTGTCTAATCCTCTTCTGTTCTATGAATGATCTCTTATTTCCTCTACAATCATGGCCTGCCTTTTTTTCTTAATTTTTTTCTATTGCCGACTTTCCTCCCATGTCTATTTGCTCTTGGATTTTCATTCCTATTTAAGATTGGGGCAGTCAGGAGGCTGATGGGAAGTTTGAAGAGCCAAGGCACACTTGGTGCACTCCCAGGTTTCTCTCTAGAGAAAGCTGGCAGGAAGACAGGTTGTTGCTGTTGTTGTCCTTGTTAGGAATTCCAGAAGGGAGGAATGCAGAAGGACTCTGGACTCTGCATTCTGGACTTCCAAACTCACCATTGGCTGCCCTCGTTCTCCCCAGGCAGCCTGTACGATTCATTCAGAAGGAGGCCTTCAGTGTTTGACAGAGAGAAATTGACAGGCCCCCGGCTGCTGTGTGAGTGACATCTAGGGGTCTTCAGCCCCATCTGCCATGTCTGCTTTCTGGAATCCTTTTCATTTGCAGGCTGAGGTGCCTCTCAGTGTCTGTGGACAGATTGTGCCCTCACTGGGTGCAGTCCAGTCCCCTGGCTGTATTGTCCATATTCACCTGACCCTTGCTGTGTCCAACAGATTTGTTGAAATCTCTGAGTGTTGATGGCCCCTGCTCTTGTTTTCTTTTTTATTGTGGTCTATGCCATTTTACCCTGTGTATTGTTATTTTAACGGTGGAGTCTAAGAAGGCAAAGATGTATGCTAAGTCTCTAACCTGAGCTGGAAGGCTCAAATATCCCTTTAAATCACCATGTGGTACTCCGTAACATGGTTGCGCGGTAGACTGGAGCAAATGTAGAGACAGGTAGCTAAATCTTCATGTGCATCGGTGATTACTTATGCCATGCCGAGGTATTTTCTCAAGAAAAACGGAAACATTCCCAAGCAAAGACTTGTACAGAAGTGTTCATAACATCTTGTTGCTGTACAAAAGGGCTCAAAACTAGAAACAACCCAGATGTCCAACTGATGAATAGATAAGCAAATTGCTATGTACTTCTACATATGGAGACACTTTCTTGGGCTTTATTTCTCAGTAAAAGGTTCATGGCATAACATTTCAGCAGCCTGTGGCTCTGCAGTCACACCTGTTCCTTCCCCTGACAGAGCCATGGGCTGCTTAAATTTTATGCCATGAGCTTTCTTCTAAAAAATAGAACCTAAGAAAATGTCTGAAAGGGTTACATGGGAGATGGGTACATGTAAATTGGTACAAAATCATCCTCTGGAGAGTGGTTGGAAAAATGCAGCTTCCCAGGCCCCCCTCGAAGAAAGTCAGACATAGAGAGTAGTATGAGAAGGTATACATAAATAAAATAAAATTTTTAAAATTTTATTAAAAATGCTTTTTAAATTTGTATAAAAAATTTGTTTATAGAAAATGGTCTTTAAACTTGAAAATGATTTGGACTGGCACTACGACATGGAAGGGTTACAACACCTTCCTCAGTCTGACTGTGGGGTTGAACTGGGACTCAGAGTGTGTGTTCCCTTCCACTACTTGTCTCAGTGGGTTCTGTCTCAGCCTTGGAAATCTGGAAGAAAAACACCTTTTCCTTTTGAAATATAAAACATGACTTCTGGTGCTTTAGGAGGTCCCGAATGGGCCTTGGATCTCTTTCTTTACTCTTCTAGGGGTGTCTCTGGCTAATAGTTTCTTTTTTTGAACCTGATCCAGTTATCTTTTACCGTGTGAAAAAACACCCAAATCTTAATGACTTAAAACAATAACGTGAATTTATCTTGCTAAGAATCTGCCATTTGGGCCTGTCTGAGCAGGGTTGGTGCATCTCTGTTCTACATGGTTTCAGCTGGGCTGCTCAATTTAGAGTGGAGGACCCACTTCAGAGACGGCTTGCTCATGCTGTGAGTTGGAGCTGGCTTTGGTGTGGGGCCCAGATGCATGTGTGGGCTGGGTGCTCTGGTTCCCTTCGACATGGGCTTCTGTAGGTTGCTTGGGCTCCCTCCTAGCATGGAGGCAGGGTGACAGAGTGAGCATCTCCAGAGAGCAAGGCAGACCTGCGTGGCATTTTTTATGACCTAGCTTCAGAAGTCCCCTAGTATCCCTCTGCCATCCTATCGCTTCAGGATGTCATGCTGTCCTCCTCAGGTTCAGAAGGAAAGTAGCCCCACCACCCGAAGGAGTGTTAAGATTGCATAGTAAAAATAGCTTGGGGATGGCAGATACTGTTGCGTCTGTCTTTGAAAAATCTAGCAAATGGACTCTGACCTATTTTTGTTGTTTATAGGTTTTCCTGATGAATATTAGTAATTAATTATCATTGGTTCTAGTCTACCTCACTTCATCCTCTTTGCAAACCTGTGAGATAGTTTTATACCTCTTCACATATCCAGATGCCTCTCATACACATGTTTGGTTTAGCGGGTGTATTATTTTGGAAATTGTGAATTTTTACCCAAGTGTCTGAATTTCTGGCTTGTCTTCATAACCAGGAGATTGACTACATCTAGGGCAAGCTCTCCTCATCTCAGCAAGAGGCTGAGGTGGAGTGGTGGTGGCAGCCTCAGTAAAAGGCTTGTCCTCAGTCTATTTGCTATAGTCCCCACCACTCCCTATCACCCTTCACTCATTACATTTTATGTCTCACAAGCATTTTAAGACTTTGAGGCTTTCTGCTAAAAAAACAAACAAACAAAAAAACCAAACAAACCAACCTTAGGGGTACCTGGATGGTTTAGTTAAGCATCTAACTCTTTTTTTTTTTTTTTTTTTTACATTTTATTTATTTATTTGACAAGAAGAGAGGGAACACAAGCATGGGGAGTCGGAGAGAGAGAAGCAGGCTTCCCACTGAGCAGGGAGCTTGATGCAGGACTCGATCCCAGGATCTTGGGATCATGAACTGAGTGGAAGGCAGACGCTTAACAACAAGACACACAGGGCTGCCAAGCATCTAACTCTTGATTTCCGCTCAGGTCATGATCTCAGGGTCATGGGATTGAGCCTTAAGCTTGGCTCTGCTGTGGGCCTCCGTGCTCAGCTCTGAGTCTGCTTGAGAGATTCTCCCTCTCCCTTTCCCCCTGTCTCTTCCTGCTTCCCTGGCAGTTCTCTTTCTCTCTAAAATACATAAATAAATATTTTTTTTTTTTTTTAAAAAGGACCCAGATTCTACCATAGAAAAATAACAAATAATAGTGATATCTTTTCCTTTTTGAAATTTTCAAAGCACTTTTTATAGAAAGCTACCTTTTGGCCTTGTTTTCTTTTAAAATCTGCTCTCTCTTTGGTAGAGATCAATAGGTCACTGTTGCTTGTTCGAAGGGCTGCTTCAGCTGTCTGCTCATTTGAAGAACAGGAATGAATGATGTGCCCCAGTTTTCACAGTGATCCTGCTGCTGAGTTCTAGAGTCACCTGCCACACACACACACACACACACACACACACACACACACACCCCAGACTGGCCCTTCCAGGAATCCTCCCCACCCCCCAACCCCCATGGAGCAGACTTCCTCTTGAGAGCTCGCGTTTGCTATCTTCACTGCCTGACAACCTCCCGATCCACATAACATGGAATTCTCAGTAGGAGCAGGAGAAGCTCATGTGGGGAGCGTCACTGTTGGCTTGTGCCCCCACCATGATCTTGTGGAGAGCCAAGTCTGCACAAAGACCTTCTCTTCGGAAGATAAGTATCCAGTGTTCACAGCCCTGTTCAGGATCAGTTCTGAATATTCCTAATGGCTCAGAGGCACAGTGTTCACTTTGTCCTTTCAAGGGTTCTTGGTTTTGTTTCCAAAATGTCAACAGATAACTCTAAGTGTTGATTCAACAACCAGAAGAGCATAGCCCAAGGAGATCCCTCACTGCGCAGCTTCTGTCTAGCCCCTCAGGACGCACAGGACCTGCACGGAGAGGGCAGCAGGCAGGAGGGGCCTGGTGTGCCCGCTTCTTGCCCTTGGAGCTTCTCCTTCAGCTCTTTCATGCCCCCACAGAACTGCTCACCGTCTACACAGCAGGTGCTTAGGAATAGGAGAGGTCTGTGGTCTCACTCAGGCATGAGGGTAGACTCGGTCGCCAGGCTGGAACGTTCTATGGCAGGCAGTCCCCCACATGCCCCTGCTCAGTCACATTCCCCAACCTCTCCCATTAGTCTGGGCTCCTTTTGTGTTCTCATTCTTGTTGTTTGTTAGAGTTTTTACCATCTATTCGAGATATCTGTTGCTGCTTACCTCAAAGATTAGTGGCATACAACAGGAACAAACCCCACCCCCCCCAGCCTCCAATCTGTAATTTGGGCAGGACGCTATAGGGAAAGCTCCTCTCTGCTTCACATAGCATCAGCTGGACCTGCTTGATGGAGGGCTCTTGGATCTACTTCCAAGTGACTCACCAGCTCACTGCTGGAACTGGGCTGAGGCCTGGGGTTTTAGTTTTCTCCACATGGCCCTCTCCATGTGGCCCAGGCTTCCTTGCAACATGGTGGCTGAGTCCCAAGGGTGAGCATCCCAGGAGACAAAACCAGACCTAGGCTCAGAAGTTACATAGTGTCTCTTGGTTGAAGTAGTCACAAATTCCCACCTGAGTTTGAGGGGAGGGGACACTGACTATGCCTCCTGCGGGAGGAGTGGCAGGGTTCTATAAGAACAGATGGAACCAGACATCTTGTTGTGGCCATGTCTGGGAAGTATAATCTACCACAGCATCTGTATAGGTGTCCCTAGATAATATACTATTCAACTTCATGTGTTTTATTTTTTGTCAAAGAAGATTTTTGGGGAAGATTTTATTCTTTTGTCAGAGAGCATTTGTCAGAGAGAAAGAGATGGCATAAGCAGGGGAGCAGCAGACAGAGGGAGAGGGAGAAGCAGGCTCCTCACTAGCAGGGACCCCCCATGTGGGACTCATGACCTGAGCCAAGGCAGCCACTTAACCAACAGAGCCACCCAGGTATCCCATCAATTTCATGTGTTTTAAATTTTATAGAAATGTTCATATTGAATCTATTCTTCTACAACTTTATTCCCCCCAACATTTATGGGAGTAATTTTTGTTGTTGGCAGACGTTCATTCATGTTTAGAACTAGGTGATGTTTCGGTCAAGCCAGTCTCAGCTAACACAATGCACTGATGTCTGGAGTCCTGAACAGTGAGCCTGAGTCATTGCAGGATCCTACTGGGTGGTGGTCGGGGCGGGGGTGGGGGGGCATGGCAGGACAGGCCCATTTTCAGATCACATGAAATAAAATTCGTAAAAGGATTCTGTAAATGTGAGGGATGTTGTTGTTCAGCAAATAAGGGTTAAGTGATAGTCCCTGAAGTTTCAATATAATTTATTCATCTTTGTATGTTTAATAATGTATGCGTGATTCATTGTCTTTATACAAACATGTTCTATTAACTAGAATGCTCTCATTTCTGACCAGTGCAGTACATTTTTAAACCAAGTGAAATCACCCATAAAGCCTGTTGACCCCACCCTGAAAAGGGAGTTCTGAGCTGCCCAGCCATTTCTAGGGAAAAATCCTGTCTCCTCCGCCATTTTGTTTTTGCTTCTGCTGCTTCCTGTTGGCCCATCTTTATTTTCTTTTCCAGTTTCTGTGCTTGGGACCACTTAATTGCTGTGGGTGGCTGAGTAGAAAATAGATACAGGTCATTGCATTGGAAGAAGCCAGGGAGTTTTAAGAGATTCATCAGCTAGATTTTCACATTCTCTGAGGTGGTTGGAAGTGCTGGAGTGGTTGGGCACAGTAGGAGCCAATTTCTCAATAACCGTTATGGGGGACCCAGAATTTGACAGGGGGATCGATGAGGAAAAGCAGAGGGGAGAAAAGGCATGAGAATCAGCAGATGTTTTTATGAAGGAGGGGACAAGCAAAGCACCAGGAGAGCTAGGATGGCTGGTCCTCTTGGGGTCCCCCAGATGTGGTGGAATGCTCAGGCTTCCCTGGAGAAGATGGTGAAGGGAGGCTGGTAGGGGTCCTCCCAGAGATGCAGAGGAGCACTGTGGGGACAGTCTTGGGTGTGGGCCCCAGGGGACTTTCAGGGAAGGGGTCGGGGGGAGTTCAGGAGCAATGGGGACCAGAGGTTAGTGGGTAGGATGGTGAAAACAGTGTGGAGCTGAGAGCAGAGGAGGCATTACCCTGAGGGGTTTGCCTTTTGGGTGGAGACCAAGGGCAACAGGAACCTGCATCACCGTCACCGCTAGGATGAGTTGGCCTCAATTCTGAATGAGATGCTGGGGTAGGGTTGTTCCTGCCCTGGGGCTAAGGGAGGAGGAAGAGGGGCCTGCATTGAGAAGCCTGGTGGCACTGTGGGTGTGGGGTAGGTGGAAACTGTAGCTGCCACACACCATTGCCTTGGTGTAAAAAGCTTCAGTGAAGTGCATGTATGGGCAATGGGAGGTTTGTCCTCCTTTCTGGGACGACTTAAATACTAGCAGTTACTTAACAGTGCTGAAGGAAGAGGCTCAGGTTTCCAATGACATTCTGTTGGCATGACTAATCCAATCCCAGAAACACCCTAGTCTGTTCAGCTCGCCTTTGTCAACAGGTTCCTCTCCGAGAGGGGCCTGCTCTGAGCCCTGTACCCACACAGCCCTTCCTCTCACTTGCTCTCCTCTTACTCTGATTGATCTGTGTCATTCCACGTCTATCTCCACCCCTCCCCACCCCCCACTGACACATTCTGTATTTATCAGTTAACTGTCATCCCTACTAGGATGTAAGCCCCAGGAGGTCAGGAGCTTCCTTTTGTTCTTTGCCTTATTCCCCTGAGCCTAGAGCAGTGCCTGACACCAGCAGGGTGCAGAAAATATTTGTGAACAGATGCATGAATGCCTGGGGTGACGAAGGGGGAGAGCACAGCACACTTGTCTACAGGCACATGTGTGGCCCTCGGGAACCTGATCTCTCAGTTGTTGCTACAATGCCTCTGTTAACCGCCACCACGCCTCCAAAAAAAAGTGAATCGCCCAAAAGTTGTGGGCCCACAGGGTCTCTCTCAAAGTTTTATACAATTAAATCTGATTGCTGGAAACTCTGCTATTTGCCTTAACCACTCCCTTCCCCCATCTTGCCCTTCCTCCTAACCTGCTTTCTCGGATGTTGGCCAAGATATCAGAACCTAGGGTCTGAGTCAGAAAATTGGGACCCTACCATGATTCCATACCAAGGCTGGAAGTTTTTTTTATTAAAAAGACATTCAGAGTTTGTGGGAGGATTGATAATTAATGCGATTATATGAGAGTAGGATATGGACAATAGGGGAAGAGCCACTTTCAGAAAAGCTTCCCTTGAGGAATGATAGCTGAGTGTAAGCTGAGCAATGGGAAGGATTTAGCTGGACAAAGAAGGGTTGGGGAAAAGAATATATCAGGGAATGTTCCTGAGACTTGAGGAATGGGGCTTGCTTGAGGAACCAGAAGGCCCAGGTGGCTGGAAACCAGACAGGAACAGGGAAAAGAGGTTAAGGTTGTGACCAGAGACAACCAAGTTGGAGTCCCAGCTCCAACACCATAAGCTGTGTGTCCCTGGGCAAGCCAATTAGCCCATTTGAGGATCTGTTTCTTTATTGGGAAAGAGAGTTGTAGTATCTAGGCTGGCTTAGCCATGTGGATGGCTAAGATGCTCAGGAAAGTGCGTGCCTCACAGCACCATTCATTGTATTTACATCTTATCCTAACCAGTAGCAGTGCAGTGTCCAGCCCCAGTGGGGGTCCAACAGATGTGTGGATTAACTGTAGCCCCTCGAGGCTCTGTCCCCAGCCAACCACCTCTTTGCCACCAAGAAACCCACTCTGCTTGCTAGAGGCGGAGTCATACCAGGCAGGTTGACCCACTGGAACTTGTCCCCACTGCAGCCACCTGAGGTGGTGTTTGAGGTAAGCTCTTGCAGTAACTGTGAAACTGGATGGATGGGTCAAACCAAGAGCTTGAGCCCTGCTCTGGGTGCACAGTGAGGGTGGAGAGATACCAGGGGGCCTCGATTTCTGGAGGTGAGAGCTGTCCCAGAACCCAGGTGAATCTAGCCTCCCCAGAGTTCTGGTGGCTTCATGGTTTTTTCCTCATGGTTTAACCTGGGCTAAGATCAATAAGCTCATAATCACCAGTCATTTATGGGTCTCCTGGCAACAGCAGCATTACTTTTCCCCTGAACCTTTCCTAAGACAAAAATTCAGTCTACAGAAAGCCTTCAAGTTTTTTGTAGGTTCATAAAACAATGAACACGTATAGCCCTCCACATAGATTCATTAATTGTTAATATTTTGTGACATTTGTGCACACATTCTCTGATTTCTTTTGGCTGAGTAATTTCTTTTGTTGACAGCAAGTTGCAGATATGTTGACTTGCCCTAAAATCAGTGTGTATTACCTGAGAATGAAGATATTCCATCATATCACCGCCACTCCATTATCACACCTAGGGAAATCAAGAATCCAATAGCATCATCTTATACACAGTTCATACTGAAATTTTGTACTTGTTCCCCAAATGTCTTTTATAGTTATTTTTCACCCCAAATATAATTAAGGTATATACATTATATTGGATAGTTCTGTCTCTCAAGTCCATTTTAACCTAATATAGTTCCTTACTCTTGTTTTTCATGACATTGAATTTTTTCTCTCCTTGGATATCTCACATTCAAGATCTGTCTGATTGTGTTCTCCTAAGTAGATTCTAGCCAGCCATTATTTTTTAAAAAATTATTTGGTTCATGAAAAATAATAGTAATATGTGCACAATGAAACAACTTTAGGACTTTAGAAAGATGCAAAATTTAAAATTCTCCATTTCCTTCTCCCTGCCAGGCCGTCCCCTAAAAATACACATTGGAATCTGTTACCAGTGTATTCCTCTAGAAAACTAAGGTGCCTTTACTTGCATGTATAATGACATATAGATCTGTTTTTGCATCACCTAACTCCTTTTCAGGTTTATACCCATATGATTGTATTCTAGCCATTATTTTTCACCTTGCTTTGTTACTTTATTTTAAAGGATGTGCTACGATAATATATCCAGATTGTTTTTCTTCTGAACATGTGTGTAGTTTTCCATTATCTGGATGTTCCATGATTTGATCCATCTTCTAGTGATGGATATTTGAGTTATTACCAGGTTTTCTTTTTTCCACCACTATCATAAATTATGTTGTAATAAACATCCTTGAACATATTTATGGTGTATTTTTTGGTGATTTGGTAAACTCATACAGGTGAAGTTGCTGGTCCAAAGGTTGTTTTCATTTAAAACTTCAACAGCTTTATGGCTCCATCTGCTTTCAGGGTGCTCAGGGGAAGCTGGGTCATCATACTGGACACAGAATCCTTTCTGAGTTGCATCCAGCCAACCAAGATTATTACTAAAAAACACTAACCATCATTGAAGTTTTTGGAGAGTTGTAATCTTTTTGCTGGTGGAGGGTCTTGCCTCAATGTTGATGGCTGCTGACTGACCAGGGCAGTGGGTGCTGGAGGCTGGTGTGGCTGTGACAATTTCTTAGACTATGACAACAATGAAGTTGGCCACATCGATTAAATCTTCCTTTCATGAACGATTTCTCTGTAGCATGTGATGCTGTTTGATAACATTTTACCCACAGTAGAACTTCATTCACAATTGAAGTCTGTCCTCTCAAACCCTGCTGCTGCTTTATCAACTAAGTGTGTGTCATATTCTAAATCCTCTGTTGTCATTTCAACTGTCTTCACAGCATCTTCACCAGGAGTAGAGTCCATCTTTAAGTACCACTGTCCTTGCTCATGCACCAGAAGCAACTCCTCATCCATGAAAGTTTTACCATGAGATAGCGCATTCAGATATAATAATAATGAAAAAATTGGAAATATTGTGAGAAAGATCAAAATGTGACACAGAGACATGAAGTGAGCAAATGTTGTCGGAAAAAATGGTGCCAACTGGGCGCCTGGGTGGCTCAGTGGGTTAAGCCGCTGCCTTCGGCTCAGGTCATGATCTCAGGGTCCTGGGATCAAGGTCCGCATCGGGCTCTCTGCTCAGCAGAGAGCCTGCTTCCCTCTCTCTCTCTGCCTTCCTCTCCATCTACTTGTGATTTCTCTCTGTCAAATAAATAAATAAAATCTTTATTAAAAAAATGGTGCCAACAGACTTGTTTGATTCAACTTGTTAAAAAAAAAAGGCAGTATCTGTGAAGCACAATAAAGCAAAGTTCAATAAAATAATAAAATGAGGCACAACAGTATCTTTAGTTGGTGGCTAATCACACACACAGGAATTATTTCAAGAGACTTTTAACCGAGTAAGTTGTAATACACCCTAGTGGGAGATATCCTAAGGCAAAAAGAACTTGAAAAATCTTAGGGTTTTCAATATTCATGTTGTTAGTAAGAATATTGATATTACTATTTTGAAACTTAGCTGTATATTACAGAATAAATCCAATAAGTAATTATGTTAATGTTAATAGAAACCAAGAGTTTTATGATAAGAGATGAGATATATAGAATAAAAAAATTCATAAACATTCTATAATCCTAAATTTGAATGGAAAATATTAGTGTAAACCTATGATACATTTTGTTATTTTGAAAAGTTTATTTTAAGGAGCTAAAAAAGAACAAACAAAGCTCAAAGCTGGTAGAGGGGAGGAAAAAATAAAGATTAGACAAGAAGTAAATGAAAGAGACAAAAAAATAGAAACGATCAATGAAGCCAGGAGCTGTTACTTTGAAAAGATAAATAAAACTGATAAAACTTTAACCAGACTCCTCAAACACACACACAAAAAAGAGGACTCAAAATGAGAACAAAGGAGGAGAAATAACAGCTGACACCAGAAAAATACAAAGGATTATAAAAGAATACTATGAAAAACTATATGCTAGCAAACTGGACAACCTAGAAGAAATGGATAAATTCCTAGAAGTGTATAACTTCCCAAAACTGAATCAGGAAGAAAATTTGAACAGACCTATTACCAGCAATGAATTTGAACCAGAAATCAAAATCCCAACACACAGAAGTCCCAAACAAGATGGCTTCACAGGTGAATTCTACCAAGCACTTAAAGAAGCGTCAATACCTATTCTTCTTAAACTATTCAAAAAAATAGAAAAGGAAGGAAAGCTTCCAAAGTCATTCTATGAGGCCTGTATTACCCCGATACCAAAACCAGAAACTACAAACAAAACAAAACAAAACAAACTATAAGCCAATATTCCTCATGAACACAGACGTAAAAATCCTCAACAAAATATTGGTAAACTGAATCCAATAATAAATTTTTAAAAATCACTTACAACAATCAAGTGGGATTTATTCCAGAGCTACAAGGGTGATATGAGATTTACAAATCAACCAACAAGATACATCTCATTAATAAGACGGGGCACCTGGGTGACGCAGTGGGTTGGAGCCTCTGCCTTCAGCTTGGGTCATGATCCCAGGATCCTGGGATTGCACCGCGCATCAGGCTCTCTGCTCAGTGGGGAGCCTGCTTCCTCCTCTCTCTCTCTCTCTCTGCCTGCCTCTCTGCCTACTTGTGATCTCTGTCAAATAGATGAATAAAATCTTTTTTAAAAAAAGATACATCTTATTAATAAGAGAAAGGAGAAAAACTACATGATTATCTCAATAGAAACCGAAAAAGATCTGATGAAGTACAACATTCATGATAAAAACTTTCAACAAAGTAGGTTTAGAGGGAACATACCTTAAAATAATAACCATAATAAAGTCCATATATGAAGAATCCATCATACTCAATGGTGAAAAACTGATAACTTTTCCCCTGAGATTAGGAATAAGACAAGGATGTCCACTCCCACTACTTTTATTCAACACAGTACTAGAAGTCAATCTGTAGCCATCATAAAGGAAAAAGGAATAAAAGGCATCCAAATTGGTAAGGAAGAAGTAAATCTTTCATTATTGGCAGATGACAAGATACTAAATATAGAAAACACTAAACACTCCACCAAAAACATTACTAAGACTAATAAATGAATTCAGTGAAGTTGCAGGATACAAAACTAATATGCAGAAATCTGTTGCATTTCTCTATGTACATAATGAAGTAGTGGAAAGAGAAATTCAGAAAATAATCTCATTTATAATTGCACCAAAAAGAGTAAAATACCTGGGAATAAACTTAACCAAGGAGGTGAAAGGTCTGTAGTTTGAAAACTATAAAACACTGATGAAAGAAATGCAAGATGACACAAATGACAAGACATTCTATTCCATACTCATGGATTAGGAGAACAAATATTGTTAAAATGTCCATATTGGGGCACCTGGGTGGCCCAGTGGGTTGAGGCTCTGCGTTCTGCTTGAGTCATGATCTCGGGGTCCTGGGATGAAGCCCCACATTGAGCTCTCTGCTCAGTGGAGAGCCTGCTTCCCCCTGTCCCTCTGCCTGCCTCTCTGCCTACTTATGATCTCTCTCTCTCTGTTAAATAAATAAAATCTTAAAAATAAAGTAAAATAAAATGTCCATACTACCCAATGCAATATACGGATTTAATGCAATCCCTATCAAAATACCAAGAACATTTTTCACAGAGTTAGAACAAATAATCCTAAAATTTGCATGGAGCTATTCCCAATAGCTAAAGCAATCTTTAGAAAGAAGAAAAAAGCTGGAAGTATCACAATTCCAGATTTCAAGATATACTACAAAGCTATAGTAATCAAAAAAGAATGGTACTAGCACAAAAATAGACATGCAAATCAATGGAACAGAATAGAGAGCACAGAAATAAACCCACACTTGCATGGTCAATTATTCTATGACAAAGGGGGCAAGAGCACACACTGGGGAAAAGACAGTCTCTTCAACAAATGGTGTTGGGAAAACAGTACAGCCACATGCAAAAGAATAAAACTGGAGGGCGCCTGGGTGGCTCAGTCGTTAAGTGTCTGCTTTCGGCTCAGGTCATGATTCCAGGGTCCTAGGATCAAGCCCCGCATCAGGCTCCCTGCTCAGCAGAAGGCCTGCTTCTCCCTCTGCCTGCTGCTCCCCCTACTTGTGTGTGTGCGCTCTCTCTCTCTCTCTTTAAAAAAAAAAAAAAAAAAGAATAAAACTGGATCACTTTATTATACCACATGCAAAAATAAGGTCAAAATGGGTTGAAGATCTGAAACATAAAACTCCTAGAAGAAACTATAGGCAGTAATTTCTTTGACACTGGCTGCAGCAACATTTTCCTAGATATGTCTCCTGAGGCAATGGAAACTAAATAAAAAATCAACTATTAGGACTACAAATTTAAATACCTTTGTACAGTGAAGGAAACCATCAATAAGATGACAAGGCAGCCCAGTGAATGGGAGAAGATATTTGCAAATGATATATCTGATAAGTGTCCAAAATACATAACTTACACAGCTCAACACACACACACACACAAAAACCCACACACAAAAATAAAACAAACCCCAATAATCTGATTAAAAATGGGCAGAGGACCTGAATAGTCATCTTTTCAAAGAAGACATATGAATGGCCAACAGATACATGAAAACATGCTCAACATCACTAATCATTAGGGAAATGCAAATCAAAACCATGAGATACCATCTCACACCTGTCAGAATGGCTAGACTAAAAAAGACGAGTAACCAGTGTTGGATAGATGTAGAGAAAAAGGAATCCTCTGTGCCCTGTTGGTGGGAATGCAAACTGGTGCAGCCTCTATGGAAATAAGTATTGAGGTTGCTCCAAAAACTAAGATTAGGCGCCTGGGTGGCTCTGTGGGTTGGGCCTCTGCCTTCCGCTCAGGTCATGATCTTAGGGTCCTAGGATCAAGCCCCACATCAAGTTCTCTGCTCAGCAGGGAGCCTACTTCCCCCTCTCTCTTTGCCTGCCTCTCTGCCTACGTGATTTTTCTCTCTCTGTCAAATAGATAAATTAAATATATTTTTTAAAGATTTTATTTATTTATTTGACAGAGAGACACAGTGAGAGAGGGAACACAAGTAAGGGAAAGTGGGAAAGGGAGAAGCAGGCTTCCCACTGAGCAGGGAGACTAATGTGAGGCTTGATCCCAGGACCCTGGGATCATGACCCGAGCCGAAGGCAGACACTTAATGACTGAGCCACCCAGGAACCCCAAATTAAATATATATATATATATATATATATATATATATATATATATATTTTTTTTTTTTTTTTTTTTAAGATTTATTTATTTATTTGACAGACAGAGGTCACAAGTAGGCAGAGAGGCAGGCAGAGAGAGAGGAGGAAGCAGGCTCTCTGCTGAGCAGAGAGCCCGATGCGGGGCTCGATCCCAGGACCCCGGGATCATGACCTGAGCCGAAGGCAGAGGCTTTAACCCACTGAGCCACCCAGGCGCCCCAAATATATATATTTTTTAAATTAAGATTAGAAATACTGTAATATCCAGTAATGCCACTGACGGGTATTTACCCAGAGAAAATAAAAACACTAATTTGAGGGACGCCTGGGTGGCTCAGTTGGTTAAGCAGCTGCCTTCGGCTCAGGTCATGATCCCAGAGTCCTGGGATCGAGTCCCACATCGGGCTCCTTGCCCCACAGGGAGCCTGCCTCTCCCTCTGACTCTGCCTGCCACTCTGCCTGTGCTCTCTCTCTCTCTGACAAATAAATAAGTAAAATCTTAAAAAAAAAAAAAAACAAAAAAACCCCACTAATTCGAAAAGATATATACCCCCCCATGTTTATTGAAGCATTATAAGAGCCAAGATATGAAAGAAACACAAGTGTCCATCTATAGATGAATGGATAAAGAAGATGTGCTGTATATACAATGGAATATTACTCAGCCTTAAAAGAGAATGAGATCCTGTCATTTGCAACAACATGGATGGACCTAGAGTGTATAATGGTAAGTAAAATAGGTCAAACAGAGAAAGACAAATACCACATGATTTCACTCATGTGGAATTTAAGAAGCAAAACCAAGAAAAACAGATAAACAGGGGTAACTGGGTGGCTCAGTGGGTTAAGCCTCTGCCTTTGGCTTAGGTCATGATCTCAGGGTCCTGGGATCAAGCCCCGCATCAGGCTCTCTGCTCAGTGGGGAGCCTGCTTCCCCCTCTCTCTCTGCCTGCCTCTCTGTCTACTTATGATCTCTCTCTCTCTGTCAAATAAATAAATAAAATCTTAGGGGAAAAAAAGAGATAAATAAAAAAAACAGACTCAAGTACAGAAAACAAACTGATAGTTGTCAGAGGGAGGAAGGTGGAGGGATGGGTGAAATAGGTGAAGGGCATCAAGAATACATTTATTGTGATAAGCTGAGTAATATTACTGAGTAATGTATAGATTTGTTGAATCACTATATTATATACCTGAAACTAATATAACGCTAGGTTTATTATACTTCAATTAAAAATACATATTTTAAAAATTTAGTAAACATTTTATAATCTTAAATTTGGAAAAATATTAGTAGGAGGGCACCTGGGTGGCTCAGTCGTTGACTGTCTGCCTTTAGCTCAGGTCATGATCCCAGGGTCCTGGGATCGAGCCCCGCATTGGGCTCCTGCTTGGCAGGAGGCCTGCTTCTCCCTCTCTGCCTGCTGCTCCCGTTACTTGTGCTTGCTCTCTCTCTCCATCAAATAAAAAATATATATATTAGTATGAACTGATGATACATTTTCTTATTTTGAAAACTCTATTTCATAGTTCTGTTCCCTAAAAAGGCTCAGAAAAAAATGACCAATCAAATACAATGCATGCCGCTGGTGCAAGATCATAGTCTCTGAATAGTATTTCCCACTAAATGGAATCAGGGCTCCTTGGGGAAATGAGTGGTTCTAGTCAGAGGCAGGAATACACATGATGGGTCTGGAGCACCACATGTACCCGAAATTTCTGGGATCACGCCAAAAGGACTCAGAAGTCCACTTGTCAAAGCTTTCAGTGGTCACAAATGGGACAATTTAAACACGAATAAGAAAAACCAAAAAGGATCGAACACATGAGTCATGTTGAAAATTCACAAGTTCATAAGGATAGGAAAATAATGCCATCGTTCACCTATAGACGATGAAAAACCAACTCATTTTTTCAGAGAACAGTTGAGTAAAGAGAAAGAATTTACTTTTGCCACATAAGTTAAACTTCAAGGTAACCAAATAGTAGAAGAGGGGATGTTTCTTTTTACAAGAGTATCTAGAAGGAATGTCATCATTTTGCAAACCTTTAAAGAAATAATGGACAATGACAGTCATACTAGTTTCCTAGGGTGGCCACACTAGTACCACAAACTGGTACCACAAACTGGTGGCTTCAAACAGAAATCTCTTGGCTCACAGTTCTGGAGAAGTCCAAAATCAAGGTGTTGGCAGTACTACCTTCCCTCTGAAGGGAAGGGACCTTCTGTTCCTCTTTGAGCTTCTGGTGTTTTCTGGCAAACCTTGGCATTCCTTGGCTTGCAGATGCAACACTCCAATATCTACCTCTCTGGTTACATGGTTGTCTTCTTAAGTCTGTTTGTGTTCAAGTGTTCCTCCTCACAAGGGCTGGATTAGGGTGGGCCTCATTTTAACCTGATTATATACACAGGCATGGGGGTTAGTTCTCCAACATGTCTTTTAGGGGGACACAATTCAAACAATAATAATCCTCAAGAGCAGTTAGTATCACAGAAAGACACAAGACATTATATATTATTGCCAAAGAATTAGACTCTAATCAGACAAGTAGAGATCTAACTACCAATTTATAGGAAACTGAAAGGCAGAAGAGCATACTCAGAAATACCACAGGCATATAATCAGCAAAGTCTGGTACGTGGGAAATTCTGTAGGACAAATGACTTGGCTTCTTCAACAAATAGGTTGCAAGAACAAAACCGAGGGAGAGAAACTTGTAAATTAAAATGGACATAACAGACATAGCAACCCAATACAATGTATAGACTTTGAAAATTTGAATACTTAATTGATATTTAATGATATAAAGGGATTATTGATAATTTTTAAAAATTTTAAAAATGTTTAAAAAAGAATTGTTAATTTATTAGAACACATACCTTCAGCTAAGGTGACATGATGTTTAGAAGGTGGAAAAAAGGTGGGGGTTGTTTAGGTATGAAACAGGATTAACCATCTTATTTCATGAGACTTGGTGTTGGGTGCATGAGAGAGGGTTCATTGTACTGTCTTCTCTATCTGCTGAAATTTTCTAGTTTATAAAATTATCAAAATAAAAATCCACTATGTTCAATTAGTGTTTCTCAATTTGGGGCAGTATCAGAATCTGTCTCCTGAAGACACCTCTCTGCCCCAATCTCCCTGAGCTCTACTATTCAATATACTTTTATGGGATGTGGGTTTCTCTTTTCAAAATCACCCACTGCAGTTTGATTGCTAATGGACAAATTTTGTTTGTCAGAAGCTCCTGGCCAGGTGACAAAGATATTTTTCATTAGACAAGAAAGGAATTTTTAAAAACTTCTTTTATTATAAAACTACTTTTATTAGACCCCTGGGTGGCTCAGTCAGTTAAGTGTCTGACTCTTGGTTTTGGCTCAGGTCATGATCTCAGGGTTGTGAGAACAAGCCCGGAGTCAGACTCTGTGCTGGATGTGGAGCTGGCTTAAGATTCTCTCTCCCACTCCTTCTGCCCATCCTCTCCCTCCCCCTTCCAAAAATTTAAAAAGAAAGAAAGGAAGGAAGGAAGAAAGAATGAAAGGGAGGGAAGAAAATCCAAAAAGTGCCCCCAAAGTAAGATTACTCCTCTACCCCAATTCTTCTCCCCAGAGCCTCCATTGTTCCAAATTTCTTGTGAATCACTCTAGACATTTTTCTCAGCATAAACAAAAACACAATTTGGACCATATTGCAAATAATACCTGCAACTTGCTTTTTTGCCACCACCCAGCAGTATATCTTAGAAACCTTTTTACAGCAAACCTAGCAAACCTAGATTCTTTTCTTTTCCATTCCGCTATATGGAAACACAGTAGGGCCCCCAGTTTCAGTTCCCTGGGGTCACCTGCCATCTGGAAGGAAGCAGATGATCCTATGGCCCGAGGGTCACAGGTAGTGAACACTGCGTCACAATGCCTACATCCTTCACCTCACTTCATCGTCTGAGGTGGGTGTTTATCATCTCACATCATCACCAGAAGAACCGTAAGGCAGTACAATAAGGTATTTTGAGAGAGACCACCTTCACATAACATTTCTAAAAGTAAGCTATATACACTATACACTCTATCGGTATAATTGTTCTATTTTATTATTAATAAATAATTATTACTTCACTATTAATCTCTTGCCGGGCCTAATTTATAGACTCTATCACAGGTACGTATACCCATGTAGTATAAATCGGGTTTGGTACCAACCATGGTTTCCGGCATCCACGGGAGGTCTGGGAACACGTGCCCGGCACACGGGAGTGGGAGGGGCCTACAGCTCCAGAATTTATTTCAGTCGCCATTTGGCCGGTAGGTTTCCTCAGTTATTTCCTCTTACAGTTAACAGCGCAGTGCACCTTCTTGTACACACATAGAAAAGGAACCTTGTTGAAAATCTCTCTGTCCTAAAAAGCAAAACCCAAAAAGCCCCAAACCCTCCTTCATTCTTCCGGTTCAGGACAGGAAGCGGCCTGCGGCGCGAAGCAATCACAGCAAACCGCCCAGACCTGACTGACTCGCCCGCTGGTTCTCCAGCTACTGGGCAGCTAGAAGCTGCGCAGGAGGGCGCGTATGTGGCTCCTGAGGTGGGTGTGCAGCCGAGAGCGGACAGCCGAGAGGGGTTGAGGGTGGCCGAGCCCCTCCGAGCCAGCCGTGTGTGCTGCCCCAGGCGGGGACAGGGAAGGCGTCAGCATGGCGCCGTCAGGTACGCTCCGCGGGCTTGGGAGGAGGCTGGGGCTGAGCGGTGTGCGGCGCCTCACATTCACCTGGATGCCGCGCTGACTCTGCCAGTGATGTTAGAAGTTAAGGCACCAGAATGGTGTGGACCAGTAGCTGATGGTCAAGAGCAGCTCAGTGCCGAGCATCTCTGTGAAAGGTGGCGTGCTGGGTGGGTAAGCTGAGGAAGCTTTTATTTTAGTTTTTTCTTTTTTTCTTTTCCCTTCCTTCCTTCCTTTAAACATGGTTTGTGTTTAATCCTTTGGAAACCTCTGTCAGTGAGGCTTTTCTTTTCCACTGTGTGGGACCTCATGTGTGGGCATCTCTTGCCAGAAATCAGAATTTCCTGGCAAGTAAGAGAAGCAATTTGAGTAACCCAGACACAGACAAATACATCTCACTTCAACAGAGCTTTTCAGGTGTCACTGAAGATGTGTGAGAAACCAGATAGCCAGCTATAGAAAATTCTCTTGAAAAAAGTATTCTCTGGTCAATGGCTTTAGTGAAGCTCTTGCTGCCTGATCTCCTGAACTGGATAAGTTCAGGCCAGCGCTTCACGGAGGAAAGTTTTGTTAGACCACGGGGAAAGGATTTGGGAGAGGTCAAGGACTCGGTCCAGACTGTGTGGGGCTCTTCCAGCTTCGGGGCTCGGAGCAAAATGCACGGACTTGATCTGCTGCTTCTGAAAATGCTTGTGGTGCCTGGTATTTGAAAAGTAGGTGCAGGTTTGTTCGCATTGATCGTGTCCACCTGACGAGCATATTTTGGAATTACTCCTCATTGCTTTCAGGTCCCTTTATGAAATGGGGCCAATGAAAAGGTATTACTAGAGGAATGAGCATATGCTTTTTTTGAAGGGATCAATAAAATCCGTGCTTGTCTGACAGGTTTGATTTTCCGTAATGGCATTTGGCTTAAGAACAGAAAGAGCCTTGCACTTGAGAAACTTGAGGTCGGGATTCAAGTGCAGAACGAGGGGATGGCTTATAGGGAAAGAATTGGGTCCTGGGAAGGGGTGGGGTTCCTATGAGTTCACAGAGTGCATGCAGTATGAGCTGGTTAGAAGCAGAAGTCTGTTGTGTTTTTAGAAAGAAGGAAGGAAAGAAGGCATTGACATCAAGAGGA
Source organism: Mustela nivalis (assembly GCF_964662115.1). NCBI lineage: Eukaryota > Metazoa > Chordata > Mammalia > Carnivora > Mustelidae > Mustela > Mustela nivalis. The sequence continues at coordinate 77,349,534 of NC_139029.1, read as the reverse complement.
AAAGAGCTAATGGTGTGGCCTGCGTGGTGGGGGGATGGATAGACCTAGGACGCTGGTTAGTCTGGGCACAGGGCTCTGCATATAGTCTACTGCTCATATGTGGTACTGAGGGTCAGAGATGAGTGAGCAGGGCCCAGGGGAAACCAGTCACTGAAGAAATTCTGTCCAGAGACAGAAATGCATTAGATCCCAACTAAGAAGGACCCTGATTCTCTGGGCATTCATCTAGAGAAGTTTCTGTTTGCAGCTCCCTTCCCCGCCCCCACCCCCATGGGTGTCCTCTTTCCCATCACCTGTCCAGTCTCCCTGAACAGCTTTTACGTCCTGAACTAGTTCAGTCCCATAGAGGAGCTTTTGTTAAGCATTCATTCGCTTGTGAGAGTTTTTTTCACCCTATGAAATTCTTTCAGCCTTCTGACATTGTCAAGTGCCTCAGTGATTGGCTTTGAACAACTGTGACCTTCAGCTGCCTCGGGACATGTAACGCCATCCCTGTTGATCCTAGATTCAAACCGGGGGATCCTTTCAGTCAGCAGGAGGAAATACTAGAAAGGGATACGGGGTCCTCCCTTCCTGCCTCGGGGGGTCTGTAAACTGAGACCTGTTCTTCCGAGTAAGCTGCTTCTAGTTCATCTTGATTCCAGTTCCTCTTAACAGATCAATTTCCTGGAGACGCAGAGTAACAGGCTGCCTGGCGTAGGGGTCAGAAAACCCGGGCTCAGATTTCTGGCATTCCTGCCACCACTGATTAACCACGTGTCCTTTGGCAAATCCTTCAGTAACTCCCCTTAAGTAAAAATGAAGAGGTTGAATCAAGATGCACACAGATTTTTAATAGCCCGAAAGAAAGAACCGAAATTGCCAAGATTAAATTTGAAACAGTCGGTGGTAGAGGTAGATGCTGGGAGAGAGCCGACATTGCTGTACGTATAGGGAATTTTTCAGTCGTCCGTGGCTATGAAACAGGAGTGAGCTGTGAATGCTGGTTAGCTTGTCATCCCAGGCCCATTGATAGGAGCTCAGTTTTCCGTGTAAGGGAGGTTAGAGTCCTGTGCTCTGCTTGAAAGGGCTATGGTGTCTCCTGCCTCCAGTCCTGTCTGCATTCCGGGCTTCTCTCCAATCTACAATCAGGGTAATTATTCTTAAAATTTAAATTTGATTGTTTTGCTCTCCTGGCTTACTGGCCTTCAATAGCTCCCTTAACACCCTCAGAATAGTCTCATACATCGGCCTTCATGATCTGGCCCCTGTTGATCTCTCAAACCTACTTCCGGTCCTCCACAACCTGGACTCTAGTAGTTCCCAAACCTGGGCTTCCTCCTTCCTCTAGAATGCAGTTTTGAACACTCACACACACTCATACAGCATGTGCATACACCCACATGAGTGTGTGCCCTGCCACCTGTCAGTGTCTCCATCCCCTGAGCTCAGAGCACACCCCCTGCCCCCATCTATGCTGACCCCAACCATAGAGCAGCCACCTGCGGGCACTCCATCCACCCTCCCATTTCAAGATGGCGCCTCAAGACAGGAATTGTGCTTTGCCTGTGCACACCCCACATGTACCATATTTCTGGTAGGCACTAAGTAAATACTTACAAAACCCGTGGAAGGCTAGGGAAACAAGTACATTCGGAGAATAGGAACAAGGATGGTGTGGGCTGTGGAGGTAAGGTTGACTGCCAGGAGAAGAGAGCATCAGGGGTGGCCTGATAACCCACCTTTCTGTCAAGGGCTTCCATGGGCATGTGGGACACGGTTTACTCTACCCTGTCTGGAGGGGAGAATTAGCCTCTGGCAGGAGGGACACAGACACAGTGTAGTCTTCAAAGCAGCTTTGGAGAATACTGTGGCATGCCAAGTGTGGATGCCTTTACAGAGAAGGGCTAGCTCCCTGGGGGCCTAGAGAGTTCCCTGGCCAAGAAGAGCCCCAGCACCATCCCAGGAGTATGATTAAAAGGATTCTTGGGTTGGGTGAGATGTTCATCCTGATAATACGAAAGGTCCTTCAGAGCATGGATTTGAAGACATGCATGGCTGTGGGGATGGCCATGGGACTAGATTGTCTGTGTGACCTCAGACAAGTAAGTCACTTCCTCTTTTCATGACTAACTTGGTTTCCTCATCTCTAAAGTAGACATAGAAGCAGAATTAGCCTTGTAAAGATAGGCTGGAAATACAGTACACGAGTATATGAAGTACTCAAACACTGCCTAGTTTTGTTCATACTGGGTGAGGGCAGGACCTGGGGACACAGAGTCTGCCTACAGAGTCTCCAGCTGATCTCTGAACAGCTCACAAGTTTTTCAGAGCTTCCCCTGAAAGCCGGGCCTGGGTGGAAGGGGCAGGAGAGGACAACCGTTGACACAGAAGAGCCAAAGGGGGTGTGTGTGTACCAGATGACATGGACATCTTGCCTTTGGGGGTCCTGAAACAGCTTGTTAATTCTCTTGAAACCTGAGGGCAGGGTGGGCCTGTGTGTGTGGGGGGGATGTTCCCACAGCCTCCTGTCCTCCCTCCCTCCTCAATAATTCCCTGCTTATGGGTAGTCTCCCCACCAAGTGGAAGTTGGATGCATCGATGGTAAGCTTTTGAATCCGTAGTTTCTTTTCCTCAGAAGACAGGTTTCTTTTTCTGCAGTTTCTTGTTCTCTGAGTTCTGACCCTCTGATGTGCTTCTGACCCTCTGATTTACCAGGACACACAATGTTGTCCTATGTGTAGAGCACGGTCCACCTGATGCCTGGCTGAGGGAGGGGCATCAAGGTGGCAGCAAAAATACATTTGGCTCTGATCTTCCTCCTCAGAAAGTCCGCGGAAGTCCAAGACCACTGATGGCACAGCCCAGCTTTTGCCTGACAAAAGAGTCTAGGAGCCTTCCGCAGTGTTTAGCCACCATCCAAGTTTTCCGGAGGCTGGAGTCAGAGCCCTACTTGACTCTCTGCCTCTGGGTGGCCTGTGTCAGCCCCAACTGCCTCTGCCATTGCTGGAGCCACACTTCCTTTCTGGTACTCCACACCTGTGACTAAGGTCAGGGCTATTAGATGACTCAAGGGGTTCTTGCTGTTTCAGCTCAGAATCTTCTTTGTCAAGGATTTGGGATGGATTCCCAGTGGACCAGCGCCAAGGGACAGTTAACACTCACACATGCACACACACACACCCCAATATCTTGCCCAAAAGCCTTTGTCCTTTCTTTCTCATAAACCCAGATAGTGTAATTCATCACGGTCTCGGATAAAGTCCAGCCTTCTCCAGGGCCCTCCCCAGGGAAGAGATGGGAGGCACGCTACCTCTGCTTCTTTCTTGGTGTGGGAGTTTTATCTGACATCCTGCAGCTCAGCTGTATTCCGGACACTCTCATGAAATAACTCTTGGTGGCCCTCTAGGTGGGCAGGGCTCCTGAGGGGGCACCCTGCTGACAGGCACCCTTAATTCACAGATACACAATTGCTTCGGTCCCCCTGCACCATGGGATTTCTCCAAACCTGAGAGAGTGTGATTACAAGGAAAGAATTAGAATTTTCCTTTTCATAATTCACAAAGCAGAAGAAACTCTCAATGTTGATTTAGCCCATTCTGGCTCCTGGCAGGGTTAAACTCAAACGATAGTTTTTGCTTAGAAAGAAAGAAAGGAAGCAAGCAAAAACACCAACTAAAATGCTAAAACACCCCCTTATAGGTTGTAGGGTTTTTTGGTTTTAAATTTTTTCTGGTTTCTGTTTTTGTTGTGTGTCTGTTGGTTGGTTGGTTTTTTTCTCTAATGGCCACACTGATTTGTGATGCCCTGTGAGTCTGTTGCCTGTGGCATCCTTGAGGAGAGTTGGAGGGAAGATGGTAGCCTGCTTTCAGTGTTGCCCATCACTGTAATTCTTTCTGCCTGGGTTCTTATCCACCCATCGTCCTCTTTCTCTACCCCCCATCTATCCCCCCACCACACACACACGTTAATACTCACTCACCCCTACACACCTATTTTGTTTGAAGCCATAATCACCTGTGTCCAGCTTGGCTCCTGGAAGTGCAGAGGGAGCACTGGGTATGCAACACCATAGACATATTTTCCCCAAGAGATGCTTATGCAGCGATCCAGACATTCTCATGCTCTGCCTTTTAATTAGTTTAGGGAGTTGTAACCTCACAGTGTGGGTGAGCTGGCCAGCTGCGCTTTTCGGGAAGTTACATGGTCTGCACTCCTCTGCCTCCTCCCCTGGTGTTAGGAAATTATAGAGCCAGCTCTCTTTGCTTGTCTTGGAAGTGTGTGTGTTGCCCTTATCCCACAGAGCTCGGGATGCTCCAGGGCCTTTCTGAGCCAGTGCTCAAGGCCCTTGGGGACCTGTGGTAACTCTCAGATCTCACGTCTTGCAGCCTGCTGGCCATGAGCAGGTCAGGAGAGGATGGCCTTTGAGCTAAAAGAGCTGGTTTTCCTCTGTGGCTGTTCAGTCCCCATGGGTGACCTACTATAACTGCCCTGGGAACCAGAGGAAAGATTTTACGGCTTGAGGGGAACCTGCATCTCTTCCCTAAAGGGCCCCATTCTGGAGGCTGCCAGACACCTTATCTCCATGAAAGGAGAGGCTCCAAAGAGCCCTTCTGGCCTTCCTCCCTCTGAGGCTGCCCTAACTGAACATCCCCACGGGGGCTCTGGGATGGCGCATGGCTGAAAGCAAATCTGTCATAGCTGCTGACTTTTTAAACACAGTCCCCTCTTATTTTGTGCATGCGTTCTTCCTTGGGGTGACCAGATCACAATTTTGGCTCTAGTTTTAACTTCTCCACTTTATCAAAGTTTGGCACATCTCTCTCTGTAAATAACATGGGGCGGGGTGGGGGGGCAGGCAATAGTGTTTTTCCTGGCATTCTCCCAGAGATACTTGTCCAACCCGGCTTGAAGTGGCCAGCGCCTGTCTGATTTGCCCCCCGTGGACTGTGTTAGTTTTGTACACCACACTTCTCAGCTAAAACCCATCAGGGTGCAATTTTCTTTCTTCACTTATCTCATCCTTTTGGCATGGATTCCACTACGGGTTGCCTCCTATCTGCATACCTGCTTTTTTGGCAGCCTTCCACATCCCTCCTGCCTCTCTCAGTCTGTTGGGCAGGGCCTCGCCAGCCTCTCTTCTTGGCACTTGGCTTCTCCCTGAGGGTTTCTCTCTGCAAATAAGATCATTAATCACTACCCTGGCCACTGACTCTGATATTATGGCCTTGTAGGAAGTGACTTGCTCACCACCTAGTCCTACCAGGCATGGAGATGGTCACTGAGCACCCTAAAAGGCCTGAGCCCCTCAACGTCCCTGTCCCCAGACTAAGAGCGCAAAAGGGCTCGGGACTCCTTGACAGGTGGTGGTTTACATACTTTGAAACAGGTACTTTTGTAACCTCTAATTTCGAGAGATCTGCCTAATTGAAATGTTGAATTGGATGTTATGTATTTTTTTTTTCAAACTAGTGGCGTAAATCAAACTTTCTGTAGATCTTTTGCATTTAATTTCTTTAAGGAGTAACGCATTCACATGGTTCAAATCCCCCAAAGTAGCAACCCTCATACACAAAAATTTTTTCTTCCGGCCTTGTGCTTCTTCCCAGTTTCCACCCTGAGTGCTTGGTTTCTTGTAGATCTTAGTTCTTGTTGGTTGTGGATAATCTTGAACCAGATTGGTAATCATTCAACTGCTGTGATGTGGCTATTTAATGATGTGGCTAGTTAAATAGAAAAGGAGGCCTCTTTCACTCTGTCACCCATTTGCCATTTAGGATTGAGTACCCGCCCCTCCCTAGCGGCATAGCTGTATGAATTCTGTCCTAAGGTCTTTCTCTTTCTCTATCTCTACAGCCTAGCCTTTGTAGGACTATGAATTCTTATCTCCGCCATCTTTGTCTAAGCATCTTTGTTTCAGTGCCTCAAAGCTTAAAGCAGATTCCATGACTTGGGAGCTTAGTGAATTGGCCCCCAGTTAATCAGATAAGCACTAGAGAAATTCCCTGGAAATCTCCAACAGAGAGACATGAAAGATCCAGCACAATTGGTTTATCATGACAGGATTCCAGCTGACACCATCCAAAGGAATAAGACCCTGCGGTTACCTAAATAACCTGAAGAGGGCTTTGAGAAGGAGGGGAGCCCCAAGGGAAGTGTCAGGGGGTGGGGGGGCGGATGTGCTTGGCCACCCAGCCACCCATCGGGGTGTGCTCCAAAGCCTGGGCTGGGCTGCCATAGGCAGAGGTCAGCGGACCAGGCAGCAGAAGTGGCCAACATTCCTACAGTCAGAAAGAGAGTGCTGATAAACCTTCAGAGAGTTAGGGCCGCCCACTTCCTGGCACACTCCTGTCTGGGTGTGGCTGGAAGGGCAGCCCTGTCATTATCGGGACCATCTCTGACACAGCCCAGGGCAGTCCCTCCCTCCCACGCACACACCCTCTTAGTGCCACCTAATACATTTGTCCCAGCTTGTCACTTCTCTGAAGTGCTTATAAGTCACTGCCTGGTGTGGTTCCACATGGCTGTGCATTGGTTGGGGGGAGTCACCCATGCAAGTTTGATGGCTCGGTTGTGAAGCCAGGGACACCTCTGGGTAATATTCTCTGGGTCTGCCCCACAGATCTCTGACCCGGTGCTTTTTTCAAGAATGCTGCCTGGTGATCACAGACGTGGTCCCAGGTACCACAAGATTCAGAATGACCAAGAACAGGGAAAATTGCTGGGGCCTCATGGAAGCATTAACTTTCATTCACGAACCTGTAAAAACTGGCATTCTTAAATGGTGTATAGGGTTTACACCATATCATATTAAATATTTAATAAGGAAATGTCATTCCCAAGCCATGCTCAGTGGAAGTGGATTATTTCCCTTTGCATCTGGGACACATGAAGGGAACGCAAGTACTTGACTTGGGTTAAATTACCTGGTCTCTAATTAGGAGCTGGGACGAGGCAGCAGGGATCCCTTCCCTAAGGACTTGCTCTTGGGGTGTCCATTCTAGCTCATGCCTGACGTTAGGGAGATTGTCCAGCCTCTGAGCAGGACCACCCTGGAGCTGCCCAGTTTATGGGTGAGTCCCTTGGAGACAGGAGATACAACAACACAAGTGGGCTGCCGCGGGAAGGACACTCGGGGTGGGGGGTGGTCCCAGAGGTTGGGACTGTAGAAGAAAGACCGGGTCTGTGGATAAAGAGGATGGATGAGGCCTGAATGGTGCTGAGTGTGAGGTGCCTGGGGCATGTCGGAGTGGAGGACCAACAGCATCCATATTTGGAAATCATCCCGTCAGGAAACAAGAAGACATGGGAGCGTGGTGGTGTGGATGGATTGAGAAGAAGAAAGGCTTGGGATGAGCCCCAGATGAGCCCCAGGTAGCTGTTCATAAATAAGAGGCCAGGACTTCTATGGGTAGCTAGAGTAGTAGTGATGCTCTGGGGCTTGCGCCTATGTCTGAGGAGTGAAGACATAACTGCAGCAGGTTGGGTGTTCTGGGTGGAGGGCAGGTGCTGTGGGAGCGATGCAGGGGACAAATGCCTGCTGAAGCGTGGTCAGCAGCCTTCATGGCCTTGTCAGTGTTCTCAGCCCTGCCCTCAGACTGTCAGCGGTGGGTGGTGAGCAGGAGGAAATGAATGTGGACTTCTGGTGGAACTTTCCAGATCTACATGTGAACCATAGGTCAGTGATCGGGGGATGGGTGGTGTGTGGTCCAGGGGACCATCCTTGGCAGGCAGAGTCACAGTGGGCATTAGAGATGGGTGGAGTATGTAGTGTGCCTCAGTCCGGGGCTACTCCTGCGAGCTCGTTGTGCCCATCTCTCCCCAGCTCTGCATTCAGGGATGCCATTTTCACATCCCAAAATGGGCCATGGTGGGAGGACTGACACTACAGACACTGAAGGGCAGATGTTAGTCATCAGTGCTGACCCTTTAGCAGCACACAACTGGGGGCTAGAGAAGTAAAGCACCCACCAACAAGTGAAAGGGGTGAGTTTAAAATGAGGGGCCAGGAGTACTGAGGAGTTTGGACTTTATCCAGAGAGCTGTGGAGAGCCATCAGGAAGTGGTGTAATTACAGTGCATTGCTTGAGGGGGTGGTGTTCGTAACCCTATTTGCTTGGGTTGGCAGGCTGGCTCTACTGCTTAGTGGTTGTGTGCCACTTACTGGATCTTGGGCAGATTACTTACCCTCTCTGGGCATGGTTTCCTCTTCTGTGAAATGGGAGAAATAATATCTGCTTCATAGAGTTACTGTGAGCTTTACACAAGTTCTCCAGGTAGAGCACTTAGAACAGAGCTTGGCACACAGGGAGCATTCAGTGTCAGCTATTATAGAAACATATGGACCAGTATGGACCAGATGATCGTATCTGTCTTTTGTGTCTGTGTTTTGGAACAAACACTTCAGTGTGGAGAACAGATTGGAAGAGGCAAAACAAAATGTAGGAAGAGCAGGAAAGGAGCTGCCATTAGACCAGGGGTGGTGGGAGCCTGAAAAGGTCGAGAGAAGATAAGACATTTGGGGCCACACAAGTGAGATGGTAACGTGTTGCAGAAGGTAAAGAGAGAGGAAGGGAAGTTGAGTTGGAGAAAGGGGTGGATGTCAGGCTGGGTCCTGAGGGGGTATCTCAGCAGAGAAGAGGGAGGAGGACCTGATGGGTGGAAGCAGTGTGAGAACAGACCCAGGGTTTTTCAGAGACTGTTGGCATTCATGGGTTTTCGATAAATATTTGTCATTTGATTTTTAAAATTTTAATTGATGCAGCTGGAATGAAAACTGAAGAAAATGCAGTAGGCTTGGAAAGAGCAAATTACCTGTAAGGTTCCTGTGGCACTCTGCACCTCTAGTCACTTGTACCAGTCACTTGTACCTTCAGTGACTGCACCAGAAGTCACTCAGTGAAAGGCCCAGGCACCATCCCTGACCTGCCCAGCATGCAGCCTTCCAGCCAAGAGCCGCTTGCCCCTCATGGGTGCCCATGTGGGGGTGGGGCTTAGGCATGAGCCAAGCACTGGAGGGTTAAACCTCATGGTCTTTCACAAGGGGGAGAGAGCTCTCTTCTGTCTACACTGCACCCAGCTTTTGGGGCCTTCCTGTTGTCACGGTGGCCCTTTGTTGGTGACAAAGTCTCTTTCAAGCAGTAGGGCAATATTTCACCCTTGCCACACTTTGAATGCTGTTGCCAGGGACTAGTTTAACTGTGTCACAGGCTTCATGTTGCATCAGCCTGTCCTCTTGTGAGATTAGTTTGGGGGACAATGATAAGCTGGTATTAGAGCCAATTCTGCAGAGTTGCGTAGGGGATAGAGAATGGGGTGTGCTCTCAACTGGGGTATGCAGGCCCAGAAGCTTCCGCAGTTCACCTGCCCTAGCCAACCACTCTCCTACTGTCCGGGAGACAGGTTGGCAGTGGCAAAGGGCAGGATTTCTCTCCCTTTCTGTTCTCACACATCTTCTCCTCAGCCACCATCCTCTGTCTCTGCCAAATGAGATGGAAAAATAAAGATGTGGCAAAGGTGCCAAGTGGGTGAACAGAGAGGGGGAGCCAAATTGGGCCAGATTAAGTGACTTGGTGAATTCAGCTTATTTGGAGGAAGAAGAGAAATACATTTAAGAAAGATAAAAAGATAGGCAGAGGGGTGCCTGGATGGCTCAGTCATTTGGGCATCTGACTCTTGGTTTTGACTCAGGTCAGGATCTCAGGGTGATGGAATGGAGCCCTCTGTTGGGCTCTGTGCTCCGCAGGGAGTCCGCTTTAGATTCTCTCTCCCTCTGCCCTTCCTCCGACTCATGTGCTCACTCTGTCTTTATTAAATACATAAATAAATAAATAATATATCTTGGGGAAAAAAAAAAAAGATAAGCAGACATTGCTCCTGGCTTTGGTTGGTATTTCTCAAAACATTTCTTATATGTTTTCCTCCCAGGTTCCCTGTAAGTCTGTCATGCTTTAAAAGTGACATACGTCGGGAAGCTTAAAGCAGAATTGGGTACAATAACTTTTGGGAATCTGGTGAAGTGGTGTAGATCTATTGATTGATGATTGGTTGAGTGATGATTTATTTATTTATTTTAGAAAGAGAGCAAGGCAGAGGGAAACGGGGAGAGAATCCCAAGCAGACTCCACCCTGAGCACGGAGCCCCACTTGGACCTTTATCCCACAGCCCTAAGATTAGGACCTGAGCCAAATCAAGAGTTGGTGCTTAACTGAGCTGCCCACAGTGGTGTAGATTTAGACCATCCTAGAACTAGCTCCCAATTAGGGACTCTCTCAGATGAATTATTTGGCTGTGTTGGACTCTCCACTTAAGTAAGGCAGGTCTTCCTCCCCAAGATGGCAGCCTGTTCATCTTCTGCAGGCCAGGCCTGCCCAGCAGCAACCAGCTGATGCTTGTTCTTTTTCCAGCCACTTGTGGGGCTCCCGGGAAACTTTGATCTACTCCCTTAGCTTCATCTGCTGACAGGTCAGGTCAAGGGGTTGACCTGAAACAGTGGGAACTAGAGGCCACTGCTTCATTCTCCTCTTTCTCTGGTCCCTGGCAGAAAAGTGCTGCCCAGATTTCTCTTCAGAACAGAGGCACTCATCCTCCTGACTGCCAGGAGTGTCCTCCATTGAGAGGGGGCAGCTGAGTCCCTGCCTAGACATTGCCCTTAGCCAAAGGGCCCTGCCTTACCCCCCAGGCCAGGGATAACTATATCCAGTGACTGGATGATGCAGGGGTTCCAGGCTCTGGGGCTTTCTCCTCCATTCGGGATCTTTCTGAAGGGCCCACCCAGCTTCAGAGCTGCCTGTGGGGTTATCTGAGGCCTCTGTTACAACTGGACTGAACCTATTTGAGCCTTCTTCCCTCACTCCCCCTACCATACTGATTTTCTGACCTGGGAGCTGAGCTGAAACCATAGCCCACCACTGTATATGCCTCATTTCCTCATGCCCCTCCCTGTACAGCTCAGCATCTCTCCCTCTCCTTTTCTAGGAGACCCCCCAAGCCTAGAGTGCAAATTTTCTAAGGCCAGGCAGCCCTACATTTGAGGCTAACTTTTACATAGAGCCTGGCATGGCAGCCCTGGGAATGCAGGGCAAGAGTTACAGATGCCATGGGACTCTCTGAGTGTTGTTCGTGCCAAAGATGATTCTAGTCCTTTCCAGAAGCTGCAGCTGGGCGTTCCCTGGGGTGTGCTTTATGGAGGAGGGTCAGTGGGCACAGACACACTTCTGTCCAAATGATTTATTACCTCTGAGGAACCAACCTAGGCCTCTTCAGTTTCTGTTAAATGTTTTGTTTAAAAATAAAATGTATATTAAAATATATATTTTAGAATACTTTCAGTTCAAGTTGGAAAATAAGCATAAGATACTAATCTGCTTCGTCACCTATTTTACCAAACCTAGGAGCTTCCAGGCAGTAGGAAAAGGAAAATGCAAGGTTTACAATAACGTGTGTAATATGAAGTAAATGACCACTCTCCAGGTTGGCCAGGGGACTGGTTCAAGCATATAGGGAAGGAACGCTCTGTACTAGTTGGAGGACTGGTATTGCAGAGATAGAGGGGAGAATGTTGAGAGTGGGTTCTCCAAGAATAACCCTTGGATGACCTGGGCCAGACATTGTTTTCTGGAAGAGTGGAAACTCATGCTAGTAAGGACACTAACACACAGGGTGGGAAAAATCCTCAATTCTAGAAACTGGATGCAGTTAAAAATCCTCTTCATTTGGTCCTTTAATGTTACACATAGCTAAAATTCTGATCATTAATCCTTTGCATTCTGTCTGTGCCGTTGATGGTTCTCCACCACCCACACAAGTTATCAGAGGCTCTAGATAGGAGAGCCACCATGACAAGGGATATATTCTCCCCTTGCTTATTTGTCAAGGGCAGTGAACTTCAGCTGCAGGCTGGCTCCTGCTTGTGGGGGTTCCCGCTCTGTTTGGTCTGAGCCCTGGAGTCAGTATCACCCCAGATAACCCTGATATGGAATATGAAACAAAAAATTAAAATGATACAAAAGCCCCTATCATCAGATGTCATCTTGGATAATTGTACATGATGAAATATTTCCTCCTTTCCGAGCATGCATACATGACCTCGCGTGCCCATTCACACATACACACTTTCGCTCCATACATCATTATATATTTATAAATTTCTTACTCTTCATCCACATAATGGGGATAAAAGTCTGGCTCAGATTGGCCTCTGAGATGTATTGTGGGCCCAGTGATCTCCTGCAGGACCTCCAGAAAGGTGAAGTTCTATAAACATGGAAGGCAACCCCACCAATAACCATGAGTCCGTCATTTGTTTTCTGATTACTCTGCATCTTGCCCTTCATGTTCAGAGAACAAAGGAAGGCGGAGCTTTAGAGCTGGGTTCTCAATGATCCCTGTGTTGACAAGACCCAAGCTGAAGGCCTACAGGAGGACAAGGGCATGTTTTTCCCGGAAGGCTGACTGAGCAGTTCTCCAAATGTTTGCAAGTACAGGGCAAAATTCCATGCAGCCTTCAAACCTTGAGCCAAGACTCAGCATTAACAAAGCCAAAAGTTTCATTTCTTTGACTGTGGGAGTGCTGCAGTCAGCCTCTAAATGGCCATTCAGTTTGAAGTTCAATAAGCACTTTGATTGAGAAACACTTTGACTGAGGGGTGAAAAGTCCTTGGCTTTAAATGGCCCATGATGAGCAGTTCCCATGTCATGTTATAGGCCCCACATTCTCCCCTGCTGAAGGTGACTCCCTGGGTGGAACACCTCAGTCACAGAGTGGATGCCGGATCTAGGGTAGGGGCGTGTGTGTACGTGTGTGTGTAGGAAGGGGCAAAACTGTGGGAGAGTTTTTTATTCTTTCTCTGCAAAATCTTCTGGGACTAAAGTCATAGTAAAGTCCCCTTAAGTTCGCATGCAGAAGAGCCCAAATGCCGCCTCCCCCAGTAGTAGGCGAGCATGTCAGCTGGCAGGGGTCTGGCCTTCCAGGAGCTGGAAGTAAGCCTTGTAGGCTCTCAGGCTCTTGGACCTGTGATTTGAATGGCCTGTTAAAGCTCTAAGGGGGAAGTACTCTCCCCTCCCCTCTGCCATGTCTGGAATAGTCGTGAATGTGCGGGTATGGGGGGAGGTGTATGTGTCCCTAAAGCGGAGGAAATTCTATGGGAGGGCTGCCTCACCAGATGAAACTAAGAAGATAGGCCAGGCAGAGAGAGGTTGATGTATCCCCACTATGGAGAAACAGGCCTCCAGGAGCTGGTAAAACCTCCATCTGACACTATGAAACCAGCAGCTGTTCATTGTAGATGTTTTAGCAAAGACATAGCTGCACCTCCGTTCCTCACGCGCCTGAGGCTGGGGGTAATGTAACTGGGGTAAATACGTGAAACACAGTATGGAAATAGATCTGGGTTTGAATCTCAGCTGTCACTCAACTACCATGGACTTGGAGCAAGACCTCTCCAAGATTATTTCTTCATGTATAGATAACACCTACTTCAGAGTATCTTCAACTTGAACTGACCAGAGCCAATGGACCTGAAAATGTTCTGTAAGTTTAAAGCACTATGGAAATAAACAGCATCATTCTTACTGAAGAGATTGACTTAGCACAGATTTACCACCTGGCTGGTCAGGGGTCACCTGTAAGAGATCAACTAGAGAGGTGGTGGTCATAGTAACAAATCACCACAGCCACAACTAGTACACTAACTAGTCTTTTCCTAAACAAACTACAAGTGAACAAAATCTTGCCGGAGTCAGAAGATAACCATTTCTTTTGCTTTGACCACTTCTGAATCTATGGCTAGTGGTCCATTCTCTATGGGAAAGGATAGAGGAGGCTAGTTTGTTGGTTGTGCAGAGTGTGGCTGCATGTGTAGCAGGCCCACAACCTGCCATCATTGGACTCAGGGCAGTTGTCAGCCTTTCCCCTCAAGACATAAAACAGATGACACTCCAAGTGTGACATTCACCATTTTGCCCCTTTCCAGGGTTTTTTCCTTTTGAGACAAGTGAAAGTAACAATCTTCCATCTATAACCACAGCTCCGCTCTTCATTCAAATCTTTGGTACTTCCTATGATCAATAACGAAATACCTGTGACATCAGCTAACTGGTATACCTAGATGTCAACTGAGGACCAATGTCCTCATCCATGAGTGAGGGCAGGAATTTGTCGTATGTGTCTCACTTAGTAATGCCAATGTCCGACACATGGTAGATGCTCGAGGCTCCCAGCTCTCCACACACGAGCTCTGGGGCCATTCTGCATTCCAAGGCGCTAGCTGGTTGGGCATGGCCTTTTTTAGGAGCACGGCAGTCATGTGACCTCTACAGGGGATTTTTCTGCTAGAACAAATGAGCCAGCTCCCTTCACACTCCACGGGACTGACCGTTTGAAGTGGAAAAGTGAGTGCCTACCTTCTTTCATGTCTGCCTTTGAAGAGAGGGTGGCCTCTTGCCAGCGAGAGGTGCCTAAGGTTTGTGCTTGGGGAGGGCTGACCCAACTGAGCATGCAGGGGGTAGTGTTCCAAGAATACCTGTGAAAAGCCAGAGTAGATCTTTAAATACATGGCAAAGAGGTGCATTCTGGGTGCTGTTCCTAAAGACATTCAAAGACAAATGTTTTCCCCTAGGGCCTTTGGGCGGATCTGCAGATTCAAGGAATCTGTGGGTATCGAGGCCAAAGCTGGTGTGGGTTTTCCCTTCTCGCTGGGGAAGGCCTGCCAGAGCAGCCGCCTGAGCCACACACCCTTGTGTGGGAGCAGTCTGGAGGCTGACGGCCAGAAGAGCTGGCACCAATGTGTGGAGAACCCTCTAGATAATTTGTCTCAAGTGTGCTAATGGCTCAGGGGGCCAAGAGCAAATAGGTCACACAACATGTTTTTAAGATTAGGATGTGTGAACAGGTTGCTCTGTAAATTGTTATTTTCTCTCAGCAGCTCAGAAAAACTAGATCTGATGGGCTTGGCTTATAAGGCAAAACACACACACACACACACACACACACACACACACACACACACACACACAGAGATAAGGCTACAAGGCTGTTTCAGCATTAAGGATAGGCATAATGGCTGCCAGCAAAATGCTAGAAACCTCCCTGCCAGGCCAGTCTGAAAGTTGACCAAGTTAAAAAGATAAAGAAGTTTTATTCCATCTCTCGAAAGAAGGGGGTTGTAGGTGACAAAGGGGAATAGAGAGGAACTAGAGGAACCAAAGAGATGGGGCATAAGGGGAAGACTCTTGTGGTGGAAGTCCAAAGGTTTGCCTTGACAGTGTGGCTGTCACCCACCACATGGGAAGACCCGGCCAGAGCTCAGTGGTAGGCTTTGCAGTCAGGCCAGACCTGAGTGTCTGGCCTGGCCCCACCACCTAGTCCCTATGGAGCTCAGCTAAATCATTAGCCTCTCTGATCATCTGTTTCCTTGTGGTGAGATGGGAAACTCAGGACTTCCTCACCCGGTTCTGGTCAGGATGAAGTAAGGGAAACGTAGACCGTGCTTGCAAGTGTACGTGGCTCAGAGTCTTTACTGCTTGGTGGTGTTCCTGTGGTTGTTATGATCATTGTTACCTGGGATGGTGGTTCATTTTACCATTGCTGTGTAACAAATAGCACAGATTTAGTTGCAAAACAGAACCAACCATTTTATTACACTTATGGATTCTCTGGGTCAGGGATTCCGAAAGGGCACGACAAGGAGGGCTCATCCCTATTGCATGATGTCTGGAACATCAACTGGGAAGGTTTGAAATCTAGGGTGTCTCAAGGGCTGAAGGCTAGAATCATCTGAAGGCTCACTCCGTCACATGTCTGGTGCCTGACCTAGGATGGACTTGAAGATTGGGATTGCCAATATATGGCTCCCCTCTGGCATGATGGTCTCAGGATAGTTGGACTTGTAATATGGCACCCAGCTTCTCCTTGGGTGAGTGTCTCAGGAGAACCAGGTGGAAGCTGAGTTGCCTTTTCTGACCGGGCCTCAGAAGCAGGCTATATTCTGTTGGTTACAAGCAAGCCTCTAAGGTTGCCTGTCTATATTCAGAAGGAGGGGATTTATGGATGGGAAGAGTATTGAAGAATACGTAGACATGATTTAAAACCAACAAAATGACAGTAGAAAAGAAAAAAGCATGCCTCATGTGTATAGTTCAAAAAACCCCACTCACTTGGGAGTGCTCGGGTGGCTCCCTCAGTTACATGTCTGACTTTTGATTTCATGATCTCATGGATTGTGGGATTGAGCCCCTGGTCAGTATCCACACTCAGAGGGCAGTTTGCCTGAAGATGCTCTCCCTCTGCCCCTCCCCCCACTAATGCACTCATGTGCTCACTCTCTCAAAATAAATAAATAAATCTTAAAAACAAACAAACACCCCACTCACTTAAACCTCTCAGAACTTCTAAGGCTGGCAAGTACTTTGACTCCATTTTGCAGATAATAGGCTCAGAGAGGCCAGTCATTTATTATTTTCTGAGATGCTCTTTCTGGTCCCTTTCAGCTCTACAATGTGGTTTTCTGTTCCTTACAGAGGGAGGAATCCTGAAAAGTTGGCTTTAATAAAGGAAGGAGTTTGACCAGACCTCTATTTGCTATTGCAACAATTTCTATGACTTCCTGGGGCAAACTGAATTGCTTCCACTTAACCCACACCTGGCTTCCGAAAGCAGCTAATTTTAGATTTCTTGTTTCAGTGCCAAGCATCAAAGGAGAGTTGAAAGAAAAATCTTTGCTCAATTGGAGTACAAATTCTTTCAATTGAGACCAATTCTGGTGTCTCATCTTAAGATAAGCAAACCCCATTTATTACATATCTTTTAAGCTGAAACATTCTAACCAAAGCAGAAGCATAAAATCAAGATCACCTTTAAACAGATGACTCACTGAACAAGTAAATACCAAAAACGAAGATTTTCATGAGTATAAAATTAGTCCTTTTGTGCAGGTGCAGTTTACTTTGCTCAATACTCGTGGTCCTGATTTGGTGAGTGAAAATTAAACATTTTTGCGTGGTCTATTTTAATTGACTCAGGAGTTTTATAGGAATGAAGCATTTCCTGGTAAGACTCCTGTGAAAATGTACTTCCTAATTTCATTCTTATAAATTTGGGTTTCTAGAAATTGGATTTTCTTAAGGTGTGGCCAACCTATATCATGTGGTTTCCAAGTCACTGTTAAGGAATCTGATTTTTAGAAATTTTTGGTTTTCTATTATTGAAATGTCCACTTTGGAGATTCCATTAACCTACTTTGTTTCCTGTTACTTTAGTGATGACACATTCTAGAACATTTATGAGTGAGCCACTTATGAGACCATTATATCTAGTCCCCAAAGAGATATGTTCTTGACATAATTTACTGCCATTGATCAGCATTTCCTTGGGATTGATTGAGCCATGTCTTTATCTTCTCCACATTCTGTAGAACTGTTCTGATGAAGGACATAGGCCCCCCCACACACACACACACCAGTGTAGACACAGTGCACTCACAAGCTAATATTCAGTGAGTTATCTAACCATTAAAATAACTCCACATTTGTTTTTCTTTGGAAAGCTAACCTGTTACTTGTTGTGAGTCAAAAAACTGTCATCAGGAAATTGAGATTATTAATGGCTGAGGGGCCATCAGAGGTGAACACCAAACAGACTGGAAAAGGCCAGGTGAGTGGGAGAAAGCATGGGAGAATGCACAGGCACACTGGTGAGAGTGAAAGCTGAGGCTTGCTCTCCATTCTGGCTCAGTAAGTACTATGCGCAACACTGGTAGAGGAAGGCCTAGGTATTTGTTTGGTAGTTTTTTTCTTTTTTTTTTTTCCAGATTTTATTTATTTATTTGATAGAGAAATCACAAGTAGGCAGAGATGCAGGCAGAGAGAGAGGGGGAAGCAGGCTCCCTGCCGAGGAGAGCCCGATGCTGGGCTCTATCCCAGGACCCTAAGATTATGACCTGAGCCGAAGGCAGAGGCTTAACCCACTGAGGCACCCAGGTGCCCACCCCTTTTTTCTTTTTTTAATATTTTATTTATTTGAGACAGAGAGAGGGAGGGAAGGGAGGAGTGCATAAGCGGGGGTGGGGAGGGGCAAAGGGAGAGAGAAAGAGAGAAACAGGTTCCCCACTGAGCAGGGAACTTGATACGGGCTCCATCCCAGGGTCCTGGGATCATGACCTGAGCTGAACACATATGCTTAACTGACTGACCCACCCAGGTGCCCGTCTTTTTTTTTTTTTTTTTTTTTTTAATTTCAACGTAGTTAATATACAGTTTTCATTAGTTGCAGGTGTACAATATAGTGATTTAACAGTTCCATGTATTACTCAGTGTTCATCATGATAAGGGTACTCTTTTTTTTTTTTTTAATTTATTTGACAGGCAGAGAGGCAGGCAGAGAGAGAAGAAGGAAAGCAGGCTCCCTGCTGAGCAGAGAGCCCGACCCAGGGGCTTGATCCCAGGACCCTGGGATCATGACCTGAGCCGAAAGCAGAGGCTTTAACCCACTGAGCCATCCAGGCGCCCCATGATAAGGGTATTCTTAATCTCCTTCACCTATTTCACCCATTTCTCCTCCCACCCCCACCCCGTCTCCTGCCCAAACTCCCCTCTGGTAACCACCTGTCTTTTCTCTATACTTAAAAGTCTACTTTTTTGGTTTGTGTCTCTCCCTCTTTTTTCCCTTTGTTCTTTTGTTTTGGTTCTTAAATTCCACATATAAGTGAAACCGTATGGTATTTGTCCTTGACTGATTTATTTCACTTAGACTTATATCCTTGAGATCCAACCATGTTATTGTGAATGGCAATATTTCATTCCTTTTATGGCTGAGTCATACTCCATTGTATGTTTATGATCCGCATCTTCTGTATGCATTCAGCTATCGATGACACTGTGGCTGCTTCCACAATTTGACTATTGTAAATAATGTTGCAATAAACATAGGTGTGTGTATATCTTTTCCAATTAGTGTTTTCCTATTCTTTGGATAAATACCCAGCAGTGACATTACTGAATAGTATGGTGTTTCTATTTCTAATTTGTTGAGGAACCTCCATACTGTTTTCCAAAGTGGCTGCACTAGTTAACATTCTTACCAACAGTGTACAAGGGTTACTTTTTCTCCACATTCTTGCCAATACCTGTTGTTTCTTGTGTTGCTGATGTTAGTTATTCTGACAGGTGTGAGGTGATATCTCATTATGGTTTCAGTTTGCATTTCCTTGATAATAAGTGATGCTAAGCATCTTCTCATATGTCTGTTGGTCATCTGGATGTCTTCTTTGGAGAAATGTCTGTTCATGTCTTCTGCCCATTTTTAAATTGGGTTATTTGGTTTTTTGGTGTTAAGTTGTAGAATTTCTTTATATATTTTGGATACTAACCCTTTATAGGATGCATCATTTGTAATATCTTCTCCCATTCAGTAGATTGTGTTTTAGTTTTGTTGGTCATTTCCTTTGCTGTGCAGAAGCTTTTCATTTTGATGTAGTCCCAGTAGTTTATTTTTGCTTTTGTTTCCCTTGCCTCAGGAGACATTTCTAGAAGGATATTGCTATGATCAATGATAGAGACATTTCTACCTGTGTTCTCTTCAAGGATTTTTATGATTTCCAGGCTCACATTTAGGGGTCTTATCCATTTTGACCTTATTTTTATGTATGGTGTAAGAAAGTGGTCCAGTATCATTCTTTTGCAAGTCGCCATCCAGTTTTCCAAACACCTTTTGTTGAAGAGACTGTCCTTTTCCCATTGCATATTCTTAAGGCACAGCCATTTTAAGAATAATGAATATGGTATGTTAAATAATGGTTCCCAAAGATCTCTGGAACCTGTTGGGATACCTTATAAGGAAAGGGTCTTTGTGGATATGATTAAGGATTGTGAGATGGGGACATTATCCTGTATTATCTGAAAGGGCCTTAAATGCAATCACAAGTGTCTATATTAGAGGCAGGGGGAGATTTGACACAGACAGAAGAGGAAAAGGCAGTATGGCCACAGGGACACAAGGATTGGAGTGGTATAACCACAAGCCAAGGAATGCTGGCAATCACCGGAAGCAGGAAGAGACAAGGAACAGATTCTCCCAGAAAGAATATGGCCCTGCCAACACCTTGATTTCATACTGTGAAACCGATCTCAGACTTCCAGCCTCCAGAATATGAGAGAATACATTTGTGTTGTTTTAAGCCACGAGGTCTATGGCAGTTTGTTAGAACAGCCACAGGAAAACCCGTGCAATGGAAACTATACCACTGGGAAGACAGATTCCCCTGGAGAAAAGGTGTGGTGTGGGAAGAAGGCATGAAGAGATGATGAGGAAGTATCTTGAGGTTGGGGCACAGGGAGGGATCACTGGTCTGGGAACTGATTGGGGTGAGGAGGGCAGGTGGTGGTGGCTGGAGCTGGCTCCTAGTGCTACTTCCTGTGAGTCATTATGCACGTCTCTTCCCAGCTCTACGATTAGCGCCATCAGGTGGGCAGGCTGCTGTCAGCGAGGATGGGAGTATTTACACCATGGAAAAATGGACGACATGACAAAACAGGGCTTTTCTCCCAAAGAGCCAGTTATTCGATTTTGCTACTGAGTGAAGGGGAAAGGAGAAATGGAAGGTGGGTAAGGTTTAGAAGCTAGGACTGAGAAGGCTAGCATTGCTGTTTGCTTTCCCTGCTCCTTGCATAAATACTTACATGCCGTTGATAGTCATGGGAACATGGGGAAGGTCATCTAATTTAGAGACATGAATTCAATGTGGGGTTGGAATTTTCTCCTTATATTCACTGCATTTATATTTACATCCTCTTCTATGTCACATAGTGGGCCAGGCACAAGGGTACAGTAATGCTTTAAGACATAGACCCAGAATCCTGGAGTTTGCAGTTGAGTGGGAAGTCAGAAGTACAGTTGAGTTGGGTTAGCCAACTTTGAGCATACCTCAAAGACAATGTACAGGAAATGTAGGGGCAAGGTAGGGTATTTCAAAGGAGACAACTTTTCCACAGTCTGAAAGAAGAGTACAATTTTCCAGACATGGAAACCATGAGGGAAGGGGGAATTATAACTAGCAAGGCTTGTAGTAACCCAATGAAGAGAGAAGTGAACAACAGTGGGGTGTAAATGAGGGGTTGAGAGTGGTGGTGATCCAAGGAGCTACTCTTCCCCATACAGAAGAGCCAAAAATTAAAGACAGGAGGTCATTGAGTGTGGCCAACTCCAGGTCAGCCTAGAATGGCATTGATAGTCAAGGCCTCTGGTCCAAGGAATGGAGTTGGGCACAGCACCAAAGGGCTCTAGGAGGAGGCAGTTTTCAGAGATGGGTGGAAGACAGAGTTAGAAATGGAAGTAAGCCAGGTAGAGGAAAAGAGGGGAAGTTAGGATGCCACCCTCTGTGAGCAGAGAGGAAAGATGGAGGTGGGAGCTGGCCATTAAGGGTGAGGAGGGGGACAGGAGGGGAATTCAGGAGATGGTGCAGAAAACCCAGGCAAGTAGGCCAGCCTAAGACAGTGGGGGTTCAGCTGGCCCTGTGCTCCATGAGGATGGTCGACTCTTCCTCCCTGGCACCTAGCACGGTAGCTAACATTGAGTGGTCCTATGTGCTGGGGAAATAAACGAATGGGTTAGGAAGGGAGGAGGAAAAGGAAGTTCCCAAGTTCCTTTTGTTCCAGGACACTGGATGGAGGACTCAGCGAAACAGGCATTTGCATTCTCTTAAGGTGTGAATGCCTTCCAGTGACCACCAGGCATCTGATGGGTCATCACTGCTGGTGCGGGGTGGGGGGGGGAGACTGGAGCAGGCAGGAGCTTCCGGGATGGCAGTGGGCAGTCCGGGATGGCAGTGAGCAGGTGCCTCAATGTACAACTCAGCATGGCAGGGGCAGGAGACACAGCAGCTGGGCATGGCTGGAGCATGGGTCTGTGGGGTGGCAGTGGGGGATGGAACCTGGATGTCTTGTAACAGGGTTTGGATTTTATCCTGAAAGCAGTAAGGAACTACTGGAAGGTTTTAAATATGGGCACAACAGAGTTAGCTTATATCTGGGAAAGACCACCCTGGCAGCCATATGAATTCTATTGGAAGGGATGAGGTAAGAGGCAGAGAAACTCATTTGGAGGCTGTTTTCATGGTGCAGATGAGAGCTAATGAGATCCTATGCTCATGCGGTGGTTCTGGAACACAGCAGGAGACAAAAATGAGGGGTATTTAGGAGGCTCAGTCAAGATACAGGGTGAAGATCGTGGCAAGGCTGGCACGTGTGATGATATAATACAACTCAAGAGCAACTCAAGAGAAGGATTGTTGTGGAAAGCAGAGGGCAGTCTCCGACTGGGCAGAGGACCACAGCTTGAACTACTGAACCCTATGCATGACCTCTAGGACTTAGACATAGCAACATCTGTCCTCAGCAGAATGGGGCCCACAAGACCATGCCTTTCTGAGCCTGGCTCCCTTCTCAAAGGTAGGTTCCGAGGACATCTATTTGCCAGAGCTCAGATCACATGCCTGGGGAAAATCATTATTTAAAGAAGAAGAGGTAAAAAGTCAGTGAAGGAAACCAAGAAGGAAGAACCCAAAGCTAAAAGGAGATTGAGAAAAGTAAGAGGGTGCAGTGTTGCAGAAGCTTTGGGGAGAAAGGGCTGTGAGCAGGACTGAACAGCCATTGCGTTGGACGATTGGGAGGCAGCTAGTGGCCTGGGGGAGAGCACTTTCAAGGGCAAGTGGGAGTGTGTGTTGTGTTAGCAGGACCGTGTAGTGTAGACGGCCCTTTCTAGAGAAGTTTAGCTGGGGTGGGAAGAACAAAGAAAAAGAAAGTCGAAACTAAGGAGTGGCGCAGAGTGGGAGGGTGTGGATTTGGGGTTTTGAGCCTGGAGCACCTCAAGTATATTTATAGGTGTGCGTGCTAGGCCAGCCCTGTGCTCCCCGAGGGAGCCTGCGGGATGTGGGGAGAACCAATTTAGTAATGGCCTCTCCTTTTCTGTTGCTTTGAGAAAGTTGCTGTGCTGAGCAAAGGGTATTAGTGTTCTTTTTAAGATTCTAAACTACCCATGCAGTCCTTCTTCTTCAGGGATTAAGACCATGGAGTCTCAAATGTTACATCTAGTGTTTGTACATGTTCTCCACAAAAGGCATCCTGACAGAGCGTGAGGGAGGGAGAGACTGCGTCTGAGCATGAGCTGGTAGCATCTCAGCCAGGAGCCTCCCTTTCCAGCTCTGGGACAGGAATGACCCTCCGCCCAGGCTCCTGTGGCACTTGGGCTGGTGGCTGAGCCTTCCGGGCCTGTCCTGGGAGACTCAGCAGGCTGGATGCTTGTCTGTATCCTCCTACCCAACACACTTAACAGATCTGAGAGCTGAGCCACAGAACCCGAGGCGAGCATCAGAACTTTGCTGAAATATCGTTACAGTAGTGGCCTTCAGTCACTCCAAATCCTTCATCGGCCTCTAGGGTCACCCAGTTAGTATTGGGTGAGTGAATAAAAGCTTCTACCTTCTGAGGAATTCTAGATAGTTTCACTTACATTATTGCATATGCCCCCAGGCATAAAATATGTGAATGGCCTTATTTTTAGGTGGGAAATGAACAAATGAGTGAGGCAACACATAGTTATAAACACCTGGAAGAGACAACACAGGGACCCAGGGCCCTTTTCTCTGCCCATCAAGTAGTAAGAGACTATGGGATGTTTGTCTGATTGTGCTAGGACTGCGGGAGACTCAGGGGAAAGAAGTATTGGAGGCATGGGAGACAAATGCATCTTTATCACGCACCTTTAAATCGCATGAAAGATTCTAGCCTGAGAAGACCATGTGTAGTAATTTGTGAATAACCAGAAAAGCCTATGACGAAGCAGTTCTGGAAACAGCTGAGCCGAAGGCCACCCGGCTTCCCATGCTGATGCTGTTGACAAAGGCTCTGATCATTTGGGGCAGGGTGAAATTATCTGTCATCAAAGTGCCTAAATCCTTGGAGGCAGACAGAGATGGAATCTGACTGCCAGCCCTGGGGAAGCATGGCCAAGCTGGCAGCATCCCCCCTCTGCCCCACATACCAGCAGGGCCAGCAGGGGAGTCTGCTTCAGCCCCCACGGTGGGCTCCACCTAAGAGACCTTTCATCACTGGCTGTCTAAAAGCATCTGTGTGTGGGGAAGAGAGCTGCCATCACCCATAAGACTTCTGATCCCCCAGGACCCCAGCCGTCCAACAAGAGTGTACCTGCCATGGGGGGCAGACATGTGTGTGCCTGATTTCTAGCTATGGTTCCCTGGAAATAATTAAGTTAAAAAGAAATGCCTTTGGGTCTTGGCCCAGCTCAGTCAAGTTAGAGAAGGCCCCGGAGGGGAAAGGTAAACCGTGCAGTTTGCTTTCATTCATAGCTTCTTTCTTCTTTCAGACGCCATGTCAGCTTGATTCCTAAGGGGGTTTCCTCATAGGGAAGACATGAAATCCGTTGAACTGAGCTGAGCATCCTGTTTAATGAAAGCAATAAATCATGTCAGTGAGAGAGGTCTGGGAGGGCTGGGCCAGGGCCTGTGGGATAGGGGTTTTGTAGGAATGGGAGGGCTGGCTTCTGTCTCAGGCTTGGCTTCCTTTATGGCCAATATGGTGGGAGAGAATGAAGGTTACAAAGGAGGTACCTAAGAGAGAGCTTAGAGGGAAGCCCCGGTGTGCTGCTTGATTTCTCGAGGGGGGCTCTTTTCAAATCCTGGTCCCCAATGTGTAGAAGGGTCAGCGTCTGTCACATACACAGCAGGTGGGTGGCCTGTCCGATGTGATGGGGAGAGCCAAGGGAGCATTCAGCGTTGTCACCCATACTCACTTGTTGCTCACATAGAGTGCCACTACTAGAGGGACAGTGCTCTTTTCAGTACCTACCCTGGAGATCAGCTGGTTTCAGGGATATTTACCCCTGTTTGCGCATGTCCTGAGCAGGAGATCAGAACTCACCTCCACCAACTTCAGGCTTTACCTAGAGCAGGCCCTGCAGTTGAGCTCCACTAGGAATAAATGATTTTTCTATAAAGTTCTGATGTGACCAAGACCCTCCTCCCACTCCAAGCCAGGGCTCTTGTAATCTGTAAAGCAGGGGGGAAAAATGCCTACCTAACAGGAGGCAACATCGTGGAAGTGACAGCTCTGGGTGGCTGTGATGGACGATGCAGGGGCTGGGGGTATTCTAGCCTGCTGCCTCTCAGGGTCTGGTTAATCAGGCCTGGCCAGGTGAGATCTGTAGGTTTTCCCTGCACTTTCTGTCACCTCCCACTCTGTATCCCAGCGCCTGTTAGGTAATATTGTACCATTCAGCCTTCACCCTCTTTTTTTAAGAAACAGACAATAACAATGTAGACAGAGAGATGACAGGCACACAGACCAATCGGCAATCTCTCTACAAATAGACACGTTAAATAAATATCAGTTCACATTTATGGGCAAATAATGAGGTCAGTGTACTTAGGAGTAACTTGGTAGGAATGGGCTTGTCTGTACTTCCTGGGTGATTGACTGCTCTCAGCAAAGTCTCCGAACATTTTCCAAACAAAGGAGTCAACCTGGGAAAACACTGCCTGCTTGGATCCGCATCAGACAGGTGCCTCTGGAAAAGCAGTATTAGCACTTTCCCTTTATGGCCCATCTTTTAACCATGAAAGGGGCTGATTGGATAGACAGGACTGAATTTTAATGAGGCTCCCAGTGCAGTCTCTATGCTCCAGAGAAGTAGGAACAGTGATACGTGAGACTTAAGGTGTAGTTGGAATCGTTGACAGGACAACCAGATAGCTCTCTCTTTCTCCTGGGCTCAGTTTTCTCTCTAGTGTGATTTAGCACATCACATAAAACCCCAAGAAGGCACAACTAATTCATTTACCATCTATTTCCCATTCTCTACTAGAGGAAATGTTTTAAGAAAAATTACCCAGCATAATTTGTTAAAATGGATCTTGGTAAATAGTTTTAATTTCAAGTGTTTCTTTGGAATACAACTTCCGAAACAACTTACACTCAGTGTGAGAGGTCTTTGGAGGGTGCTGGCTTAGAGTTTGCTTGAAACAGGCCACAAAGGGGCCAAGGATTGTGAGGGGCAAAGAAAACAGCTCTGGACAGGATAGAGCCAGCATGCCTATCTGGTGCAAGGAGTCCATGAAAGGGAAAGTGTCCTGGATGCAGACTAAGGAATTTGGGTTTTGTTCTGTCGGAAGTGGGGGACGAAAGGGGCTTTTGAGCAAGGGAGTAATGCTCAGATTTAATTCACAGAGTCAGGGGTCTCTTTGTGTTCAATTGTCCTCTCTCTTTTCCCTTCCCACAGCATGGCTGGGAAGCATACTTGAACAGGTCTTGGCTCAAAGACAGGACCCAGAATGACAGTTTATTCCACCATTGTCTTTCAAGGGTCTACTACAGGCTGGTCTGCTTCTATGGTACATGAGCCCATGGACTGTCTCTATCCCAAACCAAAAGGATATGCTTCCAGGCAGGGATGAAAAGCTATCAAGCCACATGACCACGTTCCTCTGGGGGAAAAGGCTCTTCACATCGACAAAGTGGCAAGTGGCTTGCTTAAAAATCACCAGTTGATCTCACAAAACAAACTGAGGGTTGCTGGGGGGAGGGGGCTTGGGAGAAGGGGGTGGGATTATGGACATTGGGGAGGGTATGTGCTTTGGTGAGTGCTGTGAAGTGTGTAAACCTGGTGATTCACAGACCTGTACCCCTGGGGATAAAAATATATGTTTATAAAAAATAAAAAATTAAAAAAAAATCACCAGTCCAATACAAATGGGAGCAGCTCCAGAGAATGAAATGATTCAACTGAGGTGAGTCAAAACACTGGGGTCAACGTTCGAGGGGTACCCCTACATTACAGGCTTTGTGCTGGGCACTGGGAATGCATCAAAATAAGGCATGTTCCTCTCCTCGAGGAGTTTACAGTCTGGAGAGGAGAGAACACCTAAACCTATCATTTTAGTAAGTAATCTCAAGAGGCATTTGGACTTGGGGTAGGTGGTTGCTACAGTGCTATTTAGCTCTGAATTTCTGTGCATCTGTACCTGAAGGCAGAATCCTTTAGTCAGGTGATAAATGCAGTTGGGTGTTATGAAAATGGAACAAAGGAATGTTTGGAAGAAACTGGAAGATCACAGAAGTCTTTTGGAAACTGGTTAGTGTTAGAGCTACTGGTGGTGGTGGACAGCCTCCCAGGGGGCCCCCAGTGATTCTCGCCCCCTTGTCTTCAAACCTTCGTGTAGCCTCTGCCCACACAGAGTCTGGTAGAGGCCACACTGGAAGTCATAAATGGCCCTGTGGCTTTCACCTTCGTGTCTTGACCCACCCCTGGGGAAGGCAGCTGCCATGTCTTGAGGACACTGAAGCGATCCATGAAGAGGCCCATGGAGAAGAGCTGCAACACCTTCCAACAGCCAACACCAACTCGCCAGCCGAATGAGTGAGCCATCCTGGGAGCTGCCCCTGCAGCCACCAGGACCTTCGGATAATGCAGCCCTGGAGGACAATGATGACCCTCTCCTCAGAAGCTCTGAGCCAGAGCCAAATTCTCAGCTCGTGGAAATTGTGAGAGACAGTCAGTGATTGGTATTGTTTTAAGCCACTAAGTGTGCAGGGTAGCAATAAATAACAATCCCAACACCTATGTTAAGAGTACTGGTCCTCTGTTACCCAACCCCGTCATCTCCTGACCATTTTCAATTTAGTACCCCAAAGTTTTCTGATACCAAAACCTGATGAAATAATTTTTATTATTTTTATATAAGGAAACTTGATAGTCTGTGGTTCAGTAAATATGATTTAATTAAGTAGGTTGCATTTTTTAAAAAATAAGTGATTTGGAAAAAGACTCGTGGAGTTAAGCAGGATATTAATTTTCTTTGCAGTTCCACTTGATAGAATGTCAGTGGCATTTCAACAAGTACTCTTTTCTTCAATTGCTTTCTTTATATGGTGGCATTTTGGCAATGGGATTTCTCTTCTGTGTGGTAGCATTTCTGAAATAGTTATATGCATGTTTCGTTGTTTGTTTGTTTTCTAAATAGTAGGTTGACCAAAAAAGCTCCCTGTTTCAATTTGTAAAGTGGTGTACTTCAGCAGAAACCTGGGATGGCTTTGTCAGTGTTTTTAAGCACCAGAGAATTTTAGTTTCTGTGATTCTCTTCTCAGCCTAATTCAGTGCGGGGAAGAGTTTCTGTCACCAAAAGTAGCTAGCAAGGATTGGACCTGTGTGTATGGCATACTGCTCCTAATAGGTCTAAATTCTATTTAAGCAGGCCCAGGCGCCCAAGCCAATTAGAGAAAATGGAACCTGGCAGATGGAGAGATGCTTACAGGGTCCCCCGAGGAATAGAGGTTTTAATCACAGCCCAGTGTGAAGAACACTTAACGGAGATTTGGAGATTATTAGAACCCATTAGCACCTTGTGAGCCATAGCAATCAAGGGTGCCTTTTGCTTTAAACTATAGCCTTCCACTTTCTCCCAGAGACTGCAAAAGACCAGGTTTGGGTGGTTACTTGGAGCAACTACGTTTGCTGGATTTCACTCTAAGGAGCTCCTTAAATTATAGCGGGAGGGACTATGGGACAAGTCCAGGGTCCTTGCCTTAATTCCTTCCATTCCTATAGTCTTCTGGTTGGCAGGTTATTCTTCCAAGGAGAGGTCTTCATTCTGACACCCTGTACCCATCCACCTTCCTTTCTCCAGTGCCCTGGGTAACCTCAAAAGGACATATTTGGGGTTGGGAATGTTGGTTAGAGATGCCAGACCTGAGCACCTCTCCCCATTCACCTCCCTGCATGGAGGCACC
This sequence comes from Mustela nivalis, assembly GCF_964662115.1. Lineage (NCBI taxonomy): Eukaryota > Metazoa > Chordata > Mammalia > Carnivora > Mustelidae > Mustela > Mustela nivalis. Next base: position 77,320,763 of record NC_139029.1, on the reverse strand, counting down.
ACGGTGGCGTGGACATTGGCACACAGGATCTGAATGAAGTCAGGGCTCTATCATTTGCCATCTATGTCACCTGGACAAGTCATAGAACCTCTTTGAAGCTAGTTTTTAACCTTCCAACATGCATTCCTTCTAGTGTTATTGTGAGGATGATGATGATGATGATGATAATGATAATAATAGTTGACAGTTATTAAGCATTCCTTATGTGCCAGGCATCGTTCTGAGTATTTTATGAATATGAACACATTTGATCCTCACAACGACTTTATGAAGCAGGCACTTTCATTAGCCCCATTTTACTGATGAGGAAGCTGAGGCACAGAGACGTTAGGTCACAGGGTTGACAAATGCCACAGAGAGGCTTCAAATCTGGGCGGCCTAACCTGAACTGACGCTCTTAATGCCGCACTGTAGTGTTTCCATGGAGGTGTCAGGGTTAATTAGTAATATCAGCTATTAGTATTTGGCTCGTCCTCCCAAGTTGCAAGCTGCTTAATCTGGGCCATGCTGCCATTGTTGTCACCGGGATGTTGGCGGGATGTGAGGCTCAGCCACCAGCCCCACACTAAGTGACAGTCTGAGAACTCCTTCCAGTAACAGGATCTTGAATTACCTCTGACTCTGGTGAGCATGTTGTCTGACGCCATCTGGCAGATTTGGGCGCTGGTCACTTGATGGCGGCCAAGCAAGGACTCTTGAACAGAGACGAGCAGGCAGAAAGCCAAGCTCTACCCAGGGTCATCTGCAGCTGTTATCAATCAGGCTGGTGGCAGAGGATGAGGAAGTCAGCAGGAGCACTTTTATCCCAGGCTGAACACAAGGCTGTCAGCTGGAAACACAGCCCTTGCTCTCGGGTAATTCCTAACTTCCTATTGGAAATAAACAAAAAGCCCGCTCTACTGAATTTCCCACTTGGCTTCACGGCTTGGCAGCCAGCCCCTAATGCCTATCACCTAAGATAGCAAAGATAACTGCTGAACTAGAACAAAAAGGATGGGAAAGGCCATCCCCTCCCTGACCTCCGCTCCACTGAGCCACTGATCCTGTGGGAACCCAGATGCATCAGGATTTTCCAGCCTGGAAGGGTACTGGGCATGGGATGGGGAGGAGTGTTGGGAGAGGGGAGGACTGAGCAGAAAGCCAAAAGAAGGAAAGGAGTGCTGAGTGAGTAGGGGAACAGACCCAAATACCCTCTTCTGACTCATGGTCCCCTGAACCTTGCTGGAAGTCCCAGGAGCAGGGACTCAGGGCCCACTGACTGAGTCCTCTAGGGGAGGGCATCCTAGCCCTGATGGGTTGGCAGGAGTTGGGGAGATCTTGGCTGGGGATTTAGAGGTTGTGCTCTGTGGGATTGAAATGGATGGCCCGGGTCACAGCCCTGGCGGGAAGGCCCCCTTCCCACAGTGCACTCTTAACTTTCTTTATGTCTGTGTCTGTGGGAAAGAGCATCTTTGTGGGTATGCTGACTTTCCTAGGCCTGAAAGCTATTGTCACTATGTCCTGCAGCAACGAGCCGCCTTCCAGGGGACAGGATACCTGCCTGATATGATTTGATTTGACTTTGCTCCGGTGATGAAAATGCCTTCCTATTTATGATTTCGTGCCACCCCATCACAAGTGTAGGGTTTTCAAGGCTGGGGTTTCAGAAACTTTTTTCATCCTGCATGTGCTGAACTCCATTTCTGGTTATCCCATCATGCCTAAGGGCAGGGTGAAGGACATAGTATGTGAGGCTCAGCACAAAGTGAAAAAAATGGGGCATTCAGAATTGCAAGATGGTAATGGCAGAGCATGAGGCTAAACATGGGGTCTTCATGAGCTCGGAGCCTTGTACCAGTCACATCCATGAAGCTGGCCTTGCCTCAGGCTGAGAGGCTAATTTTCTATTGGCAAGGTTAACTGAGTCAAAGATGGCACAGTATACATTTTTAGTCTTTTTTTTTTTAAATTTTTAGAAGGCTGTAACAGTATTAAAAGATCAAAGCATAAAGATTTTAGTCATTACTGGGTGTATAAAAATATCCAGGACACCAAACTTGGGCGAGCTGAACATGTAGTCATGTCACTCACTAACACATGACTGTTTTTGATTGCTGTGTGTCATAAACCACATTTCCCCCCAGCCTTGGTACCACTGCCATTCCCGTCTCACAGGCTTCTCTGTGGCTCTGAAAGCACCTCTTCTAACTGGAATGGGGGTCACCCTCAGGATGTGCCAGTGGTCACACAGCCATGCTTATCAGAAGGAGCCAGTTCCCAGGGGAAGGGGAGTTTAGCTCACAGTCAGAGAGCTGGAAACCCAGGAACCAGATCTGGAAACCCAGGAACCAGATCTGGGAGCTTAACATGTATGATGAGAAAGAAAGTAGTTCAGTGTTTGGCAGGCAGGTCAAGGTCAGAATTCCAGGTTAGAGGCAGTGCCACATCTAGACCCACCAGTCTCCTGGATGAGGAGGCAAGGAGGCATGTCACCCTCAGAGCAAAGAGCCAAAGCCCACCTCCCCCATCCCTTTTCACCCCCCACCCATTGTCTCATGGGTCCTATTCTTTGGGACTGGCTCCAGTGTCAACCTGTGTAGACCTGAAAGGTCCTAACTAAGGATGCTGGATTTACCAAATCAAAATACAGGACCTGTGGTTAAATCTGAGTTTCAGATAAATGATGAATAATGTTTCAGTATAAGGATTACATGAGATCTTTTATCTAGCAGCTCTAGCCCTAAACCTGTATCTCGTTGCCTGACTCTGGACAGCTTCTGTAGGGCTACAGATGCTCCCCCAGCTGACGCTTTTCCCACCAGAGTCTTCCATCTGGTATTCCTGGACTTGGCCACTGGTTCTGCCCTGGCCTGCCCAGCCCTCTGGTGAGGGACCTCATGGGCATGCCGTCAGAGAAGCTGTTAGCGGCCATGGACGACGCCGGTGCCAGGCATAGACTCATCTCTGACCTGCGGCCAGGTCTGCTCAGCCTCAGCACATTCCTTCCCAGTTCAGCTCATCTTTGGCACGGAGACCAGCAGTGGAGGGAGGGCTAAGCACAGCTCCATCCCACACACCCCACCCCCACTGAGGATGCTCAGGGTGGGTTCCCACAGGGTGGCTTAGGGGGTGTTCCTTAGACAAGTTTTTCCCTCGATTTCATTTCATTTTTAGTCTTTCTGTAGATGAGTGTGAAAAGTCTCAAGTGTCAGGAATGTGTCTATTTCCTTAGAGCATGTCACTCAGTCCTCACAACAGGACTACGAGGTGGCTAATAGTGTCCCTATTGGGGGATGAGAAAACTCGGGTCCCACGGCTGAGTGGGACCTCCCATGGCTGTCTAATGGCTGGCAGGTGCCAGGGCTTGAATTCTGAACCTGAGTCTTCTAAATCCAAGTCTGTGCTCTCTCCATCATGGCAGAAACGTCACCATTAATTATTTGGTCATACCTTACTCTCCAGTCTGATCCCCAGGTCTTTGTCATGCTGTCACTGAAACACGTCTGACACCCCTTTCGTCCCAGGCTCTCATGTGGCTGAAGGGGGCTCTTGGTTGATCTTCTGCTTCGAGGCTCTGCCCTCACCAACTCATCCATGACTTAAACTTCGCTTTGTGTAAAGCGCATCAGGTCACTTAACCCCCAGCTGACAAACGGCCATACGTCCACGTGACCTGCAGCTGGGGTTCTCTGACTTGACCTACCCAGGGAGCTTTTTATTTATTTATTTTTTTAAGATTTTATTTATTATTTATTTGACAGACAGAGACCACAAGTAGGCAGAGAGGCAGGCAGAGAGAGAGGAAGGGAAGCAGGTTCCCCACCAAACCGGGCTCGATTCCAGGACCCCGGATCATGACCTGAGCCACCCAGGTGCCCCCCCCCCAACTTGGGAGCTTTTTAAAATTCAGATTGTCACGCTCCATCCCAGAGCTTCAGCTTCAGCAGGTCTGGGGCCAAGCCTAGAATCTGCATTTTCACAAGCTCAAGGTGCTTTTCATGCAGGGGATCCAGAGCCACCCCCCACACACACTCCAAGAAAGGCCTGTGGGGTAAAAGCCAAATCCTAACATGGTGTAGAGGGTACTCCCAGACTGGTCCAAGGTCTGTTTTCAGTCTCATCTTCTAGTTCCCCAGCCTCAGCCAAGGAGCCTGTATCCCCTCAACTGGACTCCTTGCTTCCCCCTTCTACCCTCTCTTTGTGCCCCTTTACCCCCCATACCTGTGTGGGTCCTAGAAGAGGGGGTAGAGGATCAGGGCTATAGAGCCTGATTGCAAAATTGCTTAGCCTCCCCATGCCGCCAGTTCCTCAGCCATTAAGTGGAAGAACATTCTTACCCTAAGAGCATTAAGAGGAGAATTACTAACTGTGAAGTACTTAGAGCAGAACCTGGGACATAGAAAGCACTCAGTGAAAGTTAGCCATTATTACTTTTTATTGATATAGCTTTGCTCCTTTTGCCTCCTCTTCCTGGGATTTTGTGCCCTCCTTTTATCACCTGGAAAAATTCTTTTCATCCTTTAAGGTCCCGTTTAAGAAGCCGTAGTCTCTGTGAGATCTTCCTGGGCTTCCTCAAGCCCCATTAATTATTGCTCATCCATTCCCCTATAATTATTGCTTTATGTTCTTTATTCACACTATCACATTGTATTAGGGAATCAAACATGTTCTATCTACATACGTGAGCAGCCTGAGAGCACCTACCTTTCTGGAAGACTTAATGTAATGCCTGGCATGGGCACCTGGGTGGCTCAGTCAGTTGTGTGCAACTCTTGTTTCGGCCCAGGTCATGATTTCAGGGTCCTGGGATGAAGCCCTGCATTGGGCTCTGCAGAGTCTGCTTGTCTCTTTCTCTCTCCCCACTTGCACTCTCAATCACTCTCTAAAATAAATAAATAAACTCTTTTAACATATAATGCCTAGTGGGGTCCCTGGGTGGCTCAGTCGGTTAAACATCTGGCTTTGGCCCAGGCTATAGTCTCAGGGTCCTGGGATTGAGTCCCACATCAGTGGGGAATCTGCTTCTCCCTGTCCCTCTGCCTGCTGCTCCCCATTTGTGCTTTCTCTTGAATAAACAAACAAATAGATCTTAAAAAAAAAAAAATATATATATATATATATACACACACACACACATATATATATATAATGCCTAGCACATTAAATTCCTCATTACCTCTCCCCATTCCATAAAATTGGATATTAGATCTATTAGTTTAGAATTGAACTTCTGGAGCTTTTTTTTTTTTTTTTTTATCTATTTGAAAGAGAAAGAGCCAGAGAGAGAGAGAGCATGAGCAGCAGGCTGGGGGGTGCTGTAGGGGCAGAGGGAGGAGAAGTAGACTCCCCACTGAGCAGGAAGTCCAATGGGGGGCTCGATCCTGGAACTCTGGGATCATGGCCTGAGTGAAAGGCAGACACTTAACAGGCTGACTTCCCCCAGGTGCCCCTGGGAGCTTTTTACTTAATTTAATAGTTATACTATTAAATTAGCTCTTCTTCCCACCCCTTCCTACCACTCTCCCTGTTTTCTTTCTCCTAGATTCTTCAAAGATTCATCACTGTGGTCAGTGTGTAATGACTAGCCTGAGAGGATTGTTTTGCATTCCAAATGCCTTATTTGGGAACTAATGCTCACCACCCACTCATAGACACGGCCCTTATTTCTGGTAGGCAGGAATGTTCTTCTTCTGCTCTACAGAATCCATAAGAAGGCTGCCAAATGCTGTACTTTGAGTAGATGTGTCCAAGCCTCGTAAATAAGATTGGCTTCTATCAGCAGAGGATAGGGGCTTGTCTGGTAGTTTCCGGACAAGAAACATAGCTGCCGTGGTCCAAGGACCACTTTATCTAATAAATGAATAAAGAAGCTTTTTATAGACCTATGAAAACTTTTATGATTTGAAAAACTATATAAACTTTTCAAAATAAAAAGAACCTATGAAATCAAAATTAATAAATATTTAAGTGAACATCTGTGAAATGGAACATGACTCCAGCTCATATCTCCATCTGAACTTGGCTCTTACGTTGTTAAATACGTTATATTTCATGGTGAGGTGAGAGAACATCTTAGTAAGTTTTGATATGGAACACGGTCTCCAAAAGTAGGAGTGCTTGAGGTTTAGACAAGTCTCCAAGTGGCCTCGTGTTGCCCGCTATGACAGAGCTCATTGCTTTAAATGGTGTGGACTTGAGTGAGAGGAGAGGGCCCTTATCTGGATGGTCAGATCAGGAGATCATGTGGAGTGCCTGCAAAATTATCCTACAGTCCAGGCTTCTGACACAACAGAACGTTTCTGTCGAGGGTTGTTTCTGTTTTTAGACACGGTGGCCTCAGGCAAGGGTGTCCAGGTCTAGATCACTTCTGACCAAGCCAGACAGTGTTCTAGAAGCTCAGATCCACCAAACGTGGAATCCCCATTGTTTTTATTTCATCAACTAATACTTGCAGAACCCTGCTGGATTTCTCGCCCTGGGGATACAGCAGTGACTCGGACAGGCACAGCCCCTGCCCTCAGAATGCTCATGGTCTGGTTATAAAAACAAAGCCGCTAGGTCACAGGGAAGGGCAGGGTGCTGCGGGTGTTTGTCAGAGAGGTGAGTCTGGGGGTCAGGGAGGACTTCCCAGAAGAAGTGGCATTTAAGTCCTGATCACTGAAGCCTGAGGATGAGTGAACTGGGTGGAAAGCCTTCTACACACCACTGTGCCCCCCTAAACGTGGTCTCTATCCTGTGCCACCACTCAGGTGACAAGCCATCTTCATCACCCAATGACCCCTCTTTGGATTAATTGGATTGGATTGATTGGATCATTGGATTGATGTGCGGGTGTGTCCTCCAGCTCGGACAGGCAGGGTGGTGCCAGGGTTGGGCATCCTGTGTGTGCCCACTCTTCTGAAGCCCCTCCAGGGCTACCCAGTCATAACTCTGAATGCCTTGGGTCTGGGCCTTGGGTTCCTGAGTTCTGCTGGATCGACAGCTGGCTCTGCCTGTTTTGCTGGGACCCATCTCTCCTTCCCCCTCCTCTATCCCCCTCCCCACCGCCTTTTGCCCCAGCCTCTGCTTGTGATGGCTGGCCCCTGGGTGGCCTGTGCAGAGCTGTAAGTCTGCCACCACCTGTTTCCAAGCCTCACTCCTGCCCTGGAACACCATGCCCCTGCCTACCCCATGTGACCTCTTTTGAGGTCAGCCCAGGCCAGATCACAACCTCATATTGCCTCCCCTCTGGCCTCTCTGACTACGGGAGCCACCCTTTTGCAGTCCTCGCATTTCTCTCTGGCTCTTTCCTCAGGTTCAGCCACACCATGCAGCAGATCACACAGGAATGCTGTGGGTTCTAGAGCGTTATTTCCCAAACTGGGGCATCCAATGAATGCTAAAGATGTATCTGTGCATCCCAGTTTGAGGAACACTACATTGGAAGATAAATACAGGCACTTCAGATAACATGATTGTAAATACAAACACAAATGTGTACCTGAAACCACGGCAACACTTAGCTGTCAGGCAGTCAACCACATGTCACAAAAACGGTTATTTTTATTTTATTTTATTTTTTTTTTTAAGATTTTGTTCATTTATTTGAGAGAGAGTGCGAAAGAGAGCATGAGTAGAAACCAGTGGGTTTTCTCCAAAAAAAATGTGGCCTTACGTCATTTCAGCAGGAAGAGGAAGTGGGTCTTCATTGGAGGAGAAAGCTCGAGATTACAGCAGGGGAGGTGATGGTTTCCCATCTCAGGTAACCCCTGTCTGTAAGCTGGCAGGTCCCACCAGGCAGCTCACTCAGGCACCAATGATGGGTCCAGAGGCCTGGCTCTACCCTGTGCCACCACTCAGGTGACAAGCCATCTTCATCATCCAATGACTCCTCTGGTGTGCGGGTGTGTCCTCCAGGGGGAGAAATGTATTATTGTTATTGACCTTCAGCCTCTCTGTCGGCTGACAGAGGCAGCCACCCTCTTCACCTCAGTAATCTCGAGCTTTCTCCTCCAATGAAGACCCACTTCCACTTCCTGCTGAAATGACGTAAGGCCACATTTTTTTTGGAGAAAACCCACTGGTTTCTACTCCTCAAAGACTGGATTCCGGTTTTAAGTTCTGCTTTTTGGATTAACTTGTCTATTGCCTGTGTGGCCTAATGCTTGAAAGAAAAAAAAACATTATTTGGGTAATAGTTAAACTACACTAACACGCAGTGGGTCAAGAGCTCTGAGCAAAGGAGGCCTAGAAAGGAAAGAACATGTGTGTGCACACACATGCACACACACGCACACACATAAATCCCAGCCAGCAGTGCTGGTGTCTCTTGGGAGAGGAAAGGGTGCTGGTCTGTGGTGATGTTCATCTGAGGGGCTCAGAGGTTCTCGCAGGAAAGGTGCGCTGTAAGTCCCCCAGCGAAGTCCTTGGGGAGGGGCTCCTTCGAAGCTCTGCTCTGCCCCTAGACCAGTTCAAGTATGCTTCCCAGGCATGCTGTGGGAAGGGAAAAGAGAGAGGACAATTGAACACAAAGAGACCCCTGACTCTGTGAATTAATCTGATCATTACTCCCTTGCTCAAAAGCCTCTTTCGTCCCCCACTTCCGACAGAACAAAACCCAAACTCCTTAGTCTGCATCCAGGACACTTTCTTGGGAGTTCTCTTCTGTATGCTCTCTTTCTTTTCATATGAACTGTATTGACCTCAGCCTCGGTCCAGATGGGTTTCCCAGGACCAAAGCAGGTTTTATATTAGCAGATCAGTTTGTATCTTTACTCCATATTACTGGTTTAATTTTGGATCTTACATGTACTTTGTAAAGATTCAGTGCCTATGTTTCAGGGTACCTCCCTCCTCTTCTTGACTTTTCATGTATACATTCAGTGCTCTCAAAAGCAATTTCTAGGGGCGCCTGGGTGGCTCAGTGGGTTAAAGCCTCTGCCTTCAGCTCAGGTCATGATCCCAGGGTCCTGGGATCGAGCCCCGCGTCGGGCTCTCTGCTCCGCGGGGAGCCTGCTTCCTCCTCTCTCTCACTCTCTGCCTGCCTCTCTGCCTACTTGTGATCTCTGTCTGTCAAATAAATAAATAAAATCTTAAAAAAAAAAAAAAGCAATTTCTACATCCAAGATATTTTAGTAAACTGCATTCCACTGAAGAAGAAGTTTACTTTTTTTTTTTTTTTTTTTTTTTTTTTTTTATAATCCAGCTGATGGATAAATGACCCAAGATGTCTAAGACTGAGGGCAAGGGGTAACGTCCGGTATCTCCTAGCTCTCCACAAATGTCTTCTCACTGTTTTGTGTTTATGAACATAACCCATCCCACTCCATAACCCCCCTTGTTAGAACCATCAATTGTTTTTCTGCAAAGAATCCTCTAAGAATCACGTGGTGTTGGTCTATAGCCTTCAGTAATTCCAAGACGCTTTACTGGACGGAATCAACCTTCGATGAACTTGAGTCTCCTTGTCTCCCTGGTAGAAAGCTGCTTCTGAATATTTACAAAGAGGGAACTTAGGGTTTTCCTCTCCTCTAAGGTCCTCCTCCGGATGGGAATCTGGGTGAGTCTGGTTTGCTGGGCTGCCGTGGACCATTACAGGGAGAGGAAGTACCTCATTCGGTGCCTAGATCATCCTTGAAGACTTCTTAAAAAGTGGCCTAGAATCTAGAATCTAGTAAAGATCAGATTCCCAAATTCCTTTCCCATTAAAACCTGGTAAAACGCTGCCCAGATCTCAGTTTTACAATTTATGTGCTGCTTTTCCGGGGCCTCAGATACTAGGCCCACTGGCAGAAGGTCTAGGGTGCAGAGCCAACCCCTCGCCTTCTGCAGCTACTGCTTGGGTGTATTAGGTGTTTGTCTAGAAGAGATCTCGTTGCTGCACATCAGGCAGGGGAGGGGGCCCCCGCTGGCCGGAGCATGGTCTGTATCCAGAGATTCTGGAGTTGCTACACAAGGAGAAGTCAAACCAGAGGGTAAGGGAGACCTCTTTATCTCCTTGTGGACATTTTCAGGGCTTCAAGGTTGTACAGCAGACCATGTGGCTGAAGGACAGTGGGGGCTCCCTGGGGTGGGGGGTGAGAGGAGGTGGTGGGGAGCCCTAGGTAGAGAACCAGTGGGTGACACGGGCAGCCTGGCCATCACCAGGGTCCTGGCTTAGGACACACTCTTTTAACTCTGCAGCCATGGCAGAAGTCACTTTGTAAAGTGCAGGTCTTTGTCCAAACTGATTTTCCTTTCTAGCCCTCCTTCCTTTTCTGCCCACCCCTGCCTCTCAGCGCTGACTCTTCTGTCCCTACAGCTTCTCGGGCCTTCCAAAGTTCCTCTGGCATCGAGCTCCTTGCCTTGGGACAGGTTCTACACCCAGGGTCCTGTTCTGAGCTGCCTGTCCTGCTGATGTTGGCTTCCTACTGTGAGGCTGGTTCTAGGAACTTCTTTCTTTTCCCTAAATATGCTAATTAGTTTTTTCCCCTTTTCTCTCTGTCCTTTTCCATGAAGAGCAGAGTATCTCTTGGGCCTGCTGACACTGGGAAGAAGTTACTTGCCAGGTGTTTCATGGACCTGTTTCACGGGTTTGCCTGGCAGGCCAACTTCTGGGGCTCTGGCGTCAGAGTCCTCCATGCCTTGTTGGCCCAGGCAAGGTGGGGTGGGCGAAGAGAAAGCCTACCCACCCCAAATTTGCAGCCTCAGAGCACTGGGCCCTCTGCTGGCTGCTCCCCTGGGGAGTCCCAGATAGGACTGTTTGTGAAGAGATACTGAGTGTTAATACCATCTACCCTTGACCTGCAGAGGAGAGTGTAGATTTTGGAACTTCTTTTGGAAGCTTTCAGTCATTCGCTGTGTCAAAGGGAGAGAAAGTGGCTTGGATTCAGGTGGCAATATTTTAATATCTGCTCTTTATTTATGTAAGACACTGGCTTCCCACTGATGTTGTCCTCTCGTTTTGGACATGTTTTGATAGCTGAGTCCCTGACCTCACGCGTCCTTCCTTTCCAGCTCCCCCCCCACCCCTGACCCCACACCTCTCTACAATAAAACAGACCCATCAGAGGACTGAGCAGGCCCAGAGGCCTTTCCCTGGCATGGAATTGCTGTTGTACTTCTCCCAGATTTTTTTTTTTTAAAGAGAATAGATTAAGATTTATGGAAAATAACAAAGATAGACTAGAATTCCCATATACCCCTCACCTGATTTGCTCTGTTGTAACATCTCACATCACTAGGGTACATCGGCCATGCCAAGAAACCAACACTGGTACATTACCATTAAGTAAACTGTACCTGTTAGTCAGATTTTACTAGTTTTCCCACAGAGCCCTTTCTGTTCCAGGATCCCCTCTAGGATAGCACATTGCATTTGCTTGTCCTTAGTCTCCCTGGCCTGTGATAGCTCCTGACTTTCCTCGAATAAAAGACTTTGGCAGGGGTGCCTGGGTGGCTCAGGTGGTTAAGCATCTGCCTTCAGCTCAGGTCATGATCCCAGGATCCTGGGATTGAGTCCTGCATCAGGCTTCTTGCTCAGCTGGGAAACTGCTTCTCCCTCTGCCTGCTGTTCCCCCCCACATGTGCTCTCTCTCTTTGACAAATAAATAAATAAAACCTTAAAAAAAAAAAGACCTCTGCAGTTTGGAGGACTACTGGTCAGGTATTTTGTAGAATGTCCCCCAATTTGCATTTGGCTGATGCTTTCATCATTGTTAGACTAAGGTTCTACGTTTTGGGAAGGAAGACCACAGAGGTGAAGTACTATTCTCATCACCGTCTATCAAGTGTACACATCTTCAACATAAGTTCTCGCTGATGTGAACTGTCCCATTCCTGTCCCCTCTTGGCAGACTGCTCTCCTGGAAAGCAAGTCCACACTCAGCGGACAGGGAAGAAAAAGCTGAGTTCCATATTCTGGAGGAGAAGAATCACATCTATTATCTGGAGTCTCCTGTAGGAGAGATCCCAGAGATTTTTTTAAAGCAAGTCAGAAATACCCTCCAGCACTTAAAAGAAGGCCAGTGGTCCCTGATGCATGGACTTTGCAGGGCTGGTACCACAGACCCCATTTTAGCAAGTGTCCATAAATCCATGGCGCCCTGCTGGGGGCTGAAGGGCTATTGCAGGAAAGGAGGCTGAATCTAGACCCCAGCCATTGCAGAGGACGATCACATAGGATTCAACAATATTTTTGTACTCCCACTGTCTGCCAGTGCCAGGAACTGATGCAGCAGCAATCACAAGTGTGGTGAGGAATAAGAAGGGGAGTTTGAGGTGTTCTCGGGGGAGTTCATTTAGGGGGCATCCGTGAAGGCCTCTCTGTGAGGATGTGTTTCAGTTGAGATGTGAGGGGGAAGAGCGGGAGGGAGCCACGTGGATGGGAGGTGGGGATGCTGGGGGTGAGAGGGAGAAAAGCCCACCAGGCAGAGAGAACAGTATGCACGTCAGAAACAAACTCGTGTCAAGAGAGACATCTGGAAGAACTGAAAGGAGACCAGGATGTCTGGAACTGAGAGGTATATATAGAAAGAAAACTTTGTTTCCTGGAAAAATCACATGATAATTGAGTCATGTGGATGAGTTCTAGTTCCTTAAAATGAACTTGTTCTGTAGACTTCAACACATACAGCTCAGTGATATTTTACTAATAAGTTTATAGCTCTAATATTCTGCTAAATTTAGGTAGAAACTAAAGTTCAAGAGTTCCAGAAATTAAATGCTGAAACTGAACATGTGTATTAGACTAGAAAGCTATGTCAGAGCATTTCCGCATTCAGGAGCAAGGCTTTCATTTCCCCCACATTCTGGGAGTGGTAGCCACTCCCCAGACATTGCTCTCTTCTGAAGAGAGCTGACTCCCTTGGGGCTGCCCACATCCATGACTGGTTGACACCGGTGTCGAGGTCTGGCTCCCTGGCCTCTGTTGGAGACGACTCTGGAAGGCCGTGAATGCCAGCTTCATGGCTCCCAGGGAAGGCTGAGGCCTCTGGGACAAGCACATCTCAGTTCATCTCTCCCCCTGCCGAACCCCACCTCTCTCACAGCCTTGCAGGGGTCATTTCTGAGAGCACTCTCCAATAAACCACCTGTATGCAAATTCCTGTTTACACATCTGATTTTGGGGAGAACTTGACCTATAGTAGCTCTACGCTGTATTGGTTTCCTAGGGCTACTGTGACAAGTAACCATAAACCGAGCAGTTTAAAACAATAGAAATTTATCCTCTGTCAGTTCCAGAGACCAGAAGGTCACAACCTTGGCATCAGCAGGGCCACGTTCCCTACAAAGGCTCCCAGATGAATCTTTTCTTGCCTGTGTCAGCTTCTGGGGGCTCTCTAACTCGTCTCTGCCTCAGTCTTCACTTGCCTTTCTGCCCATGACTATGTTGCTCTTTTCTCCTCTTCCAAGAACTTGCAGTTGCTTTTACTGCCCACACTAGCTCAGGATGATCTCCTCTTGAGATCCATAACATCTACAAAGACCCTTTTTCCAAATAATAATAATATCTAAAATTTCTGGGTGGGCCTTTTTTGGGGGACCACACTCCAACTACTACACACGCTTAAATATTAAAAATGTTATCCCCTGGGATGGGAGTGTGTCTATAGATTATTTAAATTTTCCTCTTTGTACTTTTTTGCTTATTTCAAATTTTTTGCAATGTGTGTTACTTTTGTAAGAGTCTTTTTTTTTTTTTTCTTTAAGTTGGTAGTTGGACCTAGACCGTATAGTCTGGATTAAAATGTACCTGCTCTCTGAATTGGGGGCAAGATACAATTCTCTGAATGGCGACCATAGATTCGCTGAAGGACTCTCCCATTATAAAGCTATTAGATCCTGAATTTTAAAAGATTTATCTATTTGAGAGAGAGAGCGCACCCATGTGAGACCATATGAGTGGGGGGAGGGGCAGCATATCCTATATTAGACTCATTTACTCCATGTGTATTTTTGAGTGCCTGTGAGGTACCAGGAAATGTTCCATGCACTTGGGACATATTGGTGAACAAAAGTAGCAAAAGTCCGGTGCTCGGGGTGCTTATGTTGGGTGGGATATAGACAGCGAGCATGTCATAGTGTGCTAGAAGGTCATGAATGTCATGGGGTGGAGAGGAAGAGTAGTGTGGGAGGAAGAAATGGATCGCGGGACAGAAAGCTCTGAGGGGTGGTATTTAAATGAAGTAGGCCTCATAGGGTGTCCCTTGCTTGTTGGTTCCTTTGAGCCCTTCAGTACATCGCTGCCTGGAGAATCAGCTAATAACAGCTTGGAGGGCTTGTTCCTCTCAGAGATATTTGTAGGTGAGTGGATGTGGGAAGAAATTCCTGAGAACTCCACCCCCAGACCCAGCATACTTGGGTATGGATGGCAGGTCAGGGGTAGGAGAAGCACCGTGGTGGGACATGTGAGGCAGAAGGGACATTCCATCACTTTCTGCCATCCTCTTCTAGAGCTCATCCCACAGGAAGGGCCCCCTCTCAAAAATCCCACTAGGAAAAAACTTCAAAGGAGAGGGTCCTCTGCCACCGAGGGTTGGTGGCAGGAGGGGCCCCAGGGTTGCTCCTGTGGATAATCAGTTGCCCTTGTAGACGCTGCCTCACCATGCTGGCCGGAAGCAAGCATTTTTTTTTTTAAGATTTTATTTATTTATTTGACAGAGAGAGATCACAAGTAGGCAGAGAGGCAGGCAGAGAGAGAGAGGAGGAAGCAGGCTCCCTGCTGAGCAGAGAGCCCCATGCGGGACTCGATCCCAGGACCCTGAGATCATGACCTGAGCCGAAGGCAGCGGCTTAACCCACTGAGCCACCCAGGCGCCCCGGAAGCAAGCATTTTTTGAAAGGTGATAGCTTGATGTACCCCCGTGGACAAAAAGAAGGATTTAAGGCAGCTTTCTGAATTCTGCAGGCTCTGCTTACATGTGTAAGCTGGGTTGGGTCTATCTCTCAGGGGTTTCTAAATAGTCCAACAAACAAGGGCTCCCACGTATACCTTGGCCTGAGGTCAGTCTTGGCCAAGTGGGAGCGGCCTGGAAGGCACTACTCCTGTGATAGACACAGACCTCAGAAGACCACTTACGATGAGCCTGGCGGGATGGCAGCCCTTTCTGGTGGAGCCCCAGCTGTCAGCAGCTGACATCTGAACTCAAGGGGCCCCTACTCCCCTTTCTAAGACTGCCCTTATTTTTCACTTAGCCTTATCTCCCCAAGCACTGGCCAAGGCCCAGTGGGATCAATTTCTGGCCCTTGTTATTCATTTTATTGCCACCCAACCTGTTGGTCCAAAACCCCTTTTGCCCTAGACAGAGGGCCAGCCCTTTCTTCCAGGTCTGCAGGGACAAAGGCCCTTCCATGAAGTCCCCAGAGGGAGGGGGCCAAGTGGCTTCTTTCTCGCACTGGAATGTGACTTCTTTTTCTAATTAGAGACCACACAGGATGGAAAATATGAGCAAGGCAGCCTTTTTAGCGTAAAAACCCACCGCCCTTTACCAGGAAGAGCTGTGGGGGGACCTGATTCCAGTCCCACCTGTTTAGAACCTCTGGCCTCCTTCACTGGTTGTCATTTAGCCTCATTTGCCTTTGCCTGCCCCCAGTCCAAAATCAAGGTTTTGTCTCTGGGACAGGTTTGTTTCTCTGGGCATGTCCAGTCCCCATGGTCAACCTCCCAAGGCTTGTTTTCTTTTGGCTTGTCTGGTGGGGAAAGATGTTTCAGGCTTTGAGACAAAAATAAAAATCAAACAAACTAAAACCAAGCAGGAAGTCCACATACTTCGTTAAAGATCTGCACTCCAGCCGGGGCATAAAGACAAGGACTCCTCCCAGGAAAGCTGTCGGGAGGACTGGGTCTCAGGACCCTGTGTAGGGGGTAAATGAAGGGCCCATGAAGGCATGAAACCCCTCAACTACAACAGTGGAACCATATGCATTCCTGGTAGGGAGGGCTGGAGCCAAGGAACCATCCCACACGTCACTTCCTTGCCCTGCAGAGTGCCTGAGACCAGATGGCCTTCCCCTGAAGGGAATGGAGGTTTGTCACCACCAAGGTGTCTGCCTCCATATTGATAGGGCAGGCCAGCCAGAGAGCACTGGGGTATGTTTTTCTATTTCCATTCTCCCTGCAAGGTCATCTTTCCTGGCAAATATCTAGCACTCTGCTAAGAGCATCATGTTTCCAGAAGCCCCTTGTTCCCAGGGCCAAGTGAGTGTTTGGTGGGAAACTGTGTTTTTTCAGTCACACTTCTGGGGCTGCCCCGGGGACCTGGGGTCTGTTGGTTTCTTTT
The DNA here is from genome assembly GCF_964662115.1 of Mustela nivalis. NCBI lineage: Eukaryota > Metazoa > Chordata > Mammalia > Carnivora > Mustelidae > Mustela > Mustela nivalis. Next base: position 77,304,546 of record NC_139029.1, on the reverse strand, counting down.
TCTCTTCCCCTGCATTCTGAAGGCTTGTCTGGGAGCTTAAAGATGTGCCCGAAGCCTTCAGTCAGGCCTGCCTCTTTGTTCTTCAGGCAGTGACCTTTATTGACATAATCTCAAACCCCTCCCCCCATCTACTTGAATCTCCCATTCTTTTTGCCCTTTCTGGTTGGAGTGAAGGATTTTACTCTCAGGGGCCTAATCCTGTCACTCTTGTGTGTGACTAATTCCCTCCCCTCCCCCCTCAGCTCCTGGCAAAGACCATGGTGCCTATTTGCCCTATGAGGGGGTCTGCGCCCCTTGTCGGCAATCAAAGCACAAACACATTCCTCTGGGTGATTTCCTGTCCTGAAAATCCAGCCCTTGAACACAAGCCTCCTCTGTTCCCTCATGGCCACCAGGCACTGGGATCGGGACTGCTGGGAGAAGGATTTATGATATAGAAAGTAATAAGTCACCCTTCCAACCTGCCAGCATCTAGTGTGAAAGCAAGTTGTATTGTTGTTTAAACAATATGACTCCCTGGAAAAGAAAAAGTGTCCCCCCAGAGCCTGATGGCTCTCTGGTGGCTACCGTGGCAGACGGTGTGCGAAGGTAACTCAGCAAAGGATGGAGGTTTCTTATCCTCAAAGCAACCCACATACCCCAGCGAGTCAGCTTCAGCTGCCTGATTTCTAAAGTTAAAAAGCACATAATTATGGTATTGTTTGGCTGCCAAGAATTCTGGGTTAATCTCAGTTTTATTTTGACTGCTACCTAAAATAGCTTGTCCCTGAGGACAGCAGCAAAGGCCAGGAGGCCAGAAACAGAAAGGCAGGCCCGAGATCCAAGCAGGCCCTCATTTGGAGTCCCCAGCCCGGGTGCAGAGGTTTGGGGAGGCTCATGGTTACATAGGATCAGGCTTTCAGAGCCAAGGTCACCCCTCACTGCTGCCCTTCTGGAGGCCTTTCCTTCAACCCTGGCCCAGGGCTGCCCTCTCCCTCCCGGGACCCCGTCTGAGCTTGTGGGAACATCAGTAACAGCCATTCCCCAGCACACTCCCTGTCCTCGCACACATTTGGGGCAGCTCCTGGAAGAGTTTGGAGTTCCGCTTCTGTGATCTGGGGAAGACAGGGCAAATCCTAAGAGTTGACGGTTCGGAGTGCTTGGTACATGGCATGCTCAGGTCTGTGCTCACGTGTGTAGTGACACTTTCCGCCCTCACAAGTCCTCGTGGTGGGCACTTCTGCTATCTTCTCAAGCTGTGTGCTTGGAGCCACACAGCTGGTAGGTGATGGAGACAGAATGTGAACCCAAGGAATCCTTGGCCCCCTCCCTGCTTTGCCACACTGCGTTCCCAGGAGCTGAGCCGTCACCATACTCCAGCACTCAGAAAGCCCAGCTGCCGTCAGTTGGGAGAGCTGTATTCGAGTCCTAAGTGTAGACCACCAGAACGGGCCTGGTGAGTGGTGTCTCTCCTTCTTGGAGCATGTATAAAAAGCCTTTCCTTAGATATTCTCTATCGTCCCCTTGTCAACAAACACTTACTGAGGGTCCCACTCTGTTCCGAAGGTCTCTAGTCCATTGGGCTGCAAACTTCTACCAAAATTTCAACACTGTGAAAGGGAGAATCACAATGTGAAGTCACGTGCGTTCTTGTATAGGAATGCTTCCCATATGCAGTCAAGGAGGGCTCCCCGGGGGAGGGGACATTCAAGATTCTGAGCTGTTGGCCTTGGGCTCCAGTCTGAAGGACACGGCAGGAACTGAGCAACCATCCCTCTTCCCCTCACCGCTGGCCCCTACTGTGCTGACTTCACAGGAGCCTCCTCTACCCTTCCTTCCTGCCCCACCTAAATGCCTATGAAATTTTTCCAGCCTGAGGCATCCTTGAACTTCTGAGGCTTCCAGAGCTGCCAGTGCAGCTAGTGCCAGTGGCTGCTATCTACGAGCTCTACCAGGCTGAGCATGGCCTCAGCTAGCGGTGCCCGTGGAGCTGGCTCGGGCTCATTGCAGCTGCTCAACACCCTGACGCAGGCCTGTGGCGGGGCGGGTGGGAACCTGGAGAGGAAGGGACAGGAACAGAGATTGGGTTCCAGTGTGCCTCTTCATTTGTTTTCTTCTCCTCAGCAAAGAAAGGCTCCCAGAACCAGTGTATGTGACATGGGGTAGGGGTGTGGTTTTTTGCTCCTCAGAATGTTCTTTCATTCTACCTTTTCTTGTCACTGTTCATTTCTCTTAATAAAAGTGATTCTGAATACCTTTCTTTGGGAAACAAAAGCCAAAACAACCAAAGGCAGATGGAAGTTTTATGATCTTTGTCTGTGAGTGGCCAGAGAGACTCCTGTAGTGACTTGGGTTCTCTATCAGGCACACTGTGGCTGAGGAAGGGACTGGGGGTGTGAAGGCGGTGCCTTCCAGGGAAGGCAGATGTGGTTGCAGGGGGCTCATTATGAATAACAGAAAACACTCCTTTGACCCTACCACTCAGAAATTCCAAAGGTTCTGAGAGGCCTGGGCCAGGATGAAGGACAAAGACCAAATATATATTTCTTACTATAACACTGTATCACAGGAGATCCTTCCCAGGAGAACAAGGTCTCACAGATGAAGAAAAGATGTGGATTTCATACATGAGCAGATGATCACAGTGCCTGGCACTTAGTGGGCTTACAAAAACAATCATAGCTCTTATCATTATTAAGCATTCAGGGAATGAATGAGTCATTTGAAGGGTGGAGTGAATGGCAGAGGGCTTGGGTGGATGAGGGCGAAAAGATAGTGCAGTAGGAAGCCTCTGGTGATCCCACCCCTGGTGTTCCCACCCTTGGGTAGCCCTCTCCTACGTTGTTCCACAGCGTGGAACAGTGTGGACCGGGAGAATACGGCCTTGCAACAAGCAGTCCTAAGGTGGCCCATGGGGTGAAGAGCGAGGCCTGCAGCCAAAAGCCAGTAAGGAACCAAAGAATTGTGAGCAGCCACATGCAAGAGCTTGGAAGCAGACCAGCCAGCCCCAGTCAAACCTTCCTACGTCTGCAGCCCTGGCCAACATCTTGACCATAAGCTTATGGGAGGCCCTGAACAAGAACCACCCAGCTCAGCCCCTCCCCAGGTGTGACCTTCAGAAACAATCTATCATAAGAGTTTGTTTTAAGTTGCTATGTTTTAGGGTGACTCGTTGCCCAGTAAGAAAGAACTAAAACCGGCAGAGTGCTGGAAGCTACTGAGGGCCGTAGGCCTGCTCTAGAGCATACAGCTTTGGTCTGTAGCTTTGATCAGCTCCCTTAAATGCTCTATCAGTTAGCTTCTGCTGCGTAATAAACCACCCTCCCCCCAATTTAGCAGTTTAAAACAACAACCATTTTACTTAGTTTACAATTGTGAACTCAGCCATTTAGGCTGAGTGGTCCTCAGCCCTGAGTTGGGCTGGGCCATGCTCACTACAGTGCATGTCCCTAGTCAGCTGGCAAGATGACTGGGGCTGCTTGCCCCAAAGGTGCTGAGCTAGGTGACATCCTCGCCCCATCTGGTCTCTTACCCTCTAGCTACCTACCGTGGCCTTATTCGCACAGTGGCAGCATAGTTCTAAGAGTGTAAGCACAGATGTTGTAAGGTCCTTGAGGACCTAGGCCAAGAGCCCCTGCAGCTTTGCAGGATCTGCATGCTAGTTGCTGAAAGGCAAGTCCAGATTCAAGTTGTAGAAAAGTAGATTAAGTAGATTCTGCCTCTTGACGGAAAGAGCTGCAAGGTACTGCAGACATTTTTAAGATCTGTCCAGCCCATTTGTAGTTTCTGCTTCAAGCATCCACACCTCCTTGCCTGAGAGGGTTCTTTGGTCCTAAGAACATATTTAGCCCTCCCAACAGGCAGAAGAAAAGGGCTAAAGAGTCAATGTCCTCAGGTCAACCTGCAACCATTGAGGAGAAGGGAGCTGGTGAACGAATTCCCCAGCTTCCATACTCTGAGCCAATAATTCTAAGGTGTGTTTGGACAGACTCTGAAGGATTGAAGTTTCCCCGAGTGATCAATGGCTCATAATGCGCCCCTCACTGACAGCCCTTCCTTCCTTGTCTGTCCTGCCTCCACTGCCTTTACGTGCTCTGGGGAGCTCTGCCCTTCAGCAAGTGATCCCACATCTTTACTTCACCCACACCCTTGCAGAAGGGTCTTCGTCTGGGGAATCCTACACTAAGACATGGAGGCAGGAGTTAGGTCTCTCTCGGTCTCACCGGGCCAAGCTAAGGAGTTTGAAATTATTCTGGGTGTGATGGATCTTCTGAGGATTTTAAGCAGAAGGAGTATGTGTTTTAGAAACCAAGTGAGCAGCTGAGTAGGAACAAATACCGGTTCACGGACCACGCCCACCCCCAGACCAATGCCCTTAAATCAGTTCTACAGGGTTTCAAGCTCTGGGCTTAAGACTGCAGATCTTTAAAAAACCTTTTTTTTTTTTCCCCCATTTACTTTTCAATAGTAGTATATACACATGGTGCAAAATTAGAAAAACACAAAAGGTCAGATCTATTTTTATAGCCATTTTCACTCCAAAGAAGCAATTAACTATCCATTGTTTCCAGAGTGTTTTAACCCATGGTAGAGTGGGCCTCCTGGAGGCTGCTCCTGGCTCTTCCCTGCTCCTGCAGCGCTTCCTGGGCTCTTCCAACATCTTCCCTGCCTGCAGTCCTCTGCTCAAGGTGAAGCAGTTGTCCCACTGCTGCAGAAGATGCTGACATTCTCGGTCCAAAGGTGACCAGGCAGTGTTGTCAGACATCGGCATCCTTGGCGAGTGCCATTTTTATTTCCTCACCACAAGTAATTGTCAGCTGATGAACGCTACCAAGTGCGTTAATGTTTGCAGCTTGTTCTGACAGAAATTTTTAAAAGTGCACTGTCAAGGCCAAGCCTGCACTCTTTTTTTTTTTTTTTTCTTAAAGATTTTATTTATTTATTTATTTGACAGACAGAGTTCACAAGTAGGCAGAGAGGCAGGCAGAGAGAGGAAGAAGCAGGTTCCCCACTGAGCAGAGAGCCCGATGTGAGGCTCGATCCCAGAACCCTGGGACCATGACCTGAGCCAAAGGCAGAGTCTTAACCTGTTGAGCCACAGAGGCGCCCCAAGGCCAAGCCTGCACTCTTATCTATTAGCTGGGGAGAGGAAGAGACACCCCAGGTCTTTAATTCTCCCAAAGAGCTTCCATCTGTCCACAATGTGACAGAAATGTGTTCAGGTTAATTGCCCTGGTTCAGCCAAACCATCTGCATTTACTTAAATCAATGAAGTCCATAAATAGTTTTTGGGGGTCTGCTGTGGGCCATCTCTGAGGTATTTAGATAATAGTGAGCCACCAGCTCAGGAGTTCAGGGAGGACTGGTGAGGCGTCAGGGCTGAGGGCTTTGAAAACAAAGCTGATGTATGGAGAACCCAGCATCCCTCACCCCTTGGGCAACTGGGGAGATCATGGGCAACTTGGCTTCTCTCCGGAGCCTCCATTTCTTCACCTTTAAAATGGCCCTGCCTGTGGCACTGGGGTAGGTGAAAATCCCAAAGATAGTGTCTTGTTTCATTTGCTTTTCCTCTGAGGAGCTTACAACCTAGCCAAAGAAAGAAGACACACATGAGAAAAAGATAAAGAAACTCTCTTTCAGAGATCAACAAAAGAAAACAAAGAAGAGAAAGGAAAAGAAAATGAAGGAAAAGAAGTAAAAGGAGATATACACAGGGGTGATGAATTGACAAAAGCATTAGTCAGCGAGGGCAGCCATGACAACGTACCTCAGTCTGGGTGGCTTGAACAACAGAAATTAGTTTTTCTTACAGATCTGGAGACTGGAAGTCCAAGGTCAAGGCATCGGCAGTGTTGGTTTCCTCTGAGTGCTCTCTCCTGGGTTTGTACATGGCTGCCTTCTCCCTGTGTCTTCACTCGGTCTTCCCCCTGTGTCTATATCTTGATCTTTCCCACTTACCAGGATACGGGTCATACTAGGTGAAGGTCCATCCATTTGACTTCATTTTTACCTTAATTACATCTTTAAAGGCCTTATCTCCAAATATAGTCCCATTCTCAGGTACTGAGGGTTAGGACTTCAATATCTGAATTTGGGGGAAACACAGTTCAGCCCATAACCCCAAACATAATGTTTGCTCTAGAAGTTGAACAGGAGAGAACATCAGGAAGGGAAGAACAAGAAGGCATTTCTGGTTTGTAGTTTTATTCAGTCTTAACCCAATACAGAATTGCAGGGGTTGGTACATAGTAGGCATACAATAAATATTTGTTGAATGAGTGGTCAAATAAATAAATAGAAGAATAGAGGTGCTTGGGTACTCAGTTGGTTAAGTGTCTGCCTTGGGCTCAGGTCACGATGCCGGGATCTGGACCCGAGTCCCGCACTGAGCTCCCTTCTCAGGGGGAGTCTGATTCTCTCTCTCCTTCTACCCCTCCCCACTGCTCGTGCTCTTTTTCTAGCTTGCTTTCTCTCTCTCTCAAGTAAATAAAATCGTTAAAAAAAAAAAAATGAATAGTCTATACAGATTTTGTCACTGGACCTTATAAAAGACACCCAGAATAGAATATATAGAGGCAGAATGGATGGCTTTCATATCCAAAAAAAGCCTTTTTTCGAGAACACATTCTGGTTTGTAAAGGCACAAGTCAAAACTGGATGTGACAGAAGTTCACAAAATTGTGAGGGGCGCCTGGGTAGTGATTCAGATGGTTAAGTGTCTGGCTTCAGCTAAGGTCACAATCTCAAGGTCCTTAAAAAAGGGGGAGGGAGGCGCCTGGGTGGCTCAGTCGATTAAGTGTTTGCCTTTGGTTTGGATCATGATCACAGGGTCCTTGGATCTAGCCCCATGGTGGGTCTCTGTGCTCATTAGGGAGTCTCCTTCTCCCTTTGCCTCTCCCTCTGTGATCTCTCTCACTGTCTCTCAAATAAATAAATGAGATCTTTAAAAAAAAGGGGGGGGGGGAGCCTGATGCTGGGCCCAATCCCAGGACGCTGGGATCACAACCTGAGCCTAAGGCAGACACTTAACCAACCGAGCCACCCAGATACCCCAATTTTAAAATCTTAAAAAAAAAAAAATAAGTTCGTAAAACTGTGAAAGTCATGGATAAGACAGACTATTATAATCTTGAAACCCTCACCAAATATTGTGTTGTTAGAAGTAGACAGAGAACAACTTTTGAACTTGATGAAGTATTAGGATGCATGCACAAAAAGAAAGAAAAGGAAAAAGAAACGAGGTCCTATTGTGATTAGTACATTTAGAGAATTTCTTCTCTTAAGACACTAGAAACTGAACATATAATCAGGTAGGGAGCGAGTCATTGAATTCATGGGACATTGATCTCAGCACCAGTTGCTTCCAATTCCTTTGGGATTTTGACTTCATGTTGGAGACACATTGCTGGTTGGGGGGATCATGGATCTATCTGAGTAGCACATTTCTGTGGTTTTACGTTCCTTCAGAGGACATATAATAGCACCCAGTATGTGCCAGGCAGTGCTCTAGGGAGTGATGACAGTGCAGTCAACATGATGTCCTAGCCCTCGAGGGCCTCCACTCTAGAGGGAGAAGCAGGTGTATGACAAGACAAATTGCAGTGTATTGAGGTAAGTTTCATAATAAAAATATAATTAAAATGCTTTATAACCTCAAAATTCTGTGGTAACAGACAATCCGTGCATTAAAGGGACTTGGCAGTATTTGAAAAATAGGTAGATAAATAATAGATAATAGATAGATAGGTAGATAGATTAAAGACACCTGGTAGAAATTACTAAGAGCAGGGACTCAGTGCTGTACGTCCTATGGGTTACTAGCATAAAGCCTACTTATTTACTTTTGAAATTAAAAAGAATTTGAATCTATAAGTTTTTTGTCTTTCTTTTCTTTCATCCCCCTTGTTCACCTGCATTTTATTTTTGTTTTTATTTATTTATTTGAGAGAGAGAGAAGGAGAGAGCATGCACACGCGCACATATTTGCACACACTTGAGCGGTGTTGGGGAGTAGGTAGAAGGAGAGGAGAGGGAGAATCCCAAGCAGACTCCATCTTGAGGACAGAGCCTGTCCTGGGGTTCAATCCCAAGACCCGGAGACCACCACTCAAGCCAAAACCAACAGTCAGACATCCAGGAGTCCAACCAGCTGAGCCTCACAGGTGCACCACCCCCAAACTTGCATTTTAGAACTTCTTGTAAAATCATAAAATATTTGTGAGTGGATACATAGATAGTTAGATGAATAAGTGAGTAAAAGAATAATTATTTTGGTTGTAAAAGCTGGGCAGATTTTTCCAATAGAAATTTGTTCATCTTTGAAGGCTCATAAATTAACTTTAAAAGAAAACATTTTTTAAAGATTTTATTTATTTGACTGCGAGAGAGAGCACAAGAGAGAGCCGCAGCAGAGGTAGAAGCAGGCTCCCTGCTTAGCAAGGAGCCCAATGACACAGGGCTGGAGCCCAGCATCCGGGGATCGTGACCTGAGCCAAAGGCAGAGGCTTAAGCGACAGGGCCACCCAGGCACTCCAAGGCTCATGATTATCAAGTTCATCAAGTAACCATTTCTTTTTTTTTTTTTTTTTAAGATTTTATTTATTTGACAGAGATCACAAGGAGCAGAGAGGAGGCAGGCAGAGAGAGAGGAGTAGGCAGGCTCCCCGCCGAGCAGAGAGCCCGATGCAGGGCTCAATCCCTGGACCCTGAGATCATAACCTGAGCCAAAGGCAGAGGCTTTAACCCACTGAGCCTCCCAGGCGCCCCTCAAGTAACATTTTTGAGGTCTATTTGTATACAAGTTCTAGAAGGTGTCTTGATTCAATACAAAAAATGGCATTTGGGGTTTCTGAAACCATTACTTGTTGAGTTTTTAAATCTGCATTTCCAGAAATTGTATAGAGTGGAAAGCTCTATAGACTTGTAAATTGCAAGCTAAAGGTCATACTGATAGCACATTGATTTCAGCAGCAATACACTGACGAAGGAAATCTTACTTCCGTGAATTCTCACTGGAATGCGTACATTTCAATTTGCATGTTGCTCGGGAAGCCTGTCCCTCTGGAAAGCCTCAGCATAACTCCAAAGCCTTGACAGGAGTTGATGACCTCACCAGCAATTTGATGATTGGGAGGCAGAGGTCCAGGAAAGAATATTGGACCAGGAATCTGGGCATTATGAAATGATTTTTCCTTATGAGAAACTTAGTCTTAGGTCAGTATTCATGAGACTAAAGCTCTGTGGCTTCCTCAAGTTGCTTTTTTCCCCCAGGTACCCTTCCCCACCTCCATTCCCACCCTCCCTCCAGTAGAAACTACACAAAAATGAGACTGGAATGTTGTGTTGTCCAGTAGCTGCACGTGGCTATTTAAATTTAATTTAATTAAAATGAGATATAATTTAAACTGCAGTTTCTCAAACTGACCACATATCAAAAGTACTCAAAAAACCGCGTGTGTCTAGTGCCTACCATGATGGACAGTGCCGAGAACACTTCCATCATTACAGAAATTTCTATTGAACTACGCTGCTCTAGGGAAAAAGGCAAGTGAGGAGCTGAAGAGGAAGGAGGTCATTTTGGAGAACTTCTAGACCAGCCATACAGAGGGGAGAGGGAACGTTCTAGCAGGAAATTGCCTTAGGATGCACAACTGGGCAACAAGAGGGAAGGGGGTATAAAGTGAGAGATTGGGTATAAGCTTTGGGGCAAGAAGCCAGGTTCAATCCTGGTCCTACCACCTCCCAAGTGCATGGCTGTGAGCAAGTTAGGTGAAATCCCTGAGCCTCGGTCTCCTCATTAGTGAAACGGTGGTGTAATAATAGTTCTTATGCCATTAGGTCTGATGTAAGAATCAATGCGACAATTAGTGTTAAGTGCTTACCCTGCTACCTGACATATGGAAAAAAGGTAAAAAAAAAAAAAAACTAAAGGGTTGGGGTAAGAGGGGAGAAGAAGGTGCAAAGAGAGAAAGGGGGGAGCATGAGCTAAGACAGCCAACCTGGGAAGAAGAAATATGCAGAGGATTTTTAAATGGGCCCGAGCGGTGAGCACTTTTATGGCGAGTGGAGGGCAAATAGTCATTAGGACAGATCAACAGAAGGTAGCTGGGCCTCCAGACACCTGGGGGCACAAGATGGGGCTCCTCTGGCTTCAGGATGAGAGAAGCTCAGCTAGGTGGTGGCAAAAATCACCTGTGATGGACAGTTTTCCCACCCATCTGTGGCAGCAGGAATTGCACTGCTGATGGGGGCTTAGCTATTCTATTTGTGCCAGGGATTGTGCTCAAGGGACGTGGGGAGTGTGCAACAGGCATGGCTAGGGCCAGAGCAGGAGGGGCACAATGTCAAGGGTGGGCAGAGCACCAGGGTAAAGGGAAGGGGGTGACATTTATGCAGTGCCCGCCACTGCGTTTAGCACTCATGCATCCAATTGCACTGAAACCGTGCAGCAGTTCTGAGGAAGGCCCCTCACTTTGTGGAAGCAAAAACTGGGACTCAGCTGGGTGAAGGACTTGCCGTGGTCACGCAGCTGGTAGATGACAGGTTCTGGATGCAAGCCCTGGTCTGTTGCATTGCCAAGCCCTCACAAATCTGCTGTGGGAGGCTTTAAGCTCTGAGGAAGGCCAAATGATCGTGATGTGCAGAGAGTTTGAGAAGAGTAGGCATTCCATTTATTCATCACTACTGAAGCCTAATGCCATGTCAGTGTCCTGGAATCACAAACACGAATAAGATGGGCTCCCTGTCTTCAAGATACTTACGCAACAGTGAGGGAGACAAGCCAAAAGCAAAATAAAGATGTCTAAAGATAAAATGTTCAAACTCACTCATTTAGGAAATACTCTTTTTATTGAATCCCTTCCAGGCACTGTGCTAGGCTCTGGGCATATTAGGGGGCGCTGTGGTAAATTATTTACAAAAATGGCTGTGTTTTCCCCTTTCCGTTATCTATGGCCCTTTGCAGTGTGACTTTTTGCAGTTCCTCCCATTAAGAGGTTGTGTCCCTTTCTCCCCATTTTGAATGTGGGCTGGCCTTGTGATCTGTCTTGGCCGACAGAAAGCAGTGGAAGTGCTGTTGGAGCTTTACCAAATCCCTCAGGAGGACCTGCACCTTTCCATTTTGCTCTTGAATCCCTACACCTACCCTGCTTAGCCTGCTCAGTAATGAAAGACACGTGGACCATTCACGGTCATTGTTCCAGCCAGTGGCCAGTGACCTGCCAGGCAGGTGAATGAGGCCATCTTAAGCCCATCAGCCCCCAGCTCACCCAATAACTGATGCCAGACCCCTGAGAACTAACACATAGATGCTTTTTTTTTTTTTTTTAAGCCACCAAGTGCTGGGTTGTTTTGTTTCATGGCAAAAGCTGACTGATGCATGAGCAAAATACACACCAGTTCTCAAGCTTATGGTCAAATGGAGGAGACAAACTTTAGTTACAAAATCCTACCAATATATATGAAGGGAAAGGAAGTGATAGTGAAGTCAGTCTCCTGTGATGGTCCCCCAGGACTCTCACAACCTGGTACCCACTCCATGTGTGTTCTTTTCTCACACTGTACCAGGCTCATCTGCTTGACCAATAATATACAGCAGAAGGGATGACATGTCTTTTCTGAGATTAGGTCACAAAAGACTGCAGCTTCTGTTTGGGGCTCCTTTCCTCTCTTTCTGATCATTAATTCAGGGAGAGGCCAGCTTACATGTCTTCAGGACACTGAGCCAGCCCATGTAACAGTCATGGGATAAGGAACTCGGGTTTCCACCAATAGTCCCCGAGGCACTGAGGTCTACCAACCCCCAAGTAAGGGAGCTGGGAAGAGGATTCCCTGGCTCCAGATGACAGAAACCCAGGCTAACAGCTTGAATGTAACCTCTTGAGAGACCCTGAGCTGGAACCATCTGGCTAAGCTGCTCCCAGATTCATGACCCAAAGAAACTGTGAGATAGCAAGTTTGTGTTATTATAAGCTAGCAGGTTTGGGGCTAATTTGTTACATAGCAACAAATAAGTGACTAAAGGAGTTAATAGATAAAGGAGGGGGAAGGGATGGAATGTTCCAGATAGAGGGACTAGCGTGACCTGCGGTAGAAGGGACTACACCGCATCTGAGAAACAGAAGGAAGACCTGTGTGGCAAGGATTCAGAGAGCAAGCATGGCCCTGTGGGTTTTACTAAGAAGTCAGATAATTAGAGGACCAGCTCTGGGGACTCCAAAAAAGCCCAGGTTCTTAGATTAGTGGAAAGAAGAAGTTAATAACCCAGTCCTAAGGAATATTGTCCTGCTGTGGCCTTCATCATGAACTGAAACTATCAGAATAGGAAAACCCCTTTGGAGACCATCCTCAGTGTGGGCGGCTCCTTATCTCGCTGTGACACCAGCCCTGGACCCTGGAGGTCAGCAATGGCCAAGGACGATGACTGGCAGCAGAGGTGGGCAAGTGTAGGGGAAAGGTTGTGGAACAGAGAGAAGGGTGTCAGGGAGGAGGAGGAGCCAGCCAACGGAGAGAGGAAGCAGCTGAAGAGAGAGCAGTGCAGAGTCCAGGCCAGGCGGGAGGAGGAAGAGGGAGTGGGTACACAGAGGAGCCTAGGAAGTCCATGGATGGCACTTAGGTGGAAACATGACCAGGGAATTGCAGGCTTTTAGAGACACCAGTGTCCAGAAAACCTGAAAAACTCAGGCATTGGTGTATAGTGTTCAAGGACAGCGACAGACACCTGGATGAAAAAGAGAGATGGGAAGTAGGACAGGAAGGAGACGGGGAGCTAGAGCTGCCACGGAAAGTAGTCTTGGCTCAGGGATTCGAACTTACTGCCATCACTCAGGGCTGCACGGGACCTGCAGAAGTGACCCTCACAGCCCTCTTTTAAGGAAGAGTGGTGATTTCGCAGTTCAAGTGCTGGAGAGCTTAGCGGGCCCTTCGGGCTCTGCAGGCGTTCTCTGATGAACCCTGCTAGGGGAAGTTCTCTCCAAACCAGTGACTTTGGGTTTTAGTTCTTTGTACTCAAAAATACCTTTGGAGGGGCCAAGGAGGAGGTGGCAGGTACCTGTCCCAGCAGGGGGAAGGCTTCTCCGGTCCCAACTATGCCAGGCTCAGCAAAGCCATGCTTGCCCAGCTTCCTGGACTGGCCCCTTCAGCAGGTGCAAAGACAGAAGCAAGGGCTCAGGGGCAGGAAGGGAGTCTGTCTCTGGCCTGCCTTTCTTGGGTCTCATCATCCACCTTCCTATCCCCTGTTCCACCCAGGAATGGATTTATACTATTTTAAAAGTAGTGGGACACCTGAATTTTTATTTCTTTCCCTTATGGATTTGATCAAGCTAACCTAACCTTTTTTGCGTGGTGGAAAACAATCTAAAGGTATGAGTGGTCCCCAAAACACCTTTGCAAAGGAAAGCAAAGACAACAGAACATTGAACAGACCTATTCATTTTGTGACTTAACTATAGAAAGTTAACATATTTTTTCTTGTTTTAAAAAATACATATTTGTATTTTTTACAACAAAAATACGCCTGGGTGGCTCAGTGGGTTAAGCCGCTGCCTTTGGCTCAGGTCATGATCTCAGGGTCCTGGGATCGAGTCCCGCATCAGACTCTCTGCTCAGCGGGGAGCCTGCTTCCTCCTCTCTCTCTCTGCCTGCCTCTCTGCCTGCTTGTAATCTCTCTCTGTCAAATAAATAAATAAATCTTTAAAAAATACATATTTGAAATAGAGATGTGAAAGAATAACATGATGTTCCATCAGGGAAAGAGATTCCACAGAGATTATGTTATAGGAGAAAAACTCTGGTCCTTAGAGAGGAGGGTTGCACTGATCACCTAAAGAATTTTTTCCCTCAATCTCAAATCCACAAATGAGAAATAGAATTAAAAACACACACATAACACCTTTTTTTAAAAAAAGATTTTATTTATTTATTTGACAGACAGAGAACACAAGTAGGCAGAGAGGCAGGCAGAGAGACAGAGGAGGAAACAGGCTCTCCGCCAAGCAAAGAGCCTGATGTGGGGCTTGATCCCAGGACCCTGGGATCATGACCTGAGCCAAAGGCAGAGGCTTGAATCCACTGAGCCACCCAGGTGCCCCCACATAACACCTTTTGTATCTAAACTGACTTTTTTTTTTTTTTTCCTCTTTCTGCATCTAGTCCAGGAGATTATTCCCGTCCTTCCTTCTTACCATTCTTTTTATTTTTATTTTTTTAATTTATTTATTTCAGAGAAAGAGAGACTGAGTGAGCAGGGGGAGGAGCAGAGGGAGAGAGGGAGAGAGAGAGAGATCTCAAGGAGACTCCCTCCTGAGCGGGTAATAGCCAGACTTGGGGGCCTGATCCTAGGACCCAGAGATGATGACCTGAGCCAAAATCAAAGTCATTGGCCACTCAACCAACTGAGCCACCCAGGGGCCCCCTTCCTGCTTTCAAAGGGTAAACTAAGAGGAGAGCTGCCTCTGGGCACCCAGCACTGTCGATCCCAACCTGACGCCAGTCAGCAAAGACAACCTTATCAGGGTTGCCAGTACGAAGAGAGGCTCTGTGTTCCGGGGGCCCCTGCGAACCCCTGCACACACCCAGCCCCGCTCCACTGAAGCGCAGGGGCCCCATCTGAAAACAAGGTGTGTGTCAGAGTGCCAGGGCTTGCTCAAAACCACTTCCCAGCTAGGCAGATTCATGGACTTCTCTCTCCCTCAAGTGTGCTTTGAACAGACCGCAGACTGGGAGAATCGGAAGGAAGGGGAAAGAAATGAGGCTGTGAATCAGTGTTGTAGCCTCTCCAAGTCTTGGGCTCAGAGAGCTAGTGAACAGATGAGGGAGACACCCCACCCCCAGGAAGGCCTGCTGTTATCACACGTGCCCCAGCAGTTGCCTGTGGACACCCCCTTGTTCCTTTCTTCTCTGTGGCTTTGATCCAAAAAGCTCTTGGAAGGGAAAAAAACTCTGATTTCATCTGGGCTCCCTGGCCCTCCCTTCTCTGAATACAATGAGGACTTTTTTTTCAGGTTATTGTGGCATTTCTAGCGGTTCTTTTCCTTGCCTTTTTCAAATGTGCAATCAGTTCTCCTGATACAAATTTTGTGACCCATGTTTTTATAAGCCTGAAGCTTAGAGGCAGATCGTCCAAAGCATCAACAGAAAGCACCTGGGTATTGGAATCACTCTTGGCTCTTGCTGAAAAAAATAGCCTGCCAGCTAGCCCTGCCTGTGCCCGGGCACAGCCGTGCGTGGGAGGGGCCGGAGCAGCACCAGGACCCCATGGTGGTTCTTTGGAAGAAAAGGAGCAATTCCAGCCAGTTCTGGTGTTTGGGGATTACTAGGATTATCCCATGTGGATATCAGTGTGGTTGTGTGAGTAGGCAAGTAATATGTGGGGCTTTATTAGTGGTGACCTTCGGAAAGCCCAAAATGGGAACTGAAACCAGTGTCTGTCAGTCAAAAGTTTTATTCAGTCATCAGGTTTCAGAATCTGCAGCTTGCGTTTTCTTCTCTTTTCAAAGCTCTTCACATCTTTTGAGGGTAACAGGATGCTGGGAAAGAATTGACGGGCTAAAAATATGAAGATGAACAAGATCATGACAGCTTGCAAAGGACCCAAGGTTGGATTTGGGGAAAGGGTATATGGAACTGTTGGTGCTAACAGGAAAACCAGGCAAAACCAGATGGGGCACCTTGCAAGGGGGGCTAAAATGGTTTGGGGATTTATCCTAGTGCTTGTTCTTTGACACACTGAGGGTTCACTTTCACGTCAGCCCCATCCATCAGGGCTCCCGCGCGACGTGTTTGCAGTTTTATTGTTTCGTAAGGCCCATGGAGCAGAGTGAGAAGTGGCTCGGTGACAGAGGAGAGAAGTCTGCTCATTACTGAAGGTCATGGTTCAGGAGGTTGTTCTCGACTTATTCTTTTCTCCATTCCAGTTCTACACAAATGAGCAGTAAAAGGAGATGCTTATCTCCTTCCTTTATTTTAGCAGCCTGAAGTTCCATTTCCTTCTTGAAACCTCTGACTCAATGGCTGGAGGAACGCCCCCCCACCCCACCCCATCCTGTCCATGCTTGCAACTGGCCTGATGCCCCCTTTACTCACCAGCTTGCAAAGCACTCTCAATTCATTGTTTTTATACGTGGTTGTTTTTTTGTTTTTTACCTATGTAGGTCACCTGTTGCCTAGGTAAGATTGAAATCTGGCTGTGTTTGTATGATTAGCTTTTGATTATTTCCAGAAACAAAACAGTATGTCATAGCTATTTAAGCACGAATATTATTTTTTCTTTTTGATGATAACATTTGGGTAACCATTAATGTATGTGTTAATGGTTATCTCTTAGCCTCAGCTCTTTTTTTTTTTTAATCTTTTTTTTTTTTCATTTGTGAGAGAGAGAGAGAGAGCGAGCATGTGCATGACTAGGGGAGAGGGGCAGAAGCAGAGAGAGAAGCAGGGTCTCCGCTGAGCAGGGAACCTGGCACGGAACTCGATCCCAGGACTCTGGGACCATGACCTGAGCCCAAGGCAGATGCTTAACCTACTGAGCCACCCAGGTGCCCTGTAGCCTCAGTTCTGAATGATCTAGGCTCGGGACTATTAAAACCAGTATCATCATCATCATCATTACCATTTTAAATAATGATCATTTAATCTGGGTATGCACATCTACTACAATTTAAATAATCACTACTGTATTTTATTACTGAATAATTTGTATTGTTTTCTCATGGTTTTTTATTACTAAAGTCACACACAGATCACATAAATTTTGGAAGATAGAAAAACATTCTTTCAGTGTACATTCAGTACATATTTCAATGTTTATAGATTTATCTTCTTTTTTTCAACAATAATGGTTATACTGTAGTTTGTTTTAGAACCTACTATTTCTCTGGGTAATAGATGATGAATGTATTTCCATGTTACTGTTCTTCTATAACAGAGATGTGAGTGGCTGTGTAGTATTTCACTGTATGGATTTTATGTAACCAGTTCTCCATTATTGGACATTTATTTATTAGACAGATAGAAGGACGTACTACGAACCAAGCTTAGGTCTAAATTCATTTAGCCCTCATGATGGCCCTATGAAGTAAGTGGTACTAATATCCCCATTTCGCAGATGAGGAACCTGAGGCACGGGGAGGTTAAATAACTTGTCTGTGGTCACACCACTTTGTAAGTGTGGTGGACCCAGATTGAAACATAATTAGGCTTCACGTCTGTGTGCTTCTAATCACAGCACTTGGCTTGCCTCCCGCTCTGTCTGCTGAAAAGCAAAGACCTTTCTCCACCTAGGAGAAAGGCTTGATTTACAGAAAACTGCTCTGGCAAAAAAGGGAACCACTGTCTCCTGAGTCACTGTTGCTTAGAATTAAATGGTCAGCCGTCCAGACAACAGGCAAAGAAGCATCTGGGCGGGGTGGACAGTGTTAGTTCTGCAGCCCAGAAGGCAAGCCCAGGAGAGGCTGCAGTCCTGGGTCCACCCAGCCAGAGACCCAGGTTACTCACTCTGTGGCAGAACCAGCCTTAGAAGGCAGTCCCAGCCTTGCCCGAGCTCTGGTAACTTGAAGGCCTTGGCTTTGCATTCAGCCACAGGAGCTGCCGCAGCCTTCTGGAGGCGAGGGACCAGCAAGGTAGGAAGCGGCCAGCCGGCTGCCTCCTGCCCTGGGGCGCATGGGCAGTGCTGAGCCAGCAGAAGCTGGCCCTGGCTATGGAATGGTGTTGATCCAGCCTCCCAAGTGGCTTCTGGGGCAGCGCGTGGAGCTCATGAGAATCCTCCAGCTGATCCACAGAGGCCTCAAGGGTTGTTTCCTGGGTAATTCTGAGCCCTTATTCATCACAGCCTTGAGTCTGCTTGGGTCTGGCCACCTCCTTTCTTACCCTTTCTGTTCTAGATGATGTCATAGCTAGTGATGACCATTGTTCTGTTTTACTGATTTAATTCTCACAACAGCACTGGGGTAGAACAATAGTTAACCGTAAAGATCCTTGTTTTAGTGATGAAGACAGGGAGCCACACAGAAGTTAGACGACCTGACATAAGGGAAAGGGGGTCAGGGCCAGGAAACTTGGCTTGAACCTGCACCCTCAAGCAGGCCACCATACTCTGGGCCTCAAAAGGTAGCTGTGGCTGGAAGGAAAAGGCTAGGTGAGTCCACTTTCTCCCTTAGTCCCATCACCTCTTTGAGGAGATCTGAGGAAACAATAGGAATTTGCTAGAGGCAGCTAAGAGTTGCATTTTATGGGGGTGCCTGGGTGACTCAGTGGGTTAAAGCCTCTGCCTTCGGCTTAGGTCATAATCCCAGTGTCCTGGGATGGAGCCCTGCATTGGGCTCTCTGTTCAGCGGGGTGCCTGCTTCTCCCTCTCTCTGCTTGCCTCTCTGCCTACTTGAGATCTCTCTGTCAGATAAATAAATAACATCTTAAAAAAAAAAAAAAAGAGTTGCATTTTATGGGCCCTGGGTGGCTCAGTGAGTTGAGCCTCTGACTCTTGTTTTGGCTCAGGTCACTGACCACAAGAGTTAAGCTCTGCACTTAGCAGGGAGTCTGCTTCTCCCTCCCCCTCCCCTTCTGCCCCCTCTCCAATCTCTCTCTCTCTCTCTCTCTATCCCCCAAATAAATAAAACCTTTAAAAATAAAAGAGAGAGAAAGAAGTTGCATTTTATATAAATATCTTAGGCAATTGTTTATAGGAGCTTGGAGGTTTATGTGAAATAACATTCGTGCATCTCTCCCTGGAAGGTCTGTCAGTTTGCCTTTATTTCTTCTTTTCAGGAGAACCTGGAACACACAGACACCAAGCCCAAAGTCAGTGTCACGGGGCAGTAGGTCTGGGGAGCCATCGTTATCGCTGCAGTCCTAATACCTGCCCCTCTAAATGCTTAGAAGATCATTAAAAGATCAGATGCTGAAATTCTGTACAGTCCATGAACTTCTCCTCCACACTTGAATCCCACACCCCAAGTTCCCACTGGAGTCAAGACTCTGCCGCTACTCCCAGCTGTGGAAACAACCATGAGTGGGGCCAGAACTACCCAGCTCAGGAAGATCATTGGCTCAATTTGATAAAGAACTGAAGGCGACCTAGAAAAGATGCTTTTATAATGGAATTAGGTAAGACTGGCAAAAACAGGCTTTCCTCTCCTCAGTGATTTTGGAGGTGTATCTCTTGAGTTTGGGAGTTTTTTAGAAAAGGAAAGTAAGTTTGTTTTAGCTGCCAAAAGTCTTTGAAGAGAAACCAGGAGAAATAAAAGCATAATGTCTGGCAGGCTTTATTTCTTTTTTCTTTTTTTTTAAATTTTATTCATTTATTTTTTTAAGATTTTATTTATTTATTTATTTATTTGACACAGAGGAGAGAGAGAGCACAAGTAAGCAGAGAGGCTGACAGAGAGAGAGGGCGATGCCGGCCTTTCAATGAGCAGAGAGCCCGATGCGGGGCTTGATCCCAGGACCCTGAGATGATGACCAGAGCCGAAGGCAGAGGATTAACCCACTGAGCCACCCAGGCACCCCATTTTTTAAAAAATTGAATTTAAATTCAGTTTCTGCTAGGCTTTGTAAAGTAAAAACAAAGAGCTGCTTCTGTGCTAGTCAAAGTCACACTCATGTTATTGCCTGCATTAAAAAGACAGAATCCTTGACTTCATCTTCCATAATCTCGTCTCCCCACTGTGAGCAGATCGGTCACTGAAAAGAGCAATAAGTCAGGTTGCTCTGCGGCCTAAAAACTCACAGGGACTTCCCATCACAGCCAGGCCTTATAGCCCCTATCCCTTTGCAGAGCCCAGTGGCAGGGCTGAACTCCTGGTTGCGCCTCCCCACGAGCCGTGTGACTTTGGCTAAGCGTGATCACTTCTCTGCATCAGTGTTCTCATCCGTCACCATAGCAAGTGGGATCCCCTGGCTGGCCTCCAGGGCTTGGGTGTCTGCTTCGAGAGCCATGGCTCGGGGCGTGACTGGATCAGGTTTGAAGTATCCAAAATGCGTGGGTAGCCACCGCTCTGACTCTAATGAAAACACGAGGGTGGGTGATGGTGTGTGCTTGAAATGAAAAACGAGGCGGCAGCAGGCTCTCTGCTTCCTGTGGGAGTAGCTGCCGCAGCAGTGTGCTGAAATCTGATGACCAGGGCTCCGGGGAGGCCCGGGACAGGTTGGTTCTGTGCTGCTGCCCCACGCACGGTTTCCAGAAGGCCCAGGCTGTCATCCGAGCTTCAGACTTAATGGACTGTTCTGGCTTCACATCTGGTGGGCACAGTCTGATCAGGGACAGGGTACGTGACTGGCCCTGCTCCACCGGCCCTGGGCTTGAGCCCAGGACTTCCTGGACTTACTGCAGGACCTGATAGCCATGGGAGTCACTTCCACTGCTCAAAGCCAAGTGCCAGGTGCGGGAACTAGGTCAGTGCACTGAGTGAGCAAAGCTGGCCTCGGACTTCCCCTGACTCTGGGCTGGAGCTGATCAGTTGGGGTAAGAGAGAGGAGGCAGTCAGGCTGGGGTTGTTTTTAAGACTTCTTTCTAGTCTGTGTGCTTGGATTTCTTGTTGGCGTCCTCTCTCCCACCTCAACACCCAACCCCTATCTCCCATATCTCCACACCTAGACACACATTTTCTCCCCATAGCACCAAGCAGGATTCTTGGATGGGTTAAAGGAAGTGTTAGTGAGCCTGCGGCTTCAGGAGGGTCTGTCACAGGGGAGTGGGATATGTACAAGAGCTTGTCTGTTGGCCCCAAGACCTTCCCATATGAGAATGTCTCTCCTCAAGTTTCAGGTGGGATGGGTCAGCACCTTTCCAGGAGGGTTCAGGTTCTTCTGTGGACAAGCAGTGTGTCCATGCTACCCCATCCCAAACCACAGGTCTGGGCATGGCCTGGGCTCTTGAGCCAAACTCACCCAGGCCCTTCTGCCACGTGGATGACTCAGGTGCCCTTGGAGGAGAAGGTGACTGTTGGGCAGGTATGACCCATGGCTCAGGGACCCAGGAAGTGGTTCTTTTGCCTCAGGTATCTGCTGCCTAACCAGTGAGTAACTAGAAGAATGTGGGGCCCTAGGGCAATCCTCTGTATCCTTTAGGGTACACCGAAAATAGAACAAATTCTCTCCTGAAAAGGGCCCTGGGGGTGGGGCTAGCAAGTGGGCAGGCAGGTTGCGGGGGAGGCAACCTGGGTCCTGGGTCCTGCCCAGTCTGCGCTCCACCCCACGCTAGGTCATTAGCACCAAGTCCTTTTGTCCCAGTGGCTTTCTGTTATTTTGCTTTTTATGCATGTTTGTTAATCTTGTTTTATCTTTTTCAAAGATCTGTGCCTTTGTGAGGAAATGTTCCATGCTAAGAACCTGTGGGACTTTTCTCATTGACGCAGCTGAGGGTGGTGACATGGGGGCCCGTGTGGCTGTGAGGCAGCCCATCCTTCAGGGCTCTCCCTCTTCTCCCATAGGCACATTTTGGGTCAGATGGTTGTGGGGGGGGGGCTTAGGTGCCCTAAAGGAGGATCAATAAAGGGGACCAGTGACAGCAGAAAACACGCTCCCTGAGCTTGTTTCAAGGAAAGTGAAGGATCGCACCACAAAAGTTGTTTATGGTGGTGACTCAGTGCGAGCCCAATGCTTGCAATATTATTGTGTCTAATTTTCAAGGGCCACTCCAAGAGGTGAGTACTGTTATCCCCATTTTACAGTGTGGAACCTGAGGACCAGAGAGGGTGAGGCAGTTTGCTAGTGGCCACACAGGCTCAAGAAGCAGGGCCAGTCCTCAAGCCCAGGTTGGACTGTAAAGGCTGCACTTTGACCCCCCACCCCATCCGCCTCCCACTCGACAACACCTATGGCAGCCCCCCATCCCTGCTCCACGCTGGAGGCAGAAGGACCTCAAACGTCTGGGCAGCCCCTGCCTCCAAACATGCTTCCTTTCCCTTTAAAGCCCTGAGGGTCAAAATCCCCTCCACGGATGTAGTGTTTCTTCCTGTGGAATCTGCTGAAAGATGGCGCCTGACTGTGTCCATGTGTTCTCCACAGGAGAATCCTGTAGGGGAAAGATTATCAAAATATTTGCTGGCCTTGCAGGGAGTGCTTGGGGTCGTTGCCAAACCCTGCTGGGTGTGTGAGATGGGAGGTGCCTCTGTTCCCTCTTGCTTCTGTTTGTATCTGCTGAGGGGAAGTGGGAAGAATCTAATGGAAGTTCTGTCGAGCCTTCTATGAGCCCAACAGGGAGGCTCAAGTACAGTACAGGTGTCAGACAAATAAATAGGCATTTAGGAATGTTCTAGTTGGGAGCATTAGGTGGGATCTGAAATCTGAGCCGAGTGAAGAGCAATTAGCACACTCCTGGAGTCTTGAGTGTGCCAAGCCCCCAGGGTGTGCCTTGAGCCCTGGGTCCCAGCCCAAAGAGCCAACACCTTGCTGGCTCTGTCCTTGGAGGGGGCAGGAGGGACAGTGAGGAGAGATGACCTTTGAGAGGCAGGGCAGCATCTCGGAGCTGGGCTGTGTGAGTTTGATTTCCAAGTCCCCTTCCTAAGCTGGGAGACTCTGGGTAAGTTCTATCACTTTTCTGGGTCTCAGTTTCCCCATTTATACTTTAGCGTGTGTGTGTGTGTGTGTGTGTGTGTATTAAATGGGTCTCTGTGTAATATCCCTGGACCAGTACTTGGCTGTTAGGTAAAAAGCACTCTATTATTAAAATATTATTATATTAAAAGCACTCTATTATTATTAAACACTGCTATTATTGTTAACAGCCGCTTCCTGCTCTCACATTTTATCAAAATGAGGGTCTTGGCGGTTATTCCATGAGAGGCAATGCTTTGGTTGAGTAGTGGGTTGCGAAGCTGGCTGGAGGGAAAGAAGGTTCTCCCTTGCTGGCTCATATTTAATCAGCTCATGAGCTCCTCTACCCACTCTTCCTCCCCCTCACAAGGTGCAGCTTTACCACAATTATTTCACCTAAATAAAAATCCTTAAAGGGGGTGGAGGGTAAGGAAGGAGGGTAATTTTCCCCCTAAGGATGCCCTAGAAGCAGGAACAGGAGGGGAGGCGATAGGGATATTGGCTTCAGTTGCTGAGGCAAAACTAGGCAAGCTTTTTCTGTTCCTTTTCACTATTTTGAGTTTCTCTACCCACAAGGGAGATACTTTGCAGGTGACATACTTTGGGTTAAAAAAACCCATGTGTCTGAGCCAGAAAGACCAGGAAATTCAAATCAGAGCCCTACAGCTTACCAGCTGGCCAAGAGTGTTTCTTCTCTCTGAGATTCAGTTTCCTCGTCTATAAAATGGAGAGAATGGTACTTATTTTCCAGGGTTATTGGAGAATTAAATACAATCCGGTACTTACAGCACAATGTAGGGGCTCAGAAAAGCTAGTTCCCTCTCCCTTCACCTCTTTTCTGCATCTGTGCCTAAGGGTCCTCCACCTACCTGGCCATCTTCTGTCCCAAGCGGAAAAGTCAGGGGGCAACACCCAGGCTCCTTTATGTTGTGTGCTTTAGCTTTCTGAACAAGGCTATAATCTTTCTAGAAGTGCCCCTGGCAGGTTACAACCTGTGAGCTGTCACCAGGAGTGGATGCTGTTAAGGTGAGGCTATAAATAGGAAAGGAACGAAGGGGGGAACTCAACAGCCTCTTGTCACTTGGCATTCAGCCACGAGCTGGTGGCCTAGCTCTCCAAGTGAAGTCTCCGGTAATAGCCGAAACCGGTGGTAGTTACAGGGTGGTCTTGGAGAGACTGCCTCTCTTTACCTGGTATCCTCCACCCCATTCAGGAATGAATCATTAGGGTTTAGGTGACAGGAGCCACAGTCAAAGCACCTCTGGCCGTGGAGGCCTTGGATGGCTGGGGGTGAGCTAGGAGGGAGCTGGATTGTGGTAAAGAGGGTGACGGGGAGGAGTAGGGTGTAGTCATGGGCCTGGGCAGTGTATCAATACAATGAGGCTCTGAGCTCCCACCCAGTAGTGTCCCTGGGGCTCTCAAAGCCCTTATCATCATCTGCCAGATCCTGGGTTTCTCTTGCATTCATCTCAACTTTTCTCACTGCTGCTGCCAATGTCTTCTCCCTCAAAGTCACAACATTCCCAAATGGTGCCTTTTTGCAATTTAGAACAGACCCTTTTCTTCCCAGAAAATGCACTGGGACACACAGCTTGGGAAATGGGTGCATAGGCTGGATTTCAGCCTCCATTTCTTCCTTCCCCCTGAATGACCTTTGCAGTGAACAACCTGCATAACTGCACATGGCAGCCCTATTTTCCATTCTCTGCTTAAATGGTCTGGATTGGCCATGCTGCTTCTGCTGCCTCCTCTGAACTTACTGCTCCTGCCTCCACTCCCTTTCTCATAGCAAGGCCAGCTTTTTTTTTTTTTTTTTTTTTTTTTTTTGATAGGTCACAAGAGATAGCCTGGCACTATCAGCTTTTCCAGCACTTCTTTGAAGGAATCTGTGACCCACTAGTACTAGGGCTTGGTCAGAGGGCTCCATAGAATTTAGTTCAACAGTATTTATTTTCTTTCTTCCTTCCTTCCTTCTTCCCTCCCTTCTTTCCTTTCCTTTCTTCCTTTTTTCTCTCTCCCTTACTCCTTCCCTTCCTCTCTTCTTCTTTCCTCCCTTCCTCCCTCCCTTTCTCCCCTCCCTTCTCCTCTATTCCTTCCTTCCTTCCTTTCCTTCCTTCCTTCCTTCCTTCCTTTTGGAGAGAGAAAGAGATTAGTGGGGTGAGGGGCAGTGGGAGAAGGAGAGAGCATCTTAAGTGGGCTCCACACTCAGCATGGAACCCAACATGAGGCTCCATCTCATGACCTTGAAATCATGACCTGAGCCAAAATCAAAAGTCAGTCATTGAACCAACTGAGCCACGCCCTGAGCCAAAATCAAAAGTCAGTCATTGAACCAACTGAGCCACGCAGTGCCCGCAATGTTCTTTCTGATACTACTCAGCAGTCTGGGCCCAGGTGGAGAACTGCTCCATTTGTTACCGTAGTGTAATAGTGTGAATGAATACCTTGTCTCTCCAGGGAGCTTCTGCAGAGGCTGGGCAGTGTTCCCCTCCATGATGGTTGTAGACTTCCTGGAGTCCAGGGGCTTCTAGTGTCAGTCTTAGCTCTTCACCCTTCCTCCCCGAGGTGTGGCAGGTTGGCTTGGAAATAGCCCTCCTGGTAGCCTTCTCTGACATCCCTGGCTTTCTGAGGAGGCAGGTATGAGGACCAGCCATCCTCTCTCCCCCTCTGGACTCCGCAAGTGTAGTACTCCCTCACCAGTGACAGGCCCTTAGGGTTCAGGGTGGTCTGAAAACGTGGCATATTATGATTCCATCTCTCCCTCTCTTTAAACCCACAGTCTCTGCCAGAATATCCGGACCACCTGTTAGACACAAATGGTTCAAAGCCAAGTTTCTGGCAGCTTTGCCAAGAGCCAGGAGAAGCCACGCCCTCTGAGGAGCAGAGAGAGGTGGGCCGATCCCTGGGTGGTCCTCGCACAGCATTCTGAAGGGCAGAAGAAGGGGAGAGCTGGCTTCAGATGCAGTCATAGGTACCAGGAAGAGTCAGCTCTTTGTCACTGTGGTAACAGCGAGAGGCGGAGAGAGGCTGGGAAACAACCCTCAGACTTTCTCTCTAGTTAATAGCTGAACTTGTCCACATAACCCGGTAAATGTAGGCTGTTGTATGAACACGTTTGAGGGGTACTAACCCAGCTGAGTAGAGCCAGCAAAGAAGTTGTGAGAATGTAATGCCTGGGCTGGAGGTAAGGGTGGTTGGGTGAAGGAGGGGGGAAACAGAACCATGATGTGGAGGCGTGGGAGAAGTGAGGAGTTAAGGGAGCCATCCTAAGCAATTTGGACTTTAACTTGTGGGTGGCAAGACGTTCTTGAGGGGCTTTAAGTGGTGGAGAAATGGGATCAGGCTCGTGTTCTAGAAATATCGCTTGGGTGGCTGGGTGTAACACCTATTGGAGAGGGGCAGGATCGAAGGGTGGGAGACCAGCTGGGACCCTCAGGAGAGCCCAGGAGAAAGAGGAAGAGGAGCCCTACTGGAGTGGCAGGAGGGGAAGGAGGGGAGGACGTGGGTTTGAGGACTGTTGAGGCAGAGACCCCAGGACTTAGTGAGTCGTCGGCTGTGTGGGGCGGTGTTGAAGAGAGACGGGGAGCCAAGACGGCTCCCAGGGTCCCAGCTCAGGAAACCCACCTGACATACAGGAGTCTAGGAGAAGGAGGACTAGCTCGGGGTGGGTGGGGGGAGTCAGGTTTGGGATGTGCTCATGTTGAACTGTCTGCACCACAAGCAACATGGAGCAGACCATTGGGATGTGAAACTGAAGCTCAAGCAGTAGGTTGCAATAGAACCACGGAGAACCATGGAGAACCACATCCAGACCTCAGTGTGGCTTTGACACCGGAGCACAGGAGATGCTGTCACAGGTCAGGAGTCGGTGGCTTTGAGGGCCAGTCAGCTCCAGGCTCAGTTCAGAGGAGCGTCTGACAACAGAGGGAGTGCAGTGTAGGGTTTCCCAGTCATCTGGAATCCTAAGGACACATAGGGTCTTGCTGAACACGGATTCTCCAGGTCTCTGTCTAGATCTCTCCAATCCAGACCTCTAGGAGACCAGCCTGCGAATCTGCATGTTCAAGTTCCCTAGGAGATTCTTAGGCTCAGGCAAGCCGGAGAACATTGATAAGCAGGGCAGAGAAGGGGTATTTCGAGAAGAATGGGTAGAGGAAGGAAGAGGGCCATGAGAAGGGGTGGAGAAAATCCATGCCCAGAGGGCTTATTTTGGATGGTGAACAAGGATTCCCCTTTCTTTCCTACGTGACAGAACTGGACCAGATTCAGCTTCTGGTCCTGGTGGGAAAGACGGAAGAGTGAGCCTGGGGAACACAAGGAACTGAATCATTTTGTGGCTGTGGGTTTGGATTGTCTCTCCTCAGAATTGTCTAATCTGTCTGCAGTGGGATGGTTAAACATTGCCTCAACTCCTGTGCCTCTCTTCCTCTTCCTTGTTGTCTGGCTGTCATCCTGGTGGGTCCCAAGAGCAAGTGGCCACACTTGTCACTGGGTTTCAAAACACAGAGGGGCTCTATTAAGGGACCTCATCCCTCTTTCCAAATAGATCCAGTAAAAAGCTAAAAGCCATTCTAAGAAGGAGCTTACACCGTCCCCAAAATTGTATGGGCTTAGATGACCCTCCCAGTACTGGAAGGTTTTCTCTTTTCACCCCTTGGTGATTCAAGCAGGGCACTTCTGGGTCCTGGATCTGCACCAGATTGATACGTAAGTAGGGTCAACAGCCACCAGTTGGACAACCACCCCTGCCCAACTTGGTCTGCATCCCTCACCTGAAATCCCATGAGGAGGTGGGCAAGTTTGAAGCAGCCAGGTGTGGAGGGAGAGGCCTGGGTTTAGAATCTCTGTCGGATCTATATTCTAGTCCTCTGATACTTTCCAGACATGTGACCTCGGGCAACTTGACTTCTCTGATCCTCAGTTTCTTCTTCTGTAAAATGGGCATAATATCTACCTCCAGGTGCTACTGTGAGGCTTAGACAGGCAAAGCCCAGAGCGCTGGTGGTGGGTGCTCGAGCAACAGGCAGGGCCAGTCACCACGTAACTGAGTATATTGGCTGCACTTGTCAGTAAGCCCAGAGCAAGGGGCTGGGGAGGCAGAGTGCAGGAGGTGGGAAGGGTTCTTAGAGCTGTGGTTGACAGTTTGTCCCCAACAGTTACCAGAATCACTGTAGTCCCTATTCGCACAGGCATCTTACCTGTCCTTTATTTAGCTTTGTAACCAGAGGGGGTAAGCGTATAGTATTATTTCTGTGTAAAGTGCCTCAAGGTCAGGGACTACCTAACCTGCTGTCCCCAGCGCCTTTTACTTTGGGGAGCACTCTCTAGAGGTTCATTAATAGTATACTCTAAATCAGGAAACAGAAACCACGAGTCTGATCATCTGGAGTGCCATGTCTAAGAAAGGGTAATGTGACTCACTTCAGAATATGCAAGGATTATTCACTGATTTCCTTCCATGTGGCACATTTGTCACCACCTGGTCACGCTGTAAGGAAGAGCTCTTCTTATGCCTTCCAAGTTCATGAGCCCCAGATGGAGACAGACAAGGTCACATGGGGAGCACACAGGGGTTTGAACTTCCTGGAAAGACTGACAACTAAGAAGTCTGCCTCTCAGTCTCATTTCAGACGGGTTCTTCAGGCAGGAGGAGATTAGGGCAGCAGCTTAGCCCCCCCAAACCTACAATAGGAAAAAGGGATTTTCCTCAGACTGCCTAGGGATGACGAGGATGATGACTGGCACATTCCGCTGTGGGAAGGTTGCTGAGCAGGGGCTGGGCCCGATGCACAGTCACCTGGGAGACTAGTAAAATGTGGATTTTTAATCGGCTGGTCTGGGGTAGAGTAGAAATGTGACATTGAGCAGAGTTGCAGCATTTCTGACAAGCCCCCACCCACCCCCCTCCTGCCGCAACAATGGTGAGACCACTTTTCCCAGACCCCTGGCCAGGTAGGAAGAGCCCTGAGGACGGAGCAGGGGCTGGGGGTGGATGCCCGGGACTTCACAGTTCGCACCTGTGACCTTTCTATGTGGTTTCCTGCCATGGGGGAAATTCAAGTGTATGGGGAGGCCCAGACTGTGATCCTCGACCCACTGGAAACTCCCGCCACCCCCGCCCTGTGCCAAAAGTCCAGTTCACAAATACCTCCCAAATGCCCACCAAGTGCCAGCCACTGAGCTAACCCAGCTAGCTGGCTTGCTTCCTTTCACGCCATTTTCAAGCAGCTCAACCCAAACTCTCCTGCTCTCTGAGAGACAGGGGTTCACACTGGGAGGGGGTGCGGGTGGTGGTGTCAGGAAGTCCAGCCGAGGGGCCTCCACATCTTAGGTGTGTGAACTGGGCTGGTTACTCAGCCTCTGTGTTCTCATCTCTAAGATGGGCTTAACCTTCACCTGTCTGGGTTGCTGAAGGGACTGATCCAGATGATGGGTGTAAAGCTCTTCCTCGAGTGCTGGTGAGTGTAGCTATGAATTAGAATTCAGGCTGTGTTTCCTCCCACAGACCCTTCAGTTCTTCCCCTCACTGCATCCACCTATAGGGGCTCTTGACCACGTCCTTGTGTTTTGGTAATCTTAGTACCATCAAGAAGGCCATTCAAAGGAGTTTCAGATGGTCACCCCCAAGAGGAGAGCCCCATACCGACTGTGTGTGTATGTGTGTGTGTGTGTGTATCGGGGAGGGAGGGGTTCATGTGAAGAACCAGAGAGGAAAGGACCAAGTTGATGACCTCCTCCAGCAGTCCCACTTGCTATCCCAGCCCTTGCACTTGGGTTTTGAACTGTGTGGTGTGTGGCAAGCACTTCCTTACTGACAATGCAGGATGGCTGACCCTGCATACAGGAAATGTCTTTTTTTTTTAAAAAAAATCACTGGCAAACACAAAATTGTCTCTGTCAGAACATCACCTTCATGGGCTAGCATTCCAAAGAGGTTTTTAAATTTAAATTTTAACTGTTCACCATGGCATTTTTCAAGCACACACAAAAGTAAAGAAAATAGTGTGGCAAACCCCAGCTTTATGAATTATCCAAATTTTGGCCAGGAGAAGGTGTCCTGAATGAAAGAGAAAGTTGGGGGATCCTGCCCTGGGATTGAAGACCCTTGGCATTCCCCTGGGAGTGAGCTATACAACATTCATGACTTGTCGGGGGAAAAAGGCTTAGAACTCTGCCTCTCTTCCCTCTGGAGAATGGTAATAACCCCCACCTGACAGGGACTGACTGAGCCTGAAAAGTGGGTGGTATGGTTGGGCGTCACAAACAGAACGTCCTTCCTTAGCTCTGCCTGACCTCTGTACTCTCAAGGGGAAGGAAAATGAGGAAGGATCAGACAGAGCCCAGGGGTTGCTAGGCTGGGAGCAATGAGCAAAGCTCCTCTCGGAACCCTCCACTGCCTCCCTCCCGGCAGCTGCCTGCCTGCTGAGGTCACCTGTGACCTCCAGGATGGCATGCTTGTCCTGTTTTGCAGAGTGATGACTACTGTAAGGATAAGCACCATAAAAAGCGGAGAGAAAGGGTTAGTGAATCTGCCCCTGGGCTGTATGGACCCCATAGGGAGGGGGTCTGGCATGCTTGTCAGTGAACCAACTTTATTTAGCTTAGAGGTGTGGAGGAGGCCATTGTCCCCACTCGGCTCCGGCAGCCTGCGAACGGATGGATTGTCTCCCCCAGAAGCATGATCACTGATCTCTCTCCCATACTGTCATTGTTGCTGTAGGGCTCTCCTTCTGAGAAGCTGCAGTCCCCACTTCTCAGTCATGATGCCCCCATACCTAGTCAGGCGGCGGGGGTTAGGGAAAGAGGAGGGAATGTAGAACAAGAAAAATCTACATTTTGGTCCTGGCTCTGTTGTTTAATGGGTTCAATCCTGTTGTTCTGTTATTTAATTTGCCTGTGGTCAAACCCCTGAGCAGCACTACCCTCTTTCAAAAAATGGGGATAACAGTATTTTACCCCAGAATGATTTAAAAACCCATAAAAGTATTATTAATTAACTGCACCGGCTTCAGGCAACATTGCACAAAAGCTGAAGGGTTAATTTAGCACTTTCCACGTTCTGCATCTGAGCCAATTCCCCCTTATTCCCAAGTCCCCCTTCTCCGCTTACCCTGGAAGCACCAGATGCCTCTTGACAGCTAATCGAGAAAACAGCCAATTAAATTAATATTCACTAAAGTGCTGGTAATTTAATCTCAATAGAGGAAATAATGCATATTTAACAAGGGCTTACTAAGTGCTGGGCACTGAATGTATTTTGTGAGGTTCTCACAGCAGTCTCATGAAGTATGTCACTGTCATCCCCATTTTACAGATGGGGAAACTGACACGGAAGTAAGACATTTGCTAAGAATCATGTAGCTAATCAGCAAAAACTGGGATTCTCAAATGTGGACATATCTGATTCTAAAGCCAGTGCTATTTGTTTATTTGCTATTTGTTTATCATTTTTTTCTTCAGGTACTATAATCTAGTGATTTACAGTACAAGCCTGAGCCAGATGCCATGGGTGCAAAGCTCAGTGCCTTTTCATATCACTGTGTGACCTGGTCAGGGACCATGTCCTCATCCATAAAAAGAGTTAAAAATAGTGCCACTTTGGGGCGCCTGGGTGCCTCAGTGGGTTAAAGCCTCTGACTTCGGCTCAGGTCATGATCTCAGGTCCTGGGATGGAGCCCCGCATCGGGCTCTCTGCTCAGTAGGGAGCCTGCTTCTCCCTCTCTCTCTGTTCTCAGGCTGCCGGAGCCGAGTGGGGACAATGGCCTCCTCCACACCTCTGAGCTAAATAAAGTTGGTTTACTTTTTTTTTTTTAATCTTAAAAAAAAAAAAAAAAAAACAGAATAGTGCCACCTCATAAGATTATTGTTGGAATTAAATGAGTTAATAATATATGTAAAGCTTTAAGAATGGTATAGGGCACATAGTAAGCACTATGTAAATTATCACTAATTATGAAAGCCGTCAGTGCTCAAGGAAAAAATTCATACAGTTTCAAATAATATTGAGGAAAAAGCAAAGTCCCTTCCTGCTCACCTGTCAATTTCACCTTTCAGTTTGATGAGAGAAAATTCTGGATGG
Source organism: Mustela nivalis (assembly GCF_964662115.1). NCBI lineage: Eukaryota > Metazoa > Chordata > Mammalia > Carnivora > Mustelidae > Mustela > Mustela nivalis. The sequence goes on along the minus strand of NC_139029.1, from coordinate 77,272,964 downwards.
CACAGTCAGTTAAGCGTCTGGCTCTTAGTTTCAGCTCAGGTTGTGATCTCAGGACCCTGAGACCGAGCCCTGCATTTGTCTGGTTTCATGCTCAAGGCAGAGCCTGCTTCAGACTTTGTCCTCTGCCCCCCTCCAAATAAATAAATAAACATAAAAAAAAGAAGAAGAAAATTCTTTCACACATTTTGTACATGTAGACACATAAACCCACACAAATATGTAAGCTCGTGATTTTTACATTAATGGAGCAATTTGCTTTTTTCACTTAGTGGTATTTCAGAAGCCTTTCGGTATCAGTTCCTGTAGAATGACCTCATTCTTATCAGTTGCACAGTGGGTGCATAGACTAGCTGTGCTGTAATTTAGTCATCCTTCTGCAGGTAAACACTTTTTTATTTAAACCATGATCAGTGCTGCCATGAATATCTTAGTGTGTACAGGTGAGTGTTTCTGCAGTACTAATTCCTAGAAGTAAAGCTTCCGGGCAAAGGACACTTTCGGAGCCAAAGTTCTATTAGGTCACCCATTAAGGATTAACATTGTTTTACAGAACAGAGGACTATACAGAGAGGTTGGTGCCTCATAGAAAGGAATCTGCAGCTAATCTTGGAGTTTTAAGTGATAACATTGTTAGGACGATTTTTTTTTTTTTTTTTTTTTTAAGGACACGGAGTGAGTCTTGCTGACTTCCCACAAACCATTCTATTCAGCTGAAACCTACTCACGTGGGAAGCCAGCTTTGTTATCAAAGATTGAATTAGTACATCCAAGCAAGTCAGGTTTTTCTTTCAGTTTGACTATTCCTGTTTAGGGGAGCTGGCAGGCTTTGTGTTCTCTTCATTTCCTCCAACTTTCCAGGTTCCTTCTGCTGCATTAGACCATGCTGGCAGGGCTCCCCTCCACCCTAGGCTGGGGCAGCCTACAGCATCTAGTCTGAGCCCTTTCCCACCATGATTCAAGATGGCAGCCAAGTGGCCATTGTACTAGGTTTTACATACATGTTTTCTCTTTCTTCATTTCTGTAGCAAAGCATTTCTTTCCCAAAACCCCCCCTTCTTTATTTTGCCAGCATCAACAGTCCGTCTCCAGGACTTTGCACTCTCCCTTCTCTCTGTACACAGAACAGGGGACCTCTGCCGAGCCAGCGCTCCTCTCGCTCTGTGTCTGCACAATGCTATCTGATGACGTACTCAGCTTCCTGTCTCCTCAGCCTAGTGATGCTTTCCATAATGTAGGGCCCTATGAGTTGGTTTTCTAAGTGACATTTTTAAAAAAATGTTTTATTTCGGAGAGAGGGACAGTGAGTGGGCAAGAGAGTGGAGCCCAGACGGGCAGGGGGAGAGGGAAAAGCAGACTTTCCACTGATCAGGGACCCCGACTCAGGGCTTGATACCAGGACCCCAGGATCATAACCTGAGCCAAGGGCAGATGCTTAACCAATTGAGCCACACAGGCACCCCAAAGTGACATTTTAAAAAATATTTTATTTACTTATTTGAGAGAGGGAGAGAGCATGAGCAGAGGGGAGGGACAGAGAGGGAGAGGGAGAAGCAGGCTTCCCACTGAGCAGGAAGCCAGATGTGGGGCTCAATCCCAGAACCCTAAGATCATGACCTGAGCCGAAGGCAGACACTTACCTGATTGAGCCACCCAGGTGCCACTCTAAGTGACATTTTAAATAATAAAAATGATACATGTTTACTAGAAAAGAAAAACCTGAAAAGGAGAGCTTTGTAAATGCAGAAATTCAAATCACCTGGAATTCCATCATTATCTAGACATATTTCAGTGTATTTTTTTTTTCAATTATTAAATACATTGAGAAGCTTATTCATGCAAAGCTGGTCATTAAATTAAGAAAGTAGCTGGGGTACAAGTGTCCAGAGCTTGGTGATGAGGCAAGTCCTGAAACTGGTAGTTCAGATGTAGACCATCAGGTTGAGGTGTACCTTATATAGAAAATAAGCCTCCGCTGTAAAGAACCGCATCTCTTTACCGCTCACTCACTCATTCGCTAAGTGTCTGAGGGTCTTTCCAGCCATGGGCCTCCCCCAGGGACTTCTTTAGCTTTTCTCACCGAGTTGGCAGCCATCACACAGACCTTTTGGAGGCTGAGCTGATGTCCCTGCTCAGTACACAGGGGATGTCCTTGAGGGCAAGTCCATGGCTAGCTCTTCACACGGCAGGTGCCTCAGCCGTATGGTTTCTGAAAAGACTGCCATGCTGGCTGCTCTGATGCACGTCAGAGATGCCGGCTCTTCATGTCAGTGGTTTGTTATATAGAACGTGAAGGGAATTCTGTCTCTCTGTCTGCAGTTGTTCGAGTTCAGGCTTCCTGTTTGGTCTTGATAGCTGAAACATCCATTGTTTCTTACTTTTTGTCATTTAGGGCTGGGCCAAGCTGGAATTTTAGTTCTTTTTTCCTTAAACTACATTTTGCCCTATGCCTGTCCCAGCTGTCTCTTCCCTAGTGATGTCCCAGAGTAGGTGGAGGTCAACAGACTACTCTGTAGCAGGAAGGGGTCAACTCTAGGTTGAGTGCTCCCTGGCAAAGTCTCTTGCACTGTCTAGAAGACATCACCTCCCTGTCACTGGTTATGTTGTCCCTTCGTATGTCTTTGGTCCAGGGTTTTATTGTTTAAACATTAATGTGGAAGGTGGCTATACACTTGGAGAAATTTGAATCCTGGGACAACCGAGTGGCTCAGTCAGTTAAGTGTCTGCCTTCAGCTCAGTTCATGATCCCAAGGTCCTGGGATCAAGCCCCGTGTCGGGCTCCCTGCTTGGTGGGGAGCCTGATTCTCCCTCTCCCTCTGTCTGCTGTTCCCCCTGCTTGTGTTCTCTCCCTCTCTCTCTGACAAATAAAGGAATAAAACTTAAAAAAAATTTTTTTTGAATCTTAAAATTGTTCATAGCACAACCTGCACCCATGGCATTACATTTATTTAGCTTATAAGGGAGCTTTACCATTAGTACAAAGATAGAGGACAAAGGGTCTAGAAGCCTGGAGTTCATTCATTCATTCATTCAATAAATATATATTGACTGCCAATAATGCTCCAGGCCCCAAACTCAGGACAAAACAAAAATAAAACCAGACATGGATCTTAGATTTTTTAGAGCAATGGATGTTAAGCAGAAATAACAAAAATAAATGTGTGACTATGAACTGTGACAAATGCCAAGAAGGAGAGGGGGCTAAAAGGCACATATTAATGGAGGACCTGTTATGGACTTGGACATTCTAATTGGGATTGGCTATTTAATTTCAGGGTGCCTCAGTCTTCCCATCAGTAAAATGGGGCTACTGCTACCCTCTGTGACTCACAGACATTGAGGGAGGAGTGATCACGTACATGAAAGGTGTTGAAAAATGTTCAGTGTGCCTAGACTGGATCACGTTACTCTCTAGCAAAGGCAGGGGCTCTGGCCTCTTCCACAGTTGTCATCAAGCCAGGCAATACTCAGCCTCTTGGACTGCAGACCTTTGACCATTTTCCTTCACCTGCCAGCCCACTGGGGTCAGACAGACCTTGGGTTAGCCTTGGTTCTGCTCCTTACCTCTACAGTGAATTTGGGTAAGTTACTTAGCTCCTAAAATCCACTTTTCTTCTTTGTGACATGAGGCACTAATAGCACCAGCTCGTGGGTTAGGGCTTAGCATTGTACTTAGCTTGTAGTTACTTCTAACCCAGTTATAGCTACTGTTATTGTTATCATTATACTGGTAATTATTAACTCTTGCCAGTTATTTCTTGGAATAACTTTGGTCATTTTGGTCCTTCCGTTCCCCCTACCACTAGCCTGGTCAAGGCCCTTGTCATGTGACAATTGCCATAGCCTTCTAATCAGTATCCCATGGTGATTTCTTTGGTTCACTCTGCATGGTTTCTAGAATGAGCTTCCTAAAGTAACAGTGCTTTGCATATATCAGCTCTTTTCTTTAACATTATCATTGAAAAAAAATTTTGCAGCTCATACTACAAAGATCTAAGCTTCCTACCATGCAGTGAGGTCCTAGTACATTAATCATGAAAAGACCTACAAATGGATAGAAAAGTGGGAGTACTGATGCCAAAAGGGAAAACTAAATGACTACTGAACATGAAAAGATGAGCAGCCTCGCTTATTATAAGAGAAATGGAAATTAAAACTGCAGTGAAATTCACATCTTATCAGGTTGACAAACATTCAAAAGTTTAATAAGACCTTCTGCCCCTCATAAGGGGAAAATCTTACATTGCTGGGAGGTATAAATTGGTACAGTCCTAATGGAAGGCAATTTGAATCACTTAATAGAAATTGCAAAAGTGTATACCCTTCGACTGGGGAATTTTACCTCTGGAAATTTACCTTACGGATATGCTTGGACATACCAATGGCATACATACAAGGTTATTCATTGCAGTATTGTTTGTAATAGGAAAGGATTTGGAAACAACTTAAATGTCCATGGGTAGGGCACTGATTGAATGAATTACAGCACATCTCTTCAAAGGAGTACAATGCACTACTATGAGAAAATCTCTGAGGCATGCTGCTAAGTGAAAAAAAAAAAAAAAAAAAGCAAAGTGTAGAACTGTGGGTATAGTATGTTACTTCCTGTAGTAGGAGTCAGGGATAACATACACACACTTAGAGAAGCTCTGCTAGGAATACATGATATTAATAGTGGTTTTGCCTCTGGTGGGAGGGGGACTGGGCAGTTGGGAGAAAGAATTGAGAAAGGGACTTTTCATAGTATACCACTATATTCTCGATATTACCTAATCAGAAAATTATGGTTGACCATTGAACAATGCAGGGTTTAGGGGCACTGACCTCAGTGCTGTTGAAAATTTGTGTATGATTTTTGACTTTCCAAAAATTTAGCTACTAATAATCTGTAGTTGACCAGAAGCCTTACCTTACATAGACAGTTAACACATATTTTGCATGTCACATGTATTATATAGTGCACTGTTACGATAAAGCAAACCAAAGGGAAAAAAATGTTATTGAGAAAATCCCAAAGAAGAGAAAATACACTTACAGTACTCTCTGTCCTGTATTTATCCAAAAAAATCCTCTTATAAGTAGACCTGTGCAGTTCAAACCCATGTTGCTCAGGGGTCAACTATATGTTTAAAAATGCTATTATCCATCCATTAATGTATTGAGCACCTACTATGAGCCAGGCACTGGGGGTACAAGTGTGAAAGTAGTTGTGTGGTGAAAAGACCACTGAACTTAAATTGTGACTCTGATTTAAATTATGGCTCTGCCTCTCACTAGCATGGATCTTGGCACATAGTAGGCATGCAACAAATATCTTTTGAGTGAATTTATGGTTGACATTACTTAACCTTTCTGAGTCTATTTCCTCCCATATAAATGGGGCTAAAGATGGTTCCTGTCCCCCAGGGGTATTATGAAGACATAGAATGTGTCATGAAGTAGAGTATAGTTAATGATATCCACTATATACCAGGCACTTTCACATTTATTATTTCCTTGACTTCTCACATGCATTCACTCACTCACTCATGAGGAAATGGGGGGACTGAGAGGAACAGTGACTTGCCCAAGGCCTCTCGACATGTGAGTTGTCTAGTCCTTCTTTATTGCTATCTCCCTATCATGTGTCACGAAGTAGAACCTTTATATATAGTAGGTGCTTAGGCAGTTCTGAAAATCAAGAAAATCCAACATGTTTTATCACTGTTTTTAATGACACTTCAGAGCAGGAGAAAGTCAGTAAGTGTATTTCTGATAATTTAGTTTAGATATATACCGGCTGGTCTGACATTCACTGCACTAAACACTTCAGGAAAATTCACCCAAAAAAACCCTTTTTAAAATAAATATATAATAATATATATTATATATTACATATAATATAATAACAAAAACACCTGTGAGGAAAATGTAGAAACTCATTCTTAAGGATGCTGTACTTAAAATCTTACAGACTTGCCAATAATTCTTTCTCAAAAGGATGAAAATGACATAACACATATGCAACGTAGGGGTGCCTGGGTGGCTGGCTCAGTCCATTAAGCTTCCGATTCTTGATTTTAGCTCAGGTCATGATCTCAGGGTGGTGAGACTGGGCCCCAGGCTTGTGCTGTGTCTGGAGACTGCTTGAGATTTTCTCTCCTCCCTTTGCCCCTCCCACTCCCCCAAAGACCCAGTGTGGCACAATTTTCAAAACATTTTTACTGGAATAGAACATGCAAGAAGAGCAGTGCACAAACCAATTTTTATAAAATGAAGGACAGTTATAAAATGGACACATCTATAAAACCAGCACCTGACTCAAGAAATAGAGTATTATTACCTGCATCTGGAGCCTCCTCTGGGCTCCCTTTCCATCACTACCCAACCCAACCCTTTAGATAATCCACTCAAGATAACCGCTATCCCTCAAGATAACCCAATCCTCAAGATAACCACTATCTTTACCTTTAAGATCATAGAACTGTTTGACTGTTTTTGGAATTCATGTATATGGAAGTATATAGTATGTATGCATTTGTGTTCAGCTTCTTTCACTCAACATCTTATTTGTGAGAATATGATCTTGTTGAATATAGAGGTAGTTGTTATTACTGTATATTATTGCCCAGAGCTTATCTCTTTCTGGTGGGCACTTGGGTGGTTTCTTTTCTTTTTTTTTATAAGATATTATTTATTTGACAGACAGAGATCACAGGTAGGCAGAGAGAGGAAGGGAAGCAGACTCCCCGCTGAGCAGAGAGCCTGACACAGGGCTTCATCCCAGGACCCTGGGATCAGGACCCAGCCGGAAGACTGAGGCTTCAACCACTGAGCCATCCAGGCACCCCCCGGGGGTTTCTTTGCTATAAACATTTCTGAACATATCTTTTGGTGAATGTGTACATAAATCTCTGTTGAGTAGACAACAAACCTAGGGATGGAATTGCTGGGTCACAGGCTACATGCTAATTTCACCAAACAGGTCTGTAAAGTGTTGTTCAAAGTTCTCTAATTTTATCCATTCTGGTAGGTGTAAAGTGAGAGATTGCATCTTCAGTTTTCATTCTGGGATGATTAGTAATTGAGAAACTTTCCATATGTTTGTTGTTTTGTTTCAAGAAATGCCTGTTTATCCCCTTTTGAGAAATGCTGTTCAAATATTCTACCTATTTTCAGTCAGATATTCTGCCATTTTCTTGCTGGTCTATAAGCATTCTTCATAGATTCTGTATACAACTCCTTTATTGGATACATGTGTTGCAGTGATCTTTTCTCCCTTTGTGGCTTGACTTTTCACTAATGGTGTCTTCTGAGGAACAGGAGTTCTTAATTTTAATGCTGTCCAATGATCAGTTTTTTCCTTTATAACCGATACTGTGTGTTTAAGGAATCTTTGCCTTGCAGGTCTTTCTTTTCTTTTTTCTTTGGATAGGTTTATTATCTTTCACATTTAGATTTAAAATCCATCTGGAATTGATTTTTTTTTTTTTTTTTTTTTTTACATGGTGTGAGGTAGGGGGAGTCAAGATTCTTCCTTTTTCTGCATGTAGGTATTCAGTCAATCCAGCATCATTTACTGAAAAGACATGCCATCTTTTCTCAGTGCATCGCAGTAGCATCCTTGACATAAATCGTGACCATTTAATGTAGATCAGCTTCTGGACTCTCTATTCTATTGGTCAGTTTGTCTACCCTTGATGCCAGTTACTATGTCTGTAGCTTTATAAAGGGTCTTGATTGCTTTCTGATAATGTAAGACCTCCAGTTGGCTCCACTTTTTCACCCCACTAAGCCTACCTAGTACTGAAATGCCAATTCCACTTCCCACTTTGCTTTCAATTTGTCCAGGTGGGTATGATTGATTTGCCTGTTCCAGGATTTGGTTATTTGTGGTTACCTGGATCATTGCCTCATCAAAGCCCTTTAAACTGCAAGCCAGCCAGGTGTCTGCAGACAGCAAAGCCGACCAGCCGGGTAATTAACGCGGGGAAGGGGGAGGACTGGAATAGGGAGTATTGTCCCTCTAGAGGGGTACAGCGAGGAAGCGGCCAAATCCTCACTTCAAGACTTTTGGGAGGGCGGGGGGAATACAAGGGGAACCAAACTCTCGAACCCGGCAGAGGAGGGCAAGGCGAGGTCACGGCATGTAAATGTCTCGGGGTTCCGCGAGGGCGCGCGAATCGGCTAGCCGGGGTGGGGCCGCGGCGCCGCAAATCACCAGTTGAGGGCTGGAGCGCGCGCCGCGGGCTCAGAGCCGCGCCTGCAGCTGCCGGGGCCGGGGCGGGAGCTGGAGGAGCCGGAGCCGCCGCCGAAGCCGCCGCCGCCGGAGCCACCCGGCGCACGGGAGATCCGCGCGCGGGCTTTTCTGCGGGCACGCCCCGCCGACCATGAGTGGCCCGCGCCCTGGGAGCAGCCGCGGCTGGGGGGCCGCCGAGGGGCGCCTCTGAGCCCCTAGCGGGAGAGCCCCGGCACCGAGCGCCGCGCGGGGAGGTGAGTGTCGGCCGCGCGCCCCGCGGGGTTGCTGGTCGTCCCAGGGCGCCTTGGTCTCCCCCTCGTCTGGGAGGACGGGCTGGGAAGTTTGTTGGAGAAAGTTAGGATAGGGGGAAAGTTGAGCCGGCGATCCCCTGCCCCCAGCAGAGTTGGCGTTTGGAGGCAGGAGTGGCTGAAGTGCGGACCCGGCTTGTGCCCTCGGGGCCCTCGAAATTGGCCGGTATTCCCCAGACGTGGCCCGCGGCGGGAGCCGCTCAGCGCAGTGCCGTGAGCATCTCTGCTCTTAGCTCGCGAGCGGCATCTTCCCGGCCACTGGTCTCCCCCGACCCCCACCCTGTCCCCCGCCGGTCGGGGCGGCTCGGCCGGCCGCCCTTGCTTGGCTCGTCCGGTCCCCTCTCCGAGGGGGTCGGGGGCGCGGGGGCCTGGGGGCTCCGCTGGAAGCTCTGGGCTTGGAGGAAGCGAGTTTCTCCCCTAATCTCTGAGAGTTTGCAAAGAAAGCGAAGGAGCCTGCCCAGTAACTGTGGACAACATCCCCCTCCCTCTGTCTTTGTTGGGAAAGAATGAATAGTTGCTTGTGTCGCTCCCTCTGCGTCGGAGAGGGGAGGGAAGGGGAGGTGTAGGGAGGGACGGTGGACGCGACTGGAAGAGGTTCGGATCTCAGCCCCTCTTTCCCTAGCGGCAGCGGCTGCCACCACTTTAAAAGTTGGATCAGGTGTAGACACTTGTCTGGGAGCGGTCGAGTGGGCTCCGAAGCAGCTGGCAAGGCGAAGTGTTCCGTGGGCAACACGGTGGGTTGTGGCTGGGGTGGAAAACTGGTTTTGGCATTAACTCGTTTGAGGAAGAGTACACCGAAGGGGCAAGAGCGTTTACCTAGCCTCGCGTGTGCTTTCGCCCAGAGCCATTGGCTGGGATAAAAAATGGAGCCAGGCGTTCAGAGATTTTTTTTAAACCTTGAAACTTATCTCCCAAGGCTGCACAGATCTGTCCAAGGAAAATACATTGGCGGAGGGAAGGTCAGTTTGGGAGCGGATGATCTTCCTGCACGTTGCCAAGGACAGAGGCGGGAGGAAGGGGAGGCCTCGGTGCTGAGAGGGGGGTTCAACAGAGCATCCGTCCAGGGGCTGCCCAGTTAATAGTGGCGAAGCCACAAGTCAAGCTGTTGTGTGGGGGTATGCAGGGGAGTGTATGGAATATAATGTGAAAGGCGTGCCATGCGGGGGCTCTCTTACCTCCAGCTTTCTCTAAACCGGCCGAGAAGCCTGGCCTTTCCAGATGACTAACCAAGATCTCAATCTCCTGTTCATATAGAAAGGACTTTATCATGTAAATTCTGTGTTGTGTTGCTTGAAATACAATCCATGGAAGAATTATTCATATCTCAGTCATTTGGCTAGACTTCATAAATTTACTTCGAAAATAGGGATACTCTTCATTTCTAAACTGAAGAAAAACTTCATTCTAAGTGCCTAAGCCAATTTTTTAATCTTCTCTTCCTGTTTGACTCTGCAGAGTGGTTACAAAACTCCATATCCAAATGAGAAATTCTCTATTGGGGTCATAACTGGGCAGCTGACCCAGTTACATTTCCAGAGTTTCAAATTGGGCAAAGCTTTTAACTCCCACATCAGGTGACCCTCTATAAGTTTAACTTGAAAAATAGCTCATTTTAGAAATAAACTGGAAAAATCCAAACAAGCGGGCTGCCTGTCTCTGCCTTGACTAGCATGTGCTCTTCAGTTTCTTCGGGACATCTCTGCAAAGCCAGCGAGTTGGACCGCTGGTCAGGAGCACTTCAGAGACAGCCGGTGAGCAGGACTAGGAGGGCAGCACAGAGGGTGGGAGTTGCTCAGGCTCAGTCTTGTCCCTGTTGAGATTTCAGCTCTTTGGACATTCACAAAGGTCTCATATGTTCATATCAAGATGCAGAATCTTTGACCTTTGTATATATTTCAAGGTCTGGCATTAGACTGAATTAGGACACTGTGTCTGTTTACCTGCATAGTGGAGAGAGGTGACGTCAGGTGGCCAAAGTCTCACCTGGGCTTTTCTTTCATTAAAGACTGCCTGTAGGCTCTCTCCATGGGCCTGTGTGTGTCTGTGTCCTACTTGGTTTGGTGTTTATGTCTATGGCTCTGAGTTAAAACATTTACCTCCCCATCCTTCCTGGCTGCGGTGTTTCCCAGAAGCAGTGACTTCTTTTGTGAACTCTCTTTGTAATAGGGATACCATGCTGAGCAAGACAGACCTGGTCCCTGACCTGCTGGGAGGAGACCGGCTATTTATTGAGCTCTTGCCACATGTCCAGGGCTTTCTGTACACTGTTGCATTTACTTTTCAGAGCAGTCCCACAGAAGAACTATTTTTAACCCATTTTTACAAATGGGAAGCTGTCAGAGAGGTTGAGTAACTTGTTCCAGTCCACACAGTAAGTAAATGGCAGAATAGGGATTTGGCCCTGTGAATGTCTGTCTTCAAAGCCTAGGTTCTGAGTCATACTGTGTTTGATTAAAAAAAAAAAAAAAAAGAAATCACAAAGTACATAAGAAGCATGTAATGGCTAGAAACATTGAGACAGAAGCATCACCAAGTAGAGAAAACCTGGGAGCCAGGAAGTAGAGAATTGGGGTTAGTCTTCACCATACTTTTCCAAGCACTGTGCCCACCTTAGAGTCTCTGATTTGCCCCGTACCCATCCTGGAACTCCCTTCCCAGCTTCTCTTGACTGGTTCTGTGTCTTTTTTCAGGAACCTCTTCAGAGAAGTCCTCCCATACCACCCTCATCTAACTAGCTCTCCATCCCAACTGGTATATTCTATCATTTCTTCCTGGTTTGTGTTCTTTAGGACGATGAGGCTGGGATATTACCTGGTATGTTTTCTTGTCTGTTTTGACTGGACACCCCCTCCATCCTAACTTACACTCCATGAGAGCCAGGACCCTGTCTAGTTTTTTTAAGTCTTCATCCCCGCTACATTGTAAGCCCTCAGACAACATATACTCAGTGAATGAACATTTACTTCCTTTATTTGGGCCTGATTCTCTGAGATCCTACTTATATGTAACACTCTGAGATTCTGCCTGGTGGAGTCAAATGTAGTAAGTGGCTTTGCTCTCAAAATGAAAGGTACTTGGGGCGTCTGGGTGGCCAGTCAGTTAAGTGTCTGCCTTAGGCTCAGGTCATGATCCCGGGGTCCTGGGATGGAGCCCTGGAGCCCCAAGTTGGGCTCCCTGCTCCTCAGGGAGTCTGCTTCTCCCTCTCCCTCCCCCTCCTTGTGTTCTCTCTCTCAAATAAATAAAAGTTAAAAAATTGAAAGTTACTTACCTTGAACCTAGATCCCAACTACATACCATGTACTTCCTTCCCTTGGATTTGCCCTAGGTTTCTAGAGTCTGGAAAAAATAAAAGCGAATAAGGGTCAAGTAGGAAATACAGGGAGTACGCTGTAGTAAGGTTGTAAATGAGTTCCTTCCACCTATAGTTCCCCCTTCTGCCCTCCGTCCCACTTTTAGTTATAATTTTTGGAAGTTGTGTCTCTGGTCTGGGCCCACCTCCCCCACTCTTAGGCTGAGTCAAGCATGACACTGGGCCCAGGGTCGAGCCAGTGTTTCCAAGTGACTACACACAGGGCAAGCCCATGTTTTAATGAGGGAAGAGTCCCAATTTCGAAGTAGTGGGTTGTAGAGGGGAGCCTGGCTTCCATACTTCAAGTTTGTCTGCAGCTAAGAATTCTCTGGAGGTTTCAGCTTGGATAATCTTCTCCCTCCGGGTATTAAACTCTGCTTTACATCATTCAGCTCAGCATCCCATCCTCAGCAAAGCCTTCTCTGGCCACTGGCTGAGTCTAGACCCTGGTCCCCACTCTGTGCTCCCATAGCTCTGAGACTCACCAGCTTGTGTGGCCGGGACTTGCTGTCTGCTTCCACCACAGAGTAGTAACCTTGTGAGTACTGTTGTTGACACTGTCCCCAACACCAGTCACAGTGCCCACCATGGAGGAGGCCCTGCCTCCTGTGTGTGGTGATGAGAAGAATGAATTGATGCTTCTTTTGAGGGACCCCTCCTCATTGCCATTCTGTTCTGTTCCTTGGGTAGCCCAGTCCGAGTGCGAGTCGCTCTTTACCAAAGAGATTTGCTTATCTAGTGGGCCTCAACCCCGACTCCACTTTGGACAATACTGGTGGCTTTCAAAAGATTGATGCCAGGGTCACACTCACCGAGGTTCTGATGTCATCCGTCTGGGTCACAGCTTGAGTGCCAGGATTTTATTTTGATATTTTTTAAAGATTTCATATACTAAGCGGGGTTGGGGAACAAAGGGAGAAAGACAAGCAGACCCCACACTGAGCGCAGAGCCAGACGTGGGGCTCGATCCCACAACCCTGAGACTGCGACCTGAGCAGAAATCAAGAGTCAGAGGCTGAACCGACTGAGCCACCCAGCGCCCTGGGTGTCAGGATTTTAAAAGCTTCCCAAAGATTCTTATGTGCAGCCAGCTGGAGGACTGCCACTGCCCCCTGCTCCCACCCCAGCTTCAGGTTTTCAAAACTCAGTCCTTGCTTTAGGCCCTGTAGGCTCGAAGCAGCCATGGTGAGAGAGAGCAGGAATATAATTCATGGATATTGTATGGTTCCTGACAGTTTAAGAGGTACTTTCACATCTGTTATCATAGTTGATAATAACAAGCTAAGGGATCTGCTCTCTGGTTTAAATATTCCTTTTATGTTGATGATTTTTAAAAATCCACATCCTGTTCTGGCTCCTAAGCGAACATACCAGTATCTCATCTCCTAAGACTGAATTGCGCCATTGGTTCCTCATGCCCCCAGCTCAGCGGCCAGCCTCTTAGCCTCCCTCCTGCAGGAGGCTTCTTCTTACCCACTCTGCACATTACAGCATCGTACTGTCCTCCCATGGCTGTGGCTTTGAACTCCTCATTCTTCCCTCTGTCCCTCCTTTGCTTGGCCACTGCCCGAGGTCAGGGTTCTAAATCCTTCCTCACTGGCTTGTGGGTAGCAGCTTGACGGGCCTGCCTGTCTCCCTTCTTTCCTTTCCAGAAGTCCCGGAGTTACCCACTTGGACACAAACCGGCTTCTTTCTCTCCCTTCCAGATCTTCTCTGGCACCTAACCTTGGAGGCACCTCCTTGCCTCTAGCATCCTCTCGGAAGGCTTTTCCATATGATTCCTGACCTTTCAGAATCTTTCCACAATGTCTCATCTCTAGCATCGCCCTGTTTGAGATGCTCCTCAAGTCAATTTGTTGAGATTAATTGTTCTTCCCTCCAGCATATAAAGGGTCCCTGGTGATTCTGAGTTCCTGGTCAGGGATTGGGGCTGATACATCACTGATTCTCTAAGTATCTTATATGGAAGAAGTATTTCAGTGTATTTTGAATTGAAAGTAGGAAGGGCACGTGTTAACCCTCAATGCAGAGAGTAAACTGAAGTATGGGAAGCTTGCTGAAGGGCATTCTTGAGCACTTTAGCCCTGTTTTGAAATCGAGATCTTGGATAAGCAGAGAAGAAACCTGTGGCCAGAAGCGTTGGAGCCAGGGCAACCTTTACCCATCATAAGAACTGGAGAGAGGGGGCGCCTGGGTGGCTCAGTGGGTTAAGCCACTGCCTTCGGCTCAGGTCATGATCTCAGGGTCCTGGGATCGAGTCCCGCATCAGGCTCTCTGCTCCACAGGGAGCCTGCTTCCTCCTCTTTCTCTCTGCCTGCCTCTCTGCCTACTTGTAATCTCTCTCTGTCAAATAAAAAAATAAAATCTTAAAAAAAAAAAAAAAAAGAACTGGAGAGAGTTGTTCAACGATCCCTCTGCATAGAAAGAGGTTCTGTGCTGCTCTGGGACTCCCCAGCAGGCTCTTTGGAATGATCTAGGCCTCCCTAGGGTGCTGACAGCTTGGACAGGCAAGCAGTCACAACTGTGAGGGGCTGTGTGTGTGTATGTGTGTGTGTGTGTAGGGTAAAGGAATCCTGGTAGGCTTACGTCACTGGTGGTTAGGCAGGGAGGGCCAGGGAGCTTGGATTTCTTTTTAAATAGTGATGACTAATATTGAGTAAGTTCTGACCTTGTGCCAGGTGCTGGCCAGAACCGGGAGCGGCCCACATGGGGACTCATAGTCCTCTTGTTTCGCACCCCCGTGAGCCAGGCCTTCTGTGTGGTCACAGTTTGGCATGGAGCAGACAGGCCCCAGAATGACCAGGTCTGGGGAAGAAGGAAGACAGCATTAGGATCATACACCTTGTAGGAAGGCTTTCCTTCTGTCCAGCCCCTGGCACTTGTGTGTTTCTGTCTGTCGCAGGTGAAGCAAGGGATTGTGGATGTTTTGTTGTCTGTCGTTCCCCTCGTGCTGCCTTTATCCCAGTTCTGCGCGCTACACCGTGAGCTTCTGCAGCGGTGCGCTTGCTTGTCTTCAGGCCACATCCCAAGGCCCCATTTCCTCTGTGGAATGGACTCTGCAGGGGTATTATTCAGTAATGATTTTCACTCCAAGCTGTCCTTTTGCAGTGGAGAGGGGTGGCCTGTGAGGAATGGGGGCTGCAGGGCTTTAGGACAGACTACAGAGCAAAGGAAATGTTTTGCTCCCCGGTGTCAGGGAGGCCAGTGCATCAGGCAGACTGAGTTAGGCTGCTGTGTTGTCCAGACCAGTCTGGTTCCCTGGTGGGTGGGATGGATTCTGGATCCTTAATGTCTCCAGGGACTAGTTCTAATTTTTATTCAGGCATGGGTTTCTTTTCCTATAATATTGGCCTTAAAAATGACTTGTCTAATTTGGCTGAGGCCAAAACCATAGTTTGTTTGTGGGAGGGGGAGGTGGGCGTATGCTGCCTCTTGCTCAGGGTGAACATTTCTGCTAGTGATCGTAGCTGGGCATAATTGTTGGGTCTACTTTTGTATACAACCTAGTACATGTTTTCTTTTTCTTTCCATACTCTTCCCCTCCTTTTGTCTTATTTCTCTTCCTTCCCATTCTTCCCTGACTACAACATGCTTGCTGCTTAACCCTGCTAGTGGCAGGCGTGTTTCCGACCCCTCTGGGGGACAATGTACCCTCACCCCAGGAGCTTTCCTCTGCAGCTGAGCCCATTCATGTAGGGAGGAGTGACCCACCTCCTCACCCCTGACCCTGGTCCGTCTTCGTTAATTAGAGTACATTGATTTATTGGTAAGCACCAAGTCTTTGCTAGAAAAAATTCTGCCTGGTTACCCTGGGTAGCACAACTGAGGGGCCAGTCGGCACTGATGTCCTAGCAGCTGAGGAATTCCAGTAATCTCCACCTGTTCTTATCATGTACAGGGTGGTGGGAAGATGGAGGCTAATTATCTAACATTTATAATGTGTTCTCTAATGCACTTACCTTGAAACCTTGAGTACTTCCTCAAGAGTCCTTTTTGTTAGTCATGCTTTTCCATCAGCTTCGGTCATCTGAAATAATAAAATGGCTCATGTGGCCCTAGAGTCTCTGAAACACGTTTGCCCTTTTTCATCAGTGGATGTGCTGCCAACCCAGGAGAATTCCTCTGTAGGATCAGAAAAGGGACATGGTTAAGCTTCCCATTTGTATTACATTTCACTGGTGATGCCATGCACTGTTTGTCCTGTTAATGCTCCACGAACCTGTTCTTCTGTTCTACAGTTCGTCTCCATTTCTATTTGTGAGTAGGAAGTCCGTTCTTGTGATGGCCTGAGATTCATGTCTTTGCTCTTTTCTCTTCCCTTTAGAGGAGCCGAGAATTATGGCTGCAGGAAAATTTGTGAGCCTTCCCAGAAACATGCCAGTGAATCACCAGTTCCCTTTGGCCTCGTCCATGGACCTTCTGAGCAGCAAGTCCCCTCCAGCTGAGCATCCTGGAGATGCCTATCAGGACGTGTCTATACATGGCACCCTCCCACGGAAGAAAAAGGGCCCTCCTCCCATCAGGTCCTGTGATAACTTCAGTCACCTAGGGACCCTGCCCCATTCCAAATCCCCACGGCAGAACTCTCCTCTGACCCCGGCCATCATCCAGGAGCACCCCCTGCAAGACTGGAAAGGCGAAACCTTCACCTTTAGGTAACTTCTTCATTTATTTACTTTTTTTTTTTTTTTTTTTCCCAGAGAGAGAACCTGGGGGGAGCGGATGGGGTGGGTGCAGAGGGAGAGAGAGAGAATCCCAAGCAGGCTTCACACCCAGCGTGGGGTCCAGTGCGGGAGTTGATCTTAAACAACCCTGACATCATGACCTGAGCTGAAATCAAGAGTCAGCCACTTAATGGACTGAGCGACCCAGGCGCCCCTTCAGGTAACTTCTTTAATGCCACAAGTGAAAATGACTTGGGCTTTTTTGAAAAAGCCTTTCTGTTAAGGAATATGTCAGCTGTACAGAGCAGAGCGAAGAGTTTACCTCCCAAGGGCCCACCACCCTCCAGCTACTCTGGGCTTGGGCCTGGGCCAGCCCCATGTTGTCTGTACTCCCGCCCACTTGCCTTCCTCTGCGATTATTTTGAAGTCAATTTCAGCCCCTGTTTTATCTGTAAATATTTTGGTATGTGTCTTTCAAAGATAAGTACTCTCATTTTTTTAAAAAAACATAGCATAAAAAACTATAACACCTAAAAACTTTAACTGTTTCTTAGTATCTAGTATTTGAGAGTATTTTTACAGCTGACTTCCTATATATTGCTAAGTCCCTCAAAAGGAAGCACGGGTATATGTTTTTGTTATCATGATATCATATTCTGAGCTGTGTCCATCTGATTCTATAGAGATGCCAAGATGGCTATAAATTAGGACCCACATCTCCAACATGCTGAAGTAAAATTTGGTCTGGCTCCATCATCGGGTTGGCTTCTGAATACTTTACAACAAGGATTGATTTCTCCTACCCACTAGGGATCTGGGTAAAAAAGCCTTACGGTTATAAAAGCTTCTTGTCCGGGGTTTGTATTGGGCCTGGCTGTGATTAGTTTCTGCTTGTTAGAGCTGGTTTAGAAACTGCCTTCCTTTTCCTGCCGGGGAAGATCAGCAACCTGTGATGTTATCGGGCAGAGAAGGGGCTGGTTCTTTCTGTTTTATCTCCTGGTGTCTCTTTTTGTCCGACCCTGCAGCAAAGAAAGCCACTTTGATCCTAGCTCGCTTCTTTGTTTAATATCTATATATTGAGCATCTTTGTCAGAGTACATTGGTTTTTTTTAAGCACTAGAGCTTCACCAGGAAAGTTCTGCCCAGTCCCTCTTAGTAGCGGAACCGAAGGGCTGGTCCGACCTTAAAGATGTTCTGGCAACCAAATTTTTCCAACAGTCTGCTCTTGCCCTTTAGTGGGGTGAGGAAGGATGTGAACTGACAGGATAGTGATGAGGCATCTGAAATGGTGTCTTCCTGGTGCCACTATTCTAGTGAAGGGCCCAGGTAATACACACATTAATTGCAGATTAAGTGCTATGAAGGAAATCGCAATAGACTGAAGATTTAGTGGGCCTTTTTCTTTTTTTATAATGCAGACAGGTCTCTGAGGAGATGCTATTTGAGCTAAGACCTGTGTAATGAGAGAAGGCAGCCATGGGAAGAACCAGAGGAAGGCTGTTTCAGGCACAGGGAGAGCAGTGCAAAAAGTTGGAGGTGGGAATAAGTCTGGCATGTTTGAAAAAACTCCAGACGAAGCTGGTGTGGCCTGTGGCTGCTGTGTAGCAAGCTGGGAGGTGGACAGTACAGATTCCTGGGAGAGAGCTAGGCGGGTAGGAGGTCAGAATTTGTTTTAGGGCCCTAACTGCAGTTGTATAAGAAGAAAACAAGTAGAGGCCAATATACTCTGTAGAAAGTGCTGGAGAGTCCTGAAATGTTTCCGATGTCAGCTCATAAGATTCCCCAGGGTGTCCTGGGCATTAGAAAGCCCTGCACCTGCTCTGCAAAATCTAGCTGGGTGACCTCCCAGCTCAGAGAGCTCACAGGCAGCCCGCTGGCGGCCTAGGTTGGTGTGGAAGTGGCCCAATTTGGTATTGTTCATACCGAATCACTGGCATGGAACACGCAGAATGGGTGCTGTCATTGCTCCCTCTTGGGAAGGTTAAGAGGCAACCAAGAAGAAGAGCTTCTGGCCAGCCCAAAACAAGCACTCCTAGAGTCAGAGCCAAGTAGTCCCTGACTTCCTGTAGCCACTTTTTATTTATGGAGTTAACTCTGTTGTGAGCTGCATGTCCACTGTGTGCCCTAGGGAGGCCATTCACGAACTCACTCCTTTACATTCTAAGGCTCTGGCTGGGTGCCAGCTCTCACAAGGGGGCAGCTCCCAGGAGCCCCAAGGGGTGGTAATGGAGTCATCTTTTCTATCTTGAGGAAGTCCTTGATCAACACCCAAGGTCCAAGCCGTCAACCCTGCCAGGAGTTCAAAGCTTTTTGATTTGAAAATGACTTGGACAGAGGTCAGATCTCTGTAGAAGATCTTATCAGATGATGGGCCCGAGTCCTGGGTTTGAAGTCCAGGCTGTGGAAGACTTGACAAGCTCTGCTGGCTTACGTGTGTTTATCATTCAGAACTACATTCGTCCAAATTCACAACGCCGTCGCTTAACTTAAAATACCTCATTGTGAAAGGCGAATACAGGAAGTAAAGAACTCCTATCCTTTAGGGTTACTGCTGAGTGAGCAGGTCATGTCGAAGGATCATAAAATCCCATTTTGCTCCCTGGCCTTACTAATAGATTTTGTTATTTTAAAATGTTATTTATTTACTTATTTTTTTGAGTAATTTTATTTATTTTACTAATTTACTTATTTCTACCCCCCAACATGGGGCTCAAACTTAGGACCCTAAAGAGTTTCATGCTCTCCCAACTGAGCCAGACGCCCCTGTATTTGGTTCACGCAATGCACTTTAAAAACTATCTTGAGGTGTTCCCGGTTTTGAGGAGTTCAAAGTACCTTGTATTATTATTTTTATCCTTTTAAATATTGCTGATATGATTATTAGCTGCCTCAGTTCCTTTTTTGGAACAAGCCACAGGATTAGCAAATAAAGCTTGTGCTCCTGTAAAGGAAGGGACAAAAAGGTATGAATGAGAATCTGGGCCCCCAGATGGGGAGGACTGCCTGAGGTACCTCAGCAGAGCTGCCCTGAGGGCGAAATAGCCTTTCTAGACCTAACTCAGCTCTTACAGCTCAGCTGCTATGAAAACACTAACCACCCACTGCTCACTCACTCACCACTGGAAGCTGGGAACTGGTAAATTTTTAAAAAAATTTTTTAAAGATTTTATTTATTTGAGAGGGAGAGAGTACGAGCCCAGGGAGGGGCCAGGGCAGAGAGAGAGGCAGACTGCCCCACTGAGCAGGGAGCTCCACACCGAGCTTGATCCCAGGACTCTGGGACCATGACCTGAGCTGAAGGCAGATGCTTAACCCACTGAGCCACCAGGCACCCCATGCTGGGAGCTTTTAAAGTTAAGAGTTTTAGATCTCTGGCCCCAAGGTGTGAGACTAGTTAGGTTTACTTTTAACAAGATTATTGATTTTTTTTTTTTTTTTTTTTTTTTTTTTTTTTTTTGGTTCGGGGGACTTGTTTGAGGTTAACTTTTTTTGGCCTTACTTGTTCATAATGAATTCAAAGGTTAATTTCAGTGACAGTGACTTGCCTGACAGTCACTCGACAGTGACTTGCCTGGACGTCAAGTCTGAAAATCTTCCATTTTGTCCTATTTGCTGTTGGCACAATGATAATGGGGTCATCTGGGAAAGCCCAGACCACTTTTCTTGTACACCCCACCTACACTCAGAGGGAAACCCACCAGACAACACCTTTTTGCCTTGTAAAATACTCGATAAATTTCAAGTTTGCTATTTTCCTGACAAATATATTTAGCTCATTAATCTTTAAAAAGTTACCCTTATTATAATTGCATATTAATTGAATATCTGCCCTGTGGAAGGCCCCAGGCAAAACAGAGGAAATTTCCTAAAATTTTGTACTATTAATCAGTCTTATAAACATGTGTCCTAGCCACAAAAATTACTCTCTCTCACATTTTATATTTTTAAAATATCCTTACTGATATGCTCATAAATTATCCTGTGTGCCCATCCTCACCCCACGTGAGAGACCTGGCAGATTTCATCATGAGTAGCAGCAGTTTTTGTTCTCATTCACAGTTGAGAAGGTGGTTCAGGAATGTTGAGGCACCTGAGCTCAGACCCTAGTGGGTGACTGAGCAAGGATTAGAACCCAGAGTGCTGTGGGTCCTTCCCCAGACACTGGGCCCCACAGTCTTCCGAAAAGCTTGGCCTCGGCTGGGGGCATCTTCTGAGCTATCCTCTTGCCTGGAAAGCTTGCAGTCCCCAGAGTCTAAAACCCAGGGCACCTTGAATACCCACCTTGGGGAAATGGAGTCTTGGCCACCAGGAGCCAGGCAGAAGGCAAGCCTGGAAGGGAGAGTTGGTCTCTCCTCATTTGGAGACTGTATCTCTTGGCTTTGTTGTTGTCTTGGCTGCCCTTGGATGTACTTGTGGTTTTGAAAGGTGGCCAAAGTGAGAAGCCAGGGTGCTCTTAAACCTGCTGCTTGATGTCACAGAAGGAGCCTTTGTTGTGCAGGCAGAGTAAGGCTTCCCCAAGAGGTGGGCAGACAGGATTTCCTCTCCACAGGAGCGTTTGTTTGACTGCTGTCCCTTTGAGTCACTTATCTTCAAGGGTGAATTTTTATTTGAATCTGGGACCTTCCTTGGGCTGAGAGGGGACTGGTTCCTGTTGTCGAGATGTCTGTGTTGTCGGGATAGCCAAAGGATCGGCTCTGAGAGAGCGGTGCAGGTCCTCTTCCTGTCTTCGGGTACGTGGAAGCATGCATTCCTGGGAACAGCTGCCTGGTGCCTAATCCCTTCGGCCCTGTGTGCTGTGGAAGCATGTGGTGGGACAATGTGATGTTTCATTAGTTTGCATGAGCAGAGCTGACTGACTAGTCACAAGTGTTTTAACTGACGGGACCCAGAAAGTCTGCAGAATGATCCCAAATTAAAATCCGGAATACTTTTCCAGGCGGTAAGTTACCTACCATGCTGCAGTGTCTGCTCTTTTGAGTGGAAGCAAAGTGGAAGGCTTTGGATCTGTGCAGATTCTTCTCAAAACATTGATTGATTGATTGACTGATTGAGTTTTTAAAAGATTGTATTTATTTGCCAGAGAGAGCGAGAGAGAACACAAGCAGGGGGAGCGGCAGGCAGAGGGAGAGGGAGAAGCAGGCTCCCCACTGAGCAAAGGGGCCTGATGCGGGACTCTATTCTGGGACCCTGAGATCATGATGTGAGCTGAAGACAGAGGCTTAATTGACTGAGCCACCCAGGTGTCCCTCAAAACACTGATTTACATATCTAACTCTGGGCTGTATCCGTGCCCTCACCCCCCAAATTGTTTCATTGGTTCCTCTTGAGAACCACCAAGTTCTAGAACTTTCTACTTTCTCTTTAACAAAGCAGGATGTTTCCCCAGACATGCAAATATGTCTTTAGCTTGCAGTTAATCAGAGGGATCTATAGTGTAAAGGTCCACATGCAAATACCTGCATTTTAGTTGTATACAAGTGTGTCTGTTCTCTGCAGATTGGAAACTTTTTGTGCACAGAGGAAATATTGGGTTCAGAGTTGCAAAAGTCTATGTACTGGATTAACAGATTCTGTTTAATAGAAGGCACATTTATTGAGTTAGCCGAGTGTCAGTCGCTTAATAGCCAAGAATGTCTCCAGGCAAATTGTAGCCCCATTTGTTGAATTTTTATTTTTGAAATTTCAAGTTGTGTTTCTACCCCTTGGTGCTTGAAAGCAGCTGTTGTGGTTGGGGTCATGCATTCTGAGGCATGGGGCACGTTCAGGCCCTGGTGGCCCCCGGTGTGCTGAGCCAGGAGCAGCTGGGTCAGAGGTGAGCTCAGCCCCTGCTGGGCATCTTCCCCTCCCCCACTCACCCCCAACCACCAGTGTGGCAGGGGTGGTGCAGAGAGCCTGGGGACTGGGAAATGCCTACTGGTCTACCAGCTGCCTGACAGTGGTCTTCAGTCCTCTACTGACAGGGATGATTTGAACCTAAAGGCTGGGATCTGTGCATTCTCAGCTGTTCTGGGGAAAATGGAAAAGTTTCTTTGTTTTGTTTTGTTTTGTTTTTCAGTGAGTGCAAATGTCAACGTAGAAAATGGTCAGAGAATTACACAAAGCAGTCCTTGCTGAGTGATACTGCTTGACATCTTCTCTGCCCTCCCCAGGACATATAAACGAAGGTTTCTTAGGTCTCCTGCATGCTGTTTGGGGAAAGGTCAGGCTTTTAGTCTTCTGAGAGTCAGAAACCAGAGTCTTCCACACCTCTCAGTGTAGGTGGATTCGGGAGCCTCCATGGCCTGGACTGAAGATACAGGAAAGAGAAGTTGTCACTGCTCTTGTTCATGGGAAGGAGATGCCTCCATGGGGCGCATACTGGAGCCTCAGGACTGACAAGCTGGCATGCCGCCTCACAGTGGCCCCCTCTGCCATGCTGCCACCATGCCAATTGTCCCCAGGAGACTAGCTACAGAGCTGGTTGTAGAATTTCAGGCAGTCTCTTCTTAGAGGTCCCAAAGACAAGCACATGGTCTTCTTGTTTTAAGGATTCTGATGTTACTTAAAAATTACAGAAGTCTGGGATGTTTGGGTGGCTCAGTCGGTTAAGCGTCTGCCTTCGGCTCAGGTTATGATCCCTGGGTCGTGGGATCAAGTGCTGCATTGGGCTCCTTGCACAGCGGGGCGCCTGCTTCTCCTGCCTCTGCCTTACCCCTCCCCTGCTTGTGTGCGCTCTTTCTCTTTTTCTCTGACAAATAAATAAATAAAATAAAAAAGATTCTAGAAGTCGGAGAAACCTTCCATAATGGGCCTAGCCTTTGTGCTTCCTGGACTGTTTGTGATCCCAGATGCATCTGCAGACATGGTAACCAAAGCTGAAATAACTCCTGCTGTGAAAAGGAGAACACTGCAGGCTCCCAAACCAAAGGTCTCTGTTCAGATCCCTGTTTTGCCACTTATTACGCATGTGAGCTGGGACAAGTTCTAAATTATAAAATGAGGGTGAAAATGCCTCCCTCTGAGAAGTGCTGTGAAGGTTCACTGGTCACCAAATACGAAGGCTGTGCTAAATGGCAGAGCTCTAACTTCCGCACTGGAGCCTGGCACTGCCTTCTGGGGCGTCTCAGCAGCTGCCCCCGATCACCAGCCCTTTATTCTCCTCCTGCCCCGACTCTGCTGTGTGACACCTGACCTTGAAGGCCACTGATGCCTTTGCTGGGATACTGACGTAGTTGTGGATATCAAAGAATGTTGCTAATAACCTTGGTGCTGATTCAAGCAACCAGACCCAGTAGCTTTGTGACTTTGTGTTAGTTACTTTACCTTTCTGATTGTCTCTCTGATTCTCTACTATATCTTTCTGATTCTGACCTTGTGTAAGTTACTTTACCTTTCTTATTCTGACCCCTTCTTCAAAGGGCAGCTATAAGGCCAGATAGAATCCCATGTGAGGATGCCTAGCACAGAACCTAGCATGGAGAAGGGGCTCCTCCTTCCTTCCTCCTGGAGGCTCTAATCCTTGGCCGTAACCTGAGATCACATTCAGTGCCTGCAGCTTCTGTGGGAGAAAGTTTCCCACACATTGCCGGAGTTTGGCCCGGGTCCTGCTCTCTGGGTCTGCCCTGAGCTGCCCTAGAGCGGTGTGTCTTGGCCACCATTCATGCTTACAGGTATAATAGCCTTGCATGGCACTGAAAGATCAGCACACCATTATACGGAGACAGAGAACAGAGCCTGTCTTCTGTGGATGGGCCCAGCCCTTTCCCACTTGCCCTTGTATTTAACATTAGTATCTTTGCTATTTATTCTTCGGTAAATGTTTATTGAGCTTATTTTGTGCCGGCATGGTGCTGGGTACCAAGTACCCGTAGAGATTGACATAGATAACGGGCTGGGCCCTTAGGCAGTGCACAGGGTAGGGGGCGTGTAGACAAACACATCCATCAGTACAGAACCACAAAATGAGGAGAGGCAAGAGTTCCTTGGATTGGGTGAAGGGAAGACCTCTGGGGGGGGGGACATTTGAAGATTTAATATAAAAAGAGAATGTAATATACTTCACTAATATTTATTATGTTGTTATGTATTAAAACGGTATTATTTTTGAAATATGTTCAATAAGATTGAAATTAATTTTATCTATTTTTAATCAGCTACTAGAAAACTTTTAAAAGTACATGTTTTCATATGAACAGATAAAGAAGATGTTTGTGCGCACACACGCACGCGCGTGCACACACACACACATGCACAATGGAATATCACTCAGCCATCAAAAAGAATGAAATCTTGTCATTTGCAGAAACATGGATGGAACTAAAGGGTATTATGTTCAGGGAAAGGAGACAATTATATGATTTCCCTTGTGGAATTGAGGAAACAGAACAAATGAGCGAAGGGGGGACAAGAGAGAAAGGCAAACCAAGAGCTGTAACTAAACTTATAACTAAACTGTAAACTGATGGTTAGCAGAGGGGAGGTGGCTCGGGGGATGGGGGAGATAGGTGGTGGGCACTTTTACACAGCAGAGGTTTTGTTAAAAGAAAAAAAAATTCATGTGGTTGTCACATTGTATTTCTATTTGGTGGTACTAGTCTTCATCTCCGTGTTAGTTTAGGTTTTCTCCTTAGGGCGAAGGGAAGCCTTTTAAGGGTTTAAGTAAAGGAATCATGTGATCTGATTCAGTTTGTAGAATATCATTTGGCCTCCATGGAAAAGAAATTGGTGGGGCAGAGGGAGTGGAGTTGGGGGCAGGAAGTGGTCACAGAAGCACAGGAGGCCGGCGGAGGTCTGTGCTAGGACGGTGGTAGAGGAGGTAAAGGGGTTGGGTTCAAGATCTATTTGGTAGGTAGCGTCTGTGGGACTTCCTAAAGGTGGGATGATGTGGGGTGAAGGTGGGGGGACAGCAGGCATGGCTCAGGCAGCTGGGTGTATGAGATGGGGCCGTTTACTGAGATGGGGCCGTTTACTGAGATGGCAAAGACTGGGAGGGAAACAGGGCTTTGTTTCTTCGGCTGCATTTTATTTAGTGGATGGCAGAGAGTTGAGACTTCTGTTCGGGGGGTGTGTGTCAAGTGGAGGTGTTCACCAGCCAGTATTATGAGCCTGGAGCTCTGGAGAGAAAGCTGTGCTGAAAGTTGCAAAGTTAGGAGTCTGTATAGATGTGAAGTTCAAGCCATGGAAACAGATGTCCTCACCCAAGGGAGAGAGCTGTGTAAAGCATAAAGAAGGGACGTTGGGACCCAGCCCCGAGGAACCCCACCACATCTGTTCCAAGGAGTCAGCCTTGGAGCCCGAGCCTTGGGTTTGGAGGGGAGCAGAGAAGTTAGGCGGGAGCTGCATTCAGGGTACTGTTCAAAGGAAGGTTTTTCTTTTCTTTTCTTTTCTTTTTTTTTTTTTTTTAAGATTTTATTTATTTATTTGACAGAAATCACAAGTAGTCAGAGGCAGGCAGAGAGAGGAGGAAGCAGGATCCCTGCCGAGCAGAGAGCCCGATGCGGGACTTGATCCCAGGACCCTGGGATCATGACCTGAGCCGAAGGCAGAGGCTTTAACCCACTGAGCCACCCAGGTGCCCCGAAAGGAAGGTTTCTCTTAAGATGAGAGAATTCAATAGGAAAAGATGTAATCTTTTTAAGCATATAATAAAACAAAACAGTTTTTCATTACTTGATTCTTTTTCTAAAACTTTTTTATTTAATTAAAGCAGACATGTCCCCAGGGCTGCCTTCCCTGTGGGCCTGTGTCAGCAGCACGGGGATGACACTTTCCTGCGGGGTCCCATGATGACTCTCTGGGCAGAGGAGGTAAATGGATGACTGTGGGAGACATCTTCTGCCTGAGGGGTGATGGCTGCTTTTCCAAGGTTTGGTTGGGCAGTCCCCTTGAGGACGGCTGCCTGCCCTTGGAAGGCAGGTTGAGGGCATGTGTTCTTGTCTGTCTGGCTCGGTGGAACCTTTCCTCTTAGAGGTCTCGAGCACATTATCTCAAAACCACAGCACTCTTATTCTGCCTTTGAGTTACTTGAGAAGAAACCTTGACAGACACACAGAACTAGAGGGAACAAGGAGCGGCTGGAGGTTGGGGGGGATGGGCCCGGGGGAGTGAGGAAAGGGCAAATAGTGTACCCCAGCCAAACAAAGCATCTGCTTTTATCAAAAGTGCTGTGTTTGGGCTCAGACAGCCTGAAGCCTGATGAGTCACGATGCCAGACCCTCTCGGCCTGCCAAGAGACATACTGGCCTTGATACGGTTTTTCTCATTCTTCCTCTATTCAGTTTGACTGACTGCTGCCAAGTTAAGATTTGAGCCGCAGCTTTTAGCTTAATGCTGTCACCGGAATTGTGCTGAGCATAGGTTAGCTGCTGACCGCTGACCGTGTCAAGTTTTTAATCAACTGATTAACCTTGGATTCCTGTATAGACTCACCAGAGTGTGTGTGCCGTGTAGGATATTTAAATGATGCCTTTTTTCACAGGATTAGGGAATCTGCCTGAGGAGGTGGTTTAGTCGCCATTGTTTTAATGCATGCCATGAACATATTAATCAGGCATTGCTGTCTTCTCAAATGAGATAGAAAGAGACGCGGAGAAGCAGGAGGTGGCTGCCGATTGAAAGAAGCAGGAGTATCTGAAATCCCCAGGCCTTAGACTCATGGATAGCCAGGGAGGAAAGGGTGTCCTCATCTGCAGCTTACCGTGGGGCCCAAGAAGAAAGGTTGCCAGAGTTGAAGGAAATATTACGGCAATCACACGGCCCGAGGCTCTGAAAGGGGAGCACAGTTGAGGACACCCATGAGTAGCACGCCCAGCACAGTTTGAAGGAGGAAGAAGTAGGTGACCGTTCAGGTCATTCTTGGTCTCAGGCTGTGTCTGCAGGACTGTCTTCAGCTGGATCCCCCTCATGTGGCCTGGTGAGACAGGGCCATTCTGAGGAATTCATCCACGGGTACATTGACCATGGCCTGTGTGCCTAGCTTCATGCTGGGTGGGAGAGCTTTAAAGGCCGGCCAGAGGCTCTGTCTGTGTGAAGCGTTCATGGCCCTAGGGAAAAGTGGTACCCTTTTGAGGCATCCAACCTTACCAGCATCTGTTCTTTCCATCATCTTCGCCACTGACCTAACTTCCCACCCATGGGCTAGCCCTTCGCATCACTCCCTAGTCTCTAAACAATTCTGCTTTTCTTGACCTCTGACCTTAACATATTTCCAGATACCACGTTTCCAGGTATACACATCCTTGACTGGGTGGTTGAAGATGGTGCTTTCTAGATAACCCTACCCTCGAGGCGTGCCTGCTCTGTGCCACCACCACTTGCTCTGGGCTGTCCTGGCCTTGGACCCAGGTCCAGGAAAGCTTGGGCCATGCAATCCATGCAACCAAGGACCATATCAGAGGGTGGCTCTGAGCTAGCAAAGAAACTGAGTGCAGAGTGAGCAGAGAATTGTGCAAAAGGCTAAGGGTAACAAAAAGGGCTTTCAGAAGTTAGGTTTGGAACAATAAAACCAGGGAGAGGGGCATGGGAGAAACCAAACTGCTGAGCCTCTGTCTGGCTTGCATTTTTTTTTTTTTTTTTTTTTTTTTTGGTCAGAGAACTGACTTGTCTGATTGGAAAGGGTAAGATCTGTGGAAAGAAAGAGAACTGTCAGCCTGGAGCAGAAGAGGCCGAGGCAAGAGGCTCTAATACTACCACATGAGGAGAGGCCCGGACGCCCCAAAAGACCAAAAGAGCCTGAGCCTGAGGCCGAGACCATCAACTCGGAGGAATGCAGGCACAAGGCCCTACAGGGAAGACAGAGGAGTATTTCAGTTTTCCAGAAAGGAACCAGAGAGATGAAATTAACCTGTAAAATGATGCAATTGACCTGATCTCAGGAAGTATCTTAAAAGGATTATTAGGGCGATGACTTTTGCATAGGTGGTGGAGGAAACAGCAACTTTTCCTATATTAGCAGGGTGTTGCCTAAAGCAAGTCATACCAGATTAATTTCCTTCCTGGGGTAATTTGTTGGGAGATTAAAGGAAGGTTGAAAAGGTGCATAAGCAGATGTCAGTCTCTGGTGATAGAACTCGGGTGAGAGGCAGCCCAGGAGGCATAGATGAAGCCTGATGTAGGATGTGTCTTGACTGACCCATGTCTTGGCCCACTCTGGCCAATTTTTTAAAAATCGCTTAGATAGTTGTATTGACCTACAGATCACACTGGTGGATGACATGAATCATAGAAGAAAGATATGTCAAAATGACAGAAATGAGATCCAAAAAAGATCTAGGCGTTTGGAAAAAGTAGACCCAATCTGTTTGGATAAGACTGTAGTGAGAGGCAAAGACGAGCACTGGAGTCCAAAAGCAAAGTCGGAGTATGGGGTTCGGGGTGTAGCTGCATGCGAAAACGATTGCAGGATTTGGGTAAGGGCAGCTCAGAATTAGTGTGCTCTGGTTGTCAAAGATGTGAATGGGATTTTCGGAGCATTAGCTGAAGTTTAATATTCAGACGAAGGGAAGTGGTCAGTCTTGGCCGCTGATCACGAATATGGTGAACTGTTTGTAGCTCTTGACAACCAGAAATGGAAGGTGCATTCCACCACCCCCCCAACCCCGCAGAGCCGTGAGCTTCTGCGGAGGGTGTGCCTCCCTAAAGCAGATCTTTTGGTTTATTCATGAAAGAATATCCCAAAGGT
This sequence comes from Mustela nivalis, assembly GCF_964662115.1. Classification (NCBI taxonomy): domain Eukaryota; kingdom Metazoa; phylum Chordata; class Mammalia; order Carnivora; family Mustelidae; genus Mustela; species Mustela nivalis. The sequence continues at coordinate 77,243,770 of NC_139029.1, read as the reverse complement.
GTGCTGTATTAGTGAAGACGAACTTCTCATGTCTGTATGTTAACCCTGGAGGAGAATATAAAATATGTACCACCCTTAATCCCGTCTCCTCCTAGTGAAGCCGACTTTAACAGGTGAGGTCAATAAATACATTGTGAGATGTGGGAGAGTGACTCTCATTTATTTTGCAAGATGATAAAACCAAAATACATTTTTCCTGGGTGCACATCTAGAAGTATTAGAGTTATCCATTTTTAAAGCTACATCCCTTTTAAAATTAGCTAAGTCTTGGAATGCTTGGGTGGCTCTTTCAATTAGGCATCTGCCTTTGGCTCAGGTCATGATCCCAGGGTCCTGGGATCAAGTCCTGCAGCAGGCTCCCTGCCCTGCTCTCCCTCTGCCTGCTGCTCCCCCTGCTTGTGAACTCTTTCTCTTTCTCTCTGACAAATAAAATCTTAAAAAAAAAAAAAAAAGACGAAAAGACTATATATATAATGAGCCCCCGCCTAGAGTAGGAAGTACCTCTTTCCTGGTCTCTGGGACAGCTATATGGTTCCCAGCATCAGTAAAGAACCTGTCCATCTAATCACATACCAGTTGAGATTTTTTCAAGAAACACCATCTCTCTACTCAGTAGGCCAGCCCTGTTTTACGTGTCCATTTTTTCTCATTTTCCTACAAGCAGATGGAAATGGCCCTGTAGTAAACTCTCTTTCCTCTTGGCGCACTCCCTGATGAACTTCAAACGTGGCATTTCAGACATCTCCAGATTTTCAGCAGGAGCAGCCAGTCCTCAATGTCACTTAGAAAACATCTGGTCTCAGTGGGGCTGGGGAGCCGGGCACAGCCCTGACAGCAGCAATGACCCTGAGGCCACCACAATTCAGGCACAGGCTTGTGGCTCCTTAATGTGGGGGTCCATCCGTCAAAAACATTTCTCTTGTTCCTTCTCTCCCTTCAGTGTTTTTCTTCCCTTGGTGAATTCAGGGAGTGGCAAAGAGAAGGGTTGAGGTCTAGACCTTTTTGCACAGTGGAGAGAAACGCGCGCGCGCGCACACACACACACACACACACACACACATTTGTTCATTCACTCATTCAGACCAAACTTATCATGCAACTGTGCCCTGAGGATACAAGGGTGAATAAAATACAGTCCCTTTTTTTAGTGAGCTCACAGTCCCATAAGGGAGATGGACAAGAGTATATGTATTGAACTATAATTATTTGTCGTAAAGTTTTATAATAAAAAAGGAGTGCTGGGGAGCTGTTATTCTGTGAGTTGTAGAGGGCAGGGGAAGGAGTGGTCAGAGAAGGTGGGAAGATGGTGGGGATTCAAGGCCTCTTGGTTCAGGGAATTCCAAACAATTTGGATTTACAGAGTGTGAGGAGCAGGGTGAGGAGCTGAGGCTGGTGAGATGGGCAAGGCTTAGCACCATGGATATCTAATAATAATAATAAAATGAGGATGCTAGACTGTCCTACATATTAATTTTACCTGAAAGAACATGATCTAGTGAGAAATACTGTCCAGTGGACACAGACTCCTAGTAGATTTAAAGCCTGTTGCTAGCTCTTTCTTCCTGCCATCCTTCCTTCCCCACATTCTCCCAACCAGGATCCTGAGATGTTGATGGCTATTTATGGTGGAGAATGGAGGGTGAAGGCTCTAGGTTCCAAGGCCATATCCACATATGAATGGGCTACAGCCACCAAATTGCCAATGGAGGGCGAACTTTGTCTCGGTTGTTGGGTTCACCTTCCCTGATTATGGGACATGCCCTGGTCATGAGTTGGTTAAGAATGATAAACCAGTAGACCTCGGGGGTTCAGTGATTATTCCTCCTTGGCCCCACCACTTGGGGGAAACAGAAAAACTTGGCCTGTGCGTCCCACATATCTCTTTGTCTTGCATTTCAGTTAGGTGTTCTAAGAATGAGTTCATTGTGGTGAATGGGCACCCGCAAGCAAGAACTCTGCCCTTGGCATAGAAGCCTTCTTAGCCACGATGCTCAGTAAGTCTTAGGTAGAAGATTTTTGATGGTGCTTCCTATCTAGGAACTTTGCTGTACTTCCTTGTGAGGTCTGTAGGGATTCTTTTTGTCCTAATGTGACAGTAAGCATTTGTGAAAAATGACAGTTTTGTTCTCCTTTTTCTGGTTCTTATACCTTTTATTTCTCATTTATCTGTATGGGCTAGGACCTCAGGACAGTAGTGCATAGAAGTAAGAATGGACATCCTTGTCTTGTTTCTGATTGATGGTTTTATTTTAGTAATGATTGTAATTCTTTGCCATTAAAAATAATACTTGCTGAGGGCATGAAAGCCCTCATGGAAGTTCTGTATTTTGTTTGTGAGGAGTTTGATTTTCCCTGCTGAGCTCCCAAGGATGATTTTTTTAAAGTACTTTTTTCTCCCATTAATTAGATGCCTCAAATGATTTTTCTCCCTTAACTTGTTAATGTGGTAAATTGTATCTGTAGGTTTTCACCATTAAACTGACCCTGTATTCCTGGAGTCAACCTAGTGTGATTATGGCATATATTAATATGTTGTTAGAATTGGTTTCTTAATATTTGATTGAAGGTTGTTTTTTTTTTTTTTAAATGTCTATTCATGTGTGAGATTACACTATATTTCCTTTTACTGACCTTCTCTGTTTTGGGGACCAAAGTTAAAATATCCTCTTTTTCCAGTCTCTTGAAGCTTTTGGATCATTTTCAAGTAACAAATAATTCCAACATTTGGCAGAATTTGCTAGATAGTAAAACTGTTGGGGCCTGTGGGACGATGTTGAATTACTGATTCAGTTTTTTAAATGGGTTCGAGGGCTCTTCAGATTTCTGTTTCTTTTTGAGTCTATTTAGTATCTTTCTAGGAATTTGTTCATTTATGCTAAGTTTTAAAATTTATTAGCCTAAAAGTGTTCAGAGGATTCTCTTCCTGTGCTCTCTTGTACCTATGGCTGTGCCCTCTTGTCATTCCTAGATTGTTTTGTGCTTTCTCTCTTTTCCCCCAGGTGACATCTGTCAGAGGTTCATTTTATTAGGCTTTCCAAAGAACAAGGCTTTATTTGTTGCTCCCCTGTTGTATCATTTGTTTTATATTTAGTTTTTGTTATGGTTATACATTTCCTTCAAAATACCACTCTTATTGTATCCTAAATATGCTATATTCTACCTTCTGAAAATCTGCTTTGTGAGTTTAATCTAGGTAACAGTTACTGTGTTTAGTGATTTATAGTATTTGGGCTTATCACTGCCTCTTATTCTGTATGTCTGTACTAACTATACATTTTTTCAAACCTATATTTTTTTAAAAATTGCCTTATCTTGTACTGTCTTTTTAAAAATACCCTACTCCTCATTGAGTGGTAACTTTTAAAATACAATTACTTTATAAAACATAAAGTGAAACAGTTCCTTTACTTCTTTTTGAACAATATAGGACCTGAGGACGCTAGCTCTGGTTGTGGCCTTCCACTTGGCTTATATACCATTGTTGCCTTATATTTTAGTTTGTCTCTTTACTATTTTTAAAAAATTTTATTTATTTATTTTGGAGAGAGAGTTAGTGTTTGGGGAGAGGGGGAGATTTCTGAAGCAGACTTCCCACTGAGCGCAGAGCCTGAAATGAGGCTCAGTCTGATGACCCTGAGAGCCTGACGTGAGCCAAAATGAAGAATCAAGACACTTAACTGACTGAGTTGCCCAGCCATTCCATTCCTTTGTCTTTTCAAAAAAAAATGTGGTAAAGTACACTGATATAAAATTTACCAGCTTAGCCATTTTTTAAGTGTACAGTTAATGAACCATGAGTTAATTAGAAACTTTGTGTAAATCGTCCAGGGGTGCCTGGGAGACTCAGTCGGTTAAGCATCCGACTCTTGATTTCAGCCCTGGTCAGGATCTCAGGGTTGTGAGATCAAGCCCTGCATCTGGCTCCGCACTCGTGGAATCTGCTTGCCCCTCCCCCTCTACTCCTCTTCCTACTTGTGTGTGCACGCTCACTCTCTCGCGCTCTCTCTAAAATAAATAAATAGAATCTAAATAAATACAACTGTATGCTACTTGTCCTTTGGTGACTGGTTTACTTCATTTAGCACAAAGTCCTCAAGGTTTATCCATGTGGTAGCCTGTGTCAGCATTTCCTTCCTCTTTGAGGCCGAGAAACATTCCATTGTGTATGTACACATTTTGTTGATCCATTCTTTCATCAGTGGATGCTTCGGTTGCTTCCACATTTTGGCTTTTGTGAAGAATGCTAAGAACACGTATGCACAAATATCTCTTCGAAATCCTGCTTTCAGTTCTTTTGGGTATCTACACAGAAGTGCAATTGCTGTATCAGATGGTAGTTCTATTTTGAATTTTGTGAGGAACCTCCATACTGTGTCTTCTCGCAGCTGTACTGCTCACGTCCCCAACAACTACGCTTAAGGGTTCCGATTTCTCCACATCTTTGCCGGCACTTGCTTTTTTTTTTTTTTTTTTTGTTAACTCCACAGATGACACTTCCGTCTTGTTCTATAGCATCCGTGCTGGTTCGGAGTCATCTACGCGGTAACCAGTTAACTGTGTGCCTCATTCGCTCCGAGATCTTCAGCTGTTCTTCTGGCATCCTCTTCATTCTTCCCAAATGGTGTTCTCTGTCTTTATTTATCTAAAACTGTCTTTATTCACCCTTGTTCTTGGTAGTTTCACTGGGAAGGAAGTTTTGCGCTCCTCACGTTCACTTCTGGCTGATGAAGACCCCCATGGCCAACGTAATCCATGGAGGGCAGCCTTCCTTGGCTCTTGGGCTGCTTTAAATCATCTTCTCTCTAGTTTTGATGGTTTATAGTTCCCTTGCGGTGTGTCTAGGTGAGAGTGTATTTTTGTTGAAATACTTCAGAGGATACATTGGGATGCCTGAATCTGAGAATGGGTATCTTTCATTGATTTTGAAGCTTTCCCATCATTATTTCTTTGACGATTGCTTTTTCTCTCTCGAGTCTTTTTCTGGAGTTGTGGTTAAATGTAATTAGGCCTTCTCATTCTACCTTCCACATCACTTTTATATTTCCTATCACCTTTTCTCTCTGTGCTGTGTTCTGTATAGTGTCTTTGTGTATTTGTTTATAGTTTCTTCATAGATTTGTCATATTTTCTTAGGTCATGTTTAATCTATTCTGTAGCGGTTTCTATATTCAGTTTTTATTTTTATAACCATCTGTTTATTCTGAGATCACTTTTTGATTCCGTCTTTTTTTTTTTTTTAAATCCTACATTGTTATTTTATCACTTATATCTGATATTCCGGTACCTGAAGTCTTTGAGGATCTCAGTCTATTGTTCTTTCTGCTGATTTCAGTGAATGGGGCTTGCTTCCTTGTGTATGTGGTTATTTCTGAAAGGAAATTTATGTTTGACCCCATTTGTGGATATCCTGAGTGGCATTCTGTTGATAAAGTTTCCCCCCACACAAAGTATTTACACTGTTTCCTTACTGATGGCACCACCAACCCAGACACTTTAATTTCCTAGCTTTGGATTCTCTGTCAAAGCAGGTAGTATAAATTTGAATCCCAACCAACATGAAGGCCGATCTATGGTTACAAGTTCTTGGAGGAGACTCTTATTACTGTCATTTTTTCCATCAGGATTTGTGGTGGAGACAGTAGGTTCCCTTCTTGGTTCCCCTTGCTGGAGAGCATGCTACCTTCTTAATTTTTATGTACTTACTTGTTTTTGCATATTATTTTTGTAGGGCGATATAGTCCCTTTCTTATTGCCTTACGGTTAGCTGCTGGCTTCTGTGGGTTTAGGGCTTACCCTTCCTGCTCTGCTTCTTACCTTCTTGTTCATATTTTGTGTTCTTGATTTGTTCTCTGTTTCTCTATAGGTTTTGTATATGTCTATGCTCCTTGAGGATTTATCTTTCTTGTGACTTCCACAATGCATTTGAAAATATACTTGTAACTTATCATTTAGTTTTCAGGGTATCTGGTCTACCATATTAAGTGAATCAAAGTCCCAGAGTAGAAATTTCTAATTTTCTGAGGCCTTATTTGCATTATATACAAAAGTAGTTTTTTGTGGTTCAAATTTTCTTTCTTTCTTTCTTTTTTTTTTAAGATTTTATTTATTTATTTGACAGAGAGATCACAAGTAGGCAGAAAGGCAGGCAGAGAGAGAGGGGGAAGCAGGCTTCCCGCTGAGCAGAGAGCCCCATGGGGGGCTTGATCCCAGGACCCCAAGACCATGACCTGAGCCGAAGGCAGAGGCTTAGCCCACTGAGCCACTCAGGCGCCCCAGTGGACTTAAATTTTCATTTGTCCATGCTTGCCCTTATTTATTTATTAGTTGGCTGCCATGTGACCAATACAGTTCTAAGGGCTTAGTATACATTGGTGAGCAAGACAGAAGTAGCCCTTACCCTCATGGAGGGTATAGTCCCATGGAAAAGCCATAAACAAGCACTGGGTGCTCACAGTGGGGGTGGGGCTGGTGGAGAAGATCAAAGGATTATTATGTAGGACAGGTATTCTCGGGCAGTATCTATGCAGCTATCTTGTTTTGTTGTTCTGTGTTTCCTTCCTGAGTTAACTATTTTTGTCAGTATGAAGGGATCCCTTAAATATTTGTTTCATCATACTTTATGGGAAAGAAAGATTTACATGTTTGTTATTTGAAAGATGTGAGTGACCCTTCTCAAAGTAACTTACTTAGCAGTTGAAAAGGAAGGGACCTTATCTGAGACATTCAGTAGCTGAATGCTGGCAATCCTACGTATACTGCTAACCGTGGAAAAAGGGTGGTAATGGGGCAAAGTCTTAGAGATAATTCAGATCCAGATATAGTCTTGAAAGTTCATATAGTACAATGCTTGAAGCAAAGGTTTTTGCCAGTTCATTCTTGATGACTGTATTGAGATGTGCTAGGCACCATCTACTTAGTTCCCTTAGAAAGAATTCAGCAAGTGCCCTTACCTCTCTCTTCTCTTTCACCCACTGAAGCCAGTCATTTACCACCATCTGTCTTTTCTCACAGATTTAGAGAAGTCTCCTAAATCTGTACCATCCCTGCTCCCTCTGTCATCCAAACCTCTCCAGCATTGTCTCCTTTGGTCTTCCTGACTCCATGTTGGCCCCTGTGAATCTGTTTTCCACACCAGCACAGGGGGCCGGTTTCTGACACACAAATCCCTGGTTCTGCTGCTGCTTAAGATTTTTCAACAAATCCCACTGCTTTCCTAAGTCTAGACATGTTTACATGGCATCCAAGCCCCGTGTGCTCTGGCTCTGCCTCTTCATCCTGATCTCCCAAACCCCCACCGCTCCTGAGCCTTCCCGCAACCCTGTGCTTCCATTACTTGTTCTTTTATTCATGAATTCAGCAAATGGTTACTGAGCAACTGCTGTGTGCAGAGCCCAGGGGATACCAAAGTGAATAAAGCAGAGAAAGCCTCAGTCTTGCAGGATTATATTCCAGAAAAAAAGACTGTGAGCAAATACACATTTCCTATAATACCAGATAATATGGGAAAAAAATAAAGCCAGATAAGGTGATAGAAGTTGGTAGTGGGCCTTCTTTAGATGGGCCTACCCATCTAAATATTAGGTGGGCCTTACTTATATTTCCTTTTAAGGAAAGCTTCTCTGAGGAGGTGTTATTTGAGCAAAGACATGACTGTTGTGAGGGAGAGAGCCTTTGAGAATTGCAGGGAGAACATTCTAGGCAAAGGAACTGAGTAAATGGTGAGCCACAGAGACAGCAACCAGCTGTCAGTAGGGCTTGGAATGAATGAGTAGAATAGCCAGTGAGTGTATTAGTATGCTTTTGCTGAGTAACAAATTACCACAGACTTGGTGCTTTAACACCTGTTTATTACCTCGCAGTTTCTGTAGGACAGAAGTCCCACAGAGCTCAGCTGGCTCTTGGTTACGGGTTTCAAACTCCAGATATTAGCAGCTGTGTTCTCATCTGAGCCCCTGGGGAAGAAGCTGCTTCCACAGCCTTTCAGGTGGTTGGCAGAACTCAATTCCTTGTGGTTATAGGACTGAGGTCTGTTTCCTGGGTATCTGCCTAGGGCAGCTCCCACATAGAGGCCGCCCAAAGTTCCATGGCATGGACTTTGTCACAGGCCGTGTTGTAACGTCATGCTGGCAACACGGTCCTTCCTGTCCAGGCCCCCTACTTTGCATGGCAGGTCCACTTGGATAGTTGCCAGATCTTGATGTCAGCTGACTGGAGGCTTACACCTGCAAAATCCCTTCAGATCAATGCTGATGTTAGTGTTTGGTTGACTCTCCAGGAGATGGGGCTCTTATTGGGGGACATCTTTAGAATTCTGCCCTCCCCAGTGAGGTTGGAGAGCTGGCAGGGACCATGCCAACCAGGGCCTCAAATGCTCTGGTGAGGACTCTAGGGTTTTGTTCTGATCAGATGGGAGTTATCAGAGGATTTTAACTTAGGGAAGAATCATGCTGGCTGCTGTGGTTTCCCAAGTGCACCACAGTGTCCCATGTCCTTGTGTGTTTGCACATGCTTCTCCCATTGCCTGGACATTTCTCACCTAGCTCAGTTAAGAGCTAAGCTAGCTCACAACTTCTTCACCTGGTGAGTCCCTACCTAATCCTCAAACCTTAGTTCAAAGGTGGCCTGAAAAGCCTCTCTGTGGTGTTTCCTTCCTACCGACACCAACTTGAGTTGTGCCGGGTCTGTTGATCTGTCTTCCCCACTTGCCTGCAGCTTCTCTGGGAGCAGAGCCTTTGTCCCTGATTCCTCTGTTTCCATTGTCTGGTCTACAGCATAGCATGTTGCAGATGCTTGATGATGTTTGTGGGATGAATGCAAGAACTGTGGAGATACTGGGAGTGAAATAGACTCGCCCCTACTCTTGAGTCTCTCACCTTGTCAAGGAGAGACCATAGATGAGTAAATACACACTAGAATGAATCAGAATGCAAATACCATGCCATGTGCACCAAGGAGAGCTGCCTGCTCTGTGGATTACTGGTGTGCATGGAGTTTAAGGGGAACCTCTATTCTACTCTCTGGAACAGTTGGATCTGTTGGATCTATTGCATGAGAGAATCCTCTTATTACAAACGATTCCTCTTTGTTATATCCAGAAGGACATTTGTTTGGCAACACTGTTAGCCATTAATTTATTCTATAATATTTAAAAAAGTCAAAACATTTATTCATTTAAAACATTCTATAATTTAAGACAGATATAGGGTTCTTCATTTCCTCATCTGTATTCTGCTCACTCAGAAAAGATCTGTTAGTGAAATCTGGCTTATATATTCAAGACAGAGAACCTCTTAACTCAACATAGCAAACGTGTAGATCAAGTGTCCTTTTCAGAAGGAGGAACTATTAACCTGGTTACTAATGAGAAACAAACCAAAATAGTAAATACATCATTTTTGTGACTCCCAACTGTTCATCTCTCGGTATAAACCTAAGAAAGCAGGACCCTAGAGAGACTGTTTTAACCCAAGTTATTTAAAATGTAATAAACATAAGAACAAGATCGCAGGAGGGTCCAGTTTCATTCTGCTGCTTTCCTGCGGTCTGCGGGCCCTGCGCGGCAGGGCAGCATGCCTGACCGAGGGGCCGTGGGCGCCTGCCAGCCTCGCCAGTTGTAAAGGGAGATGCGTAGAACATCATAGATTCTCAAGGGTGGGGATTCATAATTTGCATAAGCAAAAAAAATTTTTTGAATCTTTTCATTTATATTGCCAAGTTCCTCTGTTTGTTTTCTAGTGATCTCTGTTGGAGAATATAAATCTGTGGCTTAAGGAGTGTTTGCTGCAGAGACTTGTATGAATAATTGGATATTCTATTTCAAATTAGAGGCTGGGGCTGCAGGGCTAACTGCTATGTTTTCTAGCTCCTATCTCCTTTTGGCTAGCTGGGATGAGGTGGAGGCCAAGAGGGGAGACATAGCCCTTCTGCACTGAAACATAATTTTTTTTAGATTGAAAAAAAAAAAAAAAAGAAATAGAAGCTAGCTATTAAAAATAAACATAATTTAGTTCAGGGCAATGATTTTTTAAGTTTTTGGATTCGTAACACACTCTTGGTTTTACGATATTCTCTCCTGTATTCCTTCCTTGCCTGTCTAAAAAGGATGAGGAGAGCATGAGGATCCTCTAGGGCACCCCCGGGAGTCCTGAGTTAGAATTGTAAGACGTTTGGATTCCCCTCTGCTCTTGTAGCAGAATGAACAAGGTTTCCTTCGCAGAGTTCATTTTGGGGTCAGGGTCAAAGAGGACTTCGGTCTTTTCCCTCATCAGAGCCTCCCTGTTTCCTTCTCTTCTGCCCAAAGAAGTATGTGGTAGAGGATCAAAGAGGAACACAGGAGGGGAACCTGAGTGGCTCAGTTGGTCAGGTATCTGACTCATGATCTCTGGGTTGTGAATTCAATCCTATGTTGGGCTCCACGCTGGGTGCAGAGCCTACTTTAAAAAAAAAAAAAAAAGGGCGCCTGGGTGGCTCAGTGGGTTGAGCCGCTGCCTTCAGCTCAGGTCATGATCTCAGGGTCCTGGGATCGAGTCCCGCATTGGGCTCTCTGCTCGGCAGGGAGCCTGCTTCCTCCTCTCTCTCTCTCTCAATGCCTGCCTCTCTGCCTACTTGTGATCTCTGTCAAATAAATAAATAAAATCTTAAAAAAAAAAAAAAGGCATACAGGAAGTTTCTCTGAGGTGGGGAGGGGGGCATTTTGGACAACACCCCAGGCTCTTTGGTGCTGGGCTCTGTGGATGAGAGAGCAAACGCTGCCCTGCTTCCAGGAGATCTTGTCTCTGAGTGGGGACCCTGCTAATCAGTGCTGCCTTAGGAACCACCAGGTACAGCTCCAGGCCTAGTCTGTCTGTGTTGGTTACCTTACCTCTTCCCAAGCGAACTTGAAGGCCCTGTTCTGAGAGAACTAGCTCAGAGAGTTTCCAGGTACATCTGTAGAAAAAGGAAGAAAGGAACGTTTCAGCTTTCAGAGGTGAAAGGAAAAGTATTTTAGAGCGAAATCTGGTGAGAAGAGCAGATCCTGGACAAAATTCGAAAAAAAAAAAAAAATACACTAAAAGAATGACATTTGAGCACCGAAAAAAAGGAGAATTAAAATGACAACAGTGACTATATGATAGTCTTGGAATTTGGCAAATATTTTCCAAAAAATGAATGGAATGAAGCTCAAGGAATAGCTAAATAATAGCTATTAAAAATATTAATACATATTTTTAAAATTTCTATTTAATTTCTAATACCAGTAATCAGTAGGTATAACCCACGTGAACAAAAGCTCCTTGGGGTCCTTAGCATTTAGAGTGTACAGAGATCCTGAGACCAAAAAACATTTGGGAACCACTGATTTCAGCCCCCCCCCCCATTCCTATCCTGTTTATCCATGCATTAAGACATGGGTGTATGAATGTATATAATGCACATTTTTAAATGTACATAAACAGAGAAATTTGAAGATGAGAACAGCATTTCGGTGCTTATAGCATCTTCCTGCCTATGCAGGGCCAGACCTCTGGGCCAGATGATTAGCCTAAGACTGATAGCTATAAGCCTGAAATGTTAATTCAGGAGAAAACCAGGGGTTTAAGAGCTTAAAAGGGAGCACAGCCAAAGTGCCCACGAAGTTTTTTGTCACCGATTAGGTGGTTCCACGGATGCAAAGCCTGATGACATTGACACAGTGTCCAGGACATGTGGCCCAGGTGGTGACCGGGCACAGCCCAGACTCCAGTGCTTTGGGAAAAGATGCCTGATAAATGAACTTGAAGGCAGAGAATTTTCAGGCTTCAAAGCCTGGTTTATATCCCTCTTTAATGGGAATGCACTCAGGGACGGTGGGCTTATGCTGGTCTCAGAACCTTTGGCCCTCTGAGGGCCCATGCTTCAGAGCCTCATCCACTGCCATGGAGAGGAGCATCTTGGATGCCAGCCTGCCTCCACACAGGTGCCCCCATGTGCAGCCCTGAAGGGACAGTCATACCAAGCCAAGCATGGCTTTGGGGGTTGCATCCATTTCCACAAGATGGTGGTATCCCTGAGCCAGGGGGTTGGGACTCCTTGTGCTCAGGCAATGACCAGAATCCTCCCTTATCTCGGGAAGAAAGGTTGCCATCTTGCGGGGTCTGTCCACCACCAGGGTTTAGGCTGCTTGTTGGGGGTGTTTGTGAGGCACCTGTTCTTTCTGTGGCTACAGACCCTCTCCATGGAGAAGACTGCCCTCACAGGCTTCTGAGCCAGTCTGCCCTCTCAGAAAGGATGGCGTCTTTGCAGGGATGTGTTGTGTTCTTGAAGTTTAAGTTTCTGAAGGCAGCTAGCTGTCTTTTCATATGCTCTGTTGAGAGACGACCTCACTATAACTCTGCAGGCGCTCCCAATGGGCCACTCTCAAGTCTCCTGCTCCTCTCCTTTGCCCTAGTCGGTTCTTGTCATTTCTGGAAGAAGTCAGCTTTCTCAGGGCCACCTGCTGCTGTTGACTTGTAATTGTCTGAGTAATCCTGATGTCATATTATGACAGACCCGAGCAGATGTTAGATGGAGAGGGAACCGTACTGGGGCACCAAACAGAATGAGGACGACCTGCTCCACTTGACACCAGGGGTGGGGGGTAATCAAGGTAGCAATGAAAAGAAAAAGAGAGTGGGCACCTGGGTGGCTCAGTGGGTTAAGCCTCTGCCTTCGGCTCAGGTCATGATCTCAGGGTCCTGGGATCGAGTCCCGAATCAGGCTCTCTGCTCGGCAGGGAGCCTGCTTCCTCCTCTCTCTCTGCCTGCCTCTCTGCCTACTTGTGATCTCTGTCAAATAAATAAATAAATAATCTTTAAAAAAATAAAATAAAAGAGAGGAAGACGTGGTCTAGAAGCAGAGCTAGGTCTACAGACTCCATCTTCTGCCCCTGCAACTGGGTGACCTTAGGAAGCCACTGGGCCTGCATGAGCCTCTGTCCAGAGGACCCCTCATTTGGGCTTCCACTTCTGCTTCCCACCCACCTCTGTCATCCTTGCTGTTCTGTGCTTCAGATATTTAGGCTAATTTTTGTGCTCAAGTGAATGTAGAATAAGCACCTGAACTAGTCTAACATTTGGAGCCTGACTGTGATGAGAAAGCCCGTGGAGCTTCTAGGTGGATTAGGGCGGTGTCCTACCCCCTAGCCCTACCCCCAGCACACACTGCAAAAGGGATCTGTGTCTATTCTAACTTCCTCATCTGTCTGCTCTGAGTACTGCCGGGGAGGTGGGCCCGTCTTAATAATTTGAACGAACAGGGTGACAGGGTGAACATGCTGTTGGATACATTTTACTCAGCACAAGAATGCATTGTTCCCAATTGTTCTCATACTGTGTTTTCTCTTTCCAGGGATCAGCATCTTCTGGACCCAGCTCTGGAATATGTGAAGGTAGGAAACCAGGATTTAACGTGGACCTAGGAACCTGTGTAATAGATTTCCCATTTTTACCACAGTGTTGCCAAATAATGCTGCATTCTGGCCTGTGAAGAAAACTGCTCAGATTGGAACAACCAGGGGGTAATTTGACTCTTGGGCCTTCAGTAACTTTTCTAAGGGTCTTACATCATCCTATCATAGGTCTGTGTTCCTTTTCCTCTTATCTGAAACCCTCGGGGCTAGATGGGTTTTAGAATTCAGAATTTTTGGAAAGGTAATATGGTGCACATCTATAAGACCCTCAGAGGCGTCTAGCTAGGGTCAACATTCCAGACTCAAAGCCATTATTTCAGCAGTGAGATGTGAGAATATTCACACAAAGTGGGATAGACTACAAATGATTTTATGTAGCTCAGCTCACGCTTTGCCACCAAATGACGTCAGGTTTGTTTTGCTGCCAAATGACTTAAAATATTTCCGTTTTCAGAGTGTTTTGACTTTGGGGAGCTGGTAGATAATGAATTGTGAGCCTGCGTTTATCCTCAGTGGAGGACTGCAGGCTCCCTGAGGTTTTCTGAGTCGGCCTTCCTTTCTGACAGCCACCGTCCTATGTAGTAGTAGCTCATCTAGGACCAGGAGCTGTGGTCATATGCTGCTTTCCAGTGGGGCTCACATTCATTGCTTCTAAACCGTCAATACTCTGAATCAATGATTTCCTTCTGAGCAGAAAGAAAAGATGCCTTTTACCAGTCCCCCCAACCCCCCATATTTTGGCGTGTGATGTTTGCTTTCTTTTATTTTTGAGAACTGAAACCTGGTACTTACTACAGAAAAGAGAACTCTGATTTGTCACACTTAGCTTCTTGCATTATGACAACATACATCCTTAATTTTTAGGAGAAATCATGGCATGTGCTAAGTTTGAAGGGGCTTGTGTCCGAGGAGCCACATTCCATCCTCTTTATTTCAAGGGCAGTGTCACAGTTTGGGAGTATTTAGGCCTGTTACTTTTTTGTGTACCTCTTGGCATGTCTTCTCTCTTTAGACCAGAGAATGGATGATAAAGGAGAAAGCTATAGTAGAATCACTTAGTCACTTGAAGTAGTCATAATAAAGCTTGTTGGAATGGAAGTGGGTATTCCTTTCTCCTCTCTCATACCCAGTCTGTCTGAACTGTAGTATCACTGCAGCAAATGTAAAATCCTAAGCCTGCATGGCTGTCATGTCAGAATCACAAGAGAGCTTTAGAAAGGATGTCTGTGTGCCTCCTGCATGCAACAACCGGTGTTTTTCTGCAGGTTGTACACTGCAAAGCATCAGTTGGCGGAGGGGGGGGGTGGCGGTGGTGGTGGCTGCTATTCACAGAGACTATGCTTTGGGTTGAGCATGACATAAGAACTGTGCCCTAGAATTAGGCAGTGTGTAAATCACAGCAGCCCGTTAAAAGCACCCATGTCATCTTTCTGAAAGTGGCTGTCTCCCGCTGCAGGCTCCCGTACTCCAGGAACCTGGCTTTTCTTTCACAGTATCCAAGCCTTTAAGATAATCCGGTGATGAATTCTAAAGCTAAACGTAGATTCTGGAATGATCTGTTTTAGTATTCTTTAAGCTATTCTGTCTCATTCATGAATGTCGTTCATACTAAGTTGAGTTGCATTGAGGGGGAAAATATACTGGGACTCTCGGTGGCATCTGTCTTGCTAGGCAGTCCTTGTCTTCCCCAGCAGTGAGATGTGATGGGACCGCCCTCGGTGGCTTGAAGGCACTTCTTTCCATGGACCTGCTGAGGTGTTCTGAAGGTCACTCTTTGCTCCCAGCCTTGTTTGAATCTAGTCAGGGCTTTATAAAGTAAGTCTCTGTGCTCCTCCTAGAAGCATCACATAAATATCTATTTTATTTTATTCTCCCTTTGCCCCTGGTTTGAAGGGATGGTTTGGGGATTTATTGGGCAGATGTGGAGTATTTTCATTTGCTTCTATGGGCGCTGAAGTTCGGAAAGCATGTTCATGGAGGCCTTCGACCTCAAGGTCTAAATGGACCCATGTGTCCTGCTTCTTGGGCCAGTGAAGGCTCCTCCTGGCATTCCTTAGACTTGGCTGCCCTCTCAAGCCTGGCTGATGAGTCCGTGTCTCGAAGGCCTTGTAAATCAGTGCCAGGTGGTACCTCGTGATTTGGAGAGTGACTGAAAATAATCAAGGGATGTGAGACAGTTGTAGGTAAACTGGAATGCAGTTTGGTGCCCCCTGGCTTTGAGCTGTTACTTTCGTACGGGCTTCTGGTACACTTAAAGCCTCTGGGACGTGTAGAAAAGTAAAGATTCTTTGCAAAATTCATTACATTAGGTTGGGTCCCCTTCTGGTAGAGTTGGATTTATCAACCTGAAAAAAACCGAAAAATCAAAGGAGCACATTTTTAGGGACCTTTTAATGGGGGTGGTCTGATATCTGATGGAGAGTCTTCACAGCAGTGGAGGCAGCCAGATATGGCCCGACAGACAGCAGCTTTCATCCTGTGGAGAAACCCAGTCCCAGGTCTCTGTTTTCAGATGCCTTCCCCTTCCCATGGAAGACTTTCTAACCATCCTCACCTGGTTTTCCCAGTGCCCAGGATGGAGAAAGAGAGAGAGAGATGATGATGATGAATCAGTGGATCCATGTATTTATCTGTCTATCTGGGAATGGCTCTGCTTCTGTGTGCCTGGGGGAACTGAGGCACTGGGAGCGGGGTGGAGGGTGGGGCTGCAGTATTGGGACCGAGAGAGCTAGGTAGAGAATGAATCCAAAATTCACTTCGGTCCGGTTTGTACTCTGTGTTCTCCTAACACTCTGTGCAGTCTGTATCGTGGCACATTAATCCGGAGTAAAAGGGGACCGGTCTGCTGTTGCTAGGCTACCAGCAGCTCCTCTGTGCTGTGGATGGAGGGAAATGTGTGCGGGCAAGCAGAGAAGCCCCAGGCTGATGGAGGTTCTTTTTCTTCCTGCTGCCTCCCAACAGCACCTAGACCCTACCCGCTGAATTCCATGTTTGGATGTGATCAGAAAGTTAGAGCAGCTCCAAAACAGCCAGAGGATTTTGGAAGCTCATTTGCTGCTATGTCTGTCTCTGTAATTCTGTTAAATAGAGGAGTTTTTTTTTTTTTCTTTTTCTAGTTTTGCCTTATTTTTTGAGCCCTTGCTTCTCCCTACATTTTTTTTTTTTAAGATTTTATTTATTTGACAGAGAGAGAGAGCCAGAGAGGGAACACAGCAGGGAGAAAGGGTGAGGGAGAAGCAGGCTTTTCACCAAGCATGAAGCCCGGATGTGGATGCGGGGCTCTTCCCAGAACCCTGGGATCATGACCTGAGCCATTGAGGTGCCCCTCCCTACTTTTAAAATTCCCCCACAGTAGTTCAAAACATGATCATCTTGAAAGTCTGATTTTAACTGGTTTGTGTAATCATGAGGTCTTTTGCTGTAATGAAATACAATCCACTCTCTTTTTCACTGCAAAAGAAACCACTTCTTCCAGGTTGGAAAGCAGAAACATTTACTGCACCTCCGCCTTCCTCCTGCTCTTTAGTCATTTGTGACTTTGCTTAGTGGTGTACAGCTCTGGAATTTTCCTCTGCGTACCTAGCATACCTTACCGGGGATAAAAACTTTCTTTTTTTTTTTTTTTTTTTAAACAGAGGAAATAGCTTTTGGAGGAAATAGCTGCAGGCAAAATTGTGAGGAAGGCTTTATCTTCTGGGCTGTTTGACTTGTTCAGTGCCCTGTTCCGTTTTTGCCATGTTTTTACCCCCATTGCAATGTATTTATTCAGTGTCGTTTCTTAGACCTGTGTCAGGTAACTGCTTAGAACATTTGATAAAATAATTGTACTAAAATGTGAACAAATGATAATAGCTCAGGATGTTAACCTTCCCAGATCAGACTCCCAAGTTATACAACCCTGAAGAACCCTCAGGGAGAGGATCCCCGTCCACCCTCTGTGCCTGTGGACTTACTACGTTCTTTCTATAGGCGCCATCTTGTCACAACTAGAACATCAGGGGATGGGTTAATGTCCTTTGAACATTTTTAGGGTCCTCTAGACCTGTGATAGGCTAAAGGGGAAAGTTATTTTTAGCAAGTGGGAAGGGTTTCTTAATCTATCCATTCTTGATATCAGACAGTATGAGTGGAAGGGGCATGTTGATTGGAACATGTGTCTCAGACATTAAGACCAAGGATGTGAGAGCTAATAAGTACGGGTCTATCATAGTACCTCACAGAATTGGGGATGCACCTCAACACTCCTCCATCTGCTCTCAGATCCATTATGCTTTCACTTTTGTAACCCCTTCTTGAACCTACAAAACCTACTTTCATCTTCACTCTTTATCATTCTTTTCACTCTTTTCCTGGGGCTACTTTTTTAGGCTTCAAGAACTGTCTCCCCATATACTAAATGTTATAAATTCATATTATTTCTCGTCCTTTCCCTCTTTGTACCTGTCTTCCTTATAGACTGAAGATTCTTTCTAGCTTCTTCACATACAAGCCTTATAGTCATTTTAATAAAGCATCTCTTTTCTGGGAATGGTTTAAAGTGTATTTTTTTAGGGAGGTGGTGATTAGGGCAGAGCTGGGTGATTTTTCCTTTAAAAGAAATGTTTATGATAGATTTTTCATTTTTAAAGGCCCTTCAGAAAGATAAATTAGAAAATAAACCCAAGTAGAAAAGAAAATCCGGATGACTGTTTTTCAAATTAGCCAAGATGTAGGCAAGCCCATTTACGTGGCCAGGCTGTCAACAGCGCCCTGCCTGTGGACAAAGGCCTGCTCTCCAGGCGACCGCAGTTAGCAAGTGTCAAGACGGAATGCAGCCTTTTGTCCCTGGTTAGCCTCCTAGTGAACAAATATCCTTTCTTTTATAGGCAGCCTGGGTGGATTCTTGCTAGAACCACTTGTGAGCTTTTATGAAACGATCTGCAGTTTCTGAGCTTCGCAGGCTGGGAGAAGGGACAGGACTGGAGCCATTATCCTGCGTGGGGACCTGCACCTCTGACGGATTCGTCCCCTCCCTCCCCGCGCCTCAGCCCCCGCCACCTCCCCACGCAGTGCGCCAGGAGCAGCTCCCGAGCCTGAGTGCTTTGGCAATCAGTCCTTGAGGGGGTTAACGCACTGAAATGCTCTTTCGGAGAGGGCCTTAGAGATAGGACAGGCTGCTCAAGGCTCAGATCTCCGCAAGGCCTCTTCCTGCAGCCCGGCCTCAGGCTACATTAGGTCACCCAGTGGATTAAAAGAGGAGTAATTATGCGAATTCCAGAGCCAAGAATAAGTGCACGCAGGCGTTGGGGAGCTCCTGGGAGAGGGGCCGGGGAGGCTGCGGCTCCCGCTTTGTGCTCAAGATGGCCGCAGCCATGGTCACGGTTAAATAGCTGCTTTGGACGAACGCCTTTTCTTCCAGCAGAGAAAACAGGCCAGTCTGCTCTGAATTAGCCCGCTGACAAAGCCATGAAAGGGACTTACAAAAACAATGGCACGCTGTACATTCCGTGAGATTTTAGCAAGTTATAGGAACCAAATAACGGCGCGATTGGCTGGCTCTGCAGGTTTTTGCCTGAGTGTGCACATCCGCAGGGCCAGCGCCGTCCTGGGGGAGCCGGAGATCAAACGTCCTGGGGGAGCCGGAGATCAAACCCCGCCCGCGCGCCCGCGGTGACTGGGAAGCAGCCCCGGAGCGGGGAGGGGACTCCCATTTAGAGCCCCGGGAGAGCGCGCCCATCCAAACTTCTCCCACTTCTCCCATTCTCTCTGGATCTTCTTGGGAGGTTTAATGTCCCTGCGATTTAAAAACTGCTGAGGCAGGGTGGGAAAACAGAAGACTACGGACGGAGGACAGCCCTTCGTTCAGTGGAATCCTTTGCTGCAGGGTCCTTCAAAATGCGGTCATTTACACAAAGTGAAATCTTATCATGAAAATGAAAAACGTTCATTTAAAAGTCTGTATGTGAATGTTGACGGTGACATTATTTATGATTGATTAAAAACTGGTTGCAGTTCAGATGTCCTTCAGCTGGTGAATGGAGAAACCATCGTACACCTTAGGATGGCATGATGGTCAGCCTAAAAGATGGACTGTGGGATGCCTATAAAAACTTATTAGTGACAGAAAACAGATGAGTTGTTGAAAAGAGGTAGGGGAGAGGTCGACTGCAAGTGGGAACAAAGGAACTTTTAGGATGATAGAAATACCTTGATTGTGGTTGTTTCCAAGCTCACCTGATGGTACCCAAAAGGGTGACTCTTACTGTATGTAAATTACACCTCAGTGAGCCTGACTTTAAAAAAGCAATCTAAAACCTCATCATATTTTAGCCCTTAGGTGATGCCACCACCACCCCACCCCCAGTAGGAGAAATGTCTGGTTTTGAGACGGGCCACCTCAGACTGCTGATCACATAGAGAAAATGCTGAGCTGTGGGTATTCTGCGGCCAGGCTCATTCAGCAGATAGTTTGAAGCCCATACCATGTGTTAGTAATTGCTCCGGGGAGCGAGCTGTAGGAGCCAAATGTTCCTAGGAGCCTAACCTTAGATAGTGGCAGTGGGCATGGAAAGTCAGAGCAAGGGCTCGAGGCCTTTCAGAGAATTAAGAGCGATTTTATTTGATGAGCTGACAGCTACATGTGGGCATCACTGGAGAAGGGGAGGGAGAGGAAACCAGGGAAGATTCCAGAGTTCACAGAGTGCCTGACATCTTGCCAAAAGCCAGTGAATATTTTAAGGGAGGACAGGAAACTTCCAGTTGGAGACCTTGTTACCGGAATGACATTATGTTAGTTGATGAGCATTTGGGGATATCATTGAATTGGGAGGATCAGCAAACTACGGCCGGAGGAGACCAAATCTGGGCGACCGCCTGTTGTTGTACGGCGCAAGCTAAAAATGGATTTTACAATTCAGATTTTTTTTTTAATTTTTTTATTTTTTTATTGGCATATAATGTATTATTAGCCCCAGGGACACAGGTCTGTGAATCGCCAGGTTTACACACTTCACAGCACTCACCATAGCATGTACCTTCCCCAGTGTCCATAACCCCACCACCCTCCACACACCCCTACCCCCCCAACCCTCAGTTTGTTTTGTGAGATTGTCTCTTATGGTTTGTCTACCTCCCGATCACATCTAGTTTCATCAAAGGTTTTTTTTTTTTTTTAATCAAAAGAAGAATGAGATAACTTTAAAATTCAGATTCCAACATGCATAAAGCTTTATTGAAACACAGCCACACCCATTCACTTACATATTGTTGCTTTCTCGCCATTACGGTGGAGTTGAGTAGATGTGACAGAATGGGCAGCAAAGCCTGACATAGTTACTGTCTGGTCCTTTACAGAAAAGATTTGCAGACTCCTGCTGTAGACCCTATGCATTTACACTGTCCCTGTTTCACCTCTGAAGAACGCACAGTAGGCTTTCAGCAAAAACTTCCATGCTGACACTTCCATGATACTACCTTGCGTTATTGACAGGACTTTCCCCTTGCCTGACAACACAGCAGGGAGTCCTCATGCAGGTTGTGAGACCTTATACAATCCCAGAGATGATGCTGTGGCAGCCCACTGCATGATTTAGATGCATCTCAGCACCTCGCAGGGTGGACCTGTCTGTTATGAGCAGTGTCTCCCCACTGGGCTTGTCACATCTGACGCCTTCAGTTCTGCAGCCTGAAAGGGAGGTGGGGACAGCACAGGTGCTTGAATCCTGACTGTTCTTACCTGGGGCTTGTCTGGATAATTTCCTCAGGCCAGATCGCTCTGCCAGTGTACTCCTGTCCCAATGCCTGACCCAAGTCAGAAGTCAGTTCTCTCTGGGCCTCCTGAACTTGATGGTTTGACTCCAGGTTAGACTGTGGAACTGCCCTCTAGAAGTGCGCACAGGAGCCTTGTCTGGCCCATGAGTGGAGAAAGGCTAGATTCCTGCTTGTATTCTATGCTGCAACCTTCATCCTTGACTGGAAGGAGAAAGACTCCTCTGAGATCCCAAGCAGTGGCTGCTGGAGAGGTGGCAAAGAGACTGGGAAACTACCACGCAAACAAGAATTAAAGCTATGGTGTCAGGCTAGATTCCCATTTTATAACTGGACCCTAGAGCCCTTTGCATGTGGCCTGTCTACCCCTGACCTCATCTGTTGCCATTTGCCTTTGTCACTCTACTCCTCCCTGCTGGCTTTTCCCACTGCCCTGGATCTTTGCCTTAGCATAAAAGTTTCTCTTGAAGTCAGATGGTTTAAAGTGGGTAGAATTGTGTTCCCCCAAAAGATATAGCAAAGTATTAACCCCCTAGTACCTAAATGTGGCCTTATTTGGAAATAAGGTTTTTGCAGATACATCACACTAGGATGAGATCACACTGGATTAGGGTGGGCCCTAAGCCAATGCCTGGTGTTCTTACAAGAAAAGAGAAATTTGTGCAGAGACACTGACACATAGGGAGAATGCCATGTGGCCGCAGAGGCAGAGACTGGGTTGATGCCTGCACAAGCCGACAACATCAAGGGTTCTGGCCGTCATGAGCTACAAGAGGCAAGAAAGAGTGGCCCCCAGAGCCTTCAGAGACAATGTAGCCCTTGCCAACACCTTGATTTTTAGACGCCTAGCCTCCAGAACCCAGAGAATACATTTCTGTTTTTAAGGCACCCAATCCATGGTGCTTTGTAAGAGCCGCCCCAGGAAACTAACGCAGATACAGAGATAAGATACTAACTTAGCCATTTTTTGGTTGGGTGACTTTGGGCAAGTTTCCAGAGTTTTCCAGCACTCCCATTTCTTTAACACTAGATGGGAGAGTGCAGGAGTTGAATTAGTTGACACATGTGAAGTTGTTTGCACCGTGCCTGACATGCAGATAGCACTCAGTAAATACTAGTGTAGTAACTGTCACCCTGGTGCTCGGTGTGGCTGGTCCCTCTTGACTCAGATGTCATTGCTTCAGAGGGACCTTCTCTGACACCTCTGCTAAGAGCTGCCTCGCCAAATCCCACTATCTCCTTACTCCGTATATCATGCTTACAGCACTTGTTGGGAATTCTATGTGTTTTTTTGTTTTTTTTAATAAAAAACAAAGAGTCAACCAAAAAACCCCAAATGTCTTCTCATTAGAATGTGAGTTCTGAGGACAAGGACCTTTTCTTGTCTTAATATTTCGTGACTGGCTGGCTGACTGATGACCACATAAAACCAGATGCAAAGGGCATTTAAATTGAAGAAGGAATGAGATTTTTTCTAAAGATCTCAAAGTTTCCCAAAGCAAGTAACACTCCCATCTCTAAAAATTTTCCGGAAATTCTTCAGTGATCTTATTTAAGGAAAGCAAGAAAGTTCTTATAACTAACCTCAGCCTACCTTCTCTTGCCAGCTTGGTGTAGGATAAAAATTGTGGGATCACTGTTATCATCTTAAATACTCACACATTTAGGCAGAAGTAGATACACTCTTTAAGGTGACTTTGGGCAAGTTTCTGAGCCCCTGGCTGTCAGACCTGTCAGTTCTTCAGGAGATCTTATCATCAGCTATAGGGTCCCAGTTAGTAGTAACTCTTCAGCTCCCTAACGGGAAGCCAGGCCTGTTAGTGTTGGACTTGTTTGCTGTTGAATTTCGCCCTCTAGTGGTAATAAAATGTCACAATAGTGCAACGTTTGGCTGCAATTCAGTCTAATTATTCTGGGAGCTTTCGATATTAAATTATTAACATTATATAAAAAGACAAGTGGTTTTTGTTGGCTTTAAAGAGTACAGATTAAAATTGTTAAGGCATTTTATTAACAGAGTGAATTGTGTTACATTCTTGGAAAAAAGCTCTAAGTTGCTGTGACACTGTATGTAGATTTTGTGTGAGGTGTTGGCATGGATCTGACGTTTAACCTGTGGTAACCAAGAAGTCTCCTTGGGAAAAGTTATATCTGAATTGTGATTTGACACCTGGAAAAAAAAATGGCCAGAGGGAAGCTGATATTAGGTGAAGTAGAAAACAGATTATCAGTGTGTTAGAGACTGAGGGGGAAGACCCTGTGCCTATGGGGCCGTGTATGCCCAGGGAGAGCGGAGTGAGAGTTCATTTCTTCCACCAACAAACAGCCATGAGGCCAGCAGGGCTGGAAGGACGGGGGTGAATTTGAGCGAGAGTGACCAAAGCTGATGTGAGGGAGTGATAAGGGGGACAGGGCAGATTGCATGGGTCCCGTATGTAACTTTTGTGGAGTCCTGTAGGGATGACATTGGCTTCTATGTTGCTGGCAGACTTTGGGGGGCAAGGGTAGGAACAGGGAGAGGAGTTGAGAATGCCAGGAGAGACAGGGTAGTTTGGACCTGTGACAGCGGAAGAGGTGGTAAAGGACATTCTGGTCTCATATGAGGACAGAGTCGTCAGGATTTCCTGCCATATTGGGTGCACATGGGAGCACAGAGGAGTGAAGCATAATACCGGAGAAGGATGCCTGGGGGGCCCAGCTGGCTAAGCAGCCCACTCTTGATTTTGGCTCAGGTCATGATCTCCTGTCCTGGGATGGAGTCTGGCCTCGGGCTAGTTAGTATCAGGTTAGTGTTTTTCTGGTAAAGTTATTTATTAAAATAAAAAGAGCCCTCTGTTAGCCTACTTCATAAATATGATGAAAACTTAGGGTTTAATCAAAATTACATAGAACGGTAGCTTAGGAATATTAGAGCAGAAGTTCTTAAACTGAGCTCAAGACCCCTTTTCCCTCTTAAAAATTATTGAGGCCCCCAAAGAGGTTTTCTTATGTGTTTTGACTATTGGCTTATTGTATTAGAAATTAAAATACAGGAATTTTTAAGTATATAGTTAACTCATTTAAAAATAACAGTAATTATTTTTTATGAAAATAATCATTTTCACAAAATCATTAAAACAAAATTTAATGAGAAAAATGGCATTGTTTTATAACTTTGCAAATTTCTTGAGTGTCTAGTCTCCTAGAACATACCTGTGTACGACTTTATACCACTGTGCATTGGGCATTTGAGACATACTGGTTTCCTGAGTTAGGCGGATATTCAAAATGTTAATGTATTTCATTATACAATATTAAAAAGTCGCTTTCATTTATATCACCAGTTATCAGAAAAACCACTAAAGTATCGGAAAGCTGTCAAGTTCATGGTCATGAATACAAGTTTCCCCAAATTCTGATTTTTCAATTGAAAGCTCAGGTTTCATCACTGGCAACAAATACTGTCCATTGTTCTTCTGGAAGTGACAGGCTTACTTTGTTCCTTTTTTAGAAAATGCCTGCCAGATAAATACCACATCCGAATAACCAGTTTGTCAGACATCCTTTGAAGTAAAAATGGCATTCCATGCAAAAGCAGCTAGTTGAACACACAGTTGCTTTCCCTCAAGACACCCATTGTACTTGGGTCTGCTGGAGAAGGGCCACACGTGTGCTCCTGTGTCATCCCACAGAATATTAAAGAGAGACATGGATGCAAAGGTCCCTCTGTGATTTAGAGCGAGTAATTCTTATGGCTTCATCGAGGATTTCTTTAGCAAAACTGGCGATTTTTTTAGAGACGTACTTAAAAATTGTTTCTTCAATATCTAAAATAATTTTTTTTTTTTTTTAATGTCGTGACTCTCCCTTGCTTTGTGCTAAGGTCCTAGCAGCGTGCCTCATCATTGCTTTCACCTTATTGGTGGAAGTGTCAACCCAGTGAGAATGGCAAAAAATGTCTCAGTATTTTTTTTTTAAGATTTTATTTAATAGATTTTTTTTTTCAGAGAGCAAGAGAACCCAAACAGGGGGAGCTGCAGGCAGGGGGAGAAGCTGAGATCAAGACCTGAGTCGAAGCAGATGCTTAACTGACTGAGCCACCCGGGTGCCCCAAAACGTCTCAGTATTGTCATGAAAATAGTTTTAGCCTCATGGACTCCCTAAAAGGCCCTAAGGGCGCATAGGGTGCACTTTCAACATCGCTGTCCTAAGGGGGCTCCTGCTACTTAAGAGCTGTTATAAAGCCTATATATAGGATCTATCTATCTATATATATATATATAAAACTCTCTCTATAAAGAGAACAGTGATCATCAGCTCCGCTTGATCTAAATCCATATTTTTTTCCTCTGGCTAAGTGGGTATTTTTTAAAACAGTAACATTTATATTTAAAAAATACTGATTATTAAGACAGAAGAGACATTAAATTTTCATTTAAAAATGAGAAAAGAGGGCCACGTTGGTGGCTCAGTGGGTTAAGCCTCTGCCTTTGGCTCAGGTCATGATTTTAGGTCCTAGGATCAAGCCCCGCATCGGGCTCTCTGCTCAGGGACCCCGACCCAACCTGCTGCCACCTGCCTCTCTGCCTACCTATGATCTCTGTCTGTCAAATAAACAAATAAAATCTTTTTTTTTTTTAATGAGAAAAGAGGTGCACCTGTCAGTTGTTAATTATCTGCCTTCAGCTCAGGTCATAATCCCAGGTTCCTGGGACCCAGCCCCGTATCTGGCTCCCTGCTCAGTGAGGAGCCTGTTTGTGTTCCCTCTCTCGCTGTCTCTCTCTGTCAAATAAAAAAAAAAAATCCTTTTTTAAAAATGAGGGAAGATTGAGAATCTATCCTAGAACTAAGGGTGTGTTGTTTACCACTGAGCAGATTGTGAGGCCTCTGTAAATACTACCTGTTTCCGATGATGGAGCCACTCGTTCTATACTGTGAGGAGCTGGTCCAGAGGCAGTTGTTGTTCTGCTCTGATTGTTTTATATTAAAACCATGAAAACCCCAAGCTCAGTGAAGCCAAGGTCTGGTTTATGGCGGAGACGCTCAGCTTGGATGCAAAAAGTGCAGTCAAGGGATAAATTTACTTGAGGCAGGCTGAAAATGAACATTCTCCTGGTCCTTAAGCTTTTATTAATTGCCGCCACATTGGCCCATTCTGTGCTCCCAGTGTGGGTTAGCTGGCCGAGCTCCATCCGTCCTTTATGTCAGTGAAGATAAGGACGTGTCAGACCCCGGGAACAAGAACATGCTGTTTGGCTCTGTGAGACCATTTCCTTTGAGTCCCAGCTCTCTCCAGATGGCATCTAATTGTTTCTTGAATGACCTCAGTGTCCAGGCTGCAGGAACCTGGTCTGAGAGGGCATTTCACATATTTATTAGCCCGTGGATGAGAACTACATAAAGCCCCCATTCACGCTCTCAAAAGAGCGTTTTGTTCAGAAGTGATGATGAAGCTGATGGACTGTTTCCTGTGACCACCAGGCTCCAGTTTGTGTCTCATTTTTCCCAGGCCCAGGTGTGTGTTTTTCGGAAACATCTGAGTCCATCGTGGCCCACCTCGTCCATCGTGGCCCGGTCTCCCCCCACTTTGTCTTTCCCGGAACAAGCTCGGGAAGGACAGCGCTGCATCCTCTTCTCTCCTGGTTTGCAGAGTGTTCAGGGATGGCTCGTAGAGATGGTAGGAGCTGGAAGTCACCTGTTCTGGAAGCCTCTCTCCATTTGGGAACCCAGGTAGCTCACGGTGGAGAGCAGGGTGCTTCTGAGGGGCCGAAGAAGGGACCAGTTCTCATCTAGCTGCGGGGAAGGGCCAGCCTGCTTCACCAGTGAGAATGATGACGCTTGTGTGGCAAGTCACGTCTAAGGCCCCTGTGGGTCTGAACTGTTTTGGGGCGGCAGTCCCTATCTCTTTGCGATGGGGATGAAAAGAACTAGAAATATGCATGTGTGCCTCTTGTGCATCTTATTTCCAAGGTATTTCTGGACCCAGATGGACAATCCCTGTGCTTTCTCCAAACCTTCTCTGGCTCCTCTCCTGTTCAGGCATTGGCTCCAACACTTCCAGGCATTGGAGTGTTGACAGTGAATAAGTCCTGAAGCAAATAGCCAAGGACACAGGTCACTTTAATGAGTGCTTTAGGCTTGGAGCTGGGGCCCTTCACTGGGGTAAATAAAGCAATAGCAGGAGGTGAAGGAAGCCCTGCAGGGCCACACAGACGGAAAACCGGGGCTCCAAGGCTTCTTCTGGACAGTGTTCACCTAAGGACTACAGAAGGAGTAAATTTGGGAAGATCTGAATATATTTGGGGGGTGATGTAGGTTGCCCTTTCTTTGATATACAAAGAAGTCGTGAGAGTTGCCCTCCCAGGTAATCAGTTCTCTCTGGCCAAGTCCACACGGCCTCAATAAGTGAATGTCTCACTACCTCTGCATCAGGTCCTCTGTCTTCCCACAAGACACAATAGCCTTCGGAAATGTCCTCCAGGAACTTAAGAGGGTGCTGTTGCCTGCCTGAGTAGGGCTGAATGAGCCGTTTGTGAGTGGTTTCCCCCAGCCTGGGAGGGGTGCTGGGTGTGGGAGCAAAACTCACACGTACATTCAGCAGCACGGGACATTCCGACTCCATGAATCCCTCTCCCTTTTCCTGGAGGCAAATTCATGTCTGCTTCTTCCTTGAGAACTCAAGGCAACTCAGTTCTTTAATGGAGCATCCTTGCAGTTGGCTGTGAACCACCCTTCATTTCCACCCATCACTGAAACACGAGGGAACAACCCTGTTATTAATGGATGGACCTTATACATGTTTTCATGTAACATCGGCTCAGGTTGGCTCTTTCTGAGCATTTCTCAGGTAGGGAGGTCATGTCGCATTCACGTGAACTCCAGCGGAGCCCAGCACGGTGCGTTCCGTCTCCATCTCAGGTTTCATCTAGCCACCCATCAGTAAAGTGAAGTCAATCTGATGATGTAAGCTGGGAGGTTTACCGGGGCAGGAGAGGGGTCCAGTAGCCTGGCTTGATGACTGTTCTGGAGAAGGAAGGCCTGTCTACACTCTGCCTTGTACCTGCTTCTCTGCACACTGGCCGTATTCAGTCCGATCACTTTATATAGTAGGGGTATGTGGGCATAGGCCATCCTGACTTCTCATCTTGGAGTTTATGGTCCAGGGGGAAAGGAGACCTTCTTTTCTGCTCCGATTTGGAAAGCCCCAGGGAAGCATTTCAATTGGTGTAACTTGGGTCCATTATGTCCACTCCAGAACCATTCAGTGTTCAGAATTCTGATTGGCTCACACATCCAAAACAAGTGTGAAGGTACATGCCACGGGGTGAAGCTTTTAAACGCAGTAACCACTGACTGCTATTTCCATCGTTTTTTTTTTTGTTTTTTTTTTTTTTGGCCTGAATTTTCAGTATAATGGGCTATATTTCTAGTTGCCTCTGTCTATGTGGGGTACATACGTGAAATGTTGACATATGAATAGTAGGTGGTGCAGAGATATTTTCTTTTTGGCCTCTTCAAACCCTGTACTCCCCTTCCTCTAGTTTTCTCCTATGGACCCCCACTGCCTCCCAGTTTGTCAGATCCACCCTGTAGTAGAGAAACTGTGGGCAGCGGAGCAGAGGGGCCCTGGATTCCCCTTATAGTCTGGTCTTGGAGAAATTCCCTCATCTGCTGTCACAGGTACCCCAGCGCTGAGGCTGCTGTGATGTTCCCAGAGGCTGGGACAGGGGTTCCTGCTGCTCTCCCTTCCTGCAGCCTGCCCTCCCACACCTCCCGCGCCTCCCACACCGGGGATTGTACTGTCCTTTTTTTTTTTTTTTTAAGTTTTTATTTGACACACCCAGAGTGAGAGATCACAAGTGGGCAGAGAGGCACGCAGAGAGAGTGGGGGAAGTAGGCTCCCTGCTGAGCAGAGATTCCCGATGCGGGGCTTGATCCCAGGACCCTGAAGATCATGACCTGAGCTGAAGGCAGAGGCTTCTGAGCTACCCAGGCGCCCCAGATTGTCCTTTGAATCACTGATAAAGGAGCCCATTGTCCCACCTCGGGCAGGCACCAGGTGTGTTCACTGTCTGGATGTTACTTCTGTAGGAGTAGGCGGCACTGTGCGTAGCACTCTTCACTGAAGTAAAGAAACTGGCTGGTAACCGGTATGATCCTTCCCATGCAACACCCTGTGTTGAGTTGGCCTTTTCTTGGAGAGAAACACACCTAGATGGTGTTTCTCCTTACACTAAGGTGGTCCCCAAGCCCTGGGGCTGTCCCCTGTGCTCTAGGGCTATGTGTCCTCCTGGCTGTTTGCAGATTCTGCCTCAGCCTCGGTCTGTCCATGTCCTACCCTTTCCCATCAGGAGTGAATGAGGAGCTCTCTGATGGGCTATTTCGGATGAGACCTGCTGCCGCTGTTGCTAAGGGTATCTGTCCCTGGGTAGGAGGGTGGGGCTGTTGTCGTGGCCACGGTTCTGCCTTTGGGGTTTGCACAAGATAAGGTACTCTCGGTGACCAGGTGGTAGCCGGGCTTCCATTATCACCTCCCAGGGATCCAGACTCTGGTTTAATGATTAACTCTGAGTCCTGTTTGCTCTCACCTGTGACATGGTGATAATGATACATGTGTCCTGGTGTATTAAATA
This sequence comes from Mustela nivalis, assembly GCF_964662115.1. NCBI lineage: Eukaryota > Metazoa > Chordata > Mammalia > Carnivora > Mustelidae > Mustela > Mustela nivalis. The sequence continues at coordinate 77,214,007 of NC_139029.1, read as the reverse complement.
AGACACTAGGGAGAATGCTGCCTGGATAAGTGCTGGCTCTCGGGGGCCTTATCCAGGGTTGGGGAAGGGGTGAGGGCAGCTCCTGCTGAGAGGCAGGGTGCCTCTGACAAAGGCAGCCTCCAGAGCATCTGAGGGGAAGAAGGGGGGGCTGAGAGTCCACCTTGCAGGGCGTGTGTATCCCGAGGTGATGCCCGACCTCTGCTGAGGTCATGTATCTAGGACCCTGCTATCAAACTGTGCCTGCAGCTAATTTCCCTGAGAAAAGGAGATGCTGAGTGTGGTGGGCAAGCAAGGCCCTTGCCCCAGCTGGGGAAGGGAAGGGGTCCCCTCCTGTCACACGTGTGTCATGCAGCTCCAGCGGCAGACAGGAAGGTGGCATGGCAGGCCTCAAGGCTTTCTGTCTCTCCTCTCCCGTCTGCAGCCCTCCTGGGCTGACTGTGTCATGGTAGCTGCAGGCTCTCCCTGTCATTCCTCACGTCCATGGTGACCAAGGTTTCCCCCTCCCTCTTCTCTCCGCTGGATTAAAAGATCCAGTAGGGCCCTCGGAAGCCCCCTCTTGAAGAACCACTGAAGGTCCTTCTGGATCCGTGGGGATTTTAGGTCCCATTGCTCTTTAGGAAGTGGGTAAAAGCCGTGTCCTCCTCACCTTGGTGAACACTTACTCACCCAACCATTTGTAGACAATATCCGGGAGCTCGTGGGAGCCCCACTCTGTCCCCAGCTCAACAATGCCTGGCCTGGCCTGCTTCTCCTAGCTCTTTGGGCAGGAGGCCGAATTCACCAATATGTCACTGATGATAAGGGCCACAATCAGTTTATGACCATGACAACAAGGTATTTTCCCCACCGAAATAGTTCACTTAGGTGGCTGGAATTTGCTTGAAAACAGGAGAGATTAATAAGATCATTTTCTGATGGATGTTGTCCCCCTTTCAAGGTTGGGATGAGTGCAGTCGGCTCTGACCACCTTCTCCCTGGTGCCGACCCCGCCATGCACCCTAGGATTCCTGCCTTCTCAGCCATTCCTCGGTGCCTGTTCCATCCGCTCACACATCCGGTAGCCTCTCTGAGATGGAAGAAGGGCATGGAGTGGCACTGGAAGAATGCATCGTAACTGGCAATTCCGGCCACTAGGGCTGAAAGAGGGGAAGGAACCTAGAGATGGAAAGCAGACTCTGGGTGGACACTGAAATGGCTGGACAGAGCAGGCAAAGGACCCAAGTGTCTATACCAGACCCTGTTCTACTTCTAGAAATGGCTGTCATCAGAGGAGCCAATAATATGGGCCAATGAAGAATGAAGGTGTGGGGTCCATGGGAGGTGGTCCTCTGGGGGCCTCTGGTCTCCTGTGGAAGGTCTAGTCCTAGGGCAAGACCCTGGAGGGCTAGGCAAGGGGGTGAGGTTGGAGGAGCATCGGGCAGGACGAAGGCAGAAGCCCAGCTCTGCAGCAGCCAGCTCAGTGTGGGGGCAAGGTGGAAGGAGGGGTGCGACCCAGAACCTGTTAGGGGGCTACAGGTTCCCCGGTCAAACTGGCGGGGATGGGGTGTGATAGCGAGAGCTCAGTAGTTGTGGATGGGCCAGGAGTTCCCCTGGGTCAAGGCCAAGTAGGCAGATGCTGTGGACATACATGCCGCCTGTTAAAACAAACAACTCTCCAAACGACAACAGCTCTGGAGTAGGAAATCATCTGAGACATCTGAGCAAGTGTGATTAAAACCATATGTGCAATTTTAATATGGGATCTTAAAATTTGAAAGCTAGAAATATTTTAAGATTGAGACCACTCTTAAACACCTCCTCATTGCTCCCTGGCTTTCAAGATCACGGCTGTACCAGCCTGCCGGGTAGGTCAGCGGCTGGGGGGGGGGGGGGGCGTGGCTCCCAGGCCCCACAGGTGGGTGAGGTGGGGCATCTGTCCCTCAGGAGGACCTAATGGGGAAGGGAGGCTCACATTTGCTCAGTGCCTACTCTGTGTCGGATGCCCAACTCTTTATGGGATATTTTACCTGGTCCTCACAAAGACCTGGTCAACTAGAGGAGGAAGCTTAAGCTCAGAGAGGTTAAGCTCACTAGCTGAGTAGCAAAGACTTGAAACCACCCTGGCTGTCCTTCTAACCTGCTACCTCCTTGTCGCTTCTGAGACATGCAAATCTGTGTCTCACAGCTCAGTTTCAGAAGATGTCATTTTGCAGAAGTGCTCATGAAATGGGGGAGCCGGGGGCAGGGGAGATGGGAGACAGTGCAGCTGGTCCTGGCTGGGGAGCCTTCCTGGTGTTCTGGCTTTGCCGACACCCCTCGGCCCCTTTCTGTAGGTCTGCATGGGAGGGACGTCTGAGGGGGCATTTGTGGCCCCTCTTAATTGTTTAGATAGCTCACACTTACCGAAGTGGAAGAAAGGGGAAAGGAGAGTGTGCAGCATGGAAAATGTAGGCATTACAGTGACCAAAAAAGCAAACGCCAGCTCTGGGTAAGGAGCACACACCATGAGGGTAGAGTGGGAGAAGGCCGGGACAGGCTAGGTCATCTCAGATGAATAAGACTCCCAGGGTCGTATGGCTGAGCTTCAGGGGACAAGGTATTCCGTAAAATTACACATAAAGCATTACAGTGTGTGCTTTTTGCTAGGGGAGGAGGGTCGATGGTTTTCATGGATCTGAAGAAAGACAGAGACTGCCAGAGGCGGTCTGAGCCTGCCGGTGGAGAGGCTGGGGTTATGCCCCATGCTTGTTCTTTTCATTTTGCTTTGATGCTGAAAACAGAAAATGGGGCTTGTGTAACCTAGGATTTCTGGGGTGATACCAGGAAGTAGGTGGTGGTAGAAGGACGCATGGGGTGGAATTATATGTGATAGAGCAAGATGGTGAGGTCCCGGCTGGGCCCTGACCTGATTTAGCTCCCCATGGTCAGTTCTACAATTTTTTTTTAAATTTTATTTATTTATTTGACAGAGAGAGATCATCAGCAGGCAGAGAGGCAGGCAGAGAGAGAGAAGGAAGCAGGCTCCCCACTGAGCGGAGAGCCCGATGCGGGGCTCGATCCTAGGACCCTGAGATCATGACCTGAGCCAAAGGCAGAGGCTTTAACCCACCGAGCCACCCAGGCCCCCCAGTTCTACAATTTTAATAGCCAGTTAGAGAACAGGGAATTTACTGGGCGGGGCGGGGGGTGGGGCTACGGGGGTAAGACCCCATAGCGAGAAGTGTGTTTGTTGAGTACTGCCCTTAGTTCCTTTGTTGATGCAGTAGGCAGATCAATACCGCTTCCGGAAGGAGGCCACTTAACAGCCATACTCTCAGCCCCCTGAGGAATCTGGGGGGACTGTCGGACGGAGCCCTGCCCGGCAAGCGCACTTCAGTGCACCCTCTGTATTCCCTGGTGTAAGTGAACATCTTAAGAGTCCACAGCAATACACACAGCGGCCCCGAGAGCCAGGCCAGCGTTTCCCACCCTCCTCCTGCCGAGTCCAGGGTGCATTCCCATCTAGAGCAAGAGATAAACTGCATATGAATACAGAAAAATGGGTCCAGCGCTCTTTGGCAGCTCCTATAGCTGCCCAGTCTGGCGTGAGGGGAGCCCTGACAGCTGATCCTCGTCCTCAGTGGTCTCCCAGCAAATTCTCCTCAATCCCCGAGGTCCTGTGGCTTTTATGGGAGGGTGGGCGCTCAGAGCCCCTCCTCCACTACCCTGCCTCCCTCCAGGTTTCCTGTGCTCAGAATCGTGCAGACCTGCCTGCCGGATAGGGCCAGGCATCTGGGAAGTTTTGGGAGACAGGGCTGCAGAGAAACACACCTTTTCTGGCCCAGGGCTCCTCCCCAGGCATTTGCCTCCCTGCTTTTCAAAGGGCCAAACCTGTAGAGGGCAGTCTTGGATATTTAGGAGTGGGCCCATCCAGGTTAATCTTCCGGCTTTCCTAGGAAGCCTGGGGAAATGGATATGGTAGTAGCATCGGTTTTACCCCCTAGCTTAGTAAAGCTGTTTTTGTTCATGGGAATCTGATCACCAGGGTTTAGTGGAGCCAAAAAGCCAGGTGAGAGAGAGACCTTGCTGAGAGGGTAGAGTCTCATTGGTTGCTATGAGAGGTTGAGCTGTTTTGACCTCCAGGACTAGTATTCATCCCTTGACTCGTGCTCTGAGTGTGTCCCTGTGGGCAAGGATGAGCCAGCCCTTGCAGTTTTGGACCGGTGCCCTCTGGTGACAGTGTGCTGCCCGCTGTGGGCAGGGTCAGTGTCCACAGGACTGGTAGACCATGACCAAGAGCACCTCAGTGGGGGTGCCTGGGTGGCTCAGTGGATTAGGCCTCTGCCTTCGGCCCAGGTCATGATCTCAGAGTCCTGGGATCGAGCCCCACATCGGGCTCTCTGCTCCGCAAGGGAGCCTGCTTCTTCCTCTCTCTCTGCCTGCCTCTCTGCCTACTTGTGATCTCTGCCTGTCAAATAAATAAATAAAATCTTTAAAAAAAAAAAAAAAAAAGAGCACCTCAGTGCACGGCAGGCTTGATGCCTCGGTTCTGGGCTGGCTGTGGGGAGGAGAATGGCAGATTATTGGCAGCTTTGTTTTCCCAGTTGCCCTGAAACAGGTAAAAGCAAATACCTGGTGGGCACATTTTTTCCCCAATAGACTTTTCCCCCAGTGCCGGGTTAGAGAGAGGGGCGGCCTCACTGGGAGCCTGATGTTCTAGTGAGGACGCTGGCTCTCTGGGGAGGGTCTCTTGCACGCTTTCAGCCTCTCTCAACCTAAGGGCTGCTGCTGACAGGAAGCAGGGATGTGTGGGATATGGCTGGCAGGCAGCTCCTGTTTCCATGGTTACTAAATAGGGCAGGTTAGTATTAGGGCTGCCCAAGGAAAAAACGGCACTGAGCAGGGGCCTTCCTCTGGCCTCCTTTAAACCTCTTCCCAGATCGGGTGGGCAGCATTTGACCTGAAGGCATGGGAATCTCCCTAAGGGGTCTACCTGGCTGCCCTGCTCTGGTTTTTCTCCACAGGTGTGTCCCGTGGTACCAAGGAATAAGTCTTGGGGGGGGGGGGGGGCTAAAGAGCACAGTTTCCCCAGAGTTGTGTGTGCTGCCAGCACCACTCCCTATCAGTCCCTGGGGCTGCACTAGAGATGCTGACCCCTGTCCTGCGAAGAGCACGGTGTGTAGAAAATTCTGAATCCAAATTTGGTCTTAAATCACATGCACCAAATCATCAGAGAGTGACCCCCTGCCCCAGGTCACCGCCTTTTCATGGGGCTGTGTGAGTTACGGATTTAACTATAAGACATTAAAAAAAATCTCTCATTTGTGTTTCCTCGTGATTACATACCAGACTCTGCAATCACATGCTAGAATCCCTAGTCCTTTGTCCGTTCTCCGCTGAGTGACATGCTGTCCTAGTCTTCTGTTTCTTTGTAACTGGAAGAGAATAATCACTGACGGGAGAATGTGGGAGAATTGATCACTATGGATGCAGATATTGAAAAACATAACAAGTCAGTAAAGGGCACTTTGCAAATTCATGTGGTTACTGTCTTTCGTTGCAACAGCGATGCATTATTTTAGTCTCACTCCTTGGCCATTTCAGGAGAAATTTATTAATACCTTTGAGTGATGTTTCAGAAATTATTTTTGCTGTGGAGCAGGAAAATTAAAAAGTGACAAGGTGCCTGAGTGGCTCAGTCAGTTGAGCATTGGACTCTTGGTTTAGTCTTAGGTCATGATCTCAGGGTCATGAGATCAAGCTCTGCATTGGGCTCTGCGCTCATTGGGGAGTCTGCTTCTCTCCCTCTCCCTCTGCTCCTCCCTACCGCTTATGTGCAGGCTCACTCTCTTTATCTCTCTCTCAAATCTGTTTTTAAAAAGTGCTTAGGAAACAGTTACCTAATAAGATTAGCCCCTTCTTTAATCCTGACAACCAATTCTTTGGGCATTTGGGGGACATTTCTTAGAGTAGACCGGGAAAGCCTCAAGTGACAAGAACCATGATTCTACAGTGACCTGAGGGTCTTTTTCTTGTGTCGCTTTTTCCCTGGCCCCAGAGCACTTGATGACATAATTCTTGGTCATTTACAAGTCTGCATTATTTGCATATTTCTTTCAGGAGTGCACTCCATTCAGATTTTCTGAGGGGAGGGTATGAGGTCAAAAGCTTTGGCCAATCTCTCTGAATTTCTGTGTGGGGTTTAAGGAGCTGCTCTCTTTCCTCATCCCACACTGGGGATGGTGCTTTTTTGTAGCCCCTTGGGGGAGTTTCGTAGGCTGGCAGAGCATGTCTCCTGGCGGTGGGGCTGAGCAGGTAAACACTGGGCGCCTTACCTGGTGGCTGTAGGCCTCAGGGATGAGTCACCCCTACAGGTCATGGGCCCTCGCTGCTCAAGAGGACTTACCTTTGAACCCTTTCTAATAGAAACCAGGGCAGACAGCAAACGCTTGCTCATGGATACAGTATATGGATCTTGGAGGACAGTATCGACCCACCAACTGGACCATCTCCAAGGGCCCTGTGACCTCTACCACCCTTGCTTCTAGGTTCTTGGGGGGACTTCCCTGGGGTGGAGCCCCCAGGACTACGCATCTGGCCTCCAAAATCACAGAAGGCAGGGACTGAGGGATCACAGAGGAAGTCAGCTTCCCCTCCCCCATCACTGCTGTGGCGACAGACCCTCTGTGGCTCTGTCTCCACATCCTCTGTATTTATTAGGGCTGCCCCTCTGCCCCTTCAGGCCGTGTCCAGGCACAGAGGCTGCTCACAGGCATTGAACAAACAAGTCTCTATTTTTACAGGCCGACTTGACCTAGTCCAAAGGCCAAGGCCTCCTGAGGATTTGACACTAATCCTGTTGGATATTTCTCATACCTCCCTCATGCCTCATCTGGTGTTGTTCCTTTCTGGACTGAATGGGTTCTGTTTCTTCCTCGTTACAAGTTTCTGCCTGTGTGAAGTTTCAGCAAGCTTCAGGACACATTCCAATTTTGAGTGGCCGAAGCCACAGAAAGGTAACATCTGAAACAGCAGGAGAGGGAGAGCTACAGGCAGGAACCTGGGTTTGATAAAAACCAGAATTGTTGAGCATCCACTCTGGCTGGAATGCAAAAAGAGAAGCAGTTCCCTAAAGGTGACAGGAGGCTCTTGGTGGGGGCAAGAGCCTCTTAGGCCAGGAGACTGGCTTGGCTGCGTGTGCCTCCTGGTCCGAGCGCTGGATCCGGGTTAGCCAGAGAGGACCACTGGATGAAGTATTCGAAGTGAAGAAGGGAAGTGGGACAAAGAGTTGAGTCTGAAGAGGGTATACAGCCTGACCCCCAGCCTCCCAGCAGACGGCTCGGCCAGGTGGGACGGTGTGGGGTGCCCAGGGTGTTTGCTGACAGACGTGCTAATTAAACACCAGAAGACCGTATTACCCACGGTGATGGCTGTGCCAACGTTATCAGCTACAAACTGGCTGCCAGGAGCATTCTAATTAAAAATAAACAGTGCTGCGGGTGGGCTGGGAGAGTGGGGATGGGGACCCTGTTCCTGTGTCTTCAGACTTCTAGGATTGGTCCAAAGGAGAAGTTACACCCCAGTCACCTTTTAGGTCCTTTTCTCAAAGGAGCCTTTGTCTCATCACAAGGTGGTGTGATGTGTGCTTCCTTAACCCTTAGCTGCTGGGGTGACAAGCATACAGATCCCTACTCCGGGAGCCGATTGCCTGGTGCCCTGGCCTGGGGAAGGACAGGCTGTCTGCGGGGGTTAATGATTTCTGCCGGGTCTCTAGATTGAGGGGACAGCGAAAGCCCAAAGCTCTTCAAGGAGAGGTTAGAATTTCATCAGAAAGCGAGTCTGGTCACATGAGAATTTCTGGCACTGTGTGCATGGCAGGCTGGACACCAGCCTGCCAGAATTGAATGAGCGGATCGTATTGGCTTCAGCGGAGGGGAAAAGTCCCAGCCTGGCCTGTGAGCAGGAGTGAGCGGCTTGCTCCCCTGCCCGGCCGCTGGACCTCAGGCAGGAGCAGCAGGGCTGCCGCGGCGGGGCTGGGGCTCTGACGCCTGAGCCCCATTTCTTTCAGCCCTAAAGAAAAAGTGTGTGGTCCAGGGACTGGACACTGCAAGATGCCTAAGGAATGCAATGCCTTCCATGCCCTGTCGGCGGCCCTGTGCTGCTTCTATCACCGCCGGTCATTCCTTGGAGCCAAGGTAGGTGCGGCTTTGAGATAAGATGCACTGGAGATTGTTTGGGGAGACCTGAAAGTGTTAGTCTTCTAAAAGGCCCCAGAAAAAGTTTGCAGCCTGCTGGCCATGGAGCAGAGGCACTTTGTTTGGTGGGTAGATCTTGCTAAGCCCCCCGTGATGGGCCTCCCTCCCCTGGAAACGGAACCCAGCTGCACAGAGGGGGGCTCCGAGTCTGTGTTTGGGGAAGAAGCTCTGTTTTTCAGGACACTTTCAGTCTCCTTGGGTGGAATTCTATACCAAAGTAACTCAGTAGGATGGACCTGTTTTTCTTCTTTCTGTCTTTGCATCGCTCTCTCTCCCCTTGTTCACCGTGACTGTGAGCTGGCTGGGGCATGAAGTCAGTAGTGTCTAGAACCCACAGAAGCCACGAAATACCTTCTCTCCAATCTCAGCCAGGTTCCAAAACAATTTCAGTGTTTGGAACCGCCTTGTCTTTATTGCTCTCATCTGGAACCTTTGTTACGAGACACCAGTGCCAAAGGTTTTGCGTAATACGTCGGAACACTGTTTATTTTAATGAAAATCCTCAAAGAACCTCATTTGACTAATTCAAGACGAGACCTGTGTTCTGTGTTGCCTGCCTGGGACAACACTAAGAATGAGGATTAATACAGGCTCTCATTGATCCGCAGGGTTTGTCTGCCTTGGAAAAAAATCGCCATCAGCCGTTAGCTTGACCACAGCCCTCCCTTATTCGTGGGAAATAGAAATCTGAAGTCTCATGAAATTCTCCCCCCTCCCGATGGTGGAGCTCTGTCTCCTGAGGGACTGACTGACTTCGTGCAATTGAAAGAGCTACAGCAGAGTTATGATGTTCTGCTTCCTTCTCAATAATGCTTAAAAGAACTCTCCGGAAAATGTAACAGGAAAACCTGCTAAAGGGAGAAAGAGCCCTTTGTAGGAAAACAGACACTGAGCGAGAAGAGGTTAGGTTTCTTCTGATTTTACTGCCCTGTTGGAGTGTTCAGAGAAGCTTTCTAACCATTTAGCAAAGTTCGTTTTTGTCTCTTTGTCAAGGAGTTTGGAGGGGGATGAGCAATTAATCATCAGTTAAAAGTGTTTCCTCCCTGACTGAAGAGGCCCTCTCTATCCTGGAGCCCAGTGGGGTGATATGAGGACCTTGTGGTTTCTGGCCTAAATATGGATCATTCTAGCGTCGGGTAGATGAAGTCATGCCATTAATGGGGTTGTAAAGCTGTCAAAGATAGACCAGGAGGTCCCAAAGGGACCGTGTGCTTCCAGTTGTCAGTCGGATTTCACTCTAAGAGAAGTCCTTTCATAAGCCAACCTCTGCTAATTCAGAAAAGTGCAAGTCAGCATTGGTATGTGAGGAAACAGCCCCTAAATAAATGGGTCTGAGTGATGAGATTCTGTTTGGATGCCCCGTCCCTTCTGCCTGCACAGGAAGACCACAGTGATGTATGGGGTGCCGCTGCCCCTCAGCTTCTCCCTCCCTGGCCTCCTCCTGACCACTCTTGGGGGTCGACTGGCCGTAGAAACACCTCCCTTCCACCCGGGGCTTCTCACCTTGCCCCCAGCTTGGTGCATCTTCTTAGCACAGAGAGAGGACCTGGTTTGCTCTCTCACCAGAAACTGGTGCTTCCAGACCCAGTTTAGGGTCCCCCACCGAGCCTCGGGGTGCGCTTCCCTGCCCCGTCTCATTTCAGTAGTCACCTGGGAAAGAAAGTCCTCCTGGGCCTCAGTACCTGCCAGCGTCGCCCCAGTGATCGCACTGCATCGCTTTATTGACTCGGACTTTAATTAGGGGTTTCAGGTCTTGCCACTCATAATTAGTTTCCGCTGCAATTAGGGTTTCAGAATTAAATTGGGATTGATTGCCTGATAGCAAAGCGGAAACAAGGCTCCAGTTCGTGACCGTGTAGGCTGCTTCCCTTGGCATGAATTTCTCATACCAAAAATAACACTCTGGTAGCCATGGTAACTTTCCATTTGGTCTAATCCATATTATCTCGGGAGAAACTAGAATGTTATTAATAGTGTTTGTTGTATGGGAAGAAAACTAAAAATGTAAAAGCTCCTTCATTACATAGACCAGTCACCCTGGCACTTAGAGGGAATAAAATCTTACTTGCAGAGATTGGCTGGAATTTAAAAAGTATTTAGGGGCTGGTGTGGACTTGCATACAAAGGCTCAAGGGGTTGGTGGCAAGAAAGGGAGAGGAGAATTAAGGGTATGCAGACCTCGCTGGCCCCCAGGAAGCTGAGGTCGGAGATGAGATGTTCGGGCCATGTTGAGGGTCATGACTGTAACATCCTGGGTGAGAAAAGGAAGGGCTACTTTGCTTATGCCCAGTGGAAAAGAGTTTGGAGTGAAGATATTACTGATTCATAACATTCCTGGGGCACGTTCCAGTTCAAAAGACCCTGAACGTCGACTGTCGTAGCCCATCCAGGCGTGAGCACTCTTCGGCGGGGCGGGGACAGTAAATAACGGTGGTGGAGGTGCGCCCCCCCTCGCCCCCCGCCCCCGGCTTTGAAGGACTTACTACAAGAGCATTGGATCATGGTGTCATTCTGTTACATTTGCAAAAGTCTTTCCAGGGGCGCCTGAGTGGCTCAGTGGGTTGAGCCGCTGCCTTCGGCTCGGGTCATGATCTCGGGGTCCTGGGATCGAGTCCCACATCGGGCTCTCTGCTTGGCGGGGAGCCTGCTTCCCTTCCTCTCTCTCTGCCTGCCTCTCTGTCTACTTGTGATCTATCTCTGTCAAATAAATAAATAAATAAATAAATAAATAAATAAATATTCAAAAGTCTTTCCAGCTTCCTTGGTAGTCCCTTCACAAGGAATGCACGTGAGTTGTCTTACTGGAGTCTCAAAACGAGTGCTCCAAGTTGAGAGTTTACCCCTTCCCACAGAAGATAAACGGGAGCTCAGAGAAACTACGTACCTGGAATCATTTAGTGGGGCACGAGAAACTGGCATCTACCCTCACCTGGCTTCAAGCCCAGTGTCCTTTCTACGATAGCATGTTAAGACCATTGACACCTAAAATGAGATGATACTGATGACTACTTCAGCGCAGTGTGGTTGGGGAAAAACAGTGCCTACCTCAGTTTTCAGGAGAGGCCTGGGGCAGGCAGGTGAGGGGGCTGTGTGGAACTGCTTTTTGGAGAATCAGTAATCCTCCTGCAGCCGGTGGTGGGACCACCTTTAGGTCCCTTGTGAACCCCAGAAGGAAGCACAAATAAATAGATCCCATTTCTAGAACTGGCAGTAAGAACAAACCCCTTCTTCTTCTTATCACTGTGCCTCTGATTTTCTTGTCTGGGGACAGGGGGAAAGGAGCTGAATTTTGCCACTTTTACCAATGACTGCCCTGAGGAAAAGCAGTGTGGTTTTAACCCAAGAGGTGGGAGTTACCTTGCAAGGACAGAATAGCCACGTTTCAGAAGGAGCCTCAACAGAGAGGTTGGAGTATGGAGTCTCGGCTGGCCAGCCGCTAAGTCCAGGGGCAGTGGTCTTATCAATGAGAAGTCATGGCTAGAAGGCAATGGGTTTTAAGCACATGCTTTCCCACGCGTAGATTTGATCATCTTGGCGCTCTATAGTGGGAAGAGCTGAAATCGGGTTGTTGCTACCACTGTGTTTTGCTTTCAGCCGTTTCCTTTGCCCCCACAAAAAGGATTTGGAGTCTCTCCGATTGCACATTACAGCCCAAGGTGTCCCATCTGCCCATCCCTCGAGGGCTGTATTCCTGGAACTTGTTTTCTTTAGAAACTGCCTTCCTGTGTGAATGTGGCAGAGCTGCGGTTCCGTTTGCCTCCCCAGTGGCCAGTCCCTTGGTCTGTTTGCTACTATGACAGCTTGGGTCCTAGTCCTCTGTCCTGGTGTTGATGATGGCCTGAGTTGCCGTAGTCAGTGGGGCCGATGCACCATCAGCACGAGCTGTGCAAGGTGGAAAAGGCCAGTCGGAAGATATATTTTCAAAGTGACTCAGCCCCTCTTCCTGGAGGCTGCTAATTGCTCATTTATCTTTTCTGCCCCCCCCCAAAAAAAAAGCCTAGCACAGCTTTTTTTTTTTTTTTTTTTTTTTTTTAAAGAGACCTAAATGCATTCCATTGGCATCTGGGAGCTTGGGGGATCTGGTTTCAGCATCAGGGAAAGGGAGGACATGCCTGATGGTGGCTGGGTCCCGGCATCCCCTCTCCGCAGACCCCAGAGCTTGGATCCCAGCCCAGGCCTTGTTTTTGTTGGAGAGACGTGGGTGGGAAGCAGAAATGAGACTGGGATCCTGGGAAAGTTCTGTTAGTGGGTTTATCACCTCCAGGACCACAGAGAACGGAGCCTGTGCCAAACATCGGGGGGCGGCGGATGCTGGAGAGTGAGGGTGCTCAGGCCACAGAGATCTCCCTGCTCTGCACCACGTGGAGGACCCAGGGCCCTGTCCCTGGCTTTAAAGATGTCAGAGACAGCTCTGGGGTCTTTTAGCAGATGCATATCTGGGGTGTCTCCAGGCCAGCAGAGGAAACAGGGGCTGCCTAGTTGGGGACAGGAGGGGAGGGGAGGGGAGGGGAGGGCGCCTTATGGGTTTGGACTGCAGCATCTCCGTCCTCATCTGGATCTCCACTGCATGTCCACAGCCCCAGGGGCGACTGTTGGACTCTGGCTCTGGCCACGAGAATGTCACGGCTCTTATTTTGCAAGCTCATAAAAGAGCTACGATCAGTCTTTTAGTTTGAAAGAAGACCGCTCTCCTTGGTGTCCCCTCTGAAACACACGCGCTGTTACAAAAGCAGTTTGCACAAAGAACCAGGAAGATAGAATCCCGGAATTTGAGAGACCCAGGAGCCACCCCCACCACCACCACTTACAGTTCATCAGCTCCTCTCCTGCCCTCTGCACCCAGGGTGTGCGCCGTCCAGGGTGTGCCCCGAGGGGCTGCTGGGTGCTGGGGAGACACGGCAGGCTCCCGTGGAGGGAGCAGTTCTGTGGCCGCTGGGGAGATGGGCGTGCAAGCGTCTCTCTCTGTGGTGCCCGGTAGGCTCCCAGCAGGCAGAACCCCCAGGGGGCAGCCCCGCACCAAGGCATTAATCCGGCCCTGGGTCAGCGAACTCCATGGTGGAGATAATGCTGAGAGGCTGCTAAAGGGGCAGTAGGTGGAAGACAGAGAGATCTGAGAGAGTGAGCGTGAGCGAGCCTCAGGCACTGGACCTCAGGCGCAGCCGAAGCGGAAGGAGAGATGGTGGTAAATGGATAGTGCAGGACAGGGGGCCAGTGAACAGTATGGATGGGGAGTGCGGAAGGTTGGGGCCTTGGTCCCAGCCTGAGCTTGAGGAGCGTAACCAGCGTCTCCCCCAACTCTTTCCCGTGTCCTTAAAGCTCAGCTGGTCCCTGCTCAGCTCAGGCTGGTCTGCCTCCTTCCACCTTCTCTTGGGGCCCTTTTGAAACGCTCAGATCTTGTTTCTTCACAGCAGCAGTTAAGACCATCAGGCACAGTATTTCCGTCCCCACTCCTGCCTCCACAAGCCACAGCTCTATCCAGATCCAGATCCTCGCTTCCTCTGAGGATGAAGTGTCCCTCTCCCTAACCCAGGCTGGCCCGGCCACCTGTGCCCATGACCGCCCCCTCCTTAAAGACTCCTCTGCATTAGTCTGTCCTCGGGGACCTTCAATTTGTCCTTCTCCACTGCTTGCCTCTTAGTTTATAAACATGCTTTGGTCTTTCTCAGTCTAAAAATACCACTGATTTCCATGTCTTCCTTTCCTGGTCCCTATATCTTCCTCCACCCAAAAACTGATGAACCGTCTCTGCTTCCTCACTTCCCAATGGCCACTCACCCTCCTTCACCCGACCAGCAGCCTTGTCGAGTCCTGTGGCTGCCATCCAATTCTGATTTTATTGGAACTCTTCTGCACTTGGGATTATTGGCTCTTCCTTCCTGGAAGTCTTTTCTCTCGTCGGCGAGGACGCTACCCGCTACTTATTCCCCTGGATCGTTCCGGAGCACTCCCACCCTATGGCTAAGGACCAGCTCTTTGTGTCCCTCCAAAACTCATGTTGAGTGTGATGTATTAGGAGGTGGTAGGCGGAGCTCTTATGAATGGGATTAGTGGTCTTGCGAAAGAGACCCCAGGCAGCTCTCCTGCCCCTTACGTTAGGTGAGGATGCAATGAGAAGAAGGCTGTCTACACACCCAGTCTGCTAGCACCTTGATCTTGGACTTGCCTCCAGAACTGTGAGGAATATATGTTTGTGGCTTCAGCCGCTCGGTGTATGGTATTTTTTTTTACAGACATTCCAATAGACTAAGACACTATCTTCAGTTTCTCTTAAAAGCTAGCATCCCCTAGCCCTCTTCTGATATGTCCTCAACACCCATCTCTTAGATGGCAGGTGAGACAGTCTCCCCCTCCTTCCAAGGATTCCCCAGCTCACGCTGAGTTCAGCCCTTCTCCACACAGCACCTGGACCCCATGGCCTGGTGAGCCACCCCCACAAGCACCTCAGGCTCTGCAGCCTCTTCCACAAACCCACTCCCCGTGTGCTTCTGTGTTGGGAGTTGGTGGTTCAGCATTGCCCAGGAGCCCCCATGCCGCTTCCCCCCACCGTGTCCTTATTCCTTATTTTCGTATCTCCTCAGTCACGCCTTAGATTTTATTCCTAAACATCTCTGTCATCTGTCTCTTCCTTCCTGACTTTACCACCCGTACTGTGCTAATTCAGGCCTCTTGCCATCTCTTGGTCGAAATTCTGTAGTAGACTCCTAACTGGTCCTCCTGCCCTGAATCTTCACAGGGAGATATTTCACCTTTATGTTTGACATTTCTGGACATGGGGAACATACTGTACCCTTGAGGCAGTTCACTCCCCCACACGAACAACTGTCCAAGTCTGCACCACTGCAATGTCCGCCTTATTTTGCAGCTAAGTGGGCACGCTAGCCCTTCAGATGCATTTCTTCCCTTGCATTCTTGTGAACACATCTATTTTGAGACCATTTTGGCTGGTATGAGTGAACACTTAGAAATAAAACTCTGTGTGTTTGTGCGTGTGCGTGTGTTGGGGGTGATTCTAGATTAGTTTCCCTAGGGACTTAAACCAAGGATATTTGACCATCCTCTTGGGATGGCGACAGCCCAAGCCTTGAGCTATTTCCACACAGCCCTCATGTTTCTTTTAAGTCTGTTCTGTATCCACTAAACATTTCCAGTTCTTTATATACTTTGGGAGACTTGGATTCTAGTTTTTATTCAATCCCTTATTCTGTAAGTCTGAGCAAATCATGAAAATTCAGGGCCTTGGTGATGTTTTCTCTTGGGATATATAACTCTTCTCACTACCTGTTTGACCCCAGGGATGTTCTAGAGATTCATGAGATCTTGAGTTGTTTTAGATGCCTTGGTTCTCTGAAATTCAGCTGCTGTTTTCCGGTTTCTGCCATGACCTCTAGCTTGGTAATTGTGGTTTTCAAAAGCTTATTAGATGAGATACGTGGGCGTCAAGTGCTTTGAGCTCCTCTGGGAGAAATATACCTTTAAAGTGACGTGTGAGTTGTATGTTGGAAGTGGTAGAGTCGATACTTGGCCAAAACCCATCTTGTGATGAATCACTTGGTTTTACTGAGAACCTACTTTGTATCTGTCCCTGACAATATGGCGTGCTTTCTCCTGAAGCAGATGTCTGAGACAGTTGTTAGTCATGGTATACTTTGGGAGAGGTAAATTTAGAAAGTCATTTTTTCTACACCCCATGCTGGAAAGGTTTCTGAGTTTTTGGATTTTCCTCTGTGTGCTTGGCACTTCTCTCTTTTCTTTTTTTCCTGGTTTTTTTTTTTTTTTTTAAGATTTTATTTATTTATTTGACAGAAACACAGTGAGAGAG
Organism: Mustela nivalis; assembly: GCF_964662115.1. NCBI lineage: Eukaryota > Metazoa > Chordata > Mammalia > Carnivora > Mustelidae > Mustela > Mustela nivalis. The sequence continues at coordinate 77,197,975 of NC_139029.1, read as the reverse complement.
GAAAAACAAGCAAGGCGAGTGGAAGAGGGAGAAGCAGGCTTCCTGCCAAGCAGGAGGACCGATGTGGGGCTTGATCCCAGGACCCTGGGATCATGACCTAAGCCAAAGGCAGATGCTTAATGACTGAGCCACTCAGATGCCCCTTTCATTTTTTCCAATTACATCTCCTAGTGTCTTTCAGCCATGATACATTTTGTTTATTCAGTAGTGCCTCATTCATTCAAGATGAATTAAGAGAAGGATGATGCAGTTGATCCTGAACAATCCCTCCATGGAAAGTTCATGTATAAATTAACCACTAAGAGCCCACTGGAGGCCTAACATAAATAGTCAGTTACTGCCTATTCTGTATGTTTCATGTGTTGTACACTGCATCCTTATAATAAAGAAAGCTGCAGAAAAGAAAATGTTATGAAGAAAATCATGAGAAAGAGAAAATTCATTTACAGTGATGTGCTGTATTTACCCAAAAGGCTCTACATGTAAGACATGGACCTATGCAGTTCTCGCCTGGGTTGATCAAGCATCAGCTATATTTGAATTAAGTTGATTTTGATTTTTTATGTTCTCCTGAAGAGCAAATAGGGCATCTGTTTTGGAGAGCAGTTATGTTTCCCCCAAATCACTCATAGTTTGGATCGAGATGCATTCACAAGGCCGAATGACCAGCGGGAAGGATTTCTGGCTTGCACCTCCTTGCTTTCTGCACTTCGGCCAGCTGGTCTCCAAACCCTCACCCTGGGGTGGTCTCTGTCTCTCCTTTCCCCATAGATGCTAACTAACAAAGGACTACTCTTACTGAACAGAATCTCACCACCAGACCCAGTAATTAATATTTCACTTCATTGTCTCATTTAGCCTTGTGTGCTGACCAGGTGAGGGACATATCCTCGGAAGCTGAGGACACAGTTAAAGGGAGCAAAGCAGTAGACACAGGGGTGTCCTGGGTCAGCTGGTATTCAGCTTTTATTCAAAATCTTTTATCTCACAGACTCAGTAAGTGATTAAGTGCCAGCAGTGACCTTCAGCCCTCATCCTAAGCGCAGCAATCTGACTTCTCACTGGAAGGAATCTGAAAACGGGGCTGCCTCATGGGGATGATTTAGCTGTTGCTGGCCCCTCTGCGGGTCTGCTCCAGGAAGTCCCCATCTGAATCAGATCAAGCGGGGAAGGTACCCACCCCAGCTTTCAGCAGGGCAAGATGCTAACAAATGATTGTTGAAAATCTCACTGTGTTCAGCTTATCTTTCGCCAGGGAAAGATGAGACGAGGCACACACACACACACACCCTGGGCCTTGGAGCTGAGCACTGAGTCCCTGTCCTCACTTTGTCGAGAGGGTAAGAACATTATGGGCAGAGCCACCAGGACAGGCGGTGGTGGCGGGAGAAGGAGATCTTACGGTGTAAGGAGCATGTGGAGCAATTTCCCGCGCGTGGGGAAACTGTTGTGAGTGAGAGCGGCCACATCGGTTGGTGTTGGAGGTGCTCCGTGCTGTCCAACTTCACATTCCTCCTACAGGTTTTGGACTCATCAGTCTCTTGTGAAAAATAATTTTCAGTCCCTTGGTGTTCCATCAGAATAAAACCAAGCCTCAAAAGCAGTAACATCATGATCCTACAAGACAGAAGGGCTTGGAGGCCTTGCCTAGAGAATGACGGGGAATAAAAGGCAACAGGGGTTGAGCATCGAGGGGGAGCTACAGGCACCTAATGGGGAGCCTAATGGGATGAGTTAAGCCTTGGGGGGGATCAAGTTACTTCTTTTTTTTTTTTTTTTGAGGTTTTATTTATTTATTTGAAACAGAGAGAAAGATCACAAGTAGGCAGAGACAGGCGGTGGGGGCTGAGCAGAGAGCCCGATGTGGGGCTCAATCCCAGGATCCTTAGATCATGACCTGAGCAGGGTCTTAACCGCTGAGCCACTCAGACGTCCAGATCAAGTTACTTCTGCCCCTAGGGGGTGCACCCTGTTTAGACTCCAACCTGCACAATTTAAAATGAAACTAATCTTTTTCATACACACATATGGAAAGCAGAATTTTAATGGAAATTTTTCAGAACCTTGATAAACAACGAGTTCCACAGATGTTCTGTTCATATTTCTTATTAATGGCTTATGTTAAGTGTTTGATAAGGTACGATAATGAGTAAAAACGAAATCTCTTGGATTTGGGCTCTCCAGTGGGTTTGATGGTGGTTTCCTGTCTGTGCTAGGGTCTGACAGCCCCCATATCATCGTTTGTGTGTGAAAAGAAAAATCCCATGTGATAGGAAAATGAAGCATCTTAACTTAACAGCAAATTGCAAATCTGTTTTTAATGGCACTGGAGCAAGAATCTGGTGTTAAGTGTGATAAATTATACAGGTTTAATTATAAAATGGTAAAATGGCATCAAAAGCCATCTGCAGAATCTTTTCTGAAGATGAGATTCTTTCTAGGATTTAGAAAGGAGAAATTTATGTCATCAGGGTACTTAAACATCAACATCGAATTAACTGAAGTGTTGCAGAGTGCTAAACTTTCTGAGATTTTATGAGATGTCTTCACCACTGATTCCTTTCTCACAAGGGGCCAGACACCCTCGCTGACCTCAGATAGGATAGAGAACTCCCAGAACTTCAGCAAAACTGCTACCACCATACATTCTCTTCAGACGTCTGTCCCTTCAAAGAGACGGTAACTGTCAGGCCGCAGAGTCATTCTTACCCACGCCCGCGTCTCCCGTCAGATCTAGTCCAGGAGGCCAAGTGGCACAGCAGGCGCTTGGTCTCAGAGTCTAATCACGGGCATGGTGTTCCAGTGGCTAACAAGCTCTTGATTTAAAACTGACCTCCTGATTGTTTCTGCAGCACTGTGGCCAAGAAGGTGAAGTAATCAGAGGCACGGTGTTCCCATGACTATCAAGCTCTTGATTGAAAATTGACCTCCTGACCATTTCTGGGACACTCTAGCCAAGAGGGTTAGGAAGCTGCCCATGAAGACTATTTCATTGAGCTTTAGTGTAAGGATTGAAAGGCACAGGCTCAGGGGAAGGGGCCCCAGTGAGACCGGAGGTCCCCATTTGTCAACAGCGCAATACTTACAAGGTGGGGGACATGCTCAGAGACTCTCCCTTCTAGCCCGGAGAGCACCTGTGCATGAATTTGAATAAGGCACCTTTCCTCAGGATATGTGCCATCTGCCAGGCAGCCGTTGTAATCAATATGGAAATTTTCTGTGGCTGCGTATGAGGGGCATTCTTGAGATGTGCTGCACGTGTCCCGGAGCCAAGGGCCAGGCCACCATGTGCCCGTGCACTGGACCGGACCAGGTTGAAATGCCTAACTGCCCATGCCACCATTTGCTTTTGTCTACCAAATGGGGTATTTAAAATCTAAATTTGATTCCCCCCCCATCCCGTCTTTGGGCTTTTGTTTACAAAGTTAATTGTGTACTTAACTAAAGCTCTTGGCTTTAATTATAGTTATTAGCAAGGAAATGCTATTCGTCTAGCCTAGCACCCAGTGGGAGAGCTGCACCAGTACATTCAAGCCTTCCTTCATTTATCTTGGGAGTATAATAAAATATTTTTAGGCAAGCCATAAAGAAAGTGAGTGTTGATAAAAGGTGACACAGAACCCAGTATACAAAGGGTTTCATATCAAGGCTTGAAGATTGGCACAAATGGTACCTTCCTTCCTTCCTTCCATTCTGCCTCCAATGAAAACATCTGAGGGATCCTGCTTAGAGTTACTGGGCCTAAACTTGGGGAGAACTGGGTCTTTATTGTTGGCCAGTGGGCAGGGTTAAGAATGGCAGGAGTAATTGGGATTTATTTGTCATATGGGTTCATGATCAATTTCTGCAGGTTTTCTTTTCTTTTCTTTATTTTTAAGATTTTTATTTATTTGACAGAGAGAGAGATCACAAGTACGCAGAGAGGTGGGGGGCAGGCTCCCCACTGAGCAGAGAGCCCGATGAGGGGCTCAATTCCAGGACCCCGAGATCATGACCTGAGCAAAAGGCAGAGGCTTAACCCACTGAGCCACTCAGGTGCCCCAATTTCTACAGGTGTTCATTGGTAAAAAGGTACCACCTGGATCTTCTAAAGAGCCCTTGATAGACTTTGGAATTTGATTATAAACTAGGCCACTGCTTGAAGATGAGCACAGGGCAGGTCCTCACAGGGACCTCATTTCTGACATGACCAAAGGATGTCGGTTTTAGGCGGATGGACTTGCAGAACGGCCCTGCATGTGGCAGCCTCTGTGAGGCTTCGGAATGCTCTGTGTTCTGCGGCGGTGTGTGCTGTTTTGAGAGCAGGAGCCTCAGTCCCTTAGTCTGTTCGTGCTTATTTCGGGACTGCAATGACACAGGCTCCCAGGCATCACAGGCTGGGTGGATTCGAGAGAGGGGTCTGCCCCCTTTGAACTCCTGCATTAACTTGAGCCACCTGGTGGCTGCTCTGGGCACGTCCCTGAGGGGTTTCCCAGCAGCACGCAGGAGGACTCGGGCTTCACTCAGAAAATAGACCAATTTTGTGCTATGATCTGCGACACCAGACACACTTAGAGTGTTGTTTGTGATCACAACTTCTGGATTCGATTTCTAGAAAAATGTGACCTGCATGGTTGTTTGGTGCTACTTGATGAGAGTCCCGGACTGTTGTTGACTGCTCCCTCAATGGAATAACCTGCTCAGGGCCAAAGAAAGGAAGCTTTTGTTTGAGAGCCAGTAGCTTCAGGGTGCTTTGGCCCCCCACTCTTGATTAGGATAGAATAGCCCAAAAGCAGGCCTCTCTCCTTCTCTCTCTCTCTTCCCTTGCCTCTTGTCATGCACAGATTCCCTCCCTTCCTCCTTTTCTTTTCTTTCTTTTTTTTTTTTTTAAGACTTCTTTTAATGCTAGTTAATCTCTAAAACCTTGATGGATTTTACAAGTACTTGAAAAATTCTTCAGTGAAGTAACTTTCCATTCTTATGGCTACCAGTCTTCTTGGAAAGGGCTTTCAGATTCTGCATTGTCTCAAGTCTGCACACACCAGGGTGGGTGTTGGTACCCTATGTTTCCTGTGCCTTAGGTCAGGTAGTCCCGGGGAGTGAGAGCTCTTCCCCTCTTGGTGCATACAGAAACTAGTTCAGCAAAGTCTAGAAAGGTGGCCAGGATCACCTGTTCTCGACCAGCCTCCAAACTGGATTTTTCTCCCCACCCAGGGTCAGGAAGCTTGGCTCCAGTCAGTAAGTGTTTACGAGGCACCTGCTGTGTGCCAGGCACAAAGCTAGGCTCTGGGAGCCAAAGGCAAATATGGTCTGGCCTCTGTCCTCAAAGAGCTTCTGTCTGGTGGACCACATTGCCTCACTGGCTAGCTGTCCTTAGTGGATTAGAGAATAGATTGGCATACTTAGATCTTTAAGTCTCCTACCCGCCTTATCTAGCTTCCCCTCTGTCCTCTCTCCATTCCCAGCATGGGCTCTTGCCAGGCAGTTGAAGCCTCTGCAGGGGTGATCCTCTGATTCATGGATCCACACCACATGACGGCAGCACCCTGGCCCATCTCCCCCACTTGTCAAGCCTCTGCCGGTTACTTTGGGGGAATCCCTAAGGGATCCTCACATAGGCATCCATAGCCCTCCTGTGATCCAGGTCTTCCAGCAGATTCAGACCTGGATGCCAGTATGCAGTGTCAGTGTATGGCAAAGGGGGTAGTTCACCTCACTGGGGTTAAAAGAAATGCATTCAGAGTCAGGGGTTGGAGGACAGGGCAGGATAGGGGTCTGTGTCCCCCATGAACCAGGTCTGAGCCCTGGGAGAATAAAAACCAGTCATTGGAGCCCATCAGGTTCTTGTGGGGGCGCTAAGAGAGTCTCCGGATCTCATGTCAGCCCTCACTGGGGCACCTCTTGACTTAACATCGCCGAGCCAGAGTGCTATGATAAGTGTGTGACCTCATAGGTGGCTGAGTTTAGGAGCAGAGATGGGGGTAGGGAGGTTGTTATGAGGCTGCTACAGAAGTTCAGGGAGAACAGAACAGAGTAACCTCCGTGGGGATTAGAATGCATGTTGGTAAGCAGTAGAATCAGGAAGTTCTGTGTTGGTGGAAGCCAGTTCCGAGGGTTCTGGCTTGGGTAATGAGGACAGAGGAGGTGCCGGTGACCAGGAAGGGGGGAGAAGGGCAGGCTTTGCAGAGATCAGTTCTATTTATTTATATCAACATCCAAGTTCTGGAGTGGATTCTGTCAGTATCCCAACACCCACCCTGAGGGCTGGGGATGGAGATTTGGCCATCATCAGCACATTTCAGAAGTCTCAGACTGGCTCTGTGCCCTGGGTCGAGCCCAGCCCCTCTGCCCACTGCAACCAGATTGATCTGTCTAAAAGCATCTTTTTGGGTACCTGTTGCCTATTGAAAATCTAGGCAGAGGTTTTCGGTGACTCACTGTCTGGAGCATGAAGGTCTGACCTCTCAGCCTCCAGTGTCCAACTCCCCTCGGTCCGATCCCAGCCTTCTGCATGAGGATGTCTTTGGCACAGGTGACAGGAGTCCAGAGCGAAGTAGCTTAGGTCACAAGAGGAGTTTGCTGCGGAAGGAATCAGCTGGGGCTTTAGGGATGTGCATGCCCCTGGGACACCTTCCCTCTCTTGCTCCTCTTCTCTCTGCTCGCTGATTTCTTCCTTCACCCAGTCTGCTCCACATCGTGGGTCAGTGTGAAGTGCAGGAACCATGTGCTTCGAGTCCCATGATGCACCCGCCACCGGTGTGGGGCCACAGCGACTTTTCTCATTTTGACAGGGGAAAACCAAAGGCTAGTGAGGGGGAGTATCTTGCCCAGGCTCCAGAGCAGAAGGGCAGGGATAAGGTCCAGGCAGTGGCATGTCTCCAGAGCTCAGGGCTGAGTTTAAACTGTTCTCTGCGTGTGGTCTTCCGAGAGCACTGTGCCCTCCTGAGGGCAGGGCCAGGGTGTCATCCCCCTCTTGGCAAATAACTTGGCCAAGTGCGTGGCCCTGATTGTCGATGGCCAGGAAGTGGTGCCCCGTCTCAGACTTGCCCTTTCTACCTTCAGCCCCTGGGCCTGGGGACAGGATCTTTCCTGGTGATTTGCACAATTTAAAATTCTATGGGAACTGGGAAGCTTTTCTTAGAGGCAGGAACAGAGTAAGATAAATATTAATTATAATGCAGATGACATCTTTTTCCAGTCGGCTCTGAGGTCTCCTACATACAAATGAGTATGTTGCCTTCTCTGGGGCTTTCCCACAGCTTACAGTGTGCACGCCCTCTCTCTGTCCCCAAACTCAGGAGCGCAGACCTCCTCCTCCAAGGCTGCTGGGTCCTATTGTTCCATCTGATTTGAAATGCACGCTCTAATGTCAGGCAGGCCTTGTGAGAGGAGACCCTGGGCTTCATTCCTCCAGGGCCAGAGCAGCTTTTTCTTTCTGGGAGAGCTATTGAAATGCGGGTTTCCGTGTCAATCAAGGTTCGCAGCACCTTTGTGGAACTGGCTCTGTATGTCCAGAATGTGTTTTCCAACCATCCCCCTGGGCTCTGGCTATTCCAGCCTGTCAAGAACAGACTTGCTGGGGCCGTATGGGGCTGCAGAGACGTTCAGTCCAGATTCAGAGCGATAGGCATGATTCTGGGAGCGGGCCACAGCAAGCTCGGACTGGTCCTGGTGCTGTAGCAGGACCAGAGGGGCTGGGCGGGCAGGTGGGCGGGTGTGCGAGGCCACCTGTGGACACGTGGCCGTTCTCCTGAACTGCTTCCCTCCCAGGCACCCACGCCCTACGCACCTGGACAGCAGACTGAAGGCACCTCCAGGGAGAAGTGTTTCTTTTATATAACCAGACACGTCGCATTCTGGTAGATCTGTGATAATAGTAACCCATGCCTTCTGTGTCCAGAGATGTTCCGAATGCTTTGCAGATAGGGACCCATTCCATCCTGATGAACATCTCGTCTCGTACTATCATCCCCATTTTGCAGACCAGGAGCCTGAGGCTCTGCAGAGAGATGAAGTCATTTAACGAAAACCACGCAGCCTGTCAGTGGCCCAGCAGCCTGTGGATGTGGGGGAGAGGAGTGGTAGTGTGCTGACATCAGGGTCCTTAAAATGCTGGCAGCGGGAAGGGGGTAGCTAGACTCAGGTTTCCCTGAGAAGCAACAGTTATGGTAATGCACGAATTTACTAGCTGAACTTCAGTTTGGTCGGATAGGTGTGGGCCTCCCCCACCCCCTGCATCAGCCCCCAGAACGAACTACTGGGATGAGATGACATTTTGGAGGTGGAGCCGTGTGAGTTGGAAACCATGATACAGTAGTTACTAAACATCCCTCCCTTTCTTTCTCTCCTGCTCAAGGTATTCTTCTTACTTCATCTATGTCCTTAGCCCCTTTTCTTGTACCCCACCCCTCCCCCAACAAGAACTCTCACATTTCTGGTGGCTCCACCCAACTCAGGCAAAGCCTCGGAGTAGGAGCCCACGTCTTTCTCTCGTGTGGGCGGTGGGGAAGTTGGTCGCTCCAGTGAACCTAGCAGAGCTCACAGGCAGGATGTTCTTTTTTTTTTTTTTAAGGGTTTTATTTATTTGACAGACAGAGATCATAAGTAGGCAGAGAGAGAAGCTAAGAGAGAGGAGGAAGCAGGTCCCCTGCTGAGCAGAGAGCCCAATGTGGGGCTCGATCCCAGGACCCTGGGATCATGACCTGAGCCAAAGACAGAGGCTTCAACCCACTGAGCCACCCAGGCGCCCCCAGAATGTTCTTGATTTAAAGCCTAGCAGCAAATCTTTCTCTGGTGGGTACACCCCAGCTACCTTGTGGTGGGGAGCTCGGGATGGCTGGATCCGGAGCCCGTGCTGGGGCAGAGAAACTCGACTCTGCCTCCAGCCCTTGAGCCCACCCTCATCCCCTCCTCTCCTCAACACGAGGAGCTCAGGTCACACAGTCAGACCTGCCTTCTAGGCATGCAGTTCAGATGCAGGGGTGAGTAGTTAGAGAATGTGAGCATGGAGGAAAAGGTGTGTTGCTACAATGTGCTTGTTATTAACATCCATAACATCTGTGTAAGATAGAGATATTCATGGGTTTTCTTGCTGTCTCTCTGGTAGTGAAAGAACATAAAACCCAAAGGGCCAGTGAGGACCTATTACCATTTCGTGTAAACTTTCTGAGGAAGCCAGGCCCTACTGACCTGGCTCTGGGGTGTCATGGTGCCCCCTGTCACAGAAGCCCGCTGTCTCGTGCTCACAGAATACTGAGAATGACTTGGGTCCAGAGAGTCTCTGAGGCACATGAATTCATAAGATGTCTGCAGAAACAAATGGGGAAGAGCTGGGAAACATGAGCTGAGAGAAGAGGCTATAAGAATGGGGCCAGATTAGTATGAAGAGCTTGTGTGTTCTTTCCTCTCCTGAGATTGGAAGGCACTGGAGTGATCGACCTGTACCACTCTTTGGCTGCCTCATGCATAATTCTGGGCCCGGCAGAAGATAACAACGTGTGTGATTGTGGGAATAGGGACTTCTCTTTTCTCCTTTTTTCCTCAGAAGATAATCTCAGGAAGGCCAGGAGACTTTTTCTGGCATTAGTGGCATCAGTCAGAACTTCAAAGGACACTAGTAACCACACCCATGGGATAAACCATTGCTAAGAGCAGAGGTACTGCTGTGTTACCCTAAATTGCTAGAATTTCTTTTGTGGCCCCAGAGACCCCAAAGCTAGCTGAGGCCATGACTGAAAGGGCTGCATTTCAGGAGCAAATTCATGTTTGCCCCAGATGGCCGCATTGAGTGGAGGGCTGCACCGTTAGCAGAAATTCTGGTTGTTGGGGGCAAGCCGACGGAATTCTGCCAGCCTCACAGTCCCATGTGACCAATATATCCTGTGAAGCGGGAGCGTCATTCTTCATCTCAGAGGAGCACAGATATCCATCACAGTGCTCTCAAAGATGCAAATGGATACATTTTGCCAAATTTTACGGTCACCCCTCACCCACAATGAGGTTGACAGCCCATCAAAGTACTTATGTATCGTGGCACCATCGTAGTTGACAAGGGCAAGGCTCATAAAATATAGGCACTCCAGAAGAATAATAAAAGTTGCATTAATGTATGTGATTAAAAGAGTATGTGAAAGTTCTAGAAGGCATTTACCCCTGAAACAATTACTAATGTAATCACGAGGGCGACCCTGTGTGGGTGACTTCTGATTGCCTTGGTCAGCTGTTTGAGAGATGTTGCCCACGTCTGAGGCTGAGGTAGAGGCTCTCAGAAACCGACCTGGTTCTTTTTAGGGTAGTAGAACCAGCTCTCACTGGCTTGCAATGAAGAGTCCCCTTGCTTGCAATTGCTTGCTGGCCTGGATCTGTCTCCCACTCCCTCTCCTGACTCTTTATCTCCCTCCTTCTCTCTCCACCCCAGCTGGAAATCTAGTCAATTGGGTAACCTCCTAACTTTGCACAAATTATGCAAGAGCTTAAGGGCATAGTTTTTGAAATCTGAGTTTCCATCTCAAGGTAGGGTCAATCTACCTGACCCCCCTTTTCTCTCCTTCCTGGGTACTTTCCTGCAGCGGCCGACAGTGCCGCAACTTCACAGTCCACAGTTGGGGGGAGAACAATAATTGTGGATATTCCTCTAAGGAATTAGGGCAGAAGCAACAAGATAGCAGATTTTCTATCTCCGGTAACAAGTGTAAAGCAGTATTATGTCAAAATCTGGAGTGAAGGATTACTGTTTATAAAATGCGAAGAAATCTTGGCTCTTTGTGAAGGATGCTGAGAAGGAGAGAGGGGATGATGGTGGGAAGTGGCCTGGGTGTTGGGCATCCGGGAGAAAGGAGGCTGGCTGTAAAGAGAAACATGGGAATAGCTTTTCGGGTGTGGGTGAATACAGTTTGGGTGGAGGGTTAACTGGGGCATGACTCCTGATGACTACATTTTCAGACCTCAGGCCAAGAAGAAGTGGGCCCGGGGCACAGGATGAGGGAATCGGGCTTGGCAGAAAGACTGTCAGGGTGGCCGAATGGAAACTAGGGTCACAGCATCGGTTAGGAGTTTAGTTCAGCTGCCAGCAACAGGAACAACCAAAATATGGGCTTAAACAGGACAGAAGGTCATGCAGAATACCTGGAGGTGGGCAAACTGGGACTGGCCTGTTGACCCCACCGTTGTGAGGGTCGGGCCTATTGGGGTCTCTGCTCCCCACTTGGAGGCTGTGGCTCCCTCCTCGTGTCCAAGATGGCACCAACAGCTCCAGCCGTCAGGTCTGGGCTTAGAAGTCCTGCTAAGCAGCTGTGTACCTTTCCTTGGCCACATGATGACATTAAGGGAGGAAAATTGAGGGCCGCCTGGGTGGTTCAGTGGGTTAAGCCGCTGCCTTCGGCTCAGGTCATGATCTCAGGGTCCTGGGATCGAGTCCCGCATCGGGCTCTCTGCTCAGCAGGGAGCCTGCTTCCTCCTCTCTCTCTCTGCCTGCTTCTCAGTGTACTTGTAATTTCTCTCTGTCAAATAAATAAATAAAATCTTAAAAAAAAAAAAAAAGGAAGGAAAATTGAGGAATGACATCCTTGAGTTGTGTGGCAACACGCTCAGCTAACATGGGGCTTCATATAGTTTGCGAGTAAAGAAGAGAAGCTCCATCACGAAGGAAAGGCTAGAGAGGCCTCATCTTGGGGTATTGGTTCATTCAGTGACTGCGGAGAGCCTAATTTGTTCAGGCATTGCTGGAGGGCGGCAGGTGGCTTTTTCCACTCTCGTGAAACTTAAAATCCAGTGGGAGGCGAGACAGAAAATAAACTATCAGGAAACGCAGCGTGGTTGACGATGTGCGTTCTGGACTGCAGTCTTCTCAATGAGGGTCTTCCGATGTAACTACAGAGTTGACGACGAGCGTGGAACAGCGCTGCCGGTGACTGAAGGCAGTTGATATAGCCGGCCTTGGCATCTCTGTGATGCAGGTGTCTGCTCTGCGGGACAGGGAGTGGTGGCAAAGTGGAGGGGGGAGAAGTAAGCAACTGGTAAACCAGAGCCCCACTTTGAGAGTGGCCCTGAGTCCTGCAGCCAGTACCCTCCTAGGCCAACATGCCCACTGAGACTTGAGGGCTGTAAAAATCCCAAGTCTGCTTCCTCTTCCTTGGGTGGAGAAGGGTCTGGGCCCCTTCCCTTGCTGCAGAGCAGAGCAGAGCAGCGTGATGAGGAGAATTCGGAGATCCTAGAAGCTTTTGAGGCCAAGGTGGGGAACTTGGGAAAACCCAAGGACACGGCCTTTTTCTGCTGCCGTGACCTTCAGCCAGTGATCCCTGAGCCAGATTTTGCTGGGAACCAGGCAGGAATGCAAGTGCAGCTCACCCGTGAGTGTGCGTGGATTCTAAAGGGATCTGGAGGCTCTGTCGCCCATCCAGACCCCTGCCCCGGCCGCTGCGTGGCCACCTACCTCCGTGATCCTCCTCAAACCTTCAGAGGCAAAAGACCAGTGTTTCAGTTTCAAGTTCCAGTCTGTCCTCAAAATGAAATATCAGAAAAAGGAAATTAAAAAGACCTACAAAATACAAAGTCAGACTTGTGTTAGTAGATTCAAGAGACAATATCTTCTGTCCGTTTCTAAAATGTTTGTAAAGGCAAACTCAGTTCCTGAATTGCAGCTTGCCAGTAGCAAAGAACTCAGGGCCATTACCATCGTCAGTGAGGGGACTGCACTTTGGGCCGCCATGTTCTACGGCTCTGGACCGTGGGCCAGCCAATGGGCGGCTGTCCTTCCTGCTCCCTCTTAGGACTGTTCCCAAGGAGAAGGAGGTAGGTCCCCTGGCTTACTTGTGCCTCCCTCCTTACTCATCTCTCTCTGGCGCCCCCTACCCCGCTCCCCTTGTCTGAGCACCCCCCCCCCACACACACACACACAGGAAAGCTCCGCCAGCTCTCCTACCAGAGTCCCTGTGTGTAGGTGAAAACATTACTGCATACTTGTAGCCGGAGAAATGAAAGGTCACAGCTAATTGTAATCATTATCCAGGCTCCCCTACCTGAACGAGGCTTTTGGCATAAACTGGCTTGACTAGCCAAGCAGCCAACCGCCACGCAGGCTGGCCTTTCCAGCCGGCAGGCCTGGCTGTCCCGGGCAGCTGGGGGACGTCACCATTGACCCTGTGTTGCAGTTCTCCAAGGAGAGGCACGTCATGGACAGGACCCCCGAGAGGCTGAAGAAGGAGCTGGAGGAGGAGCTGCTGCTGAGTGGTGAGGACCTGCGCAGCCACGCCTGGTACCACGGACGCATCCCCCGCCAGGTACCTGCTCCTTCCTGCCAACACACGCCCAGCCGTCCTCAGACACCACCACATTGACTGCCCCGCGGGGTCACCCTCCAGCGCCACGTTGCTTTAGCTAAAAGCAAAGAGAGTCAAGTGGACTGTAGTAACTTGGGTCCGTCCCCAAGGAGACCTTGGGGAGAACTAAGGTCAGGAACCTAAAGCACGTTTCCACATGCCAGGGAAGTGGATGGAAGAAAGTCAGGTGTCCTGTGGTCTGCAGAGCTGGAGGGGGCAGGAGGCTGTGGCTGCAGGGGGATAATCTGAAGAGGTACAAGGCTGGCCTGTGGTTCAGATAATTGAACTCCTGGCCGGCAGCCTGCAGCCTCATACCCTTCGGAGTTTCTCTCTTAAGGCAGTAGTTTAATTTCAGGTGAAGAGAGGGTATCATCGAGGCAGGTGGAAAAGAGCAGCAAGGCTGCTAGTGCCCTCGTGGGGCTGGCGACTATTCATTCTCCATCTCTCCCCGGTCCGGGCCCCTGTCTGGAGCTGGGAAGAAGAGGGATTACACCAACGACCATAGCCCCACGGCCTGGAATGTACGCCCTGCGGTTGTCATTTGGAGTGATAGCCGTGAGTGTTTTTTAATTTAAGATATAGAAACTGGGGACGCCTGGGTGGCTCAGTTGGTTGGGCGGCTGCCTTCGGCTCGGGTCATGATCCCGGCGTCCTGGGATCGAGTCCCACATCGGGCTCCTTGCTCGGCAGGGAGCCTGCTTCTCCCTCTGCCTCTGCCTGCCATTCTGTCTGCCTGTGCTCGCTCGCTCTCCCTCTCTCTCTCTGACAAATAAAATAAATAAAATCTTAAAAAAAAAAAAGATATAGAAACTGAAAAATAAAAGTGCGGAATTAGGGTATAGAATTTCTTAGAGTTTTTTTTTTTTTTTCTAAAGATTTTATTTACTTCTTTGACAGAGATCACAAGTAGGCAGAGAAGCAGGCAGAGAGAAAGGCAGGGGAAGCAGGCTTCTCTCTGAGCAGAGAGCCCAATGCGGAGCTCGATCCCAGGACCCTGGGATCATGACCTGAGCCGAAGGCAGAGGCTTTAACCCACTGAGCCACACAGGCGCCCCTCTCTTAGGTTTTTATCATAACCTGATCTGTCCAATCACTCACCCAGGACAACATGACAGGAAAGGGGGGGGAGGGCATCATAGTTGTGACAATTTTTTTTAATGTAGCAGATCTCTCAGCACTATCAAAGAAATAATCTCTATTCTAACTTTTTTTTTAAAAAAGTTTAAAGTTGATTGTAGAATATACAGAGAGTAAAATGAAGAAAATGAAATTCTCACCCATAATTCTCCCTCCTGGAGATAGCCACTGTGAACATTTTGATATAATTCCTCCTTCTAGGCTTGGCAAGTATGAGATCATACGACGTAGACTTTTGCAGCCCATTGTCTTCATTTAATGATACATTCTGGGCCTTTTGTGCTGCTGTGAAATAGTCTTCCCCACCACCCTCCATTGTATGTATGTCCATTGTGCATGTGCCCCACTCTTGGGCGGGCACCCTCACCAACAGGCTTTAAGATAACTACTATGTTTATAACTGTAATTATTTCCTCAGGCTCAATCCCAAGAAATGGAATTTCTGTGTGGAAACATATTCTTAGGCAAAGATGCAAGTTTAAAGTATCTGTGGTGGCAGACTGTTGTGTGTGTGCTGGTCCAGTGTTGGAATATCCTGGGAGAAATGTCCCAGTCTCATAAAACTCATGACCGTCATCACCATCCTTCTCTTTATGGTGATCGTAAACTTTCGTCCCACTTGCAACAAGTGCAACTTTTCAGCTGCACGTCCTTTGATTGTTTAACAAACGGCCCACCGTACCAGTAATAATGGTAGTAACAGCTAACCCTTTACTCCATTAAATCTTCATAGCCACTGTGTAGGAGACATTAGCCCATTTTACAGGTGATGTAACTGAACCACAAAGAGATGACCTAACTTGTCCCAAGTCACCCAGCAGAGCCAGAGTGCAAACCCAGGTGGTCTGGCTGGAGGAATGGCCATCTGCAACACAGTATTGATCCTCCTTTTGCAATAAACATCAGCATCTTCATTGTTAACAGTTTTTGAGCCCCTGCTGTGTTCCAGGCACCGTCCTAGTGCTTTGCCTGGATTGTATATGCAGATCACACTCCTCCAGTGAGAGGAGACACGGATCTGACTTGGTCACAGGCCCGCCAGCGAGCAGCAAGCCCAGCACCCCCCTCGAGTCTCTGCTTCCACAGCCTCTGGCCTCCCTTGCATGTGGACCCCTCCTACCAGCCAACAGAACCCGGTCCTCTGCCTATTGGGGGTGGGGAGGAGGATCAGGCTCCCTGGCCCTGCATTTCCTTCTTTCTTTAATTTTCTATCACTTCACTTGCTTCAGGTCTGTGTGCAGGTCATCTTCTCCTGACACCTGCTGACCCACCCCGTCTCAGAGAGCAGCCCTCGGCCCCTCCCAGGCACTTCTTATCTCCCTTCCCAATTGACTTTTTTCCTTACCTTTACAACATCTGACCGTCCATCCTGGCCGCTTACTTACCCGCTGAGGTAGCAGGATCTCCACTTACCACAGAGGCCCCATGACGGTGGGGACGTAGGGAGGCCAGCAGGCTCCCCCTTTCCGCCCTAAGCCAGGCGCCCCAGCAGGATTCCTGGTGCCTTATGGGTGGGCATCCAGTATTTCTTAGGTGAATGCCTGGGTCTTCTAAGAATTTGGCGTTTGAGAAAACAAAGAGCCCACCGAAGAAGAAGAGACAGAATAGCCTTGTCTCCTGTCAGCCCCAAGAAGCAGAGCACAGTGCCGCTTTAACAGGATGTTCGCTTGCCCTTTTGACTCCTCCCCATTTTGTCCCGAAGGTGTCGGAAAACCTCGTGCAGCGGGATGGCGACTTCCTGGTCCGTGACTCTCTGTCCAGCCCCGGCAACTTCGTGCTGACCTGTCAGTGGAAGAACCTGGCTCAGCACTTCAAGATCCGCCGGACGGTGCTGCGGCTCAGCGAGGCCTACAGCCGCGTGCAGTACCAGTTCGAGACTGAGAGCTTCGACTCCATCCCCGGCCTGGTGCGCTGCTACGTGGGCAACCGCCGGCCCATCTCTCAGCAGAGCGGAGCCGTCATCTTCCAGCCCATCAACAGGACGATGCCTCTGCGCTGCCTGGAGGAGCGCTACGGCGTCTCGCCTGGCCGGGCGCGGGACGGCAGCCTCCCTGAGGTCCAGCAGGACGCGGGCAAGAGGCTGAGCCTCACCATGGGCGGCATGCAGGCCCGGGAGCAGAGCTCGCCCCAGGGGAACCTCCTCAGGTGGGTCAGGGCCTCGCTGGGTGTGTGTGTTGGTGGGTGGGGGGGGGGGTGCTGGGACCAACGGGGGCCCTTGGGACAGGCCCACACTTTGGTGAGACGGGTGAGGAGCAGTAAGAGGTGCTCCTAAGGGTGCCACCTATTACTGGAACAGCTGCCACAAGGCAGCACGTGCTGAGCTCCCAGCTGAGTTGTGCATGCATGAGATGAGGCAGTTGCTGAGGAAGGGGAGGCTGGGCCAGGAGAGCTCTGTGCAGAAAGGAGGACTCTGGCTGCTCTGAGGACCAGGGGACATTTGGATACACACTGCAAAGGGGAGGGCGCGCCAGGCACGGGGCTCAGTGTGAGTGTGTGCAGAGGACATGCGGGTAGATTGGTGGGGCCCGAGCAAAGGGCCCGAGTAAGGGGCCAGTAGGGGCAAGCTTAGGAAGCTGACCCCAGCCAGATCATGGAGGCCTGAAATCCAGGCTGAAGGGTTTGAATGAGCCTCAGAGACTTGACATGGTGAAGGTCCTGAGAATGGAGCAGGGTGGCCATGTGTGGGAGGGGGAGGGAGGGAGTCCGGAGAAGGAAGACCTCTGTCTGTGAGTCCGGAGGGTCAGGCTATGCAGGGGTAGAGGAGGGAGAGCCTGGGACCTTGGCTTCCTGGGACTCTTGTGCATGTGGAGAAGGTTGGAGAGAGGCAAGTCAGAGGGGGCAGACTCTGAGGAAAAACCAGTTGCTGCATCTGAGATACAGCCATAGGCTTATCTCTGGGTGAGTGCCAGTGTCCAGCAACAGACTGGAGGTATGGGAGGGGAGTTCGGCCTGAAGGCTTAGATTTGGGCTTGGTCCACATGGAAAGGGTGATTGACCTGGTGAGAAAAGATGAGATTCCTGAGATGGGAGACACTGAGAGACTGGAGGCTATACCCAACCTGGGTACAAGGGAGAGAAGATTCCAGAGAACTGTAGGCCCGGTTGAGGCACCCTGCCTTTGATGGCCAGTGCTGTGTGCTATCTTCACATAGGACCCTGTCTCTTAGGGAGCTGGGTGCCTGTGCTGCCATCTGACCATTCGAGAGAAGGAGAGCAGGGAAAAGGCAGGCCTGGCCGGGTGTAGACTAGCTCCAGCCCCTTGGCGACACAGCCCCCTTCTCTGGCTCCCTGGCCCCTGAACTCACGTGCCTACACCAAGGATTCAGAAGCAAAACACAGGACGCTGGGCAATACACATGAGGCCGTGCGCTGCTGCAAAGCTCTGGTCCTTGTTGGGCAGGGTCTGGCTGGGGACCCTGCCTGCCTGGCCACAGTTGCTGGTCCACCACTGATCAAGCTACTTACCTTCTCTGGGCCTCACTCTCCCCAACCGGAATGATGGGGTTCGTGAGAGTTAAATGACTAAAGACTTGTAAAGTGCTTAGAACAGTGCCAAAGGGCTATGTAGGTGTGAATAATCATAATAAGTATTATTTGGGGAGGGCAGTAGAATGTAGGACTCAGTCGCGGGGAGGAAGGCAAGAATGGATACACAGATATCCTCCTTTTCTTAGTAATAAGAATGGACTTGAGATCCCTCAGAAATACTGAAGAGGTGCTTCTTCCTCTGTTTCTTTTTTGAGTGTGGGAATTGGTTGCTTAACTGAGGAAGAGGAGGGTAGTGTCATGAACGGAGCCAGGGAGCATTGGGCAATGCCCAGAACCCCTGCCTGGGGCAGTGCTGGGCAGGAAGGCCTGCCTCCTGGTCTGTGCTCAGTGACCCAGATTTAGAAGAGAAATTTATTTTTTAAGATAAGGAATAGAAGACTGAGAAAGTCTCTCCATCAGTGAGGCAGGCCCAACAGAGCCACTCTTGACTGCCCAGTGAAAGCAGAGTTTTTTGAGCCCTGTCCCTTCTTGGCCGGAGCAGCAGAAGGTCTGACCGCGGGGGGCGGAGTGGGCTCCGAAGGGAAGCGCCTCCCCCTGCCGTGCTCCCTGCCCTCCCCCACCCTCCAGCCCACACCTTACCTGACTTGGGCCTCGCTGGTTGGCAGGCCAGCGGGGTGCGCCGCAGGTGGGGTTTCTGGGCCAGTAGAGTCTGGCTGCTCCGAGGATCGCTGCAGACTTGGCTGAAGCCACTGCCTTTTGGAATTTGCCCTCTGCCCTGCCTTATCGCTGAGGGCTTGCTGGAATTTCTCTGTTGCTGGGAGTTTGGTTTTGGGGGGTAGGAGGGTGTTTGCTTTTTCCTTGGTCGCTTGCAAAGGTAGGAAAGAACTTAGGGATTTCGGTAACCTAAGCTTGTGGGAGGGCCAGTTAAAGTTCATTACAACTTGACTGGTGGGGTGCAGTCTCTTCTTAGCAAAGGAGAGATTCTGTTTGTGGGGCTAGAGAACGTCCCGGTCTAAGTAGGCAGGGGAGCAGGGGGGTTACTAGCAAGTTGTGTGGAAGGTGATATTTCCTTGCTTCCCTGCGTGACTGTGCTCTGTGCCTCCCAGTGCGGGGCTCAGTGAAGACCGGGGCCCTTCCCCAGCTCAGCCGGAGGATGGCTGTGGGGCCCTGGCCCTTCCAGGAGGACGAGAGGGTCTTTATTTGCGGGACATGGCGAACTTGCGCTGAAACGCAGACTGCCTCAAGGCTTCCTTCCTAACTGACACCAGGAGGTATGGTGGAAATGCCTTTCAGTTAAACAAGTCATTCCTCCTGGGTCTGTAAGCAATTTTAAGCTCTGTTAAAAAGTACACATTCTGGTTCATCAGATTTTCCTGAGAGGATCATGAGATCTTTGCTCTGCTCTGCTCAGCCGGATGGAAGGGCTCAGAGGACCAGACTGGATTGGTCCTGGGGACGTGGGGCTGGAGCCTGGAGCACAATCCTGTGTTAACTGCCCGCCCCTGGCAGTCCTTTCCTCCTCCAACAGACATTCCTCTACTGCTGGGATGTGCTGTACCCCTCGGCCTTCTCGTAAAAACTTTCCATGACGCTGCCTGAAGGTTTTATGATTTAATGACACGTTTCTGCTCCACTTATCTTTGGCTTCAGAAATAAAGAGAAGAGCGGTAGCCAGCCAGCCTGCCTGGATCACATGCAGGACCGACGAGCCTTTTCCCTCAAAGCGCACCAGTCGGAAAGTTACCTGCCACTTGGTAGGTCTTGGGACCTTTTCTGGGAGGAGGGTGGCAGTGTTAGCCTGATTGCCTTCAGGCGCTTTCCCACCCCTTCTGGTCCCCTGGTATGGGGACAATACAAGGCTCTGCCCTGTAGGCTGGAGGGGAAGGGGTTTGTGAAACTCTGTGGGAGACGGGTCACTTGATGTGTGCTAGCTAGCTTTTAAGCCTTACTACAAACCTTCCCAGAGGAAATGATTATTCTCTTCTCCTTGTTGAGGACACTGAGGCACAGAGGTGACATAACTCCTCCAGAGTTACCCGTCCGGCCCCGGGTGAAGCCGGCATTTGAACCCAGGTTTTCCGACGCACGGCTCACCGCTGACTGGTAGCCTTCATGACAGAGGAGCCTCTCTCTGTGCCCTCCCTGGGCGGAGGGGGCTGGGTCAGAGCTGGGCTTCCTGGGGAACCCTTCCTCCTCTCCACTCTCCTTTCGCAGCCAGAGGAGTGAGGAGCTGTGGGATGGGGGCCGACCTTGTAAGCAGCAGTGTTAGTGAGCCAGGGATGGTTGGTCATTCATTATTTTTGTAACTGACCCTCCTTGGGACCACAGGGTGATTTTCTTCATGCCCCGTGGTGAACCACTTCCTTGTGGGATAGCTCAGCATCTTGTCCCCCACTTCCTAGGGTGCCTCCGGCTCTCCCTCCAGGCTGGCTGGACCCACCCTGGCCGTGAGAGTGATTCAGGCCCTCATGCTCGGTGACTAAGGACTTCTGTTTCTTAGGGCAAGACTAGATTACTAACTGCCCTCCAGGCACCAGGTCTTGTCCTTGACTGGACTAGTCTTCTCTGACCATAAAGTGACACTGCGGCCCAGCTGCTGGAAGTCACTGGGATTCAGAATCCCCCAGAAGTGGGGTGCGGCCAGCCAGCCCTTGAAATGCTCTGGATGGCACTAGATTGGGCATGGGGTGGTCCTACCGTGTTATCTGTGGGAAGTGACAACTGAAACCCCAAGGGCGTGAATGGAGGAGATGTCACTCCAGGTTTGCCTTGTGTTCCCCCACACAGCTGAGCTTTTCCTGACCCTCACTTTCCCTCCACAGGCTGCAAGTTGCCCCCTCAGTCCCCGGGGGTGGACACAAGCCCCCGCCCAAACTCACCCGTTTTCAGGACGGGCAGTGAGCCCACCCTGAGCCCCGCACTGGTTCGGAGGGTCTCCTCGGACGCTAGGGCAGGGGAGGCTCTGAGGGGCTCAGACAGCCAGCTGTGCCCCAAGCCACCCCCCAAGCCCTGCAAGGCACCCTTCCTCAAAGCTCCCCCATCTCCATCCACCTGGCTCAACTCGGAGGCCAACTACTGTGAACTGAACCCAGCCTTCGCTGCAGGCTGTGACAGGGGCGCAAGGCCCCCCATCTGTGCTCAGGACAGCTACGTGGAGCTGCTAAAGACCAAGCAGAACGGGGGGCCGGGTCCCCGAAACTCTGGCACCAGCTACTTGATCCTCGAGGATGACGGGGCGGGCCCTTGGGAGGCAGTGGCCATGCAGGTGGACCGGAGGCCAGAGAAGGGTGAGGCTGAGTTCGTGCTGCCCCGTCTGGAGACGGCCTCCTCATTCAGACCCAATGACTTTGAGTCGAAGCTCCTTCCTCCTGAGAACAAGCCCCTGGAAATGGCAATGCTGAAGAGGGCGAAAGAACTGTTCACAAAGCACGACCCCAAGGTCATCGCCCAGCACATGCTGAGCACGGATTGTGTGGTAAGTGCCTGGGCAGGGGATTTGGCAATGTCTTCGAAGAGTTCAGACAGGGATGGCGGGCTGGCCTCGCTGCACCTCACCCTTTAAGTGTGTGGCTCAGAGAAAAAGTCAGAAGATAACCTGGGTGGGGATTTATTTAAACGGTGGGAAGTGCAGGCCTGAGACAACCTTTGCCCAGGCTGGAAGCTTGTAAAACTCCCCTCGGGCAGAGGGATGGCGGGCAGGCCGCCCAGCTAGGCCTTCCCCACCCCCACACTGCCCCCATTCCCCCCCCCCCCCACCAACTGCCCTCCCCCGCCCCGGCACCCCCCCCTTCCCGCCAGGCCGCAGGGTCTTCTTCCCTGGCCTCAGCTCTGTCAGAACTGGGAGAGTCAAGTCCAAGGACAGAGGACTGTAGATGAAAATGTACTTTCTGGAGTCATAAAGCCTAGGTTATTTTTATTTTATTATACGTGATGCATTCTGTGGACATATACACACACGTCATACATTTATTGTTACTCAAATGGGCTTGAGAATAGACATTTTAAAATTTACCCTGTTTTTTTTTTACAAGTAATACTTGCTCAATTTAGAAAAATTATGAAATATAGTTTAAGAGAAAAGAAAAACATTACACAAGGTCTACTTTCCTGATGATCACCATGGTTAACATTCGTTCTGCAAACTGATACATGTAAATAATTTCATGGACATGTGTGTGTTTACCGCAGGCCTGAACAGATGATTCTATTTTATAGTACTTTTTTCCTAAACATACTATTTTATTTTTTTAAGATTTTATTTATTTATTTGAAAGAGATCACAAGTAGAAGGAGAGGCAGGCAGAGAGGAGGAAGCAGGTTCCCTGCGGAGCAGAGAGCCCGATGTGGGGCTCGATCCCAGGACCCTGGAATCATGAACTGAGCTGAAGGCAGAGGCTTTAACCCACTGAGCCACCCAGGCACCCCCTAAACATACTATTTTAAACCCTGAGTCTTCGACCAAACAACATAGTATGATTATCTTTTCATGTGACTAAATAAATATATGTTTACATCATCATCAGTTTTGACAGTAAGCACTTCTTTCAGATATGGGCAGCTTTTGTTCCTAAGTGACCTTATGGCAAGGTTATCCTTTAGAGACATCTTTCTAGAAAGCAAGTGTCTTAGACTGGGAGGGACTCAGCCTACCCCTTAGTTACAGAGACAGATCCAAGTGTTGGAGCGGCAGGTAAGGCTTTACTTAGTGAAATTTAAAGCCCTTATTCGTTCAGGAAGTCAGTTACCTTCAAAGTTCAGGGCCTGTTTAGGAACTGAGTTTTCCTAATGACTCATGGCAGGAAGTGTAGTCTCTGAGCAGCCCCCTGGGGAGTCCCTAGTTGGTGGAGCTCACAGGGGGGACCGAAGGCCTCCCAAAACAGCCTTGAGGAACTTGAAGCAGGTGCTAGCTGTTCTGAGCTCTACAACCCAGCACCTGGAAGTGGGTCTGAGGGATCTCTCAGTACCTAGTTGGCAGGCCCGGGGGTGGGGTGTGTGTGTATCGCAGGGGGTGGGAGCGCCCTGGGGAACAGACCTGGAGAGAGGCCAGGCTGAAGAACAAGGCTTTGTTCACGTGGTGGTTTGGGTGTCCTTGGTCAGTGCTCACAGGTCATATTAAATGCTTACCTCACTTAAAAGCGGGCTAAACCCGTTCGGGCAGTAAGAGGATTTAAGACTCCTGTTCTTTTTCCTGGCCTGGACTCTAGGACTCCAGTAGGCCAGGAGTCTGGTGTGAACCTGCCTGAGTTCTCCACAGAGGGAGGTCCTCATAGAAACATGGGTCAGGGTTGACAGAACAGCCTAATTCCCAGGAGGAAATGAATCCTTCTTCCCTGTGACTTCAGACAGTACTTGGAGGATCTAGGAGGGTCTAGGAAGAGGTGAAATGCCTCACTGTCCTTTGGCAGGAGAGTCTAGAATGTTCCCACCATCTTGGCAGCCATGAATCTAGGGTTCAGATCTGTTCTCGACTAAAGGAACATGAAGCCTGCCCTT
Organism: Mustela nivalis; assembly: GCF_964662115.1. Lineage (NCBI taxonomy): Eukaryota > Metazoa > Chordata > Mammalia > Carnivora > Mustelidae > Mustela > Mustela nivalis. The sequence goes on along the minus strand of NC_139029.1, from coordinate 77,174,561 downwards.
TTTCTTGTTCGGTTTCTTTCTCTGCATTTTGTCCTTCTGGTCGGGCCCCTCTCCCCTGTTAGCATTTAGGCACCCCTGGAGGAAGGGCCACATAGAGCCCCCTGGCAGTAAGGTGGAGACTAGGAGCAGAAAGCCGCTGGACTCTGCTCACCTTCAGTCTCAAGGGCAGGGCTGTTAATAGTCTTCCTGCCTCCCTCCGGAGTCCACTGCCATTTCCTTTTTCTCTTCCTGAAACCACTGACTTTAGGGCTTTGCCAACAAAGCAGACACAGCATCTCTGAGGGACATAGACGGGCTGTTGTTATGCACTCCAGATGTAGGGACCACCCAATAGGGCCACTCAGAAGCCGAGAAGAGACACTGGACAGTGTTTGGATCCCAAGCACTGGTTCCCACCCCCTGCAGAGCCTGGGGCTGATGCCCGCAAAGGCCATCATAACAGTGGCTGGCCCTGAGTGCCTCACGGCCGCCTGTCTTGCAGTGTCCAGCCCCTCCTGGGCAGAGCTGGGGGGGGGCATCCACGGAGCCCCTCTCACCCTGCAGATGGGCACTATCCTGGCCTCCCCCTGAGTGCTGCCTGTCTCCTACCCATTTGTTGCAGTATCCAGAAGTGGGGCTCCGTAGGTGAGAGTTGGCCTCTGGGGATGAAATCCCTGAGTCTCATTCAGGCTCTCAGCTTTCCGGCTCTTTCTGTCCCCAGCTGTAAAAGGAGGGGAACCATACCAGCTGCGCAGGTAGCTGTGAGAACTACGACTAAATGAAGTAGCTTATGTAGACCCGTCTACACACCATGTCCGGCCAGAATGAGGCTAGGTGTTGGCTAGTGTTGGGTATTTAGCCTTGCTTGAGCACCTGCTGTGGGCGGGGGGAATGTGAGCAGGGGGACAACAGTGATACGGTACCTCCGACCACAGCCCAGGTGGGAAATGCTCTGCAGGGGAAGGCACAGGAACTGTGGGGCCTCTGAAGCACGGTCTTAAACATGGAGGAAGGAGGGGACGTCTGAGATGAGTTTTAAAGACTGAATAGGAATTGACCAGAGGAAGAATGCAAAAAGCGTCTTCTGGGTGGCAAGCGGCGGATGTGTGCAGACTCCCCTGTCAAGGGTTGGGTTTACAGAGGATTCACTGTGTGGGCAGTGAAGGTGGGGATGGAGTGGGGAGGAGGAGGGACTCGCAGGCCTTTCCTTGGGTGTTAAACTTCTGGGCTCATTCCAGGTTGTTGCTTCAAGGCATTTTGCAGTTCAGTGGGGGGACAGGCCTGTGAGTGCATAGGGCAGATCAGAGTCCTTTGCTAAGGGCAGCAGAAATGGTGGGCAGAGCCAGGCAGTCTTTCAGAAGATCCCTTGGCAGCTGGGAGGAGGGGCAGGCCCCTGCCAGCACCCCCGTGGATCACAGCAGCAGCTTCCTCAGGCAGTCTGGAGATACTGCAGAGCAAGGATAGCTGAGACCAGAAGAGCAGAGGGAGGCTGGAACGCATGCCAGGTGCATCTCATAGTAGATCCTCTGGAAGCGTCCATCCCTCCTCTCCGAGCTACATGGCTCTGGGCATTTTCCCAGAGGACCAGATCCAAGTTCTGCAGCAGGAGCTCGGGAGCCCCTTGTCCTCACTCAGCCTTGGGGCAAGCAGGTGTCACTATATCCTGGCAAACCCCCAGGAAAGTGAGCGGGGGTTGCATGTTCACACTGAAGGAAACCGACTTGGAGGCTTCAGAGCAGGGATCATTCTGGGTGATAACCATTTGAATCTCATTACACAGACTATGTGTGAATTGGAGGATGCCCACCACTCGGAGGCTAGTTTGGAGGCTCTGACGGTGTAGCTGTCTAAACAAGCAAGTGAAGTGTGTGACCACAGGTGGCTGGGGGATACATCTGGGTTGCCTGACCATGCTCAAGGTGTAAATCCCTTTCCAGAGATCTGGCCACAATTCTTCCCTCTTCTACATGCCAGTGCAGTGGTTCACAACTCATATTTTCAAGTGGCTTTAAAGTCATTTGATCCTCTGCAAAGTCCTTGAGAAAGGCGAACCTAGCAGCTGCGTCAGAGAAGAAAACACTGAGGCCCAGAGAGCATAGTAGAAATCTGGCACCCTGTTCCCCAGTCTGCCTCTGCATAGCTAATTCCCACAGCTCCACTTCCCCAGGGCTGACAGTGGTTCCTTCGCTCAACCACAGAAGTTAGGGATCAGGGTTGTTAATATCAGCCAAGCGTCAGGTGTTTTTTGTAGCCTGTTACGAAGACATCGGGACCGAAGCCGGGGATCATTATAGTCGAGAACAGTTCCAACAGGAGAAGAATCGTTCTGTGCCTGCCACGTGTCCAAACTTGATCGGAAGCACCATGCCTGGTGGTTGCGTCATTAGACATCAGGATGCTGCAAAGTGTCATTAGCCTGGTATTGTCAAGATGCAGAGACTCGGCTGTAACGTTTCGAGGCAACGTGTGATAAATACGAATGGTCAGCTTATACGTGGTGCAGGTAGACAGTGATTACACACTAGAGGCAAGACCAGGAGCTGGCTGGGACAGACAAAGGTTTTCTGTAAGGAAGCCTCCTAGGGGGAGAAGTGGGTGTGCTTGAGACCTTGAGTTTCAAATTGTTGTGCGTGTTTCTAATAGTTTCCAGACATATGGTGCCTTGACTGAGCTCAGGAGAGATGTAATTAAGGGTAACAGTGGCCAGCCCTCCTGGGAAGTGAGAACACAAACAGCAGACCTGGCGGCAAAGGCGCAAGCCCTTGGCCTGGTCACTGTCCCACCACAGGGACTCCCCACCCAGTGTGCTCGCAGCCCTGGTCCCGGCAGCGGGACCCGGCCCCTGGTGGCCAGGAGCTGGCAGAGTGACACCGTTGGCCAGAAACATCACATCTACAGATTCTACGGACTGTGCTAGGGGCTTTTCTCTCTGGTTTTGGATTCCTGTGGTGTCTTGGAATCCTTCTAATCTCGTCTAGAAACTCTCTGTGGGGAGGCTGCTGCCTGAAAGGAAACGCAGCAAGCACATCCACACCATTCTGGTTTCGTGTCTTTCTTTTCACGTGCTACGTTCGTGTTCATGGTGAGCTCGCTCCCTGATCCAGTCCGTCTCCGCTTGTGTTCTTAACAGGTCACGAGGATACTTGAAGTCTCGGAAGAGATGAGGAAGAACATGGGTGTGAGCTCAGGCCTGGAGCTCATCACCCTGCCTTATGGCCACCAGCTGCGCCTGGACATAATTGAAAGGTGAGCTGTGCTGGCGCACCCCCCACCCCCCCACACACACATTTTGGGCTTATCAGCACAGCAGCTTTTGGAACCGATGGGGGCCCAGCACCAACCCGGCCACGAACCTTTCCCTTCTCCCAGAAGCCTTAGCCACAGAATTCCTGGAGAGGCACAAAGTAGCTGTGCCTGTCTCTGCTCCAGGAGGGGGTGGAGGACGGAAGAGATCGTTGGTCCGCGCTAGCAGATGTCACCCCTGTCGCCAGCCTGGGTGAAGCGGACATCTCGCCCCCCACAGCTCCACCTCCCTGGGCAGTGGCTGCTCTGTCCCTCCAGAGTTCAAGACCGCACCAGGACTAAGGAGTTCGTGGGAGAGATTGGGAAGAACAGAATCTGCACGGTGTTTTCTTTGAGAGGTGGGCAGGGGATGGCAGCGCTCAGGGCCCCCAGCCTCTGAAGACTCACTGCCCCCTTCTCCCAGTGTCCCCAAAACCCGGGCTGCCCGTGAAACCCACATGCTGCAGCGTTGGAGGTTTAGAAATCAAAAAGACAGAAATAGCGAGGCCTGTTTTTAAGAGAAGTGCTAGACTAGATTCTTGTATTGCCGCAGACGTTGGACTTGTTGACACACGTGAAAAGACCGTTGATTTGGGCAAGACTGTCTTGTTATCTTAAGTGTCCTATTTTTCCAGCCAGTTTCCTAATTGTCACAATACGAACGTGGGTTGTAATGGACACCCGACATTCTAGGTCACTAGTGCCACCCAGTCTGTCCTGTCGGCTGAAATGTGGCAACTGAGGGACACACTGTTGTATTTTACTGTGGACTATTTCTGGTATAAACAGCCACATGTGGCTGGTAGATGGTGCAGTCCTAGGATGTCAGCCCCTACAAAGTAAACAGTGCATTTCAGGCCTGGGGGATCCACACAGCTGCTTTCTAGGTTCTCCTGAGCTCAGTCAAGGCACCATATGTCTGGAAACTATTAGAAACACGCACAGCAATTTGAAACTCAAGGTCTCAAGCACACCCACTTCTCCCCCTAGGAGGCTTCCTTACAGAAAACCTTTGTCTGTCCCAGCCAGCTCCTGGTCTTGCCTCTAGTGTGTAATCACTGTCTACCGGCACCACGTATAAGCTGACCATTCGTATTTATCACACGTTGCCTCGAAACGTTACAGCTGAGTCTCTGCATCTTGACAATACCAGGCTAATGACACTTTGCAGCATCCTGATGTCTAATGACGCAACCATGCCGCTGTGGCTTTGGTTCCCAGCCACAGAGAGAAAACATCCAGAATGCCGAATGAAAGGCCTCTGGGAGGCAGGAGTTTAAGACATGGTCCTTGGCTTTGTTCATTCTTATCGTTGAATGGCTTTGGAGAATTGTGAGTGCGCCTCCTTTTCCTACAGGCTTTCCGAGATTCTAGCCTCTCTTTGCAGGCGCCCTCTCCCCTCCCCAAGTTCTAGAGGCCTGCTTCTCCTCTAGTTTTGCCCTCTGTTGTTGCCGGTCCTGTGGTCACGGTTTCAAGAGAGGTGAGCCCTGCTATCACGCGGCCCCATTCCTCATGCAAAGTGTGTCGGTGCCAAGCCCCCAGGTCCCAGGCCTTACTTTATCCGGGTCACTGTTCGTGAACGTGGGTCTAGGCAGAGGTCGGCAGGCTGGGGGCTCCTTCAGACTGTTTTTGGACTTCCTCGCCGGTCTCCTTGCCGCCAATTCCCCGAGGCCTCTCTCCTTGCTCTGCTTCCTGGCCAGGGCTGACCTGGGGGGTCTGCCTGCTGGAGCCTGGGGTTTCCTCCTTACAGTGTGTGTACTGCATAAAGGCCAAGGGGATAGCCATTTCAAAGGGTCAGATGACAGCAGCTTCTTGTGTTTGAGAATCAAATACAGACCACCTTTTATTTTTAACACACCACCTCACCCATTCCAGGCCTACTGAGAGGAGATGGCCTATGTATAACGTTCAGTGTCTGTCCTTGCCACCCACCTGAGCATCTGCCTCAGACCTGCTGTGCTGAGTTTTTCCCGCCGCAGTGGATATGGGAGGTCATAGGCACACATTGGTTGAATGAATGGATAGAACTACTCTGATCTTAAAAAAGTAGAGAGCCTATCTTTAATTAAGGGCAGTTTAAAACACAGGAAAAAACAGTGAACAAAAAAAATCCACTGAAGGCAACACAGGAAGCCAGTGTACTGTTAGTTAAGAGAAACATCTGACATGCTCAGCTTAACCTTAACACTTTGCAAATAAATAAGAAAACTCTTCAATAAACTCAGCAAATAATAAAAATATACTTTATGTTAGGATCCATGAATGAAGACCTCAGGAAGAAGAAGAAAAGGCAGATAGAGACAGACTGAAAAAAATGGACGAGGATGCAGAGAGAGATGTACACATGGAGCCAGTTGTGGTCACAACTACCATTGGCGAGGGGCCTCCTGGCGACAGGAACTCTAGTGATTTTGACATTCCCACACCTTCTCTCTTTCTCACAACAACGCTTTCTCCCATTTTTACAGTGAAGAAATGGAGGAATGAAGCAGTTAGGTAAGAGCCTGTGGTCCTACCACGAGTGAGTGCACCCCCACGCCCCAAGACACACACACTCGGAGACAGCAGAGCTCATCACTTATAATCACTAGATACAGTGGTGGGACTAGGCACTTGATGAGTCATGCCACTGTTGGCTCAAGGCACTGAGAGCATGCTGGACACTACGGGCCTGCAGAGAGAGGAGCATGGCCATGGAGTGACATCCTTGGCTGTGAACCTGGAGTGCCAAAGGCATGTTGTATTTTGGTAACCATTGCTGTGGATGGGGGCTTCACCTCCAGCACTGGTACCACGGCCTCAGGGAGACTTAACAGAGGCCATTCTGGCCCAGTGCTGTCACCTCGCTGGTCGCAGTTGAGGGAGAGAGGGAAAGGATTGCGGTCTGTGCCGCCTGCCATCAGCGGAGACTGCTCTGCGACCCCATTCATATGAGTCCCATTGTCCTGTGGAGACTTCCTGTTGTGGGTCTGTGAGCTTGACCCGGGTAGTATAGGGTGAGAAAAGGGAGGGTTGTTGGCAGATACAAGCTTTCTCTTTTATTAGGCTCGGACTTACAGGGAAATTCCCATCCGTCCGCCGTGCAGTCCTTGTCCGCATCTCCATTCACCTTCCGGCCTCTTGACCAGAGCCACACTCTCTCCATTCTGAGTTCCTCATGCCTTCTGAAGTGCCAAGACCCGTGTCATTGTTTTGGGTCAAGCATACTCTCTCATTTTTCTGTTTTTCTCCTTTCCCGGTCCAGGGTGCCCAGGGGAGGTGGCCCAGGGCTTCCCTGAGGATGGGATTCCCCAGCGTGTGAGGCTACCAGGGTCTCCCCAGACCTCCTATGGTGGAAGGTACAAGGAGCCCTGTGTACTTCTGAGCAGCTTCACCCGAGAAGGGTTTCCTCGTGCCCCAGATGCTGGGCTGAACATGGCCCTGTCCTGGGCAGCTGTCCTTTCTGACTCTAAACAGTGCACCCTTGGAGGCCTGGCCAGGCCTGGCCAGCCCTGCTGCTGTCAGCCTCGGGGAGGGGGTCTTACCATTGAAATCGGCATCCAGAGTGTCTGAGCTGCCAGTACCTCACAGGGCCAAACAGCAACCGGCATAAATCTAGTCCTTTTCCTGGCTGGTTTGCAGTCCTTTCTTCCTAGTCCTGTCTGCCCAATGCCTGACCCCTGCTCTCCTCCTTCCCAGACACAACACGATGGCCATCGGCATCGCAGTGGACATTCTGGGCTGCACGGGCACTCTGGAGGACCGAGCAGCCACCCTCAATAGGATCATCCAGGTGGCGGTGGAACTGAAGGACTCCATGGGGGACCTCTACTCCTTCTCGGCCATCATGAAAGCCCTGGAAATGCCACAGGTAAGTCTCCCCTGGGTCGGTGCACCCTGCACTCCTGTGTGGACTTAGAGTCGGTCTGCAAGCCCAGGCTTAGCAAAGCACCCACGTTTTTAGGTGGTCCTGAAAGGCTAAATCGTAGTGAAAGCAGCTCTGATTAGGGCAACCAAAAGCAGTGTCAAAAGTGTTTCAGCTCTGTTTTAAAAAACTGGATTGTTGGTTGACGGTGTGCACTTTCTCTTTGGTGTTCCAGAGGAGGAGGCGTCCTCAAGAACAATCGGTATTTCTTAAGAACCAATCAGCAGATATGTCTGGCTGATGTGTGTCGTAGAAGAGACTTCCATCTGTGTCACAACTGGGGAGCTTATCTCTGAGAATCCCCAGAGTGGTTTGTCTCAAAATTATGTTGCTCAGGTTACCTAAAACAGACTTCTGTTAAAAAATTCGGATTTCTAGCCCATTTGCCATTTAAGCCCCTAATTAGAGTTTCTAAAGTCAGGCACCTTGCATTTATCTGCTTGGATGGGCTGTTTTTAGGATGAGTGTCAAACCTGAGAGGCTGTGTTTAAAGTCCAGTAGATCTGAGAGAGGAAAGTTGTTCTGTCATCTTGACTGCCTGGAATCCGTGGTCTCATTTTGGTTCTGTCCCACAAGCCCTAGATGTGTGTAATCTCACCCTCGGGGTCCTCCAGTCCTATAAACCCAGTCCGCAACTGGTAACACCAAAACCGCTGGTCATTTAGCTTGGCTTTTTGCTAACTACAGACTGTCCCTGAAAGCCTGCTGGGCACTCACTGAAAAGCCACTGCTGCTGTCCGACTGTGACGGGACAGTCACATGTCCCGTAAGTCAGAGCATGTTAGAGACATCATTTCCTGGCATTAAAGCAAGGTCACCCTGAAGACAAGCTGAACAACTTAGGGCCCTCACCAGGAAATTTTGAGGGGAATCAGTTCCAACCACAATATCCTAAGAGTTTAAAAACTCCTTAGATGCCCTGGAATTTTATAGGATCCATACTTGAAATAGGAAAATCCAGCTATATTTTCATAATATGCTGACTCCTATTACTAGCAGGGGTTATAATTTCTCATTCCACTGTTTTTCATTTGCATTGTATTTATTTCTTCTCACCCAGAACGGCATGTAATTTTGGAAGGCTGCGAAATCAGGCTAAGTTGTGTGTAGTCCTCCAGCCCAGAGCTTCCTCTGAGAGTGTGCTTGCCATCCATGGTTAGGGGCTTCTCCCAGCGCGCCTTAATAGGCCTGTGCGGGGGGCTCCCTGGCCTCCTCCAGTACCATCAGACTCTGCCCTGCTGGACCCTTTCAGCAGTGAGGGTGTGCAGTCCTCCAGGGCATCCCCCCCCCCCAGGGTGCTAGGATGCTGCCGGGGAGGGAGGTGGCAGACCCAGAGAAGGCTGAGGGGGGGACTCATATCACTCCTGGGTGTCCTCATCCAAAAATGGCCCTATACTGTGGGCTCACGTGCCTTCTCTTCTCAGCTTCTAGTCTCAAGAAGGCGCATCCAGCAGATTGCGCCCAGATGAGAGACCGGGGCTACTTTGGGAAAGCCGATGCTTCAGGGAGGGAAGAGAAGGGATGGGGAGAAGAGAGAGGTGCATGTGGTGGGGGGTGGGCAGAGGAAGACTAGTCACTTCCTTTCTGTCCCAGCAGACCTGCTGGTGCCGATCATTTCTCCCCTTCCTCTGGGAAGATGCAGCTCTTAGAGGCCAAGGGAATGAATCTCTTCTCTGTCACTTACCAGCTATAATAACCTGGAGCAATCTAACTATTCTCATCTATAGATGAGGTGGTGGTTTCTCATCTATAAAACGAGGCCAAAATACTACCTCAGAGGGCATTGGAGGATCAAATGAAATTCTTCAAATACCTGACGAAGAGTTGGCATTCATTCCCCCCAATATTAGTGCCCTTCCTCTTTCTTGTTTTATGGAAAAAACAAAAAACAAAAAACTTCAGACACTTCAGCTTGCTGGTTTTATGGTATGAGTGGGAGTTGTCTGTCTTGGGGCAGTCAGAGTCAGTGGCACATGTTGGCATTGACTAAACTGTTCTAAAAGAACAGAATGAAAAGGAGCGAGTAGAGTGGCATCATGTGGTCTGGGCAATCTTCCGTACATCTCAGACATTATTACTTACGAGGAAATGAAAATGCTGTATGTGACATTCCTACATGCTTTCATCAGTATAACCTCTGTGGACAGTTGGCAGTTCCCATCAACATTTAAAATACACGTATTCTTGGGGCGCCTGGGTGGCTCAGTGGGTTAAGGCCTCTGCCTTCAGCTCAGGTCATGATCCCAGGGTCCTGGGATCGAGTCCCACATCGGGCTCTCTGCTCAGCGGGGAGCCTGCTTCCTCCTCTCTCTCTGCCTGCCTCTCTGCCTACTTGTGATTTCTGTCTGTCAAATAAATAAATTAAAAAAAAATAAAATAAAATACACGTATTCTTTGACCGTGTAGTCCCATTTCTGGAAATTTATACCCCCAATATTTTCACACACATACACATTTGCAAAATCTTCACAAGGTAATTTCATAATGGAAAAAATTTGTGAAACTCTTCTCTATAGGAGACTAGGTAAACTTCAGCTTATCCGTAAACTGGAACATCATTCAGAAGTTTAACAAAATAAGGCTGTTCTGTGCTGTTTTATACATACTTGAATGATTTCCAAGCAAAAAACTGAAAAATGTATGAAGTGTGATATGCCTTTTATTTTAAAAGTTGTATATGCGTATACACAAAAACCTGGACACATACAAGAAACTGATGAGTTGTCTCTGGGACAGGTTGTTAGAACAACACAGAACAGGGGCAGGGGCGGGGATGAGCCTTTCTGTATACACTGCTTTTAGCTGCTTTGACTTGTTTCTAAAAAGAGCCTCTTCCAAAATAACACCTTTCTCTCTTCCAGATCACAAGGTTAGAAAAAACGTGGACTGCCCTTAGGCACCAGTACACCCAAACGGCGATCCTCTATGAAAAACAGCTGAAGCCTTTTAGCAAGATCCTGCATGAGGGCCGGGGTGAGTACAAGCTCAGCTAGAGTGGGAGTGGTGGCCACCTGGCATGCATCTGTGGGACCATTAGGTCTGTTCTGCTCTGGTTTGATCAGAGCCTTTAGCAGGACATTTCATGAGATCTGAGGTATCTGTAGGATTGTTGATGGATCATTGAGGCTTTTATCAGATGGGCACGTCATTTTTAGAAGAATTGCGGTTGCTAAAACAGGACCTGGGCTACTAGTCACCTCACTCCGTGCTTTCCTTTCTTAACTGAGGTGTAATGTATGCAACATTATGTTAGTTGTCAGTAGACAATGTAATGAGTCAGTATTTGTATTTACTACAAAATGATCACAGTCCAAATATCCACATCATATATAGTTATCAAATTTCTCTTTCTTGTGATGAGAACTCTTAAGATCCACTCTCTCTGTTACATTCAAACAATGCAGTGTGGTATTAACTGTAGTCACTGCGCAGTACATTACCTTCCCATAACTTACTCACTTTGTACCTGGAAATTTGTATCCTTTGACCCTCTCCATCCATTTTGTCCACCTCCAACCACCAGCCTCAAGCAACCACCAATCTGTTCTCTATATCCATGAACTGAGGAGATTTCATTTTTGGTTCTATTTTTTTAAGATTCTGCATACAAGTGAGATCAGATAGTATTGCTCTTTTTCTGTGACATATTTCACTTAGCAAAATGCCCTGAAGGTCCATTCATGTTGTCAGACAGCAGGATTTCATTTATTTTTATGACTGAATAAAATGTGTGTGTGTGTGTGTGTGTGTGTAGTTAATTATAAATATATATATAAGTATACCACATTATCCATTCCTCCGCTGGTGGACACTTTGGTCGTTTCCATAATCTTGGCTATTGTAAATAATGCAGTGAATGTGGGGTGCAGACATTTTTTAAAGTACTTTTTTTTCTTCAGATAAATAGCCAGAAGTGGAACCGCTAGGTAATATGATAGTTCCATTTTTAATCTTTTGAAGACTCTCCATACTGTTTTCTGCAGTGGCTGTGCTAACTTACATGCCTGCCAACAGTGCACAAGTATTCTCTTTTCTCCACATCCTTTCCAATATCGTTATTTCTTGTCTTTTTGCTGTAGCTATTCTAATAGATATGAGGCAATATCTCATTGTGGTTTTGATTTGCGTTTCTGTCATGTTGAGTACTTTTCCATGTACCTACTGACTGTCTGCATCTCCTCTGGCAAAATGTCTATTCAGATCTTCTGCCCCCCCTTTTCCCCTGTTGACTTGTGTGAGTTTTTTATATATTTTGGGTGTAAACCCCTTATCAAATAGATGATTTGCAAATATTTTCTCCTATGCAGTAATTTGCCTTTACATTTTGTTGATGGTTTTTTGTTGTGCAGAACCTTTTTAGTTTGATGTAGTCCTATGTATTGATTTTTGCTTTGCTGTCTTTGCTTTTGTTGTCAGAAAAAAAAAAAAAAAATCACCAAAACGAATGTCAGGGAGCTTCTGCCTCTCTTTTCTTCTAGGAGTTTTGTGCTTGCAGGTCTCACATTCAAGTGTTGAATCCATTTTGATAATTGTGAATGGTGTAGGGTAGTGCCCATTTTCTTTATTTTACATATGGCGCTCCAGTTTTCCCAGTACCCTTTCTTCAAGAGACTGTTCTTTCCCCATTGTATGTTCTTGGCTCCTTTGACATAAATAAATGGACATGGGTTTCTTTTTGGGCCCTCAATTCTGTTTCATTGATGTAGGTGTCTATTTTTATGCTAATACCATACTGTTTGGATTACTATAGCTTTGGAATCTAGTTTGAAACCCAGGAGCATGTTACCTCCAAGCTTGGTTCTTTCTCAAAACGTCTTTGCCTATATGGGGTCTTCTGTGGTTCCCCCATATTTTAGGATTGTTTGTTCTATTTCTATGAAAAATGCCATTGGAATTTTATAAGGATAGTATTGACTGTGGATTGCTTTATGTAGTATGGACATTTTAACACTATTAACTCTTCCAAACCATGAACACAGAATATCTTTCCATTTGTTTGTGTCTTCTTCAATTTCTTTCATCAGTGTCATATAGTTTTCAGTATATAGGTCTTTCACCTCCTTGGTTAAATTTATTTTTAGGTATTTTATTCTTTTTCATGTAACTGTTAATGAGATTGTTTTCTTAATTTCTCCTTCTGATAGTTTGTTGTTGGTGTATAGACATGCAGAAGACTTTTGTATATTAATTTTGTATTGTGCAACTTGTCTGAATTCATGTATTCTAACAGTTTTTGGTGGAGTTTTTGTTTTCTATGTATATTATGTCATCTACAAATAGTGACAGTTTTACTTCTTTCCAATTTGGATAAAAGTGGTGAGAGTGGGCATCCTTGTCTTGACCCTAGAAAAAGACCTTTCAGCTTTTCAGCCTTGAGTATTAGCTGTGGGTTTGTCAGATATGACCTTCATTATGTAGAGGGGTGTTCCTTCTATACCTACTCTGTTGAGAGTTACCATAAATGGATGTTGAAATTTTGTCAAATCCTTTTTCTGCATCTATTAAGTTGATCCATATGATTTTTTTTAAAGATTTTATTTGAGAGAGAGAGAGCACACAAGCAGTGGGGAGGGGCAGTTAGGGAGAAGAAGAAACTGACTCCCCACTGAGCAGGGAGCCTGATGCCCAACTTGATCCCAGGACCCTGGCTGGGATCATGACCTGACCCAAAGGCACATGCTTAACTGACTGAGCCACCCAGGTGTCCCTGTATGCTGCTGCTTTAGAATGGAATACTCTGTATATATTTGTGAAGTCCATCTGGTCTAACAGGTTATTAAGGCCAGTGTTTTCTTACTGATTTTTTTGTCTGGATGATCTATCCAGTACATGGAGTGTTAAAGTCTTCTGTTATTATTGTATTGTTTAGGTGCTCCTATGTTGGGTACATAAATATTTACAAATGTTATATTCTCTTATTGAATTTACCTCTTTATATAATGCTTTTTTTGCTGGCTTGTTTCTTATTACAGTCTTTGTTTTAAAGTCTGTTTTGTCTAAGTATAGCTACTCAAGCTTTCTTTAGGTTTCCACTTGCATGATTATCTTTTTCCATCTCTTCACTTTCAGTCTGTGTGTATCCTTACATCTGAAGTTAGTCTCTTGTAGGAAGCATAAAGATGGGTCCCTTTTAATCCATTCAGTTGCTGTATGTCTTGATTAAAACATTTAATCCATTTATATTTAATTATTGATAGGTATGTATTTTTTGCCATTTGTTCATGGTCTTCTAGCTATTTTATCCTTCCTCTCTGCTCATTTCTTTTTCTCTTATTCTCTTCCTTTGTGGCTTAGTGATTTTCTTTAGTGCTATGCATGGATTCCTTTCTTTTTATCTTTTGTGTATCTACTGTAGGTTTTTGCATGTGGTTACCATGACGCTTACATATAACAACTTATAACAGCCCATTATTGAACCTGATACCAACTAAGTTTGGATCCATTCTAAATCTGTACATTTTTACTCCCTCCCCACAACATTTTGTTTCTGATGTCACATTTTACTTCTTTGTATCTGTGTTTCCTAACTGTTGTAGTTAGGTTTACCACTTGTGTGTTTTAACCTTCATACTAGCTTTATAAATGATTAATCTACTTTTACTGTCTATTTACTTTTACCAGTGAGATCTGTATTTCTATGTTTTGTTACTAAGTAATGCCCTTTTCAGCTTATAGCAGTCCCTTTAACATTTCTTATACAACTAGGTTAGTAGTAATGAACACCTTTATCTTTTGTTTGGAAAACTCTTTATTTTTCCTCCAATTCTGACTGATAGCTTTGCCAAATAGAGTATTCTTGTTTGGAAGTTTTTTTCTTTTAACACTTTGAATATATTGTGCCAGTCCCTTCGGGCCTCTAGAGTTTCTGCCAAAAAAACCTGCTAATATAGTCTTATGGGGGTTCCCCTATACATTACAAGTTGTTTTTTGTCTTACTGCTTTTAAGATTTTTTTCCTTTAACTTTTATTTTAATTATAACTTGGTGTGCGGATCTTATTTGTAACTCTGGGCTTTCCTGGATCTGGATGTCTTATTTCCTTAGGAAGGTTTTTAGTCCCTTTTCTTCTAGTACCCCTATAGTGCAAATGTTAGTTTAAAGGATTTATGGAAGGAACATCATTAAGAAAACTGTCTTCACTTTTCTCATTCTTTTTTGCTGCTCTGATTGTATGAGTTCCATTATCTTGCCTTTGAGTTCACTAATTCTTCTGGTTCATCTAGTTACTGTTGAAGTTCTCTACTGTAATTTTCAGAAAGTTCAGTTGTTTTCTTCTCTGTGGCTTCCATTTGATACTCTTGTATTTTCTGTCTCTTAGAAGTTTTCACTGTGTTTATCCTTTTCCCAAATTCAGTGAGCATCTTTATGACCATTATTTTGAACTCTTCATCAGGTAAATTAGCTATTGCCATTTCATTAAGGGTTTTTCTGAGATTTTTTTCCCCTTATTCTTTCATTTGGATCATATTCCTGTTTCTTCCCTTTGCTTGATTCTTTGTGTTGGTTTCTGTGTGTTAGATAAAACGGTTACCTCTCCCAGGCTTGAAGAAGTGGCCTCATGTAGGACATGAACCTTATCATTAAGCCCTGATCTAGTTCTTGGTTATCTCTCTAACCTTTGTGATTGTCTAAGCAGGCTTTTATTTTTAATGGCTCCCAGCAGTTGAGGATATGCCAAGACCTGTCAGTGCCCCAAAGGGAAGGGTCTTGGCCAGCATCAGTTTTTTAAATTATGCAAATATATATAGTCCTGTGAGAATGCAAGTATAAGCCCCCACTGGCCACCAGAGCCAGGTGGTGTGGAGCTGTCCCATGGGTGGCAGTTGCCAAAAAAAAAAAAAAAAGACTTCAAACAAGTGTATTAGCTAGCTGCCTTCTAGGCGGTATCAGGAAGCAGTGGCAAGGCAGAGGTAGAGTGCAAAGATGGCACCCACCAGCCTACATTACCTCCAAGTATCTCTGTAGGCCCCTGGTCGTGTGCCAGAAGTGAAGCCTGCGTCTCAGGCTAAGGCTCCAGGACAAGCAAATAGGCCTCTTCCACAGAAAGACTGGGGGTATGTTTCAGTCTGCTATCCATGCAGCGCCCTGGGGGGTTCCAACTGTTAACAGTTCCATGAGATACAGGATCACAGTTTTGCTAGCCTTTACAGCCAGGTTGATCAGGGGTGTATCATGGGAAGTACCCACAAAAACTGAGGCACCAAATGTGTGTAAAAGTTCCCCTCTGAAGATACTGGCACTCTGCAGTTTAGCAGAGGGGAGAGCATATAGATGTCGTCTGCAGAAAGAAAGAAAGAAATGATGGCACCTCCTGGCTAGAATAAGGCAAAGAGCATGAAGATGTTGCCTACCAGTCACCAGGCCCCTAGATGTGTGCTATATTAGCCTGCCCCTCAGACCAACACTTCAACTTTAGCAAATGAGCTCTTTTCAGTCTGCTGCCTCCATGCTGAGCCCTGGTACAGGTGAGTCTGAGCACACAAGCCCTTTAATAAAGAGCTTGTTCTCAGTTTGTTATAGCCTGTGGGTCTTGTGGGCGAGAACAGGCTTGATTTTCAAAGCTAGCTGTTTTAGGGGCTCATCTCTTAGGTGCAGGTTTTAAAGTTAGGGTGTCCAATGTGGGATTCAAACCCTTTGCTCCTCAGGGAGAAAGCTCCAAGTTTTGCATTCTCTCCCAACTGTGCCAGGATTGAGGTTTATAGACAGGTTGGGTCCTGGCCTCTTTTACTTGCTTCGATGTGGGCCTTGTTTACCTGATATGTAGGAGTTGCTCAATTTTTAGGGTTTTTTTCAGAGGAGGTTCCATATTTAGCTGCAGTTTTCGGTGTCCACCAGGTGAAGTGAGCACAGGCTCTTCCTATGTCACCATCTTGAATTAGAACTCTCTTTCCTTAACTTTGGAAAAAAAAAAAAAATACAGGGGCGCCTGGGTGGCTCAGTGGGTTAAGCCTCTGCCTTCAGCTCAGGTCATGATCTCAGAGTCCTGGGAACAAGCCCCGCATCAGGCTCTCTGCTCCTGCTTCCTCCTCCCTCTCTGCCTGCCTCTTTGCCAACTTGTGATCTCTGTCAAATAAATAAAGTCTTTAAAAAAAAAACAAAACATGGAAAACTTTATTCCATTTTTCAGAGTCTACGTGTGTTCCCCCCAACAAAATATCAGTCCCACTACTGATGCCTCTTGTCACCCTGATGGAGCGCCAGGCTGTCACTTTTGAAGGAACTGACATGTGGGAAAAAAATGATGAAAGCTGTGAGATTATGCTGAACCACTTGGCCACAGCCCGGCTCATGACAGAAACTGCAGACAGCTACCGGATGAATGCCGAGAGGATCCTGGAAGGTAAGAGCTGTTTTCTGTAAGCCGCTCTCCATTCTGCATAGTAATTAGAATGAAGGAACAAAAGAGCATGGGTGCTCTCAGTTAGGAAAAGACAAAGTAGGAAAAATTAAGTAGGCATGGAATTCCCTTTCTTATGATTGATCATCACTCCCTCTTAGTCCCCCTGAGTGACTTGAGAATCCTGTTTCTCCTTTCCCATGTGTTCTGTTGTATCAGTGGCTTAGAATAAACTGGGAGAAAGGGTCAAGAAGGAATTGGTCAGTTGCCTACCATTAGTACTTCTGATTGGACCTATGTAAAGGTGGGCAACATGAGGAGTTAAGAATTCTATGTGACTTCATTTACCTGCATTCCTATTTCTTCCTATATTGAGAAGTGAGGCCCCCTGCTTTTAGTGTCAGAGGGTCCAACACAGGCAAAGGCACTGCTGAGAGAGCCTGGAGAAAAAGTGTCTTAAGGAATGACCAACTAGGCTGAAGGAGGTGGCTATAGGTGGGAAGGCCCATTTATTTCTTCCTAAAACAAAGCTGTTGCTCCAGAACTAGGTGGTTTACAATCTATCTGCTGTAGCTTTAAGAACTACATACATCTTTCAGTTTTTTAATCAGAAAGCTTTCTAGGGTTGGCAAGTGTTGGATTCAGAAAATAAAAGCACCTAATTGAATTCACCAGATATTGAAGTGCCTGCTTACATAAAGCTAATAACTATATTACATTGGATGTTGCCTAAGCCAATATATTGGGATGGGTTTTGAGAAAAGGGCTTGAAGCTGCTCTACAGCAAATTAAGGTTATCTAATGGCATTTCTCAATTAATCCTGCTACAGATTTATGTAGCAAGTTTCCATCACTGGTAGTAACTATGAACCCAATAAAACCAGAGATTTGCTCACCATCTACCCAGGCCAAGGCAGGGAACACAAAAGCATGTTAACTGAATGATTGGAAATCATCGTCTGGCCTCTCGTGTATTATCTGTCAAAGATATTCTGGCATCACAGGGAGGGATGGACTAGAAGTCGTCTTTTTTTCTTACGTTAGTCACCATAGAGTACATCAAGCTTTTGATGTAGTGTTCCATAATTCATTGTTTGCGTATAACACCCAGTGCTCCATGCAATATGTGCCCTCCTTAATACCTATCACCAGGCTCACCCAGCCCCCCCACTCCCCTCCTCTCTGAAACCCTCAGTTTGTTTCCCAGAGTCTCTCATGGTTTGTCTCCCCTGGCTTTTGTTATTTTCTTCACAAAGATCCTGTAAATCTAGATGGTAGAAACAGATTTAAGGACAGAGCAGATTATATCCAGCAGGAACCAAGGATAACAACCACATGTGTATGACTCTGGCTGGAGGTTTCTACCTCTCAAATAGTTGACTGAGTATCCTTGGTTTTAAGTAGACAGATCTTCTCTTATGTAACAGAAGAGAGGCACGAAATAGATCCACACATATGGCTATCCATATATTTTTGAGAAAGGTGCCAATGTAATTCATTGGCTTTAGTGTTTCAACAAATGGTGCTGTATTGGATATGCAATGCAAAAGAAAAAATGAATCCTGACCCTTACCTCAACCATGATCAATCTAAAATGGATCATAGGTCCAAACGTTAGAGCTAAAGTGTAAAGTTCCTGTAAGATAACAGGAAATTCATTGTGTCCTTGGATTAGCAAAGCTGTTTTAAGACACAAAAAGCATGAACCGTAAGAAAAAATTTTGATAAAATTTTAAATTTTGCTCTTCAAAAGACACCATTAAGGAAGTGAAAAGGTGAGCCATAGACTGGAAGAAAATATCTGCTAAACGTTTATCTAATAAAGGATTTATATCTAGACTATATAAAGAACTCCTATAACTCAATGAGAAGACAGACAAGATTTGAGCTGACGATATACCAGAGAACATCTGCAAATGACAAATAACTATAAGATGTTTAAAGCATTAGTCATCAGGGAAATGTAAATTTAAACCACAATAAGACAATACCACGTACTGTCTAGAATGGTTACAATTTAAAAAGAATGATAATACTGGGGCACCTGGAGGCTTAGTTTGTTAAGTGTCTGACTCTTCATTTCAACTTGTGTCTTGATCTCAGGGTCATGAGTTCAGACTCCATATTGTTCATGAACTCCATGAGTTCAGGCTCCACTAGATGTAGAGCCTACTTAAAGAAAAACAAAAATGATAATACTAAGATTTGGCAGCTTATGAAGAAACTGGAGCTGGTGAGAATGTAAAGTGGTACAGCCACTTGGGAAGAGTTTGACAGTTTCTTTAAAATAAATATACTTACTGTATGACCCTGTAATTCCTCTCCTAGAGAAATGAAAACACATGTCCACACAGACTTATATACAGATGTTTACATTATTCATAATAGCCAGAAACTAGAAACAAGTTATACATCCATTTATTCCTTTTTATTGCTGAGTAGCATTTGTTATGTGGACATTCCACATTTTATCCATTCACCAACTGGTCCATCGGTTGGTGAATAGACAAAATGTGGAATGTCCATATAACAAATGTTACTCAGGGGGCACCTGGGTGGCTCAGTGGTTGGGCCTCTGCCTTCAGCTAAGGTCATGATCTCAGGGTCCTGGGATCGAGCCCCGCATCAGGCTCTCTGCTCAGCGGGGAGCCTGCTTCCCCCTCCCTCTCTCTGCCTGCCTCTCTGACTACTTGTGATCTCTGTAAAATAAATAAATAAAATCTTTTTAAAAAAATGCTATTCAGCAGTAAAAAGGAATGAACTGATAACCTGCAACAATATGGAATAATCTCAAAAACATGGTACTTAGTAAAAGAAACCAGACATAAAGTCTGCATTTTATGATTCCATTTATATCAAGTTCCTAGAAAAGGCAACACAAAGCAAAGAGGTACTAGGTAGTTTTCCAGGGGGATGGAAATGTTCTAAAACTGGTGGTGATGGATGTATAAATTATATAGACTTACTATTGTATATGAAACTACAGCTATAATAGGTGCTTCATGACACATAAATTATATATCAATAAAGCTGTAAAAACAAGGTTCTTTGAACACTCCTCCCCCACAGTGGCTTGTGCACAAGAATTTTATTCTACCATGTTTCAGTGAGTTTACTTGGTATTCCTTCTCCAAAGATGCTCAGGTCCTTGAGGACAGGGCTCTGCCCTTTCCTTGTATAAAGCAGAGCCTGTTTTTTCTTTGGGGGCATTTTTAAAGTTCTGATAAAAGATGAATTTCATTTTGATCTGACTTTAAGCAGCTAGATTTTTAGTCTATTGCTGACATTACCTTTGAAAACTGAAGTAACTGTTCTGTTTTCCTAGGTTTTCAACCAGATGAAGAAATGAGTGAAATCTTCAAGACTGAATTTCAAATGCGATTGCTATGGGGCAGCAAAGGTGCACAAGTGAATCAGACAGAGAGATATGAGAAATTCAACCAGATTTTAACTGCCCTCTCACGTAAATTGGAACCACCTCCTATAAAGCAGGCAGAGCTTTGATAACTCTCCAGAGAACCTTAGGATATTATTTGAAGCTTCTCCAGTTTCTTCTTTGGGAAGGCTTATCATTTGATAAAGTAATAATGTGCAAATCTGACAGTATACAAGCTTTTAGTATCCACAGGATATTAAACATGTAAATTACACAGAGCACACTTATTTATGAATTGTTTAAAATTACTACTGATTTTAAAATGAAAATAATTTATTATGAAGGTAACTATTGCTAATGTTGATCAGCAAATTTAAGAGAAGACAATGTTGGCTGGTTGCCTTCTTTTTCAGAGGTATTTGACCATTTTAGTTTAAATTCCTTGTCAGATAAGTGTAAATAGAAAAGAGTTGAAAAGCATGAAAGATTATGGAAGGTATCAGTTGTATGATATTCTTTAAATATGAAAAATGTAAATAATCATATGAAAATATATCTTTTTGTGAAATAACTGTATCTGGTCTCTTTATTGTTAAATAACTCATCATAGTATAATAATTATACCTCCTACCTTCCTGGGGTATCCTCTTCCCTAGATACTATAGCCTAATAATAAACCAAAATAAATGAGAGTGATATGGAAAATGTAAGGTTTGTGGCATGGGAGACAGAGTGAATAGTGATAAAAGGTAGACCTGGCTCCAGAAGACCTAGGTTCAAAGTGAAGCTGTGGTGCTTGCTAGCAGCTGGACTTGGTCAAGTCCAAAGTCATCCTTCTGAGTGCGGCACAGCACCTAGTATAGAGGGAATACCCAGATGCTAGTATACTTCATGATAGCACTTCGTGCATTTGAAAATAACCAACTGCTGAGCTTCCAGTTCCAGATGGTGATGTAGGAAAACCCTGAACTCACTTGTGCCCAGATATACCAAATCTATACCTATTTATAAAGCACTTCCTCCTAAAGAAGTGAGGGTTGACTGGATAGCTTCTGCACAACGAAAGATGAAAGCTAGACCACACACAAAACAGCAACAGGGATGGTGACCGTAACAAAGGGAACACCTACTCCCAAAGCTGCAAACTGAAGTGGGGAGGGATACTACTGAAGGACCACAGGCAGATTTGTTTGCCCTGGGGTAGAGAATAGCCATGGTTTAAAAGGGCAACTAGAACATAAAGGAAACAACCCTAGAGCCCTGCAAAATAGTGGGGGAGCTGCTGGAACTCTAGAGGGTCAGAGGGACTGGTGAACACCAAGGTTGGTTTCCCCCGTCACCTTGACACAGCAAGATAGAGCATGGTCTTGGCACCATTGCTGGCCTGCCACCTCAGTGAGCCCTAGGCCTCTAGCCCACACCAGGCCCAAATGCCCTAGCGTGCAGAAAAAAGGCATAGTTTAAAAAAGCAACTAGAGTATAAAAGATCCAGCCCTCGAACTCCACCGAAAGGCAGAGAGCTGCTGCAATGCTCTCTGTTCAGAGGGGCTGGCGACACTGTTTACATTCTCCCTCCACCTTTATAGCGTGGAAAAGAGCAGTCTACTGCTTCCACAAGCCCCTGGTTCCTAGCCCACACCAGCCCAAGCCACCCCACCAGAGTGGCCTCAGTGTGCCACATACTGGACACCCCCGGTCAGCACCCACATAGCTTCAGCTGTCTCAGCAAGGTGACAGAGGCACAAATTTGAAGAAATGGTCTTGTGTTTGGTCGTCCTCTGTATAAACTGTGTGCTCCTGGTGATTTTAGTTGGCTGGAGCTGTGGCTGGGAAGGGCGAGGGGTCCTGGGCACTCTTTGCTAGGGCTGCCCTGGTGCCATGGCCAGAGCTGACGTGGGTGTCCAGGGTCTGCATAGAAAACACTGGGACCACCCTAGGCCATATATATATATATGAAGGCTATATACTTAGGATGTTACATACAAATCTCATGGAAACCACAAACCAAAAACCTATGATACGTACACAAAAAATGTGAAAAGTGAAAGCCAAGAATAATACTAAAGAAAGTCATCACAAGAGAGCAAGAGAACTATAAAAGTCAGAAAACAACAAATGGCATTTATGTACATATCTATCAATAATTACTTTAAATGTAAATAATCTAAATGCTCCAATCAAAATAATTTATTGTTACCTTTTCCTCTAGCTGGTTAAATACGAGTTTTCCAGGCTTACTTTCTAGGCTTCTGACTTCACAAAGGAGACTCTTTCTAGTTTATCAGGACCCCTCTCATTTTTTTCCTATTATAGAAAATTTGGAACACAAGATTTTAAAATAAAATAATAAATTTCAATCATTCTGCCATAAACTGCCAACACTTACCAATTTGCTTTTTCCTCCTTTTTTCTTTCTGTCTTCTAAATAATTTGGGGATCATATGGAATATCCAACTTTTCTCAAGTTACAAAAATTTCTCCATCATGTTAAATAGCCTTTGAAAAAAATGCAATTTATTGGTTACATAAGTTATACTATAACCACTTTCCTTCCATCTTAAGTATGCCATCTTAATATTCCATTTTAAATATGTTCTAATATACTAGAATGAAGTATGAGCCTCTCATTATGGTCTATTTATTATAAGGGAAATATTAGTTTTGAATCCTGGTTCTCTGTATTTCCATTAATGTGACCTAGGATCGTAAAGCCCTCTCCCATTTTTTTTCAAAGGACCTATCACATTACTATTTTTTATTTGCTTAAAAAAAAAAAAGCAAAACCAAAAAAACCCAACCAAACCAAAAGTACAATTCTACCTCTGGCAATATGGTGGTTTAGGTACTCTTGGAAAACCCTTTCCTTATAACTAACTAAATAAATCTTAATAAACTTACCTTTTAATGCACTGTTAAACTTGACAGAATGAAAGGGAAATCCCCAAGAAATAATCCTTCCCTTCCCACTTCACCTACCAAAAGGATCAGCAAAAAGAAACTCTGTAAGAGAACTTAAAAACCTTAGGGTGGCCCCCTAAGGCAAATACTAACATCACCTCAGTGAATGGGAGAAGGTGTCTTAGGTGAGCCAAATGTGAAATATCTCTATTAAGTAAGGATCCTTAAAGGGTCCCTGTTGTTTGTCTGGGGGGAAAATAAAATCCATCTGCCTAGCAAAGAGAGGTTACCAAGAAATAGGCCTTTCTTTTATGCATAACTACAAAAAAAGAATTGTAATGAGAATGGTCTTTGGTGAGGATTTGCAACTATAAGCCTATTCTCAAACAAATCTAGAGTAAAAATCCAAAACTAAACTGATTTACAATGGTCCTGGGTTGCTGGCATCCCTGGGACCGAGCAGATAAACCCATCCTCTCAGGAGGAAAGCATCCAGTATTCATAGAAAATAAATTTTAAAATGAAGAAAGTAATGTTTAAATATATATTTACATATGAATATATATAAATTCAAGCAGAAGCAATATTACCATGAACAAAATTTTGGGGAAAGAAAGATTTAGAACCCCAATGCCTTCAGATACTAGAATTATCACATTTTAAATGCAACACAATCATATATAGTTGTATATAAAGAGAAAATGAACCCAAACAGGAAATGAGTATTAAAAAATACACTGGGTGTAGTGCATAAACAATGAATTGTTACACTGAAAAGAAATTAAATAAAAAAATAATTATTATCTGTATCTAACCAACTAATAAAAAAAATGATTACATTTTTGGGGGCACCTGGATGGCTCAGTCATTAAGCATCTACCTTTGGCTCAGGTCATGATCCCAGGGTCCTGGGATAGAGCCTGCCTATTGGGCTCCCTGCTTGGTAGGAAGCTTGCTTCTCCCTCTCCCACTTCCCCTGCTTGTGTTCCCTCTCTCACGGTCTCTGTCAAATGAATATAATCTTAAAAAAATATATATTACATTTTAAGAGAAACTTGGTAGATCCTTTAGAAATGTATAGTAAACTAAAAAAAATCAACGGATGCTAATATTAAAGAGAAGATTAGATCTTGGGGCACCTGGGTGGTTCAGTGGGTTATGGGCCTGATTCTTTCAGCTCAGGTCATCTCCGGGTCAGGATGAAGACCTGCCTCAAGCACCACACTGGGTATGGATCCTCCTTGAGATTCTCTATTTGCCACCCCAACCATGATCATAGTTTCTCCAAAGAAAAAACAAACATCAAAAACCCAGAAGACTAGATCCAACTGAAGATTTAATGAACTCAGAGAGACAAGGAGAGGAAAAGTAGAAGACATAGATGAAAAGATTTAAAAGACCAAAACAGAATGACCCAAAGCATCGCATCAGAGCTCCAGAAGAAAAGTGGGGTGGGAGGAAGCAATTCATCCAGAAAGAAGGGCAGAGATTTAAGGATTGTTGAGCAGTGAAATGGGTAATCTTCTCGGTATATCAAGACAACATTGTGTCTACTGTGTGAAGTTAAAAAGGCAATCAAAACAGTAGCACAAACTAGGATTGGTTTGGGTGATCGGTTACTAGAGTTCTGATAAAGTGTTTTCTTCTAATTAGTAGGGGGATTAAAGATACTAATTAGCTTTAAGTTGTAAAATGTAAAGGGTAAATGCTATAAGAACAAAATCAAAGTTTCAAACTAGAAGAGGAAAAAAATGAGAAAACAAGAATGCAAAAAGACAGTAAAGTGAGATGAATAGCAGATGAATGACATCTGACAGAGATGTCAGAAAAGACTCCAAAGTTATCAATAATCACTGTAAATACAAAGACTCAATCTGCCAGTGAGAAATCAGAGACAGCCATCTAGATTTAAAACAAAACAATCTGGGGCACCTTGGTGGCTAAGTGGGTTAAGCACCTAACTGTTGATTTCAATTCAGGTTATGATCTCAGGTTTTAAGATCAAGCCACACATTGAGCTCCATGCTGGGCATGGAGCCTCCTTAAGATTCTGTCTCCCTCTACCCCTCCTTGCATTTTCTCTCTCCCCCCAAAATAAAAAATAAAACCTACACTCATTATAAGAAACAAAATAAAAACTTTAAGTCCATATAAAAAGGTTAGGAGTGGGCACCTGGGTGGCTCAGTGGGTTAAAGCCTCTGCCTTCGGGTCAGGTCATGATCCCAGGGTCCTGGGATTGAGCCCTTCATCAAGCTCTGTGCTCAGCAGGGAGCCTGCTTCCTCCTCTCTCTCTGCCTGCCTCTCTGCCTACTTGTGATCTCTGTCAAATAAATAAATAAATAAAATCTTAAAAAGAAAAAAAGGTTAGGAGAATTATGAGGAAACAGGGATGCAGAATGTGTCTGGAGTGCTGGTAATGCTTTATTTCTTGACTCAACTGTTGATTTTATAGTAACAAAGTATACATTTACATTTCATGCATTTCTCTGTGTATTTTATAACAATGTGTTAAAATATTCATAAAAATATGTGTTACCTAGGAATATTTTCAAAAGATGTACAAGAGTTTGGTGAAGAAATTTTTAAACTTTAAAAATCTGAAAAAGTCAGAAAAATAAATAGGAACATGTTCCTAGATTTTAAAACTTGGTATCAGAGATACCACTTCTTAAAATGACCTATAAACTCAATGCAATCCCAACATCCAACAGGATTGTTCAAGCTAACTTGATAAGGTTTTCCTAAAATTTACATGGCTAAAAATAGTCAAGACCATCATAGGAAGATAAGATGTAGGGAGGGCAGAAATCTGTTCTACTAGATATAAAAGTTCATTATTAAGCTATAATAATTAAATTATCAGTGGAAATTTGATATGACAGAAGTAACATTGGCAATCAGTGGGGGAAAGGGCAACTTTTTAAATAAATAACTCTTGGACAATTGGTTAAGCAAATGAAAAGGGGAGGAAAATGGCCCCTTGTCTCCTATCATAAACTAAAATAAAATCTAGATGAATTAAGAGCTTCTATGTGAAAGGCAAAATCATAAAATATTTAAAAGGAAATCCAGAATTTTTTACTTTTTACTTTGAATCAAAAAAGAATTTTTTAAACTAGACAGAAAAAACTAAGCCAGTCACCAGCTATGCTACATAGCAAGATAATTAGCACCCTTAATGTATGAAAAATTCCCATGAATACAGAAAGACAATCAACAACAAAAAAAGGGCAAAAGATATAAATTGGCTTTTCACAGAAAAGGAAACACAAAAGATTTTCAATTTCATCAATACACAGGGAAAGCAAATAAGACTACAATGAAAGGCCATTTTCATTCACTGAAATGAAAAGACTAACTCCCAAGTGTTGGCCAGGTTATGGAGCGTAAGTAACTCATACACAAGTTGTAGGTGTGTAAAACTGTTATAATCGCTCTGAAGGAAAAGGTCTCAGAAGATACCACGCAGTATTCAAAATATTTAAAAGTAGAATGTTAATATAGAAATCAAATGAACTAATAAGTTCATACACATCAATGTGCAACTCTAGTAAAATAATCCTTAATCCTTTAAATAAACTACACAATAAAACTTAAATCTAAAGCGATGAAAGTAGCACATTCAGCAACCACTAATAATTTCCAAATCACTTTTAACAGCTGGGCTGATATAATTTTTGTTTAACATGGCTCTCACCAGCTAAATGATATCCTCACTATTTGATAAAAGGCTGAGAACTCTTCCAGTGACATCCCCCATTCAACTGATAGTCATTAATTTACTAATGTGCTGTTTGGCACCTAAAGAGAAGGGATCCACCTTCTCTGCTGATCCACCTCTTACCTCATTGGACAGGATAGTGCCATCTGGGTGCTGGCTATATGCCAAGAGCCAGTGGTAGGAGCTCACAGCTAGAGGAAAGAGAATGGGGGTTGGATGGGGATTGATGATCTGGGATAAACTGGGAACTTGTATGTGAGGTCTGTCTCATTCCACACCCAAACTGGTTCCCATATTGGCCAAACCAGAAAGAACCAATGATTGGTCAGATGCCAGTTATGATTCAGGACAAAGAAGGGGATAGCAAAGAGAATATAAACCTAGGCAAGTCTGCCAGAGCTTCTGCTGGCCCTGGGACAGAGCAGCTTGTTCAGGCCAGTGAGTGTAAACCAGTGGAGATGAAGAGGGCAGACAAACAATGATACTCCTCTCTGGAGACCAGACAAGGGAAGAGGGGGAAGAAAAGAGCAGGAGTTGTGCTATCACCTGGGGAGAGCACTCTCTTTTGGACTTAAGAATCCTGGTACAGTCACTCTCCTCACATCTCTTCAGTGCACAAGGCAGGTTACCCTCCACCACAAAGGGCTATGTCCCTAACACTTAAGCCTACCCACACTCCCAATCTTCCCAGCTGCTACCAGAGCTTAGACACCTCCCCTTGAGCAGGATGAGCCATTTCTTTGGGAAGATGAACAGAGCTCTTCTTCTGGTTGCCCAGGTTCCTCTTCCACTCAAGGGTTTACAAAGATTTCCCCAAACCTGAAATAATAGTAAATCTATAGCAATTCCTTCACCTTTGTCCTCATTGCTCAAAACTGAAATACATCACAAAGTATCATGTGTGGTTTCTGAGAAACCACATGTACTCGAACTTGGTTTTACAAGTTTCTGGAATTACCATTTACCAATTGGTATGGAAATATTTCAGTATTAATATTAACCATGGTTGTATCGGTGTGCACTGGTTCAATATCAGGCCTGCACATATAGAGTATAACAACTTCTTTACTCAGAAACATGGAACGCTAATCAGGTTTAGGAAAAAATACTCTTGTAGTAACATGTAGAGAAACTGAGAAAACAAAAACTAAGAAATTTGGGATAGTGGTTATCCTTCATGGAAAAGAAAATGGTAATTTTCTATTTAAATTGTGTGATACACTTAGATTTATTCTGTATGGTTCATAACATACACATATTTTCCACAAGAAATTTTCCTCAGGGTTGACATTCTGGGTTTACCATATCAGCTTGTGGCAAGCTCCCATTTTCTCCAACAATGCTATCACCATCGAACAAAAATGAGTAAGAAATCCTGGGAAGTCCTGAAATTGTGCTGAAATAAATATATTTATCTCGAGTTTCCCAACTGTATCTAAAGAAAGGAATGAGGCTAATTTGATGTGTCTTTTTCTTAGGATCTAGGTCAGTTGCCCATTACATTTTCTTCTAAATGTCGACAAAATTGCCCAGTACTTTTAAGACTTGTCAAACTTCCCAGAGTTTACTATTCACATTTTCTATTTTCCCACCCCTAATCTTTTGGCATCTCTTAAATTTCCAATAGTTTCTTATTCACAGTAACTATACTTGAGAATATATTTGGCCCCAGGTTTATGAGTTCATTGAAATAGGTTTGGTGTTTCTTTAATATTTTTTCATCTAAATGAATACCTTCTCACAAAGAAAATCTATCCTCTTCAACAAGTCTGGAGATCCTTTCTCTCTTGTTAATATTGTTATAAGGATGTTATCTTTCCCTAGCAAGTAGGATTTGACTTCCTTGATCTCAATTCAGATAGTTTAAAAGCCCTTCTCATTGTTTTGAGTTTTTGTTGTTGATACCATTTTCCTGCTATTTTGTATGTGTCCATACTTCCAAGCTCAGCATGGATCTCTAAATTCTAATCACAACAATTATAACCTGTTATTATTCAGGATCAACCCAGAGTTTTAGTATTTTCTAGGGTTTCTAGAAGTTAACAGTCATGGTTTCCTATTTCCCCTTTTAAAAAGCTGAGCCTTCTGAAATTAAGACTTCCTAAAATGTCAGATATGACACTACTGTGACAAACACTACCTTCCCATGCTTTGAAATGCCAGGAGGATACAGGTGCTCTCTGACCAGGAATTCAAGGAGAAGCACAGTAAATGCTGACCAGCATGTGGACAGATCAGTCTATGGTACAGTGACACTTTCTATGGATGCAGAGGATAAGATGGTGTAAAAGGAAAGTCTGTGCAACATAGCTATGGTAAAATAGAGATTAAAAGATCCAAATTATTACACTCAATTTAAAATTACTCTAAAAGAGAAACAGCTTTTCTTACCTTTAGGAAAGCTTCAAAGAAACTAAAACTAGAATAAACATTTCCAAAACTGCTTTGCTAAAAATGTCACCCAACACAGATACTTCTACTTCTGGAACTTGTCGTCTACTTTGTATCATCAGGAATTCAGCACAACAAATAACAAAATCATTACATCTCCTTAGTTCACATAGGAATAAGAGATAACACACTATACAACTTAAACTGACCATGAAAAGATTGTTTTATTCTGTGAAAATATTCTCAACAGAGAACACGATCTTAAACAAAGCATTTACCATTAAATCAACATGTGCACAAAAAGAGTAAAAATTACTGAAAAATTAAAGATTTCTTTTGGACAATTCACATGTTCAAAATTTAAGAATGATTTAAGAATGACTTAAACTGTATAAGTACAAATGTCTGTCCTATTGTAATAACCCATGTACAGGTTGCACTATTCCACGCGAAGGACCCTGCCTCCTACGGAAGCAAATCCTGCTTTGAGAAAAACAAACAGTAGCTTGAAAAGAACAGTTAGTCCTTACAAGAAAACCTTAAACTTTGCCCTCTGTGGCTGTCAGCCAAAAAAACACAAGCACTTCAGGCTTTGTACAGAGGACAAACACAGCCAGATCACATTTCCTCCTCACTGCTAACCTTTAAAATAAAAATAGCACTAGATTTTAAAACTACTTTATGTAGTCCGTCAGTACTGAATAATGTCACATTATATAAATAACCCTGTAAAGAGATTCAAAGTCTAAGCTATATAGTTTACTAGCCTCAAAGGTAATACACTATTTTATGTCAGCTGTGTAACAGGGGTGTACTTGATCTTATGAAGGCATTAACTTTCACACAATTGCCATTCAGCTTCAGTATAACTGGTAGTACGATTCAAATAACACTGGGGAAAAAATTATTAAAGCAGTCACACAGCTTCTAAAATATTGCTTAAAATCCAATAATACACAGACCATTTCATGTTCTTTCTTCCCTCAAAACAGTAACAAACAAAATTAATGAAGCTTCTGTGGTACAAATACCAACCCCCCAACCCATGCCCATCTCCCTGTTAAACACCACTAAGAAATTCGTTAAGATACAAGTCATTAACAGAATCACAAATGTGAGGCAGGACAACATGAGCAACAGGGGCACTAAGGACAATTATATTTACAAGTATAAACATACAGAAATTTCCATTTTACAAGTAAAAGTGCACATAGATCATTACAAAGTTTCACTAAATTTTATCTGGTTCAAACAAAAGCATCACTTGAAAACAGACTATCGTTGTAATAATCAAATAAGAACATGGTCACCCCAAATTAAAACACAATGGGGGGTCCATAAAACTTCTCATAAAAACACTGAGTAAAGTAAAATGGACTTGGACATGTCTTTAGCTTGATGCATAAATTTGAAGATGCACCATCAAACATGGTAGAGCTCTAAAAGCCACCTACCAAGGCTAGGTCGGCATCCACAGCAGCGCTGCCGAGTTAAAGGAGGTCGCACTGAGCTGACACATAAAGCCCTTTGTGGGATACTGTAGTGGTAGTGTTGGCAATCAACAGATTTAGGCACTCTAGTTTAAGGCAGCATTTGAATGGAAGCAGCTGACTTCTGACAACAGTCCTTTGTCTTGAGGTGGTGAGTATCTTGTGTTTATTATGCCAGGATTTCAGTGCTGACTATAGATTCTTCTTAGACTGAGGTGAAGATGTATTACATTTCAGAGTTCTTTCAACTGGGCTGTAGGCTAGAGCAGAGATGTTTTCTTTTTCTTATCATAAATACTTCAGATTCACAAACTACTTCTTCATAATGCCAAAACTGGAATGTTTGCAGTTGGGAAGTTATAGTAGGGTACACGAATACTACGATGGAAACATTAGTGCTGGAGATGTCTGACAAAGTGACTTGCACTACAAATGTAAAACAAAACAAAGACTTTGACAAGAACAAGGGATTATAAAGACATGCCTGAAAACTCTAGCCCAGTCGCTCTAGACATGCAACAGGATGTTAAGCAAGCACAGAGGTGGTGCAGGCAGACGCTGACAAATGGCAAGGGGTCTAAAAGACAATGGGTCTAAAGGCCAATTAAAACAGAGCTGGGATAGACGGTCCTGTTGGGACAGCCAAATGTAAGACAAATTTCATGACAGCTTTACGTTTTTTCTAACTTAAGTATCAGTAAAACAAATGGAAAAAAAGTTGGCCATTTTGGGCTTTTTTCCCTTTATGTGAATAATTGTGAATGAGGAATTTAAGGACTAGTATTAACAATGATTCTTTAAAACAATGTATGGAAATGATAATGAAGTTAGTAAAAAAAAAAAAAAATGTCTGCATGCATTCATGCAACTTGCTTCTCTCACTCTCTGAACCTGACAACTTAATACCCTCCCCCTAAAAGCAGCTGCATGTAACCTCCTTCAACATCTTGCCCATTTCCTCAGAAACCCTCTTCAGGAACCTGTAGTCCAGGAGGAAAAAAAAAAGAACAATTACTGAAGACCTTTGGTAAGACCAAAAGGGGTATTCAGTTTAAAGTGTCTGTCTCAAATGTCTAAAATCATTTTAATAGTCAGCTATGTGAAAACACCAGAAAAATCTGGACGTGAGCAAAATTAAGGACCAGTCTCTTAATTGCTTCTTTGCTTTACTTCCCCACATGACCAGCACTGCACAATCCTTAATTACATAGCATTTTGCAACAAATGCTTGTTAAAATTAATTGAAAAAAAAAAAAAAAAATCTTGAATTGATGATTGAGCTAAAATGAGGAAATGTCCTAAATGGTGCTACAGATAAAGTCCTACAACCCAGTTAGTCAAAAAAGGTTTTTCTTTTCAAAGTAAAAATTTGCCAGTACTTTCCTTCCATTCAAGATTTCCTCTCAGTTTATTTAGAATCTATTTTCCTATGTATAATTGCTAAATCATCACAAAAGTGGTATTTCCCAAAAGACATTTTTCAAGATGAAAAACTGTAAGTATTAATCTGGAAGGAAGACTGTACATTACTGAAAATTATTAGTATACTAGATGAAAATATTTTCAGGTCTCAAAAAAACTCCATTTTATTCACGTAGGAGCAAGACCAGGTTGATTTCTTTTACAGGTCTCTTGATTAGCCTACAACTAATATAGATTTATGCTCAAGGTGTTTGTTTTCTTCCTTTAAGAAAACAAAGCTAAGAATAGGGAGAAAACTGAAAACGACTGTATTGATTTTTTCAATTAGCCAACTATTACTTTTCTTCCTGGAAACTGCAGCTACAAAAATTCAAACTCCTAGGCCAAACCACTCTTTTGGAAGTTAGCTTTCAGAGCAGTTTTACTTATTTGAATTCACTTACAGTCACTGTGTTTTATGAAGCAAAGTGTGTGTTGGAGGAGGAGGGCTTCCTATATCTGGATTCCTGCCCAACAGATCAAATTCTATGACTTATAAGGCAGAAAAACACAAATCTTTCACAGAGACTTAAGCAGGACATAAAGCAAAAGGCTTTACACCAATAAAGCTTTACATCAATAAAGCTTCACACCAACGTCATTCAAATGGTAAAACATCATGAGAACAGTTTCTTGTGGTAGTAATATTCACATCTTTAAGATCGAGCCTACACTCAGCTCACATAGTGAACAATGTATCTTGGATGCCTTTAAGTTTTCTTGTTTTCCCACCCATGTGTTTTGTTTTATGTTATCATTCCTATGTCATACACATCACAAAACTGCCTGGTTAGTTTAGATGTAAGTTACTGCACCTTTACTGTTTTTCTCTAGGGTTACATCTATGTATGATGTGGGAACGTAGCCTTCTTCACCATTCTGTCTCCGAGCTCTTGTCCATCCATCACCTTTGTCTTCCTCAATTATGTATAGAACTTCACCTTCTTTCATTGCCAGGGTACCTTCATTATGTCCTAAATGAGAGTTTTCATAGCACAAGCATAATTAATAACTTCAAATAAAAGTTACAAATATACAAAACAACATGAAAACCTATTAGACTTCAATGTACCTGGAACCAAGAGCCCACTAACTCTCATTAGCAACAGCTCTATGATGCTTTAGTTTAACCAACACTTTCACAAACATTATGTCACTGGAAATGCACAATAACCCTGGGAAACTGGCATTGATATCACCCCCCACCCCAATGCAGCAGATGAAATATCTTAGCTACATTACGCGTGTTTTTGACAGGATACTCTTATTTCACTACTTCAATTCCTTTCCAGTTTTTTTTTTTTTTTTTAAAGATTTTACTTATTTATTTGACAGAAAAAGAGAAAAAGACAGAAAAAGGCAGCACGAGAGGGAATACAAGCAGTGGGGAGTGGAGAGGGAGAAGTAGACTTCCCACTGAGCAGGGAGCCCGATGTGGGGATCGATCCCAGCACCCCAGGGTCTTGACCTGAGCCAAACAAAGGCAGACGCTTGACAACTAAGCCACCCAGGTGCCCCTTCTTTCCCAAATTTGAGTGGCGCTGCTATCTAGAAAATTCATGAGGTATGGATCAGGAAAATATTACTGGAGGGTGGGAAGAAAAAAGAAAAGAATATAGTTTGGAGAGGGAATAGAGAAAAACCCAGGTTCAATTCCGCTGATAGTGGAGGCAGAATAGTCATAGCCACAAAACATGAACTTTCTTCGAAATCTCCTCAGACTCCGGGCTCTCCTTCTCCACTCAGGGCTCTCCTTCTTCTCCACTACCAACCACTTCCAACCAGATTAGCAGTAACAGTTTTCAATAATGAATCTTCATTTAACATATGATAAATTCTCGAGGTAACGTTAGAGCAAGAACTTAAATACTACTTTCTCAGAATGAGGAGTAACTAAAAACTTTATTCAACTTTAAAATCAATACAATGGATGGGTGGGTAAGGATCTTAAATCATATGCCACTTTATAACAAATGATTATGGAAGTGTTACTCTGCTCCTCTGTTAATTTAGGAAAAGGATTTTTCACAGTCCCAAGAGAGGGAAGGGCAACAAAAAATCTCCAAGAGAGAATCACAGTGTCCTCCTTTCCTCACAGGGACTGTTCTCCAACCATCAGAAGGGAAGGACGGCATAGTCAGAAGCAACCATATTCTCCTTCTCTCACTTGAAAATATAGCCTACAGGGTCTGAATATAATAGGGACATTCAGTTATGCCATGTGCCTTGTACCTGTCTCTCAATGATAGCAAGTTACAAGGAAGAGATTAAAGTGGCATCTGCTAGCCTTTTACTTCCTAGGTTGAGCTACATGCTCAAGCTGCTTCACCTGTGATGAGTACATGTAGTATTATTAAGGTATCTGGGGGAAATTAAATTCTGTTATCGACCAAAGTTGATAAATGAAATCTGTACTAGGATGCTGGTAACACAAGTAATTTTCTTTCAGTGTCATGTACTGAAGAAAAACCTCTATTTGTAATATAGTTAAAACAAAAATATTCATACTAATGAGCTGGGATTACAATTTGCTGACAATGAACTATACAACTAAGAACACTAAAGTGCATGATTCAATGTATGTAGACTTTAAGAAACCAGTTTTTATCAAACACAACAGAAAATTATACCATCAAAAGGGTAGATAGCTTTGCAGTGTCCAATAGCAGGCAAAGGATCGTCATCTTCAAATTCATCATCAAACTCACTGTGGTGACCATGTTGTTGAGTTGGTCCACGGACTTCTTGGTTTGCATCATCAGTGTAACTTCCCTCGGGACTATAAAACATAAAAGTATACCTCATCAAATATCACAAACATGGGAACTTTTTATGCTATCTACAAGCTGAATTCCTCAGATCAGTTCAGAGAACTAAATATCAATGACACAGTTTCAAATTAAGCCTTTATTCTCTTCAATCTTGATGATATACATAAATTGCTGGTAATACAAAATACTTCTTTGTTGACTCTCCTGAAATTAAAAAATTACAATGTTCTAGGCATATGGCATGCATTCATAAGTACGTCTCACTATCACTGGGTCTAGAGATAAAATGGGAGAATGGAGGGGACACTTGTCTTTCATCACTGCAGATTTATTACTTCCTCTTTTGGCAAAAGAACCCTAAAATTCCATAGGGGACCCATCCAGACCCATGTTCAGTTCCCAGGCTTCAGGCAGAGCTTTGTCCTGACTGCAAAGGGCCTGTCTCAGCACAGCACAGCACGTGTATGGTCAGAGTGAACAGTTCATGAAGAGGTTTATAACCCAATCAGGTAGAACAGACCCCAGAGACTTTTCTTTAGGACTGAAGAGAAGCTCCCTCTCTGCCTTCTCTACTGGACTTGAACCTGAAGAAATATGAGCCTCAAACTCTGAAAGCTCATCATATGAAGACTTCAAATGGAGCCAACATAGGAGAAGGCAGAACTCTAAGGTGGAGAGAAACAGTTCTATCATCTGAGTTGCTAGATCAAGCTCTCCCTAGAGCAAGCCAATAAAATCCCTTTTTAGTTTAAGCCAGTTTGGGTATTTATTATTTATTCTGTCCCTGAAAGCAAAAAGACTCCTAATAAAGTTAACTTCCAATTAATCATGCCAACAATGAAGTTAGTAAAACTCAGAAAATTCAAAAGAACAGGTAATCCAAAGGTATTTTTTTCTTAAAATTTTTTTAAAAAGAGAAAAGTGTTAATAATTTTGCTAAAGAATCAAATGACTGGAGCGCCTGGGTGGCTCAGAGGTTTGGGCTGCTGCCTTTGGCTCGGGTCATGATCTCAGGGTCCTGGGATCGAGCCCCGCATCGGGCTCTCTGCTCCGCGGGAAGCCTGCTTCCCTCTCTCTCTCTCTCTGCCTGCCTCTCTGCCTACTTGTGATCTCCGTCTTTCAAATAAATAAATAAAATTAAAAAAAAAAAAAAAAAAAAAAAAAGAATCAAATGACTGAATAAGGTAATGGGAATTCTGTATGAATAGAAATTAAAAGCACTTTGGAAGCCATGTTCTTAAATAACACAAACTAGAGATTATATTACTTTAATCTAGGTTTTACCTAGTAACAAAAACCAGTATATTTTTAAGTATCTCTTGAGATACTAAAGATAGGTACTCTTTCAAGAGTGATAACATAAGAAAAGAGAAGGAAGAACTAAAATTTATCAAGCACATACTATTCCCAGGTATTTTACTACGAGGTGCTTTATGTACATTATTTCATTTATTACTAATAACCCTGTATAATAGGTATTTTAATCTCTATTTTATATTTTAAGAAACAGACTCAGATTATTAAAAACAAACTTGTTCAAATTGCACTGTAATTAAGTAGTAAGCCAAGATTTTATACTAGATCTCTCAAATTCTCTCTAAAGAGAATCCTAATTTGTTGGATGTTAGTGGAGGAGTGGGAGAAGACATATACACAGCGGGGGAAATATCACAAATGGTATGAAAACATGGAAACTTAGCAAAATGCCTTTCGGAAGCTGTGATGCAAACTAACAATACAGATTTTTTTTTTTTCCTTCACAAAACTTTGAGCAATTTAATAGTTAAGTTTTTCTTTGGCATACGCCACCCAACTCCATCTAAACCCTGGAATATTCCCAGGTCAGAGGAGCCTATGCCTCCAGACTGTAGCTCCACAAATTTTCTGTTCCTATCTCTGTTTTAAGATGCATGACAATCTAATACAGATCATTAATAGGAAATTTCATATTTTTACCTGTAGCTACTGTAAAGAAACAGAAAGTCATTTAAGTTCACAAAACTAATGTTATTAAAAGCCAAACCTATTAAATCAGGGAAGAACTCTATGAATTTTAGGACAAAAAGGTGAGAAAAATTTGAGGGAAAAGAAGAAATACACATAAAATGCAAAAAGTGACCTTTCTCGTCCCTGTGTTACAAGATGATTTATGTCACTGCTATGTCTTCTGTCTCCTCTCCCACCTGTTTTGCCTTCAACTTCAGAGAGCCAAGCCTTAGGGAAAAAAAATAAGTAAAACTTAGCTCAATAAATATTTTTAAAAGTTCCCAAGTTAGTCTACATTTCAAATGTGCTTTAAGTTTTTATAATTACCTATTTCTTAAAGAAGGGAAACCTTTATTCTGGTTTGATCAATGACCAACTTTACAGGGGGTAAGAAAAGCAGGTTTAGTTTCACATAGTTTTAATTAAGAAAAACTTGAATGAGAAACTAATTCTAAAGATTATATACTATAATGATCCCTTTTAGACCATACACCCTAAAATTAAATAAAAATTTGAAGATGAAATTGTAGCAAAAACCAACCTATCATAATGAAGTTTATAAAAATGATTTTACCTTAGACAACTGCAAAACGAACCTACCTCATTCTTATGTATTTCCATTCGTAGGCGGTCAATATTATTCATGGTCTCTGCTAATTTAGGCTGCAAACTCCCTGGATCCCCCATTTGTGGATTTTTCTCATACACATCTTTCATTTTGTTGAGTGCTTCTCTGGAAATGGGAAGGAAGTCACAGAATATTCACTTCTTATGTTTCCAGGTAAACATACCTGGAATGATTCTGGTGAATCTCACATAGCCTGATCTTAAGAGTCCCATCTCTTTAAATTTAGTCAAACATTACCAGCTAAAGATAACCTGCATAAAGATGATAATATAATGTATACAGAGTAAGTAATTTATGGAGACCGTCTTATCAAATATTTGGAATAAAAAAATAGATTTCTAATTTCTTGCTTCTCATTTATAAGATTTTATACATAGTATAAATACATACTGTATATATGTTTATTGTGTGTGTGTGTGTATATATATTATGTATGTCTTTGTACATATATAGGTTAAATTAAGGCCTGGAAAAATATTTTTCAATATTCTTTTTTTTTTTTTTAAAGATTTTATTTATTTATTTATTTATTTTTATTTATTTGACAGAGAGAGATCACAGGTAGGTAGAGAGGCTGGCAGAGAGAGAGAGAGAAAAAAAAACAGGCTCCATTCTGAGCAGAGAGCCCGATGTGGGACTCGATCCCAGGACCCTGAGATCATGACCTGAGCCGAAGGCAGCGGCTTAACCCACTGAGCCACCCAGGCCACCCCAATATTCTTAAATTCGCTTCTGAAATCAAATTCATTATATCCCCATGCAGTCATACCTTCCTCAGTGTGCCTCATCTTAAATCACAGCATCTTTGTCCTCCCACTCAACTATGCTAGAAATAGGAATGCCATCTTTCACCTGTCCCTCTCCCAGTTCATTCATCTCTTCTTCATTTCTCTAATCATATCACTGCCAGTTATACCTCAATCAGCACTCTGTGACTCCCTCTAATATCTGACATTACTGACTAACACTCTAATAATCTTTTCCACCCTGATTTCTTGGAGGTTCCATTTTCTTTCCCTTCTCACCTCTACTATCTCATCTCCCTCTCTGGTTCTTCTCTATTTCTGTTCAAACTCTAAATGTATGTTACATAAAATGATAAACGTTTCTTCTCACCTCATCCTACATTCATTTTTGAAAATGTCTCTTGTTTTTGTTTTCTAGTCTTATTGAGATATAATTGACTCTTACTAACTTCAGAGGATACTCAAATCTCCAGTCTTCCTTCTTACCTAAGTTCTAGACACCCTGAACAGGTATCCTTTTTGTTGTCCACCTAGTGCCATGTTTCTTTAACTGTGTGCTCTTTGTTCATTTTTCTTTTTAAAATAAGCCCTTAAGTGTGGTGAAGTATTATCTAGTGCTTCTAAGTGCAAGGAGGCTGTGAGGTGCCTTATCGAGAAAATACATGCATGAGTTACAGTGCTACTGGGCCTGAGTTCAAGTTAGTGAATGAACAGTATATATTAAATTATGTGTCTTCAAAAAGAAACATATATAAAACAGAGTTATAATCTGGACAGTTCAGTGGGTTAAGTATCCGACTCCTGATTTCAGCTCAGGTCATGATCTCCGGGTCCTGGGATCAAGCCCTGTGTTGGACTCCATGCTCAGCCAGGAGTCTGCTTCAGATTTCCCTCTCCCTCTCCTTCTGCCCCTCCCCCCCACTCATTCTTTCTCAAATAAATAAAATCTTCAAACAAAACAAAACAAAATAAAGTTACAATTGATCAGTTGATAAAAATGTGACCAGAAGCTAACTGGAGCTTAAACCTGTACTTCACTATTCACAGTGACTTTATAGAATATAACTACTATAAATAATGAGAATTGACTACATTACAATATTTAATTTACAATTAAGTATACTATCACACCATTGTACAACTCTTAAGATCAAAACTTTAATCACTTCTACACCTGAAACTGAAGTGACACTGTGTATCAACTATACTTCAATAACAAGAAAAACAAAACAAAACACTAAATCTGGAATGAAACTGCCTGAGCTGCAAAAAAACAAAAACAAACAACCCCAAAACCTTCAATTACTTATGTTATAGTTTAAGCTCCAATTTTATCTTCAGTATAAAAGCAGATAGTAAGGTACCAATTCACTTAATAACCCTTTATTCATCATAACTATCTGTTCACGAAAACAAAACAGAACTAAAGGAAACTTTACATAAAATTGAAAAAAAATTACAGCTTCAAATCCATGAATCTGAAGCTGTAAGTAATAAGTATTATTTGTTGCAAACAAAATAATTAAAGCTTTAGGTTTTGACTGAACTCAATGTATATATCGAAGCAAAATGAAATGTATCAAAGTGTAAGAGATGGTTAGTGCTGGTGAAACGATTTTGAAAATGAATCCTCAAACTATTCTGCAATATTAGGAAAGCACAAATATAGACTACTGGCATCCAAGGGGTAAGCTGCAACCTAAGAAACTAACATTTCATTATTACCTGTGACATGGCAACCATAAAATTTTTCAAAGTTTAGGAGTCTACTTTTCCCTCAAAAGGTATTTCAATTAGAATATATGATTTTTAAACCTTCATACATCACATTTAAACACATCATTGAGAGTCAACCTCTTAAAGAATAATATGGTAGAAAAGACTTAATGGAAAATACTTTTGGTCTGATTCTTTTTGTAGCTCTCGGTTAAGTTCATCGATGCGCTGCTGCAGCTTTTTACGTCTCTGTTCTGGTGGCAGATGACTGAAATCTTCTAGTGCTGGGCCCTGAAAATCATTATAAAAGACATTTTCAGGACATTTTATTTTTTAAATATATTCACTATAAAATAAAAATACATATCAATTTTAAGTTTAATTTCAAATTAGCCCCCCAAACAACTCTTTTTAAGAAATCGTAACAGATATGTATGTTGATTAAAACAACTGTATTGAAGAAAGAGCTCAAATTCCAGTCAGTTTATAAAGTCATAAAATAGAATATGTAAAGATGTAACCAGATGAAGAAAATTGTAATGACCACTATCAGATTATTTTCAGGTCTTGGCAGTTAAAATAAATACATATGAACCTTCTTACGGCAACAACAAAAAAATGGAAACACGTAACATTTCTCACCTATACAAATTGTTTTATAGATAACAGCACATTGCCAAATCAAATATTGCAAATGTTGACTGCAAATATGAAAATTTATAGAAATAAGCAACTTACCTCATGAAGATAATCTAATTGGTGAAATATATTTTGATATTGAATAACCTTTCAATAATTACATTTATTAAGCCACTCTTTAGAACCAAAACATACCTGATTATTAAAAAACAAAAGGTAGAACTATCCCCTGTGTGAAATATAAGAAATTATTCTAATAAGGAAATATTCATTATCCTTTTGTACAACCTAGTAACAACCCTCAGTTATTCCTGAAAGAAAGTTACAATCCAAAAAGAGATGGGATCTCGTTCTTTAGGAAAGATGCTTGATGTTTGAAAATTTTTTAATGTTTTAATATTCAAGAAACTATCATTTAAGAAAAAGTACTAGTATTTAGATGTAAACTTCTGATTCAAATTATGTCTTTCTCAAGTGTTAATCATGTCACTCTTATTTGTCTTATTAGAGCTTGCTTACACAACAGAGCCAATATTAGCAACTACTGATTCCATTTACTATAAACCCATATTTACATCTTCAGTTTTTATACACTCCAAAAACTGATAACATTTTTCTTTTGGTGATTTTAGGAATATGCCAGTTCAATTTTCCAAGTATCGTTGAAATGAAATGCATCCTTGCTCTTTAGGCCACTTATGCATATAACATATGCTAAGTAGCTTTATTTCACCATCTGTAAGAATACTTCCTTGACTTTAAAAAAACTCACTTTTAGGATGGAGCCATGATCAAAGGTAACATTTAATTAATAAACAGAATCTCCAGAATTTTCCCCAAGTGGCCCATACATTATGGATATTTAACAAGCTTGCCTTTAAAAAGGCAGAGTATCTTGTCTGAGTAATTTTTGTTCTTTAATCTACCAGGTAGCAGAAAAAAGAATCTGTCAATCAACTAAATCTGACCTAACTAAATGAATGGGAGAATTCTTAAAGAAGGTGCCTTTAAATTTAGTGGTCAATTATTAATGTAAACT
Source organism: Mustela nivalis (assembly GCF_964662115.1). Classification (NCBI taxonomy): domain Eukaryota; kingdom Metazoa; phylum Chordata; class Mammalia; order Carnivora; family Mustelidae; genus Mustela; species Mustela nivalis. The sequence continues at coordinate 77,133,197 of NC_139029.1, read as the reverse complement.
GTCAGATTTAACCTAATTTCAGGTACAGGTTTTGAAAACTATTACATATGTGCCAAAGATAAAACTTCATTATCTATATTTGCAAAATATTTCTTAAAAATTCTGAAAAGCTACTTAATGAAGAAATATAATTCAGTGTGGTTTTTGTGTAGTATTACAATAAACTCATAATTACCATAAGTAAACCTTCCAGATTTCTACTTACCCCTAATTAAACCTTGTTCTCAAATTTATTACACAATGGATACTTGGGCATTTCTGATATCTCATTTTGACACTATAACCTGTTCTTTTACAGAATATGAGAACTAAACATGCTACTTCCTATAGATATAAAGACCTCTGAGGCATTTTACAACTCTTCCTACTACAAGGGAATTAATTTCTAAAAGGACAGACTACCAGTCTGAAATTAAGTGGTTTGAAAGAGAGTGGTCTATTTTCCAAAAATAAGAAACTATGCAAGCAAAGATTTGGGGGTTAGGTCTTCACAATGTAGTTCCATTAATGTGTCTGAAATGTATAAAGGACCATCACACACATACACTACACACACACACACACACACACACAAAATTTTGGTTATGTGTGCTTTTATTCCCATTCAGTAGTACAGAAGAAGAAAGCACGGACTCTCTAATGAAATTAGTAGGAAATTTTCTTTCTTACTGTTTTGAAAATCTAATGATTCTTAAGATAAACTAGAAATAAAAATTTATACAATTTTAAAAGATGTTAAGAAAAATTATTTTTAATTTTCCATCTGTAAAAATATGAACTTTTGTTCTACCACATAACTTTAAAATAATGATTAATTATAATTTTACGCTCCGTTAACATGACAAGGACTCCACTCAGTAACATTTAAGAACGTAATGGGTTGATTACAGTTAATCACATTATTTAATTTTATGACATCAAGAGATACTGGCATATATTGGACTATGGAATGAATTATAAAAAAAAAAAAAAGACGCATACAAGGTGAAAATGTGCGGTTGTACCTTACCACTTATTTTCAATTAAAAAAAAAAAAAGTTTTGAAATTATTTAATGTTGGCACAGTATATAGATCAGCACATAAGGCTTACCATCTTCACCGACCACTGAATAGTTCAATGGAAAACAGAAAGAAATGGTAAATTATTCACATGAAATCATAATACAGAAGATGCAGTAACTTATACTTTTTTTTTTACAGTATTAAAATAAATCATGAACATTTCACAATCCAAACAATTATGCCAGAAAAACAATTTTAAAGCACATGTTGGGGAAAGTAAATTACTTGCAAAATAAAAAATACACTGATGATAATGGGCAGATATTTTCTAAATGCAACTAAAACCCAAAACAGAAATCATTTGATTAGTAATCATTTATTTTCTTCTTTAAAAGATAATCTTTTCTATAAGTAGATTCACTTATATAGCTCTTTATTCTCAAAATACTAATATCTGAAGAGCTAAATATAAAGATCTACTATTGGCCATTTAAAAGAAATCTTATATGAAGTATTAAAAAAAGAAAGGCTCTTCCCAATGCATTAAACAAAATACCATCACAGGATTTTTATAGTTCAAAATAAATTTCAAATAAATTCCAAATTTAGTTCAAATAAAATTCAAAATTTTGAATTTAAATATGTCAAGGGTAGATAAGGGTAATATTTCTACTTTAGTTTTAAGGGTTTTTTTAAAGAAAATTATATTATCAAAATAGTAACTGAGTCACCCAGACTCAAGTTTCCCATACATATTTCCTAATAGACACAACTATATGGGGTAAATGTTTCTTTGAAGATCAAGTTTCTATTTTTCAAATTTTATTCTGAAATCCGTATGTTCAATAAGCAGCACTAAAAATATAATGGCAATTTTTAGAAAACTGGATACAATTTCTCAAAATATGAAATGACATAGCCAGAATGCTCTCATACAGTATATATACCACTAATGTGTCTGTGTGTGTGTGTGTGTGTGTGTGTGTGTGTACACACACACACACACACACACACACGCCACATTATGTGGGTTAGCAACTGGCATTGCATCTATCAAGCACTCCCAGTAAACACGTGTGCACACATGTGCACGCTAACGCACGCACACACATACACACACACACACCCCTTGTGACCCATAATACGCAATACAGCTTTAAAAAATTAATTTTCACATTCAATGTGTTTGGTTCACAACCTCTGAAATTTATTTTTCCCTATTTTCTAAATCATCATGTTTTAGAAAACGTGGGGGATGTCAGGTAGAATTTCAAATAAAAAAAGCTGAATATTAATAAATAACTGACAAAAATATCTACCCCTTATCTCCAATGAATTAGCTATATATACTGATGGTTATGATGATAAGAAAGATGACATTTATTATTCATTATCTTTCCAAATTAAGCTTAACATTCTTTAGACTGTCAGTAGTTTCAGGGAACAAAACCACAACTTATTTTGGTATCACAAAATTCCTGATAAAAAGATTAAAAGGATTAAATTTTAAAAAGATATTCACAATCTTTAATTTTATTAATACAAAATTATACAGAACACAAGAAGCAAATATGTTAAGTATTTTAATTTATCTGTTATAATTTTCCCCAGCTAAATTTAAGTGAAATAAAATTATTTTTCCAGTTTCTATAGTAGTATGTTTTAAAGAAAATATTAAGATGATTATAACTGAAGTATCAAATGCTTCAGTTTTAGGTTAATCTAGTTTCTTATCAATTAGAAGATTAATTTATAGTTCAATAATCTTAGATTTGGAGATACAAAATACAAGTTCTTTGTAAAAATATTAGAAATACATCAAAATATTTTTTAAGTGATTCATGTTCAATGCATAAATACCCTCTTACTCTCATAAACAATTATCATGTACCTATAACTAGAAAATTTCATAAATCCCCATACCTTAATAAATACACAAAGGAACTAAAAAGGAAATCAGGCTATTATAATTATTATATGTATTTCATTTAAAGATAGGGAAATCCTGATAACTATATTCTGAATAAATAAAAGCATACAAATATGACTTTAGGTTTTTCAGATCATGAATAATTTAGATAGAAAACATGGACTTACTATTGCTAGATAAATCTTCCCCTCCAAAAAAGGATTACACAGAAATCTCAAATAGTTACAGAGTAAAATTATTTGTTTCTATATGAAGTAGTTAATTTTATGTGTGCACCAAAGTAATGGTCCACCTAACCACTAATGGTTAGGTCTTGATGTCACAGAAGGAAATTATACACCACCAGCCCTCAGAAAAGGTCTATTGGTCAAAAACATCAGTCCAATGAAACATTTCTCATACCCTTAAAAATATTAGGAACTACACAACTAGGTTTAATTTAAAAAAAAAAAAAAGAAAGAAAGAAAGAAAGAAAAGAAGAAAAAGAAATTATAATTTTTTAGGAAAGCCAAAAGGAGGTATTTAGGAAAAACAATGTAGCAAACATAATTCAAAACAAGAGTTTCTGATTTGAACGGTCCAACTCTTCTGCTTTAAGAAATCTTAAGACTTACTTTGTAAGCTTAATGGACTGACATGTAAATCTGGCTTTTTAAAGCTTCTCTTCTTTTTCAATTTTTCTCATTGGGAAAATTCTTCAGTGGCAGAAAAATATTCTACAAGTTAATTTTGAAATAGAATCTGATAAACTACCAAATACCAAAATGAAAAATTTCTCAATAATAATAAACTTTGTTTTCTGCTCTATCCTCTAATCCCCTAGAGTTAATTTATCTGCCATATTTTCTACCTTCCATGTTGCTTTTCCCTTGGTTTGAAAACTAATAATAAGAGGAGGAAGATTTTGGCCTTCTGGAACTGGCCCCCGCCAGAACAATGTACTAATATTTAAAATTAAAGCAGTAAGCGTAAATAAGACAAATAATGACTAAGCAGATACTTTTAAGTTCTACAGCTTATAAAATTCTACCTTAAAAATGAAGATGTCACATATTTAAACTTCTTTCTCTAGAGCTCAGTTTTAACTTCCTAAACTTTTCCACAGAACTATATTTATTTCCTATTTCTATAACTATACAGTATAGATTACTGTAACTGGGTCTGATAGACTTGGTGTATACAAAGCTATAGCTATAAATAGTAATTTTGCAAGATTTATGTAACAGAATTTAATTAAGTCTAAATCATCATAGAGAATAAAGATGGGAATTCTACCCGCATAACTCAATCAACAGAAATCCCAAGTATGATGTCTTAAAAGTCCTTCAAAGAAGTGTTAAGGGCTTTTAAAAATGAATACAGGTACCTATACTGCTTGTAAGTATAATACAGACTCATTCCTAGAGACTTTTCAGAAAGTCGTTAATTACCTATATCATTCACACACAGAATAAGGTAAGATAGATGTAAAAATATTCATGACATTACAGGAAAAAAGGAAGTCCAAAAAGGGACACCATACACTAGAACACATCTGCTGCATTACTGACAATCACTTCAGTTTGTCATATTGTTTTAATGAAAATGCAGAGAATAATGTAATCCTTCCCTAAACAAATATATCTTGCTCTGCATATGGCCCAAAGAGAAACTCAACTAAGGCAATTTGTAGAAAAGACTATAAAATGTATTAAAACCAGACAGGCTAGACAGAGAAGGAAAGAGAAGACACAAAAACAAAGAAGGAAGACAGAGAGAAAGGGAGGAGAAAAGACAGTGGGGGGAGAGTGGGCAGCAAAAACAAGAGCCCAACTATAGTTTATCACCACTAATGATTAGATTTCTTATGGCACTGATAGACTCAAGAGTTCTCACCTGTGGGCTTTCAAACCTATGTTTTTCATATGTCCAAACAAATGCTTAAATTTCATAAACATATCTAAATTGTGAGCTATGAACATTATAAACACAACCTTAAAATCAAACATAAAATAAGAGAAATTAGCTTCACTGACATAATGGAGTAACACTAATATTTATCACTTGTATAACAGCTGTTGCTAAAAAAATAGTTTAGGGGCGCCTGGGTGGCTCAGTGGGTTAAAGCCTCTGCCTCGGGCTCAGGTCATGGTCTCAAGCCCCACATCAGGCTCTCTGCTCAGCGGGGAGCCTGCTTCCCGCCCCCTCCCTCTACCTGACTTTCTGCCTACTTGTGGTCTCTCTGTGTTAAATAAATAAATAAAATCTTAAATAAATAAATAAGATTTTAAAGATGAATAAAAAATAGTTTAATATTGCATTTTACTATTCTAAAATTTTTCACTTACAGAGAATATCTTCAGTTTTAAGTAAACATCAAAGGCTGGCCAATTTTTTTTTTTAAAGGAAAAATCCTGATAAAAAGTACTTTTGGTTTCGTCCAAGAACACAAATTCCACATAAACATTACTCAACATCTAGTATTTTATAGGCTTTTTAATTTACAAAATACTTACTAATGTATTATCTTACTTTGATGTACAATACTAATATTTAACATGCCTTTCCTTAATTAAGTACTGGAAACTGTTTTTATACTTCTAAAGGTAGGGCAATTAAAATCGAACGTGATTTTTTTATTGTCAACAAAATATAAATTGGCAGAAGTCATTATTAGTGACAAATTATTGCATGAGTAACTCCAGTGACAAATTACTGAAAGTCTTAAAAATGTAAATACATTACAAGACAATGGTGGACATATGATTTCACATAAACAAAAAATAGCTAATATGATTGTACCCAGCACCCTCTTTATAATACCATTCTTTTATGGTTGAGCATTTCAAATGTTATAAAGAGGAGTTGTTTTTAACTTGAGGGTAGCTATACTTAATTCTGTGGTGTTTTTAAACTGCATATTTACAGGAGAGAGCCTTATAATGAGGGTGGAGAGTATTAAAAGCCACACTACACACACAATAGGCCATCATGCATTTTAACCCATTATTAAACTTACCCCTCTTTTGAGGCTTCTGAAAGAAGGAATTCTGGGCTTCCCTGTTTTTATTTCATTCATACAATAATGCACGGGCTCAATGGAGAATGTGAGAAACTGGGACCCATTAGGAGTACTGGATGTGAATAAACTAGTAGGGGTTAAGGGTGGGGACTGTGGCTAATATGGAAATAAAGAAAGGAATCAATAAGCCAAATGTGCATAGTTTTTTCCTAAATGAAAATTCTATTTTTGGCAACATACTTTTCACAAAATAAATCTCAAAGTTTTCTATAAAAATAAGAGAATTAACATAGTTTTGCCAAAACTGTCATTTTAAAAAGTCAAATTTACTTTAAAAAATGTACCATTTCATTTGATCACTTTTTACAAGCTGACATTAAAAATATAGAGTACACAAATTATAATGTTAGAGCAATATGACCTACATAAAAAAATTCTCTTCTGGTTTCTAGAATATTAGCACTACCTAATTGGTTATACTTATCCTGTACTTGTCAGAGATAAAGGTGGCAGCTACAGGTAGAGTTACCTAGATAGGTAATGTTTATTAAAATATTAAAATTGCAACTATTATCACAAATAGGCAAATTTCATTACATTTGTGGTTTTTCTCTCAGACTGTTTCTATTTCATCCTCATTACAACTCATTAAAAAAAAATCAGTAGTCCTTATTTTTCTAAGCTCCATCTACTTTGATTTGACTTTTTAAAAAGTCTCACCTCTCAACTTCTCACCTGGAAAATATTATTAAAAGCATGAATAATGATTGAATTAATTCTAAGTGCATTTCTAAAGATATTTATAGGTATATTATAATTTGAGTTATATTTATGCACATTCTTATGTCAAGAGCAGAAAAATGAATTACAATCATGTGTACTTTAGAAGAGCATATCTGATTAAAAGTACATATCTATTCTCAAACTAGATAGACACCGTTATAAACACTAAATTGGTAAGATTAAGCACTCATCTAGCACTCATCTGTTGAGCTAGACTTATCTAACATATACAACACATCAAAAAATGGATTCCAACAAGAAGAGTGAGGATCTCTTAGTAAACTAGAGACTTTTTAACCTCCAATAACCACAAACATTGAGCCCTTCCCATTAAATATTTACCTGAATGATAAAAATAACTATTAGTATAATCTATAAAACCTAACGTGACATTTATTTTTGCTATGGTCACCCATTCATTCTAACAGAGAAATTGCAATTTTAGTGGTCTTACAGTTAGATCATAAAGACTCCTTAGAAATTCTGACTGAAACTATAAACAAGTGAAATTTCAAAAGCATATAACTCATGAGATATTAACTATTTAATACTTTTACTTATCAAGTGATGTTCAATTGTTAAATCCAGAAATAATTTTTACTATTTAAGATACAAATCTGTTTCTAGTAAGTAAAAAGTTAACTGAATCATTCAAATAAAAATGCTTATTCTCTATTAATAGTAAGTCATTATCCAATCAACACCTACATTGATTTAAATGACACACTAAAATAAAATTATTAGCATAGAAGAATTTTAGGACTTTTACCTTTGGCTTCTTTCCAAAGAGCCACAACTTGCCCTTGGCCTTTCCTACTGTGGTTTTGGCATCCATCTTCCCACTTTCTTGTTTGGATGCACTGATAGTCCCATCAGAAATGGTTCTATAAATATGCTGACTGTAATCTTCAAATGGAAAGTCTCCTGGAGGTTCAAATCCAGACTTGAAGGAGTCTACTACCATTTGAGAGTCCTACACATATGAAACATGTTTTTAAAACCATTTCATTTATCTTTAATACCATCAGCTTTCAAAACTTTACTCAAGAAAACAACAAATAAAAATTTAAAGGGAAGAATTTTATAGGTATCATTAAAGGTTTAAAGTGAATAATTTGTTCCTGTGGATTAGTAATAAACCTTAAATATTTTAACCCCAATAAAAATACTAATTTATAATCACGTTAACACTTTATAAATTTGTAAATGAACATTTTTATTTCATAACTTCAACCCACTGAAATTCATCTGAGGACAAGTTAGTTGATAAGAAAGATCTGACAGAAGGAATACAGGAAGAGGTTCTACTCAAGTAGAAATTCTAAAAAGTTTCAAAGAAAAAGGCCTCTAACTGCAAAAGAGAGTAAGAGACAAGTAGAAAGGCTTTCATTCATCCAAATGGGAAAGGATAAAAAAAGTATCTTAAAGACATGTTAACTTAGCAACAGAGAAAGATCTCACAAAAAGTATTAAATACAAAAAGCAACTTTAAAAAATACAAAGTTTAGTATAATTTCCCTAAAACTTTAAACCTCACATAACTACTATATATGGTCTTTGGACAAACCTACCAGGATCCCAACGTTCTACTGACACCTTAAGCTCATTATTTTCAAGCAGAATACTTTATCTCTAGGAACTCCTCCAGACCGGACCCCTAACCACTACTCTTTTGTGGCCTATTTCTGTTAATTGTGCATTTCACCTGTCATTTAGTCAAATGTTATTCATAAACCACACTTCAGTTTTGTCATTAATGCTACCCCTACCAATATGAGAAAGGAGAAGGGACTTAACTATATTTGTATTCTTGTATCCAGCCATACTGACATGTAAACGTAATCTCTGAATTCCCAATTAAAGAAACCAAAACTTCTTTTATTTTTGTTTAGTTTATTAATTTATTTTGGAGAGGGGAGGGGGAAAGCAAGCAAATGGAGGGAGAGGCAAAGGAAGCATCTTCAAGCACAATCCCCACTGAGCACTGGGATGGGGGGTGGCTGAGGGAACCCCCATGGGGCTTGATCCCAGGACCCCAATCTCATGACCTGAGCCCTGAAACGAAACCAACAGTCTGCCACTTAAACAACTGACCCACCCAGGCACCCCCAAAATCCTTTTATTTTTAATTTTTAAAAGATTATTTATTTATTTATTTGACAGAGAAAGAGAGAGAGAGAGAGATCACAAGTAGGCGGGGGTGGGGGGAGCAGGCTCCCTGCTGAGAAGACAGAACGATGCAGGGCTCAATCCCAGGACCCCAAGATCATAACCTGAGCCAAAGGCAGAGGCTTAACCCACTGAGCCACCCAGGTGCCCCAAAAATCCTTTTATTTTTACAATTTAAATTAGAATTCTATGGGTTACAGGAAGGATGCTAATTAACATAATACCAATTTGCTATGAAGACTAAAATATGTGGTACATATTTGGTAACCCCCAAACACTGGTTCTCTTCTCTTACTCTTTCCTCATAATCTGTTTTTGCCAACCATCCTTTCTGGTCACCCAATCAACATTTACTGAGAAATGACCAGGTACAAGAGTCTTGCTAGACCTTCATCAAGATAGAATGTGACTGGATATACTTCCTCAAGGGGAGCAGGGCTATGCTGTTCTACTTATTAAAGCCCTCCGCCCTTTTCCCCATGGGCCATTACTTCATACATTACCCATGCTTCAGGTGTCAACTCTTATATTAAAAGCAATTCCTACAATAGCTCCACATCTATTTCTTTCTCTTAATTTTCACTAGAGTAAGAATATAATACAGTTTGTAACCTACAGTTCACAGGTTGCATTATACTCTTAGAGTAGACTTAGTGAGTGGAGGAGAAGGATTAGAACTCTTTCCTTTCAGAACTAGAATTTTAGTGTTTAGAATGGTCTAAATAGTGTTTAGAATACAATTTAGAATCAGGTACTCATCAATTACTTTGCCCCTTTCCTAATTCATTTCACCATCACCAGCTGCATACCTAAACCAAATACACTTATTCAAATATAATCATATAGCACTTACTCTTCTTTCATCAACTGATTTTGCGGCGAGAATCATTCCTTCCAAACATTTTGAAATGATAGGAATAACTTTGCGTTCTGAGTCTGCAAATCCTCTGTAACACTCACTGAGTTTAATAGTCCTTCGTTCATCCATTTCTTGTAGTTGCTAATAATCAAAAATTTTTTTAAAAAGGGAATACTGAATTTTCTTTTCATGCTGAAGTAAACCCCACCTACAAATTAAGGATTCTACAGTAATAGTTACATTGTTGTTAATACTTTTTGCAGTGCTACAAACTTAAAATACTTAAAACTTGAGAACTGTTCTGTAACAAAAGAAAAAAAAAATATCCAGCTTTTAGCACATCTTAAAACCAGGTGACACTGGTTTTCAAGTATTCTAAAGGCACCCACTAACAGGCTACCAGCTCCCTACCTCTTACCACCTCCACCTTTCATTCTTCAGTCAGAGCAGCTGTGTATGTGTCCAGGGAAAGTTGCACTTGAAAAAAAGAATTCTGATGCTCTCCCCACCCCCCTTTTAAGCAACTGACCTATAACATATATAAATCTGAGATTTCTAAGCCCTTTAGTTAGTTCAGACTACTTCCCTAAGATCTGGCTGGACTAAGGATCCAGAGTTGACTGAATACCAACAGGTACTCAGACCTACCGGTAAGTCTACTGCTCAGAGTGACTGTCAAAGGATTGGGGACACAAGATGAAAAACAGGAAGCCATATGGTGAAAATGGTATATACAGTGGAATTCCCACAGTTCAAAAATTCACTGGCACATGACACCAAAAATTATGCTGTGATAAGTGAAGCCAATAAATTAACGGCATTTCTGACATTTAAAATCTGCCAGTGCTACAAAGCCTTTCTTTCTCCTAGAAAGCAGCTACACTGCTCAAATCCCCAAACTCACATAGCCTTCATACCAGTTTTTCCTCTCTAATTACTTCCCGAAACCTGTGGGTTTATTTTGACACTCACATTTTCACAAAAGGAACTGCTCCCAGCATTACAAAATGGCAAGACTGCTCCATAGCAAGGTCTAAATAAAAGGATCAGCCCAAAACACAGAAAGTGGTTGATCTCCAAGTTATGGTCTCCCCAGAACATGAAGGCTTAGCTGAAGAGCCTAGAAAAGCACCCAGAGAGAGGACTGGCAGGCTAGATACTCTGGATTAAATGACTGGAATATGATATCCACTCTAGCCCACTACCTCTAACTATGCTCCCTTTGTACTGCTAATTTGGTTAGAAAGAAAAAGAAAATATATTTGGGCTCACAACTCTTTCCATATAAGCTCTGCTTTCCCACATTACTTTCAACACCATTTCACTTAATCCCTGTTCTCTAAATTCTTGTCTTTTGTAATAAGCAGTAACATAACTTAGCCCTCACAGAAATTCTGGGTTTTTATCTCAGGCTGTTTGGCAACTGTTTATCATCAAATGATAATGGATGAAATTTGTAAGCAAACTTATGGCCTGAATTACATTTATGATCTGGCAGCTAGGAAGACAAGCAGGCAAAAACTGGGATAGCAAATCCACTTCATAAGATTTATTTCTGCCACATGGAATAATGCCAGAGATTCAGGTATAGTGTCAAAAAGCTACATCCCAATTCTTGTCAAGCAGATTACAATGTACAATCCAGTGAATTCTTCCCTATGTCCTAATGCTCAGTGATATGGTATTAAACTTTATCTAGAAAATGTCATTGTTTTAGTGGACTGTTTATTACACTAATCATAAATCTATAGGAAAATTTGTGATTTCAAAGTTAGGAAAAATTTACTTTGCCAATCTATAATCATAAAGGAAATTCGTATCACTAATCCTGATGACTAAAAAATATAGAAACATTCTGGCTTATTCCTGAAATTTAAGTTTCACTTCTGAAGGACAGCTCTTCCAACGGTAAAACCACATTAATTTCATAAATCTAAACTTTACCTTGTAAATCTGAGGAATCACTACGTAGAAATGTTTGTGTTGTTCTCCATTAAAGTTCTGTAACTGTGCCGCATATTCATTTTTATTTTCATCAGCCATATGTGTACGCAGATTCAACTGCTGTTTGGCCTAGAGACAAATTGGTCCAAATCATTACCAACAAAAATAATGAAAAAAATCATACCTAATTTGCTTTTCTAAAAATTATACCAAAACTAGACTTTTTCTAATTATTAGTCTCATTTAAAATTTAAAGAGATGCTTGCAGATCGTCTGGCCAGAGCACTATCCTTTGCAACATCCCCCTTCTCTTACTGCAAAAGAGTCCGCCCTCTTGAAATAATCTGTTCAAATGAAGTTTCTCCTTACCAAATCCAGATTTTTTAAAATTAAATAAATGACAACATTATGGCCTGACTTAAAACAGGATGCTCTTAATCAGAAGGGAAAAACAGTACAGAAATATTTTAGACAATTAAAGTCAGTAGTGAAATATGCCTTCAAACATAATCCACTTATATCCAACTAGAACCACAGTGGAATCAAATAATGATAAAATGTTAATTTTGGATAAAGTAATACTTGACAACGATTTCCATCTCTATAAAAAACCAGAGGTACTTTAAGGATTATTTAGAATACAGTTGTATTCATCTCAAGCTCTTATAGAAGTATTTTTTGAATGAGTCAGGTTAGCATCATCTATATTGTTAAGAATGTTAGAATACAAACTTAACATAAAATCATTAATTCCAGATTTAATGAAAGGGAATCTAAATAAATTTCTCAACTGTTCTAAAGTAGTAAGAAAAAACTAAGTAGGAATTCAACTCAATTTTTTAGTGTTTCAAGGAATAAATCATGTTATACTACAGTATTCTGGAAATGGTAAAGCACATTGTGAATAAACTTCATTACTTTAATTCCATTTTCTGCAAATGGGAGTCTCTAGCCTTCTAACAGCAGGTCCATAAGTTATTCGGAATTCAGAAACAAACTGACCTATGGAAATACATGCTAGCCAAGACACCAAATTAGCCCACAAAAATGCATTTAATCCACAGGGTACTTGAAGATTACAATACTTAAGTACTATGGAAACGAAACAGCAAGCCCAAAGTATTTCCACAGAAAAATACATTTGAAGTTCCAATGTGAGACCTTTAGTACACATTGCATTTATTTCTTCTCCCTTTCTCCCTGCTCCCACAAACTATGATGGAATACAGTATTCCAAATTATTCCCTACTCACAATGGTTCCATCAGGAGAAACCATTTCTGTTCTAAAGTCACTAGCTGTGATTGCCAAAGCATGGGGCAAAGGTTCCAGCAAGGTATGTGGGAGTATAACAATAGAAAGCTAATACCAACTGAAGCTTCCTCTGACATACAGTGGGCTTCATACTAATTGCCTTCTCTCTTTTATTTTTTAATATTGCATTAAAAATCCTTTAAATTTTTAATTGTGGTATAATACCACAATATTTTATTGTGGTATAATACCACAATACATGTAACATAAAACTGACCATCTTAGTCATTTCTAAGTGCACAGTTCAGGAGTGTTATGGTAAACTCATGCTATATTATTGCTTTAGGAAAATCAGTAAGTAGCTTGCTCCCTCTTCACTTTTTTTTTTTTTTTTTAACTTTTATCAATAGTTGCTCAATTGAAACTATGATCCCTTCCCTCCTTGGTCATTTACAATAGAATTCCTCTACTCCATAGTTTTTAAAGCAAATACTCAAAGTTTTCTAAACCTCTAATAAGTAAGGGAACTGCAAACAAATGAACATGAAAAAGGAAATTATGAACATGAAAATAAGTTAGGTCAAACTATTAAACATTTTATATCTGGATTTCAAAATACCTAATTGTTACTAAAGATCTCTTTACAGACAAAATGAAAAAAAAGTTAAATGAGAGTCCAGTTAAAGAGTTCCTTAACTTGTCTACTACATAAACTATGTATTCAAACAATGTTTAGTCAAAGGAGTTTTTAAGGAACCAGTGACAACAAGAAAGGATGAATCCCATGTATTAAACAGTGCTGTTTCCAACTGTTGTGGTCCATATCATATGCATGACATGATGCTGGAAGGAAATGAATATATGGATGATCAAAATCAGGATCCAAAAATCTTCACAGAAGAGCTGTGTCTAATAACTGACACAGATGTACATATGCATTTAAAATACCAACAGCACAAGTTCTGAAACATGTTTGCATACCACACTACATATGAAAAAACATTGGGTTAACCATAAACTCAATGGGAGTCCATCCAAACAAGTGGTCAATATATATTTAGGCCATGATTAACATAAATTTGGTGTTCAAAACAAGGGAGGCAATCAAACTCAGAACCAGTAAGACCATACCTGTATTATTATATCCAATCAGAAGTAACATAATTTATGTGGGATATTAACAAATTAACAGGTATCCAAAGGAAAATAGTTAACTTGAAAGTATTTCCTACATAGAATAAAAGAAACATGATGGTTTATCTAAGGGTAGAAAATAAGCTACAAATATCTAAAGAGCTATTAGGAGGAAAATACAGATTTGATATGTTTCTGGTATCTCAAAGAAATTTAAACAGAGTAATGAGTGGGATCAATATAAGGAAATGCTAATGCCGGCGGGGGGTGGGGTGGGGAGAACTGCCTTAAGACTGTGTATTTCCAACAAGATGGAACTTAATATCATTAGAGGTTTAAAGTCATTAAAAATCAAGGAGAAGGGGCACCTGGGTGGCTCAGTGGGTTAAGCCTCTGCCTTTGGCTCAGGTCATGATCTCAGGGTTCTGGAATCAAGCCCCGAGTGGGGCTCTCTGCTCCGCAAGGAGCCTGCTTCCCCCTCTCTCTCTGCCTGCCTCGCTACCTGCTTGTGATCTATCAAATAAATAAATAAAATCTAAAAACAAAAACAAAAAACCAGGCAGAAAAAATAAAAAGCCTCACAAGCTATACTAGAAGGCCTTTAAGGTAATTGTAAAATCTGGATTTTATTCAATTTTGTAGCTTTAAAGTAGTAAAGAAAACGGAAATAAATCACTACTCCCTTCCTTACTTTTTTCTTGTTCTAATCTTATAGAGAATTATAAAATCCTAAGTTGAAAATATACAATGGTGTATTTATATATTTGGTATATATATTGGTATATACTCCACAAAAATGTGGAGTAAGGTTCAAAATTCCAACACTTCAGCTCCATCACTAAGTCAAATGTTCTAAGAAAAAGAGCATATAGCAGGAGAGAAGGAAAACCTAAGCAGCCTAAGTTACAGGGCTGATCGTACAAACAGTTAATGTTACAGAACATCTGACCCAGGTCAGTTAGTGACAAGAGTTCAGTTTCCCAAAATGAATGAATGAATGAATGAATGAAACAAACAAACAAACACACACACACATAAACAGCTAACATCACATACCTCTGACACTTTGATCTTGTTTTGCCTTGTGTCAAGTTGGGGAACCACACTACCCAACTCCCATTTGCACACCCCATCAACTTACCTTAGACTTTTTTTAAAATATATTTGTCAGAGAGCGTGAGCACAAGCAGGGGGAGAGGCAGGCAGAGCACACAAAGGGAGAAGCAGTTTCCCCTGCTGAGCAGCAAGCCCAGGGCCCAGGACCCTGGAATCGTGACCTGAGCTGAAGGCAGTCACTTAACCAAATGAGCCACCCTGGCATCCCTTACCTTAGACTTTCTATTGTTTTGGAAGAATAGAAACTCATTCTCAATTGCAACCATTTCTTTCTTATGCATTCTGAATGCAGTTAAGACATTAGAATAAAATAAAGTAACACATATTAATTACTTTTTCAGACTAACTTGTAATATGGAAGTACACAAATATTTGTATATTTTAGGTTTGGACATAATTTTTTTCTTGGGAAAACTACCAATACAAACATTATAACTATTTTCCATATGTAAATAATGATATTTTGATACCGAAGTCAGTTTGGATTATTTCTTACCTTTTCAACATCTGCCTTGGTTGCATTAGTATCATTATCCAATCTTTCGTAACTCTGCTGTGCCTTTTCCGCCTCTCTACATTCTCTTTCAAATTTCTTTTTACTCTGTTTAAAAAATTAAAATATCACACTGAGATACAGAATTATCTCATTAAAAAAATAAAATGCTGCAACTGTACATTGTATAGAATTACATACTAAAAATAAAATTTTTCTAAATTAGAAAAGAAATGTTAGCATTATAATCAATCCATATGACCTAAATATCAGACATAGACTGTGAAGGAAAAAAAAATCACAGCCATGACTGAGTTAATATATATAATATACTTCATCATCTGCCAATAAGAAAAAAATCACACGTATTTTATAATTTTTTATTATAAGCTCACCTTCAGGAGGACTTTTTGGTTTGTTTGATGTTTTGTGTTTGGTTTTGCAGGTTTGTTTAGCTGGTTGGTTTTGGTGTTTGCTTTTCATTTTTTGTGGTGGAATGTGGAAATGTCCTCCCTCCAAAGTGGCTTCAATTTGTTTCTTCAGGGTGTCCCAGGAATACCATTAGCCCAGAACCAGGCCTTTGAAATTTTCACTTAATTCAAATGACTATGACTTTGTAAAAGCTATTCACAACAGAGCTGTGTGATATGGACCATATTTCCTTTCCGGCATACTTCCTTTTTTTTACTCCTGGACTTAGTTTTTTATCTTTGCTTAGTTTTCAACATATTTTTTTCTAATTCCACCGTAGTGTGCACAGTTCTTTAAAAATCTCCTCAGTTAATTCAAACATATTCAGAATTCTATCCATTTTATTTTCTTAAAGATTTTATTTATTTATTTGACAGACAAAGATCACAGGCAGGCAGAGAGGCAGGCTCCCTGCTGAGCAGAGAGCCCGATGCAGGACTCGATCCCAGAACCCTGGGATCATGACCTGAGCCGAAGGCAGCGGCTTAACCCACTGAGCCACCCAGGAGCCCTTCATTTTATTTTCTTAGTGAAATCTCTTCCAAAGGCCTTGATCTACTGAAATTTGGACTACTTAGCCAAACTAGACCTATTGCATAGCTGCTTCCTTAAAAATTCCTTCACCATCATTGCCGATTCCTTTCACCTCCCCTTTTGACAATTCTACACCTTCCCCATTCCTGGTTCCTTATTTTGCTAGAATACATTCAGCAACAGCTTCCTAAAGGATCTGCAGGAGGTAATTTTCATTATTTTCATTTTCATCGTTTTCATTTCA
The DNA here is from genome assembly GCF_964662115.1 of Mustela nivalis. Taxonomy (NCBI): domain Eukaryota; kingdom Metazoa; phylum Chordata; class Mammalia; order Carnivora; family Mustelidae; genus Mustela; species Mustela nivalis. The sequence continues at coordinate 77,116,263 of NC_139029.1, read as the reverse complement.
AATTTCTCCATGGCCAAAAAAACCTTTGCCATCACTTTCAATTGATAAAATCTGGCTGGGTATGATGCTGTCAGAAGTTGTCTTCCTTCAGTAATGTATAAGTACTAACTAATCCACTATCTTCTGGCTTCCTGATCCCATTCTGATTCCTGATCCTCTGCATAAAACATGTTTGTTTTGTTTTCCATTCTGGAGGCTGGTAAGCATCTTCTCTCTCGTAACGGCTCTGAAATTTCAGGAAGATATGTCTTGCTCTGAGTTTACTGTGCTGAGCACCTAGAAAAACCTTTCAATCTGGAAACTCATGTCTTTCAATTCCGGGAAAATTTTCTTGAATTATTTTTGTCTGTCCATTTTCAGTGTTTTCTCTTTTATAGAATGCTTATTACCTTGAAAATGAACCTATAGGATGAGCCCTCTAATTTTCTTGTATTTTCAATTTCTATCATTCTGCTCTACTTTAAGAGATTTCTTCAATTTTATTTTTTTCTAATGTGTTTTTCATTTCTACTATCCTAAAGTTCTTCTTTGTGTGTGTATTCCTTCTTTGACAGCATCTTATTCCTATTTCACAGATATAGTATCTTCTCTATTCCCTTTCAGAATATTAATAGTGTTTCAAATGTTTTGATTGTTTTTGCTATTTTCTATTTTCTTTCACAGTTATTGTTTCTTCAAAGCTGCACCCCCATGCCAAAGTTTTGGTTTTTATTATTTACATTAGTTGTTTTCTCTAAATGTCTGAGAATCCGTGCCTCTCTGTTCTTATTTTAAAAGCTAAATTAAAGTTTTCTACAGATGGGGCTTTTGGATTATTGTCTCTTCCTCTAGGGTGATATGGCCGGTCAGTTCCCTCGGAGAAACCCTACTATTGTTAACTGTAAGTCTTTCCTCGCAAGCTAGTTAGATTCCCCAGAGGAGACTCCTCAATTTCTTACCTGGAAAAACATATCCCTTGCTACTGTATTCTGAGAATCACTCAGAAGAAAGCAGAGGATGTCAACATTTTCTATGTAGCTAACAACCTCATTAGAACAAGTTAGATGTCTATTTCTTATCTTGGGGATTACAAAACTACACACGGGGCAAATCTGGGTTCCGAACCTCGTAACTACAAGGTCAAAGCCTAAATTTTTCACAAGACACCTCTCCTCCTTTGACCTTCAGACAGAGACAAATTTCTCTGCTGTCTCCTTTGACCAGTGGGCAGAGTTCTTACAGTTCATGTTTCACTAAAGGGCCAGTCCTTTGAAGGTTCAAAATTTTACACAGGTTTATCAGTTCCAACTCTCTACAACATATAGAGCTAAAACATCATCTCTGTCCCGGTATATTAAAACGTAAACCCTTACCAAGGTCCAATAAACCACCACACTCTAATACCTCTGCCTTTACTCTTCAAATGCCACTGTATCTCATAAACCTATTGCTCTGACCTCTAGTTTACCCTTTTTCTAGCAGTTAGTAATAGATTTCCCTTTCTCTTCTCTTACTTCTAAGAACTTAAAATACAATAAAAAATATTTTAGATATTATATCAAAGTATTTGTAGCCAAGAGGTCTCTGAGTTAGCTCAGATTGTCATATAGCTAGAATCAGACACACCTATACAATTAACATAAATAAATGTGTGCAGAAGATTTTACAAATTCTTTAAATGTACCATTTTGATTAGTATAACAATACCAAATAAGACATGTACAATTTATTCAAAGCACGTAAATATATCTGAATGCACATAATATTCAGAATGTCACTTTCCTATTAAGACTAAATTTCCACATTAAAAATAAATTTCTACATTTACTTCTCTGAAACTCAGTTCACACTGTTTTCAAACTGAGTAGCTACAGGCTACTAATTTTATTTCAATGTGAAGCTACTATATACAAAATTACTTTTGTATTAGTCATCTTATTATTTGTGAAAAAGAAACTATTAATTTCAGTGCAACAGCAAAAGAATCACTAGTACAATATTAAAAATACTAATACAGTAATATTAAAAATTCTCCTTCCATGAAAGATATCATTATAGAATATAGGAATACACTCCAGAAAAGACTCCCCTTCCTTCCACCCTTTACATGCCAGACTGATCAGCCGCCAATTCTATTCCTCCACCACTTCTTAGAAGAGCCCACCTCCCAGGGTAAAGCCTGACAACAGCTGATACTTGCTTTACCAGCCTCCCCACAGCTGGAGCATGGTCAAGTAATCTAATCCTGTCAAAGGTACCCATTAGGAGGTCTGCTGGGGATTTTCTCAAAGTTTTTCCTCCCTAATAAAAAGGAACAGTTAAAAGAGAAATGCTCTCCTTTTCCTGCTTCTGCATGCAGCTGAGAGGATGTGGTGCCTGGCAGCTTAAGCTGGTTGTTGACCATAAGGAGACAAGCCTGAGGAAAAAAGCCAACATAGTCAAGACATAAAAAGTGGACAGAGAAAGCAGAAGCAGCTTAAGTATATCACTGAGCTACTGAACAGCACTGAAACTGCTCCATTTCTGAGCTCTATTCTTAACAAATTTGCACGCTTTGTTACCTGAGCCACCTGACAGACCTGGCATCTTTGATACTTCTATCTTGGTAATTTCTCATCATCCCTTCAAAATCTTCTTTGCAGGTTCCTCTCTTCTGCCCTCATCTTAAATGCCGGTGTGGCCTATTTTCATTATCCCAAGGTTAGTAACTGTCTTTTTAAATATTTTCCTCAACTTGTCACTTACTCAGCCTGTCTCTTCCACTTCTTTATCTCCTCTCAATTATTTCAAAAATGTTAGGAATTTCACAAATTCATTTCCTTGATTAAACAGGAAGATACAGAACTAAGAAATGAGATCCTGCACATACTTCTACATATTCCACAAAAATTGTATTTGTCTGCTCCCTCACTAGACTGCAGGTTAGACAAAAACAAGGACTATGTCACTTATGTGTTTTTTCCCCACTGTTCACTTTTTGACCATGACTTAGTACACATCAACGATACCTTCAATAAACTTAAGTTGAGCTGAACACACCTTTAATGGTATTGTTAATGCCTTAAGGAAATCATTCTCACATTTTTTTTCAATGCTTCTTTCTTATGACCCCTCTAACTTATGGTTAGTAACTGCCAACTATTCTAAAGACAAGTCAGCACATATTAACAGGAATAATTTGTGCCAACACAAGTTTTTAAAGGGACCAATGACTCATGAGTGTAGGAGTCTGTTATTATGTGTAAATGAAAACACACATACATCCACACTCATTAGGTGGCAGATACTAAGAATGCTAGGTAAGGTAATTTAAAATTTAATAAATGTAAACACTCCCTAAAAGTCTTATTAAAACCAATTAGAATGAAAATGAAAACAAAAATGAAATGGACTATTAATATAAATAAGAATTCTCAATTAGCACAAGTGTCTACAATCATATATCAATGACATTTATATAGCAGAACTTTACTCTTAGAATACATGATTTCAGGGCGCCTAGGTGGCTCAGTGGGTTAAAGCCTCTGCCTTCGGCTTTAGGTCACAATCCCAGGGTCCTACGGTCCTGGGATCCTGGGATCAAGCCCCACATCAGGCTCTCTGCTCAGCAGGGAGCCTGCTTCCTCCTCTCTCTCTCTGCCTGCCTCTCTGCCTACTTGTGATCTCTGGCTGTTAAATAAATAAATAAAATCTTAAAAAAAAAAAAAAAAAGAATACGTGATTTCAAGCTCTGAATTTGTGATTTTAAAAAAAAGGTAAAAAAGGCCAAAAACATGTATATACATGAAGTTTTTAAAATCTCAAATCTAAAAGTCCTTAGCGCAAACTAAATTAATTTAACATGGGAAAAACTCCCTTTGGCATAATTTTCAAGGAATAATGTCCATAATAAAAAATACGCAAGTAAACAAGTAAAGAGTTAGCTGCTTGCTAACCTGAGAGTTCAGAAAGAATATATTTAAGATTTTATTTATGTATTAAGAAAGAGAGCCTGTGAGAGTAGGGAGGGGCAGAGGAGGAGAGGGAGAGAGAAGGAAAATCTGAAGCAGACTCTGCGTTCAGCAGGGAACCCAACACAGCTGAAACTCATGATCTGAGCCAAAACCAAGAGTCAGATGCTCAACTGATTCAGGCAGGTGCCCCCAGAAAGAATATTAGTCTTATTCTATAGAACATAATGTGGTAGAAAATTTTAAGGAAAGCAGACAACAATGTTCCTTACAGACATCTTGTTTTTCAAATGACTGCATGCCAGAATATTTAAGAGAAAGCACACTAGCAAGCACCTTTGGAAGTCTGGGGTTTTTCTTGTTTGTTTTTTGTTTTGTTTTTAAAGATTTTTTATTTGAGAGAGAGAGAATGCACGTGAGCGAGTGAGCACAGGGAGGGGCAAAGAGAGAGGGACAGAAATTCTCAAGCAGGCTCTCTGCTAAGCTGGATCCCAGGACCTCAAGACCACAACCTGAGCTGAAAATAAGACTCAGCCATTCAACCAATTCAGCCACCCGGGAGCCCCCACCCTTGGAAAGTTGTTTTTTTTTTTTTTCCCCACCCTTGGAAAGTTTTTATAATAAATAATTATTACACTTTTACAATTTTACCTATAAATACTACCAAATATTTTCTTTCCTAACATTTGATGGTCTATGAGCAGGAGCCCAGTACTAGGGAGATTTACATTATTACAGAATCACTAAACTAGAAGAAACATTTCATATAATCTAGTCCACTGTCTTCATCTTTCATAGGCTAAAGAAATCAAAAGACAGAACTAGATTCTAAGTCTCTGTCAAATGGTCTTCTGAGATACATCACTATTAATACTCCCACTACCCCACCCTCTTATCAATATTTTATAGTAACTACTGCAAAATCAAAAAGTATATTCCTAAACTATTAGAGTTATCTGAAGTTATCTGAAGATTACAGAATTGGTACAATATAAAGCCATATAGAAAAAAAAATGACAAAATGATTTCACATTCTTTGCACCAATGTCAAAGAGAATAAATACATCAAGAAATATTAAACTCAAAAGATGTGAAGCATAGGAGAATTTGGGGCTAAGTAGTCTACAAAACTATAAGCATGAAAACATTATAACCTACATTATCCATCTGTTTCCAGCACATGTCAAGGTACTGTTGAGCTTTCCGTCCCTCTTGAAGATGCTGAAGATCATAACCAAAAAACAAATAAAACAAACAAAAAATTATATTTGAGTACTAAAATTCTAAAAACTCCCCCAAACCTTTACTTTTCACTTTATTTTTTTGAGGTACTAATTATATAACTCTATCAAGAACTAGGAAAAGACTATTAATAAAGCAAAACTCACTAAAATGCACTTAATGAGTATTATCTGAATACTTTAAGTATATCCTATAAGACAGATATAATCTCTAGACAAAGATAGGACTTGTCTTGAATAGAGGTTGACAAATGTTTTCTATAAAGGGTCATATTTAAATATCTTAAGTTTTTGCAAGCCATGTGGTCTTGGTTACAAATATTCAACCTTTCTGATATAATACAAAAGCAGCCACAGGAAATACATTAAGTAAATGAGTGTAGGTGTGTTTCAAGAACACTTTAATTATAGTCAATGAAATGTGAATTTCAAACAGTTTTCACATGCTATGAAATATTCTTTTGACTTTCTTTTCAACTATCCAAAATATTACAAACCATTCTTAGCTCATGAGGAACGAAGAAAAAGAGCCAGTAAGCTATATTTGGCCCATGGGCTATAGGTTACCAAATCTTGGTCTTAAACCCAAAGGATCACAAATTAGCAAGAGTATCTTAAGAGAATTTTAGTTAAAAGAAACCAAAACAGCAAACCAGTTTATACTGAATGTTACTTTAAAAAGCAAAGTAATCATGTGAAAACATTTCATGTACTATATAACTGAATGAAAACAATAATTACCATTTTCCTTTCAGTTTTCAGATCATGAGCATATCTCATTAATTCACCATAAACTCTGTGCGCCATTTCTTCTGCTACTACTTCTCGCTGTCCTGCATAGTCATTTAACTCGTTAAGGATGTTAAAAAAGGCTATACACGAGGTAAACCTGACAAAAACATATTAAAAAATGGTGAAATTTATGTATTTTTTTCTTTAAAAATGTTTTCCATGAGGTATGGATTGAGCCTGACACTTGACAAAGTTTAACATACTCAACCTAACTCTCTGCTAGTAGCTCCAAATTAACTATATGAAAAGAATACTATATTTAGCTCAAGTTGTATGTTTGTATATCTTCAAGTAGTCTTAATTTATAAATAAAGGGATATATGGGGTCAAAAAATAGTAAGAATACTACCTGCAGGCTCTTTTGGCATACTGGAATCTCTTAAGTAGTCAATTGACTGGCCTGAGCTGGGGAATGAGCTGGGATTCCTAGGACTGGCAGCTGAACCTGTTGCAGAGATGATGTGCTTGCTCTCGAGGACAGAACCTGCCAATCATACCACTCAAATGCATCTCGATGGCTGATCTACAGAACAATTTTGCTATCAGCTCTGGACACAGCTGCTTGTATGCCTGCCCACATCCTGAATGGAAGTAAAGTGCCATTATGGTTGGCACCAAAGAGGGGTAGGAAGGGGCAATAAGGGTAAAAAAATGTGTGTGGAGGGAAGGAGAAAAACAAAGAGAATTGCTGTATTAACATGTACGGATCTATTCTAAATACACTGCCTGAACACTCTTTCAGCTGAAGGCAAGTAACTCAGATAATACTCCATTAACACTAAACTTAAGAACCCTAACAACTAACAATAATACACAAAGTTGTTTTAAGTCTAGTCTCTTTGTTTCTATATTTTACAACCATCCACATATCCCTGTTTAAGACTACCAAAAAGCTCATTAGCAATTCCTAAACTTTTATTAAGAGTTCCAAGGTTACTCTGAAAACCTTATTCCTTTTTGTTATCCCTTTAAACTAACCAGCTAAACTGTTTTAATACCTGGTAAGAGTAAAAGCAAGAATCTGACAAACTAACAATACCCTTTTCTTTTGAAGACTAAATCACTCAAGTACAATCCCAGTCCACATTTTACTTGGAAACCCATACTTTCAACTATTTCAGAAAACTGAGCCCAATGAAATATTCTTTCTTATCAGAATAAATACTTTCTTATTTAAGAACATGTGATTTTTTTAATTACAACTTTTAAAAATCATTATAAAGGGCTACCAGCATATTTATTTTACTAAATAACAAAAATATAAGTTTTTTTTATTTTAATATGCAATAATAAACAGGTATATAATTTACCTTGGTTCTTCATCTTTGGAGGAACGTTTGGGACAGTACTTCTTAACCAGATTTCTACAGGAAGAAAAAAAGTTTTTTAATGTATAAAAAATACTACTGTTGACCATAAGAGACTCTTAATCTCACAAAACAAACTGAAGGTTGCTAGGGGTAGGGAGGTAAGGAGAGGGTAGTTAGGTTATGGACACCGGGGAGGGTACATGCTATGGTGAGCGCTGTGAAGTATGTAAGCCTGGCGATTTGCAGAACTGTACCCCTGGGGCTAATAATACATTATATGTTAAAAAAAAAATACTATTGTTGAAACTGAAATATTCTAAAAATTGATAATTTCATGATATCAAGAATTTAATGACATAAAACAAGACAGCAACATAATCCTCTACTACCATTAACATCAAATGATCCCTATACTTTTTTCTTGAAATACTGATACCTATAAAAAGAAATGTTATTTCTGTGTTTGTATGACTGTAATCATAATAATCTGGATGATTACTTGCCTGGTTTCCTATCAATGGCGATAACAGTACCTAAACACTATGGTGTTATGAAAATTAAAGTGGGTAACATTTGTAAAGCATTTACCAGTGCTTTGTACAGTTCTCAAAATATGGTCAATGGACAGAGGTGAGAATAAGCAAAGTACAAAGAATAGAAGAAACAAATTTCAGTCTACTAAACTGAGCCAGAGCAAAAAGACAAGTATTTCAAAGAAATACCATCACTATTTTGTTTTGCAAATCAGGAATTTTAGTATGAACTAAGAGTAACAGGCGAACAGATGTGACTCACAGGATAAAAGAACAACATCCTCCATAACTCTGCTTTTATGATCCTTAACATTCTCTTTTTTAAGCAAATTAATTATATTTATACTTGTTTAACTTTCTTTGCCTGCATCCATGTTCATTCTACACAGTCTCAGCCTAAAATGCTACCTTATCTTACCTTTGCAAACTCAGAGGAAACTAGAACATATACTATAAAGTCAGAATGGACTACTTGGGTTTGAATCCTAATTGTTTTGTGTAGCCATCTATGTGTCCTTAGGTAATTTACTTGCCTGGTTTCCTATCAATGGCGATAACAGTACCTAAACACTATGGTGTTATGAAAATTAAAGTGGGTAACATTTGTAAAGCATTTACCAGTGCTTTGTACAGTTCTCAAAATATGGTCAATGGACAGTAAAGGTACAGACTCTGTTACAAAGCCACAAAAAGCTAAGTACAGAATGTGAGAAAAATTTGGCTGTTGAATCTAATAATAAAAAAACTGGTGCCTATTTTTATGTCTCCTTTTATGTCATTTTCCTAGTACTAAATTTTTACTGTATTTTACAAAAGCATTAATATACAATGAACTGGAAACTTACAAAGAAACTAATCCATCAACACAAAAAATGAGAATACACTGCTTTAATCTGTAGGCATTTACAAAATAAATGGCCCTATGGTCTTTCAAATAAATACTTCAAAAGAATCATTGTCTTAATTATTCTCAAATCATCATTGATTCATTCCACTTAATTCAGCTTATCCATTCTATATTTATCTACTATATGCTAGGCACTGTGCAAGCTACTGGGAACTTAAGAAATGAGAGAGTACCCATGCTCAAGATATTTATACTCTATTGAAAGAAGGTAAACATATACCAATAATTACAATATACAGCATAATAAATGCTATGATAAAAGTAACAAAGGGTGCTATGATAGACAAGAGAAAGTCTTAACACCCTGAACAATGGGGGAAAGAACAGGCAAGACATTGAGAAGGGTTAATATTTACCGAATTAATAAAAAAACTCACAATTAGGGCACCTGGGTAGTTCAGTCAGTTAGGCATCCTACTCTTGGTTTCAGGTCAGGCCATGATTTCACAGTCCTGGGATCAGACCTGGCATTGGATTCCACACTCAGTGGGGAGTCTGCTGGAGGTTTTATTCTTTGGTCCCTCTCCCTCTCTTACTAACTCTCTCTCTCTTTCTCTCAAATAAATAAATAAATCCTATAAAAATAAATAAATAAATAAAAATAAAAGAATAGATTAAGTGACCTTTGGGCAACATCAAACATACCAACATTTGCATTTTGGGGGTATCAGATGTTAAAGAGAAAGAGAGGGAAAAAATTTATCTGAAGAACAGCTGAAAAATTCCCTAACTTGAGGAATAAAACAGATATCCAGGTCAAGGAAGGAAAGAAAGCCCCAAAGGAGATAAACTTGAAGAAGTCTACCCTAAAGCACATAATAATTAAAATGTCAAAAATTAAAGACAGAATCTTAAAGCAGCAAGACAAAAAAGTAAATATTATGTAGAAGGAAACAATCACCTAAGTCTATAGTTTCGACTATTCAGTGGAAACTCTGCAGCCCACAGCATGATATATTCAATGTGCCAAAAACAGAAAAACAACAACAACAACAACCAAAAAAACAAAACAACAACAAAAAAAACCCCTATAACCAAGAATACTGCATTCAGTAAGGTTATCACTCAGAATTCAGAATTCATTCAGGAGAGAGTGTTTCCCAGGCAAACAAAGTTAAAGGACTCCATCACTACTAAGCCTACTTTACAAGTAGTGTTTAAGGGACTTCTTGGAGCAGAAAAGGCCACAACTAGAAAAAATTATGAAAGAAAAAATTTCACTAGTAAAAACAAATATATGGTAAAAATGGTAGATCACTCATAAAAGTAGTATGATGGTTAAAAAAACAAAAGTAGTAAAATTAATTTTATCTACAATAATGAGTTAAAGGATACACAAAATAAAAAGATGTAAACTATATATGTTAAATGCATAAAACAAAGGGAGGGGAAGAATGTAGTGCTTTTAGTAACTAAAGTGACCATAGCATGTTATATATAGCATGCATACACAGCATGTTATACATGAACCTCATTGTAACCACAAACCAAAACCTAGTAACACATATACAAAAAATAAAAAGAATCCACCAAAACACTAAAAAAAGTCATCAAATCACAAAGGAAAAAAGCAAGAAAAAAAAAAGAACCAAGAACTGCAAAAACAACCAGAAAACTATTAACAAAACAGCAATCAGGATATACATATCAGTAATTATCTTAAATGTAAATAAACTAAATGCTCCAATCAAAAGACAGAAGGTGACTGAATAGATTAAAAAAAAAACCAAAAAAACAAAAACAAGACCTATCTATATGCTGCCTACAAGAGGCTCATTTCCGACCTAAAGATACATACAGACTGGAAGTAAAGAGATGGAAAAAGATATTCCAGGAAAATGAAAACAAGAAAAGCTGAGGTAGCAATATTTGTACCAGATAAAACAGGCTTTAAAACAAAGATTTTAACAAGAGACAAATACGCCATTACATAATGATACAGAGATTAATCCAACAAGAGAATACAAGAACTATAAATACCTATGCACCCAACACAGAAGTACCTAAATATATAAGTCAAACATTAATAGACATAAAAGGAGAAATTGACAGTAATACAGTAAATAGTAGGGGACTTTAGCACTACACTTACACAAAATTTCCAAGGAAATATTGGCTTTGAACAACACATCAGAGCAGATGCACTTAACAGATACATACAGCATTCCACCCAAAAAGAACAGAATACATTCTTTTCAAGTATACATGGAACATTCTCCAGGAGATATCACATTTAGGCTACACAACAAGTCTCAATAAATTTAAAAACACTGACATCGTACCAAGCATATTTTCTGACCACAACAGTATGAAACTGAAAAATCAATCACAAGGAAAAAACTGGAAAAAACAAAAACACCTGGAGGCTAAACAATATGCAACTAAGTAACCAATAAGTCAACAAAGAAATCAAAGAAAATAATAAAATACTTTGAGACAAATGAAAATGTAAACTTGACACTGAAAACCCTTGAGACACAGCAAAGGCAGTTCTTTAAGAGGAAAGTTTATAGTGATAAAAGAAAAATCTCAAACAATCTAACCTCACATCTAAAAGAGCTAGAAAAGAACAAAACCCAAAGTTAAAAGAAGGAAGGAAATAATAAAGATCACAGCAGAAATAAATGAAATAGAGACTTAAAAAAATAGAAAATATCAAAACTAATAGCTGGTTCTTCAAAAAATAAACAATTAATAAAGCTTTAGTCAGACTCATCAAGAAAAAGAGAGAAGGGGGCGCCTGGGTGGCTCACTGGGTTAAAGCCTCTGTCTTTGGCTCAGGTCATGATCCCAGGTCCTGGGATCGAGCTCCACGTTGGACTCTCTGCTCCGCAGGGAGCCTGCTTTCTCCTCTCTCTCTCTCTGCCGGCCTCTCTGTCTACTTGTGATATCTGTCTGTCAAATAAATAAATAAAATCTTTAAAAAAAAAAAAAAAAAAGGAAAGGAAAAAAGAGAGGACTCAAAATCAGAAATGAAAGAGGAGGGAAGTTACAACCAACACCACAGAAATAAAATGGATTATGAGGCTACTATGAAAAAGTATACACCAACAAACTGGACAATGTAGAAGTAAGGACAAGTTCCCAGAAAAAAGCAATATTTCAAGAATGAATCAGGAAGAAAAAGAATTTGAACACATTAATAACTAGTAATTTGACTCAGAAACAACGAAAAAAATTCGTAACAAAAAAAGTGTATGTATGAGCAAATGGCTTCACACATGAATTTTACCAAACATTTAAAAAAGAATTAATATCCATCCTTCTCAAACTATTCCAAAAAATTAGAGAAAAAAAAAATTAAATAAAGGCTTCCAAATTCATTCTACATAACCAGCATTACCCTGATACCGAAACCAAAGACACTACAAAAAAAAAGAAAATTAGAGATCAATATCCCTGATGAACATAATGCAAAATCCTCAATAAGGTATTAGTCAACTACATTCAACAATAAATTTTCAAAAATTATTCAACACAATTAAGTGGAATTGATAGCAGGAATGCAAGAATGGCTCATATTCATAAGTCAATCAGACTGATATATCACATTAACACAACAAAGGATAAAAATTATATGATAATCTCAAGAGATGTAGGAAAAGATTTCAACATCCATTCAGGATAAAATTGCTCAACAAAGTAGAGATATAGGGAGCGTTACTCAACATAACAAAGCCCATACATGATAAGCCCATAGCTAACATCATACTCAATGGTGAAAAGCAGCTTCTCCTCTAAGATCAGGAACAAGACAAGGATGATCACTTTTGTTACTTTTATTCAACATAATACTAGAAGTTCTAGCCACAGTAATTGGACAAGAAAAAGAAATAAAAAGCATCCATATTTGTAAGGAATAAGTAAAACTGTCACTATTGACAGATGACACAAAACCATACCCTAAAGAGCCTACCAAAAACTATAAATGAGCTAAGAATTAATGAATTCAGTAAAGTTGCAGGATACAAAATTAGCATACTGTTATTTCTATAAACTAATAACAAAGTAGCAGGAAGAGAAATTAACCCTATTTATAACTGCATCAAAATGAGTAAAATACCTAGGAATAAAGTTAATCAAAGAGGTTAAAGATCTATATTCTGAAAATTATAAAAAGATGATTAATGGAATTAAAGATGAAACAAATAAATGGAAAGATATTTCATGCTTACGGATTGAAAAAACGAATACTGTTAAAATGACCATATTACCCAAAGCAATCTACACATTCAGTGAAATCCCTATCAAAATACCAGTTTTTCCCAGAACTAAACAATCCTAAAATTTGTATGGGACCAAAGAAGACCCTGAATAACCAAAGCAAACTTGAAAAACAAAGCTGGACATATCACAACCCCAGATTTCAAGATATACCATAAAGCCATAGTGCTCAAAACAGTATGGTACTGTTAAATAGCATAGATGCTTAAATACATGGATTAAGACAACAGAAAGAGAGCCCAGAAATAAACCTATGTTTATATGGTCAATTAATCCTTGACAGAGAAGGCAAGAATATACAATGCAGAAAAGCCAGTCTCTTCAATAAACGCTATTAGGAAAAATGGACAGCTATGTGCAAAAGAATGAAAGCGAACAACTTATTTGCACCATACACAAAAATAAACTTAAGATGAATTAAAGAAGGGTGCCTGGGTGGCTCAGTGGCTTAAAGCCTCTGCTTTGGGCTCAGGTCATGATCCCAGGGTCCTGGGATTGAGCCCCACACTGGATTCTCTGCTCAGCCCCCTGCCTGCCTCTCTGCCTACTTGTGATCTCTGTCTGCCAAATAAATAGAATCTTTAAAAAAAAAAAAAAAAGGATTAATGATCTGAAACCATAAAACTCCTAAAAAAAAACATAGGTAGTAAACTTTTGAACACTGGTCTTAGCACTTCATTTTTGGGCCTGTCTTCTCAGGCAAAGGCAACAAAAACAACCATCAACAAAATGAAAAGGCAACATACTAAATGGAAAAAATGTACAAATGATATCTCCAATAGAGGTTCATATCTAAAATATATAAAGAACTCATACAACTCAACACCAAAAAACCACCAAACAATCTGATTAAAAATGGGCAGAGCCATATTGGGGAAATTCTCCCCAATAATTCTCTCCAGTATACCTTCTGCTTCCCTCTCTCTTTCTTCTTCTTCTGGAATCCCAATTATTCTAATGTTGTTTCGTCTTATGGTGTCACTTATCTCTCGAATTCTCCCCTCGTGGTCCAGTAGCTGTTTGTCCCTCTTTTGCTCAGCTTCTTTATTCTCTGTCATTTGGTCTTCTATATCACTAATTCTTTCTTCTGCCTCATTTATCCTAGCAGTTAGAGCCTCCATTTTTGATTGTACCTCATTAATAGCTTTTTTGATTTCAACTTGGTTAGATTTTAGTTCTTTTATTTCTCCAGAAAGGGCTTTTATATCTCTCGAGAGGGTTTCTCTAATATCTTCTATGCCTTTTTCGAGCCCGGCTAGAACCTTGAGAATTGTCATTCTGAACTCTAGATCTGACATATTACCAATGTCTGTATTGATTAGGTCCCTAGCCTTCGGTACTGCCTCTTGTTCTTTTTTGTGTGTTGAATTTTTACGTCTTGTCATTTTGTCCAGATAAGAGTAAATGAAGGGGCAAGTAAAATACTAAAAGGGTGGCAAAAACCCCAGGAAAATATGCTTTAACCAAATTAGAAGAGATCCAAAATCATGAGTGGGGAGAAAGGGAATAAAAAGAGGTTCAAAAAGGATGAAAGAAAAAAAAAGAAAAAAGAAAAAAAAGAAAAAAAAAACAAAAGAATTTTTAAAAAAAGAAAACACCTAAAAAAATGTAAAAAAGAAAAAATATATATATTAGATAAACTAGTAAAAAATCGTTAAAAAAGAAAAAGGTAACAGTTAAAAAAAAATATTTACCCGAAGGCGAGGAAAAAAAAAAAATGAAAAAGAAAAAATTAAATTAACTGCAAGACTAAAAAAAATCACAGGAAAAAAGCCATGAGTTCCGTGCTTGGCTTTCTCCTCCTCTGGAATTCTGCTGCTCTCCTTGGTATTGAAACCGCACTCCTTGGTAGGTGAACTTGGTCTTGGCTGGATTTCTTGTTGATCTTCTGGGGGAGGGGCCTGTTGTAGTGATTCTCAAGTGTCTTTGCCCCAGGCGGAATTACACCACCCCTACCCGGGCCCGGGGTGAGTAATCCACTCGGGTTTGTTTTCAGGAGCTTTTGTTCCCTGAGCGCTTTCCGTAGAGTTCCAGAGGACGGGAATACAAATGGCGGCCTCATGGTCTCCGGCCCAGAGGAGCCAAGAGCCCAGGGCCCCACTCCTCAGTGCGCCCTCAGAGAACAGCGCCCAGTTACTCCCGTCTGCCTGACCTCCGGCCGCACTCCGAGCTCACCGAGCCTGCGACCGGTACAAGGTAACACCGAGCAGGGAGCTCCCCAATATGGCAAAGGGAACGAGCATCAAAATTCAGGAGGTTCAGAGAACGCCCTTCAAAATCAATAAGAATAGGCCCACACCCCTAACCTAATAGTAAAATTTACAAGTCTCAGTGACAAAGAGAAAATCCTGAAAGCAGCCCGGGAAAAGAAGTCTGTAACATACAATGGTAAAAATATTAGATTGGCAGCTGACTTATCCACAGAGACCTGGCAGGCCAGAAAGAGCTGGCATGATATTTTCAGAGCACTAAACGAGAAAAACATGCAGCCCAGAATACTATATCCACCTAGGCTATCATTGAAAAGAGAAGGAGAGATTAAAAGCTTCCAGGACAAACAACAACTGAAAGAATTTGCAAATACCAAACCAGCTCTACAGGAAATATTGAAAGGGGTCCTCTAAGCAAAGAGAGAGCCTACAAGTGGTAGATCAGAAAGGAACAGAGACCATATACAGTAACAGTCACCTTACAGGCAATACAATGGCACTAAATTCATATCTCTCAATAGTTACCCTGAATGTGAATGGGCTAAATGCCCCTGTCAAAAGACACAGGGTATCAGAATGGATAAAAAAACAAAACCCATCTATATGTTGCCTCCAAGAAACTCATTTTAAGCCCGAAGACACCTCTAGATTTAAAGTGAGGGGGTGGAAAAGAATTTACCATGCTAATGGACATCAGAAGAAAGCAGGAGTGGCAATCCTTATATCAGATCAATTAGATTTTAAACCAAAGACTATAATAAGAGATGAGGAAGGACACTATATCATACTCAAAGGGTCTGTCCAACAAGAAGATTTAACAATTTTAAATATCTATGCCCCTAACGTGGGAGCAGCCAACTATATAAACCAATTAATAACAAAATCAAAGAAACACATCAACAATAATACAATAATAGTAGGGGACTTTAACACTCCCCTCACTGAAATGGACAGGTCATCCAAGCAAAAGATCAGCAAGGAAATAAAGGCCTTAAACGACACACTGGACCAGATGGACATCACAGATATATTCAGAATATTTCATCCCAAAGCAACAGAATACACATTCTTCTCTAGTGCACATGGAACATTCTCCAGAATAGATCACATCCTCGGTCCTAAATCAGGACTCAACCGGTATCAAAAGATTGGTATCATTCCCTGCATATTTTCAGACCACAATGCTCTAAAGCTAGAACTCAACCACAAAAGGAAGTTTGGAAAGAACCCAAATACATGGAGACTAAACAGTATCCTTCTAAAGAATGAATGGGTCAACCGGGAAATTAAAGAAGAATTGAAAAAAATCATGGAAACAAATGATAATGAAAATACAATGGTTCAAAATCTGTGGGACACAACAAAGGCAGTCCTGAGAGCAAAATATATAGCGGTACAAGCCTTTCTCAAGAAACAAGAAAGGTCTCAGGTACACAACCTAACCCTACACCTAAAGGAGCTGGAGAAAGAACAAGAAATAAACCCTAAGCCCAGCAGGAGAAGAGAAATCATAAAGATCAGAGCAGAAATCAATGAAATAGAAACCAAAAAAACAATAGAACAAATCAACGAAACTAGGAGCTGGTTCTTTGAAAGAATTAATCAAATTGATAAACCCCTGGCCCGACTTATCAAAAAGAAAAGAGAAAGGACCCAAATAAATAAAATCATGAATGAAAGAGGAGAGATCACAACTAACACCAAAGAAATACAAACTATTATAAGAACATACTATGAGCAACTCTACGGCAATAAATTTGACAATCTGGAAGAAATGGATGCATTCCTAGAAACATATAAACTACCACAACTGAACCAGGAAGAAATAGAAAGCCTGAACAGACCCATAACCAGTAAGGAGATTGAAACAGTCATTAAAAATCTCCAAACAAACAAAAGCCCAGGGCCAGATGGCTTCCCGGGGCAATTCTACCAAACATTTAAAGAAGAACTAATTCCTATTCTCCTGAAACTGTTCCAAAAAATAGAAATGGAAGGAAAACTTCCAAGCTCATTTTATGAGGCCAGCATCACCTTGATCCCAAAACCAGACAAGGATCCCACCAAAAAAGAGAGCTATAGACCGATATCCTTGATGAACACAGATGCGAAAATACTCAACAAAATACTAGCCAATAGGATTCAACAGTACATTAAAAAGATTATTCACCACGACCAAGTGGGATTTATTCCAGGGCTGCAAGGTTGGTTCAACATCCGCAAATCAGTCAATGTGATACAACACATCAATAAAAGAAAGAACAAGAACCATATGATACTCTCAATAGATGCTGAAAAAGCATTTGACAAAGTACAGCATCCCTTCCTGATCAAAACTCTTCAAAGTGTAGGGATAGAGGGCACATACCTCAATATCATCAAAGCCATCTATGAAAAACCCACCGCAAATATCATTCTCAATGGAGAAAAACTGAAAGCTTTTCTGCTAAGGTCAGGAACACGGCAGGAATGTCCATTATCACCACTGCTATTCAACATAGTACTAGAGGTCCTAGCCTCAGCAATCAGACAACAAAAGGAAATTAAAGGCATCCAAATTGGCAAAGAAGAAGTCAAATTATCACTCTTCGCAGATGATATGATACTATATGTGGAAAACCCAAAAGACTCCACTCCAAAACTGCTAGAACTTATACAGGAATTCAGTAAAGTGTCAGGATATAAAATCAATGCACAGAAATCAGTTGCATTTCTCTACACCAACAGCAAGACAGAAGAAAGAGATATTAAGGAGTCAATCCCATTTACAATTGCATCCAAAACCATAAGATACCTAGGAATAAACCTAACCAAAGAGACACAGAATCTATACTCAGAAAACTATAAAGTACTCATGAAAGAAATTGAGGACGACACAAAGAAATGGAAAAATGTTCCATGCTCCTGGATTGGAAGAATAAATATTGTGAAAATGTCTATGCTACCTAAAGCAATCTACACATTTAATGCAATTCCTATCAAAGTACCATCCATCTTTTTCAAAGAAATGGAACAAATAATGCTAAAATTTATATGGAACCAGAAAAGACCTCGAATAGCCAAAGGGATATTGAAAAAGAAAGCCAACGTTGGTGGCATCACAATTCCGGACTTCAAGCTCTATTACAAAGCTGTCATCATCAAGACAGCATGGTACTGGCACAAAAACAGACACATAGATCAATGGAACAGAATAGAGAGCCCAGAAATAGACCCTCAAATCTATGGTCAACTAATCTTCGACAAAGCAGGAAAGAATGTCCAATGGAAAAAAAGACAGCCTCTTCAATAAATGGTGCTGGGAAAATTGGACAGCCACATGCAGAAAAATGAAATTGGACCATTTCCTTACACCACACACAAAAATAGACTCAAAATGGATGAAGGACCTCAATGTGCGAAAGGAATCCATCAAAATCCTTGAGGAGAACACGGGCAGCAACCTCTTCGACCTCTGCCGCAGCAACATCTTCCTAGGAACAACGCAAAAGGCAAGGGAAGCAAGGGAAAAAATGAACTATTGGGATTTCATCAAGATCAAAAGCTTTTGCACAGCAAAGGAAACAGTTAACAAAATCAAAAGACAACTGACAGAATGGGAGAAGATATTTGCAAACGACATATCAGATAAAGGACTAGTGTCCAGAATCTATAAAGAACTTAGCAAACTCAACACCCAAAGAACAAATAATCCAATCAAGAAATGGGCAGAGGACATGAACAGACATTTCTGCAAAGAAGACATCCAGATGGCCAACAGACACATGAAAAAGTGCTCCATATCACTTGGCATCAGGGAAATACAAATCAAAACCACAATGAGATATCACCTCATACCAGTCAGAATGGCTAAAATCAACAAGTCAGGAAATGACAGATGCTGGCGAGGATGCGGAGAAAGGGGAACCCTCCTACACTGTTGGTGGGAATGCAAGCTGGTGCAGCCACTCTGGAAAACAGCATGGAGGTTCCTCAAAATGTTGAAAATAGAACTGCCCTATGACCCAGCAATTGCACTATTGGGTATTTACCCTAAAGATACAAATGTAGTGATCCAAAGGGGCACATGCACCCGAATGTTTATAGCAGCAATGTCCACAATAGCCAAACTATGGAAAGAACCTAGATGTCCATCAACAGATGAATGGATCAAGAAGATGTGGTATATATACACAATGGAATACTATGCAGCCATCAAAAGAAATGAAATCTTGCCATTTGCGACAACATGGATGGAACTAGAGCGTATCATGCTTAGCGAAATAAGTCAAGCAGAGAAAGACAACTATCATATGATCTCCCTGATATGAGGAAGTGGTGATGCAACATGGAGGCTTAAGTGGGTAGGAGAAGAATAAATGAAACAAGATGGGATTGGGAGGGAGACAAACCATAAGTGACTCTTAATCTCACAAAACAAACTGAGGGTTGCTGGGGGGAGGGGGTTTGGGAGAAGGGGGTGGGATTATGGACATTGGGGAGGGTATGTGCTTTGGTGAGTGCTGTGAAGTGTGTAAACCTGGTGATTCACAGACCTGTACCCCTGGGGATAAAAATATATGTTTATAAAAAATTAAAAATTAAAAAAAATGGGAATAATATTACTTAGTTTGTAAAGTTTTTTTAGGAAACAAATGAAGTGGCATATGTGAAAATATCGTGAAATATATAATAAAATACATATATGACTGCTAAAAAAAAAAAAAAATGGGCAGAGCATCTAAACGGACATTTTTCCAAAGAAGACACAGATGGCCAACAAACACATGAAAAGATGATCAACATCACTAAACATCAAGGAAATGAAAATCAAAACACCGACAAATCACCTCGTACCTGTCAGAATGGCTAGTACCAAAAAGACAAGAAACAAGTGTTAAGAGGCACCTGGGTGGCTCAGTGGGTTAAAGCCTCTGCCTTCGGCTCAGGTCCTGATCCCAGGGTCCTGGGATGGAGCCCCGCATTGGGCTCTCTGCTCAGCAGGGAGCCTGCTTCTCACTCTCTCTCTCTCTCTCTCTCTCTGCCTGCCTCTCTGCCTATTTGTGATCTCTGTCAAATAAATAAATAAAATCTTAAAAAAAAAAAAAAAGAAACAAGTGTTAAACTGAGGGTTGCTGGAGTGGAGGCGGGTGGGAGGGATGGGATGGCTTGGCAACAGACACTGGGGAGGGTATGTGCTTTGGTGAGCTCTGTGAATTGTGTAAGACTGATAAATCACAGACCTGTACTCCTGAAACAAATAATACATTATATCTTTAAAATAAAAAGAAAGAAAGATGAAAGAAAGAAAGAAAGAAAGAAAGAAAGAAAGAAAGAAAGAAAGAAAGAAAGAAGGAAAGAAAATGGAAAAGAAGCAAGTGTTGGTGAGGACATGGAGAAAAGGGCACACATGCGCCCTGCTGGTGCAGCCACTGTGGAAAATAGTGTGGATGGTCCTCCAAATTTTACAAAATAGAAATATCAGATGATCCAGTAATTCCACTTCTGGATATTTACCCAAAGAAAATGAAAATACTAATTCAAGAATATGTATGCACACCCACATTTATTGCAGAATTATTTATAATAGTCAAGATATGGAAGCAACCTAAGTGCCAATCGATATACGAATGTATAAAGAAGATGTGGACTGTGCGTGCGCGCGCACGCACACACACACACACACACACACACACACCACACAGGAATATTACTCAGCCATAAAAAAGCATCAAACCTTGCTATTTGTGACAACATGGATGGACCTAAAGAATATTATGCTACATGAAATAAGTAAGACAAAGACAAATGCTGTATGATTTTGCTTATGTGTGAAATCTTAAGAAAGAACAGAAAGGGGGTGCCTGGGTGGCTCAGTGGGTTAAAGCCTCTGCCTTCGGCTCAGGTCATGATCTCAGGGTCCTGGGATCGAGCCCCGCATCGGGCTCTATGCTCGGCGGGGAGCCTGCTTCCCTCTCTCTTTCTCTCTGCCTGCCTCTCTGCCTACTTGTGATCTCTTTTCTCTCTAATAAATAAATGAAATCTTTAAAAAAAAATTATGCCTGCACGGTTCAGTTTTTATAGGTAAGCAATAAAAGTTCAGAGATCTCTAGCCTAGAGAAACCAAATATATAAAACACTTTTACATAACATAATATAGTAAGAACAGAAGATTCTATGGAGGGGCTTCCCCAAAAGAGAAAGCCTGAAATTTCTTACTTCCTGACATACCCTGAGAAGAGATGAAGAAGAACTAGACAACCAGAAAGCCCTGGGAGGAGCCTAAATAGAGAAGATCTAATAAGCATAGGCACGGAAGAGAAAAATTATGAAGATCTATAAATCTGTTCATGTTGCCGAACACCAACCGTGAATCAAACAATGGTAATCAGTCAGGCTGGAAAGGTATATGGGAGGCAGCAGAGGCCCTTCTATGCCATATTAAGGAAGTCTAACTAAATACCCTTTACCTGTGGTTCTTACTCATGATTATCTGAAACACCACCAAAAATCATTTTTGTGGATGAATTACTTTATTAATTCAAACATGAGCAAATCTATGTGCTACACATTAATTATTTCTGTTGCTATATCAACAGAAAAAGATTAAAAAAAAAACCTCAGTTAATTAGAACAGACAAATACACAAAGAGAGAAATAGATTAGTGGTTGCCAGGGCTTGAGGGAGGGGTAAATGGGGAATGACTGCAGACAGGTACAACGGTTTCTTTTTTACAATGACAAAAATGTTCTAAAATTAAGTAATAGTGATGGTTTGAAAACTCTGTGAGTACACTAAAAATGACTGAATTGTATACTTTAAAGGGTAAATTTTATGGTATGTAAATGGTATGTCAATAAAGCTATTATAGGAGGAGGACTGGCCACAAGATAGCAGTCCATCCGCCACAGGTACATCAAAACAAGTCTAAAATGGAATTTATCTTCTTTATAAACCTTATTCTTTTCTTACATTAATAGTACTACCATCAACGTCGACATTTCAGCCAAAAATCTAGCAATCACCCTACATATCAAGTCTCTCCCACCTTAAGGTGTTCAAGTCCTAGAGATTCTAGTTCCTAACTTTTTAATTCTTTTTATAATAAAAAGGAAAAAATTACTGCAGAAGAAGTCCCTTTTTCACACTGCTACTGTTTTGGAAACAGACATGTGACGATAGGATGACTGAAGCTATAACATCTTATAAACAAGATCAAGAAATTCACAATGCCACTGATATCACTAAGCTCTAGAATCCCTTTCCAAACTTAGTGTTATGTGGGAAGACTCTTACTTGAAAAGGAATGCTTCTTAACTAACACTACAGAAGAGCTGAATAAAAATGTGCAACAGAGAAATGTAGTAAAAACTGGAACACTGAAGAAACTTCTGGGATCCAGATACATATGTGAGAGTTAACACATTAGAGGGCAATAACAAAAACAAGAACTACCATTTGTCATCTATATATTATTCACCAATCTCTATGCAAAGTATTCCATAATCTTATACTTAGAGCAAACCTACAGGCAGGTATTATTAGCCCTATTCTATATGACTCAGACATGGTCAGATAGCTAATAAAGGACAACATGAGGGGTGCCTGGGTGGCTCAGTCAGTACACAGTCCAATTCTTGATCTGGCTCAGATCATGATCTCAGAATTGTGAGATCAGCCCTGGGTCAGCTCCATGCTGAGCACGGAGCTTGATTAAGATTTTGTTCCTCTCCCTTTGCCCCGTTCCCTCCCTTAAAAAAAAAAAAAAAAAAAAAAGGCGGGGGACACTCCAAACCCCACATCAAATCTGTTTCAACGCCTAAGATAGTTAAAACAATAATGAATGAAAATGGGTCCACCCAAAATGTACAAAATGAGATGGTAGCTAAAAATAATCTAGAAATATACATTTAAGAGGGAAGGACAAACTGCTCAACAAGAGGGGGGTGCCTGGGTGGCGCAGTGGGTTAAAGCCTCTGCCTTCGGCTCAGGTCATGATCTCAGGGTCCTGGGATAGAGCCTCGCTTCGGGCTCTCTGCTCAGCGGGGAGCCTGCTTCTCTTTCTCTCTCTCTCTCTCTCTGCCTACTTGTGATCTCTGTCAAATAAATAAATAAAATCTTAAAAACAAAACAAAACAAAAAAAAACCTGCTCAACAAGAGGGATAAGGATGAGCAGTTGGGCAGATCAGATGTAAACAAAATGGCTCACCCAGCGGTTTTTACAAATAAAACTTAACTGAAACACACCACACTCATTCAACTATGTATTGTCTGTGACTGCTTTTGCACTACAATAGCAGCAAAACTGAATGGTTGTTAACATATAGCACAGAAAGCCAAAATTATTATCTGGCACTTTATAAAAAAAAAAAGTTTTTCAACTCTTAAGAGAGATCACTCAGAAAACCCAAGAAAACATACCACTGAAGATGATTTTTTTCTTTTAAATTCTAAGAAGAAATAGTCAATTCATCAAAGAGATGTAAAAACACTGGTACCAAAAATGTCAATGGAATTTAGCAATTACAAGGTAACTAACTTATGAGCACCCTGCTTATGATAACTACAGTCTCCAACCTATAAACGTGTTGTAATCTAAAAATTATAAAGTCAGTCATCCCCCCCCCCAAAAAAGAAAGAAAGATTGTGATTTTTCAACCATAAATCCATGAATTACTTTAAACAAAAACGGGCCAAACTTAGGCAAAGAACATTTCAAAGAGCAAGGAGTTTCAAACTCTGAACCTGTTTATACATATCAACATTTTAAGCACTGTTTAGAATCCAAGGTTATGTGGACATCAGTTGTTTTGCATCACTCACTAGCTTTTTTTTAAACAGCTTATGGCAGGCACATTTCTGCTCATCAAAAAAAAAAAAAAAAAAAAAAAGACATGTTATTTTGTAAATTTCCCAGTCTCCTTGCAGATAGGCAGGACCACATGGCTAACACTGTATAGTGGGCTGTAAGTTTTGTGTAACTGCCAGACTAAAGCACTGAGAGCTCATGCATAACCCTATGGACTCTCCCATTCCCTGCTGAAACAACTGTGGAAGCTTCATGCTGAGATGGAAAATGGACATAGTCTAGATTTCTGAGTTACCACATGGGCTTCCCTAGAGAGTTATAGCTGACACTGCATAATCAAGTAAGCTTTTGTTGTGTAAAACTCCTGGGATTTGGGATTTCTTATTCCAGTACTGGCTAAGCAGATCCAAAACTAGAGCTCTCCCAATGTCATGTCTATGTAGTTACAGTGCAGCTGGCCACATGCTATGGTCCAGAAATTTTTATTTGATCTGGCCCCATTATTCCAAGCTAACAAAACTCAATCTTAAAATTTCTGTTGTACTTCTTGGGAAGACAGGTTCTCTTCCTGCTGAAGCTAACCTGAGAAGACATAATCTTAGATCCACCATGTGGAAACAGACTGCTTGGGAATTAAACCAACAGAGAGGAAAGCAAAACAAGGAAAAAAGAATTCTTAACACTTTTCCTGAGTACCCACATCCCTGACCTTTTCAGTCACATTAAACCAATCAATGCCTTCGTTTACTTAATCCAATCTGGGTTGGGTTTCTGACTCTTAGAATTATAACTACCAGAGGTTAACCACAGAAGTCGTTAACACAGCTTAAACATAACATAAAAACTATTAATTTAAACTCTAGCCTCAGGGAGGAAAAGCACATATATACAAGAGGAAAGAGGAAGAAGAAAATAATATTACTTTTACCTTTTTGTGCATGCAGGGTTAGTCCTAAGCATTTTTTTTTTTTAAATCGCTCTTGCCACTCTTAATTTAAAAGTCACCCATCTATAGGAAAATCTTCCCAAACCCCTAGTATCCAGAGGCCACAGAAACCATATACAGGCCACCTGACTCCATCCAAGGCAACCCTGACTAGATAAACTGAAGTATGGTCCAAAATGTATTGCTTATATTCCATCAAATCAGAACTTTTATTCTTAAGAAAACATATATTTTGGAAGAAGACACAACAAATTATTAATTGTACTCACTTCCAGGAAGAAGGACTGGGAAGGGACTTATATTTAAGTATGTTATAATGATCATACATTATTTTTGTAACTTTTAAAAAAAAATTAGTGATAAGGATATACAAAAAGAATGTATCCCTTCAAAGCAGCTGCTCATCTTTGGACCCTCTAAGAAAACAGTGTAAAGTGAGCAAAGATTCATAACAAGTGTGAATGGCTAATAGCTCCCACAAATCCCTGCATTGCATTTTCAACATAATATGCTTATTAGGTCAAAAAAATCTCAGAGTAGCTTGTCTTAAACATGTAAGTGCAAAGCATTCAGGTTACTCCTAAACTAAAGATCTGCTAGGCAATTCATCATTCTCAAGAAACCTGCCCTTACTGTCAGTTCCCCTAGATTATTCTTTTTCAGAACTTTCTCCTTTCTAACATGTCCAGAGATTCTCCAAGGAATCAATTATGATAGTTTATATGTAAGCAGTTTATATGCTTTTGAGTAGGGTGTTATAAATTAGGAGTTAATTAAAACACAAAGTTTTGTACATATCCAATATATATCAGAGAAATTAAAATAAATGTTACAGGTCAACCCTCCCAGGTCCCTTCCCTCTTCAGGAGCTTTGAGCTTATACTCAATATAACCCTGCTTTCCTGCCTCCCCCAAATAAAATAAAATAAAAGTCATAGACAGACTGGTACATTGTTTTGATATATGTCTGTTTCACCCATGTTTTCTAACTACCTTAGGATCATGTACTCTGGATACAGAGGAATTAACATTGTTCATTATTCCTTCAGTAGTCAGAGAACGCCTCTAAATTTAATCTTTTTTATCCATTCTAGTTTGTCGTGTGTTTATTTATTTTTTTGGTTTTAGGGAAAATTATAAAATATCTCAAATAATTTCTCAAAACTTTAATTCACTTTTATTAAAACCACGTATTACAGTTAAATGATGTAGTATAGGGTATCTCAGAGATTTCTAAAGGCTAAAAATCACGTCTATACATTTTCAATCAATTTCAACATGTGAGAAGCTGAGTTCTAATGCCTATTTAACAGGCGATCGTTATCATATTTGTAACATGGGATACAAATCATACTATTTCTCCTGGCAGAATGGTAGTATGAGAGACCTGAGACTGATCAGCATCCTTCTTCTTAACTGCCCCTTCCCCACATCTGTTAACATCCTTAGGAGTTGCCAGATTAATGCAAGTGGCCCTATTTGTGGATCTAAATTTAAGTGATCCAGAGACAGA
Organism: Mustela nivalis; assembly: GCF_964662115.1. Lineage (NCBI taxonomy): Eukaryota > Metazoa > Chordata > Mammalia > Carnivora > Mustelidae > Mustela > Mustela nivalis. The sequence goes on along the minus strand of NC_139029.1, from coordinate 77,089,868 downwards.
AAACCAAATCTCACTGGGAGAAAGAGTTTTCTTCCTGGATTTTTTACGTCTTGGGACTGTTATGCCCGCGTTTTCGCATCTGAGAGACCACCAAGGAGCCAAGCACCGATGCAATCACATGAGGGTTTATTCAGCAAGCTTAAGCTTAGGCCCAAGTATACCCGACACAGCAGAGTAGGGACTTGGACCCCGAGCCAGATTACAGTCAGGGTTTTTAAAAGGCAGAGTAGGGGTAGACTCAGCAGTGGGGGAGGACAAAGGGGGTTATAGATGATTTAAGTCTCTAAGGAATTTTGGAAGCAAGGTCTCCAGGACCTTGAGGGGCTAGCTATTGTCTGGGGAAAAGGTTACTCATTACCAGTAATAAAAATCTTCTGTGAGACCCTTTAGATGTACATCAGTGGGTCATATGCTTGGGAATGATTGGTGACACTATCTTGGAGGTTTAGAGATAAAGTTTCACATTTCTCCCATCAAGTGTCCTTGTTAGTGAAATTTAGGTTAAGAAGAAATTTAACTTTATTTACATTTCCTTCTGCCTCAGCCTCCTTCAGTTTTATGGTGGGGAGGGCAGACACTAGGGCTTAAGGAACTGAGTTATTTGTCTCTTGAAATTGGGCTATTGAGAAGATAGCTTCTTTGTTGTAAATCACTAGGACATTTGTAAACCAAGGGAGACTCCTGTCTTGCAGGGTTGTGATCTCTGCAAGTTAACTATTTGTTTTTCTTTTAGGGCAGCCAGGGGTGGCTGAGGAATGTCACACATACTACCAAGGGGAGGAGAGTGGGTGGAGAGGGGGTGCAAGATACCAGCTTTTGCTTTGCCAAAGATGGCTGTACTTATGTCAGGGCTAGACTCAAGGTGGGTAGAGCCTTGTTTTTCTTGGCCTCCTCAGGGACCTGATACAGCTTTGAGGCCAGTAAGAATTTAGTATCTAGGACATAAAACTTAACCTGTTGGTGACTGCATTTCCTACTTTACAGAGAAAGCCAGTCTGCACCCAAAGAATAGAAGGCAACCCACCAACAGATGCATTCCCCAACCCCAAAAAATTTTATTTATTTAAAAAAGAAAAAACAATGGGCTCTGGATGTGTTCCAGTACTGACTCTTTTTTCCTGTGACCTAGCTGCACGCCAGGCCTTCAATTAAAAAGTAAAATAAAAGATATCAACAAATAAATCAACAAATTTCTTTTGTCAATAAATTTCTCATTATACTTATCATTCAAACTGGGTTTTCTATCACTTACAGCCACGGATCTTTTCTCATATAGTGTAAAATTAAACAGAAAAGATACCCATGTAAAGAAGAATAAAGTTGAATAACCTTACCTTCCACCACATACAAAGACTAACTCAAAGTAGATCAAAGACCTAAACATAAAGAGGTAACACTACAAAACTCTTAAGATAGGAGGAAAGTTTCATGACACTGGATTTGGCAATGATTTCTTGGATATGACACCCAAAGCACACGCAATGAAAGAAAAAGTGAAAGAGACATCAAAATATAAAACTTGTGCATCAAAGGTTATAATCAACGAATGAAGAGATAATGAACCAATGGGAATGGGACAAAGAATGTACAACCCATGTATCTGGTAAGGAGTTAAAATCTAGAAAATATATTCAAACACCTAAAATTTGGTCACAATAAAACCGAGAAATTTGATTTAAAAATTGGACAAAGAACTTAAGTTTCTTCAAAGATACACAAATGGGCCTCAAAAATATGAAAACATACTCAGTATCACTAATCATTACAGAAATGCAACTCAGAACCACAATGAGATCTCTTACAACCATTAAGAGGGCTGCTATCAAAAACAAACAAACAAACAAACAAACAAAAGGAGCCAGGGAGGCTTAGTTGGTTAAGCACTTGATGCTTGATTTCAGCAGCTCTGATTTTGATCTCAGGGGTCGTGAGTTCAAGCCCCACACTGGTCTTGATGTTAGGTGAGGAGACCACTTAAAAAACAAAACAAAAACACAAAAATTACAAGTGTTGGCAAAAGGTGAAGAAATTGGAACCTTGGGCACTGCTACTGGGAATGTAAAACAGTTCACAGCCACTGAGGAAAAGAGTATGATGATTCTTTAAAAAATTAAACACAGATTTACTATATGATCCAGCAATTCCTATTCTACGTATACACTCAAAAGAATTGAGAGCAGGAACTCAAACAAGTATTTGTATACACACGTTCATAGCATCACTATTCATAACAGCCAAAAGGTAGATCCAAATGTCCATTAACAGATAAACAAAATGTGGTACATGCATACAATAGGATAATATTTAGCCTTAAAAAGGAAGGAAATTCTAAACATGTTCCAACATGTATAAGCCTTAAATTACGCTAAGTGAAACTAGCCAGCTGCAAAAAAAGAAATACTCTATTTTACTTACAAGGTACCTGGAGTAGTCAAATTCACAGAAACAAAGTAGAACTAGAAGGGCTGAGAGAAGGAGAAAATGGGGAGTTTTTAACAGGTATACAATTTTAGTTGGTTTTTTTGTTTGTTTGTTTGTTTTTTACAATTTTAGTTTTTTTAAGATGAGTAAATTCTGGAGATTGGTTGCTTCGTGTTATGAATATAGTTACGGAACCTCAAATGTACACTTAAAATGACTAAGATGGTAACTGCTGTTTCCCTTCTAAATATTAGATTCTTTTTTTTTTTAAAGATTTATTATTTATTCAACAGATCACAAGTAGGCAGAAAGGCAGGCAGAGGGAGAGGAGGAAGCAGGCTTCCCGATGAGCAGAGAGCCCAATGTGGGGCTCGATCCCAGGACCCTGGGACCATGACCTGAGCCAAAGGCAGAGGCTTTAACCCACTGAGCCACCCAGGCGCCCCTAAATAGTAGATTCTTAAATGACAACTATATGACATCTTCAAAGACCAGATTCAAATAAGGAGGAATATCTGTCTGGTTTACCTATGTTTTATACATACAGGATAACAAACATTTTACCTCATTTTAATCACTGCTACATAATTCAAATGGTACAAAAAATAATTTGGAAATTAAACTACTCAAGGCATTATCAAAGAGCTGAGAGATTAATGAAGGGATCTACACAACCAACACCATTAACAATCAAGTTATTTTTGTAGTTGTTTGAACAATAATGAGGTCTTCAAATTCTTTTCATTGGAAAGTTTACTATTAAAATATTTAATATGACTGATTTGAACTTTCTTTCCGAAGAGCTTTGTGTTTTACTTGTTAGGTTCTGCTTCATTGTTTAATCAGAAAAAAAAAAGTCTGAAACATTTTAATAGAATAATCAGGAAAGGGTTTGTGATTCTCATTAAGGTGATGAGCCTGAGTTTCTTTACTAGTTAAATGAATCATTCCACATTGTGACTCATTTCCAACACTTTGCTATAGGGAAAATACTTTACAGGTCTTAAAAATACAATGGTAACAAATATCATCAAACTCTTGTGAAGATTAAAAAAAGACAGAAGCATATATAAACTGAAACGGACCCTCAAACAATCCAGTCATTAAAAATAGAGGTTAGTGGGCGCCTGGGTGGCTCAGTGGGTTAAGCCACTACCTTCAGCTCAGGTCATGATCTCAGGGTCCTGGGTTCGAGTCCCACATCAGGCTCTCTGCTCAGCAGGGGGCCTGCTTCCCTTCCTCTCTCTCTGCCCGCCTCTCTGCCTGCTTGTGATCTCTCTCTGTCAAATAAATAAATAAATAAATAAAAATAAAATCTTAAAAAAAAAAGAGAGGTTAGTAATTTGTTATGATAATTAACTTAGGAGGGCTAGGGGCAGGCAGCAGCATTTTAGGTATAACAGCATGAAATGAGATATAAATAGAGCTCTATGGCTCACAAAAAGTACAAAGAAGGATAGGAGAAGAATGTCAATGATCAAAAAACAAACTATCAAAAAGCTAAAATATGCTAATGATAACTACATGAAGTCCAATCCAAACATATCAAGAAAATATAGTAACGTGACATTAAAGAAAAGGCTCTCCAGCTGTCATGGTGTTTGCTCTCTAAGTCATCAGGAGAAAAGAGCTGAGAGTTAAGAATCAGAGAGAACTAAAGTAACATTATGCTATCCCTCACACCAATTTATAACAGGTTATAGGAACAATAAAAGTAAAAAGTATTATTTATCTTAAATTCTCATAATTAAAAAAACACTTTTTGCATGAAATTTAAAAACACCCATAAGTATTCTTTTCTTTAAAGATTTCTATTTATGCGGGCACCTGCGTGGCTCAGTGGGTTAAAGCCTCTGCCTTCAGCCCAGGTCATGATCCCAGGACCCTGGGATCGAGCCCCGCATCGGGCTCTCTGCTCAGTGCAGAGCCTGCTTCTCTCTCTCTCTCTCTCTCTCTCTGCCTGCCTCTCTGCTACTTGTGTTCTCCGTCAAATAAATAAATAAAATCTTAAAAAAAAAAAAAAAGATTTCTATTTATGGGAGAGAGAAGGAGAGAGTAGAGAAAAGCACAATCAGGGAGAGGGACAGGAAGAGAGGGAGAAGCAGCCTCCCTGGTAAACAGGGAGCCCAGCAGATGAGGGGCTCAATACCAGGACCCTTAACTGACTGAGCCACCCAGGTGCCCTCAAAAGTATTCTTAACATCTCAAGAAGGAAATGAAAATAAACAGGGCTTCTTGAAAGGTTCTTTTTTCCCTTAAAAAAATTATCTTAAAAGGAAGAAGGACTTCTAAGGTGTTAACCTTTTTTTCCAACCTATTCTTATCTTTATGGAAAACATACAACTAGATCTAAATTTATGAAGTGCATAATTTAACTTACATTTTAATCAAATTTCTGTTACCTGTAACATTATAAATAGATGTGTTAGTTGTAAAGACTATGTTATATAGTTTTTAAATAATTTATTATACTCTCTAGTAAAATAGATCCAAAGATCTGTCGGTGATACTAGGCACTGGTGATAGGAAAAAAAAATCCTCAACAGAGAATTATTCATTCTCCCTCTGCTGAAGCAGCATGACATACTATCAAGAGCCCAGACTTGGCAGCTAGTCTGAATCCAGCTAACTTTCTTCACCTCTCTGTAACTCAAGTTTCCTAAGCTTTAAAATAATACTGACATCTCTCTGGGTTTTTATGAAAACAAAACATATTAGTATGCGTAAAAGCACTAGAACAGCGCTGACACATTAAACGCTACATAAGTGTTCAGTAAATACAGAAAAAAGTGCTTGCTCTGTGCCAGGCACTACTCTAGAAGCAGTACAAAGAACAAACAAAAATCTCTTTTCTTTGCAAAGTTTACATTTATTTGTTTACTTATTTGAGAGAGAGAGGACTGGCGGGAGGGAGCAGAAGAGGGAGGAGGAGAATTAAGGTGCCTGTGGAGTAGGGAGTCTGAGGCTTGGCTGGATCCCAGGACCCCAGGATCATGACCTGAGTCAAAGGCAGACACTTAACCAATTGAGTCACCCAGGCGCCCTGGGAAGTTTACATTTAAGAAGTAGGTGATGATACTTTAGAATTAAGAAGCATAATTATTTAGCCAATAAATCATCCAATACAGACACTGAGATATATGTATTCAGAAAAGCTCAGTGATTACTGGAGATCAATAGAAATGAAAGAATTTCCACAGGCTCTAATTCTATGAAGAAAGTTCATCTAAACCCCCCAAAATATGGGGAATAGTTCTTCCTGCCTCTATCCAAATGGCACTGTTAGGGTTTACTACGCAGTTGATCAAAAACTCAGAAGTGACCACATCAGAAGAGAGTTAAACAACAGCTAACCAAAGAATAAAAGTAATCTCCACTTTAGGTGCACCTGGGTGGCTCAGTCTGTTAAGGGTGGATTCTTGGTTTTTGACGCAGGTCATGATGACACAGGGTCATGAGACTGAGACCCACTAGGGCTTGGTGCTCAGCAGGGAATCTACTTGAGAGTCTCTCTCCATCTACCTCTCCCCATGCCCCCCCACACACATGTTCTCTCTAAAATAAATAAATTAAAAATAATAAAGTAGGGGTGCCTGGGTGGCTCACAGTGGGTTAAGCCTCTGCCTTTGGCTCAGGCCATGGACTCCAGGGTCCTGGAATCAAACCCCGCATTGGGCTCTCTGCTCAGTAGGGAGCCTGCTTCCCCCTCTCCCTCTGACTGCCTCCCTGCTTACTTGAGATCTCTATCTCTGTGTCAAATAAATTAAAAAATAATAATAATAATAATTAAAGTAATCTCAGGGCACCAGGGTGGCTCCATGGGTTAAGTGTGTGCATTCGGCTCGGGTCATGATCCCAGGGTCCTGGAATGGAGCCCTATGTGGGGCTCAATGTTCGGTGGGGAGCATGCTGCTGTTTCTTCCTCTGCCTGCCACTCCCCCTATTTGTGCTCTCTCACATGTGCTCTCTCTCAAATAAATAAATAAAATCTTTTTTTTTTTTTTTTTTTTTTAAAGATAGAGTAATCTCCACTTTCACCAAATAAATACTAAGATGAGCTCTCTGGGTTCTTGAGAGACTAAACAAAGTGAAATAGAAAATTCTGATAAAGAGGCACGAGAAAGTAAAGACTAAATAGAAAATAAAAACCAGTTTTATTTGGATTATTTAGTATCTAAGCCTACCCTAAATACTTGGGACAGCTCTTAGTAGAACAACCTCATCACAATGATGTACATGAGAAAAACTCTAGAATGGACAGAAAGCACTTCGTACAAGGTTCAGCATATGACCAGAGATCCTAATTTCTTTTTTTAAATTTTATTTTATTTTATTTATTTATTTGACAGAGAGAGATAACACACAAGCAGGCAGAGCAGTAGAGGGGTAGGGAGAAGCAGACTCTCTATGGAGCAGGGAGCCCAACACAGGACTCAATCCCAGAACCCTGGGATCATGACGCCAGTCGAAGGCAGCTGCTTAACCAACTGAGCCACCCAGGTGCCCCCAGAGAACCTAATTTCTAAACTAAACTGAAATACAGACCATTTCACTATTTATTCATTCAAATTATAATCACCGAGCTCTCAAAGTACCAGCTATGCTGGCCAGGGTTGGCATTGGTACAGAACATAAGATCAAAAGGAATCTGTAGATTTCTGTTCTAGTTAAAATAAAAGTAGCTTTAAGTTCTGTCGTCCAATCTATTTCTCTTCTGGTATACCACACTGCCCCATTTGAACCAAAAAGGAATGGTCTGGGGTGGAAGTAGGAGAATATAATTTCATAGAGCAATCTCTATGATGGAACTTAGTATTGTAATTTTAATCTCTACTAGAAAAAAATAAAATGGAGCACCTGGTTGGCACAGCCAGTTAAGCATCCAACTCTTGGTTTCAGCTCAGGTCATGATCTCAGGGTCCTGGGATCAAGCCTTGCATCAGGCTTCATGCTCAGTGTGCCCCTGCCCCCCATGCTCGTACCCTCCCACTCACTCACTCTCTCAAAAAAATAAATCTTAAAAAATAAATAATATAAAATGATACATACCTATCACATCAGCTTCTTTTACTAAACAAATTTTAATCTCTGCCATACAAATAGTGTAAGTTTATTAAAAGAATGACCAACTTCAGTTTTTTATGCCCTGCAAACCAAAAAGCATCTTACAAGTATTCCAAATTCATCATATATCATCAATTAAAATGAATAGTTTGATTATCTCTGTCTCCATGAGTGGATAGATGCTTTATTTTCTATTTATTACTATCCTTAAACCACTACCAAAATCAATCAATACCAAAAATCAAAATAAAGTTAAGCCAGAACCATCAAAACAGACAAAAGGGAGAAAGAAAATAAACTGAAGGTACTAAAGACTGACAAATTTTAATCTTACAACATACCTAAAATGTAAAGGTACAACAGTCTGAATATAGTTATTTAGGAGGAAAAAAAGGCTGCCGCACTATGAAAAATACTGTCTTCTGTAGTAGCAAAACAGGAGGGAGTTAACCAAAAGAATTTTTCCCATTAAAGAAGAGGAAATAAACAAGGCAAACTTCTTCCTTTTGAACAAACAGATACTATAAAGAGCAGCTGATAATTCAATCATTTACTAAGTATTCAGCCAAAGGAGCAAATCTCAATGTAGGAGAGAAGGGAGTAGTGGTCTCAAGTTACACGTGCCTCCTCCCACTTCTTCCTTACTGGAATTCCTTAGCACCTTCCAATAATCCTCCTGTATTGAAAATCACTACCCTGGAGAGGCACTGTTAAAATGGAAATGTGCCAAATTTCTTTAGTATGCGGAGACAGAAGAAAGATGCAAATCACTGATCTACACATCTATACATAATAAAGCCTACTTTCTCACTATAAAATTTTATTTTCCATATCATGTAATTGTGGGTTCTAGCCACCCTTGCTTCAATGAAGTGGTGTTCCAATCAATTTTGACACGTGAAAATTACAATGGTTATTATCATTTTCAGTCACATAACAGAAAGGCAAAGAAATCTGCAATTAGTCCTATTACTCTAGTTCAACCTTGGCCTTCCCTGAAACCCTTGAATCCAGAGATTCCAGATTGCTGAAGTTTACTTTATAACTTACCAATTTTTATTTAAGCATTTGTGACAGAATTTTCTTTTGAATGTATCTTCTTAGCTTAAGAACAAGTGTTTTAAACTATAAAAATAATATATAATCATTGAAAAGCCTTCAGTAATTCAAAAGTCTAAGTAATAAGTGATTTAAGTTCCTTCCCTTAAATCCCACTCCCATTCCCCAGGGATAACCACTGTAAAACAATGTGGGGTATATTCTAGATCTCTTCACAATACATACAATTTTTATATATTACTGTATAAACAAACTTGAGCGAACAAGGAGATCTTGCTGTACATTCAGTTCTACAAAACTTGCTTTTTACACTGATGGACTGAATAGCCTTTTAAGTTTATCCTGCTACACACAATTTGTTTAAACTGCATATTTCATAGTATTTTTCATCATTCCCTTACTGACAAGGTAATTTTGATATTGGAAATACTGTTTTCATTCTTTTTTATAATATATTAAACTTTTCCTTTATTGCCACTTCATACCGCCATCACGGCATTGTCTCTATTTCTTCTCACTTCCACTGAAAAACTTGGAAACTTGAGGCACTTCGGTGGCACAGTTGGTTAAGGGACAACTCTTCGTTTCGGCTCAGGCCCTGATCTCAGGGTTGTGAGAGCGAGTCCTGTGTTGCGCTCCGCACTTTGTGTAGAGTCGGCTTGAGATTCTCTCTCCCTCTGCCCCTCAAGCATCATTTTTATTAAGTTCTAGCAAAAACTGTCAAATTGTAGTCTAACAATGATTTTCCACTTGAATAAAATCTTAAGATAAATTCCATCTGCTTTAAGGCTAAAATTTTCCCTTTAAAATTATTATCTTCTAACACCTACTCCAACATCACTTTCATCAGTAATATATATCTAATTTTTGTTAGAAACAGAGCTCAACACACTTGATTTCCAAGGTATAGAAACTCTGAAGATCTGAGAAACTGACGAAATCTTCAATGCTTCTGAAAGATTACTAAAGCAAAAAGTTACAGGGAAAAATTATATTACTCAGGTATTTCTTTTTCTTAGCATTTTGCTTCCTGATTTTAGGATTTTAAAATGCTTCTGGAATGATGTCTATTCATGATCTAGCTAGCCAATATATCTTGTGGTACTAGCAATGATTCAATTAAATTGATGATTTAAAAGATCAGTTACTTAATTCAATCAAATTCTGACCCCAAAAGCGCCACAGAATTTACATTTATCTAATACTCAACTACTTAAAAATGTAATTTCATTTCTGAAAACTGAAAAATCTTTAACTTACCTCAATTGTTTTGCGTAGTTCTGTTCAATTTCTATCCTCTCTTTAACAAATTTGGCATATCTTTCCAGGAAGTCAATTCCCCATTGTGTATGCTTGTCTAAGCTGTCGAACTGATCCTGGAAAAGAAGGTGAAAACACACTGAAAAGTCTACAATTGTATCCACAAATATTTTAATCAGCTTCTGATATTTATTCAGAAAAGCAATGAGGTCTAAAAGGAAAAAAACCTAGGCTCTTCTGTTCTCTACCCACCTCATTATTTTATTTTTTAAGATTTTATTTATTTGACAGACAGAGATCACAAGTAGTCAGATAGGCAGGCAGAGAGAGAGGGGGAAGCAGGCTCCCCGCTGAGCAGAGAGCCCAATGCGGGACTCGATCCCAGGACCCTGGAATCATGACCTGAGCGGAACGCAGAGGCTTTACCCTACTGAGCCACCCAGGTGCCCACACCTCTTTATTTTAGATCTACAAAGAAATGGGTTATAAATGCTAAACTTCTTAGCATAATTCACACAACTTTATGTCTAAATGCTTTTACCTACGTGGTTTCCCCTGGATGCAACACCCTCCGTGGTCACCTCTTTAAAAATTTACTGTTTCTTACTCCTCCTTTGAGATTTAGTTCAGGAACTATGGCTTCCAGAAAATGATCCAAAATTCTCAGACTAGGTGTGTCGGTCTTTCTCTGGGTCCCCAAGACTCCCAAAGGTTACAATCTTTTCCTTAAGTTCTTATTTAAATTCCAAATAATTAACACACAGTGTAATTACTAGTTCAAGATATACAATAACTCAGCACTCCCATACATCACTCAATGCTCATCACAGTAAGTGCGCTCCTAAATCCCCGTATCACCTATTCCACCAACCCCCCACTCACCTCACTTCCAGTAACCATCACTTTGTTCTCTACGATTAAGGGTCCAGTTTCTAGGTTTGCCTTTCTCTCTCTCCCTGCCTCCTTTTTCACCTTTGCTTGTTTTGTTTCTTAAATTCTACATGAGTGAAATCATATGGTATCTATCCTTCTCTGATTTACTTGTTTCACTCAGAATACTGTCTCCATCCATGTTGCTGCAAATGGCAAGATTTCGGTTTTTATAGCTTTTTTGTGTATGTGTACACACACACACACACACACACACACACACACACACACACATACATCTTCTTTACCCATTTATCAAAGGACACTTGGGCTGTTTCCATAATTTGGCCACTGTAGATAATGCTGCTATAAACATCAGATTTCATGTATCCTTTTGAATTAGTATTTTTGTATTCTTTGGGTGTAATTGGTGGATCATAGGATAGCTCTATTTTTAACTTTTTGAGGAACCTCCAATACTGTTTTCCACAGTGGCTGCACCAGTTTAAATTCCCACAAACATTACAAGAGGGTTCTGGGTTCCCTTTTTGCCACATGCTCGCCAACACCTATCGCTTCTTGTGTTGTTGATTTTAGCCATTCTGACAGATGTGAGGGAATAACCATAGTTTTGATTTGCATTTCCCTGATGATCACCGATTTTAAGCATCTCTTCATGTGTCTGTTAACCATCTGTAGTTCTTCTTCTATATCTTCTGCCCATTTTTCATTGGATTATTCATTTCCAAGGCACTGAGATTTGTAAGTTCTTCATATATTTTGTATACTAACCATTTATGGGATAGGTCATTTACAAATATCTTTTCCCATTCAGTAGGTTGCATTTTAGTTTTGTTGGTTGTTTCCTTCGCTGTGCAAAAGTTTAAAAATTACTATCTTATTTACTTGCCATACTCTGTTGAGGGCAGAAACCACGTATCATTCAACTCTGAACTCCAAAGGCACTAGAGGCCTGGCACTGTAGCAGGTACCCAATGAAGCTAAATAAAATAAAATATACTGAGGTTCAGATTCTGGGCTCTGCATTTACCAGATATGGCAAGTCGCCATGGTTCTCTGTTCTCTGAACTTTGTCCATCTTAAAATGGGAGTCCCATCACACACCTCAATAGGGTTATGATGATGTTATTAAGTGTTCTACAATGCAGTAAACATGAAACTAATATATCACAAAGTATCACTGTCCTGCAAAACTCTCAATCCTCAAGATACTCCTTTCTACCTGCTGCTTAAGAAACCATCACTTCCTAGCCTTCAAGAATAATCTCCAGATTGACTAATAACTTGGTGCTTTCTCCCTCTCCCATATGAAAGTCTATAATGTTGATAAATGCTCAAAAATCATCCTTCTCTATTATCTCTAACTATTCTTCTTTTTCTAAATCACCTATGGTTTAACAGGATTCATTATTTACAAATAAATCATCTCCAAGTCTTTTTGCTTTTTATCCCTTTCCCTACCTTAAATCATTTTACAATTCTACTTGTAAAGGTAAATTCTACCTAAATAGCACAGATAGAATTCATCTGGCTACCACAGTTTGGTGTTACTACTCCAATTCGACTCTTTCACAAAAGTTTTTCATTATCACTTGGCTTCCAAAGTAGACTTGAAAACAGCAAGAAAATACACTGCCCAGTGAACTTAACTGGAATATTATTAAGATTTCCTGATATAAATTAAATTCCCTCTCAAACTGAAAAACTCTCAACAAAGAACTTTCCCCCAGAAAGGAAAAGTGGGAAGCTAAAGCTCAGACTCTCTCTCTCTCCCCCCTGCTCCCTGACAAATAAATAAATAAATAAATAAATAAATAAATAAATAAATAGAATAAATCTTGGGGGGGAAAAAAAAAGGAATCTATCATAAAGCCTTAGGAATCATTGGTAACACCCTCTAATCCCTTCAGTTTCAAAGCCTGAGACCACATTTCTCCCCAGTCCCTGCCAGCAAATACCTTGGACTATATAGTGGAAAATGTCTGGAAATGCCCAAAACAAACTAAAGAAATTAACCAGTATTCTGAAACCACCTATGGATTACAAATAAATAAAGTTATCAAATTGCCCTTTTATCAAAAGAGGCAATTCATCTTTATTCCCCCCCATTCTCTCTACGTTTAGCATTACTCTTATTTCTATAGATTTACTCTAGATTACTAACAGAGTACAACTTCTTCCACCTCCTTGCCTTCATTAACCCCTCACTTCCTTTTCTAACACATTCATCCTTACACAGCTTCTATGAAATGTGCTCTCTCCCCTCAGTGGTATGCCCTAATTAAATGCTATCTCATATCTAAATTCAAGAAAACTATTACTTTCTGTTTCCTTCAAGTACTGTTTTTTTAATTCTGTAAAATGTTTAAAGTTATTTTACATTATTCATTTGGGAACACAAGGAAAACACCCTAAATTAAAGTTGGCATCACCCAGCTAAATGTCCACACTATTCAGCATAAATCAAACGAATTATATGTTGCTCCAAGGTTCTACTGTATAGTGATGAAATAATAAATACTAAATTTACTCAGTCACCTTACTTTTATCTATAAAATTATAGCTTTAATGCAATATAATTAAAAATAAGTATGCATCACAAAGTGTTATAATTTTTTTCAGAAGTCCTATTTAATATTCAATCCTTGTTTTTCTAATTACTTTGACACAGCCTTGCATCCAAATGAAGTCCCAATAAAGTACTTTTGGTAAAGCACCAAGGGTCATGACTATTTAAAAAAAAACTTTCTTCACTAAAAAGCAGAATAATGACTTTGTTGTCCCAGTTTGGGCTTACTCTATAGCTCTGACTTTCTGCCAAAGTTTCTCCAGCACTTCTGAATACCAAAGTACTACCAAAAACATTCTTAAGATCTAACACAACTGACTTTTCTCATTCTTGGATTCATATGAAACTAGAAATATTTTTTAAGCCTCGTGGAACTAAAAAATCAATTTGTAATTCAGAGACATCTACCCCCAAAGTTAACAGGAATAGTTTAATTTTCAAATGAACAACTTAATTATTTGATTTGTTTCCTTGTGGTTTTAATGGGTGGGTTTTTTTTTTTTTAAAGATTAATTTATTTGAGTGAGAGAGAGCAAATGGGTGGGAAAGGGAAGGGGGAGAAAGAAAATCCTCAAGCAAACTCCCCACTGAGCAAGGAGCCTGATGCAGTGCTCAATCCCAGGACCCAAAGGTCATGACCTCAGCCTAAATCAAGAGTTAGCCACTTAACTGACTGAGCCACCCAGATGCCCCCTGTTCTTTAAAAATGGATGCAAACTCGTGTATTTGGAAAACTTACCTATTACCTTTTAAATTTTAACTAAATTTTTTTTTTTTAAGATTTTATTTATTTGTCAGAGAAAGCGAGCGAGCGAGAGCGAGCACAGGCAGACAGAGTGGCAGGCAGAGCCAGAGGGAGAAGCAGGCTCCCTGCAAAGCAAGGAGCCCGATGTGGGACTCAATCCCAGGACGCTGGGATCATGACCCGAGCTGAAGGCAGCTGAAGGCAGCTGCTTAACTAACTGAGCCACCCTTCAACTAAAATTAAGCTTTCAGTAACTTCAAAATCTCTATAGATAATTCTTCCAATACCTAGCGCACATTATTTTACTTCTTACTTCTCTTCCTACTACTTTCTCAGCAACTCATTCCAACGGTCATCCCCATTGTTATTAGCAATAACTATAAACATCTCCTCCTCCAATAAATTCCAAGACTTTAATTCTCAGATGGTCAATCCTGTCTGCCAACTCACAAACTCCAGTACTCCAAAGCCAGTAACTTTTGGTTGGTTTTTTGATTTTTTTGTTTTTGTTTTGCCTTTTTTTTTTTTTTTTTTTTAAAGTAATCTCTACACCCAACATGGGGCTTGAACTCTCTACCCGGAAATCAAGAATCACATATTCTACTGACTGAGCCAGCCAGGTTCCCCAGGGCCAGTAGTTTTTGACCCCACAGAGACTTCAATCCACTGATTCTGACAATTTCTACTGCCCATGCCCCTCTGTCTTCATTTCCATCTTGACACAGCCTGGATTCCATAAGCCATCACTGTAATCACTCCATCCAAATAGCTTCAAGTGTCTTTGCCCTCTCTTGCTTTGCCAAATTTCAACACTGATTTTATACTTAACTCTTTACCAATCCTTCCTCGTGCTGCTGGAAAAATGTGGGATGGGAAGGAAGGACAGACAGACAAGGCAGAGGAACCAACCAAACAACCACACTGACTGGTCATCCTTTGAAAATGTGTGCTTACTAACTCAAAAGGCGTAAATACTACTTAGCCTGAACCCATTCACCATCCCATTATCCCAGCCAACTATCTTATACCCTTTCAGTTTAAATTTACACCACTTCCTATCCATTTCTCTTTCAACCAATAACCTTGCTTCCTACCTGACTAAAAGACACAATCAGGGGCGCCTGGGTGGCTCAGTGGTTAAGCCGCTGCCTTCGGCTCAGGTCATGATCTCAGGGTCCTGGGATCGAGTCCCGCATCGGGCTCTCTGCTCAGCGGGGAGCCTGCTTCCTCCTCTCTCTCTCTCTCTGCCTGCCTCTCTGCCTACTTGTGATTTCTCTCTGTCAAATAAATAAATAAAATCTTTAAAAAAAAAAAAAAAAGACACAATCAGAAGATAATTCCTCATTCTCCAACTCTATTTTTACCATGAACACTTATGTGCTTTTATTCTGCCCTCCTGCTTATTACTTTGGATAGATACACTATCTACAACTTTAGTGCTTCTGCCTACCTAAAGAATGAGTGCAATTTCAGGTTTAATCGTTAAAATGTTTAAGACCCTGAGCCTACAAATGCTTGATGTATTTTAGAAGAGTAAGAAGCTGAATAAGCAAGCTACAGATGAATGAAAATAGGGAAAAGTAGGAGTTAAAATGGGAAATGTATGGGGTCAGAATTGCGCGAGCTCTACCTTCCACCATAAGGACATGGGCTTTAACACTGATTGAGATGAAAACACAGTGGAGGTTCTTGAGCATGAGCCTGCCAGGACTCAGATTCTTAAACAGATCACTCTGGCTTCTATGTTGATTTTTTTTTTTTTTTAAGATTTTATTTATTTACTTGACAGAGATCACAAGTAGGCAGAGAGGCAGGCAGAGAGAGGAGGAAGCAGGCTCCCTGCTGAGCAGAGAGCAAATGGAAAGACAGTCCATGCTTTATAATAATGCATTTAATATAATAATGTTAAAATGTCCATACTACCCCACCCAAAGCAATCTACAGATTTAATGCAACCCCTATCAAAATACCAACAACTTTTTTTCATGTAACTTTAACAAATAATTCTAAAATTTGTATGCAACCACAGAAGACCCTGGATAGCCAAAGCAATTTTGAAAAAGAAAAAACCAAAGTATCACAATTTCAGACTTCAAGTTATATTACAAAGCTGTAGTAATCAGTATGGTACTAGAACAAAAACAGACCCACAGATCAACAGAACAGAAAGTCCAGAAATATACCCACAATTATATGGTCAATTAATCTTTAGGAGGTGGCAAGAATATGCAACAGGAAAAAAGACAATCTCTTCAACAATGGTGTTGGAAAAACTGGTCAGCTACATGCAAAAGAATGAAACTGAACTACTTACTTAAACCATACACAAATATAAACTCAAAATGGATTAAAGACCTAAATGTGAGACCTAAAACCACAAAAATCCTTGAAGACAGCACAGGCAAAAATTACTGACACTGGCCACAGCAACTTCTTTCTAGATATATCTTCTGAGGCAAGGGAAACAAAATTAAAAATATACTATTGGGACTATATCAAAATAAAAAACTTGTGCACAGTGAAGGAAACAATCAAGGAAACTAAAGGCAACCTACTAAATCGGAGAAGATATTTGAAAATGATGTATCTGAGAAAGAGTATCCAAAATATAAAAAGAACTTAAAATAACACCAAAAAATAAAATAATCTAATTAAAAATAGGCAGAAGACATGAACAGTCATTTCTCCAAAGAAGACATCCAGATGGCAAACAGACACATGAAAAGATGCTCAATGGAACTCATAACCAGGGAAATGCAAATCAAAGCCACAAATGAGGTATTACCTCACACCTACCTAAATTACTAAAATCAAAACACAAGAAAAACAAATGCTGGTGAGGACGTGAAGGAAAAGGAATCCTCGTGCACGGCTGGTGGAAATGCAAACCAGTATAGCCACTATGTAAAACTAGGCGGAGGTTCCTCAAAAAATTGAAAATAGAATTACTATATAATCCATTAACTCCACCTTGGGTATTTACCCAGAGTACAAAAATATTAATTTGAAAAGATATATGCACCCTTATGTTTACTGCAGCATTATTTGCAATAGCCAAATTATGGAAGCAGCCCAACTGTCCACTGATAAATGGATGAACTTTTGTGGTGTGTATACACACACACAAATGGATTATTCAGTCTTAAAAAAGATTGAAAATTTTGCCATCTGTAACAACATGGATGGATCTAAAGGGTAAAATGCTCAATGAAATAGGTCAATAAAAGACAAATGATTTTGGGGCGCCTGGGTGGCTCAGTGGGTTAAAGCCTCTGCCTTCAGCTCAGGTCATGATCCCGGGAGTCCAGGGATCGAGCCCCACATGGGGCTCTTTGCTCAGCAGGGAGCCTGCTTCCTCCTTTCTCTCTCTGCCTGCCTCTCTGCCTACTTGCCTACTACTTTCTGTCAAATAAATAAATAAAATCTTAAAAAAAAAAAAAAGACAAATGATTTCACTCATAAATGCAATTTAAGGAACAAAACAAACAAAAAATAAGAGACACAACAAAAAAACCCGGAATCTTTAATACAGAAAACTGATGGTTACCACAGGGTTTGGTAGGTGAAGGGAGTGGGTGAAATAGTTGAAGCTCCCTGATAATGAGCTTATCATGATGAGCACTGAATAATGTATGGAACTGCTGAATCACTATACTGTATACCTGAAAATAATATACTACTATATGTTAATTATACCAGAATTAAAATTTAAAAAATTAAAAGTGGCCATCAGAAAGAAAAACATCTGGTTAATTTCTGAATAACTCACTATGTGCACAAAGGAAGCAAATGATAGGATTCTTTGGTAAGTCACAATTGAAAGGTTTAAAGTAACAATTTTTTCATATTATGTTAGTCACCACAGAGTACATCATTATAAGCTACAAATTTCTAAAGAGCACATAAAACCAACTTGATACAAAATATTTTCAGAAAAGTGACAAAATTTTATGGGGCACCTACGTGGCTCAGAGTCTTTTGTCAAAGGCAAAGACTCTGCCTTTGGCTTGGGTCACGATCCCAGGGTCCTGGGATGGAGCCCCGAAGCAGGCTCCCTGTCCAGCAGGCTCCCTCTCTCTCTGCCTGCCTCTGCCTACTTGTGATCTCGGTCTGTGAAATAAAATCTTTAAAAAAAAAAAAAAAAAGTGACAAAATTTTAAAATCTCTAACCTATATACTTCTAAAATAACCAAATTCAGAAAAGCATGTGACTCTTGATTTAGGGTCATGAGTTTGAGCCTCACACTGGGTAGAGATCACCAAAAAACAAAAAACCACCGAGAAATAAGAAATAAAATAACCAATACAAAAAATTCCTCTTTTCTCTGAATACCCAAATCTCTTAAGGTACAGCTTATGCAGTACATTTTTTTCAATTATATATTTTTCTTTTTATGGCAAAATATACCCAACATGCAAAAGAATGTATGCAATGAATATGTAGTTTAACTTTCTTTTTTTAAAGATTTTATTTATTTATTTCAGAGAAAGCGAGTAAGAGAGAACATGAGAGGGGAGAAGGTCAAGAAGGAAGCAGACTCCCCATGGAGTTGGGAGCCCAATGTGGGACTCGATTCCGGAACTCCAGGATCATGACCTGAGCCCAAGGCAGCTTGTTTATCAACTGAGCCACCCAGGTGCCCCTCCAAATGATAACAAATATGTAGTTTCTACTAGGAAAACATTTTCAAAATTTATTTAATACTAAAATACTAATTTTAATACCAATACCAATATTATTTTGGCATTTACTTCATTTACAATAGAAACATTTGTTTTAATACCAGTATTCTGAAGTGTTCACTATTTATAATGCCTTAAAAAAAATAGGCGAAAAAAAAAATCAGTGAAACTAAAGCATTTAAAATATAGACTATGGGGGGCACCTGGTAAAAGGTGCTAAAGTCAAGGCCCACATCTCACTCCATGCCTTGCCTGCTTGAAATTCTTCTTCCTCTCTTTCACCCTTTGCCTCTCTTCCCTGCATGTGCAAGCTCTCCCTCTCTCTAAAATTTTTTTAAAAAATTAAAATATAGACTACAAATATATTTTTATAAATACAACACTAAACATCACAAAATGGCAACTTTCACAACAAATTTACAAAACAATGTAAAACATAGGGTTATTTTTAACATAAACTAGCATATTTAATAAAAAATATTCTAAAATAAACTGAACAGTACATAAACTGATGATCATTTAATTATGACACTTGAAGATAAAATTTCATTTGACATTTTTAAAGTAATCTTTCATTGAAAGAGCCAACAGCATTTTTTTTTGTTGTGTATATTTTTATGCATTTTTCCAGCTGCTGATACACTTTCTACCTGAAGACAGCAATGAGGAGATAGCTACAAGCAACCACCACATATCCATCACATATTTTCCTGTAATGCTTTAATCTTCAAGTAATCTCACCTCTTGAAAAGCTTTTGAGAAAATCTTTTGAACTGTCTTTTGTTTCAACGGGAACTGAAATCGTTTTTTACTGTTAGAAAAGTTATAGCTTTTACTTCAAAGGAACATTTGTAGATTGGTGTTTATCTCCTTTAGTTTCATCATGTAGAGATGGAGGCTCCAACACATTTATCTATACATCATTTTAGTTCTTTCATGCTCATAATCTCTGAATTAAATTATAATTATTCTTGCTACAGAGTTATACTTTATCAATTACTTTCAACTTCCTCTTGAAAATTATGTAATTATAGAATACTAACCTTTAACCTGAAATTCTAATGTGGAGTACATAAACAACTACCTGGTTACATCTCAAGATGCAAACGATTCATATTTTTTAGATTCCAAAGCAACTGTGTTATACTAACAAAAATAGTGGCAAATCAATGCATTAAAATAGCATATGATATATCGGACCAAACATCAATACTTCAATAACTATACACAAATAGACTACTAATGTTTCCAGTGTTCATTTAAAGCATTTATTCAGCTTTCAGTAGACTACAAGCTCTAAATGCAGGATCTATTTATAATTCTTTGCATCTCCTGCCCAGAGCAGTATTGTTTTTTTTTTTTTAAAGATTTTACTGATTTATTTGAGAGACAGACAGACAGACAGAATGAGCATCCATGAGCACAGGGGGGAAAGGGGGACACACAGGCTCCTGGATGAATGCGGAACCCAATGCAGGGCTCCACACAGAGCTGGATCCTGGGACCCCAAGATCATGACCTGAGCCAAAGTCAGACACTTAGCCAGCTGAGCCACCCAGGTGCCCCCCACCTAGATAGTATTATTTAGTATCTCTTGACCTCTGAACCTCGGGCTCCACAACTGTAAAACTGGTATAATTACAGGACTCCAAAATGAGACCACTAAATGATATAAAGCATTCAACACAGTGCTTGGCACTGGTGTCTATTATTACTCATTTATTCAACAAGTAAAAGAGTGCTAAGCTTGGCACTAGGGACACAAGGTTAGCAAAAACATACTTGGTGAGAAGGAGAGTTAGTAAATTAAATAATCACAATTTCGCTTTAACTTCATTGGCTAGTATTCTCAGAATAATTAAATACTGCAGTGATGGTTAATTTTTTGTGGTCATATCTGTATATCTGAAAGTGATCAACATACAGATTTTATGTCTTTAAGCAAACAACATATGAATACTGTATTTACAAGACATTTAAATTACAAGATAACTTTTCTCTGGAGAAAAATTCATTTAAAAATGAATTTTTAAAATACCTTTAAAATTATTCTACTAACCCAAAATAAATGTACATACTATCAGAATGTTATCTGTTCTATGTAACAATGGTCAAAGGACTACACCTATAAATTATCTAACATCTACTTTAATTCTATCACTTCTGACAATACCATAACATCCATATTGATGATCCATCTTCCCACCTGTCCCTCTCATTTCACAGTTCTTTGTAATTTGAGGATCCTACTGATTTTCACTTGCTTCACTTCAGCCTCTTGTTTAGCACTGCTCTGCTTCGCAAATCTCAAACTTGAGCCCACAGTAATTCAGTGGTTTCTTAAGGGTAAAGCTGAGGCTACAGAATAGGATTAACTACTATAAATCTAGTTTTACATTATACTCTTTTGCCCTGGCTCAGATCCTCTGGTCATCAACATTTTTCCTTTTTTTTAAGTATTTTATTTATTTGAGGGGCGCCTGGGTGGCTCAGTGGTTTAAGCCTCTGCTTTCAGCTCGGGTCATGATCTCAGGGTCCTGGGATCGAGCCCCACATCGGGCTCTCTGCTCAGTGGGGAGCCTGCTTCCCCCCCTCTCTGCCTGCCTCTCTGCCTACTTGTGATCTCTATCAAATAAATAAATAAAAATCTTTAAAAAAAAAGTATTTTATTTATTTGAGAGAGAGAATACAAGCAGGGTGAGTGGCAGGGAGAGAGAGAAGCAGGCTCCCTGCAAAGCAGGAAGCCTGATACAGGACTCAATTCCAGGACCCTGAGATGATGACCTGATGCTTAACCGACTGAGCCACTCAGGCAACCCATCAACTTTCATCCGGTCCTTGCTACCTTTTATCCTGGACAGCTCTGTGCCACCATTCCTCTACCCTCACACCAATAACACAGTATCATTCCCCTGGAGCAGACATTTTCTCCTCTGTCCTGACACCAAAGAACATGATTAACAAAGGCAGGGTCAAGAGAAGAACCAGTCCCTATGTATACAACATTCAAATTTTTAATATGAACATTCTCTAGAACAGTACTAAGCGCATCTCTTTATATAATCTCTTTGATTTCTTGGTTTTCTTTCCCCTGAGTTCATTCTCCTTTTTATCCTGGCCTTCTTCCCCTTTCCCCCATTTCATACTCAAATTTAAAACTGTGAGCACAATTTAAGTATGAAATCTAACCAAGAGATCATATGTCTAGAAGGGATATCAAAGGTCAGCCTCACTATTTACACATGAGAAAACTGAAGCCAAGATTATGCTATTTGCCCAAAGTAACAGAGCTCAATTAATGATACAAGTGTCTTGTTCCTGTTTTGTTCCTTCAAATTAGTACACTTAGGAGGCACCTGGATGGCTGAATCCATTGAGAGACTGACTCTTGATTTCAGCTCAGGTCATGACCTTGGGTCCTGAGATCAAGCCCCACGTCAGCTCCATGTAGGGCTCCTCACTTAGCTGATAACCTGCTTAAGGTTCTCTCTCTCCCTCTCCCTTTGCCCACCCCTGCACTATCTCTAAAATATATAATTCTTAAAAAAAAAAATTAGTACACTTAAGTAAGTAAATGCTCTCAAAGACTATATTTATTATTTAAACTTAGTTGTTGGTATGTATATTCATGGGAGTAACTCCAAAGAGTGACCTTACACTATTCCTAGCATATAAAATTATGGTTTAAGTACTGAGATAATTTAGCTGTGTCTATATATGCTCTATTATATTTGGAAGAAGCAGCACTGGCCCAGACTGAAGTTTTATGGTTTATTTTCCTAAATGTATCAGAAAATTTTAATCTGTAGAATCAAGAAATTATAATTGTTAATACTGAAGTATATTTTTATATGATACAAAAGTATTATACATTAATTTTTTTTAAAAGATTTTATTTATTTATTTGACAGAGATCACAAGCAGACAGAGAGGCCGGCAGAGAGAGAGAAGAGGGGAAGCAGGCTCCCTGCTGAGCAGAGAGCCCAATGCAGGGCTTGATCCCAGAACCCTGAGATCATGACCTGAGCTGAAGGCAGAGGCTTTAACCCACTGAGCCAGACAGGCGCCCCGTATTATACATTAATCTAATCACAAGAGTCTCTTAAGATCCAAAAGCAGGAATATTCAGAAAACATACATGACTTAGTTCTTTATTCTTTCTTTTATGTAATGCAATTATATTATTGGTGTTAGGCGCGGAGTAAAAAGGAAATGGCCAAGTAAATGAATTCTCTTGCATGTTACCATAAAACAGGCACTATGGGGGCATCTGGGTGGCTCAGTGGGTTAAAGCCTCTGCTTTCGGCTCAGGTCATGATCCCAGGGTCCTGGGTTCGAGCCCCGCATCAGGCTCTCTGCTCAGCAGGGAGCCTGCTTCCCCTCCTCTCTCTCTGCCTGCCTCTCTGCCTACTTGTGATCTCTGTCAAATAAATAAATAAAATCTTAAAAAAAAAAAAAAGCACTATGAATACCACTTTAAATTTACACGGCCACCTTGCCCTTTCCATATCGATTCTATAGAATTCTTATTTCAACATCAAAAACTGGCTTGTGAGCAGGTGGGGTAGCTAATACTAGCTTTCATTTCATATACCATCACCGTACATAGTACTCTAAGTGAATAATATAGAACGTCAGAGTTTTTTTTTTTTTTTTAAACTTCCTGTTAAGATTGATCCCTTTTTACTCCTAAAACAGCACTGGAGTAAACTTTACACTGTACATGAAAATGTACTAACAAGTGTTATATCTATAAAGTAAGCTCAAA
This sequence comes from Mustela nivalis, assembly GCF_964662115.1. Taxonomy (NCBI): domain Eukaryota; kingdom Metazoa; phylum Chordata; class Mammalia; order Carnivora; family Mustelidae; genus Mustela; species Mustela nivalis. The sequence goes on along the minus strand of NC_139029.1, from coordinate 77,066,408 downwards.
GACTATTAAAATTCTTACCTAGACCTTTAATGTCTAAAGCAAAATGACCGTCAACAGAAAAGGAATTACTTGTACTTGTTTATGAAATTACAAGAAAACCAAGAAAAGTTGGAAACAAGGCAAACAAAAACTTTCAAGTTAGCACTATGTTTTTTTGGCAGATTTGTATTCAAATGAAATAGACTGAAATTTTACATACAATGCTTTCCTTTTTCTTCTCTCAATTTATCTTCCTACTTCTGAAAAGCACTGAGGAAAATGACCAAAAGTTATTCAGAATTAGACTGTTTATTCATAGGTGGCAAGGAAATACAATAAAGTGCTAAAAAGGTATTATAAATGGACAGCAGTCTGCTTTGTTGTATTCCCAGCTCAGAGATAAAAACCTATTTTGAACCTCAATTTCTCTTCAGCTTTACTATGCCTTCATTTAAGCACAGAATACAATTAATTACAGGGTTGTAAGTATGACTTAATAAATTGATTAAATTTCTTTGAGAACTGTTATTTTATCCCATAATTAACGGTCCATTAGTTTCCTGAATTTTTCTTCTTAAAAATTAACATTTCAGCCATCAATACTGTCTTTCTTTCTGATGGTATTAATACCAAATGATTATTGACAGGCTGGTAGTGCTAATGATTGAATCTAAAGTGTGCTGTCATTAAAATATTCAGAGAGTAGTAATCAAGTGACTGAGATTTTTAGCAAAATCTTATATAGGCCTATGTAAACTGAGGTCTATCTAACTGTTTATGTAGAAATGAAATAGAAGTCTGTTCTATAATACAGAGAGACACCTACAACAAAAGAGGGGAAGCTTCAGCTACTTATTAGTTACGCACTTCTACTACAGCATTTATCTGGAGTGATTCTATGGTAACACAGATAAGATTCTTAGTAACATGCATTAAAAGTAATCAGGATTTTTTTTTTCCAACAGTTCTACTTTAAACCATTATTTGATCATGCACTAACTGGAAGATTCGAAATACAGTCTGGAAACCTTATTAAGTAGAAACTTGGAGAGATTAATAAGCTGCTTCTTTAAGAGGATTTGGGGGCACCAGGGTGGCTCAGTCAGTTGGGCATGTGCCTTCAGCTCGAGTCTTGATCCTAGGGTCCTGGAATCGAGCCCCATGTCAGGCTCCCTGCTCAGCGGGAAGCCTGCTTCTCCCTTTCCCTCTGCCTGCCACTCCCCCACTTGTGCTCTCTGTCAAATAAACAAATAAAATCTTTTAAAAAATAAAATAAAATAAATTAGGAGGATTTCGAATTAAAAGATCCTGAGAGACCCAACTTGTAGAGCCCCCAGTGTTCAGGAGTAAGAATGTATAAATATGGTTGAAAGGATATATGCTCCAGTACCCCAAAGCATGGAGGAAGTTTATGTGCACTATCTCATTTAATCCTCACCCACAACCCTCTTAAATCAGTGGTATTATCCTTCTTTTGTACAGAGAGAAATGTGTTCTCAAAGGTTAAGTGGTTTGTGAAGGGTACGAAGTTGGGAGTCTTTGCATTTGACACTGCAGGAAGTCAAAAGCATTAATGATTTGTATTTGTATTCAGACTCAGGCCGGTATTATGTGCGTAAACACGTGACTAATAGAGGTTTACTCATTTCTCCTTGCTAAATGGTCGAGTTCAGTAAAATCATTAACTGTGAAGAACTGCAGTAACTTAGGGAAGTGTGAAATAGATTTAGAAGAGTTAGAAATTTTGATGTATGATTCAAGGGCTGCCTTTTGGAAAGCAAACCTCAGTATGTATCTGAATCATCAAGTATTTTTCCTGTCAATGTGACTGTGTGAATTAAAGAAAACTTGAGTCAAAATTAAACTTCCCCTAAGAAGAAATATTTTTGGGATTTTTCAAAGTTGCTATATAAATCTCAGCATGCCCCAGGTATTTCTGAATGGCTAATTCTGTGTAACATTTATGTCCACCTGACTTGGGAAATTCGTTCTCCTTCATAAAATTGCTAAAGGCTGAAAGATAAAACTATCCAAATCTTGGCATGGATAGGGGCCCTAAACCTAACACTGTAATTCTTGGTAACAGTCAACTCTATAAAAGTATTGACTCTCTCACTTTTCTATGAATGTAGCTGATTACATTTTTGCTACTTTTAAATTTAAATTTTTTAATTACTAAAAATTCATTTATCTCACAGTCTAATGATCAACACTGTTATCCATTAAAAATGTAAGGATTTATTCATATTACATTTTTTAATATGAGGTACCACTGTAGAGACAATTCCAAGTTTCCAAGTTATAAAAAGCATGGGGTGTAGTTCTGAGGCTACCTGGAGTACAAAGCAGGAAGAGTAAACAGCCAAGGCAAACTGGGGAAAATGGCCCCTGGATAAACTGTCTGGGTTTGTTACTTGACCTCAGCAGTTGCGCTAAAGCATGAGGTTCCTGGACTTCTGATTTTCATGGACCACCACGATATCAGATTAGATTTGGAAAATGACAAAATACTGTCAACCTTAGGTTTGTTTTATGTCTTTACACTTAAAAATTAAATTTATAAATTACTGCCTCCACTTATCATCATTTTATAAAAGAAATTAATTTAACACAATCCCCCAAAGGAAAATATAATTTCAGAATAAGACAGTCCTTTACATTAGTATTAGTAACTTATATTTTTTAAAAACACCATGTAGTATTTATTTTTCTCATTTTATGCAATATTTGTGAAATGTTTATTGTGAGACCAGCATTTGAGAATCAACTGTCCAAAGAGAAGATTCCCAAACACTGATCATTAGTTAAGAAGCACCTTAGGAGGGCGCCTGGGTGGCTCAGTGGGTTAAAGCCTCTGCCTTCAGCTCAGGTCATGATCCCAGGGTCCTGGGATCAAGCCCCGCATCGGGCTCTCTGCTCAGCAGGGAGCCTGCTTCCCCCTCTCTCTCTGCCTGCCTCTCCACCTACTTGTGATCTCTGTCAGGTACATAAATAAAATCGTAAAAAAAAAAAAAAAAAAAAAAAGAAGCACCTTAGGAGTTTTTTAAAAAAATAATGACTGCTAGGACTCAACCCCAGAACTACTGAATCAATCTCTGGAGTTAGGTACCCAGGAATTTTGATACACAGTTAGGTTTGGGAACATTTGTCCTAATTATATATAAATAAATACAATTTTTTTTAAGATTTTGTCTTTACTCTAGAAAACCAATATTGTACTGTGGGCTAAGTAAAAAAAAAATTTTTTTAACATTTTGTTTTTAAGATTTTATTTATTTATTTGACAGAGATCACAAGTAGGCAGAGAGGCAGGCAGAGAGAGAGAGAGAGAGAAAGAGAGAGAGAGGAAGAAACAGGCTTCCTGCTGAGCAGAGCGCCCGATGCGGGACTCAATCCCAGGACCCTGGAATCATGACCTGAGCCAAAGGCAGAAGCCTTAATCCACTGAGCTACCCAGGCGCCCCATAAGTAAAAAATATTTTTAAAAGACTGTATTTTTAGGTAACCTCAATACCTAACTTGGGACTCAAACCTACCACCCCAAGGTCAACAGACACATGTTCCACCAACTGAGCCAGCCAGGTGCCTCATAAACAAGTCAGACAGTTCTTCTTAACAGTTATGTCCTATCTGGTTGACGTGAGGAACAAAAGCGCCAAGAAGATATCCTTTGGGAAATCAGTGGAAGTCCCGCTTGGAGTTGTTATGTTTATATGGCAGATGTATGAAGAAGAATACATCAATCTTACCTTGGTGGGTGAGGTGTACTAAAAACAACAGTGTGCCAGGAGCTAGAGTGTTGGCAGGAACTAGGGAAGGGTAGTAGGGCCATGGTTCTCCAGTGGGATTAAAGTACTCTCAACACAGGCAAAATAAGCAGGAAGAAACTAAAGCAAAAATACAGGCTTTCACTGGGATCTCTGCGGCATATAGTACTGTCACTTAGAGCTACCATCTCAGCAAATCCCAAGTTTGGAAAATGTCATTTGTTTTAAGCTCTGTGTTTTTAAGTAAAGATTAACTAAGAAAGTGTTTGACATAGTGTTCATACATAGGAAATGTTCAATATATATGCACTAGTCAATTTTTACTTTAAAACATTTTTTTTTAAACTATTTTTCTTCCATACTTGGAAAAGGTTTCGAGATTCTGGGAAATGTAAACAATTTAAAATAGGATAGGGTAACGGGTTTAATACATCACACTCACGAGTTCAGAACAAGGACCTTTTCCTCGTGGGAAAAAAACATTCACAACAATAGTAAATAATACAGAGATCTTTCTCAGTTACCAAGAGTTGCAGAAAGAACAAAATTGTTTATAATTTTGTAAGACCCTAATTTTTGACTCTTCAACACAGTTAACATTGAGTTTTTATATCAGGTATGCTTTTCAAATATTTTTCTTCAACCATTATCTATATTAATGTGCATTTTGTTCAGTATATACCAGTTCATTTTGGGAGACCTAGTTGGCAGATGAAAATGAATCCCAGACTGAACACTTGCCACCCGCAGTATGTGTAGGACATAGAATAGTAGAGCAGTCTAGAATTCAGATCCTGTAGCCAGATCGTGTGGATTTGAGTCCCTATCCCACGTCTTCCTGGCTCTTGCACACTGCTCAAACTATGCAGTCTCTGTGTCTCATTTTCCTTATCTGTAAAGTAGGGAATACTAACAATACCTACCTCACATAGGGTTTTTATCGAAAGTAAATGAGTATATAGAAAACAGAATTGGTAAGTGTTCCATATATTGCTTTGACTAATTTGGAACAAGTACTGACTCCAGTTTTATAGACTTTCCTGACTTCTCTTTTTATTCTTAATATTTATTTATTTATTTGAGAGACAGAGAGAGAACATGCAAACCAGGGGGAGCGGCAGAGGGAGAGAAAGGGGGAGCAGACTCCCCACTGAGCCAAGAGCCAGATGCAACACAGGGCTCCATCTGACAACCCTGAGATCATGACCTGAGCAGAAAATGAGTCAGACACTTAACCAACTGAGCCACCCAGGAACCCCACTTTTTGACTTCTTTTTAAGTGAATAAGGATATTATTTTAATTCTCATGAAGTTATCACATACACAATGATGTAACAATGAAGTTGTATCAAACAATATATCAAAACTCCTGATCTTATTTGAAGCAAACTTTGTTTTGTTTTGTTAAAAGGTGGCATGTGCTCCAATTTTAAGACAATTTTAACATGCTACCAGATGAGACTAATAGTGGGAAAGCAAGCTAACATAGCCCTGAACACCTGTTAAGTGTTTTCTTGGATATACCAAAAGTCAAGTCCTCCACGGACCTGAGAATCTTGGGGCTTTTAACTTTTATTTATTTATTTATTTGTTTGTTTGTTTGTTTGTTTATTTTTAAAGATGTTATTTATTTATTCGAAAGAAAGAGGTCCCAACTGGGCAGAGAGGGAAGCAGAGACAGAGGGAGAAGCAGGCTCTCCCCACCCCACCCCCAACAGAGAGCCCGATTCTGATTTGGGGCTCGATCCCAGGACCCTGGGATCATGACCTGAGCTGAAGGCAGAGACTTTAACCCACTGAGCCACCCAGGCGCCCCTGGACTTTTAACTTCTTAAAGGAGCTATACGTTGTCATCTATAGCATAAAGTTTTGAGAAGGAATGACTGTCCTTCCTTAGGATTAAATATAGATTATAGATTAGATCATTCAGTGATCTTAATTATTTTGTGACTATATAAATTTTTTTTAAAAAATTAATGATTCTGTAAAAATAGGATGGTTTCTTTATTGGCTAGTATTTCAGTTTATATTAATCAAATTTCAAACTGAGTTACATTTTTCTTTTTTTTTTTTTAAGATTTTATTTATTTATTTGACAGAGAGATCACAAGTAGGCAGAGAGAGAGGGGAAGCAGGCTCCCTGCTAAGCAGAGCCAGGACTTGGGATCATGACTTGACTGAGCCACCCAGGTGCTCCTGAGTTACATTTTTCTACTCTTATTTTTATTCTTGCTAATGTCAAGGTACAATATAGAGGCTATAAAAATTAAATACAAAGACTATGTGGATACTTTATCTCTTAATAGCAAGTATCAGTTAATACTGGATGTTGATCCATCCAATAGCTTTCCACCCAACACAGAAAAGATGCATTCAGAGTCATTAAGAAAGACATTGCTCAGTCATTATACATGTGTATGTATGTGTGATTTCTTTCTTTTTCTTTCTTTTTTTTAATAATTTGGATCCTTTTCTTGGTTCTTTTCTTTTTTTTTTTAAGATTTTATTTATTTATTGTCAGAGAGAATGAACACAAGGAGGGGGAGTGGCAGACAAAGGGAGAAACAGGCTCCCTGCTGAGCAAGGAGCCTAATTCAGGGCTCATCCCAGATCCTGAGATGAGTTGGGCAGAAGGCAGACTTCCAACTGAGCCAACCAGGCGTTCCTGTATATGCAATTTCTTTGAAGAAATTCAGAGTTTTTTAAATTACAAAAACTAAATGGACAAATTAATTGCTTTAAGAACTCACTAGCAGATTTCTTTGAGAATAAGCTGTTTTCATTTATTTCAGCTCTGTAAAACTCTATCAATGTCCTACTATCATATTAAAGATACCTTCAACCAGTTCACTTAAAATGATTTATTAAGATTTACACAACCTACACTCATATCCAACCACTTCTGAAACTCTAAATTACTACATACAGGTTGTATGTATGTCAGGCTTGAAGAGAAATTCACAATCTTTATTAAAAGTTCAACATACAGAGTACCTGCGTGGTTCAGTCTGTTAAGCCTCACTCTTGATTATCAGCTCAGGTCTCAATCTCAGGGTTGTGTTCAAGCCCCACAGTGGAGCGTACTTGGAAGGAAGGAATGAAGGAAGGAAAAACGTTCAACAGTCCACTATATAGTTCTCAACTGGGGTCAATTTTGACCCCTCCCCACCCAGAGGACATTTGACAGCTAGGGTTAATTTTGACCCCTCCCTACCCAAGGGACATTTGAGAATGTCTGGAGACATTTTTAAGTAGGCTCCACACCCAGTATGGAGCCCAAAGCAGGCCTTAAACTCATGACCCTTAGATCAAGACCTGAGCTGATATCAACAGTCTGACACTTAACCTACTGAACCACTTAGGAGTCCCTGGAGACCTTTTTGGATGTCCCAATGGTGATAAGAGGGAGTAGGGACTGCTACTTGTATCTTGTGGTAGAGGCCAGAGATGCTGTTAAACCTCTTATGGTACACGGGATAGCTCCTACTCTGCCTCAACAAAAAATTACCCTGCCCAAATGTCAATACAGCTAAGTTTGAGAAACCTAGTCTATGATCCTTCTAGAAGATACACTGGTAATCTTAAGATTGGAACCCCAGAAATTATCTGAACACTGCATAAGGGAACAGGAATGCTCTGAGTGACCTAGGTACAAAGGGCACATGAGAGAAGCAGGGTGTCCCCCTTATGAGCCTTTACAGGTTTAAAACACACATAAATGAGACAAAGCCAAGAGAGCTTTAAGTTAAACTTTAAAGAATGGAAAATAGGGGTGATGAGACTCTGGGTCAGATGTTAAAGAGAAGATGACAGCAGCGAAAACCTGGAATTGGAAATGTGCATTAAATATTGAAAACCAGTAGTAAGGGAGATGTCTGATCTCCATAATAAACATTTTTAGTACAAGGAAACAAAATCTGAGAATTTAACAATTTCAAAATTTTAACATATCCAGAGATATACCATTTAATGTTTCTGCCTCAGGATAAAGGCAACAGGGATGTTTAAAAACAAGACAACCAGCTCAAAATGGATTTGTTTATGCTAAGTTCCACATAACCAAACTGAGACTTAATTACAGTTTTGGCTCTCCCAGAAATGAAATCTTAAACTGGCCAATCAGGAATCACCTGATCAGCACTAGTTAGATAATCTGCCTGATAGGCCCCTGTTATCCCCTAAAGGAAAGTAACCTTGCAATAACCACTATGCTATTTTGACTAGTGTAACTTCGTTGTTTCTGCTCCCTTCTGCCTACAAAACTCTCATTTTGTACAGCAACTCAGAGATCCTTTCTATCTGCTAGGCTGGATCCTGCCCGAGTCATGAACTGTTGGAAAAAGCCAGTAAAATCTTTAAAATTTACCCAGTGTTTTAACTGAACTCTTTGGACTTCCAAACATTCTTCAATGTACTAAATGAATAATCTTAATACAGTTAGCACTGTATGTATAGGAAGTCAGTTAGTTACTGCTGGAGAGAACCCAACTTGCCTCTTTTTGTAAGTCTTAGATGTAATAAGCAAGCCAATGTAAATTAAGTACCCATTTCTAATAAAACTCAAGGGGGAGAGGGTCAGTGTTAAATGGTCTCATTTGGTCTATCACAATAATCATTCTGATGTAAGCATCCACAACTCTTTTGCCCTTCTCTTGCTTTGTTGTAGTTCTAATAAAACTCAACCCCGATTACAGTTGTCTAACTCCTCCACAGGCCTCAAATGAACAGAGCTGGAGAAAAACAGCCATCCATATTACTTGGTCTCACTGTGAAATTTTTGACCGCAAAACTCAGGAGGGCCTTCAGGGCTGCCCTTTAATCCCACTACATTTTCCTGGTCTGTCTACTCTCCTACTCTTCACAATTTGCTTCCTCTTGCTCATGAAACCTCCAGTGCCATCTTCCCTCATTCTCAACTACTAATTTAGATTCTATTTTCACTAGGAAAATTGAAGCAATCTATAATTACCTCATCTTCACATTATTAAACTATTAGTCCGTGCTCTACCTTCTTCTCTGCTCTTTTGGTCCCTGGTCCTAAGATCAATTCCTTCATTTGGGCACTGACCCCACACCATTTTTTACTCCAATACATTCTAAAATTGTACCCTCTTCCACATTATCAATTTCCCAATCCTCCAGATCTTTCCTATTCATCATAAACACACATCCCATTAATATCACCGGTGTAAAAAAAAAAAAAAAAACCAAGAAAGTCCATTACTTGGGGTGCCTGGGTGACTCAGTGGGTTAAAGCCTCTGCCTTCGACTCAGGTCATGATCCCAGGGTCCTGGGATGGAGCCCCGTCGGGCTCTCTGCTCAGCAGGGAGCCTGCTTTCTCCTCTCTCTCTCTCTCTGCCTGCCTCTCTGTCTACTTGTGATTTCTGTTTGTCAAATAAATAAATAAATAAATCTTTTAAAAAAAGAAAAAAAAGAAAGAAAGTCCATTACTCCATTTCCCCACCTAGTCCCACTTTATTTCCTTTCTTAGCAAATTCCTCCAGAGAGTTGTTTTTGTACTTGCTGTTTCTACTTCTCATACCTCCCATTTACTTTTCTCACCCCCAAATTCTTTACTATGTATTTTCTACAAACATGGAAATTCTCCTACATGAAAATACAACCATCAAAATCAGAAAATTAACAATGATGTAATATTGCTATCTAATTCTCAGACCTTGCATTCAAGTTTTTTCAATTGGTCCAACAATGTCCTTTAAAACTACAGGACCAGCGGGCGCCTGGGTGGCTCAGTGGGTTAAGCCGCTGCCTTCGGCTCAGGTCATGATCTCAGGGTCCTGGGATCGAGGCCTGCATCGGGCTCTCTGCTCGGCAGGGAGCCTGCTTCCCTCCCTCTCTCTCTGCCTGCCTCTCTGTCTACTTGTGATCTCTCTCTGTCAAATAAATAAATAAAATCTTTAAAAAAAATAAAAATTAAAAAAAAATAAAACTACAGGACCAGGTCTAGAATGATATGTGCCAGTACTGTCACGTTTCTTTAGTGTCCTTCAATCTGTAACAGTTCCTTATCTTTAATGCCTTTTACACTTTTGAAGGTTTCAAGCCAGTTATTTTGTATAATGACCATCAATTCCGAGTTTGTTTGATCTTTCCTCATTATTCAGATTAAGCATCTCTGGCAGGAAATGATGCAGTCTCCTCATTGACTTCAGTCAGGTGGCACATGACTTCAATTAGTCCCATTACTGGTGATGCTAACTGATCACTTGATTAAAGTGGTAACTACCAAGCCTCTCCATTGTAAAGCACTCCTTTTGCCTTTGTGATTAACTGTGAAACTATGTATTATCTTTCTCATCAAATCTGCAATTTATTCATTTATTTATTTTTGTCATATGGACTCACAGGTTCCTATTTTATTCCATGGATTATCATTCATAACATCATTATTTATTTTGATGCTTAATTAAACTGGCCAGTGGAAGCCCCTTTAAGCTGCCATCTGTTTGACATGTCCTCACCATTCTTTGAGCACTTCCTTACCTGTAGAACAAGAAAGTTCAGGCTCATCTTGCACTCTCCCTGCCCCAGTCCTGGAATTAGTTATTTCTCCAGGGAACTCTGGTTGCTTTCAATGGAGAAAAGTATTTCAGATTCTGATCATGGAGGTTAGAGCAGAGCTTGAAAGTTTGTTATTACTGCCTTTAAATTTCCCAGATGATTCTAATGGTCACCCAGTTAGTTTTAAGGTCTACTAATTAACAACAATGTTTCTCAGCCAGAGGTAAGAGCCACAATCACCAGCACAATTTTATAAAACTCCGGGTGGCTGACTATCCAACATCCCCACAACTTAATGAATCAGAATCTCCAGGGCAAACTGGCCAAATAGTCAAAAGCTGAGTGAAACTAGAAAGGAGCCATGTTGTTCAAGGGTATAAAGTCCACAAAATAAACAATATCCTTTGGACTATCAGAAGTGGAATGCAGAAAGAGATATACATTTTACCTAACCAAGAAACAATCAGGATAGAGGAAAAGAAAAAAGGAAAAACACAAAAACAGAAAATACATAGGTACTTGACCTAGATAACATAGCCAAAATACTAAAATAATAAAATATGGTACATACAAAAAACAAAAATGTGACTCCAGTTAACAACTAACATTCTATTTTAAACAGAATAAGTAAAATAAAAAGTAAATAAATACTGCAGCATGTTAACTTTCATCCCTAAAAAAAAAATTCCAAAAAAATAAAAAATATAACCCATTAGTCTTCTTAGAATAGATCTGCAAAGTTATCTTAGTTCCAGACGTTAACTAAATTCTGTAGTAAAATTCAAAATTCAAACGGTCATTTATGAATTATACAGAACTTTTCATTATTTTTAAATATCTCCTAGACCCCACCTTTCTTAGCCTTTCATAGCTGAAACTACTGAGATGAAACAACATAAAGTCTCTACTTGACAATGACAAGTGCTTCCAAGTGGAGTGTCACTTAGCTGAAAGGTTTCTTAAACCAAAAAGAGAGCATAACTAACACTTACACTTGGAATTTAAGTTTCTCAAACTAAATGCCAAAAATCAAACATCTCTTTTGTATGAAAGAGTGGCTGACAAGTTCAATGAGAAACATCAAATAAATATAAACACAGTACCATCTTAGCACTGCAATTAAATTTTTTTCTCAATACAGTACTATAGCCATCAATACTGGTTTTTACTTATATTTTACTAATAACATACTACCACAGCAAATTAAGGTGAACATTAAGAACTGAAGCTAAAAGACATTTCTCCAAAGATATATAAATGCACCTGAAAAGATGCTCAACATCATCTGTCAATAAAGTAAATGCATATCAAAACCACAATGAGGTTTATCATACCCACTATGATGGCTATAATCAAAAAGTCAGATGATACCAAGCTCTGACAAGGATGTGAAGAAATCAGAATCCTCCTGTTTTCCTGGTGGGAATGTAAAATGCAAAAACAGTTCGGGAGTTCCTCTAACATTTAAACACAGAGTTACCATATAACCAGTAATTCCACAAATTATATGCCCAAGAGAAATAAAACTTATGTCTACACAAAAACTTATCCACAAATATCTACAGCAACATTATTCATAAGAGCTGAAAGCAGAAATAACCCAAATGTCCATACACTGATGAAGAGGTTAATAAAATACGGTACATACAAGCAATGGATTATTACTGAGTAATGAAAAAGATGAATTTTAATGATATACCCTATAACACAGATAAGCCTTGAAAACATAATGCTTATTGAAAAGTTCCAGTTACAAACGACCACATACTGTATGACTCCATCTATATGAAATGTCCAGAATAAGCAAATGAGTAGCAAAAGAGAGTAGATTAGTGGTTTCCTAAAACTGAGGTTGGGGGCAAGAAAGAAAGTTATTCCTAATGGGTACTGGCTTTAAGGTTGATGAAAAGTCCAAAGAAAGATCAGTAGTCAGAGGTTAGAAAGGAGGGAGTATTAATAGGTGGAGCACAAAGGATTTTTAGAGCAGTGAAACTATGCTTTATCATATCAAAATGGTGGCTATGTAATTACACATTTGCCTAAATCCACAGAATGTATAGTATCAAGACTGAACCCTAACATAAACTATGGATTTGGGTAATAATGATCTGTCAATGTAGGTCCATCAATTGTGGCATATGTACCACTGCGGTGGAAGATGCTGATAATGGGGGAAGCTATGCATACCTGGGGGCAGAAGACACATGGAAAATCTCTACCTTATGCTCTACTTGGCTGTGAACCTAAAACTGCTAATTTAAAAAGAAGCCCATTAAAAAAAAAATCAGTAGTTGGGTAGGGAGGGATGAACAGGTAATAGCACAGGGGATATGGATATACAGGGGATATGGATGAAGATATTATATATATATATATAGATATATAGATATATATTGAAGAGCTTACTTTAAAATAAACACACAAACAATAAAGACCCTGCTTTCAATTCTTTTGGTAAATACTCAGAAATGAAAACTGCTGGATTACATGGTAATTCCATTGTTAATTTTTAAGAAACCATCATACTGTTCTTCACAGTAGCTATACCATTTTACATTCCCACCTATTAGTGGGAATGTAAATTCTTCATATCCTCACCAACACTTGTTTTTTTCTGTTGTCTTCATAGTAGCTATCCTAACAAGGGTGAGATAGGCCGCAGAGGATTTTTAAAAAGTGAACCTATTATTTTTCATCTTGGGATGTTGGATACATAACATTATACCTTTGTCAAAGCCTAAAGAACTTCACAGCATAAGGAATGAGCCTTAGTCTATGCGACTTTTTAAAAATTTTTTTGTTTTTTTGAAAGAGAGGGATTGTGAACAGGGTGGGGGAGAAGTACAGTGAGGGCAAGGGGAAAGGAGAGAGAGAATCTTAAGCAGGCTCCGCATCCAGCCTGGAGCCCCACATGGGGCTTGCTCTCACGACGCTGAGATAATGACCTGAGCCGAAATCAAGAGATGAACGCCTAACCAAGTGATCAACCCAGGTGCCCCATCTATGCAATTAAAAAAAAAAAAAAAATCATTGAGAAAGTAAGAGGATCCCAAGAAAGAATGCAGACTGACTGAGATTAAAAAAAAAAAAAAAAAAGTACTAACAAGTTCACTGAAGGGAATGGAGGGAATAAATGGTGCTGACCTAAGTAACTTTGAAAATTAGGAGTCCATAGAAAGCGAGGGAAAAGGAACTGCATATAAGAACTGTACTCTAGTTGATAAAGTTGTTCCACAGAGGGCTACATGTTAATAACTTTGATATTGCTATACTACATCTATACTGAAAAGGAACAATCAAGCAAATGGATGGTGGCCAAAGGGAGTTGTCCCAAGTGGGAATTTCCAGATAAGCAAGAATAGGCTAGAAGAATACATATGCAAATCGACTGGTGTCAGAGATACCATTAAATATTTAATGTAGACACAGATTATTACAGAAATATTTATAGCTACAGTACACCTACAGAGCTTAGTATATACATACGTATTTCTTTGTTTTATCAGCTGAGAGAGAATAAAAGAATAAAATTGCAGTAACAACCACATCTACCACCTATATCTTGGTCTCTAATACCGTTTTCCAATAAAAGGAACCAGAGCTCTTTGGAGAAATGGTTGGTTCTAGGACTGGGACAGAAAATATGCAAGAAAAGCCTGGACCATCTTATAGTCCAAAGAAGTAAAGTTGTTCTTTTAAAAAAATCCTTATTGGGGTGCCAGGGTGGCTCAGTTGGTTGAGCATCCAACTCTTGGTTTCAGCTCAGATCATGATCTCAAGTCCTAGGATCAAGTCCCATGGGATCAAACCTCATGTCCAGCTCCCTGTAGGTGGGGAGTCTGCTTCCCCTATCTCCCTCTCCTTCTGTCCCTCCCTGCTGGCGCACACGCACGCATGCACGCACGATCTCTCTCTAATAAATAAAAAAATAAATCTTTTTTAAAAAAAGTCCTTAGTGGTGGAACGGTGTTATAGGGACATAGCAGCCAATGGCCAAAGCTGGAACAATCTGAGCCAAAAAAAATGAAGTAGCATTGGATTATATCCTTGAATCCACACTGCTATAAACAAATGAGTAAATTAATAAATGGGGAAAAGATAAATTTTCCATGCAGAAGAATTCCAAATAAATTATGCAGCTACTCCACCATAAAAAAGGGAGCATAACTCCCTTCTCTTTAAGTGTTGACTACAACAGTGACTTCCTCCCAAAGAATACAGTATAAAAAGAGGGGGAAAAAATAACTTTATAGTGAAGAAAAGAGAGACAACAAACACTACTTCAGCCAAGTGAGCAAAATCACTATCAACTGTAATAAATTCTGTTGATACGTACATTTGAAATGATGTGATGATAATGGCACATGATCATCCTCCTCAAAACCATAACTCCAGTCTGATCACATATAAAAACATCAAATTCCAGCAGAGAAACACCCTGAAATATACCTGACCAAACCCTTCTAAATTCTCAAGGTCAACTACAAGGAAAGTCTGAAAAAAATGGCAGACAAGAAGTGCCTAAGGAAACATGACAATTAAATGTAATGTGGAACAGAAAGACATTAGGTAAAAACTAAGGAAATCTGGGGGTGCCTGGGTGGCTCAGTGGGTTAAGCCACTGCCTTTGGCTCAGGTCATGATCTCAGGGTCCCAGGATCAAGCCCTGCATTGGGCTCTCTGCTCAGCAGGGAGCCTGCTCCCTCCTCTCTCTCTGCCTGCCTCTCTGCCTGCTTGTGATCTCTCTCTGTCAAATAAATAAATAAAATCTTAAAAAAAAAAAAAAAAAACTAAGGAAATCTGAATAAACTATGGATTTTAGTTAACAATAATATACGAATATTCATTATTTGTAAGAAATGTACCATTCTAATGTAACAATTTAAAGAAAAGAAAAGCAAGTGCCAGTAACACCAGGCTGATGGTCTCTTTCTTCCTGGAGTCAATTTAATAGCTTGGTATTATATCTACATGACTAAGAGACCTGGGTCATTACAGGAGATCTTTATTGTTTCCAATATCCAGGAAAACTTTCTCCTCACAAAATAAACTTCTGCATTTCTATTTCAGTACCCCTTCCTCAGTCCTGGCAGTGCCTTCCTTCACTCAGCCTGAGGTTAGGTAAACTTCAACAAGCCAGGACCATCAATTCTGACCATTAGGCAAAACACCCATGTATTCTGGCAGGTGATGTCGCCAGGGCAAGGTATGGCAAACAAAAGGTGGGCTATAAACTCCAGGTGAGACACAAAAGCCCTTCACCACCAAGCTCTTAAAATGACAGTGGGCCATATTAGACTCTGAAAGACCTCAACTCTAAAATACCTGCTTCAACACTTCTATTACTGCTTTTTCTTAACTCCCTTGCTATTTTTCAAATAGCCATAAATAAATATGTATGCGTGTGTTTGCCTCTACAAAGCAATCATTAATTCACTGGGGACAGAAACCATAAATTCTGTACTTTTGGACACCTTCCACTTATTCAACTTTTTTCCTTTCTAATAAAAACACTACTTTGTGCAGGTGGCAATGTGCCCAGTTTTGGACAGTGAGACCTAAGGGGAAGTTTGTTGTAGAAACTGGGAAAGCTTTTGTCTTCCTGACAAAGAGGCAAATATATTTAATGTTGTTCCTCTTTCTTTTTCTTACCTACCCCCCCATTGGGGGGGGCATTAAAAACAGACATGATTTTTGGAGCTCCAATCTCCAACTGAGGTAAAGTCCAAAACAGTCCTAAAAGTGCTAACCCAAGCCAGTGACCGAGTCACTGGCTTGGGTTACAAGATACAAGACTATCTTGTTGTATAAAACAAATAAAAATATTTGTTTAAGCACCTGTTTAAAAAAAAAAACAAAAAACAAGTTGTGGCCCCTAGCACCATAAACACCAATGATAAGTGTGACTTCAAAAGAAAGATACCTTCTGAGCTTTCACAATAGGACTGGAAAGGAGGTAGAAGATATGAACAATGCCAGGGGGATCTAAGCAAAAACCCTTAAAGGGATCAAAACTTCAAACAGCCCAAACCCTAAACTTAATAGGTAGGGCATATCAGAACTCAGTATGCCCTAATCTTGAGAGACATCTTTCCAGGATCCTGGGATCACAAAATATTTAAGGAAAGTCTCTAACATGAAAAACAAGAACCAAAACTAGCAAAAAGGGGGGAAAAGCAACTTAGAGGCTACTAATATTACGCAGGGATAAGAAAACTAAACACAAGAAGACAAAAAAACCTATTTTGGGTATTCAAAAAGAACTAAGAAAAGATTAAGTAGAGGATGCTATGTTAAAAGTACATTCAGTAAAAAAGGGGTGCAGAAAAAAAAAAGTACATTCAGAAAATAGAGGCTCCTGGGTGGCTCAGTCAGTTAAGCATCCAACTCTTGATTTCAGCTTAACTCGATCTCAGGATCATGAATTCAAACTCCACACTGGGATCCACACTGGGCATGGAAACTACTTTAAAAAAGAAATAAAAGGGAAAAAAGTACACTGAAAACAACAACAAAGAACAACTCTTAGAAACTAAAAACACAATAGCAAAATAATTAAAAACTCAATGTAACAATTTTCAGTTTCCAACAGTAGCAGACTAAGTTTTTTGGATCACCTATCACTATTCTAGTGGATTAACAACTTTAAAATATGGATAAAAATATATTTTAAAAATGTAAAGCATCAGAAGACAAGTCAAGATAACAAGGAATTACAAAGTCACAAGCAAAATATGAGAACTCAAAAAGAGGGGGAGAAAAGCATATAAGCTACATTTGACCTCAGGATGTTTGCCAATCCTGAAAATCAGGATCTTTGTTTTGGTAAAAAAGCATAAGATATGGGGGCAGAAATTAAAGCCCAACAACCACACAAAGGAATTTCTAGCCCTGAACTTGTTTTAAGATGGTCCCAGACTAGGAGTGACCCCAGGCACACAGAAGAAAACATAAATCCTATACATAACATAGAACACCACAAACTAACCATAAAGGATGACTGCCACACACAACATGTTAAATGAAAGAAGACAGATGAAAAAGAATATATACTGCATGAACATATACTCATGTGAAGTTTAAAAAACCTACAAAAGTAATCAAAGGCAATACAAGTCAGAATAGTGGTTACTTTTGGGCAGATATTTACTTGAAATGGCATGAAGGAAACTTCTGTATCCTGATCTTAAGGGCAATTACATGAGTGTGTTGATTTAAAAAAAATTAATTTTGTACATATAAGATTTGTACACTTTAATGTATGAATGTGTCTGAATGAAACTTTTAAAAAATGAAGGTAAAAGAAGGTCATTTTCAGATTCGAAAAGTTAACAAATGTTGATTATATTTAGCCTTGGCAAACAGTACTAAAGATGTTAATTTAGTTCATGATCTAAGTCTAGAAAGCTGACTCAGAAGTTAGTTTGTATTTTTTTATTTTTTTTTAAAGATTTTATTTATTTGACAGAGATCACCAGTAGACAGAGAGGCAGGCAGAGAGAGAGAGAAAGAGAGAGGGAAGCAGGCTCTCTGCTGATCCCAGGACCCTGACATCATGACCTGAGCCAAATGCAGAGGCTTAACCCACTGAGCCACCCAGGCGCCCCTAGTATGTATTTATTCAGAAGCTATTTAAAATACCATAGCTGTTTCAGGTTGCCTGGGTGGCTCAGTTGGTTGGGTGGCTGCCTTCGGCTCCAGTCCTGATTCCCAGGTCCTGGGATCAAGTCCTGCATTGAGCTCCCTGCTCAATGGGGAGCCTGCGTCTCACTCTCCCTCTGCCCCTCCTCCTGCTTGTACTCTCCCTCTCTCTCTGTCAAATAAATAAACAAAATCTTTAAGAAAAAATACCATAGCTGTTTCAATAATTTTGATTTTTATATTTTTAATGGAAAAAAAACTAATCACCACTAACATTCATCAAGAATCTCTCGGAATCAGGGCACCTGGGTGGCTCAGTGGGTTAAAGCCTCTGCCTTCGGCTCAGGTCATGATCCCAGAGTCCTGGGATCGAGCCCCACATCGGGCTCTCTGCTTGGCAGGGAGCCTGCTTCCTCCTCTTTCTCTCTCTGCCTGCCTCTCTGCCTACTTGTGATCTCTGTAAAATGAATAAATAAAATCTTAAAAAAAAAAGAAGAAGAATCTCTCAGAATCAGCACTTGTACTCACCAAAAACCAAGCTTTTATGTTTCCCTATTCATTAAGTCTCAGACAATTTACATTATCATTACATGACCAAGAGAATGTTAACTCTTCTCATTTTCAGAATCCAAAGGGTCAGGGAGGCTGAGTGGCTGAGTGTCAGCCACTGTTGGCTAAGGGTATGATATCAGGGTCCTGGGAAGGAGCCCCACCTCAGGCTCCCTCAGCCTCTCACGTGTGTGCGCGCGCCCATGCACCCTCTCTCTCTAGTAATTAAAAAAACTTTAGAATCCAAAGGGTCATAAGATATGCTATCACTAAAAAATAACCATTTGTTCCCAAACAAGGAAATGAGAATTCTAAACCTAAAAGAGAAAAATTTCATATGAATAAGTACAATCAGTTTTATTTCCAGATTATAAAAACGATCCGTAAAGGGGCACCTGGCTGGCTTAGTCATTAGAGCATTGACTCGATCTCAGACTCATGAGTTCAAGTAAAAACAAACAAAGGATCCCTAAAGTTAAACAAAGATGTAAGAAATATACATGCTGGGGGAAAATGCCTAAATACCCTTAGTATTCAAAACATAATCTGCTGAGTTATAGTAATTTATTGATTTCCTCATTCAACAAGTATTTCAGTGCCTATTACATGCCCATTCCCTTTGTACAAATTAGGTATACAGCAAGGATACAGCAGGAACAAAACCAATGACTTCTACTCTGGAAACAAAATTATGGTGTGGGAAAAACAGGGAAATCTGACTCTATATAAACATTTATATTTTTTCAAACTACAACAAATGAGGCACTATTAAAGTCTGATGATTAGTTTTCTAATAAGAACTTAAGGAAAAATGGTTCCTAAGCCCCCCAAATTAATAACTAATCTGGATTCAATAGGCACATTCTACAAAAACTTTTATTCTTAGTATCTAGATTTCTTTCTCTTGGGCTCTATACAAATTCTAAATGCTGAATCCTACATTACAAAAAGCAATCAGATACCATCTTAGAATGCCTTACAGCAGCTCCCTATGGTGTAAAAGAGGTGATTTTA
Organism: Mustela nivalis; assembly: GCF_964662115.1. Taxonomy (NCBI): domain Eukaryota; kingdom Metazoa; phylum Chordata; class Mammalia; order Carnivora; family Mustelidae; genus Mustela; species Mustela nivalis. Next base: position 77,046,935 of record NC_139029.1, on the reverse strand, counting down.
AAGAACTAGTCAATAAAAATCATGTAAAAGTAATCACAGAATACAAATTATAGGAAAAAAGAAAAATGCTTAAAAGCACAGGTGACAATATTAAAATTAACTATATCAACAGATTTTTAAGCACAATTTGCAATTTTAAAGCATCTACCATTCAACCACCAATTAAAGGTGATACCTCAAAATATTCCAAAATGTCTTTATTATATGAGAAAATCACACATGAAGCTATTTCAGAGCAAAAGTGGTAGGATCAAAACTTACTACATTTACCAATGAACACCTCTCAGCCTCAGAAAAAGCACTGGAACTAAACTGATACGGAAGTAAAAATATTAACTCACAGATAAGGGAGAGAAGGGAAAACAGTATAAACAAACTGCAGAAATAACATATATTTTAAAAATACAGCTGGTATCAGGACCAATAACACTGTTAAAAGAACGAACACTCTTCAAATATTCTTGCAGAGGTGATAAAATCAATAAACTTTCACCTTTAATTACCCAGGGGGATTCTTCCTTCTGCCACCAAAGCATTCAGAAAGAAGAAATAATCCCTTCTACTAACACAAACTACAACTTCCTTCTGTGGATTTTTAAATGGTCTAAAAATCAAGTTTATTATATGCTAATAAATAAATAACACCCCACCCCCTTCTGCTGATTAATGTAAATCAAGCACTCAGCCAAATCAGCCTCTTAACCTGGTCCCAATCTACCCTGCATCACTACTTTCAGCCATCCCATATACTCAATTTCAAGCCAAACCTAACCACTATACTCAGGTCAATCCAACAAACATTTACTAAAAATCTGAGTAGCATCAGGCTCTATGCCAGTGTGCTGACAGGGAAAATACAGCAATGAATCAGACAATGATTAAGCAATGAATAAGACACGATCTCTGCCCTCTAGGAACTTGGGCAGCTATATGCAAAACCTTCCTTATTCCAAAGCCCATGCCAAGTATCTTTTTGTTATATCTGATATACATAGCTTGGACTAATACATGGAATAGCTTTTGTTTCCTATAAAACAGTATCTTTATATAATCTTTTCCCACTAGTTTTTAATACACTGTAGGTATAACTGTGTTCCCCAAAACAGAATTTTTCTTTTTTGCTGAGCTAAAAATGTTTAAAGACTGAAGACCAATAAGACAGCACTTGTAGGTGCCATAGTTATAAATTACCATTCTCTTATTTTCTGCCTGCAAATAGGGGCTCATTTATAGGAAAAAGTAGGTAAAATAGATTTGTTTTTAAAAGATTTTATTCATTTATTTGAGAGAAAGTAAGCATGGTAGGGGGGAAGAAGAGGAAGAGGGAGAAGCAGACTCCCCAGTGAGCAAGGAGCCAGGACCACAACCTGAGCCACGGCAAATGATCAACCGATTGAGCTACCCAGGCACCCTGGTAAAATAGGTTGGTTTTTTTTTTTTTTTTAAGATTTTATTTATTTATTTTACAGAGAGAGAGAGATTACAACTAGGCAGAGAGGCAGAGAGAGGGGGAAGCAGGCTCCCCGCTGAGCAGAGAGCCCCATGCGGGCTTGATCCCAGGACCCTGGGATCATGACCTGAGCTGAAGGCAGAGGCTTTCTAACCCACTGAGCCACCCAGGCGCCCCGGTAAAATAGGTTTTTAAGTGTCCAGCCAAACTCACATTTTTAGACAGGGGGAGGAAGAAAGAGTGTAACTGTTCCAAAATAAAGGCAGGGAAGGGGAGTGGAACTGAGTGGTTTAAGAAAGCAGCAAATGCAGAGGTCAAAGGCCATTCTCCAGCTTCCATCTTAATACAGTCAGGATAAAATGGTGGCATAAACAGGTGTCTTAATTAATTCTCAGCCTCCTTAACTAAGAACAAGGGCTGTAATACAATGTTGAACACAACAATTTCTATCAACAAAATGGAATATAACATATTTATACTATGACTATTTTCCAAAGGTTTGAATGTACAAGAAATAACTATAACATAAAGTGGTAATCCCATAAGAAAGATATTATCCAGAATGTGTACTCTGGAAAAAAGGTGGGGGGGTTCAGAGGAACTGATCAACAGAAGACATTCTGGACAGTGATGCAAACACAGAGGAGTATTTTGGAGTTAGGAAAGAATATCACCTTAAAATGACTGTTTCCTCACAGCAGGACTGATATTATAAACTTTCATAAATTTCACCATACATTCACAGTGCTTCCCCTTAACAGACGCTCAATAGTTACTTTACTGTTTAATTTAAATTCTTACAGCAATTTTATGGTCTTTGAAAAAAGCAATATCATTAACATTAATTAACAAGGAGTTTTCATTGTCAAACTCCTCCATACAGGTGCACAGATTTTTTAAAAAACGTGAAGTAATGCTCAAGTCAATATTACAGAAATAGTCTAACCACAAGGACTGCAATGGAACTACACTTCTGTTTTCTAGACAAATCTATTAATGTGGTCCAACATTTCATCAGCTATATTTGTAGTCACATCACAGAGCTGTAAGTCAGGTAAAGTCAAAGAACTCCCGTTAAGTCAGTTTTTCCCCAGCTGTAAAAGTTTTTGAACCAAACAGTAAACCTTAACTTCATAATCTTGGTTTCAACTTATTTGGACATTCTCAAACTGTTATCTAGACCACTTAATCTATCATCACCTACAAAGGCCTTCAGAACCATAAAGACTTCCTCCAGGATGCATTTTTTAATCAGTAATCAATATCCTAAGTAATGAACTATTAATTCAATTGGGCAAAACATGCATGATCACCTACAGGCATTGTTTTAGTCAGTGAAAACAAAGAGATTAATCCAGTTCTATACTCTAAGACTATTAAGTCTGGTACACTTACAGCACAGATTTTCTTTTTTTTTTTTTAAGATTTTATTTATTTACTTGACAGAGATCACAAGTAGGCAGAGAGGTAGGCAGAGAGAGGGGGTATCTAATGAATCTATGATCCAAAAGAGCATGAGCAGGGTGCTAGGGTGGCTCCGTCAGTGGAGCATATGCCTTCAGCTCAAATCACAAGAGTATAGGCCCAGGATCAAACCCTGAGTAAGGCTTCCCGCTCAGCAGGGTGTCTGCTTGTCTCTACCCCTCTCCCTGTTTTCACTTACACTCTCTCAAATAAATAAATGAAATCTTTTTTAAAAAGGGAGCGTAAGTTTTATCAAATGCATTTAACTAATAATTTAATGAAAGTAACAATGGCTTGAAATTACATACTCTTAAAACTAAGGGCAAAAAGCACACAGATTAGGAAACTAAGGCATAAGAAAGGTTTGTAAGACCCAACAAAATGAGGCGCCTGGGTGGCTCAGTCGTTAAGCCTCAGCCTTCAACTCAGGTCATGATCCCAGGGTCCTGGGATCAAGCCCAGCATCTGGCTCCCTGCTCTGCGGGAAGCCTGCTTCTCCCTCTCCCACTCCCCCTGCTTCTGTTCCCTCTCTCGCTGTGTCCTTCTCTGCCAAATAAAATCTTAAAAAATAAAATAAAATCTTTAAAAAAAAAAAAAAAAGACCCAACAAATTATGTCAGATTCGTCACCTCACTTCCCTCAGGGAGCAAATTTCTGAATAAATCATGATATGCATTTAATGTGTTCAGTCATATTTTTTTCGTATCTATATACACACTCACAAACCATACATGGATTTTTTTTCTGGCAAAATTTGGTTTCTCAGACCATCATAAAAGTATCTCCTAATAAATAAAACTTATTGACTGAACACAGAACTTCTCCAACTCTAATTTTCTCCCTTGTAAAAGGGACTAATAATTATAAAATCTGATTTGTGAAATCACTGATTCATATTTGGCCTCTTTTTGATCCAACCATTCTTCCTGTGATAATTTAAAAAAATCAACACAATAAACAACACTTAAGATGCTATCTTATAATTAATTACATCGCAGCCTGAAGAAACAAAGACACTGTCATCTCTTTGTTTGGTATTACCCAGGACATAGAACCCAGAAGTCTCTAGCATATATTCAATGTTGAAATGCTCATTTGGAACACCTAAAGTACCTTAAAGCAGAGCATAAATCTAGTACCAGTAAATTCGTATCCTCTCACAACCACACACAACAAAGTCTGACATAACCCATTAGTCTATCACTATTAGTTCTCCCCCAGAGTCAGTATAAAGTGGTTCTCTATTTTATTACTTTATTCTCAAATTTAACATAAGACTTAAGAAGCATTAAAATATCAATGAAACTCCAAAGAATATAAGAAAAAAACTTAAGATTCAGTGCATAACTGCATTCATCGTATTTTTGTTAACAACATGTTCCCATTAATTAAGCCTATGGGATAGTAACGTGATCCTAAACATGAAATAATTAGAACTGATCTCTAAATTCAGAATTTCAAGAGAACTCTCCCAACCTCAAATTCCTCAATGACAAGAGCACAGTATAGGTGTTTGTTACAATCCACTGGAAGCACAATATCCTTATTCAAAACAGAACAGTAAAAACAGGAAGTCCAGTCAAAATTTTCTAAGGTCTCTTCTGGTCCTAACAATAGCCCTTTACACCAATTTCTATTTATTTAAGGTTTAAGCATCAGATGATACTAGTTGATCCTCTATCATTTAGTTTCTAACAAATATTTCCCTCAAATCCAAAAACCACTAAAAACTTTAAAACATGGTGCATTAAATTTTAAGAGGAAACTTAATTTAAAATCTTTTTTTCATAATTTTCAAAGACAATTTTTAGTTATCAGAAATTCCCATCTCTTCTACAGTTTACCTTTCCAAATTGCTGAGAAACTATTCAAATGCTGAAAGTAACCAAATTACGGGAGACACTGGGGGACTGCTAATCACTTCTGAATGTATATTCTTAAATTATAACTTAAAAAAACTTTTAAAAATCGCATTTTAATCTTCAGTAAAATACTGTTTCTCCTTAAAACTGTTTTTCTGTAGTATGATAGTGCTTCTTAAATCTAAAAGTTAAATCTGAATATTACTCTACTCTTCCTATGTGTACTTTAAAAGAAATATTCTGAGTACATTTTTGCTTCCTCTGAAACGTATCATTTAAAAGTATGTAAAAATAAAAATATTTTCTAATTATAAAAATGAATAAACTGTATCTACTTTAATTGATGATGCACTATAATCAATTACAAAATGTACAAAATCAAAGGGAAAAGACCAATAATGCCTGAGAATCTAAAGGGTTAAATTTTACATAATTCATTTACTATATAATCCTCTCTAATGTACGAACAATTAATGCTATCTAAGAAACGTGTGTCTGAGTTACTTTCTCTTGAGTAGTGTGTTTACAGACTGGGCAAACACTCGTCGGGAACGTTGCAGGAGATTCCTGGGCCGGCTAAGTGTTCTACTAGATGAACTCAAGTCTCTTTCAGTTCTAAGATTCCCAGCGTGTGAGTAAGAGGGGGAAAATAACCGAAGAAAACACATGCCCTTCAATTAACCAATCTACCTTCATTCGAGACCACGAAGTTCTTCCTCCCCTTTCTCTGGCTTTCACCAGACCCTCGCTAACAAAAGGCACGGAAAGTGTGCACAGGTGGGATAAAAAGGGGAGTGGCTGAAACCAAGCGGCTCTCGGGACAGCGCCCCCAAGCCCCGGGTCCCTCCGCTGCACCTGAGAAATCACTGCCCTGCACACCTCCACCCTTGAGAAGCTGCATCGAGAGCGAATTCTCCGACCTATTACAGTCCACCCGCACCTTGGCCAGACACCGAGCATTGTCTGAAACCTTCAGCGCCCAAGAAAGGCGAGGAGAAAAGAAAGAAAACGGGGAGAACGATGGAAAATAAAGAACAGCGGAAGGGGAAGTAAAGCAATCGGGAAGCCGTACGCTCCTTTTGGCAAAATTGGCTTCCCCGTCGACCCATCAGTTTAATTTTGATTCCAAAAGCAAACCTCCACCCCACCCCCAGCCCAAGGTAGCAGCCGGGGATAGCCCAGCCGGAGTCCCCAAAGCCACGCGCTGGTTCGGGGCACACAGACAGCGAGAGGAAAATGGGTTTGTGGGCCGGGCCTGGCTGGCCGGAGGCCGGGCTCGAAACAAAGCCGCCCGGCTCCCCCTACCTGGGGCGAGGGCGGTGGGCGGCGCCTCGAGGCTCCCAGCGCGGTCCTGGCCCGGCGACGCCCTCGCCCCGGGGACCCTTGCGGGAGCTGGGGGCCGCGGCAGGGCCCCTCCCCGCCCGGGAACGGCGCTACTTCGGGACAATGGACCCCCTCCCCGCCTCCGGGCGGAGAGATACAAAGGGAGAGGAGCGCCGCCCGGCAACGAGCCAGGCGTCCGGAAAGTGAAGACCCAGGAGAGACAGGGAAAGGGAGAGGGTGGCGGCGGACGCGGGAGCCCGCGGGCCGCTCCACCCGCCGTCCAAGGCGCTGCCCTCAGCCCCGCCGCAGCGACAGAGGCGGGAGCGCAGACCAGCAGCCACTCCACCCCGGCCGAGAGGGAAGAGGGGTCTGCACACAAAGAAGAGTGGAACCCCCGCCCTCCGCTAGCGCCAGGGGCGGGCATGGCCCAAAGGGCTCGGGCGCCGACGGTCAGCGGCGCCTGCCCAGCCCGCGCCCCTCGCGGGCCGGAGTCCGCGCGGGGCGCCCCTCACCCGGACTCACCCACAGCTCTGTGCCCCAGCTCATGGCGGAACTTGAGGCGACTCGGGCCGTCTGGCGGCTCGCTGTCCGTCCGTCTGTCGGATATGCCCTTAGTCTGTTCGACCTCCCACTGGCTGGCCGACGGGCTCGCAGCTCCGCCGCTCTGCCTCCGAAGGTGCCGCCACCGCCGGGCTCCCCAGTGAGTGAGAAAGCCGCGACTGGAGAAGCCGCCGCCGACGCCGCGTCCCCGCCTCCCGGAGCCAGCAGGGAGGGGGCCTGGGCCGAGGGGAGGCGGGACGCGGAGAGGGGAGGGGGGCGGGGCGCGATGCACCCTGGGATCGTGGCGGACCCGCGCTCGCCGGGCCTCCGCGGGCGAATCCCCTCGCGTAGGGGTCTTCCACTTTGCTGGTTCCCGGGCTAGGTCTCTTCCCGCCTGCCCCTTGCGGCTCGGACAATTCCACCGCCGTCCGCCACTCGCATCTGCGTCTCCAAGGTGGAAGGGAGAGAAGGGAAAGACGCCCACCGCCCTTCTCTACCCTGAGACCCCTTAGATGAGGCAACTCCAGTTACCCTCCCTTCCTGCCTCTTGCGCCCTCCACCTGGGAGAAATCCTGACATAGATGCCTTCTACAAATCCTTGGGTTTACGTAGTCGGACCTTTGTGGTAGGTTTTTTCTTTAAGTCTTGATTGGTAAGGTGATCTTGGGAATCACCAACATGTGTAGAGGTTGAACGTCAAATGTGAAAGCAACGTGCCCCGATTCTATTTTTAATAAAACATTGCAATTTTATAAGTTCTGTCAGGAAATCGCAAGAGGCAGATCTTTCAGCATTCATTTTGGAATGTTGCCATAGCAAGAGATGAAAGACCTGGACCAAGGCGAGGCGAGCTGTCACCTGCAGGAAAGAACCGAGCTTGCCCCAGCGGTGGGTTGTCCCCGCGGAGGAATGGGCACCTCGTCTGTGGGATCTGAACGGGAACCAGATTCCTCTCCGGTAGTGCAAAAGAGCCTCTTGGAACTTCAGGGACCTCTCACTCAGAATATGGGACTCTTGGAGGCAGGTCCACCATTTCCTTTTTCCTACGTGGAGTTAATTTCCCGGCCTTTCTGAGCAATCATTAACTGCAATCAGCCAGTTTGGCGGGTACTATTAGATACCAGATACACTTAGCAGCTCCTAACATATGCTTTAGCATTAATTGCTGGTCTCCTAAACACACACACACGCCTCAGTCCAGTCACTAGCCCAGTACTCCTCAGTGTTATGACAGCTGAGTGTCTTCAAGTTCTCCAAACCGGAGTGTCAGCATTTGAAACTCCTCCCCTTCTACGGCCTGCTCAGGTGCCCCAATCTCTTCCGTTTCAATCCTTGTCCTTGCTTGGCTGTGATCCCTTTTGGGGTGAAGAGGCAAATAACCTGTGCCTTCCTGACAGGCCGCCATTCTTGCTGAATTCTTAGCCTCCTTTCTCGGAATCCAGCTTGAAGTACACAAATACTCTCCTCCAATGGCCAAATTTTAAATGCTTAAGTATACCATTCAGTGAAAAGTATGTAAAGCAGTGACTGCACACTTTCTTTTTCCAATATTTTTCTATACTGCCTCTGTTTCAAATAAAATTCCTTCAATATTACTTGTATCACCTAAGGCAGCTATCCATTTCTCCTCTTCCTTCCTCTCACTCCCTAGACATCATGAATGCATTTAGCAATTACAAGTAAGATTAGTAATGGAAAATATAGTTATAAAATGGATGTCTCATTATTCAGAACCATTCCAATACTAAGGTTTACTGTATCTAAATATTGTCATAAAAGTTAAGACATGTGGAGCCAAATTTAAGCCAAAATTGCATGCTTTCCCTTTAAAAAGTAAAATAATCTACCATTCACATTTAAGATTATCCTTAACTATACTGTTAGACAATTTCCCAAATGAACATGAAGTCTTATCTCCTAGATGAACACTTTTCTTCTCCCGAAGTTTCTGAACAGAACTCCACACTTAGAACAATTCATTTCTCTCCAGAAAGTTAGATTTTCTGCCAAAAATTTCAAGGAAAATTTCCATTATACTACATTGCTATAAAATTTAAACATAATTCATATAACCAACTTAAATTGATATTTTAAATAATTATTTGTAACTTGCAAATTTTTATATTAAAATTCACTATTTACTTCAACAGTCTTTAGGCAAAATGATTAAAAAGTGAAAACTATCACAAATGAATAAGTATGTTTTGTGTTATATTTTGTTATAAAAATAATAAAGATTAATCAGCTTCCAAAGTATTCCTTTCTATAACCAATCTCTAAAATAGTATAGGTACATTTTAGCAAACAAACATCTAGAGGTGTTTTACACACACATATATAGTCACACACAAATATTAGTATGGCAGTTCATAAGAATGTTGTGGGGTTTTGTGTTTATTTTTTGTCTGTTTTTGTTTTTTGAGAGTGTAGCGACAGGAGAGCTGAGGGAGAGGAAGAGAAAGAAACTTAAGCAGTCTCCATGCTCAGCACAGAGCCTGCTGCCTGGATCTCAGGACCCTGAGATCACCATCTGGGCCGAGATCAAGAGTCAAATATTTAATTATACCACCCAAGCACCCAAGAATGTTGATTTTTGACATAAACAGAATCCTCTAGGTTTTAAGTTATTCATATATATATATATATATATATATATATGATTTTTTCTTTATGGACCCATGACAAGGCACTCTTGAACAGTTCAAACACATCATTTTTCTCTCTAAAAAAGATAAAACAAAACTTTGCATCTTGAAAGCAAAATCACTTTAGTATAACAGCAGCTTATTATTTTATGTCAGATGCTACTACCCCCAAGTCTTATTTTGCATCATTAAGGGATACAAAATTCTGTCAAAGCAATTATCTTACACCTTTTTGCTATTTGACCTATTTTGGTAATCTATTATCACAGAGTTTCTGTTTCTGTTACAGTTTTTATAAGGTAATCAACACTAAGAAGGAATGGAGGAAATAATACTATTTTAGCTTTCTCCACATAGTTTTGGTTTTTTTTAAGATTTTATTTATTTATTTGACAGACAGAGATCACAAGTAGGCAGAGAGGCAGGCAGAGAGAGAGGAGGAAGCAGGCTCCCTGCTGAACAGAGCCAGGGCTCAATCCCAGGACCCTGGGATCATGACCTGAGCCGAAGGCAGAGGCTTTAACCCACTGAGCCGCCCAAGCGCCCCTCTCCACATAGTTTTACAATGCAGCCACTCTACTGAGTAAATTTGAAAGAGCTCAAATTACACAGACTCATTAGCAATTTTAAAAATAATTACACTGTATTATTACTTTTTATTAATTATGGAAAATTAATAAATTCAGGCATATATTTGAACTCTGCTCTATGATAAGCCATTGAAGTGTTACATTTTCTTTTGCGTATTTTTATCTTGTATTAATTCAAATGTAATTTCCCTTTATAGTTTCTTGATTATAAACATTTAGCTGATGCTCTTTCTAGTTTCAAATTTTCCCTGCATGAATTCCCTTATTAAGTCAGATTGTAAAAGACAATTCTTCACTGCTGCATTCTGGAATATAGAATAATTTAATAGCCCAAATACATCAACCTTCAATCATAAACCAGTCTCTTGTCTTAAACCTAAATTTTTGCAAAAGTTTTTTCCATATATAAAGTTAGTAATGTGAAGTGTTTTCAAAGAAAAAGGTAAAACTCTATATCAACACCTTGAATATGGAAAGCTATTCTCAACATACATGTATCAATGTCCCACTAATATATGGCTACCAATCATATAGAATTTCCGCTGTTGAAAGGAAATCTCTAGTATAAACAATAGCAACTCCTTTCTTTCCATTTAAGTGTCTTAAGATTATGTCTTAAAATTATAGAAAGTGTCCACAAATAGAATCATTATCAACATAGGTAGGCCAGAACAATCAAGCTAAAACTATTTTAGGAAGAATATCAAGACGATGTACTTGGTAGCTCCATTTTAATGCTTTGAATGGAGAACCACAGTAGAAGCAAGATCATGCCAGAATGCAGATCCAGGCCAGCCAAATGAAGAATGGCACTGACCAAGTTAATAGTCAGCACTGCCTTCTGTATTGCCAATTTTCCTAACCAAAATTTTGGCAGAAATTCAAAACTTCGAGAGGATAGTTCAAAAGTGGCTCACTGAAGAAAAAGAAAGAAAACCACCTACTGTTTTGTCTTTGGAGATTCTGCTGTCCATTACTGAATCTAGTTGAAGCATTTTATCTACTTGCTCTTATGAAACCTGGCAAAAAGAAAAAAGTAAAAAAACAAAAAATGGAAAATTTTATGTAAATCAAATGGAATAGATTTGTTTAAAGAGGTAACTCATTTCCAATTTTCTATGATGATTGATTCTTTCCCACCAGTTATTATAGAACATGTGACTTGAAAAGCATTTAGGTGTTTATTTAGAGCAAATTCTCTTTAGAGTCAGGAGACCTTGTAGAACAAAAGTTACATACAGGTTTCTTCAGGTGATTGGTGCACCTTCCCAAATCCATTCAAAATTTCCATTAATTAAACTCTTAAAGAATTCATTTGTTTTGTTTTTATTTTTTTGTGGGGGTTTTTGCCTGTGTTGACAAATTTAAAAACACTTCAATTAACAAAAAGAACACCTCGTTCTCTATTTTCTTTTTATGAAATTCAATCAAGTATATCATATATACTTGTAGAAATAAAAACAGCTTTTACAGGCTCACAAGAGCCAACTGTTAAGTTTTCAGGAGTTTTGCAAACACATTGTTAAAAACGTTGGGGGTGCCTGGGTGGCTCAGTGGGTTAAGCCGCTGCCTTCAGGTCAGGTCATGATCCTGGGGTCATGGGATCGAGTCCTGCATCGTGCTGCTTGCTCGGCAGGGAACCTCCTTCTCTCCCTGCCTCTCTGCCTGCTTGTGTGCACTCGATTGCTCTCACTCTCTCTCTCTGGCAAATAAATAAAATCTTAAAAAAAAAAAAAGTTAACTCAATATCAATCATAGTGAAAGTACTTCCACCATGGAATTGGCAAATGCTAAAAATCAGGGCTGTCTTTTCCCTTGAAGAAGGAATTGTTAAACATCAGCACACCACTGTTGAAAGTCTATACAGGTTAACATTAAGGGAAATGAAAATTTACCTTTAGCTACTAAGGAGAACAATTCTGGAATGGAATGATGAATTTTAATTTTATTGACTCCATTCAGATGTATCTGGGATACTAGGTTCTAACATAACTTTTCCTTCATTTCCTGTGTAACAGAATCATACCCATCATGGTAATCATTGTTTCTGCTCTTTTCCTATTTGGATTCCAATGTTTGTAAATCTTCGTCATTTGATATTTACTATAGCATGTTATTTATTTACTAAAAAGTCATAAGTAACAAATTGTTTCCTCTATACCAGGATATTATGCTACCTATGACTCAATGCTTAATATTATTTTTGTTGGTAATAAAGATGATTAAATAATCAGTAATGAAAACTTACCTCTAGACTGATTCTCTTCATCCTTGTCAAACCCAATTGGCTAAAATTTTAGTGCTGATTTTAAGGACCAAAATACCCCAGATTTTAGATACCTTAAGTTCTTTAAAAGTTACATAATCTACTATATGTAAACTAATGTAAGTTTTTATTTTAATGACCATTGTATTGTAACAATACAGTTTTTACCCCTTAAATAAAACAGCCAAGTTAAAGCCACTTATTTTGAAATAAGCCAACAGATAACCAATTTCTTGTTAAACTATTAGAATTTGACTTTATCCTGAAGGGCCTGGTCATATAGCTATAATCTAGGTCATCTCTAATACAGCGCATTCTAGAGAGAATTAGTTGGAGTAGCTTCCTATAAATCAAAATTTCCCGTAGAATTGCTAGATTTAGCAAATAAAAATACAGGACTCCCAGTTACATGTGAATTTCAGTTAAATGTGAATTTCTAAATATTAAATAGGACATACTTATACTAAAAAATTATTTATTTGTTGCTATCCGAAACTTGAAATTTGAGTTCAACTGAAACTCCTGTATTTTATCTGGCAACACTAAGTATTCAGGATAATCTTAGATTAAACACCAGAAATAAGGAACTCTTAAACTTGAATTTTGGCCATGAGTCTGAGGGAGCTGGTGAACACTTAAAATTGGATATAAAAGATTTTTAGGATCGCCTGGATGGCTCAGTAGGTTAAGCATCTGTCTTTGGCTGGAGTCAGGATCCCAGGGTCTTGGGATCCGGTCCAGCATTGGGCTCCTTGCTCAATGGGAGCCTGCTTCTGCCTTCTGCTCCTCCTGCTTATGTTCTCTCTCTCACAAATAAAAAAATATTTAAAAAAATATTTTTAATAGATACGTCTGGAGCATTTCTTGAGAACAGAAACATAGCTTTTATCTGTAGCTTTTTAAAAAAAGATTTATTTATTTATTTATTTATTTATTTGACAGAGATCACAAGTAGACAGAGAGGCAGGCAGGGTTTTGGGGGGCGGGGAGCAGGCTCCCCACCAAGCGGAGAGCCTGATGTGGGGCTAGATCCCAGGAACTTGGGAATCATGACCTGAGCCAAAGGAGGCTTTAACCCACTGAGCCATCCAGATGCCCCTATCTGTGGCTTTTCATGAAGAATTTGTGCCTGAGAAAGTTCAGAACAATGGGTAGAAGATGCTATCACTTTTGTTTAATAGAGATAGGAACTTTCTGCTGTGTGTTTATATGCACAGAATAACTCTGAAAGGACACACAAGAAGTTAGAAGGAAGGGTTACCTCTGCAGGGGAGAAAAAGGGAGACTGGAGTGAGAAGTCTCACTTTTCACTGCTCTTCTTTTATACCATTTCCACTTAATTTTATTATATTGCCAATGTATTACCTATTTAAAAGGAGTTAGAATTAAAAATAACAGTGCCCAGGCCTTACTCAAAGCCTGAAGTCAGAATTTCTAAGTTTCCAGTGGTTAGGCCATGATATTTGTATGTAGTTGTGTCTCATATTTTTTTTTTTTTTTTTTTTTTTTTAAAGATTTTATTTATTTTATTTGACAGAGATCACAAGTAGGCAGAGAGGCAGGCAGAGAGAGAGGGAGGAGGAAGCAGGCTCCCTGCTGAGCGGAGAGCCTGATGCGGGGCTCGATCCCAAGACCCTGGGATCATGACCTGAGCCGAAGGCAGAGGCTTTAACCCACTGAGCCACCCAGGCGCCCCGTGTCTCATATTTTTAATATGAGATATATTTTGATTATTTTTTTAAAAGATTTTATTCATTTATTTGAAATAGAGAGAGCCCAAGCTGGGGAGAGGCAGAGGGAGACGGAGGAGCAGGCTCCCCATCAAACAGGAAGCCCAATGCAGCGCTCGATGCCAGGACCCTGGGTCCATGACCTGAGTCAAAGGCCCACTCCTAACCAACTGTGCCACCCAGGCACCCTTGATTATTCATCAAAATCACACACATACTGTTCTATGGCATTTGCCAAAAAAACAACGAACACAAACATACACACTCCACACTGACACAAATACCATCCTTTATATCTCGGAGGAAAGACCCAGAAAATGAATGACTCACTTCAAGCTACACTGGAGAGATTCTGTTTAGAACCGATAGGGAGTGAGTCAAACCAGTCCACACTCAGGGATAGGGAGACAGGAAACTGCTCAGTGTTTAAGTTGAAGGCTCAGGAATATGGACTCCTAATTAATGTTTTTGGCCCCTAGAGTATACAATGGGGGTAACTGAGCAGTTGCTTGTACCTCTATTAAGTAACCTGCCTTTTCTGCACTTCTAGTGGGTGAGGCCAGGAGTAGCAAGGACCTGCCACTCTCGGAAATTCTTGCTGGCATGGTAGGAGTTTGCCCACGTGCAAAGAGACAGCCCCACCTGTTCACAATTTACCTCATCCTACCCACTACCCAGCAAACATCTTTCAGTATTCATGGACAGACTACAGTTCTTCAGGATTTAATCCATTGCCCCTAGCTAAGTGTGCAGAGCACTGCCTGAGTTGTTTGCCTCAGGTCAATCTCAAGAAACCGTGTCTCTTCTCCTCTCACGCTTCTCTCCATTTCTGCAAACGTGGCAGCGAAGAATTTTTTCATAGGTAAATATATAATTTGGCGGGGGGAGTTTACTTCCCGTTTTTAGTGTTCTATTTCTGGTCCATTGTGTGCAGAGGAAAGGAATGCCACAAATGACTAGACTGCATCACAATTTATGCAAAGCATTTGATTTCATTCACAAAAACAGCTCTAGCCATTATTATGAACCCATATGGTAGAAAAGGGTGCCTGGTGTTCTTTCATTGAGAGTAGTCCTGGAGCTTCTTGGAAATTCATCTTCAGCCTCCAAACTGGGTAATTTCTGAGATCATTATGACTATTTCACTTATTCTTTGGAAGAGGGAGATTCAATTTTTTCCTCAGTAATACTAAGTATTTTGTTTGTTACAAGGATCCAGATGGGGGCTCCTGGGTGGCTCAGTGGGTTAAGCTGCTGCCTTTGGCTCAGGTCATGATCTCAGGGTCCTGGGATGGAGCCCTGCATCGAGCCCTGCATCGGGCTCTCTGCTTGGCAGGGAGCCTGCTTCTCCCCCTCTCTCTCTGCCTGCCTCTCCGTCTACTTGTGATTTCTGTCAAATAAATAAATAAAATCTTTAAAAAAAAAACAAACAAGAATCCAGATGATTATCCTAAAATCCTCTTTTAATAAAAAGACATTTTTAATAAAATGAAATATTAAGGATCTGTGAATTTTTTCAACCTTCATGATATGGCCTCAAACTGTCTCGCCCCGTCTCCTACCATTCTGCCATTACTCCCAAACTCCATCATATCCAAATGCACTTAGTTCCATTACTGCCTAGGTACCCCATCATGCCTTGGTACATGTGTTCCTCTCTGTCTGGTTAACTCACATTCTTGAAGACTGACTTCACATGTGATGAGTCCGAGAAGCCTTTTGTGAATCTTCCTTTCCTTCTTTTTTCCTCTCCTGAGATTGTACTTGGTGTTCCTTGATATGTTCTTATTGTTCTCAGAACCTACATCTAAACAGATAATTCAAGTAAGTCTTTTTACTTGTCTGTTTCCTCTGAGCTCAGGACTATTCCTGGCTCAGAATAGGTATCCAATTAATATTTAATAAATAAAAATGAAAGGTTCTCAAATAATAAAACAAAATTCACCTTCTACAGAGCTTTAGGGTTGACAATAGATGTAAGGAAATCATATTTCTAGGACTGATTTTCAGATTCTTTTATATCAAATGCTTATATCCTGTTCTTATTTGCTTCCAAATTGCCAATAAACTAGAATTAAAATGTGATTTAAAAGAAATCTTAAAATGAAAACTATTTATAAAATGATGTTCTTAATTGTACTTTTTTGTACAGAAAAAGAATTGGTAGGAGCTAATTATTTTAGATTTGTAAAGTGCACAGAAACTTTTGTACATTTTTAAAAATGAATAAATTCTCCCAAACTTGAAAGTTATTTTAAAATTGCATGTAAAAATGGTATCAGTTAGTTACCCTTTTAAAACTTGTTCAGAAATACAGGTCAAAAGAAACTCTTTAAAAATTAGTAAAAAGATTTCAGAAAAACCAAAGCAACCATGACAGCCACTTTCCTGGCAAAAGATCAGCAGAGGTGAGTTAAGTGTTTTGTTTTTTAAGATTTTATTTATTTATTTATCAGAGAGCACACGCGCGTGCACAAGCAGAAGAGCGGCAGAGGAAGAGGGAGAAGCAGGCTTCCTGATGAGCAGGAAACCAGAAGCAGGGCTCCAACCCAGGGCCCTGGGATCACAACCTGAACCAAAGGTAGACACTTACCCAACTGAGCCACCCAGGCACCCCTAAGTGTTTATTAAAGAGTGAATAATCCACAAAAAGGAAGTGAGCTTAAGGCTTTTTTTGACCTATGGAGAAAGTCAATTAAATTATGACTCCCAAACTTCTAATCTAAACATTTTATCTTTAGCTATTTGTTGTTTTCCTGAAGAACGATACTTGCAGATATATAACATAATTAATCAATACAACATATTTTAATATATTTAAGTACAAGAGATAATTTGGCAAAACTTAAATAGAAACATAGCCAGATAAGGCCATCTGTGAAAATACATAATCACAAACTCAAGAAGTAGTAAACAAGTTAATCTACATTCAAGTATAAAAGTTATAAAGTACAGGAATAATTTTAGAATATAACACCTCTTGTTTAAAACCACACGATTAGATTTTTTAAATTACAAATCTTTTGAATGTCTGGGAACAGTATTCATGGTTGGTTTGAGGTGTTTTTCATCTTTAAAAAATATACATATTTTATTGATTTATTTAACAGAGAGACAGAGAGATCACTAGTAGACAGAGAGGCAGGCAGAGATGGGGGGAAGCAGGCTCCCTGTGGAGCAGATAGCCCGATGTGGGGCTCAATCCCAGGACCCTGAGATCATGACCTGAGCTGAAGGCAGAGGTTTAACCCACTGAATCACCCAGGTGCCCCAAGGTGTTTTTCATCTTTTTCCAAGGCTACTATGAAGAGGTAAAAGACGAAATACTTGATTTTATATTGTTGCGTTTGTTTTCAAACCATTGAATGTGTTCATGTTTTTCCAACTTGATGGTAACACCTTCTCAGGTTTGGATCAGATCAGTCACAAGGCAGATTAATACCAGCTTTGAGATTGATTGACTTTAAAGTGTCACCAGGATCATCTCTAAGCTATATAATCTGCTTAGCTTCAAGCAAATTGTTTATCTTTTACTTTAAATTCCCTTAAGAAAGGAGAGTTTTAAACTCTCAGAAAATGCAATACCTTTGGAATAATGATGAAATTATCCCCCGTTATAATCAAATGTGTTTAGGTTTTGTCAAAACCATGCAACTGTTTATATATTAAAGGATTTTACTTTTATTTTTAAAAGATTTTATTTATTTATTTGACAGACAGAGATCACAAGTAGGCAGAGAAGCAGGCAGAGAGAGGAGGAAGCAAGCTCCCTGCTGAGCAGAGAGCTCAATGCCGGCTTGATCCCAGGACCCTGGGATCATGACCTGAGCTGAAGGCAGAGGCTTTAACCCATTGAGCCACCCAGGAGCCCCTATTAAAGGATTTTAATGGGATTTTTTATATGACACTTTTTCCAGAAAAACTCTACCAAAGGATGAACTTTGCTAAATATGGTTATGTTCTACTTTAAACAAACCTGATAGAGCTTTTAAAAATCTGAACATAAAACACCCATTTTGGCACTGAAGAGTAGGAAAGCTATAGCCTCTATCAAATGGTGCTCAATCAACTGGATACCCATATGGAAAAATAAATCTTGACCTCTACCTTTTATAATTCATAAGATTCAATCCCAGGTAGATTTTAGTTCTAACTATGAAAATTAATATAGTGAAGCTTCTAGAACATATCATGAGAGATTATCTTCATGATGTGATGTAGGCAGAAATGAGTTAAATGGGATACAAAAAAGCACTAACCATAAAGGAAAAAATTGGCAAATCAGTGTTCATTAGTATTTCTCAAACAGTGCTTTTGAGAGAATGAAAAGAAAAGCCCAGAACAGGAGAATATATTAGAAATACATATATCCAACATAGGACTCACATTGAGAATATGAAAACTACAAAACAATAAGATAAACCACATGACAGAAAATTGGCAAAATACATGGATCAGCACTTCACATAAGAAAATATTCAGGGGCTCCTGACTGGCTCAGTTGGTAGAACATCTGACTCTTGACCTTGGGGTCATGAGTTTGAACACCATGTTGGATGTACAGATTACTGAAGAAAAAAAATTCAAATAGTCAGAAGTCAGGATAATGTTTATCTCTGGGGAGAAGGAAAAGGGTGATGATTAGGAGGACGCACGAGAGGGTCTTTTGAGATGCTGGTAATGTTCTCTCATTTTAGATGGAGGATGTTTAAACAGGTGTTTTCACGTTGTGATGATCTTCAAACTGGAGATACTTAGATTTATGCATTTTGTATATATGTTACTCATCAATTTTTAGAAAGTTAATTTTTAAAAGAATTTTTAATAGAAAAAAGCTGATCTCTTGAAGGGGATACTTATGTACCTTGAAAAATAATTCTGCTTTCCAGAAGGAATGCTGGATCATTTATAATGTCTGACAATTTTCACTGAACTTTTCAGAAACTTAGCCATTGAATAACGTTAACTCAAACACATGCAAAATCCTTATTAAACATAAAGTAGGGGAGTTTAATCATTGCATTGGTTTTGACTGCCATCTAATGGCGAGAATGCTGCCTTGTATAGAAGCAAAAAGAACTGTCCCACCAGTGAGCAAAAGAACATTGACTTTGGCTACAGTTTGCAGGACTGTTTTTCTGTACAATTTATTACTTGCAGATATTAGGCAAATCTTTGGACATGATGCAAATATTTAGGTGTACTATTAGGACGTGCCAATATTAGAACATGATGTAAATATCATTACATTCATTTAAGATGGTTAAATCTGAAATAACACCAAATTTTCCATTTCTTTGCGTAAGAACTTCATGACTTTATTACAGTTTTTACTCTGTCTCTCGACCAGACTGTATAGTCTTTATAGATCACAGCCCACTTAGTACAGGCAACAACACAACATGTATTTCTGTTACCATGAAAATATAAAAGGAGAAATAGACTAAATATGAGTAATTCAATTCTTTGAATATAAGCAGTGCTCAGTACAAAACATTGGATTCATGTACCACTTTAAGAATCCTCCTTGTGCGCTAGCTTTTCAGTTGGATTTTCAAAGCAGAGGCCTACGTGGCCTGTTGCTATTCATCTGACATGCACTATGTTAAAATCTATGACTAAAAGAAAAAGGTAGAAAATACTTAGGTGAGAATTCTAGGTGAGAATAAGCCCTTTCGAACCCCAAGTGTTAACTAGTTATTTTTGAAAGCAAAGAATTTCCCTAGGCAGAGTCTTCTGAAAGAAGCTTTAATATGACTATCACCCTTTTAACAACTTCCATGGAAAACTGAAAAATAGAGAGAAATTGAAAAAGAGGAAGTTTTGGTTATATTTCTCTGGCACCCTGTTCCTGATCAAATCTCGTTTGATTACGAAGAAACCAAGATGAACACAGTTTCACCTCTAGCAAAATGCCCCAACCCCTTGTACTATGTTTAATCCAAGCAGAAGTAAAAAAGTGGTTTTTTGTTTGCTTATATTAAGAGATTTATTGAGGTATAATGGAATATTATAAACTGTACATTTAAAAATATTTATTAATCAAATACATTATATATTATGATAATATCATAATATGTGTATAATTAATATATTAATTAAATATATAATTAAATCTGTATCTATCACAGCAATTAAGTTAATAAATATATCCATCACCTCCAAAAGTTCCCTCATGACCCTCTGTAACCCAAACCCTCCTCCCTCTATTCTGCTCTGTTCTTAGGCATCCATTCATTTGCTTCTCATCATTATAAATAAATGTGTGCTATCTAGAGTTTTCCATAAATGGAATCATGATGTATGTACTCTTTACTGTTGTACTCCTTTCATATTGCAATTATTTTGAATTCATCTCTTTGATGCTATATAAATTGCTAGTTCCTTTTTATTATTGAATAGTGTTCCATTGTATGGGTATACTACAATTTACTTATCCATTCATGTTGATTGACAGGTGTTTTGGTTTACAAATAAACTACTTGTAAATATTACTAATAAAGCTACTATGAACATTTGTGTAAAAGTTTGTGTGCTTTCATTTTTTTCTTTGCAGTGATTACTTAGAAGGGTTTGGCAGGCTGAGTAATGACTATAGCCAAAGATGTATGTCCTAATCCCCAGAACCTGTAAATATCTTACCTTGTACAGGAAAAGTTACTTTGAAGGTGTGATTATGTTAAGGAATTTAAAATGAGGAGATCATCCTGATTATCCAAGTAAGCCCAATGTGATCTCAAACATCTTTACCAAAGGGAGGCAGTAGAGTTAGTCAGACAGAAGATGAAGTGATGGTGGAACAGAGGACAGAGAGAGAAATTGGAAAAAGAATGTATGCTGTTGGCTTTGAGGATGGAGGATGGGATCATGAGCCAAGGAAGAACCTAGAAGGCAAAGAAATGAATTCTCTGGAGCCTCCAGAAGGAACCAGACCAGCCAACACCTTGAGAATTACTTTGGACTTCTGACCTCAAAGAGTGTAAGATAATAAATGTATATAATTTTAAGTCACTGAGTTTGCGATAAACTGTTACAGCAGCAATCGAAATAATGTAGTAGAATGTATTTGCTAGGTCATATAGTAGGTCTGTGATTAACTTTCTTTTTTTTTTTTTAAAGATTTTATTTATTTATTTGACAGAGAGAAATCACAAGTAGATGGAGAGGCAGGCAGAGAGAGAGAGAGAGAGGGAAGCAGGCTCCCTGCCGAGCAGAGAGCCCGATGCGGGACTCCATCCCAGGACCCTGAGATCATGACCTGAGCCGAAGGCAGCGGCTTAACCCACTGAGCCACCCAGGCGCCCCGACTTTCTTTTTTTTTTTTTTAATGGATTTTTTAAATTTTATTTTATTTTTTTAAAATTTATTTATTTGTCAGAGAGAGAGGGAGAGAGAGCGAGCACAGGCAGACAGAATGGCAGGCAGAGGCAGAGGGAGAAGCAGGTTCCCCGCCAAGCAAGGAGCCCGATGTGGGACTCGATCCCAGGACGCTGGGACCATGACCTGAGCCGAAGGCACTGCTTAACCAACTGAGCCACCCAGGCGTCCCTGTGATAAACTTTTAAGAAATTACCAACTGTCTTCAAGAGATTGTACCATTTTCAGTTCCCAGTGGCAGTGTATGACAGTTCCAGGTGCTTCACATATTCACTGATACTTAATATTATCAGTCTTCTTAATTTTAACATTCTACTGGGTATATGGTGGTATCTCATTGGATTTTAAGTTTGCATTTCCCTGATGAACAATGATGTTGAGCATTATGTCATGTACTTATTTGCCAACCATATAGTTTCTTTGGTGAGGCAACTATTTACATTTCCCTTGCCTATTTAAAAAAAATTGGTTTATCTTCTCATTGATTTGTATGGGTTCTTTATATATCTTAGATAACAATTTTTTATTAGATATATGTTTCGCAATTTTTTTCCCCAGTCCATAAGAGTGGCTTTTGAAGAGCAAAATTTTTTAATTTTTATAAAATCCAATTTGTTCTTCGTGGTAGTCAGTTTCTGAAATGGCTTCTAATGATCTCCACTTTCTGGCATTTTTGCCCTTGTGTCCTCACCTTTTGAGTGTGAGCTGGACCTAATGATTTATTTCTAATGAAAAGCTTGAGGGGAAAGTGATGGAACTTCATTTTTAAGATTTTGTTATGAAATTAAGATTTTGTTATGAAAGTCCATGACCACCTTCTTGTGTGTAGCTTCTTTCTGGCTTCCTTTCATTCTTTGATGAAACAGGCTGCTCTGTTGTGGGCTTTCCTATTCAGAAGCCCATGTGGCCTGATGTTGGCCTCTAGCCAATAATCAGCAAGAAACTTAGACTTTTTCAACAACCCTTGAGAAACTGAATCCTGCCAACAACCATGTCAGTGAGCTTGAAAGTGACTTGTTACCCAGATGAGCGTTCAGATGAAACCACAGCCACATGGACAGCTTTGATTGCAATCTTATGAGAGACTCTGAAGCAGAAGACTCAGCTAAGTCATACCTGGCTTCCTGACCCACAAAAGTCATACTGTATATTGTTTTAAAATCACTAAGACTGGAGGTAACTCTTACATAATAGCAAATAATTAATACGGTAGGGTTTTTTCTTTTATGCTTTTGGTGCTCTTTTAAAGAAATCTTTGCTAAACCCAAAGTTATGAAGATGTTCTCCCATGTTTGCCTTTAGAAATTTTAAAGTGATAACTATTTATTTATTTATTTATGAGAGAGAGAGAGAAAAAGAGATAGCAAGCAGGGGTGGGGGAGAAGGACAAAGGGAGGGGGAGAGAAGGTCCCAAGCAGATTCCAAGCTGAGCAGAGCCTGACGTGGGGCTTGATCTAATGACCTTGATCATGACCCGAGCTGAAACCAAGAATCAGTGCTTAACTGACTGCGCCATCCAGGCACTCCTAAAGTATTAGCTCTTATGCTTAAGTCTACAATTCATTTTGAATTAATTTTGTATATAATGTGTGTATAGTGTAAAGTAACAGTGTAAGGCATGTGTGTAGTGTGAGGCTCATTACATCACATATGGCTATCCAATTGTTTTGGCATCATTTATTTGAAAGATTACCCTTTCCCCAGTGAATTGCATTAATCCTTTGTGAAAGTCAATTGACCATATTATGTTTGGCTCTAATTACAAACTCTCTATCCTCTTCTATTGTCTATTTTTATACCAATACCATAGCAACTTGATTACTCTAGCTTTATAAGGCTGGAAATTAAATAGTGTAAATCCTCCCCAACTTTATTCTTTTTCAAAGTTGTTTTGACTGTTTTAGATTTTTATTTTCATATACATTTCAGCTTGTCAGTTTCTACAAAAATTCTGTTGGCCTTTTTTATTGGTATTGTATTGAATCTATAAGAGGGAATTGGCATCTTAACAATATTGAGTTATTGATCCATGAGTAGGCTATATTTCCCCATTTATTTAGGTCTTCCTTAAATTTTTTTAGCCATTTTTATCCTTATCAGCTTTCAACATCTTTCATCATTTTATTTCTAAAAACTTCATATTTTTAATGTCATTAAGACTGGTAGAGATTTTTAAATTCTGAATCCTTACTATGGCTAGTATTTTTATATTTTTTCTATATTGACCTTGTATACTTCAATGACAATAACTCACTTCCTAGGTATAGTAGCTTTTTAAAAATAGTTCCTTAGGGCACCTGAGTGGCTCAGTCAGTTAAATGTCTGCCTTTGGGTCAGGTCATGATCCCAGGGTCCTGGGATCAAGTCTCACATCTGGCTCCCTGTTAAATGGAGAGCCTGTATTCTCCTTCTGCCTGCTGTTCCCCCTGCTTGTGTTTTCTCTCTTTCCCTGTCTCTGTTAAATAAATAAATAAATAAATAAATAAAATCTTTTAAATAGTTCCTTAGGATTTTCTTTTCTTTTAAAATTTTACTATTATTTTTTAAAAGTGAGGCTTGAACTTACAATCCCAATATCAAGAGTCACATGCTCCAGGATCTGAGGCATCCAGGAACTCCATCTCCTTAGGATTTTTTCAAAGATGACAATGTTGTATACAAATATAGTTTATGTTCTTCTTCTACAATTTACATGGTTTTGTTTCTTTTTATGGCCTTAATATAAATGCTGAATTTAAAAAATGAGCATGGACATTTTTTGCCATGTTTGGAACCTTAGAGGAAAGGTATTCAGTCTTTTATGATTTTCCATGAGGCTAACTGTCATTTTCTTTGTTTTTAATGGACTTTGTCAGGTTGATAATTTCCTACTTTTTTTTGGAATGAATATAAGATCTGTCAAATGATTTCTATCTATTGTGATGAATGTGTGGGTGTGTGTGTGATTTTCAAATGTTATACCAGTCTTACTTTCCCAGGATAAACCACTTTAGTCATAATATATTATCCTTTATATCCATTACTGGATTTAATTTGCCAAATTTGTCTAAAGGCACTTTGTAATTTATGTTTATGAGAAATATTAGAAGGTACTTTTTTCCCCTATTGTTTTTGTCTGGTACCAGGTTAGTGCTGGTCTCATACAATTAATTAAGAAGTATTCCCTCCTCTTCAATTATCTG
Source organism: Mustela nivalis (assembly GCF_964662115.1). NCBI lineage: Eukaryota > Metazoa > Chordata > Mammalia > Carnivora > Mustelidae > Mustela > Mustela nivalis. Next base: position 77,022,506 of record NC_139029.1, on the reverse strand, counting down.
AAGAAATTTTTCTACAATTTTAATTATTTCACTTTTTTTTAATTTTTAAATTTTTTATAAACATATAATGTACTTTTATCCCCAGGGGTACAGGTCTGTGAATCGCCAGGTTTACATATTTCACAGCACTCATCATAGCACACACCCTCCCCAATGTCCATATCCCCACCACCCTCTTATGTTCCCCCTCCCCCCAGCAACCCTCAGTCTGTTTTTAGAGATTGAGTCTTTTATAGTTTGTCTCCCTCCCGTTCCCATCTTCTTCCATTTTTTTCTTTTCTTACCCCCCAAACCCCCCACCTTGCATCTCCACTTCCTCCTATCAGGGAGATTGACTTATTTTGCTAAGCATAATACCCTCTAGTTTCATCCACATCGTTGCAAATTGCAAGATTTCATTTCTTTTGATGCCTGCAATATATATATATATTGTTATATATATATATAACTTATATATATATAACTTCTTCTTTATCTATTCATTTGTTGATGGACATCTAGGTCCTTTCCATAGTTTGGCTATTGTGGACATTGCTGCTATAAACATTCGGGTGCACGTGCCCCTTCGGAGCACCATGTTTGTATCTTTAGAATATATACCCAGTAATGCAATTTGCAATTGCTGGGTCATATGGTAGCTCTGTTTTTAGTTTTTTGAGGAGCCTCCACACTGTTTTCCAGAGTGGCTGCACCAGCTTGCATTCCCACCAACAGTGTGGGAGGGTTCCCCTCTCTCTGCATCCTCGCCAGCATCTGTCATTTCTTGACTTGTTAATTTTAGCCATTCTGACTGGTGTGAGGTGGTATCTCATTCTGGTTTTGATTTGTATTTCCCTGATACCAAGTGATGTGGAGCATTTTTTCATGTATCTGTTGGCCATCTTTGCAGAAATGTCTGTTCATGTCCTCTGCCCATTTCTTGATTGTATTATTTGCTCTTTGGGTGTTGAGTTTGCTAAGTTCTTTATAGATTTTGGACACTAGGCCCTTTATCTGATATGTCATTTGCAAATATATTCTCCCATTCTGTCAGTTGTCTTTTGGTTTTGTTAACTGTTTCCTTTGCTGTGCAAAAGCTTTTGATCTTGATGAAACCCCAATAGTTCATTTTTGCCCTTGCTTCCCTTGCCTTTGGCGATGTTCCTAGGAAGACGTTGCTGTGGCTGAGGTCAAAGAGGTTGCTGCCTGTGTTCTCCTCAAGGATTTTGATGGATTCCTTTCTCACATTGAGGTCCTTTATCCATTTTGAGTCTATTTTCGTGTGTGGTGTAAGGAAATAGCCCAATTTCATTTTTCTGCATGTGGCTGTCCAATTTTCCCAGCACCATTTGTTGAAGAGGCTGTCTTTTTTCCACTGGACATTCTTCCTGCTTTGTCGAAGATTAGTTGACCATAGAGTTGAGGGTCTATTTCTCGGCTCTCTATTCTGTTTCATTGATCTATGTGTCTGTTTTTGTGCCAGTACCATGCTGTCTTGATGATGATAGCTTTGAAATAGAGCTTGAAGTCTGGAATTGTAATGCCACCAACTTTGGCTTTCTTTTTCAATATTCCTTTGGCTATTCAAGGTCTTTTCTGGTTCCATATAAATTTTAGGATTATTTGTTCCATTTATTTGAAGAAAATGGATGGGATTTTGATAGGGATTGCATGAAATGTGTAGATTGCTTTAGGTAGAATAGACATTTTCACAATATTTGTTCTTCCAATCCATGAACATGGAACATTTTTCCATTTCTTTGTGTCGTCCTCAATTTCTTTCATGAGTACTTTATAGTTTTCTGAGTTTAGATTCTTTGCCTTTTTGGGTAGGTTTATTCCTAGGTATCTTATGGTTTTGGGTGAATTGTAAATGGGATTGACTCCTTAATTTCTCTTTCTTCTGTCTTGTTGTTAGTGTAAAGAAATGCAACTGATTTCAGTGCATTGACTTTATATCCTGACACTTTACTGAATTCCTGTACAAGTTCTAGTAGTTTTGGAGTGGAGTCTTTTGGGTTTTCCACATATAGTATCATATCATCTGCGAAGAGTGAGAGTTTGACTTCTTCTTTGCTGATTTGGATGCCTTTAATTTCTTTTTGTTGTCTGATTGCTGAGGCTAGGACTTCTAGTACTACGTTGAATAGCAGTGGTGATAATGGACATCCCTGCTGTGTTCCTGACCTTAGCGCAAAAGCTTTCAGTTTTTCTCCATTGAGAATGGTATTTGTGGTGGGTTTTTCATAGATGGCTTTGATAATATTGAGGTATGTGTGCTCTATCCTTACACTTTGAAGAGTTTTAATCAGGAAGGGATGCTGCACTTTGTCAAATGCGTTTTTAGCATCTATTGAGAGTATCATATGGTTCTTGTTCTTTCTTTTATTAATGTATTGTATCACATTGATTGATTTGTGGATATTGAACCAACCTTGCAGCCCTGGAATAAATCCTACTTGGTCGTGGTGAATAATCCTTTTAATGTACTATTGGATCCTATTGGCCAATATTTTGGTGAGAATTTTTGCATCTGTGTTCATCAAGGATATTGGTCTGTATTTCTCTTTTTTGATGGGATCCTTGTCTGGTTTTGGGATCAAGGTGATGCTGGCCTCATAAAATGAGTTTAGAAGTTTTCCTTCCATTTCTATTTTTTGGAACAGTTTCAGGAGAATAGGAATTAATTCTTCTTTAAATGTTTGGTAGAATTCCCCTGGGAGGCCGTCTGGCCCTGGACTTTTGTTTGTTTGGAGATTGTTGATGACTGTTTCAATCTCCTTACTGATTATGGGTCTGTTCAGGTTTTCTATTTCTTCCTGGTTCAGTTGTGGTAGTTTATATGTCTCTAGGAATGTATCCATTTCTTCCCGATTGTTGAATTTGTTGGCATAGAGTTGCTCATAGTATGTTCTTATAATTGTTTGTATTTCTTTGGTGTTAGTTGTGATCTCTCCTCTTTCTTTCATGATTTTATTTATTTGGGTCCTTTCTCTTTTCTTTGTAATAAGTCTGGCCAGGGGGTTGTCAATCTTATTAATTCTTTCAAAGAACCAGCTCCTAGTTTCGTTGATTTGTTCTTTTGTTTTTTTTTGTTTCTATTTCATTGATTTCTGCTCTGATCTTTATGATTTCTCTTCTCCTGTTGGGTTTAGGCTTTCTTTCTTGTTCTTTCTCCAGCTCCTTTAGGTGTAGGGTTAGGTTGTGTACTTGAGACCTTTCTTATTTCTTGAGAAAGGCTTGTACCACTATATATTTTCCTCTCAGGACTGCCTTTGTTGTGTCCCGCAGATTTTGAACCGTTGTGTTTTCATTATCATTTGTTTCCATGAATTTTTTCAATTTTTCTTTAATTTCCTGGTTGACCCATTCATTCTTTAGAAGGATGCTGTTTAGTCTCCATGTATTTGGGTTCTTTCCAACTTTCCTCTTGTAATTGAGTTCTAGCTTCAGAGCATTGTAGTCTGAACATATGTGAGGAATGATCCCAATCTTTTGATACCAGTTGAGACCTGATTTATGACCCAGGATGTGATCTATTCTGCAGAATGTTCCATGTGCACTAGAGAAGAATGTGTATTCTGTTATTTGGGGATGGAATATTCTGAATATATCTGTGATGTCCATCTGGTCTGGTGTGTCATTTAAGGCCTTTATTTCCTTGTTGACTTTTTGCTTAGATAATCTGTCCTTTTCAGTGAGGGGAGTGTTAAAGTCCCCTACTATTATTGTATTATTATAGATGTATTTCTTTGATTTTGTTATTAATTGGTTTATATAGTTGGCTGATCCCATGTTAGGGGCATAGATATTTAAAATTGTTAGGTCTTCTTGTTGGACAGACCCTTTGAGTATAATATAGTGTCCTTCCTCATCTCTTATTATAGTCTTTTGCTTAAAATCTAATTGATCTGATATAAGGATTGCCACCCCAGCTTTCTTCTGATGTCCATTAGCATGGTACATTGTTTTCCACCCCCTCACTTTAAATCTGGAGGTGTCTTCGGATCTAAAATGAGTTTCTTGTAGACAGCGTATTGATGGGTTTTGTTTTTTTATCCATTCTGATACCCTGTGTATTTTGATTGGGGCATTTAGCCCATTTACATTCAAGGTAGCTATTGGGAGATATGAATTTAGTGCCATTGTATTGCCTGTAAGGTGACTGTTACATATATTGTCTCTGCTCCTTTCTGATCTACTACTTTTAGGGTCGCTTTTTGCTTAGAGGACCCCTTTCAATATTTCCTGTAGAGCTGGTTTGGTGTTTGCAAATTCTTTCAGTTTTTGTTTGTCCTGGAAGCTTTTAATCTCTCCTTCTATTTTCAATGATAGCCTAGCTGGATATAGTATTCTTGGCTACATGTTTTTCTCATTTAGTGCTCTGAATATATCATGCCAGCACTTTCTGGCCTGCCAGGTCTCTGTGGATAAGTCTGCTGCCAATCTAATATTTTTATCATTGTATGTTACAAACTTCTTTTCCCGGGCTGCTTTCAGGATTTTCCCTTTGTCGCTAAGACTTGTAAATTTTACTATCAGTTGACGGGTGTGGACCTATTTTTATTTATTTTGAGGGACGTTCTTTGCATCTCCTGGATTTTGATGTTTGTTCCCTTTGCCATATTAGGGAAATTCTCTACAATAATTCTGTCCAATATACCTTCTGCTAGCCTCTCTCTTTCTTCTTCTTCTGGAATCCCAATTATTCCAATGTTGTGTCGTCTTATGGTGTCACTTATCTCTCGAATTCTCTCCTCATGGTCCAGTTTTTGTCCCTTTTTTGCTCAGCTTCTTTATTCTCTGTCATTTGATCTTCTATGTCACAGATTCTTTCTTCTGTCTCATTTATCCTAGCAGTAAGAGCTTCCATTTTTTATTGCACTTCACTAATAGCTTTTTTTATTTCAACTTGGTTAGATTTTAGTTCTTTTATTTCTCCAGAAAGGGCTTTTATCTCTCCTGAGAGGGTTTCTCTAATATCTTCTATGCCTTTTTCAAGCCCGGCTAGAACCTTGAGAATCGTCATTCTGAACTCTAGATCTGTCATATTACAAATGTCCGTATTGATTAGGTCCCCAGCCTTTGGTACTGCCTCTTGTTCTTTTTTTTGTGGTGAGTTTTTCTGCCTTGTCATTTTGTCCAGATAAGATTTGCTTTCTCCTCCTCTGGAATTCTGCTGTTCTCCTTGGTGATTAAAGTTGGTCTTGGCTGGGTTTCTTGTTGATCTTCTGGGGAAGGAGCCTGTTGTAGTGATTCTCAAGTGTCTTTGCCGGAGGCGGAATTGCACTGCCCTTACCAGGGGCCAGGCTAAGTAATCCACTCGGGTTTGCTTTCGGGAGCTTTTGTTCCCTGAGTGCTTTCTGTAGAGTTCCAGAGGACAGGAATGAAAATGGCGGCCTCCTAATCTCCCCCAGAGGAGCTGAGAGCTCGGGGTCCTGCTCCTCAGTGCACCCTCAGAGAAAAGCACCCAACCGTCCCCGTTTCCTGGCCTCTGACTGCCCTTAAAGAAAAGCGCTCAATCACTCGCGCTTGGAGAAAAGCGCTCGGTTGTTTCCATCTCCCTGGCCTCCAGCCGCGCTTGGAGAAAAGTGCTCAGTCACTCCATCTCTCTGGCCTCTGGCCATACTCCGAGCTCACCCAGCCTGTGTCTGGTTCAAGGTTCAGAGCTCACTCCTCAGCTTTGTCGCTGTAGCCGGCTTCCCTGCTCTAATACCTGCGAGCTCTGCGACACTCAGACACCTCCGGCCCTTCTGTGACCCCGCGGGACCTGGGGTTACACTGACCCTGCATGGGTTTCCCCCCTGGTTTAGCCCCTGGAGCAATGTCCCTCAGTGGAGCAGACTTTTAAAAGTCCAGATTTTGTGCTTCGTTGCTCCGCAGCTTGCGGGATCTGGTCCCTCCCCCCGCAGTCTACCTTCCCGTCACTTTGGATTCACATCTCTGCATGTCCTACCTTTCAGAAAGTGATCAATTTCTTGTTTCTAGAATTGTTGCTCTTCTTCTCTTCGATTTCCCATTGGATTTGTAGGTGTTTGCAATGGTTAAATAAGCTATCTAGCTGATCTCCTGCTACCTGATGTTGTCTCAGCCTGCTACTTCTCCGCCATCTTGACTGCTCCCCACTTTTATGTTTTGATAAGACTTCAACCATTAAGAGACCTGGGCATAGAATTTTCTCTATGGGAAAGTTTTTTAAAAAAGATTTTATTTATTTATTTGACAGGCAGAGCCAGAGTGAGCACAAGAAGGGGGAACTGAGGGGAGAGGTTGAGGGAGAAGCAGGCTCCCGATGCAGGGCTTACTCCCAGGACCCTGAGATCATGACCTGAACCGAAGGCAGATGCTTAACTGACTGAACCACCCAGGTGCCCCTCTGGGAAAGTTTTTAACTAAAAATTTGATTTATTAGCTATGAAATTTTAGTATTATCTTTTTGAGTAAGCTTTGGTAGACTGTAAACTGCTAAGTTGTTAAATTATTTTTATAAGGTTATTCCTAATACTTCTTTATTATATTTTCAACATTTATAGACTCTATAATGACTCTCCTTTTTCTTTCCTCTCCTTTTTTAAAAATAAAGACTTCACTTATTTGAGGGGGAGCAAGAGCAAGAGAGAGAGCACAAGCACAGGGGAAGGGCAGAGGGAAAAGGAGAGGGAGACAAAGACTACCCACTGAGTAGGGAGCCCGATGTGGAACTCAATCCCAGGACCCTGGGATTATGACCTGAGCTGAAGGCAAATGCTTAACTGACCTACTCACCCAGGCACCCTGTTCCTCTCCTTCTTTTTTTTTTTTTTTTAAGATTTTATTTATTTATTTGACAGAGATCACAAGTAGTCAGAGAGGCAGGCAGAGAGAGGGGGAAGCAGGCTCCTCACTGAGCAAGGAGCTTGATGTGGGGCTCGACCCAGGACCCCAAGACCATGACCCAAGACCTGGGCCGAAGGCAGGGACCCAACCCACTGAGCCACCCAGGTGCCCCTGTTCCTCTCCCTTTTAATATTGATGGCTGTGTCTTCTTTATTTACCTTTACCATGTACTATTAAAATACACATATGATGAACAGACTGAACTGTAATGTATAAAGCAAATATGTAGTCAAGACATTCCTATTCCTAAATCTTTGAAGTAGCTATTTCTGTGGGATTTCTAGGGATTTATAGAGTATTACCCTAAAGAAAACAAACAAGGAGAATAAATAAAACATTTATATTGGTTCTTGAGTTGAGGATTGTCTTCTGGACCCACACTTTAAGCAATCTTCTCTCATCCTATATAGAACAGGTCACAGTCAATATGTGAAAATATTCCCTTGGCTTGGAGTTACTTTATGGAAGATATTTTTTAAAGGTACAGCTTTTTATTTTCTTTTTAAAAAGATTTTATTTATTTGTCTCTCAGAGAGAGAGCACAAAAGAGCACAACAGGGAGAGCAGAAGACTCCCCACTGAGCAAGGAGCCCAGTGTGAGACTCAATCCCAGGACCCTGGGATTATGACCTGAGCAGAAGGCAGGTGTTTAACTGAGTGAGTCACCCAGGCATCCCTGGAAGATTTTTTTCTCCTCAATTTGTTTTTATTGTGGTAAAATACATATAACACAAAATTTACCATCTTAACCATTTTTATGTGTACATTTCAGTGGTATTAAATACATTTACTAATGTTGTGCAACCATTACCATTATCCATTTCTAGAACTCTTCATTCTGTGAAAGAGACACTGTACCTGTCACCGGGGACTCACTAACAAGCTCCAAGCACTCCACAATAACCCAGTTTTGTAGCCCTGTTTACAGGAGCTGCTTACCACCCAAATGTCAGGGGCTGCAAGCTACCAACAAGTCCCCATGATCCAGTTTCCAACTGATTTGACCCAGGTTAGATATTGTGCTAAAACTCCAGATAACCTTGGGATCATTACTCTCTAATTTAATAATTAAAAAACACACCTATAGCCTCATAATAGATCCGACTCACGTGTTTAAGGAAAGAAAAGAGGTGGCACTATGATTCAGAGAAGTCTGTTCACCAAAAAAATCCCAATGTTGGGGCACCTTCGTGGCTCAGTCATTAAGTGTCTGCCTTCAGCTCATGTCATGATCCCAGAGTCCTGGAATCGAGCCCCACATTGGGCTTCCTGTGCAGTGGGAAGCCTGCTTCTTCCTCTCCCACTCTCCCTGCTTGTGTTTCCTCTCTCTCTGACAAATAAGTAAGATCTAAAAAAAAAAAAAAAAAATCCCAAGGTCAATTTGCTTGCCCACCCCTTAGTTATCCTAACCCCTTAAAACACTGACCATGAGATGTAATCGGGGAGAAGGCACCTTTAGAACATGAGTTCCTACAGTTTGGTTATTTGGTGAACTGTATTGAATAGGAAAAAACCCTGCCACTTTGGTAATATACCCATTAAACAACTCCTCTTGGGCTCCCCTGGGAACCACGTTCTGCTTTTTGTCTTTATGATTTTGATTACTCCAAGTACCTCATGTAAGTGGAATCTTATAGTGTTTGTCTTTTTGTGACTGGCTTATTTCACTTAGCATAATGTCCTTAAGGTTCACCCATGTTATAGCATATGTCAGAATTCCCTTCCTTTTTAAGGCTGAATAGTATTCCATTTTGTGTATATAACATATTTTACTTTTCCATTTATCTGTAGATGTGCACCTAGGTTGTGTCCACATCTTTTTAAAAAGATTTTATTTATTTATTTGTCAGAGAGAGGGAGAGAGAGTGAGCACAGGCAGACAGAATGGCAGGCAGAGGCAGAGGGAGAAGCAGGCTCCCTGCCAAGCAAGGAGCCTGATGTGGGACTCGATCCCAGGACGCTGGGATCATGACCTGAGCTGAAGGCAGCCGCTTAACCAACTGAGCCAGCCAGGTATCCCGGTTGTGTCCACATTTTAACTATTGTGAATAATGCTGCTATGAATGTGGGTATACAAATAGCTGATCAAGTCTCTGCTTTCAATTCTTTTGAGTATATAGACAGAAGTGAAATCACTGCATCATGTGGTAATTCCATGCAGTATAGTGATAGGAGAATCACTATACTGCTTTCCATAGCAGTCATACCATTCCTATCAACAGCGCACAAGGGTTTCAATTTCTCTTCATTCTCTCCAACACTTGTTATTTTCTGATTTTTTTGGTGTCAGACATCCTAATGGGTGTAAATTTGTTTCCTATTATACTTACTTGATTAGCATTTTCTTAATGATTAGTGTTGTTTGAACATCTTTTCATGTGCTTATTGGCCTTTTATACATCTTTGGAGAAATGTCTATTCAAGTTTTTTGCCCATTTTCTTTTTTTTTTTTTTTAAGATTTTATTTATTTATTTGACAGAGAGAGATCACAGTAGGAGAGAGGAAGGGAAGAGATCACAGAGAGAGGAAGGGAAGCAGGCCCCCTGCTGAGCAGAGAGCCCGATGTGGGACTCGATCCCAGGACCCTGAGATCATGACCTGAGCTGAAGGCAGCGGCTTAACCCACTGAGCCACCCAGGCGCCCCGCCCATTTTCTAATAAATGTTTGGTTTTTTATTGTTGAGTTTCAGGAGTTCTCTGTATATTCTGGATGTTAATCCTTATTGTATATTTATTTTGCAAATACTTTCTCCTATTCTGTGGGTTGCTTTTTCATTCTGTTTATAGTGTCTTTTGATGTGCAAAATGTCTTAATTTTCATGAAATGTAATCTGTTTTTTCTTTTGTTGACTCTGACTTTGGTATCATAACCAAGAAATCAGTGCCAAATCCAGTGTTGTGAAGTTTTTACCCTATATTTTCTCCTAAGAGTTTTACAGTTTCAGGTCTTACATTTAAGTCTTTCCTCCATTTTTCAAAAGGATTTATCTATTTATCTGAGAGAGAGAGTGCAAGACGTGGGAGGGGCAGAGTGAGAGGGAGAGATAGAATCCCAGGCAGACTCCATGCTGAGTGCAGAGCCTGGATCTCTCAATCCTGAGATCATAACCTGAGCTGAAACCAGGAGTCAGACATTTAAAAGACCGACCCACCCAGATACCTCTGTCTTTCCTCCATTTTGACTTAATTTTTGTATATGATGTTAGGTAAGAGCCCCCTTTCATTCTTTTGCGTATGCATATCCAGTATTCTCAGCACCACTTTTGAAAAGACCATTCTTCCACCATTGAACAGTCTTGGCACCCTTGTCAAAAATCATTTGCCCATATGTACTAGGGCTTATTTCTTGACTCTCTATTCTATTCCATTAGTCTAGATGTCATTTTTATACCATCACCACACTGTTTTGATTACTGTAGCTTTGTAGTAAGTTTTTTTTAAAAAAGATTTTATTTATTTATTTGACACAGAGAGAGAGATCACAAGTAGGCAGAGCAGCAGGCAGAGAGAGAGGGAGAAGCAGGCTTCCCCCTGAGCAGAGAGCCCGACATGGGGCTCAATCCCAGGACCCTGAGATCATGACCTGAGCTGAAGACAGAGGCTTAACCCACTGAGCCCCCCAGGTGCCCCTGTAGTAAGTTTTGAAACTAGGAAGTGTAAGTCATCCAGCATTATTCTTTTTCAGGATTGCTTCTGCTATTTAGAATCCATTGAGATTCCATATGGATTTAAGATAGGTTTTTCTATTTCCTTTTTTTCTTAACTTTTTTTTTTTTTTTTTAATATTTAAGAGAGAGAGAATGAATAGGGGAGGGACAGAGGGAGATGGAGAAGCAGAGTCCTTGCTCAATGGAGAGCTCTACAGGGGGCTGGATCCCAGGACCCCAGGATCATGACCTGAGCTGAAGTCACCCGCTTAACTGACTGAGTCACTCAGGTGCCCCAAGTTTTTCTAATTCTACAAAAAAAAAAAAATGTTATTGAAATTTTGGTAGGGATTGCACTAAATCTGTAAATCACTTTGGGTAGTATTGATGACTTAACAATATTAAGTCTTCCAATCCATCAACACAGGTATCTTTGGCTTATTTATGTTTTCTTAAAATTCTTTCAGCAATGATTTGCAATTTTCATTATACAAATCTTTCACCTCCTTGGTTAAGTGAATTCCTAAGTATTTTTTATGTCATTGTAGATGGAATTGCTTTCTTAATCTCCATTTCAGATTGTTGTTACCATATAGAAATGCAACAGATTTTTATGTGTTGACTCTGTATCCTGCTACTTTGCTGAATTTGTTTATTATTTCTCATAGTTTTTTGGGGGGAATCTTTAGGGGTTTTCCACATATAAAATCATATCATCTTTATACAGAGATAAATTTATTTCTTCCCTTTTAATTTGGATGCCTGCTATTTCTTTTTCTTGGATAAAACCTCCAGTACTATTTTGAGTGGAAGTGTTGGATGGGGCATCCTTATCTTGTTCCTAATCTTAGAAGAAAACTTTCAGTCCTTCACTATTGATTATATTTGCTGTGAGTTTTTCATATTTGGCCTTCATTATGTTGAGATAATTTTCTCCTCTGCCTAGTTTTATTGTGAAACAGTGCTGATGGATGTTTTTTCTACATCGGTAGCATATTACATTGATCATTTTTCATTTTTTTGAAGGATCCTTACATTCCGGGAATATATCCCTCTTGATAATGTCATGTACTCCTATTAATATGCTGCTGAATGAGAAGGTACTTAAATTTAAAATTTTTATTTAACAAACACAAGTCATATTTTATGTAATCACTCTTCTAGATATTTTACAAATATTAAGTATTTTAGTCTGCATAACAACAATATTTTACAAATATTAAGTATTTTAATCTGCATAACAAGAAGTAGGTATTATTTTTATCACCATTTTATAAATGAGGAAAGTGAGTCACATGGAAGTCAAGCAAGTTTCAAAAAGTCACTTGGCCAAAAAAGGACAGGCTGAGATTTAGATACAGGTAGGCTTCGTTTCAGAATCCAAGTTCTTTACTATTCCTTTGTGCTGTCTCCTAGCAAGCCTTTCCATCAAATGCTATTTTGACCTAGATTTTCCTCCTGAATCAGAGGTTTTAGGTTTATAATAGTTATTTCCACTTAAGTGTCCATTTGCAGGCTGCCATTCTGTTAAATAATAGATAAACCCATAATCGCTTTCCTACACATCCTGGAGTGAGAGCCAGGCTGTTATTTCTATCATACATGACACATTCCCCCCTTTTTCTCTAGTTGACTACAGATCTTATCCTATTCTGGAGAAAATTTGATCAGATAATTTTCACTTATAAATTCATAAATTACATGTAGTACCAAGACATTTATTATCAGTGTCTGAGTTGTCAGATAGATTCTGAGACCATATGTGTGAAAGCAATTTGTAAGCTGGGAAGTACTATGTGTCAGTTAATAATAAGGTATTATTATATTGCTCCAGCTTTTTCATTAAGTTCAGCTTTCGTTTTAGGATAAAAAATTTCAATTTCCTAATATCTTATAAAAATGAAAACTTTCTCAAGTTTTGAGGAAGCTTATTTTCACATGCCTGGAGATTTAAAGACACCATAGAGATCATCTTATCAAATCTCTCCTTTTGTAATAAGGAAAGTGGGATCTAGGAAAGATAAGTGATTTTCTCTAGGTCTTATTGCTAAATAGGGACAGGTGCAGGATTAGAAAATCCTGCACTCCTTACCCCAAACCTAGGTTTCTTTCCATTTTAGTACCAGCTCAACAAACATAGACTGGGCATTTACTGTATTCCAGACATGTAATGTTTAGCTTATTTTTAATGTAAAAATGTAAAAAAAGTGAAAACATATTTTATTCATAATTTTCACAAAAAATAAACATGCCTCTAATGCATAACTTTGTCATGTCCAATTTGACAGTCTAATACATGAGAAAATGGAAAGGAATCTCATTTGTTCAATAACATAGTAGAATTATAAATTTCTATAATTTTTCTAGGTAACAACTTATTCATTTTAAGTGCAAAATAAGCTTCATATTGCCATTTTAAGTATTATTTAAATTTTTCTCATATATTTCAATAATTATTTTGTTATATTTTCTTTTTTCTCTTTTTTCCATTTTTTAAAAAAATTTGAGTGTAGTTGACATTTAATGTTATATTATTTCCAGCTGTACAGCATAGTGATTCAACAAGTTTATACATTATGATGTTTACCACAAGTGTAGCTACCATCTGTCCTAATATGTCACTATATACTATTAGTATATTCCTTACATTATGATTTTTATTCCTGTGACTTATTCATTCCATAAGGGGAAGCCTATATCGTTCTCTCCCTTTTTCCATTTTCCCTACTTCCTTTTTCTCCCCCACTCTGGGAACCATCAGCTTGTTCTCTGTATTTATAATATCTAGCTATTTCAATAAGTATAGTTGAACTATCTACCATTGAAATGGCATACAGTGTCAATAAATGCCACCTGCATAAACTATGGTTTGTTTTACCCTGCAGAAATCTATTACATAGGTCTATACTGCCTCCAATCTGAAAGTTAAAACCATAGGTATTTATCATTTTTATTAAAACCTTATTAGGAAAAACTCCCCATATACAGAAAAATGAAAACAACAATAACAACAACAATTCAACACCATATACCTTCCATTAACATCTACCTAGAATAGACTTAACATTTGCCAACATTTTGTCATACTTTCTTTGCTTGGGCATAGCTTACTTTTTTCTGAACCATTTAAAATTAGGTTGCAGGGGCACCTGGGTGGCTCAGTGGGTTAAGTGTCTGCCTTTGACTCTGGTCATGATCTCAGGGTCCTGGGATCCATCTCCCAGTCTGTCTCCCTGCTCAGCAGAGAGCCTGCTTCCCCTTCTCCCTCTGCTGTTCCCCCTGCTTATGCCCTCTCTCTCAGTCCATCAAATAAATAAATAAAATCTTTAAAAATGAATAAATAAATGGAAATAGGTTGCAAGAATCATGATACTTTACTCCTAAATTGTTCAGCAAGCATGTTCTAAGAGTAAGGATGTTCTCTTTGTTGTTGTTTAAGTTGATTTGTTTATCTGTTTTTACATAATCTCTACACCCAATATGGGGCTTGAACTCATAACCCCGAGATTAAGAGTCTCATGCTCCAGCAACTGAGCAGGCCAGGTGCCCCTTTGATTGCTTGTCTTACCACACTTCTTTGCAACAAAAATAAGCACGTAAATTTTCATTACCAAAAGCATTTCTTTCCTCTGATTATAAGGCTCTAAATTTTGAAAAAAATTCTTTTGTATTTATTTATCATTCCAGTGATCATAAGTATAAAACTTATGAAGACAATGAAAATATATTGCATATTTTTATAAGTAATTATTAAACATATAAATCCAATTTTATTGGAAATGCATTTCTTACTAAGTTGAATGGGTCATTTTAATTTTTTATATGGATGAATATAACATTACTATAATGAGAGAGGATTTGGCATCAGTTTTTTTGTTTATTTGTTTGTTTAAGATTTTTATTTTACTTACTTATTTGAGAGAGAGAGCACAAGTAGTGGGAGCAGCAGGCAGAGGGAGAAGGAGAAGCAGCCTCCCCCCTGAGCAGAGAGCCCAATGTGGGACTCCATCCCAGGACCCTGGGGTCATGACCTGAGCCAAAGACAGATGCTTAACTGAGTGAGCCATGTAGGAGCCCCTCAGCACCAGTTTTATTCCTAGTTTTCTGTTTTAATACATGTAAGCACTGAGAAACCAGTTTACATAAATAAGTAGCTGGGAATGGAAGGAGTTTTTTCAGAGTAATGCCACTCAATTCTTTGAACTTGAATTACAGGCAAAAAAAAATCATATAATAATCTATCATCAAAAATAATTTTTAGAGGTGCTTGGGTGGCTTAGTCAGTTAAGATTCCAACTCTTGATTTCACCTCAGGTCATAATCTCAGGGTCATGGAATTGAGCTCTACGTTCATGCCCATGCTGGGCATGGAACCTACATGGGATTCTCTCTCTTTTTTCACTCCTCTCCAGCCCCACCCCCACTAAAAGAAAAAAATATTCTAAAAAAGAGTAAGTTTTACATGGGGTGCCTGGCTGATGCCAGGTTAAGTATCTGAGTTTTGATTTCAGCTCAGATTACAATCTCAGGGTTATGAGATCCAACCCCTGTTCAGCTTCATGCTGGGTGTAGGGTCTTCTTGAGATTCCCTCTCTCCCTCTGCTTCTGCCCCTCATCTCCCCTCACACACACACACACTCTCCCTCAAATAAATAAATAAAATCTTTACTACTACTACTAATTTTTGCTGGCTTTTCCACTGACAACTCAATTAAGTTCTCCTTTAAATTTCTGGAAAGAAAAAAAAAAATTGAAACAACCTGGGGTGCCTGGGTGGCTCAGTGGATTGAAGCCTCTGCCTTTGGCTCAGGTCATGATCCCGGGGTGCTGGGATCAAGCCCTGCGTTGGGCTCTCTGCTCTGCGGGGAGTCTGCTTCCCCTTCTCTCTCTGCCTGTCTCTCTGCCTACTTGTGATCTCTGTCTGTCAAATAAATAAATAAAATCTTTAAAAAAAAATTGAAACAACCTGACTTTTGAAGGATTTGCTTCCCCGTCATTCACTTTCTTCATATCAACAACCATATTCAAGTTTTCACTTTCTATGGCCTGTAAGTTTTTTGTTTGTTTTTAAGATTTATTTATTTATTTATTTATTTATTTTAGAGCGAGAACTTGAAGAGAAAGGACAGAAGGGGAGGGAGAAACAGTCTTAAGCAGACTCTGGGCTGAGCGGGGAGCCTGAAGAAGGGTTTTATCTCACAACCTTGAGATTACAACCCTGAGATCACAACCTGACCTGAAATCAGGAGTCAGACGCTTAACCTACTATGCCACTCAGGCGCCCCTATGGTATGGAAGTTTTTAATACCTTGGGAAGTACATCTAGAAGAATTTGAGATGTGAGGAAGATTTATTGTTATGGAATAAGAAAAAAATTGTAAAAGAAGAATCTACACTTCCATCACAAGCTCATATTCAAGCCAATTTTTTCTTTTATTTTTTCTTAACATATAATGTATTATTAGCCCCAGGGGTACAGGTCTGTGAATCATCAGACTTACACACTTCAAGGCACTCACCATAGCACATTCCTTCCCCAATGTTCATAACCGCCACCACTCTCTCCCTACCCTCTCTTCCCCCAGGAACCCTCAGTTTGTTTCATGAGATTAAGAGTCTCTTACGGTTTGTCTCCCTCCCGATCCCATCTTGTTTCATTTTTTTCCTTGCCTACCCCCAAACCCTCCACCCTGCCTCTCAACTTCTTCATATCAGGGAGATCATATGGTAATTGTCTTTCTCTGATTGGCTTATTTCGCTCAGCATAATACCCTCTAGTTCCATCCACATCATTGCAAATGGCAAGGTTTCATTTCTTTTGATGGCTGCATAGTATTCCATTGTATATATATACCACATCTTCTTTATCCATTCATCTGTTGATGGACATCTAGGTTCTTTCCATAGTTTGGCTTTTGTGGACATTGCTGCTATAAACTTTTGCCTGCACGTGCCCCTTCAGATCACTACATTTGTATCTTTAGGGTAAATGCCCAGTAGCACAATTGCTGGACTGTAGGGTAGCTCTATTTTCAAGTTTTTGAGGAACCTCCATGCTGTCTTCCAGAGTGGCTGCACCAGCTTGCATTCCCACCAACTGTGTAGGCGGGTTCTCCTTTCTCCACATCCTTGCCAGCATCTGTCATTTTCTGACTTGTTAATTTTAGCCATTCTGACTGGTATGAGGTGTTATCTCATTGTGGTTTTGATTTGTATTTCCTTGATCAGGCAGATCAGTCTTTAAAAAGAGTCTGTATATTAGTTGAGGATGTAGAAATTGACTCCTTAAAATTTATCCTCCTGTGAACCTTGGGAAAGTCTTAGGTATCTCGCAGGCTAAGCATCATATCTTTGGGAACACTGAGAGGTAGGCTACATGTCTATTTGAGCAGCTCTGCTCCATCCTGTAACAACAGGTAACATGAGTGATAAATAAATCTTTATAACAGCAAAATCTAGATCACAGATAGAAGCGACAAATCTAAAGTGAGGTGCTATCACAAGAACCTAAAATATTTGAGAGACAGATGACAGGTAGCAAGAAAACAATTTTCAGAGGATGGAAAGATAGCAATCCATGGTATGAGGTGATAAAGCATTTCATAAAACTGTTTCCTACAGTTCATTTGACAGAGCATATAGTAAATTTGTAGCTTAAGGAGCAGATTGGGAAAAAAAGGAATTTTTAAAAAGATTTTATTTATTTATTTGACAGAGAGAGATCACCAGTAGGCAGAAAGGCAGGCAGAGGGGGCAGGGGAAGCAGACTCCTCACTGAGCAGAGAGCCTGATGCAGGGCTCAATTCCAGGACCCTGAGATCATGACCTGAGCCGAAGGCAAAGGCTTAACCCGCTGAACCACCGAGGAACCCCCCCAACAGGAATGTTTTATGTTCATTCTTGTTGGCTTGCATTTGACAAGATATTACAAAAAAGAAATGAGGTGAAAAAAGAATTGACTGGTTTGCAAGCAAGAATGAAGAGAATAAAGAATCACCAATTTGAGGACTCATGGGGTTGAAATAGACAACTACATCTCAACCTCAAATAGTTAAAGATAAAACTGAGTTATGCTTGCAGTGACAAAGAATAACTAGAACTCAGCCTGAAGGCAATGCATCAAATTAAGAGAATGGCTGTTTCATCAACTTCTTAAAACTCTGAATGGTTTACTAGGTCCCAGATCAAAAGCCCAACCAACCAAAGTTATACAGATACAATGGCTCAGAGAAAAGAGGCTAAGGAGGGGAAGTGACTCTCACATCAAGTCTGATAAAGTTATGTAATCACTATGAGAGACAAAGGGAGAGGAATGGAGGGAGGGAGGGAGAGGGAGAAAGAGAGAGAGAGAAAGAGAGAATATGAATATGGATAGGGATTAGAAAAACAAAGAATTTTACCAAATGAGAGTTATACCTTGGAAGAAAGTATGGAGGTGACTATTAACTTGTGAAGCTGATGAAAATGACTAGTTTTGGTTTCTTTCCCTTTTCATTAATTCCAAGAGAGTTGCAGTTTCAAAATAATTACTACACTGGACTAAATAAAAGAGATCATAACCATTCACCCTTAGGACTCCAATATCTCTGGGAAGAAAGGAGGAGGGCATATCCTTCCAACACCCACTCCAGATGTGGCCAAGGATAATGATGGAAAAAGTCATCCACAGAAAGAATCAGGAGCAACAGAGAGCAGTGAACTATGGGGTCACTGCCAGGAGGCAGAGTCAGGGCTTCAAGATGAAATATTCCTCATTCCCCAGAGTGATATAAGATCCTCAAAAGAGCTGCCAAACAGAATTTCAGAACTGACACAGATCGGTGCCTGCCTCAGCTACACGTGTCCTTCTTGAAAGGAATCTTTATAGTGGTTATCTTTTCCATGGGACAGATAACTTGACTTTTCAGGCATAGGTTTTTATGTCAAAAGGAACCACATCTGTACCTATTGTAGAGGGGACTGCACATCACTCAGAGATTCTGGGTTTTGATCTGGATGCCCTGAGTAGATAGAGCTTCAAGGATGTCTGCCTTGGGAAGAGGGGGAGTGTATTTTGCATGCACGAGGGAGTATTAAATGAATATTTGTTGATCACAAGAAAATATTGCTACTCCCCAACATTTCTGATTTTTTTCTTTTAGGCACATGGTAGGACTACACTTCCTTGCCCCTTTGAAGCTACAAGTGGCCACGTGATTTCTTTTGGCCAATAAAACTGAATAGAAGTCAAGAGCATCAGTTCCAAGAGGAAGACTTGAAGAGATGTTACACCATTTGCCCTCCTCCCTCCCCTTGCCATGGTTCCCAGTGATGTTTCAGAGAGTGAAGCCTCTGTGATTTTGCATCTTTTAGTGAGAAAAACATGGAGCAGAGCCCCTGCCAATCTAAGATGACACAGAGCATGAGTAAGAAATATACTCTTGCCATTTTAAGTCGCTGAAATTTTGAGGATGTTACTGAAGCAAAATCTTGCCTAACACAGAAACAAACACAAAAAGATAAACAGAAAACAGCTTGCCTTAACTGGAAAAAAAAAAGAAGGAAAAGCATATTATCTTAAAATAATAAAATCTAAAAATAGTCTTTAAAATAAATTTCTTTTCAAAATTTGGCTGCAAACACCATCAGTGTCTAGCATAAAATAAGGAAACCTTCTGTTCATTTTAGCCCTTAGAATTTGCAATGAATGTTTAAAAGAAACTTCATAATCTTAATACAGCCTGGCTAAAATTGTACTGTACTACAAAACACATTAAAAGTAATTATGATCCGGGGGCACCTGGGTGGCTCAGTTGGTTAAGTGTCTGCCTTTGCCTCAGGTCATGATCCTAGGATCCTGGAATCGAGTCCTGCTTTGGGCTCCTTGTTTAGTGGGGAGGCTGCTTCTCCCTCTCCTTCTGCCACTCCCCCTGCTTGTGCTCTCTCTCTCTCTCAAATACGTAAATAGTCTTTTTAAAAAAAAAACCGGGACGCCTGGGTGGCTCAGTCAGTTAAGTGGCTAACTTTGGCTCAGGTCATGGTCCCAGTGTACTGGGATCCAGTCCCATATTGGGCTCCCTGCATGGCGGGGAGCCTGCTTCTTCCTCTGCCTCTGTCTGCTATTCTGCCGGCCTGTGTGCTCTCTGACAAATAAATAAAAATAAAATCTTAAAAAAAAAATCTGTGATCCCCAGTTTGCAAAGAGCCAAAGTGGAACGGGATTGTTGCCAACAGATGAATGACTCTTTAAAATGGTAGCTGAGGTGATAATAACATTGAGGTTTCCACATCCTCTATGTGTTCACTACAGAATCTAACAGTGCTTGACATGTAAGAGGCACATGGTAAGTATTTGAAGTATTGGCTACAGCTAAACCCAGTTGCTCACTTAAAAATCTAGTCTCAATTGGTTAAATGCCCAACTCTTGATTTTGGATCAGATCATGACCTCTGGATTGTGAGATCGAGCCCCATGTCAGGCTCTATGCTCAGCATGGAGTCTGCTTGAGATTCATTCTCTCCCTCTCCTCCTAACCCTCTCCTGTTCTCTCTCTAAAAAAAATAAATATTTTTAAAGAAAAAATAAATATTTTTTAAAAATAAATATTTTTAAAAATTTAATTGAGAAAAGCAGGGGGCATCTGGGTGGCTCTGTTGGTTAAGTGGCCAACTCTTGAGTTCAGCTCAGGTTAGGATCTTGGGGTTGTGGGGTTGGGCTCTGCATTCAGAGCCCTCTCCTTCTGCCCCTCCCCTTGTTTGCACTCTTTCTCTTTTCTCGCTAAAATAAATAATAAATATTAAAATAGGCACACTTGGTGGCTCCATCAGTTAAGTGTCTGCCTTCAGCTCAGATCATAGTCCCTGGGTCCTGCAGTTGAGTCCCACATCGAGCTCCTTGCTTAACGGAGAGCCTGCTTCTCCCTCTGCCTTCCACTCCCCCTCCTTGCTCTCTCTCTCTCTCTGACAAATAAATAAAACCTTTATAAATACATAAATAAACAAATAAATCTTCAAAAAGAAAGAAAATTTACTCTCCAAAATCAGCCTGTGGAGCTGGGCTGTCCCTGATGAGTGTTGCCAGTGAGGGTAGTGTAGAGGTACTGGGGGAAGTAATTCTGGTATCATGGTAAAAGGCAAGCTAGGTTTTTAATCCCCAGATCTTTGTTCCAAGAATAACAAATAAAAAATCCTGGTCCCCTCTATTCATATTGCTAATGATTCCTCTGCCATTTAGTTTCATGAGTCAATAGATTCTTCTTTTTGTCTAAGGTAGTCATGTCAGAGTTTTGTCACCTACAAAAAAATGCCATCTACTATAATCCCTTCTCAAGGGATTGACATAACAGATATGAACAAATAATTAAAAACAGTACCAAGTGGTATTGTGGAGCATGTAAAAAGTCTAACAAAGTCGTTGGGCATAGTGGGTAGACAGATGTAGGCAAGCAAACTTTGAGGCTCAGTGACTTGTTGACCCAGGGAAGCATGTTAGAATATTCTTTCATCAGATCTATGAACATTAGTGAAAGAAGTCCAGAAGGACAAGAAGAGTCTAAATCCAAGAGTGTCGAGGAAGGCGAGGAGAGCTAAAGGCTTCCGCTTTGGGGCTGGTATTGGGTTTCCTTTTTCGTGTCAGCAAGCAGTTTTGTGTTTGCAGCTGAGAAAACGGAGCGACTCACAGATGCTAGATAACCCAGTTACGGAAGGTGGGGGACTCCTGACACACCAGCCATAGTGAGGCCACAACAGCCCTAGGCGGCTGGACCACCTGTAAAATGTGTTTGGCCTGATTCACTGACTAATTGGTTCAATCCCAAAAGAGCAATTAAAAGGTAGCTCCCAGATCCCAGCCAGCTTGTACTATTGTGGAAACATTTTAGGGGTGCCTGGGTGGCTCAGTTGGTTAAGTGTCTGCCCTTGGGTTGTGATCCCAAGGTCCTGGGATCGATGTGGGCATCGGGCTCCCTGCTCAGAGGGGAGTCTGCTTCTCCCTCTGCCTGCCACTCTCCCTGCTTGTGCTCTCGTTCTCTCGCTCTGGGAAAAAAAGTATTTTTTAGAGCATACCTATGACTAGAAAGAATAGCTTAAGGTAAACAATTTTATTTTATTTTATTTTATTTTTTTTAAAGATTTTATTTATTTATTTGACAGAGAGATATCACAAGTAGATGGAGAGGCAGGCAGAGAGAGAGAGAGAGGGAAGCAGGCTCCCTGCTGAGCAGAGAGCCCGATGCGGGACTCGATCCCAGGACCCTGAGATCATGACCTGAGCCGAAGGCAGTGGCTTAACCCACTGAGCCACCCAGGCGCCCCAAGGTAAACAATTTTAAAACTAAAAACATTATTGGGGCGCCTGGGTGGCTCAGTCAGTTAAGCAGCTGCCTTCAGCTTAGGTCATGATCCTGGAGTCCCAGGACTGAGCCCGGCTTTAGGCTTCCTCCTCAGAGGAGAATCTGCTTCTCCCTCTCCCTCTGCACCCCCCATTCCCTGCTTGTGCTCCCTTTCTCATTCTCAAATAAATAAAATCTTTAAAAACATTATTTTTGACAGATGTTCTCTAAATGAAATGATTTATATCCAGTTCCTGCAGGCAGCCCAATAGACATATTTTCATCACTTAAATGTACATTAAAAATACTTTTATTGCAAAATATTCTCATATACGGTAGAGAGTAGAAAGTAGAGAGGTTAGCATAATTAACTTCCACATACCCATAACTGATTCAATGATCACATTTTGCCATATTTGTTTTATCTCTCTTTTATGTTTTTAAATTAGTTTTATTTTTAAAAGAATCTCTACACCCAGCATGGGGCTCGAACTCACAATCCAGAGATCAAGAGTCACATGCTCCCTGATTGAGCCAGTCAGGTGCTCCTCATCTGTCCCTTTTATTTTCTTCTTATTAAAGTATTTTAAGGGGGCACCTGGGTGGCACAGTCAGGTAAGTATCTGACTTCAGCTCAGGTTATGATCTCTTGGCGTCCTGGCATGGAGTCCCGCTGAGCAAGGAGTAGCCTAGACCCTCTCCTTCTGGCCCTCCCCACTTGTGCACGCTCTCTCAAATAAATAAATGAAATCTTAAAAAAGAAGATTTAAAGTAGTTTAAGGCAAATTCAGACATCACTTCACCCTCACATATTTCAGTACTCATTTTTAATGAAATGGCATGTTTTTACACTACCACCATGCTATTATCACACTGTAGCAAGTGGTGTTGGTGCTTTTTCCCACACCATGTTGGCCCTTACCATTTCAGTGGATGTTCTTGGCTTGCGGGCTTTCTCTGGCCACTGAAGAGTCCACTCTGCCTCGCTCCCAAGGGCGCAGCTGAACCAATGCCTGATGGGAGCTGGTATAAAAGTAACCCGGGTCTCTTGACCTGGGGGTGGGGATTGGCTCCGAGGTAGTCCACACTACTTCCCCAAGTACATCAGTGAGATCAAGTTCCACCTGCCCACAGTGGTTAAGTTGCTTAAGAGTGCAGCTTTTATTGGCTTCTAGTTCTTCCTCATCTCACTTCCTCTTCCTCTTCCCAGTGTTTTCTGGGATCTTTCCTCAAATATACTACTTGTATTTGAATCTTTATCTCTAGGTCTGAGAGAACCCACACTATGAAGCTCACCTAACCAGACTTACAATAATTCTTTAGTATCATCTAATAACCAGATCTTATTTGAGATTTTCCTAATTATATCAAAATTACCTTTTTATAATTGGTTTCTTAAAATCAGATTTTTAAACTAATTGCATTTGGTTGTTTCTTTTTTTTTTTTTAAGATTTTATTTATTTATTTGACAGAGAGAAATCACAAGTAGATAGAGAAGCAGGCAGAGAAAGAGAGGGGGAAGCAGGCTCCCTGCTGAGCAGAGAGCCTGATGCGGGACTCGATCCCAGGACCCTGAGATCATGACCTGAGCCGAAGGCAGCGGCTTAACCCACTGAGCCACCCAGGCGCCCACATTTGGTTGTTTCTTAAGCCTCTTTAATCTAGAGCAGTCTCTTATTCCTAACCTCTTTTTGATGACATTGACTTGATTGCAGGGACCAGATCAGTTGTCTTATTCAATTTACCATGTTTTGGATTTATTTGCTTCCTTGTTGTTCCTTTATCTCTTCTATTTCCTATAATGAAAGTTAGCTTTTAGAAACTTGCAGATTCAGGGGGACCTGAGTGGCTCATTCAGTTGAGTGTCTGACTCTTGGTTTCTACTGTCATGACCTCAGGGTCCACGCTGAGTGGGGAGTCTGCTTGAGATCCTCTCTCTACCTCTCTGCCCCTTCCCCCATGCTCTCTTTCTCTCAAATGAATAAATAAATCTTAAAAAAAAAAGAAAGAAACTTGCAGGTTTAACTTTTTTAGGGAGCAAGAATACTTCACAGGTAGTGTTAGCGTGATATCAATCCTTTTAGGAGATTGGGTGCCTGGGTGGCTCAGTGGCTTGAGCCACTGCCTTTGGCTCAGATCATGATCTCAGGGTCCTGGGATCGAGCCCCACATCGAGCTCTCTGCTCAGCGGGGAGCCTGCTTCCCTCTCTCTCTCTCTCTGCCTGCCTCTCTGTCTACTTGTGATCTCTCTCTCTGTAAAATAAATAAATAAAATCTTAAAAAAAAAATCCTTTTAGGAGACACAAACAGCCTGGTTGTCCCGCTTGAAGTAACACTAAAATTGATAAGTTGGTTCAATTCGTTTATCTCAGAGGGTTTAACAGGAAGCTGTGCTGCTTAAAAACCCTGTTCCATGTGACATTACTAACACTGTTCTATGACTTCAGAGGACAGCTGCTAAGTTCACAGTGAACTTTTTGTAGGGTAAAATAATTTTAAACAGGCTTTAAACTATTAACTGCTTCATGTCTTGGAAAATACTGCAAGCTATTTTCTAAGGAAAATTCTAGTCTCACTTACAGCTTGAATCATAACTCAATACATCGTTAAAATGGAAACTAGACCCACCCCGTGTGAAGTCTCATTAACACACTGACTCAACAAGTACTGAATATTGCAATGTGCCAGACAATGGAAAAGGAAAGAAGGATACATAAGTAAACTAATCAGTCTTTGTGCTCAAAGAACTTACAGTCTTGTAGGGATCTTACTAGCGATACACAGTGGTAAGCACATAGTAGTACTACTTAATCTGGAGGGAGGATGTCATTAGGGAACTCTTCTTGGGGGAAGCGATATCTAAATTGAAACCTACATGGCTATTTCTTAAAGAATAAACACCAGGAAAAGCAAAAAGCTTTCCCTTACTTGAAACTAATATATTTTTTTCTTAAGGAAAACATGAATTGTATAATTGTTAACTCTTTTTGCTTTGAACCCTAATAATTTCAATTTTGCAACTTAACTCTAATTATGTAGGACCTGATAGATTGCGTATCTCTCCTGGTTTTGCTTTTCTTTCTGTCCTTTTCCTGATTTTTAAAGATTATTTTTCTGTTCCAAATTATACA
Source organism: Mustela nivalis (assembly GCF_964662115.1). Classification (NCBI taxonomy): domain Eukaryota; kingdom Metazoa; phylum Chordata; class Mammalia; order Carnivora; family Mustelidae; genus Mustela; species Mustela nivalis. The sequence continues at coordinate 76,997,562 of NC_139029.1, read as the reverse complement.
TGTTTCTGAAGCTAACTCAGATAGCAGTCTCTTTTGCTTATATTTGAAAACAGGAACAAAAAAAGAGTCCCATATTGAGCTGGATCAGGGATGGCTCTAACTTCATCAAAAATGGTCTTAAGGAGCTTTTCCACTTTACACATGGAGGGGTCCATATGGCATTGGTCTGTATTCCCATCACAGCTTAAAGGGAAACTTTCACAATGTCCAGAGCCCTTGATGTCCTGCAAATGAAGGAGTAGAATGTCCTCAAATTCCCTGCAGCAGGGACTCACTTGGGTGGCACCAACCTTGACTTCCAAATGGAACGGTACAGCTACAAAAGGGAAAGTGATGGCATCTACATCATACATCTGAAGAGAACCTGGGAGAAGCTTCTGCCGGCAGCTTGTGCTATTGTGGCCATTGAAGACCCAGCTGATGTCAGTGTCCTGTCCTCCAGGAATACTGGCCAGCGAGCTGTGCTGAATTTTGCTGCTGCTACAGGAACCGCTCCCATTGCTGGAGCCTTCACTCCTGGAAGCTTCACTAACCGGATCCAGGCAGTCTTTGGAGAGCTGAGACTGCTGGTGGCTACTGATCCCAGGGCTGACCACCAGCCTCATACAGAGGCCTTATGTTAACCTGCCTATCGTCACTCTGTGTAACACAGACTCTCCACTTCACTACGTGGACATCACCATCCCTTGCTACACAAGGGAGCTCACTCAGTGAGTCTAATGTGTATGCTGGCCTGGGAAGTTCGGTGCATGTGTAGCACCATTTCTCATGAGCACCCCTGGGAGGTCATGTCTGATCTCTACTTCTAAGAGATCCTGAAGAGATTGAAAAAGAAGGGCAGGTTGCTGCTGAGAACTCTGTGACCAAGGAGGGATTTCAGGGTGGGTGGACTGTTCTAGCCCCTGAGCTCACTGCTACTCAACCCGAGGTTGCAGACTGGTTTGAAGGTACCCTTGGTGCCTAGTCAGCAGTTCCCTGCTGAAGACAGGAGCGCCCACCCTGCCTCGGAAGACTGGTCTGCAGCTCCCACTGCTCAGGCCACGGAATGGGTAGGAACGACCACTGAGTGGTCTTCCTCTCCCACAAAGGCAAACAAAATGGAAAGAAGGTTGATGGAAAATAAAGTTTCTAAAAAAAAAAAAAAAAAAAAGGTCTTAAGAGGGTCTAACTTTCATCTCTGCTACCACCCATTAGTCCCTGAGGGAGAGTGATGTAGGGGAAGGTGAAGTGGTGTCAGAGATATGCTTAAATCCCAGATCTGACAACATTGGTATCAATCTTAGTTTGAAATCCTATGGAAAGAATTTCCAGGGACTCCAGGATCTTTTCCTGAATTATAACCAATACCTTTTTTTTCATATGTTTAGCTTGAACATAAAAATAATCATTATATTAATTAAGGTATATTTGGCTGCACACCAACAGAGATTTGACTCACAGTTTGTATTATTTCCCAAGGCTGCCGTAATAAAGTGCCACTAGATGTCTTAAAACAAGAGAAATTAATTTTCTCACAGTTCTGGAGGTCAAAAACCCAAAATCAAAGTGTCAGCACGGTCATTCTTCCTCCAGAAAGCTTCCTCTAGAAGCTTTTGAAGAGAACCCTTCCTTACCTCTTCCAGCTTCCAGTGGCTCCAGGCATTCCTCGGATTGTCACTGCATAATTCCAATCTCTGCCTCCAGGTTCACATTGCCTTCTCCAGTGCTTCTATTTTTCTCCTCTGTGCATCTCTCCTCTGTGTGTGCGTGTGTTTTTTTTTTTAAGCTTTATTTATTTACTGGGGTCCCTGGGTGGCTCAGTTGGTCAAGTGTCTGATTTTGGCTCAGGTCATAATTTGGGAGTACTGTGATAGAGCCTCACATCATTGGGATCCATGCTCAGTGGGGAGTCTGCTTATTCCTTTGCATTTTCCTGTGCCCCTCCCCCAACTCATGCATGTGCACACATGCTCTCTTTCTCTCAAATGAATAAAATCTTTAAAAAAAATTATTTACTTTAGAAAAAGAGTGAACATGTGAGCAGGGGGAGGGGCAGAGGGAGAGGGAGAGAAGCAGACACCCCTAAGCATGGAGCTTGATCCCACAAACCTGAGATCATGACCTGAGATCATGACCTAAGCTGATACCAAAAGTCAGACGCTTAACCCACTGAGTCACCCAGACACCCCACTTTGGTGTGTCTTTTATGAGGACACTTGTCACTGGATTAAGGGCTCACCTGGATAATCCAGGATAATCTTATCCTAAGATCCTTAATTTGATTCTATCTGCAAAGATCTTTCTCCAGATAAGGTCACATTCATAGGTTCTGGGGGTTAGGATATAGGCATATCTTTTTGGGGTCACTATTGAACCACACAGTAGATTAAACAATGAAGATATTTCAACTATCTTTCATAAGAGGAAGTCTGTATGTGACAGGTAATTTAGAATTGGTAAGTTTCAATGATCTCATCAAAGACGCAGACTCTCTGTCTTTCCCCCTCCATAATTCTCAGCATGTTATTTTTTGTACTCAGACCTTTGGCTTTATGATTACAGGGGACAGCTGCCCCAATTCCTGGCTTCACATCCCTTACAGATGTAAGTAAATATACCTGGAAGCAAAAAAAGACGAGAAAGTAGGAAGACCTCTCCCCGAAGCCTCTGCAGCTTCCCTCTCTGCCCCCTCACGCTCAACTGAAATGTATTATTGTCAAAGGGGAATGGGGATGCCATGACTGCCTTAGACCTATCAAGATACATGCCTTGGGGTACACTGCCACATTGAAACTTGAGTTTTGATAATGAAAAAAGGGGAGGCATTTGTTGCATAAGCAACTAACATTTGCTACAATTTCTAAATGTTTCCTGAATATTACTAATAAAAAAAAGTCACCAATCCTTTTATCTACCAATTTAAGTAAATTCTTTCAACCTTATAACATCTACTATATGTTGGGTACTGTGATAGAAGCAGGATTCTCGAGATCATCAAGGAGCCCTTGGTTGAGCTGAACAAGAGATATGAACACCAATCATTCCAGGACAGCATGACAAATTCTATGTTCGAGATATGTGTATGATACAGTGGGGGAACAGAATAGGTTGTAGCATCAGGAAAGACAACCCTTGAGTTTTTGAGAAGCAGTTAAACCGATAAAAGATGGAGGTGAGTAATGGTACTCTAGAGAGAGAAAAGAGCATGTCTGAAAGACAAAGATGGAGAACCCTGCTATACCTTTGTGGAACTACAAAAGTTTTACTATGGCTGGAGTGGAGAACTGTGTAGGTAGCAGGAAGGCAGGTCAAGCCAGTAAGATGGGTGGGAGCTAGATGAAGAGGATGCTAAAATAAGATGACACTTGATACCAAAATCGATGGGGAGTTACTGAAGGGTTTCAATCAAAGGAATAATCAAATTAGACTGTTTTAGGACTACCCTGACAGTAGATGGATGTATCTGACTGCATTACCGGATAGATGGTGATGCCCTTCCTAAAAATGGCAAGTACAAATGGAGGAATAAGAATTGGGAAAAAGATACTGAGTTGAGGTGTGTGTTTTGAAGTTTGAAATACCTGGCCCAAAGGATCCTTCTCTCTTTCACTCTCTCTCTCTCACTCTCTTTCTCTTGCCTTCTAATTTACATGCAATCTATCATGTCTTGTGGACTTATAGGCCTCATTTTTTGGTCTTATTTTCCTTGTTTTAAAAAATATGCCCTTGGATTAGAAAGGAATACACCAAAATATTACCAGTGGCTGTCCCTGTGGTGAGATTACATGACTTCAAGAAAATACTTTTTGGTGTTTCCCCAAGTGAGCACTTTACACACATTTAAAGACCAAGAAAACTTCGATTTTAATTGCCTGAGACGTATTCATTCCAGAGCCAGTATTTTTTCCCTGAGACATGGCATCTTCTTGAGTAACTTTAAGTACATGTTAATGCTGAGTTTCTTATTGTCAATTAAATTTTAAAATTTCACCATTTGCTTATTTTTGGTAAACTTCCAAAATCTTAGCAACACACCACAATTTTGCAATCATTTGCTTATCATCAGTCTTTCCCCATGGATTAGGAATACCTCCTAGGGAAAAAAAAATCTGGCATTGTTCATCTTGGTAGACCCAAGACCTAAATATTCAGTGAATAGATATTTAATAAATATTTGCTGAATTGGAATGTATAATATGCATCTTTGTGTTCCTAGTGCCAAGCACAGTTCCAATGTCCAACAGACATTAATGAAACTATATTTCAACTTTTGGGCAATATTCCACCAAAGTCATACTGTCACAGGTTGGCAAAAATAAAATTCCATTTTCTCAAACAGTATCTTTTTGTCTTTGTATCTTATATGTATATCAATACATTTACATACACATATTTATATGTACACATACATAATTTTCTCATCTAATAAGCTTAAAGATCCTTTGACCTCTGTACCTTTGAAAGACTGCCAAGTCAGGAAATTTTTCCAGTTTGCCACTAAGAAAACAGGCTGGAAGTTACCTAAGATCACTAGTACTCTAGTTTTAGACATTGGTTCAAAAAAAAGCTCTTATATATTGTATCGACTATGTAAAAGCTTAAGATAGAAACTTCTCCATCCTAAAATTCTAGTCTGGGCACAACTATAGCAAGAGCTGTAATTACTATATTCCTTTTGGAAGCTAGGGTTATAAGGCCATGTTCCAGATCCTGTGATGTGACAGCATCATCCACACAATTTTATTGTATTGCATGTTAGAAATTTCCTTGGACTCCCTAGCTGGCAGGAATCCTAGTCAGGATTCAGTCAATAGCAGGCATATGCAAAGAGATTGGAAAGCTAAAGGAAGATAGAAACAATCTAGCTTGGGCAGTGGTGACATCAGTCAAATTGCACCCTGTTGTCACTAACAGTCAGCTCCTCTAGCATCTGGATAGCAGCTAAACATGGGTTCCTAGTAGTTTGCATCAGCAGCATGGAGCAGAGGAGCACAATTCCTTTAAGTCATGGGGTCTTGCACATAGATCAATGGAACAGAATAGAGAGCCCAGAAACAGACCCTCAACTCTATGGTCAACTAATCTTCAACAAAGCAGGAAAGAATGTCCAAAGGAAAAAAGACAGTCTCTTCAACAAATGGTGCTGGGAAAATTGGACAGCCACATGCAGAAGAATGAAACTGGACCATTTCCTAACACCACACACAAAAATAGACTCAAAATGGATGAAAGACCTCAATATGACACAGGAATCCATCAAAATCCTTAAGAACACAGGCAGCAACCTCTTCAACCTTAGTGACAGCAACTTCTTCCCAGAAACATCGCCAAAGGCAAGGGAAGCAAGGGCAAAAATGAACTATTGGGACTTTAACAAGATCAAAAGCTTTTGCACAGCAAAGGAAACAGTCAAAACGAAAAGACAACTGACAAAATGGGGGAAGATATTTGCAAATGACTATCAGATAAAGTGCTAATATCCAAAATCTATAAAGAACTTATCAAACTCAACACCCAAAGAACAAATAATACAATCAAGAAATGGGCAGAGAACATGAACAGACATTTCTGCAAAGAAGATATCCAGATGGCCAACAGACACATGAAAAAGTGCTCCACGTCACTCGGCATCAGGGAAATACAAATAAAAACCGCAATGAGATACCACCTGACAACAGTCAGAATGGCTAAAATTAAGCCAGGAAATGACAGATGCTGATGAGGATGCAAAGAAAAGGGAACCCTCCTACACTGTTGGTGGGAATGCAAGCTGATGCAGACACTCTGGAAAATGGCATGAAGAGTCCTCAAAAACTTGAAAATAGAGCCATCTTACGACCCAGCAATTGCACTACTGGGTATTTACCCTAAAGATACAAATGTAATGATCTGAAAGGGCACGTGCACCTGAATGCTTATAGCAGCAATGTCCACAATAGCCAAACTATGGAAAGAACATAGATGTCCATCAACAGATGAATGGATAAAGAAGACGTGATATATATATACACACACACACAATGGAATACTATGCAGCCATTAAAAGAAATGAAATCTTGCCATTTACAATGACGTGGTTGGAACTAGAGGGTATTATGCTGAGCGAAATAAGCCAATCAGAGAAAGACAATTATCATATGATCTCCCTGATATGAGGAAGTTGAGAGGCAGGGTGGAGGGTTTGGGGGGTAGGGAAGGAAAAAATGAAACAAGATGGGATTGGGAGGGAGACACACCATATGAGACTCTTAATCTCATGAAACAAATTGAGGGTTCCTGGGGGAAGAGAGGGTAGGGAGAGGGTGGTTGGCTTATGGACATTTGGGGTGACGATTTGCAGACTTGTACCCCTTGGGCAAGTGGTGCATTATATGTTAATAAAAGTAATTAATAACTTTTCGTGGATGAGTTGAATTCTGCCAACAACTGTGGACTTCAGGGAAAGAAGCAGCTTCTTATAGTTCTTCATCACTGGGCAACATGGACCTCCTTTGGCTCCTCCAGCCTTTCCAACAACTTCATTACCTAATTTCCATATTAAATCTCTCCTGCCTAAAATACCTCAAGTAGCTCCCACTTCTTAAAATTTTTATTTAAATTCAATTTAGTTAACATATAGTGTGTTATTAGTTTCAAAGGTAGAAATAAGTGATTCATCAGTTGCATACAACACCCAGTGCTCACTACATCAAATGCTCTCCTTAATGTCCATCAACCAATTACCCCATACCCCCAGCACCTCTCCTTCAGCAACCCTCAGTTTCTTTCCTATAGTTAAGAGTTTTTCATGGTTTCCTCCCCTCTGTTATTTTATTTTATTTTAAATTATTTTTATTAACATATAATGTATTATTTGCCCCAGGGATACCTGTATGTGAATCATCAAGCTTACACATTTCACAGCACTCACCACAGCCCATACCCTCCCCAATGTCCATAACTCAACCACCCTATCCCTAATTCCCCACCTCCCAGAAACCCTCAGTTTGTTTCATGAGATTAAGAGTCTCTTATGGTTTGTCTCCCTCACGATCCCATCTTGCTCCCTCTCTGTTTTTATCTTATTTTATTTTCTTTCCCTTCCCCTTGTTCACCTGTTTTGTCTCAATTTCCACATATGAGTGAAATAAAATGGTATTTCTCTTTCTCTGACTTAATGTCGCTTAGCATAATACAATCTAGTTTCATCCATGTCGTTGCAAATGGCAAGATTTCATTCTTTTTGATGGCTGAATAATATTCCAGTGTATATAAATACCACATCTTCTTTTCTGGACTCTTTCCATATTTTGGCTATTGTGGACATTGCTACTATAAACATTGGGGTGCATGTGCCCCTTTGAATCACTATGTTCGTATCTTTTGGATAAATAGATAGCAGTATACTTGCTAGATTATGGGATAATCCTATTTTTAACTTTCTGAGGAAACTCCATACTGTTTTCCAGAGTGGCTGCACAGTTTGCATTGCTAGAACAGTGTAAGATGATTCCCCTTTCTACACATCCTTGTCAACATTTGTTGTTTCCTGAGTTAGTCATTTTAGCCATTCTGACCACTGTGAGGTGGTATCTCATTGTGGTTTTGATTTGCATTTCGCAGATGCAGGGTGATGTTGAGCATTTTTTCATGTGTCTGTTGGCCATTTGAATGTCTTCTTTGGAGAAATGTCTGTTCATGTCTTCTGCCCATTTCTTGACTGAATTTTTTGTTTCTTGGTTGTTAAGTCTGATAAGTTCTTTATAGATTTTGGCTACTAGCCCTTTATCTGATACAACATTTGTGAATATCTTCGCCCATTCTGTAGGTTGCCTTTTAGTTTTATTGATTGTTTCCCTTACTGTACAAAAGCTTATCTTGATGAAGTCCCAATGGTTCATTTTTGCTTTTGTTTCCTTTGCCTCTGGAGACATGTCTAGCAAGAAGTTGCTATGGCCAAAGTCAAAGATATTGTTGCTTGTGTTCTCTTCTAGGATTTTTTTTTTTTTTAGATTTCATTTATTTATTTGACAGACAGAGATCACAAGTAGGCAGAGCAGCAGGCAGAGAGAGAGAGGGAGAAGCAGGCTCCCTGCTAAGCAGAGAGCCTGATGCGGGGCTTGATCCCTGAGATCATGACCCCAGCTGAAGGCAGAGGCTTTACCCACTGAACCACCCAGGCACCCCTCTTCTGGGATTTTGATGGATTAGTTTCCATTTTCTAATTATGTAGTATAGCATTTAATTTAGTGTTTCTAGAACCAGAGAATATACTATGCTAGGAAAATTATTTGTCCAGAAAAGTTTAAAACTTTCAGGACTAAAACACCAATTTTCTTGAAAATCTTTATTATTAAATGATTCATACATGGTCCTTTCTTCCTAAACAGAATATTTAAAAGACATTTTTTGTCCTTTTCCATTATTATTACCATTGAATATTCACTGAGTATCTCTCTTTAGGCCCCACATTGAAGCATCAAGAACAGATGATGTAGGGCACCAGACTAAATTAGTACTGACCACAAGCAGATATGTATAAGTTCAATTGCAAAAACTTTCACTGTGACAGTTACTAGAGATATGGAGATGAAGATGACATGATGACACGAATGTCCCCTAGACATTTGCACAGAAAAACATGTAAGCAAACAAATTATAACAAGGAATGATAGACACAAAAATAGAAGTATGTACCACAGGCACAGACTATATGGAAAAAGTGGCTACTGACTGTTCATTGAAGGTATCAGGGAAGGCTCTAGATGTGGGCTGAAATATAAGCTGGGTCTTGTAGTTGAAGGGGAGGAAAAGAAAAAAATAAAAGGCATTTCAGAGCAAAGAAGAAGCATGTGCAAAGACAAGTATGGCAGCTGGTCTCTAAAGACAGCTCCCAACAATTCATCCTCTTCCCATACGCTTATACAGGTCTCCTCTGCTATCTGAAAATAGAGTGTTCCCATGAAAGCTTTTGTAAACTGAAATGCATAAGGCAAAGGAGCAATTACTATTAATTTAGGAGAAAAAAAAATTTGAGCATTCCCAGACTGAAAAAATAATCTCTCTTAGGCTTTTCTAACACCTTGGGACACATCTTGCCAACAGATGCACAAAATAAATCACAGTAAAGCAGAGATGCTCACAGACTCAGTTCAAAGCTATGGCTGCTTGATGCTGAGAAGCTAAGTGTAGTTTCCTGGGAAGGAGTTAGTGATGCTACTCTCTGCTCAGCGTGCCCACTGCCCGTACAAGGACTGCCCGTACAGGTTTGTTTGCCAAACAAACCTGAATGCTATTTTCCCTTTTCACCTTTTTTTGTAAAAGCAAAAAGCCCCTTCAGATTTCTTTTGGTTATGGAAAACAGGCACTGATATAGGTCTTTTTAAAATTTTATTTATTTGAGAGAGAGAATGAGAGTGATCACAGAGAGAGAGGGAAAAGCAGTCTTTCTGCTGAGCAGGGAGCCCAGTGTGCGGCTCAGTCCCAGGACCCTGAGATCATGACCTGAGCTGAAGGCAGGTGCTTAACTAACTGAGCCACCCAAGTGCCTCAGTGTAGGTCTTTCTCTAAAGTAATTGGTGTAACTTGAACTTTGAAAAGTGAGAGATACCTGTATTTTCTCTCTTTGAATCTGAATTGGCCCTGAAATTGCTCTGACCAATATAATGTGGTGGAAGAAATGTTCTGGGACTTCTGAGCCCAGGGCTTGAGAGAACTGGCAGTTTCTATTTTCTTCTCTTGGGAACACTCGTGAGACACTCCTTCTTAGAATCCTACTATGCTCTAAGAACTTCAAGCCATATGGAGAATCAAGGAGCTGCAAATGACCCCTCCAACTGAGATCCCACCTGACAGGGCCAACTACCAGCCATGTAAGTGAGTTAGTTATCTTGGACATTTCATTCCGGTTGAGCCCTCAGATGATTGCAGCCTCAAACAGCATGTGAAGCAGAACCACTCAGCTGAGTCCAGCCAATTCACAACTGATAAATAATGATAGTTGTTTTAAGCTGCTGAGTTTTAAGTGATTTCTTATGCAGTAATAGGGCTCCTGCATGAGTGAAAGTTGGTAGATGAGCAGAGGTTCTGGCGAGTTCTCATAGTTCCTCATCTGCCTTTCTTTGCTGCTCTTCTAGTCTCCAATAATTTATTACCTAATATCTTGTGTTATATCACTCTTTGCTTAAAATACCTTGAATGTCTTCTGTTTTTCTGGTTAATTACGTGGTATGACATTTTGTTATCTTGTATTCCTAGGACCAGAGAATGTGCTATACCTGGGGCAGGTATTGGGGGGGGGGGTTCCTGATAATTTCAGCACTTTCGGTACTGAAATATCATATTCCTGACAGTTTTTCTTTCTTCTTCTTCTCCTACTTTTTAAAAAAGATTTATTTATTTAGGGGTGCCTGGGTGTTACAGTTGATTAAGCATCTGCCTTTGGCTCAGGTCATGATCTCAGGGTCCTGGGATCAAGCCCTGTGTTGGGCTCCCTGCTCAGTGGGAAGTCTGCATCTCCCTCTCCCTCTGCTGCTACCCCTCCTTGTGCTCTCCCTCTTTCTGTCAAATAAAGAAACAAAATCTTAAAAAAAACACACATAAAACAACATATAAAGATTTATTGAGAGAGAGAGAGAGAGCACACAAGCAGAGAGGGAGGGGCCGAGGGAGCAGGAGAGAATCTCAAGCCCAACTCAAGGGTCCAACTCACAACCCCAAGATTGTGACCTGAGCTGAAATCAGGAGCCTGACGCTTAACTGACTGAACCACCCAGGCATCCCTTCCAGAGTTTTTCTTAAATAAAAGGACCTTTCTTCTTTTCCATTATTATCACCATCAAATATTTACTGAGTGACCTGCATATTGTATTATAGCTCTAGGAGCAAATGGTTTGGAGCATCAGGTGAAAGGAGGGCTGATCACAAGCAGATATTTATAAGTTCAATTGCAAAAAACGTTACTATATCAGTTTCTAGGGATACTGAAATAATGATGATACGGTCCCTGTTCTCTAGCACCTCCCACTGTAATACAAATAATTTGTAGACAAATAAATATAGTATGGTATCATGGGTTTGAAAACAGAAATATGTATCACAGGCACAGATAGGCAGAGAAAGAGTATCTAGGCACTGAGGTGTTAGGGAAGACTTTACATAGGATCCAAACTTTACATATGGATTCCATAACATCCATAAGCTGGATCTTATGGAATGTTAGACATTTGTCAGGTGAAGAAAAGGTCAATCTAGAGTAGGGAAGAAGCACATGAAAAGGTGGTAAAGCATAAAAGAGATGACATTATTTAGCCCATATTCCAGGGCAACTGAGAAAGTATAGAAAAGGTTGAATCATGTTATGAAACATACCTTATGCAATGCTTAGGAGGTTGAACTTAATACTACAATCACTGAGGAGCAGAGGAGTCTCATACTCATATTTGTATTTTCAGAAATAACACTGTTAGCAATGTGACAGAGAGATCAGAACAAGGAGGGACTGGCAGTGAGGCCAGTTAGGAGGCTACAGCAAGATTCAGCGGAGAACATCAAGAGGATGTGAAGTAGGATTGATAGCGGCTCAATCTCTAAAACAGCGTGACTGGAATACTATGAAATAATTCCTACACTAAAGGTAGAGGCAACACCTTCTCTAAGGCTTATCTGCATACATTAATAGCTGTTGATTAATCAGCAACATTAAGAACACAATCCTTAATTTCAAAATTCTAAATATTGGGCCACTATTACCAGATCTTATCTCCTATTTGTATAATAGTAAGTTTTTTATTGGGCTATAAACAAATAGGGGCCTTGCAATTAAATTTTTTAATTTGGCCTTGATTGAGAGCTTACTCCAAAGAATTCCAAAGTTCTACTACATTTGGATAAGATGAAATTCTAGAAACTTGATTCCAGGTCACATTTTCCTATAATCTTTGAAGTATTTTGATCAGAAGAGAAGTCTTATATAAAACCTATACAATAGCAGAGACTGGCTGGCTCTGTTGGATAACATCCAACCTTGATCTGACCTCAGATCTTAATCTCAAGGTTGTGAGTTGACCCTGCACTGGGCCCCACACTGGGTGTGCAGCCTACTTAAAAAAAAAAAAAAAAAAGCATGGGCGCCTGGGTGGCTCAGTTGGTTAAGCAACTGTCTTTGGCTCAGGTCATGATCCCAGGGTCCTGGGATTAAGTCCCACATCAGGCTCCCAGCTCCAAGGGGAGTCTGCTTCTCCCTCTGACCTTCCTTATCATGCTCTCTCTCTCAAATAAATAAATAAAATCTTTAAAATTAAAAAAAAAAGCGGCAAAAAAGCAAGCATCTGGGTGGCTCAGTAGGTTAAACTTCTGACTCTTGATTTTAGCGCAGGTCAAGATCTCAGGGTCATGAACCTGAGCCCCATGCCCAGAGAGTTAAAATTCTCTCCCTTTCCCTTTGCCCCTCCCACAGCTCATGCACACACACTCTCTCTTTCTCTCCTAAAAAAAAAAACCCACAAAAAACAAACAAACAAAAAACCCAAAAACCTATATAGTACATTAACATTCTGAAATACTTTCTCTAACAATATTTTGTATTCTGCATAACATTGAATCATTTGGGCAACAGTACGCAGGAAAAGGGAGACAAAAACATTACCAGACATTACCACTGCTTCCATACTATATGCTCTGTAATTATACCGCAATGGCACACAATTTGCCATCTTCAGGAAGGGTTATAATTTTTTAAATGACTTCAAATAAAGATATAAAGATTCATATCCCCAGTATCCCAGAGTACTTCTGGAGGGAAAGCAGAATGATCTAGTAGAAGAAACATAGTCCTTAGAACTCCTTAGATCGGTGTTCAAATTCTGATGCCTCCACTAGGTACATATTATTGTATTACTTAATTTCTTTTAAACTTAGTTCCCTTATTTATGAAATGTTTATACTGAAGACAGACCAAAATTTGGCTACTATTACATGTATGATTCAACTGTATATGCAAACCTTAGGCTTATAAAACAGAGGACATTCAGTGTAACACACCAAATAAATGTTTCTGAAATAAGTAACACTGTTGTCTCTTAAGTATACTACTACACCCTACTACATAGATCTTGGAAGTTTATTAATGACGTAAATATGATGTTAATGTGTATAGGCACAATAAAGGAAAAAGCTTACGAAAAGCATCTTGCATCACCAAGCAACTCTGAGCCTGCCACATTTTCCTTCAGTAGTCAGAGGATCTTAAGCTGCCTTAACAGCAAGCACAGCTTCTTCTTCCATCACCAGATACATTCTTCCTAATACTATCACTTCCCCACCACTCCCAAAATCTCCTTCTAGCTCCACTACTGTATTTCATGTTAGTGACAAATAAATACTATTCATAAGAAGTATACAAAAGTAGGAAACTACTAGATCACATGAAATTGAAAGGAAATAGCCATGGACTATAATATTGTTCTTGACATCTATTATATTATGCACAAGATATAAAGTTTTGTAAGTAAAGTAAAATTCTATATGTCTCTATAAATATCTGTATGTATCTTTTGATGGTACACCTGTGTTACTAGTCTGCCACCCGGGACTATCAAGACCTAACTCTCAGAGGTGATGAGAAAATGAAATAACATAGGTAAAGATCTAGTACAAAAATGTCCCCTTCATTCATGTCGTACTTATCATATATTATAAACTATCTTTATATGTGCATTTGTACTATACTTCTTGTTTCAATTCTCAAAATACAGATCTATATGCTCGAAAAAATAGGGACCAGATATTTGTACACCTATGTCCCCAGCAGCATTATTCACAACAATAGTCAAAAAGTGGAAGTGCTCCATTCATCAACAGATGAATAAACAGAATGTGGCATATACACACCATGGAATATTATTTAGCTGTAAGAAGGAATGAAGTTCTGATACATGTTATGAACCTTCAAAGCATGAGGCTAAGTGAAATAAGTCAGACACAAAAGGGCAAATATTGTTTGATCCCACTTATATGAGATCCCTAGAATCATTGAATTCATTAGAAATAGAAAGCAAAACAATGGTTACCAATGGCTGAATTGTAACCATTGTTACAACGGAGAATTATTGTTGTAACGAAGAATTATTGTTTAAGTACAGTATTTTAGTGTGCAATAATGAAAATGTACTGGAAATACTGATGGTTGTACAACAATATCCATGTACTTAATGTCACTGAACTGACCACTTAAAATGATTAAAATGGTACATTTTATATGTATATTTAAGCACAATAAAAGCAATTAAAAATACCTGTTAAAAGATATATACTATAATGAGACAGTATACTTGGTCTATCTTAAACTGGGTTTGGCTAGGATCTCTGGGTGAAAAGCGAAGAGCAGGTAGATTTTTAAGAACTGGACCGGCTTTCTAGGGGCTAAAGGGATCTGCAGATGTGAAGTCAAGAGCCACCTTTAAGATTTTACTTTCCTCAGAATATATTTTAACCCTGGGCCTATTCTCTCCAAATCATGTTGCTTCTTTTTGTCTTTTTCAAAGTATACCACGTGTTGGTTCCAAACAGAGGTTTAATTTCCCTCTTTCCTCAGTACCCTATCCTAAAAGTAAAACCCTAGATGTTGTAAGGCGGTGGTTCTCAACAAGGGGTGATTTTGCACCACCTCTCAAGACATCTAGGAGTGTCTGGAGGCATTTTTGGGTTGTCACAAGCGGTGCTACTAGACCCTAGTACACAGAAGCCAGGGATACTACTAAACTCCTCACAACACACAGGAAAGCCTCTCACAACAAAGAATAACTGACCTCAAATGCCAATAACATGGGGTTGAGAAATCCTAAGGAGTTCTAAGAAATTCTAAGGTTTTACTAAGTTGCTTGATTTCTGGTAGAAATTGATTATAAGTTAAAAGTTGCTTTCTTTGCTTCCCTACTTTCTCTTTTCACTTATATCTTGTATAGGGAAAAACCAAATTTAAGTATATATGTAAGAGTACATCTTTTATTTTGAGGAAATAGAAGGATCAGTAGTAATGCTGGGGTGGGGGAGTAGGAGAAGGGATGCTATTTATGCAGCCATTCTCTTCATCCTGGCCAGTCCTACCCATGATATTCTATGCCATGGGGTAAAGCAAAAAGTAGAAGGGGCCAAGGTGTTGGGAACAGAGGAGAAGAAAAGAAACAAATACAACCCAAGTGAAGCCAGTGGAAGGCAGTGTCTATGCTATCTGGATTAGATAATTCTTGGTGGCCATTTGTGTATGGGGAGATATCTGTATTTCCAAAAAAGATTCTAATAAAAACATTTTAATTCAACTAAAAATGTAAGTCATACATTTCCATAACTAAACATTCAATTTATAAACTCCACATACTATTTATGATTACCTAAAATTTGCATTTCTTCTGAGGAGCAATAATCTGAGTACACAATACTACTGTGTCTGTAATAAGAACAAATGATTTTGCTTTTATTTTCATCTTGTGTGATATTAAATAACAACAGACCTGCTGTACCAAACATAACTCATTTGGTAACATTTAGGTATTTTGAGAAATTCACTAACAATGTCAGGCCTCTAGACTTTTAGAGTAATTCATTAAAATGTTACATATTAAAATAGTGCCCTTTTATAAGCCTTTGGAAAATTGACATACATATTAAAACCAAATATATGTATAACCCATGACCTAGCAATTCCATTCCCAGCTATATATTCAACAGAAGTGCATATATACAGTCACCAAAAGACATGTAAAAGAATGTTCTCTACAGCATTATTCATGATAGCCAGGAACTAGAAATTCATCATATATCAAATTCATCAATGGTAGAATGGAAAACATTTGGATATAATAAAAAATGGTTGAATTAATGAAATACTATTCAGTAATGAGAATAAATGACTACAAACAGATACACTCTGAGTAATTCTCACTCTAGCAAATTGAATAATGGCCTCCAAAGATATCTAGGATCTAACTAAGGGAACCTGTGAATGTTACCTTATACGGCAAAAGAGGCTTTGCTGGTGTGATTAAATTAAGGGTCTTGAAACGAGATTATCCTGGATCATCCAGGTGGGCCCTAAAGAGAGAGGCAGAGGAGGATTAGACTACAGAAGAAGAGAAGGTGACAAGCAGAGGATTGAACACCAAGTAAGGGCCACAAAAACTACAGGCCACCACTGGAAGCTGAACAAAGGCAAGGAAACAGATGTTCCCCTCACAACCTTCAGATTCAGATTCAGGAACAAACTGCTGATAGCTTGACTTTGGTCTAATAAAAAGAGTTTGGGACTTCTGCTCTCCGAGACTATAAGAGAATGAATTTGTGTTAAGTCACTAAGTTTGTGGTAATCTGTTACAGTGGCATCAGAAAACCAGTACACTCACAAATATAACAATGATCAAATAGAAGCGTACACTGCGGGAGGCGGGGGGGTGCTTGGGTGGCTCAATCAGTTAAGCGTCTGCCTTGGGCTCAGGTCATGATCCCAGGGTCCGGTGCTTGGGTGGCTCAATCAGTTAAGCGTCTGCCTTGGGCTCAGGTCATGATCCCAGGGTCCTGGGATCGAGCCCCACATCGGACTCCCTGCTCAGCGGGGTGCCTAGTTCTCCCTCTCCCACTCCCCCTGCTTTTGTTCTCTAATAAATAAAATCTTAAAAAAAAAAAAAAAAAAGGACACTGGGGTGCTGAGTGAGGTGGCATGGATTGGCGTGCAGGCAGGGCTGCAGTCTGTGATGCTGGGCGGGCAGTTCCAGGGCCCAGGAGCGTGAGGCAGAGGGTGAAAGAGCAGGGTCTGCCTGTGGCACCCATCATGGACTTCCTGGCCCAGGGCTGGGACTTCATGTATGACAGAGAGGCACCCAGAATGCTGGCAGCCCTTTCCTTTCCCCCATCTACCTTAATTCCTGAGGAGACTGGGCAGCAGCAAGGTTCATCCTCTGAGTGAATTGGGCTGGATCTGGGTTCAGTGCTGAGATGGGAAAGGGGCAGCAGGAGGGCTGTCTGGAATCTGATGTTCCAGCAGAACTCCAGGTGTTAAAATGACCCTATGACAGGGACGCCTGGGTGGCTCAGTTGGTTAAGCAGCTGCCTTCGGCTCAGGTCATGATCCCAGTGTCCTGGGATCGAGTCCCACATCGGGCTCCTTGCTCCGCAGGGAGCCTGCTTCTCCCTCTGACTCTGCCTTCCACTCTGCCTATGCTCTTCCACTCTGCCTATGCTCGCTCTCGCTCGCTCACTCTCTGACAAATAAATAAATAAAATCTTAAAAAAAAAATGACCCTATTACAGTTGACTTTGCCTTTTGCAGTTGCAAACCAATTACTGCTTGTCGCTTTACTGAAACACTTGAGCCATGTGTGCATGAATCTACTTTGTTCAAGATAGGTGTTTAAATTGCTTTTTCAGACCTTTATCAAAATGGAGCTGCTGGCAATATCCACAATAGCCAAACTACGGAAAGAACCTAGATGTCCAACAACATCCATGAACAGATAAAGAAGATGTGGTATATATACAATGGAATACTGTGCAGCCATCAGAAGAAATGAAATCTTGCCATTTGTGACATGGATGGAACTAGAGGATATTATGCTGAGCAAAGTAAGTCAATCAAAGAAAGAAAATTATCATATGATCTTCCTGATATGAAGAATTTGGGAGGCAACATGGGGGATTTGAGGGGTAGGGAAGGAAAAAATGAAACAAGATGGGATCGGGAGGGAGACAAACCATAAGAACTCTTAATCTAACAAAACAAACTGAGGGTTGCTGGGGGTAGGGGTTGGGGAGAGGGTTGGTTGGGTTATGGACATTGGGGAGGGTATGTGCTGTGGTGAGTGCTGTGAAGTGCATAAACCTGGTGATTCACAGACCTGTACCGCTGGGGCTAATAATACATTATATGTTAATAAAAAATAAAATTTTTTTAAAAAAATGGAGCTGCTGGGGTGCCTGGGTAGCTCAGTCCATTAAGTGGCTGTCTTCGGCTCAGGTCACGATCCCACGGTTCTGGGATTGAGTCCTGCACTGGGCTCCCTGCTGGGTGGAGACCCTAGTTTTCCCTCTCCCTCTGTCTGCCTCTCTACTTGTGCTATTTCTCTGTCAAATAAATAAAATCTAAAAATAAATAAATAAATAAAAATCAAGCTGCTGTTTTCTTTCACTTGTAGTGATGAGTTTAGCTCACAAAAGAACTATTCTTTTTTTTTAAGATTTTAGTTTTTGAGCACCTGCATAGCTCAGTTGAGTATCACTCTTGATTTCCCCACAGGTAGTGTTCTCTGCTCAACAGATGGCGCCCCATGGTGTTGAGGTCTATGCTCAGCAGGGACTCTGCTTCTCTCCCCCTACTCCCACTTGTGTGCTCTCTCTCGTTTTCTAAAATAAATAAATAAATCTTAAAAAAAAAAATATTCCAAAGTAATCTCTACACCCAACATGAGGCCTAAACTCACAACTCTAAGATCAAGAGTCACATGCTCTACTGACTCAGCCAGCCAGGTGCCCCAAGCTATTGCTCACTTGTGAGGATCCTTGTGAGAATAATTCGCACATCTAGAACATCAGATCAAGGGAAGTAGCTTTGAAGAACAAACTTCACGATACTTAAATGAATCACAACAGCTTGCCACCTTAGAAAAGGGAGGCTATAAAAGAGTATACAAGATCAGGAATAAATTAGATGGTATTTTGAAATTTTAAAAATCCTGATTAAGGGTGCAACTAAACAGATTGCATGAAGGTACTACAGTGAGTGAAGGTGTTGGCAGGTCTTTGATATCCTAATATCGTAGGGCTATCATAATGTTTGAATAGAACATGCACGTGTGGCGTGAATGCAAGAATTTCTGTTCAGCTGCCATCTCTGGAATTGAGCTCCAACCAGGATGACAAAAATCAATATACTGTTAAAAATGATTAAAGTAACAGCTCATCCATTATCCTCACCAAATTTACCTTAGAAAAAGAAAAATCCTTAGGAAAACCTGGCATCGAAAATCAGACTGACAGATTGATGAACTATATCAACAATTTAGTCACAAAGATGTCAGTGAATTTGAACCATTCATTTTATTCCAAGAAAATGGCTTGGGTGATTTGTCTTCCAGATTGTTGAACATCGGCTGCCACTTAGGCATGACTGCGACTTAGAAGAGAATTTCACATCCATCGAGGAATCTTCTCAAGAAAACTTAAAACTTAGTTGGGGCAGACATCACCTGATGGTGTGTTGCCTGATGTTGCACATCCAGATCCAGTTGTGGGACACTCTGTGGGACTGGATAGCTGAGAAAAACTAGCAGGGCCAGTTACGTTATGACCAGTGTTGCAATAAAAATCTTTCAAGAATTGGAGGAAGGTATATTTTATATTCATAACATGAGAATAGTACGCAGTTATCCAAAGCCCAGAAATATTTTTCTCATGGCCCTGATCAGCAAATAAAAATAGGAGACTGATTTGGCCTGCAGAGACATCACTCAGAACACCAGACTGGATCAACAGACATGGCAAGAGAACACCCATGCATACTTCCAGAGCAGGTACTAGTCTGTACCCCTTAACCTGAAGTTAGAAGGAACGGAGTGTGACACCATGTTAGATATGTATAGCTTTGGTGTGATCCTATTAGAGCTATTTAAGCCGCTTGGAACAAAAACAGACCAAGTACAAGTTTTAACAGGTTTAAGAACTGGTCAGATACTTGAATCCCTCAGTAAAACAAAAGTCAAGTGTATCCAGCACTTAACCAGAAAGAATGCAACTCAGACTGCTCTGTTCAGCTGATGTAAATTCCAGAATTTACAAAATTCTGGAAATGTTCATCTCACCCTACAAAGATACTAGAACAAGAAAAAGAAATTGAAGAACTGAAGAAACAGCTAAGACTCCTTTCTCAGGACAAAAGGGTTAAAGATGACATGGAAGATGGGAATGAGCCTGTCTAGCCTTAATTAGGCTCTATAAATGTGAAAGTGGTCTTAAACTCTTTAAGCTAGTCAACTGGAATGTAAATTTTCAATTTTTATTACGGTATACAGAGTATAACACTTTTTTAAAAAAGATTTTATTTATTTATGACAGAGAGAGATAGCAAGAGAGGGAACACAAGCATGGGGAGCTGAAGAGGGAGAAGCAGCTCCCTGCTGAGCAAAGAGCTATGGGGCTTGATCTTAGGATGCCAGGATCATGACCTGAGCCAAAGGCAAAGGCTTAACGACTGAGCCACCCAGGCACCTCAACACTTTTCTTTAGTTAGCCCGTACAAGACTTAAAGTGAAGATGTAAAAGTTTTTTTAAAAAAGTATATTATTTATGATTGCATTTACACAAAATAAAAGACAAAACCAATCAATGGTTTTAGAAAACAGAACAGGAGTTACTTCTGGGGAGAAAGAAGGCAGTGTTAAAACAGGAGCAAGAGGGCCTTCTGGGGTGTTCATACCCCAGATCTGATCTGAGGGCCAGTGATAGGATTATGTTTAATTTGTCAAAACACTCACTTATATACTCTTCTGTATGTATGGTATATGCAGTTTTAAGAAAAATTGGTAACTTTTCAACATTTATCAGTCTGACAGTCTACTGAAAAAGACAGATATGTATTCAAGGAAATGGGGAAAATATTTACTAAACAATAACTTTATTTCTCAAGAACCCTAAAGATTTTTCTCTCCACAAGATTTTAAAAATCTCAACGGACAGTATAATGACTTTTAAAATGTTAAAAAATAAGCTAAAAATAAAACGCTACTTAATTAGCTTTGTTATGCCTAGATCCTAGAACTGTAAATTACAGAAGTACAAGTAAAACCACATTTTCTGAAATAACAATAAACAAAGGAGAAAGTCAGGTACTATATATCAAATGATCAAAATATTTTCTGGGCCTAAGATTCTTGAAACTAGTAAAAATGTTAATAATAGACATCTGCTGCTAATCTGTGTAGACTATTAAATGTAAAAACAATTTATAAAACACATCAGAATTTTATTGCTTGAAGAATACAGCATATGAAATCACAAGAATGTCAAAATGAAAAGTCACTAGGCTTCAAACATATAATACATTATCAGATGCAGTAAAATATTAATTAACCTGAACTCTGCATCAGGGAAAAAAAAGTGTGGAAAAATATCTAAGTTGTTTACTTAAGAAAAGGATAATCTTAAAATACAAAGTATAAGGATGTTACAGTACAAATTAGAAAAGCCAACACTTATTAACTTATTATTTCTTAGACTAGACTACCTTTGGTACTTAAACTTTTAAAAAAACAACCCCTTCTATCTTGTCCAAAGCACTTCATGAATACAGTAGCAACTTCAACTTAAAACATCCAGCAAAATCAACCTTTTCATGGCATGGAGGAAGTGTGTTTAATAAATGTATGCTAATATTTCATTTTTTCCAAAACTGCAAAATAAGGTCATTAAGAAATCTAATACTTATAAACTTTACTTATTTAGCTCTTCAATTAAAATTGGAATCCCAGCAGCCACAATTTATCCTTGGGCCTGTTGAATATATAAAATTTAAATGATTTGGTAAATGACATAGGAATTTAGATTACTTTATACTATCTTAAGTGGCTTTTCCATTCTGTTTCCAAAATACAAATAATATGCCATTTCTTCAACTCACTGGATTCCTATAAAAATCACTACCATACTTTATTTATTGGAACCAAAGTAAAGCTTCTCCCTTTTAATGAGTAGGTTGAAATTACTTGTGTTTCATATAGGGCTGATCAATTATGACATGCTTTCTTAAACAAAATAAAGCCAATCATTTTTAAAGCTATCACTCAATTATGATGGAGACAATGATGCCATTTCAAAAGGAAGCACTGGACACTCTAGGCCATCTAGTCAAGAAAATGTAAAAGTAACGCTACAAACAATAAGTAAACTATAACTACAAGTTAAATTACAAAAAAAAATCCCTCTTTTACAGTAAGCATGCTTATTAACTTTCATTTCTTCCCGCAGCAAAGGTTGGAATATTCATGAATCTCCATTAAGCAATTGTTTTACAAGGTCCAATAAACATGGATGGACTAAGCAAGTAATACTATTAACAATTATTGGAGTGAAATAGTAAGAATCATGAGAATCCTCAAAATTGGGCAGTCTCTGAAATGTAAATAGCATAGCTCAAGATGAATTATGCCATAATAAAACTGTAGTTTTTACCTCTACATAAAACAAAAACAAAATCAAAAACATAACCCACTGAATTTATACAACTATTGAACATACTCCTTCCTAGTTTTTGAATGTTTTGAGATTTTTTTAAACAAGTATATTTATCTGAGCATATATATTTACTGCCTATATATATATATATATATATATATATATACTCATTTTAAAAGACAAAAAATTCAGATACTACAAAACTGAACTCTTTGTTTTTTCACCAACCTGATCTAACATCTACTGCATCACACAACTCCCTCCCCCCAATAATTTAAAATTCCCAATTTTTAGTTTAGTTAAAAGGGCAGAGGAAATGCAAATGCAGAGTTAGAGTTTCTGTATGTATAAATTTCACTGCATTTTATAAACCTGACGTTTTCTGTAACACTGTTTATTGATCAAATAAAGGACTCACTGCTATCTAAAATTTCATAAACACCATTAAAAATTCAAAATTGATATTATACTGAACCTTAAATTTTCAATAGTTCAAAGAGACAGTTTTTACATGAATAGCACACAATAGATGAAACTTAACAGACATCCCTAGAATACCAATGGCAAGTCCACCAAAATGCATACAAAATTACAGAGAAGCATTTCTTTCACTGTTTTCTTGTGCAGGGAGAAACATTTATAGAGGAAATAGAAACTCAGCTGGTAAATTTCAGATATCATCATCATCTTCTTCATCCTGAGAAGATCCTGCCTGGTTAGACGCACTGGCTGTGGCAGCAAGCTGCGCTTGTTGAGCAGCTTGCTGCATCTGAAGCCATTCCTGCTGGGCCAATTCTGCTTGCTGCTGTCTAGCCTAAACACCAAAAACATAAAAACAAGTAATATATATTTTTTAAAACTCACAACATACACACTGTGGTTAAATATAAAGTAAGCCAATTACAAACATAATCATCAAATTTGGATTATTTTCCAAACACTCTGTAATTGTTATACATCTGGAAAACATGAACTACATAAGAAAATATAGATGACTGCCTCTCTGTCAAACAAGGACATTTTGCAATACTTGGTTCTTTCATAGACAGTCCCCTTTATGCCACATAATTTTATGACCTTTGGCTCAACTGAAGTGGAAAATGCTGGTAGAAAAATCACAATGTCCTCTCTTTGGTTCCTTTCTCTGCTTCTCATTCATTTTGTTTCACTTGATTCTTCTATCCTCTCAACTTACAAATAACATGTAAACAACTTTTCAATATAAAATTATTTCTGTGGCTTAAAAGTGTCTAGTATAGTATCTCTAACTCTTAAGGAGTACTATACATGAATGCAATAGCTAACTTGATGTTTAAGGGGTTTGTTTTGTTTTGTTTTTTTAAGTATTTATTTATTTGAGGCACTCAAGCTGGGGGAAGAGCAGAGGGAGAGGGATAAGTAGACTCTGTCCAGAGCACAGAGCTGACCAGGGTCTCTAACAACCCTGAGATCATGACCTGAGCCAAAATCAAGAGCTGGATACTTAACCGACTGAGCCACTCAGGCAAGCCGATGTTTGAGTTTCTCTCACAGTTCCCTACTCAATACATACATTTATCTTCTGTCCCCATCTCCATAAATATACACACATGTACACCCTTCTCACACACACTAGAGAAAAGGCACTTATCCAGGACTGAATTTACGTGAGAAAGTTAAAATCCATTCATCTGATATATATCCCCCCAACAACCATCACAGAATTTTTAGAAACCAGGGCACCTGGCTGGCTCAATCAGTACAGCATGCAACTCTTTATCTTGGGATCGGGAGTTCAAGCCCCACACTGGGCATGGAGACTACTTTGAATAAATAAATAGATAGATAGATAGAGAGATAAAAAATAAATAAATAAAGCTTTATATTCTAAAGCTTTATTCTTAGTAATTTTATTTTATTTTTTAAGATTTTATTTATTTATTTGAGAGAGAGACACACAGTGAGAGAGGGAACACAAGCAGGGGGAGTGGGAGAGGGAGCAGCAGGCTTCCTGCTGAGCAGGGAACCCGATGTGGGGCTCAATCCTAGAACCCTGGGATCATGACCTGAGCCGAAGGCAGACACTTAACTGACTGAGCCACGCAGGTGCCCCTATTCTTAATAATCTTAGAAACTAAGATACAAACATACGCATTACACACACTGTTGGCAACAGCTAAAGCTCTTTCCCAATTTAATTTCATCCACTCACAGAAAAATCCCACAAGAGGAAAAAAATGAATGTGTTCTTGAAAGGATCATATAATTTCCCATTGGTTTCTACCAAAACAATGCTGTTTCTCCTTCTCTGCCTTTTCTCAAAATTGTTCCTTACGCCTGGCTCATATCTTCCACCTTCCTTTATGCATGGCCAATTCCTAGTTATCATTTCAAATAGAAATTGGTCTTTCTTGATCCATCTAGGTAATATTATATATTCTATTTCATATGCTATAATTCTCTATGCATTCCTATACCTATCTACTCTATTCTTTAATTATCTGAGCACATTATCCTTTTTCTACACTAGACTTGAGAGTAGACACTATTTTCATACTCTTTGTTGCATTACCAACATATAGGTCTCCACTATTTTTTGAATGAATATTTGGTGGGGAAATGCTAATACTCAGGATAACTCTAACATTAAGATTTTACCGTGTACATTCCTAACTTTTCTTAATAATCTGTCATGAATTTATAATCTAAACATTTCTAAAGGAGAATTCTAATCAGGCCATTATTATACTTTAAAAAAAATCATGTTATACCAATTAAGTCCAATTTCTCAACCTAGAGTTCAAGGTCCTCAAAATTACTGCCTGCCCCAACCTATCTTCAAAATCAACTTTTGTAATATATACTTGGTACTCCAAGAAAACTTAGAACATAAAATATTTCCCAGATATACCATACCCTCCCATTTTCACTATCTTAACTCATGCTGATATTCATTCTATTTGAAATTTCATAATTTTCACCTACCAAAATTTCACTCTTCCTTCAACTCAAACTGAAATACTATTTTATCCATTCAGTATTTTCCTGATTCCTAACTGTATCATTCAGAATCTAATCAAGATAGAAGTCACACTAGTTAGGGGAATAGAGAGAAGGAAATATAAAGGACTGTTAACTAAGTATAAAGCTGGTAACTACATCATTGAAAAGGCAAGAAAGGAACACTAAGACATCATGCGACTGGTAACTACCAAAACCAGCCACCATCCCTAACACTGGGGCAACAAAGGAAGAGGCTGGAATTTTTAAAACTCAGAAGCTTAAAGGAACAATCCATGGAACTGAAACTTAGACCTTTGACGAAGGGGAATAGATTGACTGCTAAAAGCATCTCTGAGCTTTGCAGAGTGCCTCAAGGTTTGAGACCCACATCCCTGAAGAAGAGAATGAATGTTTAGGCTGGCTCTGTAACAATTAAAGAACTGGATCCAGTTCCTGCTACAGGGGAAAAAAAAACCCCAAAAAATGATGCAGCCAGAATGAAGAAGCACTAGTAAGTTATTCAGTTTGAAGCCAACAGGAAGTAAAAGAAAGGAGTTTAAGTGCTGCCTTCTCCTTCAGCCTGGCAATCTCCCTCCAGAACACCCTACTGGCAGCAGAGTACGTAATGAAGTCTGCAAGAAAAGCAAAAATTCGGTTTGCAAAGTACTAGGCCTGGTCACAAATCAAATCATAGAAAGGTGGGTTTCAGCCCAAGAAAACTGTTTAGCAACTGGCACATGATGTTTTTTCTTTTTAAAACTTTAAACATAATTATGTTTATAAAAATACACTCATATTGGGTAACAGAATGCAATAAATATAACTTACTCTAATTAATTTGGACCAAAACCTTAGGGTTTTTTTTTTTAAGATTTTATTTGAAATCTTAAAAATCTTATTTATTAAATCTTATTTATTTGAGAGAGAGAGAGCACGAGAGAGCATGGGCAGGGGAGAGGGGCAGAGGGGAAGCTGACTCTCCACTAGGCAGGGAGCCTGATGCAAGACTCAATCCCAGGAACCCTGGGATCATGACCAGAGCTGAAGACAAATGCTTATTTGACTGAGGCACCCAGGCACCCCAAAACCTTAGTATTATAGTTTGGGATTCAAGGACTAATAAAAGGATTTGCAATTTGGTTTATTTCTCACCTACCACAAGTATATATAAAAGATTCTACATCAAATGCTACAACAAAACACTGTAATGTTTCAATGCCAGTTTACGAAGTTCAATCACTAATGGATACTAAAAAGGGTGGGGAGAGCCTATGTACACATGTGAAGATGTAAAAGCTATCCAAATTTTTTAAGATTTTATTTACTTATTTTTCAGAGAGAGAGACTATAAGCAGAGGGAGTGACAGGCAGTGGGAGAAGCAGGCTTTCTGCTGAGCAGGGAGCCCGATGTGGGTTGATCCCAGGACAACCTAAGACAAAGGCAGACACTTAACCGACTGAGCCACCCTGGAGTCCCAAAAGCTATCTAATTTAGTTAATATTGCATGTGGATCACGAATCTACATAAATCAAGATTCAGATAATTTCTTGAATGTGAATTAACACTATTAGCTCAGTTCATCTGCTGAGGTCAACAAGAAAACCACACTAGCTGTTTTTCCGAGTTATGCAAAAAAGAAAATTTTCTTCCCCAGCTTTTCAGTCCAGAACTGTTATTATACTACAGGCAAGGTATTCCTTCCATTGTCAACATTCATAAGGAGACTTGTGATGAAGTCGGCTTGGGTTTAAATTTGTATTAGCATTCACATACAAAATAACTGGCACACTCTTACACCGCCAAAATCTAATGTGAGGTCTCTGTACTTGGGATCTTTTTATACCTTCTTCATGAAACAGTCAGCCTCATATTATAGTTGTTAGTGTACCTATATATTTGTCCTACAAGACAAAAACTTTCTTTGTTTAGAAAATCAGATATTCTCATTACCACTTTCATCCATTTTTATTTAATAAGTATGGAAAATAGTTATTCTAACACCCAGGCATATTTATTTTTACAGCAGGAGTACCTGGAGGGTAAAACAGACTAAGAGTGCTTCATGAAAAACATTTTAAGAGTTCATAATGGGGCACCTTGATGGCTTGGCCAGCCAGTTAAGCATTTGCCTTTTTGGCTCAGGTCATGATCCCAGGGTCCTGGGATGGAGTTCCACATTAGGCTCCGTGCTCAGCAGGAAGTCTGCTTCTCCCTCTCCCTCTGCCCCTTCCCCCACTTGCATTCTTTCTTTCTCATGCACACTCTCTCTCAAATAAATCAACAAATAAATAAAACCTTAAAAAAAAGAGTTCATAAGAAAATTATAGGGTAAACCAAATATTTGAATTTAATAAACTTAGGAATACCTACTCTGTGCCTCAATCAACTATAAATAGGTATAATTTCATAGCACAGGAAAAAAAAACCACAAATAATCTCAGGTCTCTACACAGGTTTAATTGCAAAAGGCGCTGATCTCATAGTTTATTCAGTGATCTGCAAAGACATGTACTGGTTACAATTAAAATTTAACTGACTTTTAAGTACCAAGGCCCCATATTAGCAACCGTACTTTGCTGTCTCTAAATTAAAACATTTCCATGCCTTTAAAATCTTTGTTGACTGATAAATTTTATTTATATTCATTTTCACAAATTAAAATTTTCAGTGGTACTTTTTCTAATTTTTTTTCCCTCTTGCCTCTTATTCAATGTACCCCAAGTATTTTTTTTTTCTAAAACAGGAGTGTGAAAGAGAGTAGGTGTCTACTTCCTAATTCACTTCTTCCTTTGGAGAGTTTCACTATGTTTAAAGAATCTCACTCCCAAATACTAAAATGATTCATTTATAATTTACAGTTAACTTTAATTTCAGTATACTAATGGTTCCCCCTTTCCAAATACTTGTTGCCAGCAGGTGGAAGACAGCTTCAAATGAGGTTGCTATTGTTTTAGTATTTAAAATAAAGTCTAAAAAATGAAATGAAATGAAACTGATGAAAAAGGTACTATATTTACTTAACAGTTCCTTCCATATTTTGGACTGAATTGTTTTGTGCTTTGGGGAAGAAGTACTAGACAGGTGCTATAATTTTCTCTCTCTGATGATCTTCTCACAAGAGCAAAGAAATACTAAGGGATCATGACTCCATAGATGAGGGCAAGAAAGAAGGGAAATAAGGAAGAGGAAAAAACAGAAGTCAAGGATAGAAAAGTAAAGACAGATTTGGCAGATTTCTTTTATTCTTCTTTTTGACCTGGAAAGGATAAAGCATATTTCACTGAAAAGTTCCAAAATAAAGTTAAGCAGACAAAATGGTGGCTACAACATTAGCATGTTAATGAAGAAAGAGCAAGTTTTGGAGTCAGAAGACATGAGTTTTGAACTTAGACTCCAACACTTCCTAACTATATGAACTTACTTGTTTTATTTATTTAACTCAATCCTTTCCAGTAAACTACGTTTCAGAATAGCAAGAACCATGTCCCTTTTGTATACTATTATAAGCCTAGCATTTAGCATGAGGTTTGGTAAGTAGTGAGGACTTCAGTAATTATATGTAGAACAAATGAATGTACAACTTCATGCAAGTTTCTCCATCTCTGAATCTGTTTCTTAATGTGTAAATGTGTAAATTTAAGCCTCTGGTATGTATGTTGATTTTAGGAAATGATTTCAGAAACCAGTAAGATTTCTGTTAGCAAATAGGGTAGGACTCAGGAGAAAATAATTTAAAATGCATTACTTACTTTTGCAAATAACTCTTGTTGCTGTCTTAATAATTCTTCTTCAGGAATGCCAAGGTTTTCCAAACGAGAACTGGCCTTTCTTCTTTTCAATGCTACAGTCTTGCATTCTTGTAAGACTTCCTTTACTTCACTGATATAAGAGCCAAAGCCCAAACTTTCTAGTGCTAGGGAAATGAAAATAGGAAAACATGAAAGAGTGATGAAATTTAGTCTTTTTCCCATCTACAGAACATTAATTTTTGTTAATGTTAATGTAACATTAACTTTTTGTGGGTTTTTTTTGGTGGGGGGGAGCGGGTAGCTTTCTCTTAATAATTTTACCTATTTTATAGTTGCACAGCAACTAGCTAAATGGCTAAATCTATTTTATCAACTTTAATATTAAACTGCAAATTAGACAAAATTTGAGGAACATTTATCAGCATAGGCCATTTACTTTTTCTTTTCTTTCTAATTTATTTATTTATTAAAAGATTTTTATTTATTTGACAGACCACAAGTAGGCAGAGAGGCAGGCAGAAAGAGAGAGGAGGAAGCAGGTTCCCCACTGAGCAGAGAGCCCAATGCGGGGCTCGATCCCAGGACCCTGGGATCATGACCTGAGCCAAAGGCAGAGGCTTTAACCCACTGAGCCACCCAGGTGCCCCTCTTTCTAATTTTTTAAAAACCAAAACACTTTCTATGAAAAAAAAGTCCAACGTAAGAACATGTGCTTTTAGTAAGAAAACCTTTTTCCTATACCACTCACAGTAAATCAAACATTATTAACTCAGTCACTTTGTCAAAGAATACAAAAAAGGGAAATAATTGGAATCTATTTGTTAATAACATATTTTGTGCCATTTGGCTTAGAAAAAGTAGGCTGGTAACACATGTACTAAGTTTTAGTAGGATAGGATGAAAGAATAGATAAGTTCTTTTGTACAATATATCAACAGAAAACTATTTTTAGCAAAAACACTCAAACTGCCAAGTTTAAGAAATCCTGGTGGAAATAACTTATGAAATTCAGTATTTATATTCAGCCAACAAGTTTCCCTTGAAAATAAAACTTAACAGGAAGCACTATAAAAACATTTCAAGTGATGTGGTAGAAAATCAGGATAAAGGAAAACTATAAAGATAGAAGCATTAACAAAAAATTCTCATTTTTTCACATTTAGAAAGAAAATTTTACAATAATGCACTTTCTAAATGCCTTCTGTAATCACAACAAAGCATTAAGTTTCCTTTTGGTTTAGAGTAATTAAAGTTATATTTTATAGTTTTCTATCTGTTGATAAGTGGCCCAAAGGCACTTCCGTTCTCTGACCCAATGATGAAATATAGGTAGTGAAAAACATAGCACATGAACTTAAATTAGTTCATCAGTTCTTGTAGTTTTTCAACAATTATGATGTTGTAAACCAGAGTGACCTCAGTAAAGATACCCTGAATTCTAACATCAGGGATTTGCTTTTCAGGGAGGATACCGAATACAACTTTATGAACACACATTCCCTCCTGTGTAAGCTGTGGTTTTTAAGACATTTTGAAATGATAACTTTAATTACTTCAGATATTAAGCTGTTTGTATCAATCTTCTTTAGAAATAATCTGATGCCAAATAGCATAGTACTATTATTTGAATTTTAATTATATTAACTTATTGAACCTCTTTGCCCGCCCCCCCCCAAAAAACTTCAGTAATGCATTACTCTGAGTTCTGTATATCAAAGTCACCACCACATAATTCTTGACCTCAAAGAGCTTGGGGTATAGCAAAAAATTAAGTGAGGGATTAGGCAACTTGCATTTTTCACCTGAATTGACAGACGGATTATTGTCAGTGATAGAAGCCAAAGTTTTTTCTTTATTCTCTTTTTAAAAATTAATTTATTTATTTGACAGAGAGAGATCACAAGTAGGCAGAGAGGCAGGCAGAGAGATTGAGAGGAAAGGAAGCAGGCTCCCTACTGAGCAGAGAGCCAGATGCGGGGCTTGTACCCAGGACCCTGGGAACATGACCTGAGTGGAAGGCAGAGGCCTTAACCCACTGAGCCACCCAGGCACCCTATTTTCTTTTTTAAAGGCATGAACGTAATAGTATATTTTCAGTAATACTGGCTGGAGACAATACCTAAAGAAACCAAAAATGGCTTATGATTTCCTCTCATATTCTGAAGAAAGGCTTATATCCTAAGTAGCCCCATCTTTATTTCTACCATTAAGTCCCTACATACTTATGCTAAATCTGACAGCTCAGTGTTTCCCAGCAGACCTCAGTTTCCCACTTTCATACTGATGGTAATGCATTCATGGCTCAAATCAAGTTTGCCTGATCCTCCTAAACAGAATTAATCTCGCTGTAAAATCAGACAGATATCTTAGAATTAGAAATTTGGTTGTCAATATATTCATATAACCTTGGATATGTATCTCTAAGTTTCAGTTTTCCTTCTTTGAGAGTAGCATCTATTTAATACCTTCCTAAAACATATGCATTACAGTGGTTATACATGCAGGCTCTAGGCCCTAAGGCTACCAGAGACTGATCCCAGCTCTGCCTCTTACCAGCTGTGTGACCCTAGATAAGTTCCTTCACCTGTGCCTCTAAAACAAGAACAGTACCCATATCTCATCAGATCAGGTTACTGTGAAGAATAAATGAATTAATATAAAAAAAAGAGCCTAGAACAAAGGATGGCTCATATTATTATATTTTTATTATTTTTGGATTGTGAGATCAACAAGTAATCTAAGGCATTTAACAGTTTATAGCACATAAGATTCGCTTAACCACTTGGACTATATATTATTCATCTTTTTTTTTTCTTACATTTAAAAGAGTGCTCTACCAAAAAAAAATTAATTAAAAAAATAAGAGTGCCCTGATAAGTGTACAAGACACAATTATATTTAGAGATATGCATTATTACACTAAATTCAAGTTGAATGAATATATTCATAATATAAAATATTAAATTTATAAAATTAATAAATATAATGAAGATAATTCTTCAAAATATCATAAATTACTATACTAGACATCAAAAAAATCCAATCCAAACTATGTTTAACCATGGATGGCTTGAGTTAAAAATTAAAAAGAAAACAAAGAACTCACCTTTAAAAACATCTAAGGTTGAGAGCACTGCCTTCAAAAAATTTTTGAGTGAATCCAAGGTTAATATTAATATTATTCAAAGAGCTTCCATATACAAATCTATACTCTCAACAAAATGGCTCAAAAGGAAGAGCCAGAACTTTAATTTCAAAAACTACATTGACTTTAATCCAAATTTTAAATACATTTTGGCTAACAGATAGCCATAAGTGGTTATAGTATCTTCTAAACAAGGAGATATTTTACATCATTTGTTACCACGTAGTAATAATCATTCCTATTTTAAACAAAAGAGAATCTTAAAGGATAAGGGAAATGACTCATAAGCAGGGCCATTATCTGCAGTGGTGCAGGTTATTCAGTGAACTATAGTACCATATCTAAGGAGGGCCATTCCTACTGTAAACATGGATTTGTATGTTTATCATGGCAGTTTTCTGGCGGATGGTAATAAAGGTTTTTAAGGAAAAAGTGCCTTTTTCTAGTTTGTATAAAGAGACTTAATGGACTGTTATGGCCCTAGCTCTAGGGATATCAGAGTAAAACCCAGAAAAGAAAAATTAAAAAAAAAAAAAAGTGGTTAAAACACATACATCGCTTGCTCCTTAGAGGTCTGTCTGCTATCCTCTGCCATGTATTTTAAAACTACACCCAGAAAAGAGTATGGTATATTAGGGGAAAAAATACTTGGTACATTTCCAATCTGAAAGACAGATGTTAACAAGATAACCACGTTAAAAAAAAAAAAAAAGGTAAAACTTCCACCCAGTAACAGTAATTCTAACAGTCTTTTCTTATTTTATAAAAAAGTGATAAAATCTTATAAAATTTTATTATAAGACTTTGTGTGACTTACTTTGTACTTCACATGTATAATGCAAGTTTTTCATTAAAAAATTAAAATACATAAAATAGCATTCTCAAATTTCTCTATTTTCTTTTGTTTATATGTTAAAGTAAGGGGGGGTGATGTAGTTCATTCAAATATATTAAGAGGATAATATAGGCCAAAGTGACTTCTTGGCTCATTAGCCTGGCAAAGGTTTCTGAAGACCCTTAACTACGTCCTCTATGGATCACTATTCCTTGGAATCTGGGACAATAATGAGACTGATGGCAGAGCAGGAACCAAATATCATCCATCTTTTTTTTTTTTTTAAGATTTTATTTATTTGACAGAGAAAGAGATTACAAGTAGGCAGAGAGGCAGGTGGCGGTGGGGGGGGGCGGGGGGGCGGGGGAAGCAGCCTCCCCGCTAAGCAGGGAACCCGATGCGGGGCTCGATCCCAGGACCCTGAGATCATGACCTGAGCCGAAGACATAGGCTTAACCCACCGAGCTACCCAGGTGCCCCTCGTCTTTCTATCCTTAGCAGTACCTGATACAGTGCCAAGTACTTAGCAGCATTCAGAAGTAATTGTTGGGGGGCACTTGGGTGGCTCAGTGGGTTAAAGCCTCCACTTTCAGCTCAGGTCATGATCCCAGGGTCCTGGGATGGAGCCCCGCATCCGCATCGGGCTCTCCGCTCAGCAGGGAGCCTGTTTCCACCTCTCTATCTGTCTGCCTCCCTGCCTTCTTGTGATCTCTGCGTCAAATAAATAAATAAAACCTTAAAAAAAAAAAAAGTAATTGTTGGGTGGCAGAAGGAAAATAAAAACAAAGATTTATCAGTTTTATGGAAAATAATAAAATCCTAACTTGAAAAGAACTTAATTATGTGATAAATGGTACAATGCCACATACAATGTGTCCCTTTGGAAAAAATATGAGTATGCATGATTATTTAGGTAATACTGTATTATTCTCATTCCCATTATTATTACAACTTCTCTGCAATCACTCAGATTCTCTGATTTAAAAACTACTTCACACCCACTTTCTAAAATAGATTGTGGTTTAGGCTTTAGAGCAAATCCACTCAAACTGTGGTCCACACACTTGTGCTAGAATTGCTTATAATGATCTGCAATGGGTTAAATATGAAAACCAAAGTAAGCATTTTGGAACATTCACAGCAAAACTAACTATGTGGGGTGATGAATGTGTTAGCCAACCTTAGTGTGGCATCATTTCACAATTTATACATATATCAAATCATTATGTTGTGTACCTTAACCTTACACAATATTATGTCAATTATATCTCAATAAAGCTGGGGAAAAAAAAGAACCTTCATACTAAATTGACAGTAATTTTATGTCTATTGAATCTAACAACAAAAATTGAACTTTTACTTATGTCTTTTTTAAATTTTGTTTTCTAGTGATCCATTTTTATTGTGTTTTCGAAAGTACAGTGTGAGAGGGATTGGAATTTTTAAAAATCCTTCAACATAGATAGCTTGGAACAACTCAATTGCTGAAAACGCAGATCTTCAGAGACTTTTTCAAACTTCCACTACTTTCAATTACTATTGTTATAAATGGTGGTGGGGGGGGTAGAATTTAGCAGGAGATTAAAAATGCAAAAAAATAGTATCACTTAAAATATCCTTACTTACCCTTTGGCTTAACAAATGGCATCATGCTGTAAGGTTAAATGTAACAGACTTCCAGCTTTATGTTTCAATCAGTACCACTATACATTTAAAAAATTATTTATTACAGCATATCATGTAAGATTCTCAACCTCAACTGATTCTCAATAACTGCAAGTAATACCTGAAACAATTAGGTATTATTCATAAATAAATGGGGAACCTTTTAACATATTTGCAGAAGCCCAAAGACTTCCCAGTGTAGAACTTGCCATTCTTAACTCTCAATGTCAGTTTTTTCCATAATACAACAAACTATGCTAAAATTCATTTAAAAATATGTTTTCACAGGGGTGCCTGAGTGGCTCAGTTGGTTAAGCATCTGACTCTCCATTTTGGCTCAGGTCATGATATCAAGCCCCACAATGGGGCCTGTCCCCTCCCCTGCACTCTCTCTCTCTAAAATAAATACACTTAAAAAAAAAAAAAAAAGAATACATGTTCACAGAAACCAGCAATGAAATAAAAGGAACACCTTTTGTAGCTTAGAACCCCTCTGTGTATCTGTGATCTTCAATACAGAGTCCACTTTCTTAAAATAAGCTGTTTAACATTCAGAAGTTTTGTTAAAAATTTAAGTATTTCAAAGATTTTCTGGCAATAAAATTATTTCTACTTTAGTAACTTGTATTCTACAGAACTGCCTCAAATGCTTAATTTGCTCTGACAAGGTAAAGTAGCAAGTGAAAAAGTGACATGTCCTGAAGCAAAATCTAGTTCATTAAATTTATTACTACAAAATCTGAACGTCAACATGTGAGATCATACAACTTTAAATATATATTATTATTCCACTTGGATCTACCCTACAAACTAAAATAATCAATGCTTACAGAAAAGCATAAAAATGTCATAGTTACCATGATTTCACAAACTTTCCAGAATTATTCTGTAAAAACACATTCTATTTTTTATTTTTATTTTATTTTATTTATTTATTTGACAGAGAACACAAGTAGGCAGAGAGGCAGGCAGAGAGAGAGAGATGGGGAAGCAGACTCCCTGCTGAGCAGACAACACAATGCAGGGATGCAGGGCTCCATCCCAGGACCCTGGGATCATGACCTGAGCCGAAGACAGAGGCTTTAACCCACTGAGCCACCCATGTACCCCTAAAAACACATTTTAAATACCTAAAAAAATACACTCCTTAAGGATTTTTAAAAAATGTAACCACTCAAGACAAAAATTCTTTAAAATGATTAAGCAATGTGAGATTAATGAAAGATTATAATGTATAAATTTTATTCCCCTAACTGGAGAGAATTGGGGCAACAGCAATGTTACCAAGAAAACTTTAATTTATAACAGTGTAACAGGTCAATGGATGATTTATTTTTCCCCCAATGAATGACTTTTTAAAAATTATTCAATCATCCTCAGTACACAAAGGAAAATGCTTTCACTGGAACTTTCTGACTCACACCTTAAACTGAATTTAGCATATTCCAAAGTTGAGCTATTTAGCATACTACATGCTACAGCTGTTGCATTTTTTATTCCACCATGTCAATCAGAAATCTAAATATACCCCTAGAAAAGAACAAACTCCCCAAGAAGACAGAGTGTAATGTGTTATCAGATTTTTGGAATGATCCCCACTTCTGTGTTGTAAACAAATGTTAGGCAAGTACTTAGGAAATCTTACGGAATTTTGATTAGAAAGGCAGTGTTGATAAAAGATTCTTTTTCTTTTTAATGAGTTGTAAAGGGAAATTGTAGCTATCTGTGTTGGATAATCTTATGAAAGCCTTATGACAATTGTACATACAAGGTAAAAATAGAACACTAGGGAAAAAAATAAAGAACTTGACTTTCATTGTACTTCCCAGAGTATACAGCATACCAAACAGGGAGAAAAAAATACTAGCTTTAAAATCAAATATGGCTTTTCCTAGAGACTTTTTTCCTTCCTCATATACTGAAATGGAAAAAGCAGAGTCTATTTAAGTCTATCTTGCACACATCATTAAGGACCAAAAAATGAATCATTTCATTCTTGTCAATATTGACAGTGAACTACTGGACATGGCAAATACGAGCAGATGTGTTCTCACTTCAGAATAACAGTTAAGTCACCTTTAAAAAGTTAAATTATAAAAAATAAAATAGTAGCCTGCCTACTAAAATAATTAAAATTAATCATGATTTTTTGGCTTCAAAAGCAATCAAGGAATTGTTAGAATTTTATAAAAGGCAAATTATCCCCTCAAATTGAATACAACTTTTTCATAAAGAGTATTTGCAAGTGGTTTCAAAACATTAGGACTAGTAAATATGTCTCCCTGTGCCTGAAACAAACCATAAGAATGTGGTCCCCCAAATCCCTACCAGTGGACTAATTCCTTTCAAGATCAGAAACAGTTGAAACTTTCAGAAATGCTGTTCAATAAAAGCTTAAGCATATACATCTAAATAGCAATGGCAGCAGGAAATGACAGGGAAATGTTCCATGAAAAAAAAAATCTCTTACAACCTTCCAATCCAAGTGTTAAAAATTTATCTCCATAGAGCAAAGCAAAAGAAAAACAAAGGAAGAAAGAGAGGAAAAAAAGAAGGAAAGAAGGAAGAAGAAACCGTAAAGATAATTCTTCCTTTTCTTACAGAATAGAACTGGAGAGTTTTATTAACTTGATGAATGGCAGAACCATTGATCATTTTTAAAGCAGAGAATAAACTATCTCTATTCAACATCACCAAACTTTCCAACGTTGAACACATTCATGTTCCAAATTGTTTTACTCATGTGTGAAAATTTCTCTCTTCCTCTACACTGGTAAAAAGGTCAGGTGGGGAAAGGGTGCTGCCTCCACTCATGCTTGAAGTTCCTGTCTGAATTTTCACTTTCCAAGGGAGAAGTCTGGGTTCCTCTTCCAGATGCCATGATCGAGGTTCCCTGGGCAGACAACTTCTCAGTTGTCATGCCTCGGTTCAACTTTAGGCAGGCAAAATTCTTGTTGCTTCAGCTTACCTGGCCGTAAACTGAGACGGCAGCTAATACTTTATCTTTGGAGGAAGTGAGCGGACCTAAGCGCTTGCCATCCTTACTGGTAGTCGCTGGATGGAAAGCACCACCACGATAATTCGACACAGGAGTTTCTCAAGGGACCGGCTGCTTCCATGCCCGCGTGGCTTTTTCGTCTGCCAGTACTTATCCGGGGAGAGGAATGAAGGCTTTGACATGAACGGGTCACGCGACCAGCAGGCTGTCCCCAGTTCTCATTTAAACAAAACCCCACACCTACCACTTACCTTGTATGACGTGCTCGGGTGAAATGGTCTTCTTTTCTGATTTGTTGCAAATCTCATTGGCTTCAGAAGATATAAGGTGAATGAATTCAGTGCAGCAGTTCACCACCAGCTCCCGGGCATCGTTGGCCACCCGGACGTTGGGCAGAGTCTCTTTGATCATCTTATTGATAGCAGCTCTAGGTATAGTGAGATCATCATCGTTGCCAGAGGAGGAAGCCATCGTATCTCCCTCTCGCGCGCGCCCCGACTTTTAAAAAACTCCCCAGCTCTGGTCCACTGTTCCGCGAAGATTTTTCCAAGGCAGCCCTCAAAAGTGTGATCCCAGGAGCGCGAAAAGAGGGTGCAGAAAATGAAGGGGGTTGGGGGGTGGGGAGGAGCCGGTTCGCGAGGGTGGGAAACACCCGTGTGAGAGATTTAGGCGAAATTGGGAAGGAGGTCGGGGGGCTGGGGATTGCGGGGACAGCACTGCCCAGGTCGGAGAGGAGAAAGCAAAGGTGGTCCGGAAATTTGAGCACTGGGGAACCACCTTCGTGTCTCCTCAGAGGAGCGGGCGCTGTCGCCTAACCGGTCCCCAACCGCGCTGGAGCAGAGGCAAGGTCCAGGGGCACTGGCCTCACCGCGGTACCGGGCGGACACTCAGCGGGCTTGGCTCTAAAGAGCCGGAGCCCTCGCTGCCGCCGCCGCCAGCAGCCGCTGCCGCCGCCTCTGCCAAACCATCCTTCAGACACCCGCGCCGCCGCCTCACAACATGTCGGCCGCGGCCGCTGCTGGAACCGAGACGGCCTCCTGGGAACGAATACTGACAGAGCCGGGCACAACGGGAGCGACAGTAGCGGCCGCCGTGGCCGTTTGCCCGAACGCAGATCGTGGAAGTCGAAGCCGCGGTAACGGTGGTCCCTCCAGAGGCCAAGGAAGAAGGTTTGCTGGAAGCCTCTCCCGACACCCTTTGCGCTACCGGAAGCCTCACCCCCCCCTTATCCCCCCCCCGCCCCTTGCAGACCGACTTCCGGGTGTGGCTGCAGCCCTTCCCCCACCAGCCCGGGCGAGATCGGTCGGTCTTCGCTGCCAGCAGCTTCCGCTTGCTGCCGTCTCGGCACGCGCCTCAGAATCCCAACCTTTTTACTGGGACCGCAGCCCGGCGAGCGCGCGCCTCGTGGTACCGGAGATTCGCTTAGCACGCGCTTGCTCTCCGGCTGCGGCGCCAGACGGGATGGGGCGTGGGTGGGTCACCTCTACCGTCTCTGCCAGCTGAGGCCTCAAAACCTCCTCCCAGCCTTGTTTGAGGACACGGGAGCACTGAATTTCGTCGGAGGAACTCTGTTTGCTATCTCTTAAGGAGGGATTGGGATTGAAAGAAAGAGGCCTGGGTTCAGGAATGAGATGGGGGAAAGCAGAACGTTGTGTGCTTAACCCCATCGTCCGGAAGAAAGGCTTTGGATATCTGATTGACGTTGTTCGGATCAAAGCTCTTTATGGTCCTTTACCCGTTTCCTTGTGTTATGTGAAATGAAACAGAGAAGTGACCTGCTAATAACTAAGGGAGAAACTAGAAGTAAGATCTAACGTAGTGGAAATGAGTGGCATGCAATGAGCCACGTTTAAGAGGTTCTAACCCAACCGTTTTTCATGGTGTAGTGCACGTTGGCTTCTGGAAAGGCTGTTTCCGAAAAAGTAGTTTAAAGTATCAAGCAGCTCTGGGGCACCTGGGTGGCTCAGTGGTTTAAGCCGCTGCCTTCGGCTCAGGTCATGATCTCAGGGTCCTGGAATCGAGCCCCACATCGGGCTCTCTGCTCAGCGGGGAGCCTGCTTCTCTGCCTACTTGTGATCTCTCTTTCTCAAATAAATAAATAAAAATCTTTAAAAAAAAAAGTATCAAGCAGCTCTTCTCTTTATTCTCTCCGGGGTGGCTTGTAGTATATGTCAAGGTCTTCGAAGAATTTGCCATACTGTCATTTGGAAGGAGAGGCTATGTTGTAAATAGTGGGGCGTTGCAATTTCTAAAAGTTAGATCCCATTTAAGTCACTAGGGGCGCTTTATTTATTTATTTATTTATTTATTTTACTTTGGAACTTTTAGATACGTTCTTGATATATTAGACAGCAACTGGTTTGTTTGAAATGTTGCCTTAAAACGTTTTATTTCCTACTAAGAGCTAGATGTGGCACCTGGAGATCTTAGTTAACTACACTTTTTTCATTTAGCGATTTTTCCAGTACACTTGTGGTTTCTGTAATTTGTAAAGTACTGATGCTTGTTTTTCGGTGATACTATGTTTAGGCAAAACAAAATTTCCTTGATAAAACCGTATTTTTAAATGTTTTCAAAATAGGAATGTGAAACTTTTGGCTCAGATGTTGGCACTTCATGAAGTGTTTTTGTTAAGTCAGTTTACTTTCCATTTAAACACTCATATTGTCTAAATTTATCTTGGCCTTACCAAGTGTATTAGTCTGAAAAACCTAGCTAGCAAAAAATTCCCCAGAGTTACCAACGTTGTTGCTGACCCAAATCTCATTTCTGAAAAAAAATGTCATAATCACAATTTTGCTTTTTTTTTTTTTTTTTGGAATATTTTATTTATTTATTTGACAGACAGAGATCACAAGTAGGCAGAGAGGCAGGCAGAGAGTGAGAGAGAGGAGGAAGCAGGCTCCCTGCGGAGCAGAGAGCCCAATGTGGGGCTCCATCCCAGGACCCTGGGATCATGACCTGAGCCGAAGGCAGAGGCTTTAACCCACTGAGCCACCCAGGTGCCCCCAATCTTGCTTTTTTATATAACACTCATGCTGCATAGACTTATAGGCTAATGATACATGGATCCATAGAGCACATGTGAAGTTCTTACTCCAGTAATAGTTTATTACCACAGAGTTCTGTGATGGCACAAGCATATGTAGTAAAGAGACCTAGGTTGCAGTCCCAGTTTTTTGTTACTTTAGACAGGTAACTGTCTGAGTGTCAATTTCTTCAACTAGAAATGGAAATATTATGTAACTCGCAGGATTCAAAATCAAATGAGACTGTATGTAAAAGCACTTTTAACATTATGATGAATTAAGATAGATGTTAGTGCTCATTATTATCTTTATCAGGTCTGGTCAGTCTTCAACCAATAGTAAACCATACATAATATGGCTAGAGAGAAAATTTAATTAAATTTAATAGTGCAAGATGTCAGGGTGCCTGGGTGGCTCAGTTGGTTGAATCTCTACCTTGATTTCAGTTTAGGTCATGATCTCGGGGCTGTGGGATCAAGCCCCTTCCTCAGGCTCTACACTCAGCATGGAATCTGCTTTTCCCTCTCCTTCTCCTCCTCCCTTTACCCCCTTTACTCTCCCTCCCTCCCTCTCTCTCAAATAAATAAATGAATAGAATCTTTTTAAAAATAGCGTGAGATGTCATAAAATATGCCAACCTAGATCCCATATTTAAATTGTTATTTATAGGGGTGCCTGGGTGGCTCAGTGGGTTAAAGCCTCTGCCTTCTGCTCAGGTCATAATCTCAGGGTCCTGGGATCGAGCCCCACATCTGGCTCTCTGCTCAGCAGGGAGCCTGCCTCCTCTTCTCTCTCTGCCTGCCTCTCTGCCTACTTGTGATCTCTGTCTGTCAAATAAATAAATAAAATCTTTAAATTGTTATTTATAGCACAATATATCCCTAGTGTAAATAGGGTTTTGAAAACAAGGATAATTCTTCCATAATAAGCTTGAGAGTTGTA
Organism: Mustela nivalis; assembly: GCF_964662115.1. Taxonomy (NCBI): domain Eukaryota; kingdom Metazoa; phylum Chordata; class Mammalia; order Carnivora; family Mustelidae; genus Mustela; species Mustela nivalis. Next base: position 76,956,046 of record NC_139029.1, on the reverse strand, counting down.
GAGTGCATATATATGAAACATTATTATTTTTCATGGTATTCCAACATTTATTTTTTTAAAAATATATGTAAAAATATAAAAAATATGAAATATATAAATATATGATATATAAATATATATATATATAAATAAGAGCTATTCTTATAATGAGGTAGGCTAATTCTATAGTAGTTATCTTAAAATGTGTTCATTCATAGCTGCCCAGGTTTTCAGCTAAAATTACTGACAATAATCTACAACATTTGGAATTTGAAGGTTAACATTTAAAAAAACAGTTACACTCTTCATTATGTTCATTTGTCATTGCTAACAGACTAATTGCTAATTGGTGATAATGCAAATTAAAAAAAATAACTAACGTCTATTATATACTTCTTCCTCACCACAGGGCTTTTATCTGTATTTAACCTAAGTACTTTTTTTTTTTTAAGATTTTATTTATTTATTTGACAGAGACAGAGACAGAGACATAGTGAGAGAAGGAACACAAGCAGGGAGAGTGGGAGAAGGAGAAGGCTTCTGGCTGAGCAGGTAGCCTGTTGCTGGCAGGGTCCCAGGAACAACTGACCAGAGCTGAAGGCAGGTATCCCTTAAGTACTTTTATTTGTATTATCTCATTTAATCCTCAGATCTACTTTATTTGCTAGATACTATTTTAATCTCCATTTTTCAGATAAGATTTTTTGATAAATCTCAAAAGATTTATTTCTTACTCATGTTGTGGGTTCATCATGGGTCAGCAAAAGGTTTTAACACATAGTAATCACTCAAGGATCCATTGGAGCTATTGAGAAGAAGTAATGAAGGAGTCTTGAAAGATAGAGAGAAAGGGAGGAAGTATGTGTGTTCAACAAAGTTGTAGAGACAAATTGTTTTGGAACAGTGAGGGGATCGCCTTAATTGGAGTAAAGCATTTGTGTTATATATTAGTAAGAGAGAAGTGATAGAGCCAAACACATAAGGAAGAAGTAGTTAGGAAATAAGTGCAAGAGAAATAAGGAGAAAAGCTTTAGGGCCTCAAACACTCATGTCAGAGAGCCCAACAAAATAACTGGATTGCTAGAATGTTATTGTAGTCTGCTTTCAAAATAGACAGTAGACCTTCATGAAACAGTTTCCTGTGGTTCTTTATTTTTCTGTATATATTTATAGTATTCTTCTAAAAAACCTTATTTTTTCTACTTAACTTTTGTTCTACTCAACTGAAAAATCCCCACTCATTTGAAGGCTTTGGCTTCAAATCTGGGTTTGGTGCCCACTCTGCCACTCAACTAACTGTAACTTAGGCAGTGTATCTAAGCTGTATCTTGATTTTTCTGATCTATAAAATAAGGATAAGAATAGCTGCTTCACAGGGTGTTTTAAAGATCAAATGGCAGAATGTATGCAAAGTCTTTATCCCAAAACTACAATGCTCATAAATAGTCACAGTTGTTAAAAACAATCATTACACTGAAGGAATGGCAAAACAGGATTGAAAAGAAAAGTGATTCCAAGAACTATTTCACAGAAAGAGCTGGGAGAACCTGATAGTTTGATTCCTAGTAGTCAAAAGAACAAATTAGTCAAATACAATTGTATGATTTTTAACCTCAGAAACAAATTAGGAATTAGGGTAGGATTTAAGAGTGGTCTCAACATTTTAACTAAACCTTGAAGAAATGAGCATGTCCTCATGATGGAGCAGAAACTATTTATTCATTGATCCATTTATCATGCAGTACACTATCTAAATTGGGAAAATTCAAGTAGCCTCTGTTTAATAGGGTTTGTAAGGAGGCAGAGTGGAATATGCTGCAGGAAAAGGAGGTTGGGCCCAAAAGATAACAAATCAGTGCCTTTTATGAATTAATGCACTGCCAGAAGTTTTCGTATTCCCTGCTTCATGTAATTTTCAGATATCCATACAACAAGGTGTTTTGACAGATACAAAATAGTTTTAGAGAGATTTGCTAATTTGTTCTAAATCTCACAGATAATAAGTAATGGAGCTGGAATTTAAAAACAGGCTGTTATTTAACTCTGAAGCTTAGGCCATTTTCAGTATGGTAACTTACCAATTAAAAAGGAAAAAAAACCCATATCCACTCTAACACTTAAAAAATATAAAGCACTTTCATATGTATTTGTTATTCATCACCACTCATTAATCACATCTTATAGATGGGAAAAATCAAGCTCAGCAAGTTTATTCAAGGTCACAGAATGAGTAAAGGCAGATTGGGAATGCAACCCAAGTTTTCTGACTCCAAAGCCTAAGGTCTTTCCAACATCCTTTTAAGGAGCCTGGACTTTCTTCTATAGACAGTGGGAAGAGCCAGTGAGCATTTTTGAGAAGGGGAGTAACATAAATGTTTAAAAAGATTAGTTTGGGATATCATGTCAGATGGACTAGAATAGAAATGGAGAGAGACTCCATTTAGTAGTAACACTAGTTACTACCCTATTTCAAAAACAAGCTAATAATCATGTAGACCTGAACAAGAGATTCAGCGGTAATAAGAGAGAGAAAATAGATCAGAGGGATTTGGAAACAGAATTTATAGGATTGCATCTGCAGTGAGGAAGGAGAATTAAATAGTACAGTCAGTGAGTGTCTGATTTGTTCATTTCTGCATCCCCAGGGCCAGCATAGTTCCCAGTACATGTTAGAGACTTAATAAATATTTGTTAACTCTAGAAGTAAATAAAGACTTTTAACAATGGTAGAGTAAAATAGAAGTCCAAAAATAAAAAGCAGAAAGAAGACAATATCTCAGGAAATTCTTGATTGAAATAAAAAAGCATAGTATAAAAGAAACTATGAAGGGGGCGCCTGGATGGCTAAGTCAGTTAAGTGTCTGACTCTTGATTTCATCTCAAATCATTATCCCTAGATTGTGAGCCCAGCATTGGGCTCGGCGCTGGATATGGAGCCTGCTTCAGACTCTGTTTCTCTTCCTCTCCCCTCACTCTCTTTCTCTCTCTCTCTAAAAAATAAATTAATAAATTTTAAAAAAATGTTTTTTAAAGAAACCATGGAAGAGTTCCAAGAGTGTGAAATGCCACAGAGAGGCGTTTTTGGAAGAAGATCTGTCACCGACAGAAATGGCCAATAGGAGAGAGCAGATGTCAACATGTAAACAATTAAAAGAGAGGACTGAGGGGAAAAATTGGAGCCAAGGAGCATAGAGCACACCTTCTAAATTCGTAAGTAAATTGAAAGAGGGCAATGGGATGATAGCTTGAGGGAGAAGCAAGGTCAAGGAAGAATTGCAAAGGCTAGAAGACATGTGAGGTTCAAGGGAAAAAGAGCCAGTGAGGGGGGTATATGGAAAATATAAGCAAAATAAGGTCTTAGGAAATGGAGGTGGATGAACTTAAAAAAGCACAGATGAAGTGGTCAAGCTTAGATACACAGCTCGGGCACATTTCACAGAGAAGAGAGGTTGAAGACAAGATTATAGGTGAGTGATTATAAACAGTGATTGCAAAAGGAGATTCGCAAAAGACTAAGGAAATCTTTGGAGAATGATCACAGGCAAGGCAAAGGAGTGGTCAGAAACATAGCAAGAAAGTTGTATAAATTCACAGCCACGTAAACCAATATACAACTGACTGAATTTGAGAAAAGTAAGAAGTCCCAAAAGTGTCTAGTGTTGCAGAGTAAGAAATAAGGACTTGGAATAGATGGTGTTCAACCATTGATATTTGTACAAGCATTTCATGAACAAAAACTTGGGAGTCTTTCTTTGCCTATTCAGTTAAAACTGATAAATTTCCATGGGTAAATGTTACAACTAACTCAAACTTTTTAGAGTGAATAAACAAATCCTTTTGTTTATAAGTGATACATTTAAAACATCATGCAAATAAATTTTTCTTTCAAAATGATGTGAATTTGGGGTCCAATTTAATCATGATAATACAATTTAAAAAGCATTTGAAGCAATTGAAACGAGGAAGCCTATTTCTGTAAATCCCATTTGTTCATTCATAGATTGCTTTCATCCAACAAATGTTTATTAGGTTACTACTGTATACTTTACTAAGAACTGGGAACCTGGGCAATAAACAAGAAAGACACCATCCTGGTCTTCACCTGAAAATAAAAATACCAAAGGAAAAAAAAAGCTATATATTATCATGTTGTTGATAACAACAACAAAATAACCCAATTGAGAAATGATTAATTATAACTATTTGAAGAGCTATTATGTAGCCATTAAAATAACTGTGTATTAATAGGGTACTTTCTTCTAATATTAACACAAAATACAACAGTGTTGTTATTGGAACTCTATGAAAATACATATGCATATGGGCAAATGCATAGAAATATGCAAAAATTAACATAAGTGTGTTGGAATAAAGAGATTATTGGTAATTTTACTTTTGATTTTCCTTTAAAGTGTTTTAAAATGTCTTATAGCAAGTAATGAGAAATTTCATTTCTACTGATATATAAATATATCCAATCTTCACATTTACAGTAGGACTCGTAAAGGCTGTCCTTGGACTTTAAATCTCTTGTTTAGCTAGCAAAGCTCTCAAGCTGGTGATCCCCAGGTCACAGATATTGTACCAGTTATTTATCACTGCAAAAATGCTGCCTAACAAGCCACCCTAAAGGTCAGTGGGTTAAATAATAATCATTTATTATTTCTTAGGAGTCAACATATTGTTAGTTGGGTAGCTCTTCTAGAATTAACTGAGTTTACTCATTTTTTAAGTTAGCTGTGGGCTTGGTAGGTGGATCTACTCATTTTGGCTGAACTCTCATTGTAAATCAGCTCTCTGTCCTTGGGTCTAGAAAGGCCTTGAATGTTTTCCATAATCTCTCACATTCTTCCAGTAAGTGAGCCTGAATATGTTCTCATGATGAAGCAAAAATTGTTTACTCATTTATCCATTTACTTACTGGGTCTCCTATGTTCCAGGCACTGAAACAAGGAACCAAAGAAATGGAGTCAAATGAGAACTTGCCCCTTTTATGAAGGAACTTGCCGTTGAATGGGAGAGACAGGCAAGTCAACCAGGGACCACAGTGCAGAGTGGTAAGTGCTATGACTGGCATAATAGGTGCCATGGGCACAGTGGAGGAACTTTCAAGTCATAACAGGCTTAAGTATGGAGAGATGATTGACAGTATCACAGAGGGTTGAGGGCACCTGGGTGGCTCAGTTGGTTCAGCATCTGCCTTTGGCTCAGGTTGTGATCTCGGGGCCCTGCAATGGAGCCCCTCTTTGGCTCCCTAATCAGTGAGGAATCTGCGTCTCCCTCTCCCTCTGCCCTTCCCCTGGTTCCTGAGTTCATGCTCTTTCTCTCTCTCAAATAAATAAATAGAATCTTGAAAGAAAGAAAGTATCACAGAGGGGGTAATCCTTGAGCAGGTTTTCAGGGGAATAGGAAAAGCTGAATGAGCTAGAACATTGTGGCATTCTTGATGAACTTTGACATTGGGGGAGGACGTGTTGTAGGGAAAGGAACATAGAAGAAATAGCATGAGATAAAGCTATTCAGGCAAGTATAGTAGCTAAGGTTCTTCTGATTGCAAATAACAGATCCAGCAAGTTGACTTTATCAGAATGCTATTGGGGTATCTTATAGACTCTGGGGATTGTATAGCCAGGGAAATTATGTAGTAGGAATCCTAAAACTCTTCCTGGTGGACTGTAAACAACTCCCTGTCTCTTTGCATCTCAGTTCAAAATTTCAGTTTTCCAGGGGAGCAAGTCTGTTTGGCCAGTTTGGATCAGATTTCTGCCCCCCCATCCCTTAGTCATGACTAGACTCTAAGTCATGTATGTGGATGTTTGCTGCTGCTCCACCCCTATGCTGGGGAGGGAGGTGTGCTTGTGAGCTGTTGTGGCTGGCCTAAGGGGAATCTGTTGTGTTTTATTATTTACTTGCCTTTCCCCACATGTGCAGTGAAAAAATGCCTCCAGCTTCTTGACCTAGCCATTCTGGTACAAAAAGCCCCTGAACTTGCCCAAAGGCAGGTTCTTTCCAAGCCCATATATACCTCCAACTAAAGGAAGGAATGTCCTAGGGTTATCGCTTTCCTGGTCTTGATCTCTGGATGTAAAATGCCCATTCCTTCAGTTCTGGCTGTTTCATCCAAGTGTGGTTCTCATGGTCTTGCAATATGAGGACTAAATGGTCGGTATAATTATACAAGTATACCCTATAAATAATTGCTGGAGACAGGGGTGGCAATGGTTGCCACAGAAAAAAAAGAAGAAGAAAACAAGGATAGTTCTTCATTTAAAAGGGAAAAAAAGAGCAATTTTTTAGTCTCAGACATTCCAGCAATGTGTGTGCAGACTACTCATTCCTGCTACTGTCAATGAGAGTATAACTGGCCCATTCCAAATTTCCTTGCTTGCAGCTAATGAGGATTTTGCCTGCTAGGGTGATTTAGACCTTTATTTCTGGAGGTCTTAGCCCTTGGTGATCATCAGCATGGATTGTGTCAAACCAAACAAAGAATGCAGCAAACTGAAGATAATCTTGAGGTGGAAGGACAGGGAACCAATGCGTATTTGTTCCATAAATAGTCTTCATTTTACAGATGATGAAACTGAAGCACAGAGAGTTAAGATTAACTCTTAAGTGATAGTCAGGATTTAAACTCATGCTGTCTGGCTCTAGAACAACTGTTCTCCATAGTTATGTTATAGTGACTGCACTGGGTGTGCGAATTGAGTCTGGGTGCTGAGCCTTTTATATCCAGGATTACGTCATGTCTTGGCTCAAAAAAAAATCACGTCTTGGCTCTTCAACTTTAGCTAGACTTGTGACCAAAAACAAGTTGCTTAATTTTGCTAAGTCTTTTCATCTATAAAAGGAAGATAGCCTTGTGCATGGTAGAATACCTGTCATTCGATAAGCAGATTTGTAAAATAGTGGCTGTTATTATTATTACTATTTTTTTTTTTTTTTTGAGAGAGGAAGAGAACAGGGGAGGGGCAGAGAGAAAGAATCCTAAGTAGGCTCCATGCCCAGTGCTGAGCCCAATGTGGGGCTTTATCTAAGGACTCTGAGATCATGACCTGACCCCAAATCAAGAGTCAGATGCTTAAGGGGCTAAACCACCCAGGCACCCCAGTGGCCATTATCATTAATTCAATAAAAATGTGTTAAGCATACCATGATGGGCACTGGATGTATAGTGGTGCATAAGATGGACATAACTGTATAATTCCTATGTTTCTGGATCTTTCAATAAAAAGGATCTGAACTAAGCCATTAAATGAAAATAGCAATATGTGGTCCACAGATCTGTCTCCATCACTTTGGATTATGAACACCAGGAGTGATATACAAGAACATAACAAAGACTATGAACTGAAGAGGACAGGTCAGGAAAGGTTGTTCTAAGCCTGAAACAACCCAAAGGAAAGCATCATCACCTACTTAAGACTGGCAGGTAAATCTGGATTTTTTTTTCCTTAAGATTTTATTTATTTTTCTGAGAGTGAGAGAGAGTAGGAAGGTGAGCACAAGTGGGGAGTGGGAGGGGAAGAGAAGGAAGGTGGGAGAAGCAGACTCCCCGCTCATCAGGGAGCCCCATGGAGGGTTCAGTGTGGGCCTGGATCCCAGCACCCTGAGATCATGACCTGAGCAGCTGCCTAACTGATTAAGCCACCCAGGCACCTCAGAAGTCTGGATTTTATAAGAAAAGTGGAGGCAATTGATCAAGCGATTCTTGTCATGGAACAGAAAGTTAGACTAGGCAAAATAGAAACAATCTGTGAGAGTTCTATGGAGATTGAGTGGTAGATATTCTCAATAATCCATAGAAAGCATGATTAAAGGGAAGGAAATTAGAAACATACATTAAAAAAAAGAATCCTCAAGTCCTGATTTGGAAAACAGCCACAATTTGTAATTTGAGCCAACAGATAAAATCAAATTTGTCTCTCAGGGGAGGCAAAATAAGCCTTTTTCAGGCTAAATTCCCCAGGGACCTGGCTTGTTTTCTTTACTGTAAATGAGCACTGGGAAAAGAACAGGCTTTAGACATTCTGCCCAAACTATTCACAGGCCATTTCTTGGTAATCACTGTGTAGCTCTTTTTTCAGTCAGGCTCCCACACAGGATTTATTCTTGGTGTTTGATAGCAAGTATTATTTTTAACATTTATCAAATATACCAAAATATCTCTAAAAGTACCTTAGAATATGTATAAGGGAAGAAAAGTGAGTGTGTGTGTGTGTGTGTGTGTGTATATATTTATCCATCCTTGAAGTGACCTAATATAAATTCTGCAGATTTATCCTTATGACTGTGGTTATATAATACGACCTAAATCACTGTCATGGTTAAAGTCAAATTTACCACAATGAGATCCTACATGGATTAAATGACCAATTACAGTATTTTCAGGAACATCTGATCATAACTGACTTAATTGTGGCTATATGACAGGAAAAATGGTTGAAAAAGTCATTGTTTCCAAGTAAATCCCAGTTAACAGTGTTCACCATCAAACCTGTCATCTTAACCAAAACTATACGTAGGTTTATTGTTTTGAACAAATGTGATTTGTGTATGTTTGTGTGTGCATGTGTGATTTTTTTGTTTAGACCAAAGGAACATCTAAAGCACAAAAGTAGATCCAAATTTTACACAGATGCTTCTCTGTGTTTGCAGCTTCAATTTAAAGGATAGCAAAGTTGACTTCAGTTTCCAAGGTGAATTATATTGACTGTATTGGAAAGACATGAACCAATACATTTAACTTTAAGATCTATGAACACCTTATTGAAAGTTACCCATGTATAAAAAATTTGTTGAGCACTTGAAATTCATAAATAATATTTAGCTTCTGAATAGTGATAATAAATATATACATGTATGCACTTATCATGCATAATATATTAGGAGTGTCTTAATGGCTTACTGAGCAAAATATGATCATAAAATATATGTCATTACAGCCCAGATACATAGCAATAAAATATTTAAGATAGATAATTATTAGGTAAGACATTTTGATTAAAAAAAAAGACATTTACTTTAAAATATTCAGCAGCATGGGGCACCTTCGTGGCTCAGTGGGTTAAAGCCTCTGCCTTCAGCTCAGGTCATGATACCAGAGTCCTGGGATCGAGCCCTGCATTGGGCTCTCTGCTCCGCAGGGAGCCTGCTTCCCCCTCTCTCTCTGCCTATTTGTGATCTCTGCCTGTCAAATAAATAAATAAAATGTTTAAAAAAAATTCAACAGCATAAGTTGATTTTAAGCAATGATAGTGGTAAAATATTTTGAACATTTTCTGATTTAAAAAAAAGGAGCCAGAGATTCATTCAGTATCTTTCTGGCATTTGAATTGACATCTCTTTGTCTTCCACACAATTGCTGATTGGGAGGGAAAATGGTTAAATCTGTCAAGAAGCTCTATATTTTCACATTAAAATTCAAAGTTATTCAGATACAGGTAGATAAGTGGCATTTTTTTTAAAGATTTTATTTGTTTATTTGACAGATCACAAGTAGGCAGAGAGATAGGCAGAGAGAGGGAAGCAGGCTCCCTGCTGAGCAGAGAGCCTGATGTGGGACTCGATCCCAAGACCCTGAGATCATGACCTGAGCCAAAGACAAAGGCTTAACCCACTGAGCCACCCAGGTGCCCCGATAAGTGGCATTTTTAAAAAAGATTTTACTTATTTATTTATTTGAGAGAGAGAGCATGAGCTGTGAAAGGAACAGGGACAGATGGAGAGGGAGAAGCAGACTCCCCACTGAGCAAGGAGCCCCAACACAGGGCTCAATCCCAGGACTCTGAGATCAACCTGAACTGAAGTCACCTGCCACCCAGGCACACCAATAAGTGACATTCCTAATCAGCAAGGAAAGTATAAATTAAGCAATAAATTAAGGAGCTAGTGCTAATTGTTTGAAGGGAAAAAAAAAATGTGCCAAAATAAATTCCTGGTGGAGTAAAGGTTTTAATATAAAAAATCATAATATTATTAAAAGAAAATGTTAAAAATACTTATATAATCTTGGAAATGGGAAATATATTGCTTGAAATGTAAAGCAAAAGATTGATTTTTGAAAATACATTTTAAAAATGGAGTGCTTGACTGGGTTAGTTGGTAGAACATTCGACTCTTGATCTTGGGGTTGTAAGTTCAAGACCCACATTGGGTGTAGAGATTACTTAAAAATAAAATCTTATAAAAAATACATAAAATACATAAAAAATTAAAAACTGTTTCATAAATCACCAACAAATAAAAAGACAAGTCCCAAACTGGAAAGGAAAAAAAAAAATTACCCCAAAATTAAAGGACAATGCCAAACTAGAAAGAGGAAAATGTGTGGTGCCTGCCTGGCTGGTTCAGTAAGTAGAGCATGCAATTCTTGATCTTAGAATTCTGAGTTTGAGCCCACAGTGTGGGTAGTGATTACATTAAAAAGGTGGAGGGGTAAGGACAAAGGCTAAGAAGTCTTACAAATCAACAAGAAAAAGATAAATAGAAAACTGGGTAAAGGACTTCTGCAGGTAGGATAGAAAAAGATAAAAAGGATCACTAAAGGGGCGCCTGGGTGGCTCAGTGGATTTAGCCGCTGCCTTTGGCTCAGATCATGATCTCAGTGTCCTGGGATCGAGCCCTGCATCGGGCTCTTTGCTCAGCGGGAGCCTGCTTCTCTCTCTCTCTCTCTCTGCCTGACTCTCCGCCTACTTGTGATCTTTCTCTCTGTCAAATAAATAAATAAAATCTTTAAAAAAAATAAAAAATTTAAAAAAAAAGGATCACTAAAGATGAATATTTTTCCTTTACATCAGTAATAAAAAAATGTATATTATCATGCCAACTTTGCCTATTTAATTGGTAAGGATTACTTTAAAAGATAATATCCAGGGTTAGAGAGGATAATCCCAATTGTTCTTTGACAAAATGTCTGAAAGGTGCATACCTATTAACCGGCAATTGCACTTCAAATAGTGCCAAGGAAATATACACCCGGGAAGTAATCAATGATATATGCCACAAGACGTTTATTGCAGTTTCCCTCCTTGCTTCTCCTCTTCCTCCTTCCTCCCCTGTCTGTCCCTTTTTATCTCCTTTTTCTTTTTGGCTTTATATTCAATATTGGTGAAAAACTGAAAAAATTAAAATGTCCAACAAAAGTGGTATTGGTTAAATAAAATATGGTAAAGTCATTCAACAAAACATGTATGTTAGTCGACCAATAAAAATGACAATGTAGTAAATACAGTTAACCCTTGAACAATGAGAGAGTTAGGGGTGCCAACCCCATGCATTTAAAAATCCATGTATAACTTTTGACTTCCCTCAAACTTAACTGCTAATAACCTACTGTTGACTAAAAGCTGATAGCATAGTCAATTAATACATATTTTGTATGTTATATATGTTATATACTATATTCTTACAATAAAGTAAGCTAGAGAAAAGGAAATGTTATTAAAATCACAAGGAAGAGAAATTACATTTACATTACTGTACTTTATGGAAAAAATCCATGTATAAGTAGACTCTCACAGTTCAAACTTGTCTTATTCAAGGATCAACTGTATATTTGAAAAATGTTCACAGTACGTTGGGGTGGTTTTTCTTTTTCTTTATTTTTATGATTTTTGAATTTTGTTTTATTTTAATTCCAGCATAGTTAACATACAGTGTTATATTAGTTGCAGGTGTACCATATAGTGATTTGACAATTCTATACCACAATATATTGTTAAATAAAAAATTCGAGATACAGAGCAAAATGTATTGGCTGGGGGTGGTGGAGGGTTACCTGAGTGAGAAGGCACCTTTCTATCTCTTTGTTGTCTCTCTGCCACCACCACACCCACAGACACACTTAATGGAAAGATCTTGGAAAGACATAATGAGCTATGGGGAAGGCAGATTACTACATTATTGAATCTTCTTTTGGCCTGTCATTATTTTCCAATTTAACTATGAAGAACAGGAATTATTTTTAATAAGCAAACATATTTTCTGCTTTTAAAGATTTTATTTATTTATTCATTTATTTATTTTAGAGAGAGAACAGGAGGGAATGGAAAGGAACAGAGGGAGAGAAACAAGCAGACTCCCTGCAGAGCACAGAGCCCAACACACGGCTCGGCACAAGGCTCGACATGGGGCGTGATCCCAGGACCCTGAGTTCATGAGATCATGACCTGAGCTGAAATCGGGAGTCAGACGCCCTACTGACTGAGCCACCCAGCTGTTCCCAAACATATTTTCAAATTAAACCTATAATGCTACTTAGTGGTTGCCTTTACAAAATGTGTAAGAGTCTTGAATTAGCCAGTTAGCTGAGTATAGTTTAATTCCAATATCTTCATAATTGGGATGCAAAATTGAGAAAAAAATGTGTTGAATCTTAAAATGCTGTAGAATTGGCATATAATTTTTCCATTTTGTAAGGTATTATTTTATACAAATACTATTTTTCTTGTAGCTATGGGGATGTTTTATATACAACAATACCAAGGTTAGGAATTTGTGTCCTGAAAAACATCAGAACATCAAATCTAAAGTAAATAATGATTTCCTCCTTTAAACTTAACAAAGATATGGGAAGAAGTAGTAGGCAAGAAGGCTCCCTGTTACTATGGGAATGATTATGCTCTTCGTGGTGCAAACCACCTTCACTGTAGCTTCTGGATCAATGACTTACTAGCTCACAGGAAAGTCAACAAATCAAGGCGTACCTGCTATCTGCAGAAAGGGATTTTCATTAGGCAGAGAACTGTGTAAAATATTATTCAGACAAATTAAGGAAAACCAATCAAAATGAGTGTTTTTAAAATTCTAATTGGGGAGTATTTAAGATGCATGAGAAGACAAATTCTTATCCCAGGTTACTCCAAAACAGATTAAAAATTGATGTGAATACGAATTAAAATCATTAAAGCAAAATCACAAAACCCTTCTATTAGTACTTCAATTATTTTCTAAAAAGAACAGTTATTAAGGGCGCCTGGGTGGCTCAGTGGGTTAAGCCACTGCCTTCAGCTCAGGTCATGATCTCAGAGTCCTGGGATCGAGTCCTGCATTGGGCTCTCTGCTCAGCGGAGAGCCTGCTTCCCTCTCTCTCTCTCTGCCTGCCTCTCCATCTACTTGTGATTTCTCTCTGTCAAATAAATAAATAAAATCTTTAAAAAAAAAAAAAGAACATTTATTAAAACAATCCCCAGAGTAATCTTGTAATTTATTAATTTTAAGGATCTGTGTTAAACTCTGGGGCCAGTCAAGGGAGCCAGCAGTCTTGCTGGGTAGCCAAGATAGCCATTCATCAATTCATTCATTCATTCAGTAAAATTTACTGAGGATCTACTATGGGCCAAGCATGCAGGGCATTGAGCATTAAAGAATGCCTAAAACATGCCTCCTACCCTCAGTTTAGAAGGAGAGAGATCTGTAAATAAATCACTGCTATACAGCCAATCTCAGTGACTGCCATACTGACTCCTTCAAGCGGAACTATTTCCGTGTTTCCTGATGAATAAGTCCTGGGTGGCCATGTTCTGCAGAGTGACCAGTCCACCTCTCTTTCGGCAGCTTTCCCTGACACAGCTAGGAAAAAGGCCTTGGCCCCCCAAATTCCGCCAGAGTAGGGCAGGGTAGTGATCAGGTGATTTCTTCAAGAGTTCCAGTGTGAGATACAGAGGGCAAGTTAGTAGTTGGTAGGAGGAGCTGAGGGGGAGTGGAAAAAATTCTTAGAGAAAGACCGTTATATTTGGCCTTGAGGGAACCAAAGTAATGAGAAGCAGAAGTTGTGCAGTACAGAAGAGATGAAAAGGGACTTAGAGTCAGCAGCAGATAAGGAAGGAGAAAACAAAAATGGAGAGAATCGTGGTTACCTTCAAGGATCACTGAACTGCCAGTCTTAATATATGACAGTCTTCATCATATGGCATTAAAGTAAAAAAACAATTTCATAGTGATGTCTGGTTCAGCCACAACAGAATAATGGATTTACCCTCTCATAGTAAATAACGATAAAACTGGATAAAATAAATGAAGGAACTGGTTTCAGACATGGGCAGTAGACAACACAGAGCTGCGATCCTTGAGAAAAGAGAGCAAAGAAGGTGTTAATCACAGAACGATTTGCTGTTTACTTAATGAGCAAGAAAACATTATACATCTGTTTAGTAATAGCTTGCATGAATCCCCATAATGTTCTCTTTATTTCTAAAATCATCCATAAATAATCTAGAAGCTCTCATACATATGATGGATTATATGGATCTCATACGTAATCCAACAAACGCATGATGATAGAGCATCAGTGTAATATAAACACACTTCCACAAGCTTCCACAGGAGAGAATTAGTTAACTTCTGGCCATATAATAGCAAGGGAGTTACTTTTATAAAAATTAGACTATGGGGGGCACCTGGGTGGCTCAGTGGGTTAAAGCCTCTGCCTTTGGCTCAGGTCGTGATCACAGCGTCCTGGGATTGAGCCCCGTTGGGCTCTCTGCTCAGCAGGGAGCCTGCTTCCACCTCTCTCTGCCTGCTTGTGGTCTCTGTCTATGAAATAAATGAATAAAATCTTTAAAAAAAAATGAGACTATGGTCACTACAGTCCATAGTGGATTGTAGAACTCTGACCTATAATTCCACAAAATATGTATAATCAACTGTGAATTTATACTTGGAAATAAACAAGGAACTCTACAGTATATATTTTAATCTGCTTACATCAATTATATGCCTGAAATTCAGTAGCTCACTGTAAGGAAAGGCACACTATGCATTAATGCTCGTGAAAACGAAGGGTAGAGTGAGTGGCATGAAAACCTGGTGAACTTTAGTAATAAAGGAAATTTTTCCTAAAGCAGATATAAATAATCCTTATTTAAAAATGAAATCCTGAAACATGTTAAGGAGAAGATACATCATTTGGGCTGTTAAAGATAATATAGTCATACATAACCTGCTAATTGTATACAAGTGATTAGTATTCCAACATGTCTATTACTAATAAAAATGTCTTAACCCCCACTATCCTATTAAGAAACAGGCTAAAGGGTGCCTAAGTGGCTTGAATGGTTGGGCATCTGCCTTTGGCTCAGGTTAGGATCTCCAGGTCCTGGGATTAACCCCACATCTGGCTCCGTGCTCAGCTGGAAGCCTGCTTCCCCCTCTCCCTCTACCTTCCCCCTTTCTTGTACTCTGTCTCTGTCTCTCTCAAATGAATAAATCTTAAAAGAAGCAGCAGCAGCAGCAGCTAAGGTTTCTGTAGCATAGAGACATGTAACAGGTTGGAGGTGAGCACTCCAGGCTACTAAAGGAATGGGTTTCTGCTCCATGAAGTCCTATAGTGTCCCAAGGTCCTTCAAGCTTTTTGCTCTGCCATCCCCTACAATGCTGTCCTCATTTACATGTCTAAGGTGGGCTTGAGTCTCAGCCTGGGAGAGGGGAGCAAAAGAAGAACTGGAGAGCAAGGAGTTTCCTTTTACGTAAATGATATGGAAGTTGCAAATCTCTTGAACCAATGGTAAGAACTTAGTTTCAGGGCCACAGTTGGTGGCAAGGGTAGCCTGGAAATGCAGGCAGCCTGGGCCACCAGGTACTCTGCTCAACCTCAATTATGGAAGAGAGGGAGGGTGACTTTGGAGGATAGCTGGTTGTCTACCACACTGATACCTAGGCATACACTGCTGGTGGAGATGTAACTAAGTTCAGGTTTTTGGAAGGAATTTTGGCAATATGCATCAAGAACCAACATACCTGTGCTTTCACTTAAGAGGAATTTATCCTAAGAAAATAAAAATATATGTGCCTAAAGATTTAGTTGTGAGGATGCTCATCACAAGGTAATGTTAATATCAGAAAAATTGAAAACCACCTAAGTATCTCATTGCTTACTGTGAAAGAGCCACTTACACATGCCCCTGGATACCAAGTTAGCATCACCATAGTTACTGGGCCAAGAGCCAGAATATTTATATGTCACCATTCCAGGATTCCATCTGTAGTCATCAGATACAGAGTGCCTACCATGTGCTTATCCTCTTCTAGAATTTTTATATAGATTATTTCATTTAATCAACCCTGCAAAGCAGATGTTAATATATTGATATATAGAGGTTCAGACAGCTTAAGGAACTTAAAAGGTCCCACAGGGAAAAAGTGATATAGTTAGATCTGAATTCAGTTCTGTCTGGTTCTTCCCACTCCACTTCATGCATATTTTCTCATTTGACTTGCCCAGCAGGATTGATAAGGAGCTAAGGAAAGAGCATTGTGCTGTGACCAAGACAGGATACCTGGAGGAACAGTGTCTCAAAATGGGGGTTGTGGGACAGAACACCCAACCATCAGGATGCCTCAGGATGTTTTTTTGTTTGGGGGTTTATTTTTAAGATTTTATTTTTAAGTCATCTCTACACCTAATGTGGGGCTCAAATTTATAATCCTGAGATCAAGAGTCACAGGCTCCGCCGACTCAGCCAGCCAGTCACTGTATGACTGACTCCTTAGGATGTTTATGTTTACAAATAGTAGAAATGCAACTTGAACTACTCTAAACAGAAAAAAGAGAAACTTTAAGAAAGGAAGGGTGTCACTGAGCTAAGGAATATAAGCAGCCAAGTGTTAGGACTGGAACTGCGACAGGAAGCTCAGCAGAACTCCGAGAACTCCCTGTTTCTCACTTCATTGTTTCCCTCAGCATCTGGCTTTCTCAGTTATTTGAGCCATATGGCAGCTGGCAGATGGCAGCCACAGCTCCCAAATTTACTTTTACAGATCCAGCCACATGGAAAGACTCATTCTCTCTCCCTCTCTCTCCCATCCCCACGTCCAAATTCCCTGAAAAGGGGCTCTGCTCAACTTGCGTCAGTAGCCTAGTCCCAGTCCAGTGGCTGTGGCCAGATGTTGCCGTGGGTGAGGGACAAGTTAAAGATTCACTGTGAGCCACCAGGATGTTCCAAAATGTGTCCACTACACAAGGGCCATGCTATAGACCTTGTAGATCCTGGCAGGGCAGATCTCTCCTTAGGGAAAGCCAGTGAGCTAAAGGGCAGCCAGGGGTGTGATGGTCTGCAGTTCCACAGACAGGTCTTCTTGATGGATATCTTGACCTTGAAGGTCAGACTGAAAGAGAGTTGAGAGAGGTATTGGTAATTTTTTTTTCTCTGTGACAACATTCCCTAAAAAATATAAACAGTTACTTTTTCTGTAGGTGACAATGATGGAGTTTATCCAAAAGAATTGATTTCACCACCTTCACATCTTGCCCAGCTGATTTGGCGGTTAACAAGTTCGAATGATTATAAATGGGCTGATTGAAATAATCTAGTCCCTGAGAAACATAGATGTATATTCTAGTATTTTTAGTATCACTTATTGAGAAGTGGTAAGGGTTGGTTTGCTTGTTGTTTTCCCCAGAAACAGCTGGCATTCTTACACTGCACAATAGTCAGAAATAGCCCTGAAGACAGACAGAGAACAACAGAAGAGACTCAGACAGGGAAAAACCTGGGATAGCATTTCTAGTATAAATTGTGTGTGTGTGTGTGTGTGTGTGTGTGTGTGTGTGTGTGTGTGTGTGTGACACACATACATATAATTCTAATTATTTATATTTGAGAGAGAGAGAGAGCAGGGGTGGGGAGGGGCAGAGGGAGAGGGAAAGAGAGGTGCCTACACACACACACACACAAGCACACACACATACATACACACAGGCACCCCTGTGTGTGTGTTTTAAAGTCCTCTTTATTTAAATCCAAAGGGTGCCCTATTTGAAGACTATACATAAATAATTCATCTTAGGGACACCTGGGTGGCTCAGTCAGTTAGGCATGTGCCTTCAGCTCAGGTCATGATCCCAGGGGCCTGGAATCAACCCCCACATTGGGCTTCTTGCTCAGCAGGGAGCCTGCTTCTCCCTCTCCCTCTGTCTGCAGCTCCCCTTGCTTGTGCTCTCCCTCTCATTATCTCTCTATATGTCAATAAAATCTTTAAAAAAAAAAATCCATCTTGAAAATTATACCACCAATAAATAGGGTGTGTTTCCTAAATGGGGGTGGGCATAAGTGATAAAACCTTAAAACCTTGAGCCACTGTAACCCAGAAGAGTACTTAATAGTATAGCACAGGAAGTTATGTGGCAGCCATTTTCTGTCAAAGGAGGACAACGAATTTTCAACTTAGACTCCAATTTGAAAGTTGTTCTTTTTACATAAAAGAGAAGAGTTTAAAAGACCTTCTCTCCTCAAACTATGGGAAAATACTTTGGAGAGAGAAACAATGGCCACACCCCAAGAATGGGCAAGGCACTTTGCAGAGAGAACTAGATCCTACTTTGCAATGATCACTGATAACGACTTGGTACATAAAATACAATTTAGGTTTCAGTTTAAATGTCCCTTCCTGGGGCACCTGGGTGGCTCAGTGGGTTAAGCCTTTGCCTTCGGCTCAGGTCATGATTGCAGAGTCCTGGGATCAAGCCCTGCCTCAGGCTCTCTGCTCAGTGGGGAGCCTGCTTCCCCCCTGCTATACCTGCCTGCTTGTGATCTCTCTCTCTCTGTATGTGTCAAATAAATAAATAAATAAATGTCCCTTCCTTTTTTTTTTTTTTTTTTAAGATTTTATGTATTTATTTGATAGAGATACAGCGAGAGAGGGAGCACAAGCAGGAGGAGTAGGAGAGGGAGAAACAAGCTTCCTACTAATCAGGGAACCTGATGCAGGGCTCAGTCCCAGGACCCTGAGATCATGACCTCTGCCAAAGGCAGATGCTTAACAACAGAGCCACCCAAGGGCCACTTAAAAGTCCCTTTCTCCAGGAAGCTATTCTCATCTCCTTAGACTAGGTTAAAAACTTCTGTCCTGAATTTCTATAGGGGTGCAGATTACATGGGATATACTTATACTAATACATTATCTATCTGAAATTAAAATTTAACTGAACATCTATATTTCGTCTGACAACTCTATATTTCGTCTTGTCTTTTCTAAGCACCTAGCACAACCCACTGTGACTGCTTATTTAAGAAAGAAAGTTCTGGGAGGGCAGAGACAATTTTACTGGTTTACTTTGCATCTTCAGGGCCAGATATGGTCTGGTCATACAACATAGGGTTGATAAAGATTTGTTGAATGAAAGAAATCATTGTAAATAAATAATGAAGTAGAGAGTGAACATTTTTTTTTAGATGTTTATAAAGACTCAGATACAACAAGGTACACATCTTAAGGGGGGATGTCTTAAGATAAAAACAGGGGATTACACAGAAGAGGATTAGTTGAGTCTGGATTTGATTAATGCAAGAAAAGAAGGCATCATATTAGATTAGACCTAAATCCCTAGCTTTACTGGCTTCTCACTGTGGAAAAATATAAATCCCCTACTGAAATTAATTACGGTTTGTTGACATATTCTGGAATTTTGCTGAAATTAACTATCTAATGAACTGTGTATAGTTCTCACTTCATAGTGGGGTCTCAGTCTTTTTCAACTCTTTCTGGTCATGTGGTAATATGAGCCCCTCCTGACATTGTGAAAGATGAAAACAGGTGGCTCAATCAGATACCTGAATGATCCTTGTAGCGGAGATTCAGAGCTAAGTCAGAAGACCGGGGGAGACCTCCAGTTAGCCTCTTTAATTCAGTGTGGGGTGCTACCCATTTCACTTGCAGGAAGAGAGTGCCAGGTTGTTTCTCAGCTTTCTGGGAGGACATTGGAGCTAGCATGAATTGCTACTGATTCTTAGAAACTTTTTTTTTTTTAAGTATATTTATACCATGTAATTCCAGGCACTCAGACTTTGTTTATGCTATTCAATCTCCCTAAACAAAGCCTATCTTCCATTTGTGGTTAAATTCAGCTCTCTGACTGCCTCATGCCCGCATCCCCCAGCTGAACATATACTGTCCTCACTAGACCCACTTTATTTTATTTTTAAAGATTTATTTATTTATTTGAGAAAGAGAGAGAGCAGGTTTGGGGGTTTGGGGCGGGGAGCAGGAGAGAGAGAGAGAGAGAATTCAAGTAGATGAACTGCTGGTGTGGAGCCTGACACAGGGATGGATCTCACGACCCTAAGGACATGATGTGAGCCAAAACCAAGAGTCAGATGCCTAACTGACTGAGCCACCCAGGTGCCCCTAGACCCACTTTAAATACACATCCCTTAGTCCTGCCCATAATCATTTCCTTAATGCATTCACATTCCCATGGCTTCCTGCTTCCTGCCTTCTCCTCTCCTCTAACCTCCATCCTCATTCCCAGTGAGTGATCTTGCTTCCTGCTTCTCTGTAAAAGGAGAAGCCATCAGAAGAAATTGGCACAAAAAAGAACTCATAATGTTCTTTTGGGGCCTAATTCTTGAACCTCTTCATTCATTTCCCTTCCAACCCAACCCTTACCAGATTCCTGGCCATTTTGGTCATAATCTGCTAAGCCAAAGTTATGCTGGTACAGGAATACAGAGAAAAGTACTGAAGAACTAATAAGGAAAATAATAATGTATTTGTTGTATTTGTAGTTTATTTCAAATAGCTGATGTGGTCTCCACGTTGCTATGACATTTTTCTGTTTCCAGGCTCCAAGATAGTGCTTCCATTTAGAAGTGTGGCAGAATTAACACTCTCATCCCCCTCAGTCCTGAACAGCCTCAACACTTTGGCTGAAAAGGGCCCAGAAGGTCAACCCAAATGCCACTCTAAGACTGTCAGATAGCTTCCTTTCTACTGTAAGACATTGAGTGTTCATTTCAGCAGTGGCATTCAGACCTTGTTTTTGCTGTTATTACAGTTTATTTCCCACAGTAAGAAATATATTTTGCTTCAAGACATACATAGTACACACATGTATACACAATCAAATATATGATTGAAACAAAAGAGTCACCAGACAATACTTGTCTTTACCATATTTAAAGCACTCTCGTATTTTCTAGTCTATTTTTCAAGTGCCAATTGTGATGTAATAGATAGATATCATTACTTACTACACAGTTTAAGCTCATGGTTTGGAAAATGCTTCATTACAGGCTAATTAGAGATATTAATAGACAAAATCTTTACAATTCCATGAACTAGATGATAATTAGTCTAAAACCCATTCGAGTATAACAACCCACCCCAAAAGGAGTGGCCATATGATTAGCTGTTTAGCTAAGAATAAATGACTCAGGGGCGCCTGGGTGGCTCAGTGGGTTAAACCTCTGCCTTTGGCTCAGGTCATGATCTCGGGGTCCCGGGATTGAGCCCCACATCGGGCTCTCTGCTCAGCAGGGAACCTGCTTCCCCCTCTCTCTGCCTGTCTCTTTGCCTACTCGTGATCTCTCTCTGTCAAATAAACAAACAAAATCTTAAAAAAAAAAAAAACCTATAAAGAATAAATGACTCATATGATTATTTGTCTATGTGGTAAAAAGCAAAGCTGATGTCAGGACAAGTAAGGTAAAATCAATTAGGAAAAGGGAAGCAGCACCTCCCTGGTTTTTTGTTTTTATTTTTGTTTTTGCTTTTTTGTTCTCCGCCAGTATAAACACCACTATTAAAAGTAGCCTCTGCATGACAGAGGGCTGAAAATAAAGCCCTGGATTAGGGTAAGGGACTAGATGGATAAAATGACTTCAAAATTCCTTTCTAATCCTCAAAATTTATTGCTTCAACAAGTATTTACTAATTGCCTAGTATATATATATGCCAGTCACTCTACCAGGAGATAGGGACCTAGCAGTGAACAAGGCAAACAATATTCATCCTGTTGAGAAGCCAGCGAACAAATAGAAAGTCAAGACAAAATAGGACAAGACAAAAATAGAAAGTCAAGAAAAGACAAAAATAGAAAGTCAAGACAAAATAGAAGGACAAGAAAGTCTTGAAGGAAGTAACAGTGGTCAATGATAGAGAATAACAGGGACAACCTACTATTTGTCTTATCTTTTGTCAATGTTAAATCATGCTACCACTACTATGACTATAGAGGCAGTAGCAATATAGTAATTATCATTACCATAACAGGATGGGCAGGGAAGGCCCATCTGGGAAGGTGACATTTAATTTGAAGCCTAAAGAGTGGGAAGGAGCCAGTTATGGATTGAACCAGGAAAATAGCCTTTCCAGGCAATGGAGCCACAAGTACAAGGTCCTAATTGAAGAAAGAGTTTGTTGGGGGCATTGGAAGGGAGAGAGGAATATACTCCTGGAGAAGAGTAGGGCTGAGGGTGGGATGGGGGTACAGGAGGCGAGTTTGGAGACTAAGCCCATCAGGGCCCTGGAGGCTAGAGTTTGGGGTTTGGATTCCATTCTTTGTCAAATGGGCAGCCATCAAAGGGTTTCAAACAAGGAAGTGACAGAACCTGATTTGAAAGGAACACTGGAGATTGTGTGGAGAACGTTGGACGTGGGGAACAGCAGAAATAGGGAAATTGGTTTAAGAGTCCAGGCAAGAGATGATGGTGGCTTGGGTTATGGTAGTGGCAAATTCTAAAAGCCTGTTTTGTTTGCAGTTAATAGACATTAGGAAGGTAGTTCTGAACATTGACTTGAAAGTGTTGCCTATTTTGTCTCCAAAGAAACAGCAAACATTTTTCCATCTTTGGAATAATTTAAATCCAAGAGCTCAAGACGTGTGTGTGTGTGTGTGTGTGTGTGTGTGTTTAATGAATTGGTGTTGGCTCTTTTTAATATCTGTGAGCTTTGTAATCACAATGTGTAGGAGTTGGGTGGAGGGTGGAAGGACTAGAATAAGTTGAAACTAGTGGAAAGGAGAAGCTGGTGCCAAGAATCGCTGTGCAGAATGAGACGGAGGTATATACTGTAACTCCTTGGGGACTCCATTACCCTGGAAAGTGTTGGAGATGCTGTACAAACAAGGCCCACCTTGGTCATCTAGGGAGATAGAAAGTTGTATAATTTATAAGTTCACTTGGTCTAAGTATAAGATACCAGAGTAAGAGAGTACTATTTGCATGAAGGTCTCAAAGCCTCAAAGCCTTCTGGAGGAAATGATACAAGAATTTTGGATTGATGGCCAGTTCCCAAAATACCCTCATTCTATTTCCTAAACCAAATAAGAAGAAAGAGACCTTTTCTAACCATTTTGGGGGGAAAGGGTTGGGACTTCTTTGGAAGACAGGAAATTCTTCTTAAAATTCATCAGGAAACCAAGAGACATAGCTGTCTGCCTATGAATTGCTTATTATGACACAGATTAATGCTTTTCTGGCCTAGTGTCTGAGAAAACTTGTTTTAAGTCCTTCACAAGAAGAAAGGTGAGGGTGAAACTAACTGCATTACCCTGAGGGCTAGTTTACTGCTGAAAGATCTGCATTAATCACCAGAAGGAAGGGGGTAGAAGTCCCCGCCCCTCCCCCATCGGTTTTGAGCAGAGCCTCAGCAGGAGTGGGGAAAGACTGGTAGAGTCCTGGCGGCAGCCTTGGCACAAGGCTGATCCTGGAGCAACAAGGAAAAACCTCCCAGGGACCAAGAGACCACTTGAGAGCCAAGAAAATGAAAGGAAGTCGGGCGTCCTTGTAAGAACAACAGAGTAGGAACTTAGAACCAAATACCACTCACCTTGTCATCAACATACTCAAAATCCCTCAAATATGGCCTGGGAAAACAAAGGTTACTTTTGGCAGAGTAGAGTAAGAATTGCTATAAGCTGCAGAATCTTCTTTGGAGATTTGCAAGAATTAGTTAAACTGTTGTTTATTTAGTCTAGGAATAGTTTACATTCAGATCCACTTGGAGGTAAGGAAATAGATCAGGCAAAGTCCCAGCCCATGCCTGCTGTTCAGCAAGAGGAACAATCACAGACAGACATGCAGAGTGGTTTTGTGTTCTTTCCTCCTGCATGTGTGGTTGACCAAATGTGGACAACTCTAAAAATAAGCTTTCCCTAATCAAGATTCCAGATCAGATAGAGGCTAAAAGGGGTTTGAGCAATGTTTCATTTCTTAGAGTTCTTGGTCTGTAGACACACGTATGAATAGAGGCTAGTTCCTAAAAGGCCTAGTCTGGGCTAGGTGTGAGGGTCCTGCCCTCCAGGTGTGAGGGTTGCCTGGCCACCAACTGGTGATCGCTGCATGTCCATGTCTGTTCTAGTGTTTTGGCCGCACTTGTGAACCACAGAAAGGCAAGGAATTCCTAAACCGGAATGAAGTTATCAACATGTGATATAACACAGAACATGTTTGGCTTTCTGAAAGGTCTCAGAAATGAATCACACATGTTGCTTTCTACTTGGGGAATAGTCTAGAACTAGTTCAGCATGTCCAGCAGGTTGATCTGGTTTCCAAAAGCTGTAATACTGTGTATGGAAAAGCATTTCTCTGTGGAAAATAATGAACAGTGCTTTCATCTGTCAGAAGTAGTTCTTTGTTTAATTATTCTTTCATCACCTTCGTAAACTCAGCTCTAGTTTACCACAGCATTCTAGAGGAGTGGCATATGGGAGCAAATGAAAATGAACCAAAGAAAAAGTGTCATAAAAGCCACTTTAAGGAAACACGATTAAAAAGTTTAAGAAAATAAATTTTGCAGCCCACATATACCTTGAATAGAACTTTTTGTTCAAATATAGAAAATGACATTTATTTATTTAATTTAAAAGATTTTGTTTATTTGAGAGAGAGACCACATGAGAGAGGGGTAGGAGCAGAGGAAGAGGGACAAGCAGACTCCACACTGAGCACGGAGCTAGACGCATGACCCCAAAATCATGACGCAAGTGAAATCAACCGACTGAACCACCCAAGCACCCCTGACAAGCACGTATTTAAATCTTGCAAAAGATATAGACTGCTGATGGGAAGGAGAGATAGAAGCATATTAAACTATGAATTTAATTCTTGCAAAACACCTAGACTTTATGGACAGGAAACAGAGATAGAAGTGTGGGTAAGGGTGCATGAAAGGAATCACTTAAGGCTATAATGAAAGGCCTTAAGGAGAGAAAGCATTGACCCTGTGCTTTTCTGAATTTGGTCTTTTGTTGTCAGGACCAGATATAGCAGATCCTGTAAAGAGAGGAAGAAAAACAAAAACAGAACCAAAAGCAAAATAAAAACAGTGGATTAAAGGAAATTAGTTCTAGGCCAGAATTGTAAAAGATGTGGGATTGGTGTTTTTGAAAGCCAGTGCTGTCTAAAAGGGTAAAAAATCAAATTCTTTTCTCCATAAAATTAGATTTTAAGAAATGTTCATTAGAATGGAAACAACAGACTTTTCAAATACTGATTAAAACAAAAGAAAAGAAAAGAAACACTACATTTGAAGAGCACCTGTCTGGCTCAGTGCAAGGACAGTGTCTCTTGATCTCAGGGTTTTGGGTTTGAGCCCCACCTTGTGTGTAGAGATTACTTAAAAAATAAAATCTTTAAAAAAATAAAAATAAAAAATACTACATTTGAGCAGTGAGAGAAAAGTCAAAAATGATTCATTACCCTTCTGAAATCCCTGCTCGTCCTGTTTCTAACAGCCAAATATTTTATACCCCGTATTACAGAGGAAAGAAGGTTTCCCTTTCTCCCTCCACTTTCCTCAGCCCACTTGCAGAATAAAGAAGTAACCAATTTATTTTTTTCAAGATCTTATTTATTTGAGAGAGAGAGAACACTATGGGTGGGGAGAGCGGGGAGAGGGAGAAGAAGACAAGAAGACTTCCTGCTGAGCAGAGACTCTCCAGACTCTGGGATTGCGACCTGAGCCGAAGGCAGATGCTTAACTTGAGCCACTCAGGCGTGCCAGGAAATAACCAATTTAAATGAATGTTCATTGTATATCTATTTTGGGACCTACAAGTGTTCTGAGCACTGGAAAATCAGCTGTGAATAAAATAGTAATAGCGCCCCCTATTTATGTTTCTGTTTATGTTCTAGCGAGGGAGGACAGGCAGTAAACCTATTAAGAAGAAATGAATAAGAACTCAGGCGCTGATAAATGTTATGAAGAAGGTACACTAGGATAATAAGCCACAGGGGACTGGGGAGGTGGAGTACTACTTTGGCTGCAGTGGTCGGGGAAGGCCTCTCAGAAGAAGTGACACTTGAGTCACTTATTACCACCTAAATGATAAAAAGGAGAAGACACAGAGGAGTTCTTCAAGCAGAAGGAGCAACAGGTGGAAGGCCTGAGCCAAGAAAAAGCCTTGTGTGTTCATGCAATGCAAAAAGGATCAATGGGAATGAGGGGAAGGACAGACACCAGAATACATATAGCAAGACTGGGGGTGGGGAGGGGAGGGTATCTCATGGATCCGATGATAAGTTTGTAGGTTGTTCTGCTTGCAAAGGAAAGTCTATAGAGGGTTTTAAAGAGGGATATTGTATTGTGAATGACCCAGATCAACACAGGTTTGAACTGCATGGGTCCACTTATACGTGGAGTTTTTACAGTAACATCTATAAATATATTTTCTTTCTTATATTTTTTGACTAGCACTTTCTTCTCTCTCACTTACTTATTGTAAGAATATAGTATATAATATACATGATGTACAAAATATGTGTTAGTTGTGTATATTATCAGAAAGACTTAGGGTCAACAATTGGCTATTAGCAGTTAAGTTTTGGAGGAGTCAAAAATTATGTGTAGATTTTTGACTGTACAAGGGATGAGTGCCTCTAATGCCCATCTCATTAAAGGGTCAACTGTATTTGGTCTATACTTTATAGAGATTACTCTAGCTGCTATGTGGATGGGGGGACAGTGGGGGGATCAAGAGTGGAGCAGAGAGACCAGTGAGAGGTGATGATGCCATTGACTTAGACAAAAAGAGTGGAGGGGCACCTGGATGGCTCAGTGGGTTAAGCCTCTGCCTTTGGCTCAGGCCATGATCTCAGGGTCCTGGGATTGAGCCCCGCATCTGGCTCTCTGCTCAACAGGGAGCCTGCTTCCCTTCATCTCTCTGCCTGCCTCTCTGCCTACTTGTGATCTCTGTCTGTCAAATAAATAAATAAAATCTTTAAAACAAAACAAAAAAGTGGAGATGGAGAGAAGTGATTGGATTCAGGATATATTTTGGAAGTTGGAGCCAGTAGGACCTATTGAAGAATTTGTAGTAGATTCTTACTGATGGACTGAATTTGTCGTGTAAGGAAAAGAGAAGAGCTGAGTAGGGTTTCTAGGTATGTGTCCTGAACAACTTAGTATATATTTGTATTATTTATTAGGATGAGGAAAGCTGGAGAAAGCAGACTTGGGTGGAGTAGAAATCAATAACTTTGTTTTGACCATCTTAAATTTGAGATGCTTATTAGACATCTTAGGCATCCTTTGAATAAGGATTTGGATATCCACATCTGGACTCAGGTAAGAGTTTTGGATCTAGAGATATAAACTTGGAAGTTATCAGTGTACAAAGGTCTTTGAAGGAATAAGACTAGATGAAATTACCTAGGAACCCAGTATGTGGAGAGAGCTGAGGTCAGAGCTCTGGATATTCCAACATTTGGAAGTCTATTACAGGTGGTCTCTCTTCATTCAAGGCAAGTCTTTTATGTGTTCTCTGAATTTATCCAACTCACCCCTTTTGTAACAGATTAAAAATGCCTGTAAGTTCTTTGACACTCTTAATAATAAGAAGTGCAGTCTAATTCCCCTCCCCTGAATCTGGGCTGAGTATCTCAGGATATTGACTTCTTGACCAATAAAATTAATCAGAAATGATTTTGAAACTTAGAAGAGTGATCATGAGGCACCTAGATGGCGCAGGCAGTGAAGTGTCCAACTCTTGGTTTCAGCTCAGGTCATGATCTCAAGGCCATCAGATCAAGCCCCACACCAGGCTCTACATTCGGTAGAGAGTCTACTTGAGATTCTCTTTCTCTCCATCTCCTTTTGCCCCCCACCCAGCTCTCTCAAATAAATAAATTCATAAAAAAAAAGAAAAAGAAAAAAAAAAGACTACATCATAAGAAGTCATGAAGCTTCTGTCCAGGATATTTGGAATATTCTTTTTGAAAACCTGAGCCATCATATAAGAAGGCCAATCATCCTGAGACTGCTCTGGGAAGTGCCACCTGTAGGTGCCTTGTGGTTGACATTCTCAGCCTTCTAGGCACTCTTCCAGAGCATTGGACATGTGAATGAAGCCACTTGGACCTTTAAATCTAACCTATCCACCAACAGATCTGGCAAATAACCTCATATGACATTATGCAAGGCAAAAAAAACACTGCCCAGCTGAGCTCTGCCTGAATCCCTGACCCACAAATCATGAGATATAAAATAATTGGGACAATTTGTTTTGTAGCAGTAGAAAACTGTAATACCTTCCCTCTTTATCTCGGACCTTATTTTATAATCATTCTGGATCACACTTCTCAACACACGCATCATTTTGTTAACTTTTTCTTCCTTATTGGTTCCTTCTCCTCCACATGGAAGATGCTTAGTCTTTCCTGTCCTAACAATGCTCTTTAACTTCCAGCTCCCATTTTTCAACCTACTGCAAAATTTGGCGTTTGCCTTCACTACACCCCAGCAAGTGATCTCACTGAATTCTCTAATGTCAACTTCTCATTGACAAAGCCATTGTATATTTTTCTATATATAACTATGTATTGAACTATATTTAAACACTCATGAATTTTTAAGAATGAGGAGAGTTGATGCGGCTGGCTGAGAAATAAGATGGGAATCAGAACAAGTCTGCAGAGCCAAGGACCTCGGGTCTTCAAAGCCTTGTTTCTTCAGCTGGCATATGAGAAGCAACTCAAAACCAGGAGGAATCCTAAAGACAAGGTGGATGCAGTGTGAGTGAACCAGGCGGAACCTGGTTCTGTGGAACCAGGCAGACCATTCTAGAATCCTGGTCCAGCGTTTGAGCAACCAGCAGGATCAAACTCCTAAAAGGAGAGCAGTAGATTGCTGGAAAACAAAAAAGAAGGTAGGCTTAGAACAGTGTGGAGAACAGGCAGGAGAAAGCCTTTAAGCAGACACTTAGACTTTATTGTATCTGTGGATAAAGTGGAGAAGTGTTATTAAAGATGCTGATTCCCCTGTCTTGCCCCAGAGATTCTGGAATTGGATCAAAAATTTCCCTTTCAAATAAACAGCCCACGTCATTCTGATATAAGTGGGCTTCAGGCCAGACTTTGAGAAACACTACCTAAAGCAAGAGGAAGGTCTTGGCGAGGGTGTTCCAGGATGAGGCCATGTTGTTATTTCTTTTTTACCTAATTATTTAACTCCTTAATTTCCTCATGATTGCACAATCAATGCCAGGCTCAGCTGAGACAGCTGAGCCAGTTTCTTTCTCTCTTTCCATGTAGTTTCAGGGCCTCTTCCTTTCGACATGGCCTCTCTGTGTGGCTTCTTTCCATGTGGTCTCTGCAGCAAGGTAGCCAGACTTCTTACATGTTGCTTCAAGACTCCCAATAGCCAAAATGGATGCTTCTGTGTCTCCTTAAAGTTGAGGCCTAGAACTGGCACAGTGTCACTTTTGCTACGTGATATTGGTTGAAGCAAGTCACGGGTTTAATCCAGTTTAAGGGCAAGGAACTACACATGTGTGCGAACACTGGGAGATGTGGCTCACTAGGGGCCATAATGTAACAGATTAACAAGGAAAAGGGAAGAAAAAATAAGATAAAGCTGGGGATGTTTGGAAGAGAGATGTGTAAGGTTAGGCTATAATATGCATATCACAAGACGTGCTTACTTTCTAAGGTGACGAGAAGACAAGTTGGGACTTAATTAGTTAATAAAGAATTCCAAGCAGCATGGACATACAATAAAGTATCCTTATTAATATAATAAATCACAATAGTAATAATTATTATTTTTGAAGTAGTCTAAAACAGAAATAATACACATAGGAATGAGATACCAAATAAGAGGAGATAGATTTGACTTCTAAGTAGATATGGAAAGTCAGAAAGAGAGAGAATTATCATTAATTTTATTAGTTATAGAATGGCATTAGAATTACATAGAAATCTTTTCTTATTTATTTAGAGATGTATACTGAAGCATTAGGAATTAGCCATCATATCTACAGTTTATGTGAAATGCTTTAGCAAAAATGTAGAGCAAATAATTATAGTAAAATACTAATAGTTGTGATTGATTATACTGTCTTCTATCCTATTCTGATGTTTGAAGTGCTTACTCATAGAAAGTGAAACAAACAAATAAAGCCAAAATTTATTAATTGTCATCTACATTGTAGGTTGTGTTTTATGGGCTTGTAAACATTAGTAAATAGAACAGACTCAACTCACTGCCCTCAGGGAGCTTATACTGTAGCAGAGGGAGATAGACAATACATAAACAAAATAAACAAGAACAGTACGTATGTATGAGGTGCTAAGTGCTATGGACAAACAGAGCAGAGTTTGGAAAACTGGAAGTGCAAAGAACATAGTGGTCAAGGTCAGCCTCATTGAGAAGCAGACAGTTGAACAAAGACTTGAAGGGTATGAGGGAATTTTTCACTTTTATATCTGCAAAGAGCACTTGAGTCAGAGGAAAGAAAAGTGCTAAGGCATGGATTTCTCTGGTATGTTCACATTCTGTGAAAGGCAAGGGAGCCAGTGTGACTGAAGCAGAATGAGCCAGCATGGAAGCAGTGAAGATACTCATGGGATCTGGTGGGCCATTGGGAGGAGTTTGGGTTTTACCGTGAATGAAATGGGAAGCCACCAGATTTGATTACAGGAATGACATGATCTGAGTGATGTTTTGGTTTTTTAATAATAATTTTTTTTTAAAAACAAGCTTTTATTATTCCTTTTTAAATAAGATTTTAATTTATTTATTTGAGAGAGAGAGCTCATGAGAAGGGGGGAGGGGCAGAGGGAGAAGCAGACTCCCTGCTGAGGAGGGAGCCCGATGTGGGGCTGGATCCCAGGACCCTGGGATCATGACCTGAGTGGAAGGCAGAAGATTAATGGACTGAGCCACCTACTCTTCCCTGAATGATGTTTTTAGAGGGTCACTATGGCTGCCGCCTTGGAAAGGGGCATCAGGGCGGGCAAGGATAGAAGCAAGGAGAAGAGTTAAGACAACTAGAGTAATCTGAGTGACTGACAGTGGCCTTTTGAGCCAATATTGTAAAGCTCAGTATGAAAACTGAAACTGAATGTTCAAAGAGAAAAAACATAGAGGAAAAACTTCACTGCCTCGGCATAGGCAGTTTTCTTTTACAGGACATAAAAATAATTATCAAAATTTAAAATTTCAACTCATCAAAATATTCACTGAGAAAATAAAAAGGCAGACTACAAACAGGAAGAAAATATTCATAGTATGTATACCTGATGAAGAATTCATAGGGTTCTGCAAGTCAACAATCATAAGTCAAACAAAACTACAATTATAGGCAAAAAACTTAAACCATTATTTCACAAAGAAGATATTTAAATGGCCAATAAATTTATGAAAATGTGCTTGCTCAACATCATTTGTCATCAGAAAAATTAAATTTGAAATCACAATGAGATACCACTATACACCCACCAGAATGACTCATATTGAAAAGACTGACTCCACCATTCCCTTTTAAAGTTGTCCAGCCCTTCAGTTCAGGAGTTCACAGCGGGATCTAGGGGACTAAGTGGACAGATGGTAAAGCAGAGGGAGGCCTGGCCTTGCTCCATTCATATGTATTGACAAGAATGCGGAGCAATCCGAACTCCCCCCACAATGGTGGTGGTTTAACAGCTCTGGAAAATTGGCAGTTTTCTATAAAGTTATACACCTACCTTATTACCCAGCAATTCCATTCCAGTTACATACCCCAAGAGGAATGAATATTTCAGCAAAAAAGGCAAATGTTATTAGTGACTTTTTTATCATAAGGTTATTCACAGTAGTCCATATGAGGAAACAACCTGCTTCCCCATCAACAGAATGAACAAACAACTGTGATATATTCATATAGTGGACCACTACTTGTCAGTAAGAAAGAACAGACTCCTTATATATGAGTCAATCGAAAAACCATGAGAGTGAAAGAAGCCTATGACAGTAACATACTATATTATTCCCTTTATATGAAATTTGAGAATAGACAAATCTAATCTTTGATTGATGACAGAAAGTAGAAAATTGGTTGCCTTTGGGTTGGGGTGAGTGGGAAGGGACACCAGGGAACTTACTGGAGTGATATATCTTGATCGGAGTGTTAGTGACACTGGCACATTCACTTGTCAAAATCAGGTTTGTGTATTTTTCTGTTTATAAATCAGACTTTGATAAGATACCATAAGCATAAAGACAGATGATTCCATAATACCCTTTTAAGCTTGTTCAGCATGTCAGTCACATGGTTTGCTTGAACCTGTTCGACCAGGCACAGAGGCCTTACGGGAGTTGGGGGACAGCCCTGCTCTGTGTAGAGAAGAAAACCAAGAGGGTGTAATATCTCTGAAGCCAAGTGAAGAGAACCTTTCAAGGAAGAGGGAGGAGCAGCTCCGAAATGCTGCTGTCCTTGAGAAGGACCAAGGACTGGCTATTGGATTTGACAGTGGAAAGGTCAGTAACTGGTGACCTGGAAAAAATGGTGTCAGAGGGGTAGTGGAGGTGAAAAACCTTCCTAGAGTAAGTTTAAAAGAGAGTGGGAGGAGAGGAATTAGATATGGTGAACACAGACAAGCATTCTCAATTGTCTGGCTGTGTTCTCAGCGCCTAGCAGAATTCCCGGCATATATTTAAAAGATATTCACAAATACCTTATATTGAATGGTATGTTTACCCCGAATAACCCTGAATCTGTTCTAATTAATTAAAAATCTCCCTCTCACACATGTGATTTAGTCATTGATACTAAGAAGTTCCTCAGGGCACACCTCCTTGAGTGAGCATTTTTAACGTTTACTAAAACATTTGTGTAGTCACGACTTCCAGAGCTATTGACACCATTATCTTAGCCATTATTGTTGGACCCCAGTATTTGTCTTAATAGACCCTTGCTAAGAAGATTAAGGATTTGGTGAGATAGTTAATAGCTTCAGGAAGAGGATTCCGTAGATAAGATTACATAGGTCAATCTTGTGGTATCCTACAGAAAACAAAACAAAAAAAGCTTGATATTTGTCTCCCCTGCTCTCAAGCTTTTGGTTTTCTGATAAGCAGGAAAGATGTGCCTTTCTCCAGGGCAGACACAGAGTAAGTCTTCCTTTTACCCTTGACCAAGGCATCACAAAATGGTTAAGGACGAGGTCTGCAAATATTTCAACAGGAAGTCAAGCCCCATAAGTGAGGATTGAGGAAGAGAATAAAACCAGTAGGACATAAATGACAGTCCTTGTCACAAATGAAGAGAGGAAGCTTTATCAGGAAAGAGGCTATGTCTATTTCATTCTCCAGTGTAACCTTAGTAACTATTTCAGTGCCTGGTACTCAAAACAAAATATGGTAAGCACTCAAAAAAACAAACCAAAACCATATGAGACAAAATGGTTAAGAGTTTGGTCATTTGGGAATGCTAAGGCTGAAACATCTTTTTTAAAGGATTTAAGACATAATCATTGGGAAGTTGAGATGAACCTTGGTTTATGTGGTTGATGGGCAGAGGTCAGGCCTCAGGTAAGGTAGAATCTGTCTTTAGGCCTCAGAGCTCCAGAGTTAGCTCCCAGTGAGTCTTCTGCTCAGACTCTAGCCCTTTTACTTAAAGATGCTCAGACCTCCCGCTGTGGGACTAGATGGGACTGAAAGAGTTTGTATTAGCCCCCCAATAACTCATGCTCTTTATAGAGACTCGATAAATCAAGTGTAGAATGATTCTTTTTAGCCCTTTAAGTTTTCTTATTGAAATGGTCCTAAAACATGTGCCAATGACCAAATTTTGACAAAGTGTTGTATTTCCAACAAACACTGATAAAAGAGGTATTCAGACCAAAATTTAGGAAACAGGATTTAAAATGCCTACTCCACCCACAGCTCTTGCTTACTGGCACTAGATCATGTGACCTCTTTTTTTTTTTAAGTTTTTTTTTGTTTTTGTTTTTTTTTATTTTATTTGACAGACAGAGATCACAAGTAGGCAGAGAGGCAGGCAGAGAGAGAGAGGAGGAAGCAGGCTTCCCGCTGAGCAGAGAGCCCGATGCAGGGTTCGATCCCAAGACCCTGGGATCATGACCTGAGCTGAAGGCAGAGGCTTTAACCCACTGAGCCACCCAGGTGCCCTCATCATGTGACCTCTTAACTTTGACCTCTGCATTACTAATTGGACCCAGATTAACACCTGCCCTAAGCTGAGCCCATTAGATTCCCTCTCCCAGGAATATGGAATTGGTATTGGGGAAATCTCTAAGGACAAGGTACCAATTAAATGCACTATCTTTTGGGATATGAAATGTTCTAAGCATTTTATAGAAGCTGGTCAATAATTTTCCATCTAAGATGGAATGCTTTTTTTAACATCATAAATTGACAAAGATCTAGGATACTTATAAGCTATGCTTCAATTTCTTTTTCTTTTTCTTTTTTTTTTTTTTAATTTTTAGATTTTATTTATTTATTTATTTGAGAGAGAAAGAGAAAGAAAGGAACAGAGGGAGAGGAACAAGCAGACTCCACACTGAGCATGGAGCCTGATGTGAGGCTTGATCTCAGGACCCTGAATTTATGACCTGAGCTGAAAACAAGAATTGGATGCTTAACTGACTGGGCCACCCAGGTGCCCTGCTTTAATTCTTTAGATAATTGTCACAATTGTGAAATGTAGTAAATGCCATTATTTGTGGTTTAGTTGAGCTATAGAAAGAAGAAGGAAAAAATGACCTTCCTATAGGATAAATCAGGACATTCCAAAGAGGAAGACTCTTTAAAAGAGCCATCCTCAAACTCTTGACCATCACTCACAGTTAGAAATATATCTTACATTTTAACGCATACACACACAATTGACACAAATGTTGTACAAAATTGTTTAAATCCTTATTATGTATAATACACCCTGATATTTTCAGTTCTATTTTCTGTTTTAAAATTACTGGTAACAACCCACTAATTGATTTCATAGCTCACTAGTGGGTTGTGTCCTAGAGTTTGAATGACACTGCTCATGGTCTATGTCTTTGTCCATTTGGGCAGCTATAACAAAATACCATAAATTGAGTAGTTTATCAACAATAGAAGTTTGTTTCTCACCATTCTGGAAGCCCAGGATCAAGGTGCTGGCAGATTCAGTCAGTGAAGGCCATAGATGGCCATCTTTTCCCTGTAACTTTACATGGCAGAAGAAGCAAGGGGTCTTTCTTAGAGGAGCAGTTACCCCATTCATGAGGGCTAATCAGAAAGTCCCCACCTTCTAACACCATCACCTTGGGGATTAAGATTTCAACACATGAATTTGGAGGATAAAACCATTTAGTCCATTGAAGTGTAATAGACGAGATAAAATAGTTCAGCAGATCTGTCCCAACAAATTTAAGCTTTGTACGAAAAGAGAAGCATCCAAAAGACTAAACATAATGAAAAAAAAAATTAACCCAGTTTCATTGAAAAAAATATTGCAGTTCCAAGGAGAAGTACCAAAGCATTAAGTACCTGGAGAAAACATCTACAGCAATGGAAACTAAGAAACCCGCAAATCACAGACAGGTAAATAAGATTAGAGTGTTTATGTGTATTTTGAAAGAGATGCATGTCATATTGAAGGCCCTCAAATGCTAGGGTAACAAGGCTGAGGCACTCTGGTAAATGTTGAAGGATCTAAAAATAGTAGTGAAAACTACCCAGTATTTAGCAAGGCTCACGGAATCAATGATGCCAGTACAGCTTAAGTATAGTGGAGGTGAAATGAGAAATTGAATACTCCACCCACCCATAGTGCAGGAGACCAGAGACCCCACTGGACATGTCCTGGGTGAGGAGTGAGGCTTTGGCTTCTGAGACCCACATTTTGTGACTAACAGCAAGGGCTTTGAAGGGAGCTGATCCCACCTCCTACTAGCCCTGTGACTTTTATAAACATCTCTAAACATTTGTTTCCTCATGTGAAAAATAGGGATAATAACAGTCACTGCATCGTGACTCATTGTGGTTGTCACAATTAAATGAGATAATGCATCAAAAGGATTAGCAAAGTTCCTAGCATTAAAAAAGCAAAAACAAAAACAAAAACAAACTAGCTGTGTTATTTTTGAATCAGTCACAAAATAGACAATGAGGGATCTGGCATCCAAATGAAAATGATGTGAGAAAAGAAGAACCAAGACAGGAAACCAAGAGGATTCAGTACTCAAGGAGTCGTTGCATAAGAGACAGCAGCTTCCATGAGAATCACAGTTTGAGGGAGCATTTTCTAGAATAGGGGTTGCTGTTCTGGAAAGACAAAACAACAAATGTCTGTCTACAATACTGAAAAAGCAACACACAGAGTAATTGAATCCATGTTACTGTGAATCTAAAGCCTATGTTCTTAATTACTGTATTATCCCATTGTAAGATTTTAATTGGGACATTGCAATCAATAAAATCCAACACATACAACAAAGAGAATTAACAAATAGATTTGCTGAAATAATTCCATAATTAAATACTGTATGTACTTATGTACTTATGTTTCAAAGTGTTTTCACAGTCTGACAAAACTTGCCCTCTCATAGGGCCTTTATAAAAACAATAAAAAGCTCATGTCCTGTTCTTTCACCTGCCTGTTATTTTCCCTTCTAAATAAAACTGCCCCATGTTCACTTTAGAATCCACAGGCATAGAGGCTCAACAAATGTTTACTTGGTAAACTGAAAATGTCTTCCAGAAAACCATATTTCTGGGTATAATACCTCAAAATGCAGCTAGCACTGAAAGATACAAAGAGATAAATAGTATCATAGAATCTAATACTACTTAGCAATAAAAAGGAAAGACTGCATGTTACGTGAATGAATCATAAAAACATTATTTTAAAAATCATTATGATTCCATTTTGGAAAAGATAAAATTGTAGGGTCAGAATCAGTGGTAGACATGGCATGGAAGAAGACAGCCAATTACAAAGAGACATGAGGAAACTTTGGGAAGATGGAAACGTTCTATATCTTTTTAAAATTAAGTTTTATATTTTAATTCTAGTATGCTTAACATGCAGTGTTATATTGGTTTCAGGTGTAAAATATAGTGATTCATCAAATCTATATATTACACAGTGCTCATCATGGTAAATGTACTCTTTAATCCCCATCACCTATTTCACCCATCCCTCCTCTCACCTTGACTCTGGTAACCATTGGCTTGTTCTCTATGGTTAAAATCTGTTTCTTGGTTTCTCTCTAGGAAGGTTCTATATCTTGACTGTGGTGGTGGTTACATGACTATATACCTTTGTATATGTCACAATTCATAGAACTGTATGTTAAAGGGGTGAATTTTACCTTATATAAATTTTGCTTCAATAACCCTGACTAAAAATTTTTTTAAAAAAAGAAAACAAAC
Organism: Mustela nivalis; assembly: GCF_964662115.1. Taxonomy (NCBI): domain Eukaryota; kingdom Metazoa; phylum Chordata; class Mammalia; order Carnivora; family Mustelidae; genus Mustela; species Mustela nivalis. The sequence continues at coordinate 76,918,708 of NC_139029.1, read as the reverse complement.
AAGCAAACAAGACCCATCTATATCCTGCTTACAAGAGATTCACTTCAAATATAAGGATACACACAGACTGGAAATGAAGAGACAGAAAAAGATATCTCATGTATATGGAAGCCAAAAGAAAGTTGGGATAACTGTACTTACATCAGACAAAATAGACTTTTTTTTTTTAAGATTTTATTTATTTATTTGACAGACAGAGATCACAAGTAGGCAGAGAGGCAGGCAGAGAGAGGAGGAAGTAGGCTCCATGCTGAGCAGAGAGCCCGACGTGAGGCTCAATCCCAGAACCCTGGGATTATGACCGGAGCTGAAGGCAGAGGCTTTAATCCACTGAGCCACCCACGTGCCCCGAAGACTCTTTTTTAAAAAAAGATTTTATTTTATTTGAGACAGAGAAAGCAAGAAGACAGAGCATGAGTGGAGGGGGAGGGGGAAAGGGAGGGGAGGGGGAAAGAGGAAAAGTAAAGAGAGAGGGAGAAAAAGAGGAAGGGTAAGGGGGGGAGGGAGAAGAAGGGGGAGGAGCAGACTCCCTGCTGTGCAGGGGGCCTGATGTGGGGCTCATTCCCAGGACCCTATGATCATGACCTGAGCCAAAGGCAGACACTTAGCCCATTAAGCCACCCAGGCGCCCCTAAACAGACTCTTAATTATAGAGAACAAACTGACGGTTTCTAGGGGGGAGAGGGTTGGGGGATGGGTTAAATAGATAATGGAGATTATAAAATACACTTGTCATGAGCCTTAGGTGATGAGTGGAATTGTTAAATCTCTACATTGTACACCTGAAACTAGTATAACTCTGTATGTTAACTGACTGGAATTAAGATAAAAACTTCAAAAAAAGAAAATTACCAGCAATCTCCCTAAAGAACATAGATGCAAAATCCCCAACAAAATATTAGTAAACTATATTCAAAAATACATTACAAGAATTATACGTCATAGTCAAGTAGGATTTATTCCAGGGATGCAAGTGTGGTTCGACATCAACAAATCAATCAATATGATGCACCATTTTAACAAAATGAAGTATTAAAAAATCATGATCATCTCAATAGATGTAGAAATGCACGTGACAAAATTCAACATCCATTTATGATTGGGGGAAGAAAACCTCTCTTATTAGTAGATATATTAGGAATGTACCTCAACATAATAAAGACCATGTATGACAAGCCCACAGCTAACATCATACCCAATGGTAAAAAGCTGAAAGCTTTTCCTGTAAGATCAGAAACAATTCAAGAATGCCCACTCTTAACGCTTTTATGCAATACAGTATTGGAAGTCCTAGCCAGAACAATTAGGCAAGAAAAAGAAACAAAATGTATTTCAATTGGAAAGGAAGAAAGTACAAGTGTCACTATTTAAAGATGAGAAGATACTATACATAGAAAACCATAAAGAATCTTAAAAAACTGTTAAAACTAATAAATTCAGTACATTTGTAGGATGCAAAATTAGTACACAGAAACCTGTTGCATTTTTATACATTGATAAGGAATTATCAGAAAGAAATTAAGAAGACAATCTCATTTATAATTGATTCAAAAACATTGAAATATCTATGAATAAATTCAACCAAGGAGGTCAAGCGTACACTGAAAACTATAAGACACTCATGATAGAAATTGAAGGAAACACAAATAAATGGAAAGATATTCTATGCTCAAGGATTAGAAGAATTAATATTGTTAAAATTTCCATACTATCTAAATCAATCTATACATTCAATTCAATCCCTATCAATGTTCTAATGGTATTTTTCACATAAATAGAACAATCTTAAAATTTATATGGGACCACAAAAGACCCCAAATAACCAAAGCAATCTTGAGAAAGAAGAACAAAGCATCATGTTCCCTGATTTTAAATTGTATTACAAAGCTATAGTAATCCAAACAGTATTGTATTGGCATAAAGCCAGAAGAGATCAATAGAACAGAATAGAGAACCCAGAAATAAATCCACATATATGTGGTCAATTAACTTTTGAAAAAAGAGCCAAGAACATACAGTGGGGAAAGAACAATCTCTCAGTAAATGGTGTTGTGAAAACTGGAAAGCCACATGGAAAAGTGTGAACTGGACCACTATCTTGCATCATACATAAAAATAAACTCAAAGTGGATTAAAGGCTTGAATGTAAGACCTGAACAATAGAATTGCTAAAAGAAAATGTAAGCAGTAAGCTCCCTGATGATTTTTTGGATGTGACATCAAGGCAAAATCAACAGAAGTGGAAAAAACAAACAAAAACAAGTGAACTGACTACATCAAATCAAAAAGCTTCAGCACAATAAAGGAAACCATCAATAAAATGAAAAGGTGACTTATGAAATAAGAGAAAATATTTTCAAATCATATATCTGATAAGGGCTTAATATTCAAAATATATAAAGAACTACAATTCAGTAGCAGAAAAATAATCTGATTTAAAAATTGGAAGAGAATCAAAAAAATGAGCAGATGATCTGAATAGACATTTTTCTAGAAGATATACAGATGGCTAACAGGTACAGGAAAGGATGCACAACATCACCAGTCATCAGTAGAATGCAAATCAAAACCACCTGGTAGAATGGCTAGTATCAAAAAGACAAGAAATAACAAGTGTTGGTGAGAATGTGGAGAAAAGGGAACCCTTGTGCACAGTTGGTAGGAATATAAATTAATTCAGTCCCTATGGAAAAGACAGTAGGGAGTTTCCTCAAAAATTAAAAATAGAACTACCATATAATCTAGGAATCCCACCTCTGGGTTTTTATCAGAAGGAAATGAAAACAGTAACTCAAAAAGATATAGGCACCCCCATGTTCACTGCAGCATGATTTATAATAGTCAAGATATGAAAACAACTTGCGTGTCCATTGATGGATGAATGGATAAAGAAACTGATTGTGTGTGTGTGTGTGTGTGTGTGTGTGTTTGTGTAACAGAATACTATTCAGACATAAAAAAGAATAAATTTGGGGCACCTGGGTGGCTCAGTGGGTTAAGCCTCTGCCTTCAGCTCAGGTCATGATCTCAGGGTCCTGGGATCAAGTCCCGCATCGGGCTCGCCTGCCTCTCTGCCTACTTGTGATCTCTCTCTGTCAAATAAATAAATAAAATCTTTAAAAGAAAAAAAGAATAAGCTCTTGCTGTTTGCAACAACATGAATGGACCTTGAGGGCATCGTGCTAGGTGAAGTAAGTCAGACAGAGAAAGACAAATAGTATACAATCTCACTTATATGTGGAATCTAAAAAATGACAAAACAAAACAAAAAACAAGAGCTCATAGAAAAACAGATTGATGGTTGCCAGAGACAGGGGGTGAGGAGTGGGCAAAATGGGTACAAGGAGTCAAAACTTCCACTGATAAATAAATCATGGCTTACAGCATGCTGAATATAGTTAATCATGTGTCGCATATTAAAAAGTGGCTGAGAGTAAATCTTAAAAGTTCTCATCACAAGGAAAAAAATTCTGTAACTATGTGTGGTGATGGGTGTTGACTAGATATTGTGGTGATTACTTCATAATATATACAATTATCTGATCATTATGTTGTATTGCTGAAAGTAATAAAATGCTGTATGTCAGTTCAAGCTCAACAAAAAAGCGCAAGAAATAAAGGCCTAAAGATCGTAATGTAAGACACTTTTTGATAGTTTATTTCAAATACACCTATTAATTTTGATTATCAGAGTATTTCACAGAAGTCTTGAAAGCAATTGTCCTGCTCTTAGCAAAGTCCAATATATCATTTAATTATAACATCTTAAAAATATGATGACTATTCTATTCTGTTAATTTGCTATTGTTTTCATGAAGAACATGTTGTTTAAGCCTGAAAAGAAAGTGAGAAATGGAGGAGGAGACAAACCATGAGAGACTGTGAACTCTGAGAAACAAACTGAAGATTTTAGAAGGGAAGGGGGTGGGGGAAATGGGTGAGCCTGGTGGTGGGTATTAAGGAGGGCACGTATTGCATTGGTGTGAATGCATAAACAATGAATCTTGGAACATTGAAAAAACAATAAAATAAAAAAAAAAAGAAAGAAAGAAAGTGAGAAATCAGACATAAGCCTTAATTTGGAAGAACCACCTGGAACTGAAAAGTGAAAGGGGTAAAAGTGAGATTTCTTATATGAAAAGTGTTTGGCTTAACTATTTTTAAATATTCAAGATCTGAATGATAAAAATGTAATCCTACATCTTCAAAGTATATGGAAGTATCCAGCAATTGGAGAGCTGCTTATCTTCCCGGACCATTTCCTTGGTTGGTTATCTCTGTCACAGTTGATACCAGTTTATACCACTGCAGATTGTTATTATCCTGTCTTTTATGTTGTCCTATTATTCATTCATTCCTTCTTCCATCTATTCATTCAATGTATCATTTATTTAATAAATAAACATCTCTCTGCAACAGATACTGGCTGTGCAGGGCTGAGTAAGATGCACGATGGCCACGCCCTTTGCCTTAACATTCTAGGGAGGAGAGAGACCAAAAAATGTGAACAAGTAAATACCTTCAGATGATAGTAGATAGGTCTTCTGAAAAAGTAAAACAGGGTAATGGGATATAGAATGACTTCAGGGGTGGGCAGTGGGTGGGAGAACACTTTGGGCGGCGTGGTGAGGGGATCTGAGGGGCCAACACTTGATGAAGCAGCTCTGGGAAGTGAATGATGGGAGGCAGTCTGGCTGGGGGAGGGATCCTTGGGAAGATTATTTCTAGCATAGGGAACAGTAAGAGCAAATCTTAGGGCAGAAATGTGTTTGGTATTCAGTGAGGGCTGTCAAGCTGGCCCGTGTGCCCAGAGTACATTAAAGAGGAGGAGAGGGGTAGCAGATGAGGCCAGAAAGCTATGCAGGTCTCAGAGGCTTGGACAGGAGCTGCAAGTTTATTCTAACAGCACGGGAAATCATCAGGGTTTTAGGGAGGGCAGTCATGTGATTTTCTTTTTAGGAGTCTCTCTCGCTTCTTTAGCGGTGGATGAGAAGGTAAGCATAATGTTCGGATGGCCACTGCTGCCATCCAGACCAGAGGTGAGGGTGGATTGGACAAAGGTCATAGCAAGTATGGTGGTGAGCAGAGGTGTGCTTAGATTCCAGTTTGCTGGAGGGCTGACAGGACTCTGATGGGTCCAATGGGGTGGCAAAAGCAAGAACTGGGTGACGAGGGATGTTTTTCTCTTGCTGGAGAAGTCTGGGGATACGAAAACATTCTACTTTTGTCTTTTTTTTTTTTAAGATTTTATTTATTTATTTGACAGAGAGAGATCACAAGTAGATGGAGAGAGAGGCAGGCAGAGAGAGAGGGAAGCAGGCTCCCCGCTGAGTGGAGAACCCGATGCGGGATTCGATCCCAGGACCCTGAGACCATGACCTGAGCCGAAGGCAGCAGCTTAACCCACTGAGCCACCCAGGCGCCCCTACTTTTGTCTTGGTACATTTGAGAATCACTAAGGGATACAAGTAGAGAAGGCAATTAAATATTCAAGTGTGTAGATCTGGGGAGAGATCAGAGTTAAACACATTATTTTGTGATTCATTAGCATATAGATTGTATTTAAGCAACAAGATCAAGTATAGTCACCTATGAAGTGAGAAGTGACTTTAATTGCAGAAGAAAAGAGGTCCTACAAGAGAGACCTAGGATGCCTAATATTTAGGGGAAGCTTAAAGGAAGAGGTGACCCAGAAGCGATTCCAGTGATGCAGGAGGACAATTGAGAGCACATAACAATGGAAGCCAACAATGGAATGTGATCTAAGGAGAAGAAAATGGCCTTCTCCGCCAAATCCTGCAGTGTGGTCAAATTAAACAAGACTAGGGGCGCCTGGGTGGCTCAGTGGGTTAAAGCCTCTGACTTCTGCTCAGGTCATGATTCCAGGGTGCTGGGATTGAGCCCCACATCGGGCTCTCTGTACAGCGGGGAGCCTGCTTCCCCATCTCTCTCTCTCTCTGCCTGCCTCTTTGCCTACTTGTGATCTCTCTCTGACAAATAAATAAATAAAATCTTTTTAAAAAATTAAGACTGAAAATTGACATTGTATTGGACAAGGTAGAGTCACGGGTGACAGATTTGATTTTAAGGTCATTTCAGCAAATTCGATGGATGTCTAATTACAGTGGGTTGAATGGAGGCAGAGAAGTGAGAAAGAAGAGACCAAGTACCAACAATGGCTGGTAAGTTTCCCCGTGAAAGGGATGCTGAAAGTTGGGGCAGAAACTGGCAAAGGTCTGAACCCTCGAGAGAGTTTACTTACAAACAACACTTAAGGCATGACGCAGTAAAGGGCAAATAATGGCCAGAGAAAAGCTTGGCAGGCATGAGATCTAGAACCCCGGAGAGCAGAGAGTATACTTCTTCCTTGCGAAGAGAGTACATGTACTCAGAGTTAGATGTGTTGTAGACTAGATGGTGAGAAGATGAAGTAATTCGTGCCTGTTGGCTTCTATTCCTTCAACAAAGTATAAAGTGAGATCACCAGTTGAGAGTGAGGGAAGAGGAAGTATTGGAGGTTTGAGGACATGGGAGATAGGACATAAACAACATGGAGAGTCAGGAGCAATGTGTTTTATTTGTAGTTTCATCCTAGCACAGTGCCTGGCACATTGTAGGCTCTGAAAAAATGTGCGAAGAGTGACTGAAGGTAAGAACCAGAAAAGAAAGAATATTCAATATATTCTAGAATACTAGAGGAAGGAGGCATCCTTGCAAGAGGTAGTTAAGACAAGATACTACTTGACGCTTTATGTACAAAGCCACTTTCCCCACTATGCTGACCTTTTCAAGGGTACGGGGATTCTGTCTCTTTATCTTTGTATTCTCAGGACATGTATCAAACGGTACCTGGACAATGTAAGTGCAAAATGATGCCTTTTTAAAAATAAATGAGTGACTATAAACATCAGGAGCTTGTGATCTCAAAGGATTTACAGGGTGAGATGGAGGAGTCGCCAGAAGAATTTAAATATTACACAGATGAAGAGCTGTAGTGGATTGATTATAAAGACAGATGCTTTAGAGACATTTTAAGGAGGTTATAATATGCGACTATACATTCCCACAAAACTTCCTTTGTGACATTGTTTCAAGAATGAAAAATGAGCTAAATGGATTTTTGCTCTCACCAATATGGCAACTCTTATAATTACTTGAGTTGACAGACTCTTTGATCTTTTCTGTACAATAGTAACAGCCTTAGTCTTGTTTGGCTAACACTGCATGTTATTGTGAACTACATTCCCAGAAGCTCCAGAACCATGCATCTTGCTGACTTTCCTCTTCCAGACAGACTCAGAAAGAGGTCTTTTCTATCTGGCTGATGAAGCACCACGTTCACCCACACCTGCTGTGGAAGACCAGCCCCAGGGGAGTTTGGAGCAAGCAGGCAGATCCTGGCTTCTATGTTAGGCTTTTCTTACTTACTCTTACTTAGTTTTGTATAGCATCCTTTCCCATTTCTTGTAACATCACTTTTAGGAGTCAAATATTTGGAAAAAGAAAAAAAAAGAAATAGAGGAGGAAATGGGGATATATAAGGGAAGATAACAAAACAGAAACAGAAAGGAAGGAAAAGAGAAATCCAACCACTGTAAAGTCGGTTAATATAATTACAGACACTCAATAAAAGTACAACAGAAAATGCAATAAAAAAGTATAATAAACTTCACACTCAATTTAAAAACACAGCAAGAAGGGCAAGGAAACAAAAGTTGAGAAAGAAATTTAACTCTGATCTGGTCCTTTTGCCCTATAATGAAGCTATTTTTTTAAAAAAGATTTTATTTATTTATTTGACAGACAGAGATTACAAGAAGGCAGAGAGACGGGAGAAGCAGGCTCCCTGCTGAGCAGGGAGCCAGATTCGGAACTCGATTCCAGTTCCGATTCGAAGGCAGGGACCTAACCCACTGAGCCGCGCAGGTGCCCCTGTAATGAAGCTATTTTTATGATAGGGAGAAATATGGTGTGGCCATAGCTATCTCCGGTTTTATGTGTATATACATCACAATAAATCAGAAGGGAGAGAGAACACAAACTATTTATTAAGGCTTTTACTAAGCACACTTGGCTTTTCTGATCCAGAAATAGTTCAAAAGAGGCAAGGCGAGGAACCGTTACTCATCTTTGTGTAAGTGGTTGGCGCCCCTTAGTGGCTACTTAGATTCCCTGCCTGCGGATCCTAAATTGCACTTCAGAGACAAAGAACTTTGTGGAAAAAATAACTGATATTTTTTAGGGTGGGGGAACTACTCGGGTTTTAATGTCCTGATATAGAGGGTATCACCCCCCCCCGCAGTGTTCTCTGGCAGCAAAGCTAAAATTTTTAATTGGGAAAATACAATCAATATTTGTTACATAATTAAAAATAAGCTTTCTTAACAACAACAAAACAAATAAACAAAAAAAGAAACTGTCTTTGACAAAATAAAATGGCAGTCGAGGAGACAACAGCAATTATTCCATTAAGGAAAGCTTTCTGCTATCATTTGCCAATATCTCCATCCAACTCTAGAGAATTTGCACAAGGGAATTTAACTCTGCAAATGGGTCAATATAATGCTATTAATTACTCTTTATATATTAATGAATGTTCTTGTAAGAGCATTACTCAATTAAAATTCGTTTCCTTATAGTTTATATGTAAAGACTATCCTTTTATTTGTCCGAAGGTAGTTCTTTGCAGACCTTGATACAAGTTTTTTGTGTGAATCTGCAGCTTAATCCAGTGTTAAACATGATAGAAAAAAAAAAAAATCTTCATTTTGATTCTTTATGTTTTCAGTGATCAACAAAGACTGGATGTTTGATACAGCTGTAACAGTCATGAGGTAAACATGTGATAAGGTGCTTGCAAGTACTTTGGGCATTACCTGATAGGCAAAAGCAAGCTGTGGTATTGATAAAAGTCTTTCACTGACAAATTATACTGTTGGCACTGAAGAGGATGGACCCAATCAGGGGGCTTAAGAAAGGAGGCCAGTTCTTTTTTTCTTTTCAAGTTTTTATTTAAATTGCAGTTAGTTAACATACAGTATAAATTTAGTTTCAGAGGTAGAATTTATGATTCAGCACTTCCATACAACACCCAGTGCTCATCACAAGTGCCCTGCTTAATCCTCATCACCCATTTAACTGATCATCCCACCCGTCTCCCCTCTGGTAATCATCCGTTTGTTCTCTATAATTAAGAGCTCTTTCTTTGTTTTCCTCTCTTTCCTCCCTCCTATGTTTATTTCTTTTGTTTCTTAAATTCCATATATGAGTTATATCCTATGGTACTTGTCTTTCTCTGACTGACTTGTTTTGTTTAGCAGAATACTCTCAATCTATCCATGTCATAGCAAATGACAAGACTTCACTCTTTTCTTATGTCTGAGTAATATTCCGTTGTATAGGAGGTATACTACATCTTCTTTACCCATTCATCAGGCAACGGGCATTTGGGCTTTTTACATAATTTGGCTATTGTCAATAATGCTGGTATAAACACTGGGACACATGTATCCCTTTGAATTGGTATTTTTGTATCCTCTGGTAAATGAGACTAATGAATAAGAGGGTAGTTCTATTTTTATGGAGTTCTGTGAACCTCCATACTGTTTTCCGGAGTAGATGCACCAGTTTACATTCCCACTAACAGTGCAAGAGGGTTCCCCCTTCTCTGCATCCCTGACAATACCTGTTGTTTCTTGTGTTTGGGTGTTCAGTTTGATCAGTTCTTCATAGTTGTAGATACTAACCGTTTATCAGATATGTCATTCGAGAATATCTCCCATTTTATAGGTTTCCTTTTAGTTTTGTTGAGTGTTTCCTTCACTGGCAGAAGCTTTTAATTTTGATGAAGTCCCAGTAGTTTGTTTTTATGTTTCCCTTGCCTCAGGAGACATATGTAGTAAGAAGTTGCTATGGCACATGTCGGAAAAGGTTACTGCTTATGTTTTCCTCTAGGATTTTGATGGTTTCCTGTCTCACATTTAGGTCTTTCATCCATTTTGAACTTATTTTTGTGTAGGGTGTAAGAAACTGGTCCGATTTCATTCTTCTGCATGTCACTGTCCAGTTTTCTCAACACCATTTGTTGAAGAAACTGTGGGTTTTTTCCCACTGCGTATTCTTTTCTGCTTTGTTGAAAATTAGTTGACCATAGAGTTGTGGATCCATTTCTGGGTTTTCTCTTCTGTTCCATTAATGTATGTCTCTATTTCTTTGCCAGTATCATACTGTCTTGATGTTTACAGCTTTCTAATAGAGCTTGAAGCCCAGAAATTGATGCCACCAGCTTTGCTTTGCTTTTTCAGTGTTGCTTGGCTACATCAGGGTCTTTCATGGTTCCAAACAAGTTTTAGGATTGTTTGTTCTATGTCTGTGAAAAATGCTATTGGTATTTTGATAGGAATTGCATTAAATGTATAGATTGCTTTGGGTGGTAAAGACATTTTAATAATATTTGTTCTTCCAATCCATGAACATGGAATGTTTTCTATTCCTTTGTGTCATCTCCAATTTCTTTCATCAGTGTTCTGTAGTTTTTAGAGTAACGATCTTTTACCTCTTTGGTTAGATTTATTCCTATGGGTCTTAGGGTTTCTGGTATAATTGTAAGTGAGATCGTTCCTTGATTTCTCTTTCTGCTGCTTGTTATTACTGTATAGAAATGCAACAGACTTCTGTACATTGATTTTATATCCTATGACTCTACTAAATTCATGTGTCAGTTCTAGCAGCTTTTGTGTGGACTCTTGGGTTTTCTATATACAGTATCATGTCATCTACAGATAGTGAAAGTTTGATTCTTCCTTGCCAATTTGGATGCTTTTCATTTCTTTTTGTTGTCTGATTGCTGAAGCTAGAACTTCCAGTACTATGTTGGACAACAGTAGTGAGAGTGAGCATCCTTGTCTTGTTCCTGACCATAGAGGAAAAGATCTCGGTTTTCCCCCATTGAGGAAATAGTAGCTGAGAGATTTTCATATATGGCCTCTATAATACTGAGGTATGTTCTCTCTAAACGTAGTTTGTTGAGGGTTTTGTTTTTATCATAAATGGATGTTGTACTTTGTCAAATGCTTTTTCTGCATCTATTGAAATGATCATAAAGATCTGTATCTTTTATTAATGTGGTGCATCACTTTGATTGATTTGTGAATATCAAATCACCCTTGTGTCCGTGGAATAAATCCCATTTGATCATGGTGAATGATTCATTTAATGGACTGTTGGATTTGATTTGCTAGTATTTTATTGAGAATTTTTACATTCATGTTCCTCAGGGATGTTGGCCTGTAGTTCCCATTTTTAGTGGAACTTTTATTTGGTTTTAGTATCAGGGCATTGCTGGCCTCATGGAATGAGTTTGAAAGTTTTCCTTCTATTTTTTGGAATAGTTTGAGAAGAATAGGTATAAACTCTCATTTAAACAATTGGTAGAATTCCCCTGGGAAGCCATCTGACCCTGGACTTTTGTTTGTTGGGAGATTTTTTATTACTGATTCAGTTTCTTTGCTGGTTATCAGTCTGTTCAAGTTTTCTCTTTCTTCCTGATTCAGTTTTAGTCATTCGTATGTTTCTAGGAATTTATCCATTTCTTCCAGGTCATCCAATTTGTTGGCATATAGTTTTTCATAATTTTCTCTTATAATTGTGTGTATTTCTGTGGTATTCGTTGTTATTTCTCCCCTCTCATTTGTGATTTTATTTATTGGATCCTTTCTCTTTTCTTTTTTTTCTTAAAGACTTACTTATTTATGTAAGTAGACTCTACACCAGTGTGGGGGTTAAGATCGAGAGCCTCAGGCTTTAACAACCAAGCCAGCCAGGTGCCCTTTTTCTCTTTTCTTTTTGATAGAAATCTGGCTAGGGATTTATCAATTTTATTAATTTTTTTAAAGAACAAACTCCTGGTTTTATTGTTCTGTTTTTGTTTTTGTTGTTTTTGTTGTTGTTTTAGTTTCTATATCCATTATTTCTGCTCTAATCATTATTATTTCCCTTCTTCTGGAGGCTTTAGTCTTTGTTGTTCTTTTCTATCTCCTTTAGGTGCAAGGTTAGGTTGTTTATTTAAGAATTATCTTGCTCCTTGAGGAAGGCCTATACTGCAATATACTTCCCTCTAGGACCACTTTTGCTGCATCCCAAAGGTTTTGGATCATTGTGTTTCCATTTCCATTTGTTTTCATTCTTTTAATTTCTTCTGTGATTTCCTGGTTGACTCATTCATTGTTTAATACATGGAAATACATGGATTAAATGTATGTTAAATACATGGAAAGGCCATGTATTTGTGGTCTTTCCAAATTTATTTTTTGTGGTTGACTTCCAGTTTCTTAGCATTGAGGTATGATTTCGGTCTTTTGGTTCTTGTTGAGGCCTGACTAGTGACCTAGTATATAATCTGTTCTGGAGAATGTTTCATGTGCACTTGAAAAGAATAATTTGTATTCTGCTGCATTAAGATGTAATGTTCTGAATATATCTGTTAAGTCCATCCAGCCCAGCGTGTCATTAAAGTCATTGTTTCCTCGTTGATTTTCTGCTTAGATGATCTGTCCATTGCTTTAAGGGGTCTTAAAGTCCCCTACCATTATTACTATATTATTATCAATGAATTCCTTTATGTTTGTTATTAATTGTTTTATATATTTAGGTGCTCCCATGTTGGGAGTATAAATATTTACAATTGCTAGATCTTCCTGTTGGATAGACCCCTTTGTTATGATATAGTGCCCTTCTTCATCTTTTGCTACATTCTTTGGTTTAAAATCGAGTTTGATACAAACATGGTTCCTCTTTCTTTTGATGTCCCTTTACATGATAAATATTTCTCCATCTCCTCACTTTCAATCTGCAGGTGTCTTTAGGTCTAAAATGAGTCTTCTTAGGCAGCATGTAGATGGGTCTTGGTTTGTTTTTTGTTTTTTATTTTTTGTTTGGACCAAGTATCAAACACTTTATTCCAGTTCCTGCTAAGCAGAAACAAATTATTCCAGTTCCTGCTAGGCAGGACCATCTGAAAGAGAAAAACTCCCCACATTCCTGACCCAGATATCAATCCTCCAGTGGAGTGAAGAGGGGGAAGAGGAAAAAATTTTAATGAAACGATGGTTTTTAATGGGAACCAGAGGTACGGTTACAATTACATAGTCCGACACAAAAAAACCCATGGTGATCAGGAGTTGGAAGGTTACAGAAATAATGAGGGTAACACTGGGTACAAGAAGGAAAGCTGTTGCAGGACCTCGGGAGCCAAGCTAATACGGCCTCTCCCTGCGATCCTGTCTGGGCTCACCTCTGGAGTCCATCTTGCCAGGGCCAAAGCCACCTCTGTCCCCACCACCCTGGCCCCCTCGGAAGCCCCCACGGTCCCCGCTTTGGCCTTGGTAGCCACCCCGATCATAGCCTCCTCTTCCACCATGACAATCATCTCCATAGTTACCCCCCATATGAGAGCCTCCCGGTCCCTGTCCTGGGCCATCTGGTTTAGGTTTAGGGGCCTTACACTGGTTGCATTCATTCCTCCAGGAGAAGATCAGGTTCTCACATATAGGATTTGGACACTTCCAGTCACCAGCTCGCTGCTGGCCGCCGCCAGCGCCACCACTAGGGAATCCTCCCCGGCCACCGCCACCACTGCCACCACCTCCGTAGCCTCCGGCCCATAGGTCCTCCTCGCCCTCGGCCTCCACGACCATTGCCACCGCCCCAATTGAGGTCTGCTCGCCGAGTAGCAAATGAGACCTGGATAGGATTCCCAGAGAATTCTTTACCATCAAACCAGTCAATAGCTGCTTTAGCAGATGGTGGGTCATCAAACAACACTGTTGCCTCTCCCTTCAGCTTGCCCGTTTCCCTGTCTGTGTACAGATTAATCATGGGCTGTCCTGTTTTCTTATTTGTCTTAATAATACCAATCTGCTTGAAGTAATCAGCCACAGACTCAGTTGTAACATTTTCGCCAAGTCCTGCACCAAGATGGTGGTGTTGTCTGAATTATCCTGTTCGGAGTCATGACGTGATCCTTGGTCCCAAGGGCCACCAAATTTATTGAGGCCTCCACGGTCACTTCCGCCCATGCCGCCTCTGCCTCCACGGCCACCTTCATGACCTCTGGGTTCATAGCCACCGCTGCTATGGTTGTAACCACCGCCACTGCCCCGGCCGCGGCCCTCACGGTCCTGCTGGCCTCCCCCATAGCCACCACCACCACCACTCTGGTCCTGATTGCCATAACCACTGCCGCCATGACTCATGGAGGACTGATCTTGGCCGTAGTTAACTCCACTGCTACTGTTGTACTGGTTCTGTTGTCCATAGCCTTGAGGGGGATTATAGGAGCTTTGCTGCTGTCCATAGCCTTGCTGCTGTCCACTATAGCCAGACTGCTGGCCATAGCCCCCACTCTGGGGCTCCCCGTAGCCGCTGCTCTGAGAACAACTACCATAACTTCCCGAGGTGCTGCTAGGAGCTGGCTGCTGGCCATAGCCAGGATAAGAGGACTGTTGCCCATAAGATGACTGAGAACTCTGGCTACTGCCATAGCCACCAGTCTATCCCTGGGAAGCTGACTGAGGGCCATAGCCTGTGTTCTGGGTCTGTCCATAAGAAGAACCATAGCTGCTCTGGCTATAGCCTGAAGTGTCTGACTGGCCATAACCACTGTAACTCTGTTGTCCAGCGGGCTGATTGCTCAGCTGGGAATAGCCCTGTCCAGGCTGGTGGGGTAGGCCCCATAGCTTTAGGTTGCTTGTTGGGTATAGTCGTTTGAGGCCATGTCCGCGCATGCACGCACAGGCTGACAAGCAACAAGATTCCAACACCACACAGCACCAACGCCTTGAGGACTGACTGTTGTTTTTTTGTTTTTTTTTTTAATCCATTCTGACACTCCATGTTTTTTGATTGGAGCATTTAGTCCATTTACATTCAGAGTAATTATTGATAGATATGTATTTAGTGCCATTTTATTGTTCTGTCATTGTTTCTGGAGATTTTCTCTGTTCCTTTCTAGTCTTTGTCATTTTTGGTCTTTCTTTTCTACTCAAAATGTCCTTTTAATATTTCTTTCATGGCTGGTTTGTGGTCATGAACCCATTTAGTTTTTTTTTTTTTTTTTTTTGGGAAACTGTTTATCTCTCCTTCTATTCTGAATGACTGTTACTGGATAGAGTATTCTATTCTCTTGTTCTATCTAGTATTCTGTTCTATCCAGAACATTGAATATATCATGCCACTGCCTTCTGACTTGCCAAAAGTTTCTGGGGAGAGATCTGCTGCTAACCTTATTGGTCTTCCCTTGTAAGTTAGGGACTTCTTTTGTCTTGCTACTTTTAGGAATTTTTTCTTTATTGCTACATTTTGCAAATTTAGTTAGAATATGTCTTGATGTTGGCCTGCTTTTTTTTACTTTGATGGGAGTTCTCTGTACCAAAAGGAGACCAATTCTGAGGCTCTTTGGATAGTCCAAGTGAAAGATGATGTAAGCCTAAACTAGGGCAAAGGCAAAGAATGGGAAAGATGGGCTAGACTGAAGATTTTTCTGAAAGAGAATATTTAGAATTACTAACTGAACATGAGAGGGGAAAAAGTGGGAGTAATTGAGAATAACTGAGATTTCCAGCTTGGGGAAAAGGATGGATGGCAATACCATGCACTAAGAACAGGAATCTAGGAAAAGGACAATTTTTTGTGTGTATTCAGGTGGTTAATAAATGATAACGAAAAAAATATATTTTGTATGGCCACATAGAGGTGTCCAAAATACAGTTAAAAATACAAGTCTGGGGGCGCCTGGGTGGCTCAGTGGTTAAGCCGCTGCCTTCGGCTCAGGTCATGATCCCAGGGTCCTGGGATCGAGCCCCGCATCGGGCTCTCTGCTCAGCAGGGAGCCTGCTTCTTCCTCTGTCTCTCTGCCTGCCTCTCTGCCTACTTACGATCTCTGTCTGTCAAATAAATAAATAAAATCTTAAAAAAAAAATACAAGTCTGGAATTCAAGGTTAAGGTTGGTGTTTAAGAAACAGATTTGAAAGTTAATATCTATGAATGAAGCAGTAAGAATGGTTGAGGACATCAGATAAGCACACCAGAGAGAAAAGAGGGAGTCCCAAGAGAAATCACAACAGCTAAGGCAGTGAGAGAGCCCAAGATAAGAAGAATGATCAGAGTTAAAAGGACCTCAGACAGTGGTATTTGAGAAGATCAGAGAGGAAGGACCGTGAAACCGTGGCAATGGATAGTATCAAATGGGGCAGAGAAGTCCAGTAGACTGTATTTTTTTAAAAAAAAACAGCCTTTGGGCAATGAATTAAACAAGCAGAATAAATACCATTCAAAAACAGGCAAACATGGGTGCCTGGGTGGCTCAGTGGGTTAAGCCTCTGCCTTTGGCTCAGGTCATGATCCCAGGGTCCTAGGATTGAGCCCCACAGCGGGCTCTCTGCTCATCAGGGAGCCTGCTTCCCCCTTTTTCTCTGCCTGCCTCTCTGCCTACTTGTGATCTCCCTCTCTCTGTCAAATAAGTAAATAAAATCTTTTTAATAATAATAAATAGCATTTATTTCAACATGAGGAAATAGCTTATTGAGCTCTCAGTTCAAGGGAAAATATGTGAAATAAAAGCTTCTGTCTTCCTAACTGAACAGAGTGACTGTTGTAAAATGCTGAGGCTATTAACTTTTCAAATGAATCACAATATATGAAGATATCGAAATTTAATGAAGTAAATGGATTTGTGGCCAGACAACACAAATATTTAGAAATACATTTAAATCACTAAACATTCAGCTGATTTGGTTATTAGGTTAAAATGGTAGAAGCCTGGGGCCCCATAATGCCATGGATAAAAATGGGGACTGGCTGTGGCCAGTTTAAAGTTGCTTCCTGTCAGGGTCCAGGCGGTTGGGAATAGGCCCCACCTGCCCAAGACCAGCTGATTCATTTCTACTGCGCATGTGCGACATAGGTCAGGTTGGCCAGGGAAGTGTCCTGAGAAGCCTGGTGGGGGGAGCAAGCTGTTGGGGGTACCTGGTTTGCCTAATTCCAAACCTTAATCTACACAATGCTCATCTTCCCCTTAAAGGCAGAGCTGGAGGAAATTGGAGGACTGGAGGACTGCCTTGCCAGGGTGGGGCCAGGCCTAATAGCCTGGGTATTTGGGAATTGGAAACACCTGAATTTCTTGGTGACTAGGCTCCATGGGCTAGGAGGTCCCAGCTGCCCACGGTGGGACGGGGGATTCATACTGTGCATGCACAAGCCGCCCAGCTAGGGGTAGCGGAGGACCTGGAACTGGGTAAGTGTATGGAGAGGTCAGAGCATGACAGTGAGCTGTTGGGGATATAATGCATTTACCTAACCTTCACAAATGCAAATATTTCTCCTGGAGTCGAAGCTGGAGAAGACAAGACTGCCTTGTCAAGATGGAGTCTGGCTGGCTGCCTGGTAAACTTCACGAAGAGATGCCTGGGAGCCTTGATTACTGGTAAGCCTGGGATGCCATCAGGCAACCCATCAAATGAGAACCGACTGACTCCTCTGTAAAGCTGCTGCCTCAGAAAGATTTAGTTGGGGCAGTTTCCCTCCACTCTGGAGGATATGCGGGTGGTTTGGAGCCAAACCGAGCTCCACCAGCCAGGAGGGCCTGGACTGCCCTCGGAGGGCAGGCTGTGCACAGGCCAGGAGCAGGGGCCTGTCCTATTGGGCAAGTGTCTGGAGAGGCCAAGTCATGGAAATGGGCTGTGGAGGTTACAATTCATCTGCCTAATTCCAAGCCCTAAACAACACCAGTGCACATATTCTCCCTGAAGGTAAGGCTTTGGGAGTCTGGACTTCATTGTGAAGACCATTTCTGGGCATCTGCTGGGGTATGCTTAACTGAGTGCGAGACACCTGGGAGCCTTGATTATTGGGAAGCCCAGGACATCATCAGGCATCCAGTCCAAATGGGGACTGATAGCCCCCAGTTGAAAATGCAGCCTCGGAAATATTTTCAGGGTGTAAGCTCTCTGCACCCTGAAGCCATTAAGTGGTTGGGGTATTGCCAGAGCTCTGTGGGCTGGACGGGGCCCTACAGCCCTAGGCCCGCTGACAGTGTGGGTACTGCCCATGCCTCAGCAACACAGGTCAGGGGAGCTGGGGCCTGACACCTGACACTGTCAAGGGAGGTCGGCTGACAGGAGGAGGCCACTGAGGGGACCTGCCATATGCCTAATTCTAAGCCTTAAGCCCCCTGAACACAGAACTGGGGGACTCCAGACTGCCCTGCGAGGGTGGATAGTGTGGGACACCTGGGTATCTTGATCGCTAGAGAAGTCGCGGATGGCATCAGGCAGCTGGTCCAAGTGGTCTGTCAAGCTGGTCTGTCACCAGTTTAAAGCTATTGCCTCAGGAAGACTTCCGGCGAGCGGGTATTTTCCACCCCAGCGGCTCTGCAGGGTTTGGAGACTGGCCTGAACCCAGCAGAACTGCAGGGTGGGCAGAGGTCAGGGGAAGCAGGGACCTGAGACAGAGCAGCTTAGGGAGAGGCCAGGTTACGGAAGCCGGCTTTTGAGGGTAGCTGGTGGCTGCCTAATTCCATGCCCTACCTACACAAATGTACATATTACCCCAACTCTGCTTTGTTTCGGGAGGCAAATCCTGTTCAGACTGATCCTTGTCTTTGCCAGCAATGGAGTTAACACTAATTCATGGTGCGAATTTCACAAGCCATTAGCATATGGGGTAATGGGTTTTAATTTACCAATACAGAAATTGCATCCTCCAAACCTAAGTTGTTAATCATACTGTTGCTCTGGTCAAGGGGAGATGAAAGGAATGAAGCTCTAATTTAGTTGCCATTCTTCCTCATTATAGGAGCTGGTTCTTGGGTGAGACTGCTTAGCTACTTGCCAGCATCAAGTCCAACTCCCTTGGTGCTGAGACAGGAGTGTGCTGGGCTTGCTAGGCAGAGGGCCACGGCCAGTAAGAATCACCCTAATACTTACCCTGGCCGGAGCTAATTGTCCCAAGGGCCTTGGAAAGCACTTTCAGATCAACAAAGAGTAGCCTTGTCCATACAGAACATCTTTGTGTAGTAATTAGAAAAATCTCTGTATTTATAGTCAAAATGTCCCCTTGCCATGGTAGGTCCTTGTTTAGTGATAAGCCCCCAGCAGGGCCCTTCACTGCTGAGCTACTGAGTTCTTAAGGTTGAGAACAGATGAGATAGTGCCAACCTGATACCAGTTAATTTATTCTTATATCAAAACAACTTCACTACTAAAAAAAAAACCCCACCTTTTTGTGTCTTTGCCATAAGCAAGTGGATTTGAAAGCCTTTCAAATGAATACACAAAAATCCATCTTGTGATTTCAAATCACTCTCACTCTAACTAATACTAAGGGCCTCATGGGGTACTTGGGTGGTACAGTCGGTTGAGCCCTCAACTTTCGGTTTCCACTTGGTTCATGAGCTCAGGGTCCTGGGGTCAAGCCCCACATGGAGCCCATTTTGGGATCTGCGTTCATCCTGGAGTCTGTTTGAGCTTCTCTCTTCCTCTCTCTCTGCCCCTCCTGCTGGTGCTCTCTCCCTCTCTCCCCCCTTCTCCCTCAAATAAATATTAAAAAAATACTAAGGGCCTAATGCTCTGTACAAACATAAATTCAGGGAAATATCAACCCACGTTGTGATTCCACGTCACTTACCATCTTAATCACAACACTCGATTGTATTTTGCAAGTATTTTTCCTTTGACACACATTCTTTTACACCATAGTTTAATGACCAGTTTAAGCAACCACACTTCTAGTATTACCAAAATAAGGATGACAAAGAATGGTACCAAAACATGGCATCATATCAATCACAAAATGGCCAAAAGTTAAGCTTCTTTAAAAAAAAAAGATTTCATTTATTTATTTAATTTGTTTTATTGACAGAGAGAGACAGCAAGAGAGGGAACACACAAGCAGAGGGAGTGGGAGAGGGAGAAGCAGGCTCCCACCAAGCAGGGAGCCCAATGCGGAACTTGGTCCCAGGACCCTGGGATGGTGACCTGAGCTGAAGGCAGACCCTTAACGACTGAGCCACCCAGGTGCCCAAAAAGTTAAGCTTCTTAAACCACTAGGTGTAACTTCTCTGACAATTATGTTTCCAAGTAAAAATCTTTTTTCAAGATTTTCTTTCTTTTTTTTTTTTTTTTTAAATATTTGTTATTTATTTGACAGAGAGAGAACGAGGGAGGTCACAAGTAGGTAGAGAGGCAGGCAGAGAGAGAGGAGGAAGCAGGCTCCCTGCTGAGCAGAGAGCCTGCTGCGGGGCTCCATCCCAGGACTCTGGGATCACGACTTGAGCCAAAAACAGAGGCTTTAACCCACTGAGCCATCCCGGTGTCCTTCTTTCTTTTTTTTTTTTTAAGTAACCTCTACAGCCAGTGTGGGGCTTGAACTCACAACCCAAGATCAAGAGTCACATGCTCCACCCAGCTGAGCCAGCCAGGTGCCCCTCCAGGTAAAGATATTTTTTATGAAGCTCCACGGGGTATGGCCTGCGTAACACTGTCAAATTCAGTGGCCATAACATCAGAATTCAAGGCTGCCATTATTTTAGGATTTATTATTTATTTTGTTTTTGTTCTTTTTTCAATTCTTGCAAATTATTTTGACTTTATTAGTCACATCTTCCAAATGTTTCCTAACTTGTCTTAAGTTTTCTAATGCATGATTTACATTTATTAGATTAATTTTAGGCGGTTCAGTGTGAAACATTTCTCTGGTTATTTTAATAGTTCCTTCACCTTCTGTTGAGCTCAAATAATATCCTTTTCCTTCTACTGTCACATTTCATTATCTGTTCTAGTTTTACACATACCATCATGCTGCATTCCTTATTTTTCCCTTGACTCCAGGGTCCTGGGACCAAGTGGGAGAGGTTAGCTTAGCCCATGCTCTCATGGTCCAATTTCCTGTGTTAATTGGTTGAGCAGGCAATAAGGCCAGAGTCATAGGCACTCATACTATAGGCATAGCCACAAGACTAGCAGGAATAAAGCCATTTTGGTTCAATTCCATAAACATATCCTTAGGTACATGTTTTCCTTGTATCATAAGGAGGATTTCTGAGCCTGTAAGCTTCACTCTGAGTTTTAATGTTGGGGAACTACACAAGTGTAGTAACCATTGTCATGCTCCTCCTAGAAATGCCAATATTCTAATTTCACAGTGGCTCAAAGAAGCACATCTGTTAGGATGTATGGCACATACTTGACTGATGTTTGGGCTGTTATCTCAGTATTGTCCTGAGACTATTGCTGTTTTTTGTTTGTTTGATTGTTTGTTTGTTTTTTGGGTTTTTAAAAAAGGTTTTATTTATCTGAGAGAGAGTGAAATCACAAGCAGAGGCAGAGGGAGAAGCAGATTCCCCACTGAGCAAGGAACCTGATGCAGGGCTTGATCCCAGGATGCCAGGATCAGGACCTGAGCCGAAGGCAGATACTTAACCAACTGAGCCACCCAGGCGCCCAGAGAACATTGCTGTTCTACACTTGAACTTAACCAAAAGGCGGAGAAGTGATTGAGAGTATCGCTGTTCCAAGAGTATTCCACACATCAACCAATCTTAACGGCAACAACTGATGATCTACAGGCAAAGAAACATCTTTTATGTCTTTCCTTAGTATTTTGTTATTTTTAGCATTACCTCCAACCAAATTTTCATTGCTCTATTTACATCCTTATGAAATTAATTGATGTTCTGTAATATATTGCTAATTTTATCCATCTGTGTACACAACCATGACAAAGCTGCCATGGTATACATGTGAAATTGTGATTGTTTGGTTTAAAATTCTTTTTAAAAATTTCATCAGTTTGGAATAAGAAAAAGTAACTGCCTTTTATCCTCCAATTAGGCCTCCTACCATTCCAACAAGCATCTTCTTTCTTTAGCAAATCTGTTTTTGGCATAAGTTGTAAATTTGGCACAAATGAAGGTGGATAAAACTGAGCACAATTAGGGGATCTATATCTGGCTTGAAAGTGCTGTGTATTAAATGTCAAAGCATAGGCTACTATTTTCGGTTCTATTATGAGCATGAGATGTTTTATTATCAGAAGATCCTAGATTCTTGAGTAGAAATCTGTGGTGTGAGGCAGAAGCCTGATGTATATCACCACGGATACTGATATGTGTGATATGCTGTTTTCTATGTGCCTACCATCCACCTTACAAGCTGTCCCTCTTCTTTTAATGACTGGACATAGTATTCATAGATCTGTTGTTAATTTTCTAATAAGTGAACATGGATTAAGTTGGAGTGTAGTAAATAATCTTTTTTTTTTTTGCTTATTTATATTATAAGGTATAGTTGCCCATTTTGCATATCCAGCAGCATCTCTCATATAATGAAATGCTAGTGCACAGAGTAAATTTGGAATTAAAGTGTGGTTACTTTTAGAGAGTCTGCTTTGTGTTCAACACTGCACTCAATTCAGTAAGATAAGGGAAAAGTACAAAAGTCAGTACCTGGGTCACCATACGCTCTGGGTTGTAATACCAAGAGCCAGTTAGTAGTTCAGGCCAATTTTCAACCACCAAATCAGCATCTAATAGGGTTGTTCAGGATCCTCATTGGTTCTTACAGAGATTGAAGTGGAAGGTTTCCACAGCTTCATCGGCTTCTCTAAGTGTTCTGTTTTACCATTGATTGAAGGTTTCCCAGTCACTAGATCATGCTGATAGCAAAAGATGGAGTCAGGATGTTTGACTCGGTGATGCTGGGATGCTAAGTTGCAATAAGGTGACCAGCAGGGTGATCCACAGAGGAAGTAGAGGATGTCACAGACTATGGAGTTGGATCTGGACCAAAAGCTGTCATTCTGATTTGGACTGGTGGCACAACCATTGCTGGTGCTATCAGAGGAGTACCCAGAGCAGCAGTGAGAGTGCCATTCAGTAGTACACAATAGGCAATATAATATGTCCAGCTGGTGCCACGCAGCACTGACCCATTTAGTAACCTTGATATGGCCAAAGATGCATACTACATTAATTCCTGCAAAATAAAGATAGTGTCCTATGCATTTTTAATTTTTTGTTCTTGCTACTCAAGGAAATCTGTGGTTTTCATGGCCATTATTCCCAATATTGCCTCAAATATCATCACCCGGCACCATGCTAGGATAAACATTAGGCATCTAGTGTTGACAGAATAAAATATATTCTTCAGGCCTGAAATTTCTACAGAGGCATTATGTTATTTTTAAAAATTTGATGTAATGTGTCCTTTCCTTCAGTTACCCACGAGGTTTCATTAGTAGCAGGTGCAATAATTTTTGCAGTACTACATACATCATTATGTCTTTTAAATTAACACTTTTCCTTTTAACTTAGATTCTGGGGTGTTGCTAGTGGTAATTCTGATCTCTGTTGATGCCTACAATATTAATAGGAATTTTTCCATTCTTTGTGTATCTACAGTTTATTTTTTTTTAAGATTTTATTTATTTATTTGACAGAGAGAAATCACAAAGGCAGAGAGGCAGGCAGAAGCAGGCTCTCCGCTGCAGAGCGCCTGACGTGGGGCTCCATCCCAGGACCCTAAGATCATGACCTGAGCTGAAGGCAGAGGCTTAACCAACTGAGCGACTCAGGTGCCCCTGTGTATCTACAGTTTAGAAATCTTGCCACCTCCCAGATTGTTTTAGTCTAAGCTTTCATATATAGTTTGTTAGTAAACAACCTAATTTTTGCTTGAGCAACCCATTATACCTTTAAGTTGAATCAGAGATGATTGAGTTGTAGGGCTGGTGGAAGTTCCACATTATGTCTTGCTCCTTAGCCCATTCTTGTATTAGCTTTCCTGTGAAGTGGGCCCCCTAAGCTAATTGTAGGATGACAAGCAATCCAGATTTCTAACACTCTGACGGTGGATTTTTTATCATGTTTCCTGCAAAGATAGGGTGATCCTATTCCTGACCACATGGTACAGTGGCATGCATATGGTTTATTCTATGGTACAGGCAAGGATCCCATGTATTCAATCTCTGTAATTCAGAAGGGTCTGTCAGGTTTGATCTTACCTCAAGTATTCATCAATGGCCTCCAAGCTTTACACTTTCAGCAATTCTCATATATCTTAATTGAAATTTGGCAGGCATCCGTATGTTTCTTTTTTCTAACCATGTTCTAGTACTGTGTGCCAGCGTTTGGTGATCTGACCTGTCAATTGGCATATCTTGGTATTCAGATTTTATGTTCCACTGTTTTTCTTGTTTGTTTATAGTTATGATTTGAATTGATTTCCTCATTAGCCTGTGAATCATTTTATTCTAAGATAAATTTTAGGGATCTTTGCCTCATTAGTTTTCTTGGTGAGTTTGTCTACCTGGTTATTAAATTTGATTACTTCAGAGTTATCCTTCTGATGGGCAGACACCCGTGTGATGAATATGGATAGATCAGCCAGTGATATTTTCCGCCACATGCCCTTATCCTGCAAGTTCATATTTCTGACTTTCCAGTCACTTGCCTGCCATGTTCCTGATGAAAGAGCTACTCCATTAGCTGTTGCCCGTGAGTCTAAAAAAACATAGAGCTCATTCTTATTTTTCTTACCTGGTTGTTCATGGTCAATTTTATGGCTCTTGGTTCAGCTTATTGTGCCGCTTCTCCTGAGCCTGATTCTGTCAGGATTAGACCATCATTAGTTAGATTAACCAGTCTGCCAGCATATTCCAGAAGGCATCATGGAGGCTGATTCATCTGTAAGCCATGCGTTGTTGAGTGCTGTAATCCAGGATGGTCCCCATTGCCGGACTGTTCAAGTTTGGAGAGGCTCATTCTTTGGAAGTTCTGTAAAGTTCACCATTGGCATTGCTGAGATCTCCTTAGTTAATGCAGAGGGTTGATTCTCCATCCATATGTCTTGCTTGGAAATAAACCAGTTGCATGTTAGGACTTTTTGGGCCGGAGTAGTTCCTTTCTCTGTTGGTCTGAATATGCTTTACCTACTCCAGAATAGGCTATTGGATTTTAAGTATAATTACTTTATTTTCTACTAGTGGCTCTGTATTTTGTAGGGCCTCAGAGACTACCCAAGTGAGCCTTTCAGTTGGTTGGTATCTGTTCTCGACCATGAGAAATTCTTAGACCAAAATCCAATTGGGTAAAATTTGGGAATCTGCAGTGGTTCAGTCCATAATAACATGTTGCAAACCCTTGTGAATTTAGGTACTCTAAATATAGTTTATGTTTGGAATCCTCTTTATTTGGTGATAATGTACTAGATGTTCTGACATTTTTTTAAATAAGTAAAGGCTGCCTCTTGAGTTTCTGCCCATCTAAATCTTCTTAGCTATTTTATAAATGTGTTTTAATATATCCCCATATGTGATATGTTTGTTTCCAGTATACATGCAGTCCTATCAGTTTCTGATCTGCTTTTTGTGTGATGGGAGTTGGTATGCAATCTGTTTGGTTTATGACTTGGTCTGGTATTTATCTGCCTTCAGAGGACCAACTTATGCCTAAAAATTCTGTAGTAGTGTGGAGTTTTTGGACCTTACTTGGGTTGATTGTCCATCCTCTGAGTGTAAAGAATTCAGTTAATTCAACTTTTGATGCTAGTTTGTTCTTCCAAGTTATCACCAGAAATAGGAGTATCGTTAATAAAGGAAATACTGATTTGTGTGTATGTTGAATTTTCATGAACAGCCTGTTTGTCTTGTGTTAGAGTGTTGTGGGCTATTACTAGTCTGCTAATTTATCCTTGTGGTAATCTAGTAAACTTATATTGCCTGCCTTCTCACGTACCTGCAATCTTGGTTTGATTTTCCTCATTGACTAGAATAGCAAAGAACATGTCAGGTAAGTCTGTCACTGTGTAATGAGTTCTGGATCCAGTGGTGATACTGTTTATGATAGCTCCTGTATCTAGGAGTGCTCCCTCAATTTGGGGGGAGTTTTGTTTAAATTCCTATAATCTGTGTTTTTAAGGGTGGATTGGGTTATTATATGGTGAAATAGTAAGCAATAATTAGTTCCTTTAGGAGTTCTTGAATTTTTCCCTTAATTGGAAAATGTCCTGTGACTTCCATTCCAAGCATGTTTTCTAAATTGAGACCTGTGAAACCATAGGCCATATTTTTACTTATTTTTTTAAAGTGGACTCCATGCCCGATGTGGAGCTGAACATGGGGCTTGAACTCAGACCCTGGGATCAAGACCTGAGCTGAAATCAAGAATTGGATGCTTAACTGGCCGAACCACCCAGGCAGCCCCAAAGTGATTGGTTGATTGATTTATAGAAACCTATAGCCTTAATGAGTGGTCTATCACCAGTCTATGCACTCACATCCCTTAGGTTGATTTTTCTCCAAATCCTTCATTAGTCCCTTTTTATTGTTAAATTTTTCTAAATTACTAGACTATCTTTGTAATCATTTTTACTTGGGACCCTGTATCTAAAAACAGAGTGGTATATGTATTTTTATATACAAGAGGGTTTCTATAGTTAGTGTAACATAGGTGCAGTTGGTTTTTAATGAAGTTATTCTATTACTTATACTGAGTTAGTGGGTCTACATATGGGTTTCTTTTGTTTGTTTGTTTGACAGGCAGAGATCACAAGTAGGCAGAGAGGCAGGCAGAGAGAGAGGAAGGGAAGCTTAGCTCCCTGCTAAGCAGAGAGCCCGATGTGGGGCTCGATCCCAGGACCCTGGAATCATGACCTGAGGCGAAGGCAGAGGCTTTAACCCATTGAGCCACCCAGGCGCCCCTACATATGGGTTTCTATTCGTAGATCTATTTACTCTAAAAGATTCTTTATTTCTATTTCCTTGCCACCATAAGTAGTTTCTGGGTTTTCTCTATCTTTTTAAAAAGATTTTGTTTATTTCCTTGAGAGACAGAGAGAGGCCAAGGGAGGGACCAAGGGAAAGGCATGAAGCCCAATGCAGGGGCTCGATCCAAGACCCTAAGATCATGACCTGAGCCAAAATCAAGAGTTAGATGCTCAGCCAACTGAGCTACCCAGGCACCTATTTCTGGGGTTTCTATTTTTATAATTTGTTTTACAGTGTAGTGGTCTAAATAGTTAAGGTGGCCAGTAGGGCCTTGTGGGTTTAGGCTTTTATGGTCCATTTTGATTAGGCCCATTTATATTAAGTAAAGGCCTTTTCTATCCATATATGTGAGTGTTAAAATTATAGCCTTTATCTTAGTTCCTCAGCTGTTCTTATCCAGTCAATCAGTTTCCTGTGTTTCTGGCAACTGCAAATAACTGTTAATAATGTTGTTCTGTTCTGTGGGGTATAGCTTTAAGAATGACCTTTCTATTTAAGTTTTTTGTAAACTCCAGTTAACAATGTAGTATTAGTCTCAGGTGTACAATACAGTTATTCAACACTTCCACACCACAGCTGGTGCTCACCACAAGTGAGCTTCTCTTTTTTTTTTTTTTTTTTAAGATTTATTTATTTATTTATTTGACAGACAGAGATCACAGGCAGGCAGAGAGGCAGGCAGAGAGAGAGGAGGAAGCAGGCTCCCCGTGGAGCAGAGAGCCCCATGCGGGGCTCGATCCCAGGACCCTGGGATCACGACCCGAGCCGAAGGCAGAGGCCTTAACCCACTGAGCCACCCAGGTGCCCACAAGTGCGCTTCTCAATCCCTGTAACCTATTTAATCCATCCTTCCACCAACCTCCCCTCTGGTAACCATCAGTTTGTTTTCTATAGTTAAGGGTCTGTTTCTAGGTTTGCCTCTCTCTTCTTTTTTCCTGCCTTTGCTCTTTTGTTTTTAAATTCCACGTGAGTGAAATCCTATAGTATTTCTTTTTCTCTGACTTATTTCACTTAGCAAAATACTCTAGCCCCATCCAAGTCATTGCAAATGGAAAAAAGGACCTTTTTATTTGTTCTGTCACTTTTGCATGTAATGATGAGGGTGTCTATCTCCTAACATAAGTCATAGTTAATAGTCCTAATTTCATTATTACATTAGTAGATTCCCCAGATATTTTCCACGGAGATGTCTTAAGGGACATCTTAGGGCCATATTAGGTATAAGCCATCTTAACCTCCAGGTGGCTACTATTCTGTCAAACAAAGATCTTTGTAAATTAGTACTATTTTCTCCAGATGCTCTGAGATGTTGATTAAATTTAGCATCTGTGTAATGGGTCCAAGTTGTGCAGTCTCTATTCCTGTGAGAACCGGGTTAGTCCTACTTTGGACTATTAATAGCCACTGGGTTTTTTTGGTCCAAAAAAGTCTCTTGGAATTCCATTCTAATTTTTGTCATTTCTTGTCTGGAATAAGCTCCCCCTCCAGTGACTCTGATTATAGTTTTGTGTATTTTCATAGTCCTCAAATCTAGTAAGTTAAAGTTACCAGGGCTAAAAGGATTTAAAAAATCCTCCTCCTCTAATAAGAAGTTTCCAGGATCCTCTTTGAGAACTCTGGGGCACACTGGTGTCCTCAATCCACACTGCTCCATGGATTAAGGGAGGTTAGAGTCAAGATGGCGGAGAAGTAGCAGGCTGAGACGACATCAGGTAGCAGGAGATCAGCTAGATAGCTTATCTAACTATTGAAAACACCTACAAATCCAATGGGAGAGTGAAGAGAAGAAGAACAGCAATTCTAGAAACAGGAAATCAACCACTTTCTGAAAGGTAGGACTGGCAGGGAAGTGAATCCAAAGCGACGGGAAGATAGACCGTGGGGGGAGGGACTGGCTCCCGGCAAGCGGCGGAGCAATGGAGCACAAAATCAGGACTTTTAAAAGTCTGTTCCACTGAGGGACATCACTCCAGAGGCTAAACCAGGGTGAAGTCCACGTGGGGTCAGCGTGGCCCCAGGTCCCACAGGATCACAGAAGGGCCGGGGGTGTCTGAGTGTCACAGAGCTTGCAGGTATTAGAACAGGGAAGCTGGCTAGAGTGACAGAGCCGAGGAGTGAGCTCTCAGCTTGGGGTTACCTTGAACCAGTCGCAGGCTTGGTGAGGTCAGAGCGTGGCTGGAGGCCAGGGAGATGGGAGTGATTGGGCTCTTCTCTCTGAGGGCGCACTGAGGAGGGGGGCTCAAAGTTCTCGGCTCCTCTGCACTGGAGACTGGGAGGCCACCATTTTCATTCCCGTCCTCCAGAACTCTATGGAAAGCGCTCAGGGAACAAAAGCTCCCCAAAGCAAACGCAAGCGGGCCCATGGTAAGGGCGGTGCAATTCTGCCTGGGGCAAAGACACTTGAGAATCACTACAACAGGCCCCTCCCCCAGAAGACCAAAAAGAAATCCAGCCAGGACCAAGTTCACCTACCAAGGAGTGCGGTTTCAATACCAAGGAGAGCAGTGGAATTCCAGAGGAAGAGAAAGAAGAACATAAAACTCATGGCTTTCTCCCCATGATTCTTTAGTCTTGCAGTTATTTTAATTTTTTTTCTTTTCAATTTCTTTTCTTCTGCTAATTTTTTAAACTTTTTTTAAATTTTTTTTAAAAGATTTTATTTATTTATTTGACAGAGAGAAATCACAAGTAGACAGAGAGGCAGGCGGAGAGAGAGAGAGGGAATCAGGCTCCCTGCTGAGCAGAGAGCCCGATGCGGGACTCGATCCCAGCACCCTGAGATCATGACCTGAGCCGAAGGCAGCGGCTTAACCCACTGAGCCACCCAGGCGCCCTAATTTTTTTAACTTTTACCCTTTTCTTTTTTAATGTTTTTTAACTAGTTTATCTAACATATATATATTTTTCTTTATTTTTTTCTTTTTTTATTTTATTTTTTTTATTTTTATTTTTTTTTAAGATTTTATTTATTTATTTGACAGAGAGAAACCACAAGTAGACGGAGAGGCAGGCAGAGAGAGAGGAAAGCAGGCTCCCTGCTGAGCAGAGAGCCCAACGCGGGACTCGATCCCAGGACCCTGAGATCATGACCCGAGCTGAAGGCAGCGGCTTAACCCACTGAGCCACCCAGGCGCCCCTGTTTTCTTTTTTTAATTGTTTCTTTTTTTTTCTCTGTACCTCTTTATCACCTATCCCCCCCCCCCCAATTTGGGGTCTCTTCTGATTTGGTTAAAGTGTATTTTCCTGGGTTTTTTGCCACCCTTTTAGTATTTTACTCTCTCCTTCATATACTCTTATCTGGACAAAATGACAAGGCAGAAAATTTCACCACAAAAAAAAAGAACAAGAGGCAGTACCAAAGGCTAGGGACCTAATCAATACAGACATTGGTAATATGTCAGATCTAGAGTTCAGAATGAAGAATCTCAAGGTTCTAGCCGGGCTCGAAAAAGGCATGGAGATATTAGAGAAACCCTCTTGGGAGATATAAAAGCCCTCTCTGGAGAAATAAAAGAACTAAAATCTAACCAAGTTGAAATTTAAAAAGCTATTAATGATGTACAATCCAAAATGGAGGCACTCACTGCTAGGATAAATGAGGCAGAAGAAAGAATTAGTGATATAGAAGACCAAATGACAGAGAATAAAGAAGCTGAAAGGAGGGACAAACAGCTACTGGACCATGAGGGAAGAATTCGAGAGATAAGTGACACCATAAGACAAAACAACATTAGAATAATTGTGATTCCAGAAGAAGAAGAGAGAGGGGAGCAGAAGGTATATTGGAGAGAATTTAGGGAAAGAATTTAGGAAAGAATTAGGGAAATAATTTCCCTAATATGGCAAAGGGAACAAGCATCAAAATCCAGGAGGTGCAGAGAACCCTCTCAAAATCAACAAGAATAGGCCCACACCCCGTTACCTAATAGTAAAATTTACAAGTCTTAGTGACAAAGAGAAAATCCTGAAAGCAGCTCGGGAAAAGAAGTCTGTAACATACAATGGTAAAAATATTAGATTGGCAGATCCACAGAGACTTGGCAGGCCAGAAAGAGCTGGCATGATATATCCAGAGCACTAAATGAGAAAACATGCAGCCAAGAATACTATATCCAGCTAAGCTATCATTGAAAATAGAAGGAGAGATAAAAAGCTTCCAGGAGAAACAAAAACAGAAAGAATTTGCAAACACCAAATCAGCTCTATAGGAAATATTGAAAGGGGTCCTCTAAGCAAAGAGATATCCTAAAAGTAGTAGATCAGAAAGGAACAGAGACAATATACAGTAACAGTCGCCTCACAGACAATACAATGGCACTAAATTCATATCTCTCAATAGTTACCCTGAATGTTAATGGGCTAAATGCCCCAATCAAAAGACACAGAGTATCAGAATGGATTAAAAAAACAAAACCCATCTATATGTTGCCTACAAGAAACCCATTTTAGACCCAAAGACACCTCCAGATTTAAAGTGACGGGATGGAAAACAGTTTACCATGCTAATGGGCATCAGAAGAAATCCTTATATCAGATCAAATAGATTTTAAGCCAGACTATAATAAGAGATGAGGAGGGACACTATATCATACTCAAAGGGTCTGTCCAACAAGAAGATCTAACAATTTTAAATATCTATGCCCCTAACGTGGGAGCATCCAACTATATAAACCAATTAATAACAAAATCAAAGAAATGCATCAACAATAATACAATAATAGTAGGGGACTTTAACACTCCCCTCACTGAAATGGACAGATCATCCAAGCAAAAGATCAACAAGGAAATAAAGGCCTTAAATGACATACTGGATCAGATGGACATCACAGATATATTCAGAACATTCCATCCCAAAGCAACAGAATACACATTCTTCTCTAGTGCACATGGAACATTCTGCAGAATAGATCACATCCTGGGTCATAAGTCAGGTCTCAGCTGGTATCAAAAGATTGGGATCATTCCCTGCATATTTTCAGACCACAATGCTCTGAAGCTAGAACTCAATCACAAGAGGAAAGTTGGAAAGAACCCAAATACATGGAGACTAAACAGCATCCTTATAAAGAATGAATGGGTCAACCAGGAAATTAAAGAATTGAAAAATTTCATGAAAACAAATGATAATGAAAACACAATGGTTCAAAATCTGTGTGACACAACAAAGGCAGTCCTGAGAGGAAAATATATAGCGGTACAAGTCTTTCTCAAGAAACAAGAAAGGTCTCAAGTACACAACCTAACCCTACACCTAAAGGAGCTGGAGATAGAACAAGAAAGAAAGCCTAAACCAAGTAGAAGAAGAGAAATCACAAAGATCAGAGCATAAATCAATGAAATAGAAACAAACAAACAACAACAACAACAACAAAAACCAATAGAACAAATCAACGAATCTAGGAGCTGGTTCTTTGAAAGAATTAATAAGATTCATAAACCCCTGGCCAGACATATCAAAAAGAAAAGAGAAAGGACCCAAATAAATAAAATCATGAAAGAAAGGAGAGATCACAACCAACACCAAAGAAATACAAACAATTATAAGAACATACTATGAGCAACTCTACGCCAACAAATTTGACAATCTGGAAGAAATGGATGCATTCCTAGAGACATATAAACTACCACAACTGAACCAGGAAGAAATAGAAAACCTAAACAGACCCATAGCCAGTAAGAAGATTGAAACAGTCATCAAAAATCTCCAAACAAACAAAAGCCCAGGGCCAGATGGCTTCCCAGGGGAATTCTACCAAACATTTAAAGAAGAATTAATTCCTATTCTCCTGAAATTGTTCCAAAAAATAGAAATGGAAGGAAAACTTCCAAACTCATTTTATGAGGCCAGCATCACCTTGATCCCAAAACCAGACAAGGATCCCATCAAAAAAGAGAACTACAGACCAATATACTTGATGAACACAGATGCGAAAATTCTCACCAAAATACTAGCCAATAGGATTCAACAGTACATTAAAAGGATTATTCACCACGACCAAGTGGGATTTATTCCAGGGCTGCAAGGTTGGTTCAACATCCACAAATCAATCAATGTGATACAACACATTAATAAAAGAAAGAACAAGAACCATATGATACTCTCAATAGATGCTGAAAAAGCATTTGACAAGGTACAGCATCCCTTCCTGATCAAAACTCCTCAGAGTGTAGGGATAGAGGACACATACCTCAATATTATCAAAGCCATCTATGAAAAACCCACCGCAAATATCATTCTCAATGGAGAAAAACTGAAAGCTTTTCTGCTAAGGTCAGGAACACGGCAGGGATGTCCATTATCACCACTGCTTTTCAACATAGTACTAGAAGTCCTAGCCTCAGCAATCAGACAACAAAATGAAATTAAATGCATCCAAATCAACAAAGAAGACATCAAACTATCACTCTTCGCAGATGATATGATACTATATGTGGAAAACCCAAAAGAGTCTACTCCAAAACTGCTAGAACTTGTACAGGAATTCAATAAAGTGTCAGGATATAAAATCAATACACAGAAATCAGTTGCATTTCTCTACACCAACAACAAGACAGAAGAAAGAGAAATTAAGGAGTCAATCCCATTTACAATTCCACCCAAAACCATAAGATACCTAGAAATAAACCTACCCAAAGAAGCTAAGAATCTATACTCAGAAACCTATAAAGTACTCATGAAAGAATTTGAGGAAGACACAAAGAAATGGAAAAATGTCCCATGCTCCTGGATTGGAAGAACAAATATTGTGAAAATGTCTATGCTACCTAAAGCAATCTACACATTTAATGCAATTCCTATCAAAATACCATCCTTTTTTTTTTCTCAAAGAAATGGAACAAATAATCCTAAAATTTATATGGAACCAGAAAGGACCTTGAATAGCCAAAGGAATATTGAAAAAGAAAGCCAAAGTTGGGGGCATCACAATTCTGGACTTTAAGCTCTATTACAAAGCTGTCATCATCAAGACAGCATGGTACTGGCACAAAAACAGACACATAGATCAATGGAACAGAATAGTCCAGAAATAGAACCTCAACTCTATGGTCAACTAATCTTCGACAAAGCAGGAAAGAATGTCCAATGGAAAAAAGACAGTCTCTTCAACAAATGGTGTTGGGGAAATTGGACAGCCACATGCAGAAGAATGAAACTGGGCCATTTCTTCACACCACACACAAAAATAGACTCAAAATGGATGAAAGACCTCAATATGAGACAGGGATCCATCAAAACCCTTGAGGAGAACACAGGCAGCAACCTCTTCGACCTCAGCCACAGCAACTTCTTCCTAGGAACATTGCCAAAGGCAAGGGAAGCAAGGGCAAAAATGAACTCTTGGGATTTCATCAAGATCAAAAGCTTTTGCACAGCAAAGGAAACAGTTAACAAAACCAAAAGACAACTGAAAGAATGGGAGAAGATATTTGCAAATGACATATCAGAGAAAGGGCTAGTGTCCAAAATCTATAAAGAACTTAGCAAACTCAACACCCAAAGAACAAATAAATCCAATCAAGAAATGAGCAGAAGACATGAACAGACATTTCTGCAAAGAAGACATCCAGATGGCCAACAGACACATGAAAAAGTGCTCCACATCACTTGGCATCAGGGAAATACAAATCAAAACCACAATGAGATATCACCTCACACCAGTCAGAATGGCTAAAATTAACAAGTCAGGAAATGACAGATGCTGGCAAGGATGCGGAGAAAGGAGAACCCTCCTACACCGTTGGTGGGAATGCAAGCTGGTGCAACCACTCTGGAAAACAGCATGGAGGTTCCTCAAAATGTTGAAAATAGAACTACCCTATGACCCAGCAATTGCACTACTGGGTATTTACCCTAAAGATACAAATGTAACGATCTGAAGGGGCACGTGCACCTGAATGTTTATAGCAGCAATGTCCACAATAGCCAAACTATGGAAAGAACCTAGATGTCCATCAACAGATGAATGGATAAAGAAGATGTGGTATATATACACAATGGAATATTATACAGCCATCAAAAGAAATGAAATCTTGCCATTTGCGACGACATGAATGGAACTAGAGGGTATCATGCTTAGTGAAATAAGTCATTCGGAGAAAGACAACTATCATATGATCTCCCTGATACAAGGAAGTGGAGATGCAACATGGGGAGGTTAAGGGGGTAGGAGAAGAATAATGAAACAAGATGGGATTGGGAGGGAGACAAACCATAAGTGACTCTTAATGTCACAAAACAAACTGAGGGTTGCTGTGGGGAGTTGGGAAAGGGGGGAGGGGGGAGGGGAGGGGGGGAAGGGAGGTGGGGTTATGGACATTGGGGAGGGTATGTGCTATGGTGAGTGCTGTGAAGTGTGTAAACCTGGCGATTCACAGACCTGTACCCCTGGGGATAAAAATACATTGTATGTTTATTAAAATAAAAAAATAAAATCCTCCTCCTTAGTGTATGGATTGTTGTCCTTAAGAGCAAAAGGCTCTAGGTTTCCTAGAGTAGGTTTCCTCCTACTCTGGAGATCACTTTTTTTTTTTTTTTTGAAGATTTTTAAAATTTTATTTGACAGAGACACAGCAGGAGAGAAACACAAGCAGGGACAGAGGGAGAGGGAGAAGGAGGCTTCCCGCTGAGCAG
Organism: Mustela nivalis; assembly: GCF_964662115.1. Lineage (NCBI taxonomy): Eukaryota > Metazoa > Chordata > Mammalia > Carnivora > Mustelidae > Mustela > Mustela nivalis. Next base: position 76,883,258 of record NC_139029.1, on the reverse strand, counting down.
GGAGCCCAATGCAGAGCTCCATTCCAGGACCCTGGGATCATGACCTGAGCCAAAGGCAGAGGCTTAACCACTGAGCCACCCAGGTGCCCCTGGAGATCACTTGTATTTTTGTTTTTTGTTTTGTTTTGTTTTTTAGAGAAAGTGAGAACATGAATGGAGGGGCAAATGGAGAGGGAGAAGTAGACTCTCCACTGAGCAAGGAGCCGGATGCAGGGCTCAATCCCCAGGACCATGGGATCATGACATAAGCCAAAGGAAAATGCTTAACCAACTGAGCCATGCAGGCACTTTTTGTTCTAGTACTTTTCCTTTCATCTTATCAGCATCTATTACTTAATGCACCTAATAAGAGCACTAGAATGTTTTCCTTTTTTGCTTCTCTTTTTAAGTTCAACTCTACCCTCAATGTGAGGCTTGAACTCATGACCCTGAGATCAAGAGTCGTAAGCTCCACTGAGCCAGCCAGCTCCCCACTGCTTTGCTTTTTTTTTTTTTTTGTAAGATTTTATTTACTTGACAGGGAGAGGTCACAAGTAGGCAGAGGAAGGCAGAGAGAGAGGAGGAAGCAGGCTCCTCACTGAGCAGAGAACATGATGTGGGACTCGATCCCAGGACCCTGGGACTATGACCTGTGCCAAAGGCAGAGGCTTAACCCAGTGAGCCACCCAGGCATCCCTGCTTTTTTAAAATATAGGCTATAACTTAATGGATTAAGTGATCAGGACAACATTTTAAGCTATCTTCATTTTAAGATTTGTCCAGACTAAGTCTTCAGGGGTCTTCAGGGATCCAAAGAAGTTAACATATAGTCCATACTACCCCTAAACCAATTCTTGAGTAATTTTGGTTGGTTTAGTGACTGGGGCATATTTGCTATTGTCTTCCTGCCTTTCCCAACAGTGTTCAATATATGTTTTATCACAGAAGCACCTTGATGAAGTTCTTACATTGTCGGGAGAAGCCTGGTTACTGGGGAGGGCTATTGTGGGGTAACTGCCATCTGCCTAATTCCCAGCCCTAACCTACACAAATGCACATATTCCCATGAAGGCAGATCTGGAGGAAACCAGACTGCCTTGCTGGGGTGGGGTCAGGAAGATGGCCCCACACCCGTATCCTCTTGGGATCTCCTGGGAGCCTTGGTTACTGGAGAACCTCAAGACCCCATCAAGCAGTCCAATTAGAGACTGATTATCTCCTGTTTAAAGCTGCAATATTTGGAGGTGGGCTTCTTTCATTCTAAAGGGTACACAGATGCTGGGGACCAGCCAGAGCTCTCTAGGCCTGGAGGGCCCCAAGTGCTCAAGGACAGCCATCTGTGCACAAGCTGCACAGGTCCAGGTCGAGGGGCCTGGAACTGTGCATGTATCAGAAGAGTCCAGGTGTCAAGAGCGGGTTTTGGGGATCCATGACATCTGCCTAAATCTAAGTCCCAACTACATAAAAGCACACATTCTTCCTGCAGGCAACCCTGGAGACTGTTTTGCTAGAGTGGGTCCAGGAAAGATGGCTGGGGTACCCTTCATTGAGTAATTACTGGGAGGCTCAATGACTGGTTTCCAAGAAGATATTTTTCTACCCTTTAAGTTTTTTTTATAGCTGCTCTAAAGATTGAATTGGCATAAAACAGATTAATAACAGATAAAACAGATTAATAGGTGGGAAAAAACCTATTATGGTTTATTACATATGCACAGGGACCCAACAATGACATGGAGACCCAAAGAATGACCAAAGCTTTTGTACATTTTAGACAAAGAAATACATCCCTATGAGGAATTAACAGGACAATTGTGTTCTTTTGTTCAGGAGCTTCAGTTGGTAAGAAATCCTAATCAGGATTTGAGCTAGGGTAATAAATTAGTAAAAATAGCCACACTTGTTTATACAGACTACTTGGCCCTGAATTCCTTTTCTCTGCCCTTCTGCCTCCTGGTAGAGCCATGGAAGTTACGTTTCATGGGCAAAGGCAGGTCAGAGTGTTTTCCAAGCACTGGCTGTTTAATAATTTTAATTCAAAATAATCAATATGCCCAAGTGGCACCTTTTGGGGTGGCCTGCCCCAGGCCCCTACACTTTCGTCCTTTGCAAACTCCTCAGAAGTTCCAAGTCCTAAAAAACTAAGCTGGTAGATTTTTAGTTCTGAAAATGAGTCAGTTCAGTTAAACTCATTTCAGGAGGCAGCGATGCAGGTGTGTTCCCAAAGTTAGGGCTATGGTGCTATTCCAGAATTAAATAAGAGGCATTTCTATGGAAATAAGGAAAAATAATGGTTAATGACTGGAACAAATTATGTGCCAGTTGCAAAGGTAACCAGCTGAGAAGATTTGTAGATGTCAGGATTGAGGCATCTTTAGGTGGAGTGAGGTCAGGCAGTGGTAATCTGATAAATTTTCCTGAAGCTTTATAAACTCTTGACATTTTGAGTGGCCTGCCCATACAGCAACAGACAGGAAGATTGTCTATATGAGAGCTATTGTAGCCTCAGGAAAAAAGGGCAGTTATTGGTTTTCAATTTCAAATAAAACAAAGGGGAATGTTAGTTTGGATATTGTAGCTAGACATTGAAGGAAACTGGAAGAATTCAAGATCTAGTCTAGTTTATAGAAAATGGAACCTCAAAAATAATGAACAGAACTAGGATCTAATGTGCAGAAGTATATATTATAGTTTCAACTGAAACATTTTTCTCTCCATAGTTACCCCAATTTCTATCAGTGATAACCACAGTAAGACTATTTTGAAGTCTAATTTCAATAAAATTGTCTTGATTATTTACATCAGTGCAGCAAGAATAGTGATTTGTCATATAGACTCTTTCAAATTTGCTTTGCTGGGGCTTTTCATAAACAATCTCAGATTGAACTTTTTACAGCCTTTCATAGTTTAGAAGCCAAGCCAAATACTAGCCATCAGACTTCACCTGCAAAAGCTATAGATTTGGGTTACTTCTTATCTTTTTGATGTTCTCAGACTATCATGAGGTTCTTGATCCTTCTAGGAAGTGATGTGCTCACCCAGCAAGGATGCTAGGAACCCTGTAAGCAAAGAATAAAGCTGATATTTCCAAGATGCTTATTGGCTCCAAACAGTCAACCTTAGCTCCTAAAAGCTGTCTGGTCATATCAGAATCTATGCATGTCTCTCTCAAATAGGATATTCCAGTCAAAGCCTTGTTATATAACCAGTGTTTCCAATTGTGTTCTGTTCTAAGGAGAACAGATTCTTATTGAAATTATGCAAATATACAGCCATGAAAGCATAAGAAAACTCATTGAGAATTTCCAAATTCTGGAGGGATTGGATAGGGGAAAAAAAGATAAATTATTCAGTTCTGCTTCCAAAGGTGTAATTTACCAAATTTCTGTAAGTCATAGCTTATTCTTCCAATCCATGAGCATGGAATGGTCTTCCATCTTTTTTTGTCTTCTTCAATTTCTTTAATGAGTGTTCTATAGTTCCTTGAATACAGATCCTTTACCTCTTTGGTTAGGTTTATTCCCAGGTATCTTATGGTTCTTGGTGCGATAGTAAATAGAATCAATTCTCTAATTTCTCCTTCTATATTTTCATTATTAGTGTATAAGAAAGCAACTGATTTCTGTACATTGATTTTGTATCCTGCCACATTACTGAGTTGCTATATGAGTTCTAGTAGATTAGAGGTGGAGTCTTTCGGGTTTTCCATATAAAGTATCATGTCATCTGCAAAGAGAGAGAGTTTGACTTCTTCATTGCCAGTTTGAATACCTTTTATTTCTTTTTGCTGTTTGATTGCTGTTGCTAGGACTTCTAGTACTATGTTGAACAACAGTGGCAAGAATGGACATCCTTGTCGTGTTCCTGATCTTAAAGGGAAGGCTGTCAGCTTTTCCCCATTGAGGATGATATTCACTTTGGGTTTTTCATAGATAGATTTTATGAAGTTGAGTGTTCCCTCTATCCCTATACTTTGAATCATTTTAATCAGGAACGGATGATCTATCTTGTCAAATGTTTTTTCTGCATCAATTGAGAGGACCATGTGGTTCTTCTCTCTTCTCTTATTGATTTGTTCTGTCACATTGATTGATTTGTGAATGTTGAACCACGCTTGCATCTCAGGGATAAATCCCACCTGGTCATGGTGGATAATGATTTTAATGTACTGTTGGATCCTCTTAGCTAGGATCTTGTTGAGAATCTTAGCATCCATGTTCATCAGGGATATTCGTCTGAAATCCTCCTTTTTGGTGGGGTCTTTGCCTGGTTTGGGGATCAGGATAATGCTGGCTTCATAAAAAAGAGTCTGGAAATTTTCCTTCTGTTTATATTTTTTTGAAACAACTTCAGGAGAATAGGTATTATTTCTTCTTTCAATGTTTGGTACAATTCTACAGGGAATCCATCAGGTCCTGGGCTCTTGTTTTTTGGGAGGTTTTTGATCACTCCTTCAATCTCATTACAAGATACTGGTCTATTCAAGTTGTCAATTTCTTCCTGTTTCAGTTTTGGATATTTAGGTTTCCAGGAATGCATCCATTTCACTAGGTTGCTTAGTTATAACCTATAATCATAGCTTAAGAGAAAAGATTTTCTTACATCTGGAAAACAAAAGGTTAAAAGCCAGCAAAATTTCTAACAAAAAGCATTACAAATTATAATCATACTCCTCAGTTTATTCAGTCCTACATAATTAATTTTTGTTGATCTTGATCTTTGTTAGTAGTTTTATGAAGCCATCAGTTTCTCCATCAGAGTCCTGTAAATTCTTACACAATTCAATGGTATGATCTTTAAGTTATCAGAGACCTGTATATTGGAGTACTTGCCAGAGATTTTTTTCTGACTCTCCTTGATGATGAAGCAGTCTTGCCAAAATATTAGAACAATTAACTGTGTGTAAATGACAAAAAGACATAAGAATACCTATGGCTAAAGATCTGATTAGCATTTGTTACAATGAAATTAATAAGGAAATTTGGTTATTTCTGTGACACACAGCACTTCAAGATAATAACTAGAATTAAAAGTGATAACATACCAAGACACATCAGATTTTTAGGAGTTTCATATAATTTCTAGGACACTTATATTTTAATAACATATATCTCCACAAATTTAATCTAAGAAGATTTAGCATCACTTTTTTGACAATGCTTCCCATGTAACTTAATATACCAAATAAACTTAATTAACTTATTATCTCTTATGAGAACAAATCCTTTTAGATATTCCAGGGATCTGCTAAATATTTCAAGGTTAGTTTCTGGTAAAAAGACTTCATTTTAGGGGAGCCTGGATTGCTCACTTGGTTAAGCATCTGCCTTTGGGTCAGGTCATAATCCTGGAGTCCAGGGTTCAAGTCCCACGTCAGCCTCCCAGCTCAGTGGGGAGTCCGAGTCTCCCTTTCTCTCAAATATATAAATAAAATCTTAAAATTAAAAAAAAAAGTGGGATTTGGGGAAGTTTTTTGAAAAATATATAAAGACTTGGGCATTTGATTAAATAGGATCACAGATCATTATGAAACAATACTTGGTAATCCATTTAACCAAAGTGGCAATTAAAAACTTCACAGACAAATACAGACAGTTAAACACTTACAAAAAGCCTTAGCTCTTTTAATGTTGAATAGAGATATCTTAAGTAATCAAAGACCTGAAAAAGACAAAATGTATGGGGTGCCTGGCTGGCTCAGTTGGAAGAGCGTGAAACTCTTGATCTTGGGGTTATGAGTTTGAGCCTCACATTGGGTATAGAGATCACTTAAAAATAAAATCTTAAAAAAACAAAAGATAAAATGTAGAATATTTGTTTTTCTAGATAGATTCCATTAAAGGTAAAGAAAAACATTATTTTAAAATTTTTTATTAAAAGATGATCAATCTAAGAAAATTTTTAGCAGAAAAGGCAAATTTTAATTTTGTACCAGCTTACTTTGATATTAAAACTAATTTCTAGTCATTAAGATATGATGGAGCAGAAAAAGAATGCACATTTGGAAGGAAAAAAAAATGTATAAAGCGGATTTCCTGGAAAGAATGCTGCTCATTATGGACATTTTACAGCTGATGTAATTTTCTAAATGGCCATAAATTTACAAATGCAATATTACAGTAGTTTTAAAAGAAGATGTTGGGTATATAAGGATCATTACGGGTATCATTTTCTTTTGAAATTTCTTTTCAGCTTAATAGTATTCATTGTTTTTGCACCACCCCCAATGCTCCATGCAATAGGTGCCCTCCCTAATACCTACCACCTTGTTCCCCAACCTCCCACCCCCCGCCCCTCATGTTGTTTTTCAGAATCCAGAGTCTCTCATGGTTCACCTCCCCTTCCAATTTCCCTCAACTCCCTTCTCCTCTCCATCTCCCCATGTCCTCCACGCTATTTGTTATGCTCCACAAATAAGTGAAACCATATGATAATTGACTCTCTCTGCTTGACTTATTTCACTCAGCATAATCTCTTCCAGTCCCGTCCATGTTGCTACAAAAGTTGGGTATTCATCCTTTCTGATAGAGGCATAATACTCCATAGTGTATATGTTCTAATAAATTTATTTTAATTTTAGCCAGCTTGACCATACATTAAAATTTCTTTTTAAAAATGTTTAAAGCTTTTATTTATTAGAAAGTATAACCGAGGAGAGCAGAATCCAGAGGGAGGGGGAGAAGCAGACTCCCCATGGAGCAGGGAGCTTAATGCAGAGCTCACTCCCAGGATCCTGGGATCAGGACTTGAGCCTAAGGCAGACAATTTAACTGACAGTCACCTGGGCATCCCTAAAATTCCTTTAAAAAAATTCCTTTTCAGGGCACCTGGTGGCTCAGTCAGTTAAGTCTTTGGCTCAGTTCATGATCCCAGGGTCCTGGGATCAAGCCCCTCATCAGGCTCGCTGCTTATCAGGAGACCTGCTTCTCCCTCTCCCTCTCCCACTGCTTGTGTTCCCTCTCTCACTGTGTCTCTGTCAAATAAATAAAATCTTAAAAAAAAAATTCATAAATAAAGTTTGTCCTAAGTCTCTCCTCCTTAAGTAAACAGCCTCAGCTTCACTTTAGGACAAAATTATTGGCTTTGTTTCCTCAACAAAAATGCATCTCATTCCTCATACCTTCTTTTACCAAAAGCACTCCCCCTTACTTTTCTTGCATAAGGAATTTATTTTTTAAAGCCTTTTTTTGTTTGTTTGTTTGTCTCTTTTTTCTCCTGGGAGCTTTATGGTTTCAGGTCTTACATTCAAGTCTGTAATCCATTTTGAGTTTTTGCTTTATTTTAATTCCAGTATAGATAACATACTGCATTACATTTGTTTCAGGCACACAATATAGCAATTCAGCTATTCTGTACATCACTCAATGTCCTCAAGATTAAGTCTACTCTTAATCCTTTTCATCTGTTTTTCCCATATCCTTCCCTTCTGGTAAAACTATCAGTTTGTTTTCTGTAATTAAGAGTCAACTTTTTGGTTTGTCTCTCTTTTTCCCTTTGTTCATTTGTTTTGTTTCTTCAAATCCACGTGTGAATGAAATCATGTGGTATTTGTCTTTCTCTGACTTACTTCACAGCAGTATACCCTCTAGCTCCATCTGCATTGTTGCAAATGGCAAGATCTCATTCTTTTTATGGCTGAATAGTATGGCATTGTGTATATACACCACATCTTCTTTATCCATTCATCTGACAGTGGACACCTGGGCTGCTTCCATAACTTGGCTACTGTAAATGCTGCTGCTATAAACATAGGGGTGTATGTATCCCTTTGGATTTGTTTTTGTCTTCTTTGGGTAAATACCTAGCAGTGCCATTGCTAGGTCATAGGGTAGTTCCATTTTTATGTTTTTGAGGGATCTCCATACTGTTTCTACAGTGACTGTACTAGTTTGCACTCCTACCAACAGTGCAAAAGTATGCCTTTTTCTCCACATCCTTGCCAATAGCTGTTGTTTCTTATGTTGATTTTAGCCATTCTGACAGGTATGAGGTGATATCTCATTGTAGTTTTGATTTTGCATTTCCCTGATGATGAGCATCTATCTTTTCATGTGTCTGTTGGCCATCTGTATGTCTTTGGAGAAACGTCTGTTTACTTCTGCCCATTTTTAAACTATTTGGTTTCTTGGTGTTGAGCTTGATAAGTTCTTTATATATTTTGGATACTAACCCTTTATCAGATACGTCATTTGCAAATATCTTCTACCATTCTGTAGGCTTTTAGTTTTGTTGGTTGTTTCCTTTGTTGTGAAGAAACTTTTTATTTTGATGTTGTCCCAATAGTTTATTTTTTCTTTTGTTCCCCTTGCCTTAGGAGACATGTAGAAAAATGTTGATAGAGCTGATGTCAGAGAAATTATTGCTTGTGCTCTGCTCTAGGATTTTTATGGTTTCAGGCCTCATCTTTAGGCCTTTAATCCATTTTGAGTTTATTTTTGTATATAGTGTTAAAAAGGGCCCAGTTTCATTCTTGTGCATGTAGCTGTCCAGTTTTTCTAATATCGTTTGTTGATTTTCCTACTGCATATACTTGCCTCCTTTATCAGAGATTAATTGACCATGTAATTGTGAATTTATTTCTGGGCTGTCTGTTTGGTTCCATTGATCTGTGTGTTTATTTGTGTGCCAGTACCTTACTGTTTTGATTACTACAGATTTGTGTAGTATCAGTTGAAATCTGAAATAGTGATACCTCCTGCTTTGTTTTTCTTTTTTCAATGCTGCATTGGCTATTCCAGGCCTTTTGTAGTTCCATACAAATTTTAGGATTGTTTGTTCTGTGAAAAATGCGTTTGGCATTTTGATAGGGATTGTATTAAATGTGTAGATTGCTTTGGGTAGTATGGACATTTTAACAATATTTGTTCTTCAGTCCATGAGCAGGGAATGTGTGTCCATTTCTTTGTGTCTTCCTCAATTTCTTTCATGAGTACTTTAGAGTTTTCAGAGTACAGATCCTTTACCTCTTTGGTTAGGTTTATTCCTAGGTATCTTATGGGTTTTGGTGCAATTTTAAATGGGATCGATTCCTTGATTTCTCTTTCTTCTGCCTCATTGTTAGTGTATAGAAATGCAATTATACATTTGAGATTCTATAGTGCATTGATTTTATATCCTGCCACTTTGCTGAATTCCTGTATGAGTTCTAGCAGTTTGGGGTAAAGTCTTTGGGGTTTTCTACATAGAGTATCATGTCATCTGCAAAGAGTGAGAGTTTGATGACTTCTTTGCTGATTCAGCTGCCTTTTATTTCTTTTAGTGTCTGATTGCTAAGGCTACAACTTCTAGTACTATGTTGAACAGCAGTGGTGAGAGTAAACATCCCTGTTGTATTGCTGACCTTAGGTGAAAAGCTCTCAGCTCTTCCCCCATTGAGAATATTTGCTGTGGGTTCTTTATATGGCTTTTATGATATTCAGATATGTTTCTTCTGTCCATAAATTACAGAGCTTTTATCAAGAAAGGATGCTTGGATTTTGTTAAATGCTATTTCTGCATCTATTGAGAGGATCATTATAGTTCTTGTCCTTTCTTTTATTAATGTAGTATCTCACATTGATTAATTTGAGGATGTTGAACCACACTTGTAGTCCAGGGATAAATCCCACTTGGTTGTGGTGAATAATCCTTTTAATGTACTCTTGGATCCCACTGACTAGTATTTTGCTAAGAATTTTTGCATGCATCTTCATCAGGGATATTGGTCTCTAGTTCTCCTTTCTGCTAGGGCCTCTATTTGGTTTTTGGATCAAGGTAATTCTAGCCTCATATAAAGAATTTGGAAGTTTTCCTTCCATTTCTATTGTTTGAAACAGCTTCAGAAGAATGGGTTTTAATTCTTCTTTAAATGTTTGGTAGAATTCCCCTAGGAAGCCATCCAGCCCTGGACTCGATTTTGGGAGATTTTTGGTTACTACTTCCATTTCTTTGCTGGTTATGGGTCTGTTCAGGTTTTCTATTTCTTCTTGTTTCCGTTTTGTTAGTTTATATGTTTCTAGGAATGCATCAATTTCTTCGAAATTGCCTAAATTATTGGCATATAGTTGTTTTATTCTTATAATTGTTTTCTGTTTTAATTGTTTATATTTCTTTGGTGTTGGTTGTGGTCTCTCCTCTTCCATGATTTTATTTATTTGGGTCTTTTCTCTTTTCTTTTTATAAGTCTGGCTAGGGGTTTATTGATTTTACTAATTCTTTCAAAGAACCAGCTTCTAGTTTCATTGATCTGTTCTCTTCTTTTGAGTTCTGTATCACTGATATCTTCTCTAATCTTTTTTCTCTTCTCCTGCTGGATTTATGCTTTATTTGCCATTCTTTTTCTAACCCCTTAAGGTGTAAGGTTAGGTTATATATTTGAGATTTTTCTTGTTTCTTGAGAAAGGCTTGTATTGCTTTATACTTCCCTCTTAGGACTGCATTTTGTTTTGTTTTGTTTTTAAAGATTATTTATTTATTTGACAGACAGAGATCACAAGTAGGCAGAGAGGCAAGCAGAGAGAGGGGAGGAGGAAGCAGAATCCCCGCTGAGTGGAGAGCTGATGCAGGGCTCGATCCCAGGACCCTGGGATCATGACCTGAGCTGAAGGCAGAGGCTTTAACCCACTGAGCCACCGAGGTGCCCGAGGACTGCCTTTACTGTATCCCAAAGGTTCTGAATGGTTGTGTTTTCATTTTCATTTGCTTCCATGTATTTTGAAAAATTCTTCTTTAATTTCCTGATTGACCCATTCATTCTTTAGTACGATGCTCTTTAATCTCCATGTATTTGTGTTTCTTCCTAATTTTCTCCTGTAATTGAGTTCAAGTTTTAAAGCACTGTGGTCTGAAAATATGCATAATCTCAGTCTTTTGGTACTGGCTGAGACCTGATCAGTGACCCAATATGTGATCTATGCTGGATAATGTTCTATGTGCACCTGAGAAGATTGTGTATTCTGTTGCTTTAGGATGGAATGTTCTGAATATATCTGTGAGGTTCATCTGGTCCTGTGTGTCATTCAAAGCACTTGTTTCCTTATTGATCTTCTGCTTAGATGACCTGTCCATTGTTATGAGTGGGGTGTTAAAGTCCCCTACTATTATTGTACTATTATCAATGAGTTCTTTTATTTTTGTTGTTAATTGTTTTATGTATTTAGATGCTCCCAAGTTAGGGGGTAAATATTTACAATTGTTAGATCTTCTTGTCGAATAGACACTTTTATTATAATATATTATCCTTCCTCATTTCTTATTACAGTCTTTGATTTAAAATCTACTTTGTCTGATATAACGATTGCTACTCTGGTTTTATTTTGATGCCCATTAACATGATAAATTGTTCTCCACCACCTCACTTTCTATCTGGAGATGTCTTTGGGTCTAAAATGAATCTTTTGTGCTTGCTTAGGCAGCACATATACTAAAATTGGAACAATACAGAGAATATTAGCATAGGCCCTGTGCAAGGATGACAGGCAAATTCACAAACCTTTCCATATTTTTATTATAGCAAATAAATAAATAAATAAAATTTAAAAAATAAAATAAAGTGAATCTCTTCCAGATAGCATATCAGTGGGTCTTGTTTTTGTTTTGTTTTAACCCAATCTGATCCCTTATATCTTTTGATTGGAGGATTTAGTCCAGTTACATTCAGAGTAACTATTAAAGATAAGAATTAAGTGCCATTGTATTACCTGTAAAGTCACTGTTTCTGTAGATTGTCTCTGTTCCTGTCTGGTGTTACTTTGGGGCTCTCTCTTCGCTCAAAGGATCTCTTTAATATTTCCTACAGGACTGGTTTATTGTTCACAAATTCCTTTAGTTTTTGTTTGTCCTGGAAACTTCTTATCTCTCCTTCTAGTCTGAATGACAGCCTTGCTAGGTAAAGTATTCTTGGTTCCATATTTTCCCCACTTAGCACTTTCAATATATCATGCCAATCCTTTCTTGCCTGCCAGAAGTCCATGGACAGGTCTGCTGCCAGTCTTATGTTTCTCCCCATATAGGTTAAGGGTCCCTTGTCCCAAGGTGCTTTCAGGATTTTCTCATCTCTGAAATTTGCAATCTTCACTATTATGTGTCAAGGTGTTAACCTATTTTTATTGATTTCAATAAATCACTTGAATGCCTGTTTCTGTCCCCAGATTAGGGAAGTTCTCAGCTATAATTTATTCAACTAAACCTTCTGCCCTTTTCTCTCTCTTCATCCTCTGGAACTCCTCTTATTCAGATATTCTTTTGCTTTATGGTATTGCTGTTTTCTAGAAGTCTCCCTACATCATCCAGTAGTAATTTTTCTCTCTTTTTCTCAGCTTCCCTATTCTCCATCATTTTGTCTTCTATATCACTGACTCTTCAGCCTTGTTTATTTTAGCTGGTAGAGACTCCATTTTTTACTGCATCTTAATAATAGCATTTTTAATTTCAGTCTGATTAGATTTTAGTTCTTTTATTTCTACAGTAAAGTATTCTCTAGTGTCTTCTTTGCTTTTTTTAAAAACCCAGCTAGTATCTTTATACTTCTTGTTTTGAATTCTAGTTCCAACATCTTATATCTATATTGATTAAATCCCTGGAAGTGACTACCTTCTCCTGTTCTTTCTTTTGGGGTGAGTTTCTCTGTCATTATGTCCAGAAAAGAACAGAAGAAAGAGAGAGAAAGGACAAAATAATAACAAAACTGGAAAAATACAAATAAAACAAACCAGAAGAAAACAGAAACAAAACAGAATAAGAAAAATTCAAACAAGTAAAACAGAACAAAACAATAAACTAGATCCCATGTGTATTTTGGTCTGTTTGTTAAAAGAAACTAGATCCCAAAATAGGAAAGAAAGAAAAACTTATATATATATATATATACCAAATTACAGTGAAATATAAGGAAAGGAAACCAAAAGTGAAAAATATGTATAATGTATATGTAAAAATTAAAATTAAGAAAAACACCCCACAAATGCTATATACTGTTTTCCCCAAGAACTAAGCTGTGCAGCCCTCTATTATCAGAAACTTGGTCTGAGCAAGTTGTTCTTGTTGGTCTTCCGGGGGAGGGTCCTGTTGCACTGATTCTCAGGTGCCTTTATAGTTGTGAAAATAAACCTCCCTTCCCAGGGGTCTGGGCTCAGTGTAGTGGCTCTGGATTGCATTATTTTGTTCCCTAAAGGCTTTCAGCACAGATGGGGGATGAAAATGGTGGTGTCCCCTACTCCTCTACCATCTTAACTCCTCCCCCTATTAGATCTTGCTGAATAGTCCTTATTGTGATATAGTGCCCTTCTTCATCTCTTGTTACATTCTATGGTTTAAAATCAAGTTTGATATAAGCATGGCTACTCTGGGTTGCTTTCTTTGTTTGTTATATGTATTCTATCTTATATATTTTTTTTATTTTATTGTATTTTATTTTTTCAGTGTTCCAAGATTCGTATGGTCCATATATACAAATGAATATTAGGCAGCTATCAGAAAGGATGAATACCCTGGCTTTCTTTTGATGTCCATTTACATGATAAATGTTTCTCCATCCCCTCACCTTCAATCTGCAAAAGTCTTTGGGTCTCAAATGAGTCTCTGGTAGGCAGCATCTAGATGGGTTTTTGTTTTTGTTTTAAAGATTTTATTTATTGATTTGACAGACAGAGATCACAAGTAGGCAGAGAGGCAGGCAGAGAGAGGGAGGAAGGGAAGCAGGCTCCCTGCTGAGCAGAGAGCCCAACACAGGGCTCGATCCCAGGACCCTGGGATCATGACCCAAGCTGAAGGCAGAGGCTTTAACCCACTGAGCCACCCAGGCACCCCTGGGTCTTGGTTTTTTATCCATTCTGATACCCTGTATCTTTTGATTGGAATATTTAGTCCACTTACATTCAGAGTACTGATATGTACTTAGTGCCATTTTATTACTTGTTCTGTCATTGTTTCTGGAGATTTTTCCTGTTCCTTTCTGGTCTTTGTCACTTTTGGTCTTTCCACTGAAAGAGTCCCTTTTAACCTTTCTTGCAGGGCTGGTTTAGTGGTCATGAATTCCTTTAGTTTTTATTTGTCTGGGAAACTTTTCATCTCTTCTTCTATCCTGAATGATAACCTTGCTAGATAGAGTATTCTATTCTATCTAGTATGCTATTCTATCCAGTGCATTGAATATATCATGCCATTGTTCTGGCTTTCCAGAAGTTTCCGTGGAGAGATCTGCTGGTAACCTTACTGGTTTTCCCTTGTAAGATAAGGACTACTTTTGTCTTGCTGCTTTTAGGATTTTTTCTTTATTTGCAAATTCAGCTGCAATATATCTTGGTTGTTGGCCTGCTATTGATTTTTCTGGGAGTTTTCTGTGCTTCGTGGATTTGGATGTCTGTTGCCTTCTCCCAATTATGGAGTTTTCAGCTATAATTTCTTCAAGTAAACCTTCTGCCCCCTTTTCCCAGTCTTCTTCTGGGACTCCTTTGATAGAGTCACTGAGTTCCCTAAGTCTACTTTTGTGATCCAAATTGTTCTTTTTTTCAGTTTCATTATTTTCCACAATTCTATCTTCTAAGTACATTCCTGAAACATATTCCTGTCCTTCTCCCATCCTTGTTGTCATTACATCCTTTTTGTTGTTGTTATTTTGTATTTTATTGGACTGGGGTACATTTCACCATTTCTGAGAGTGTGAAGATAACATAGGACTAAGAATATAGAAAAGGAAAGGGGGAGAAGCCATCCACAAATTTGAGTAAACTAAAAAGGTATGTAAAACATTCAGTTGCAATTGAGGGGAAAACCTGTTTGGAAGTGAAAGGAGGTCCTTGGTTTCTAACAAAAATCTCCTAAAGACTCTACTATTATAAGGGTCAGTTTATGGAAAAACTCCAAATTACACAAAACCCCATTAGGCAGGAGAAGTGGGCAGGATAGAAGGATGTGGGCTGTGAGGCAGCTGGTGTGCAACAGGGACGGCTGGGCAGGAGGCTGAGGCTCAGGCCCAGGACCTAGAGGTAGGAGTGGGCTAGAAGACTAGAGGCATGTTGACGCATTCACCCAAAGCTCTGGCTTTCCATTTCATCTCTAGGATGCTGATGCTTTCCTCAGACAAGAGTCATTTCGTCCTTGTAGTCATTACATTCAGCTGGCTTTCGATCTTAGTTAATCCATTTTTCATTTTGGTCTGGTTGTTTTTTATCTTTTTTAGTCTCTGTAGTAAGGGTCTTCCATGCTTTTCTGTAGCCCAACTAGTATCCTTATGGTCACTGTTTTAAATATTCCGTATATCTGTTTTGGTTAGATCCCTGGCTATGACCTTCTCTTGTTCTTTCTTTTGGGATGAATTCCTCTTTCTTGGCATTGTAGGTCTCTATCTTCTTCTCTGTGTTAGGAAAGCCTGTTTGGTTTCCTGCTCCTGAGAGTAATGGCTTTATGAAGAGGTCATATACTGTCCAGGGCCTGGGACTCTAGGAAAGTGTCTTTGGGGTATGCTGTGTGCCCTCTGTGTTTTAGCTACTCTATGTCTCAGGTCAGGGCTCTCTAGAGTTTCTAACAGCCTGCAGTGGGGAGTGTTTGGACCTTGGCCAGAGTGTGGCAAGTTGTAACTAGGTGTGCTCTGGTCTGCTTGTTGAAAGAGACCTGATACTGCTTCCACTGTAGCTGAAGTTTTGTAGAACTCTATGGTCAGTAGACATGCGTGTGCAGGGTTTTGTGCTGGTCTTCTCGGGGAGGGGCCTACTGCACTGGTCCTCATGCATGCTTGCCCAAAAAAAGCTGCACCAGCAGAGTGGGGTGGTGGTGGTCTGGGGGAGGATGGGACCTGGTGTGAGCAAGCTAGGCATCGAGAATTGGTGCTCAGCTGCTTCCTGAAGTTGATTCTGCTGAGGGGTGGGGGAGGGGGATGGTGCCAGCCTGCTCTGAGGAGGAGTCTGTGCTCACTGCTCTCAGGGAAGCACTTTCTGAGGAGTGAATAATTTCCCCTTATGCGTTCATGGGCATTTTTCAGATCACTGATGTCGCGTTGTCTCTGGGTTTCTTACCTGACACAGCACTGCACATCCTGGGCTCTACCTCATCCAAGCTTGCTGACTTTTAAAATCCCAAACTTCGGGTCCCTGGGGTGGCTCAGTGGGTTAAGCCTCTGCCTTCAGCTTGGATCATGATCCCAGTTCCTGGGATTGAGCCCCACGTGGGACTCTCTTCTCAGCGGGGAGCCTGCTTCCCCCCACCCCGCCTGCCTTTCGGCCTACTTGTGATCTCTCTGTCGAATAAATAAATAAATAAAATCTTAAAAAAAAAATCCCAAATCCCAACCTGGTGTGGTGGGGATTTCCATCCTCTGGGAAAGGGCTTCACCATGCTGGCACTGCTGCAGGTTTGCTCCAGAAGGGCTGTCTCGTCAGAACTCAGGGGCATGGGGTTTGAAGCAAGCAGGCTAAAGAGCCAGGGTCCTGGTTAGCTGCCCTTGGTAGGTGTGTCTAGACCTATAAGGGGCAGGAAAGGAAATAGTGCCCGCTGTTTTTTTGGTTCCTGGAGAGGCAATGCCTCTTCTCACAGATGTGCCCCAAAACGTACAGTTTCTCCCCGTGCTTCTTAGATGTCCTTCAGATTGTGCAGTCTGCCCTCCTCCCCTCCAGGAGGGGGTCTCTGTCCTCCAGTCTCTATCCCAAGCCCAGGGACCTCTCAGACTCCAGTCCTGAGCCCAGCTGGCTGCAAAACTCACAAAAATCAGCCCTTCTCATTTTCCCAGCCAGTGGCTTTGGGGAAGTGTTCTCCTCCAACATTCCCCTGTCTGCCCCCCACCCCCCGGCCTTTCTCTGTGACCAGGGCTCATTCCCCTCTGCAGCACCCACAACTGGTTTCTCCCCAAACACTTCCTACCTTCCTTGAAGTGGCCTCTTTTCTCCCTCTAGTTATGCAGTCTATCAGCCCTCAGATTGATTTCGTGAGTGTTTAGAATGATTTGATAGTTACATAGCTGTATTTGAGGCCCAAGGCAAGCCTAGGGCCCTCCTACTATGTCACTATCTTAGCTCTGAACTCTACTTTCTATCTATAGTAGGTTCTTTATGAATAACTGTCACTCTGTAATGTACTCTTTTAATTTTTTTTAATGGTAACTTTGAGATAAGTTTCAAACTTTGATCAAGTCCAGTTTATTAGCTTTTTCTTTTATACTTAGTGCCATTTTGGGTCTTAAGACATCTCTACTTATTCCATGGTCATAAAGTTACTCTCTTGTTTCTTCTAGAATCTTTATAGTGTTAGCTTTTACATTTAGGTGTGTCATCTACCCTGACTTAATTTTAAGATACCTGAGGTAGAGAATGAGGCTCCTTTTTTTTTTTTTTTTCCCTCCTTAGCTTTCCTTTACCAGGGTGAGGATATTTCCTTCATCCCTTAATTTGTTGAGTCTTTATCATATATGGGTTTTGTATTTTGTTAAAAAGCTTTTTCTGCATCTTTTGATACAATTGTGATTCCCTCCCTTTATTTCTTTTATTCTGGGCACCTGGGTGGCTCAGTGGGTTAAAGCCTCTACCTTTGGCTCGGGTCATGATCCCAGGGTCCTGGGATTGAGCCCCGCGTGGGGCTCTCTGCTCAGCGGGGAGCCTGCTTCCTCCTCTCTCTCTCTGCCTGCCTCTCTGCCTACTTGTGATCTCTGTCTGTCAAATAAAATAAATAAAATCTTTAAAAAAAAAAAAGGATTATAGTTTTGTGCCACCTGTTGTTCAATGCCTAAAAAGGACTGCCTTGCATGTTTTGTTCAGTTTTATAATCGTGTAGGACCTGAGGGCAAGACCAATACCAATAATTCTATTATGGCTGTATGTAAAAGGTTCCTACTCAAAGTCCACATTCTTAACTACATTAGTAAATTATCTCTATGATGGGATTCCATATTATAGAAAAAAATGTTAAACACTAGTATGTTGTTTTTTGCCTATTAGAGAGGTAGAGGGCACAAGTTGGGGGAGGGGCAGAGGGAGAGTGAGAGAATCTCAAGCAGACTCCCCACTGAGCATGGAGCCCTGACTTGGGGCTCAATCCCATGACCCTGAGATCATGATCTGAGCTGAAATCAAGAGTTGGATACCCAACCAAGTCACCCAGGTGCCCTGGAAATACATTTTTAATAATATGGAAAAATATCAGCAGGGATTAAAGAATGAGAGAGATGAAAGGGTAAGAGATTGTTGTCAGAGACTAGGGATGCTGGAATGAAATATTTCATAGATGAAATACATGATAACAAGATCTTACAGGCCTAGATGGCTTAAACAGAATAGTGTAATTTCTATGTTTTGCATAAAGACAAAACAGTGACCTGACAGCCACTGGATTATGGTCTTTGATGGCAAGAACTGGGTGAATGATGATGGAAAATAAGCAAACTTCTAAACAAAGGGAAAACAGGAAAGCAGGACAGGTAAATTTTGAGAAAATGCCATTAGTTCAGTTTTGAATAAATTTTAAGTTTTCTTAGAAATCTATATGACATCCAGGGACTGTCTGGGTAGGCAACTGAAAATACAGATCTGTTGCAAGGAAAATATGGAGATATAGATCTGAAAGTTATTACCATAAAGATTATTATTGAAGCAACAGGACTGGATGAGATGATATAAGAAGAGCATATACCTTTAGAGGAGATAAGAAACCTAAGGTAGAAACCTAGGGAATCCCGATATTTTAGAGTAGGCAGATAAGAATACTAAGAATGGATGTTCAAAGAAGTAAAAGGCAATGTAAAGAGGCAATGTGGCTTTAGTGGTTAAGAGCATGTACTTTGGAGTCAGTTCAAATCCCAGCTATTATAAAGCCACATGACCATGAAAAAAATTACTTAACATTTCTTTGTCTGTTTTCTCTTCTGTAAAGCACAGTGAACAATACTAGCACTTGCCTAATGACAGACAATCGTGATAACTACGGAGGCTCATTCAGCACCCAAACTCCTGTCCTCTCAAACTTTATTAGTAAAGAAGACAGCTGGATCAACAAATTTGAGTTAGCTCAAGAGAGGAACAGAAAGATTCCCCCTCTCTAACACAGCTACTTCATTTACAAAGAAGTTTCCATTAGTACATAGCTACACAGATATTTCCTACTCCACCTCAATAATAAATATGTAGAACATTATAGAGGCAGGGTTTCTTTCCACTGGAACTTTGGACACAGTGCATGCAAACTATACCATAGTTATAGGATAAGAGTGGGATTGTGTGTTTTCTCCTACTACTGACTCCGTAAACTTTTCCTCAATAAACTATTTTACACCTATATCATATGGTACTACAGTGTTGTGCTGCATGACTTCCTTGAAAGATATTTCGTTATGACTCTTCCTCTTACTTGTTCCTCATTAAAATACAGTAATACTTGTAAAGAGTTTACAAACCTGCCTGGCACACAGCGTTAGGTAAAGGTTAGCTATTTGTTTTTAAAAGGACAATCAGGAGGGGCGCCTGGGTGGCTCACTGGTTTAAGCCTCTGTCTTCGGCTCAGGTCATGATCTCAGGGTCTTGGGATCGAGCCCCACATTGGGCTCTCCGCTCAGCGGAAGCCTGCTTCCCCCTTTCTCTCTGCCTACTTCTGCCTTCTCTCAAATAAATAAACA
This sequence comes from Mustela nivalis, assembly GCF_964662115.1. Classification (NCBI taxonomy): domain Eukaryota; kingdom Metazoa; phylum Chordata; class Mammalia; order Carnivora; family Mustelidae; genus Mustela; species Mustela nivalis. The sequence goes on along the minus strand of NC_139029.1, from coordinate 76,863,709 downwards.
AAGTCTTAAAAAAAAAAAAAAGAAGAAGAATCAGGAAAGACTAGCAATGTTCTAGAGTCAAATCAAGAGATAACAAAGGAGAACTGGTAAACAGTGTCAAATGCTACCAAAAATCAAAGAATGAAAATAGGACACTGGGTGTGGCAACAGAGTGGTAAAAGATTGTATTAGGTTAAGGATTGGGTTGGAAGTAGGGTAAAATAGGGAATATAGAATGGTTTTTCTAAGAAATTTGGTGGCAAAAAATAAAAAAGTGCATAGGTTAGTGTTTTTTTGCTTGCAAGTGACAGAAATCTAATTCGAATGAGCTTTGTAAAAGGACTTACTATAAGAATATTGTGATGTCACAGAAGGCAAGGTCAATCATGTGGCTGAGTCCCAAAAGCATGTGGAACCAGGATCTTCAGCTATTCTTTTTCTTGTTCTTTTCTGTAGGTTTGTTTCACTTTCTCTCCTTCTTTCTCCAGACTAGTTGCATTGCTGCTCTGGCCCACATGGTAGGAAAGACGACTATCAAGAGCTCTGGAGTTTAACATTTTACAGTCCAAGCATGCAAAAAGATAGAGGAGTTTGTTTGCAGTTTGAGTTTTAAAATTCCTAAGACAAGGGGCATCTGGGTGGCTCAGTGGGTTAAGCCTCTGCTTTCAGCTCAGGTCATGATCTCAGAGTCCTGGGATCAAACCACGCATTGGGCTCTCTGCTCAGCTCAGCAGGGAGCCTGCTTCCCCCCACCGCCCCCCCGACTGCCTCTCTGCCTACTTGTGATCTCTGTCTGCCAAATAAATAATAAAATCTTTAAAAAAAAAATTCCTAAGACAAGACTCTGGCCCTTAACCTAAGTGTCTAACCCTGAATGAATCCACAGTAGCCAGGGATGGTAGAGGTGAATGGACTGGAGTATAACATGGCTATTCCTATTGCAAATATGTATGAAATGCAATGGGATGTGGGAAAGTTCAAACAAAATAAGTATGCACTATAAGGATACAGAGTATTTTTTTGAGAAGTAGGTATTATAAAGGTGGGGTTTTAGTTTTTGTTGTTTAGGCCAGGGAAGGGATTTGAACATATTTATAGGAATGGGAGAAACCAAAGGGATAGGATTAAAGATAAAGGACAAGGCACGGGTTATTTGAGAGAGTAAGATCTGAGAATCAAAGGGAAAGAATGGAATTTACAAGTACAAGGACTGGCCTTTCAGAGAAATAGGCCTTTATGAGAGGGAAGGGAAGAAAATATGAATGCATGCTGGCATAGGCAGGTCTAGAAAGAGGAAGGAAACTGGTGGAAACTGAACCTGAAGATCTCCCATGAAGTATGTGGCTAAGTCACCTCTTGAAAGTATAGGAGATTCAGTAAAGGGGGTAGTTGAAAAGAATAACAAATATTAACATTCCTGTCAAGAGGAAGAGAATGGAAGCTAAAAGGAAGAGGTTAAGGTTTGTCAAAATTAAGAGTCCAGCTCAGACTGGAAACTAAATTAATGAAGGTGTCAGAAGTACAGTGTGACTAAGTAATGTTCACTAGTCCATGAACAAGAGCTCATAAGGCACATGATAGAAGGTCAGGGGAAAGGGAAAAAAGGGTGTTGGCCAAGAAGACTGAATCAGTAATTTAACTCTTACAGTCAAGTCACTAATGAGTAGCAGTAAAAAGATAAACTTTATTCTACCCCTGACAAGTAATTATAAATTCTGAATTACTGTTATTCAAATAGTACTGTCAACATTAATGGCTTTGCTGCTTACATATTAGAAAAATTCCTAAGGACACATTTATATATGCTTTAAGTATATGGTCTAAAAAAACCAAATTTGAACCCTAGAGAGATTTTTAAATTTGAAGGTTTAAATATGTCATCTTAATTTTGCTGCAGTATTTTTATTCTACCATAAAGCTAGCCATGTATAAATGTGCCCCTAACCCAAAGTCCATCTCCTGATACTTAGAACGAATCAGTTTCTTTGGAACACATACTTATGTCATTATGTAAATAATTCCACCTGTAAAACAGAAATAATAATAGCTTATGTGAGGAGTACCTGGGTGGCTCTGTTGGTTAAGCATCTGCCTTTGGCTCAGGGCATGATCTCAGGGTCCTGGGATTAAGCCCTGCATGGTGAAGGGGGGGGTCCCTGCTCAGCAGGAAGCTTGCTTCTCCCTCTCCCTCTGCATGTCACTCCCCCTGCTTGTGCTCCATTAAATTAACACAAAATAAGTTGTGTTAATTTAATGAGTTACTATAAAGCGCTTAGAATAGTGATGGATAAATGGTAAACACTCAACAAAAGCCAGACATTATTAGTACAATTATGAACCCGGGGCAGAATGACTTCTAAATTCTTACTTACTCATTCTAAAAGTAACATATTACTAGAACAATAATTGAAAATATAAATTAGTCCATGTACTTCCTATGCATTTTAACAGTGATTTTTAGATAAAAAACAAAGCAGCAAGTTAAAACAAAATGAGTAATGAATTAACTTTCACAAACAGAATAAGGTTTAGAAGAACTTTAAATATACTGAAATAAAAATTTATTCAAAAGCAATAAATTAACAGCTTCTATGAAGTATGAGCTACATGTAATAAACACAGTACCAAAAATCTCATTTTTCACCACATTAACATCTTCATTTAATTATAAATTTTCTCCCTGGAATAAAAAAAAAAAAAAGATTAGCTTTTGAAATATTATTAATTTAGCATTAATGTCCACTATAATAATCAGGAGCGTAACTGGAAGCAAGAGTGGGAAGTATTTACTCAATTAAGAAATATGAATCAGGGGTGCCTGGGTGGCTCAGTGGGTTAAAGCCTTTGCCTTCAGCTCAGCTGAAGGGATCGAGCCCCGCATCGGGCTCTCTGCTCAGTGGGGAGCCTCCTTCCTCCTCTCTCTCTCTGCCTCTCTGCCTACTTGTGATCTCTCTCTCTCTGTCAAATAAATAAATAAAATCTAAAAAAAAAAAGAAATATGAATCAGAAAAAGTCAATAATGGACCACATGGAATATAAAAAGCAAGTAATTCTGGTTGGGCAATGGGAGGGAGTGCAAAGTCAAACTAAATTGATATAAAAAAAACAGAAGACATAAATATTTAGACAGTGATGTCACACCATGGTTTGAGGGCACAATAAGGAAGATAGATGAAGGGCTACCTGAAAATAGTCAGTGAAAAAGAAGAGAAGTAAGAGAAGGAAGGGAAATGACAAGGAAGAGCAGTGTGCACAAAAAAACAGCACAACATAGAGAAGTAGAGAAATACAGGAAAAAGGCCCGGGAGACTTTTCTTTTTTAAGAGGGAGAGAACAGGCAGAGGTGTAGAGGGAGATGGGGCGGGGGGGGGGGGTGGATCTCAAGCAGGCTCCGTGCCCTGCACAGAACCTTTCACAACCCTAAGATCACGACTGAGCTGAAATCAAGAGTTGGACGTTCAACTCATGGAGCCACCCAGGTGCCCCGGGTCCAGGAGATTCTAAAAATATAGGTCAAATACTTTTGTCCTACTTAAGTCAGGGATTTGAAAATGTTACCATGTCCTTAGATATTACCTATAGTCTTTCTTTGCCCTGTTTCTTTCCAGCTCTGTTTTCAGTAGCTGACTTTCTCAGTTCTTATTTTTCATTTTATTGCATGGCATAGGGACCACATTTGTTAACTATTTCTCCTTTTTGGAAATAAGATGGATACAAATAATACTTCTTGTAACTTCCTAATAACCTGTGAATTAGCTAATCAATCAAATTCACAGCATAGTATTCCACCATTCAAATCTAAAACAGGAGTTTTTAACTTTATCTCTGAACTCCTTTGATAATGTGTTCAAAATTTTGTGCACATGTAATTTTTTGTGACTTCTGAAGCTTTTGTCAGCAGCTTTATTGTTAATGGAACTGGAAACAGAGTCAACTGTTAGGAAAATCATTTGGGCTACAAAACAAATAAAAGAGCTAACACTTATTAGCGCTTCTTACAAAGTAATTTCTAGGTTTTTTTCTGCTGTATCAGTGGACTTTAAAACTGCACCCTTGGTGGGGGCGCATGGGTGGCTCAGTGGCTTAAGTGTCTGCCTTCAGTTTGGGTCATGATCTCGGGGGAATTGAGTCCCCATCGGGCTCTCTACTCAGCAGGCAATCTGCTTCTCCCTCTGCCCTCCCTTCCCACCCCCGTTCTCTCTCTCAAATAAAATCTTTAAAAAATATATAACACTGCACACTCTGGAGCAGGGCTGGATTAAGCCCAATAATACCCTCAACACAGCCCCAAAATGATACCCCCTCACCTGACCATTGCTTAAAATAAGGAGCTTAATGGTTCTTAACACAGATCAGTGCATGACTTAAATGCCAAATTGTTTTGCTCTCTAGAGAAGTGAAACTCACACCATAAATCAGAAACCAATGTAGTATCTTGAGGACGCCTTCAAATCAAACTTAAACCTGAGTCACTCACTATACCGAAGAAAAAGATATATTAACGGTGCACATTAAATTGCAACAAGGCAGATAAAGACAATTACAAAACAATCTACTACACTTAAGTGTGGTGGTGAAAGGGTTAAGAGCATTACAGCTAGAGTAAAAACTGGTGCTCCCCTTCCCTTGGTGCCCTAAACTCAAGCTTATTTTCCTTAAAGGTTAATTCAGGGCTGTTCTGGAGTATGCATAAGCAGACATGTAAAGAGGTGAACAGGTTAAGTAACTGGATAAAGGTCAGATACAATCCACCTTTAATCAGAGAGATTATCTTTGTATCTGATTGACATATTTGGGTGGTTTCTTCATGACATCTCATTTAGATAATACTTTCCTTGGCTTAAAAAAGTTTTAACATTTCTGCTTTTAAATCAGAGACCAATGTAATATACTTTCATGTGGGCGAAATGAGCTAAGGACCAGACATGGCCTACAGATCAAGCTTCTACAACCCAACTTTATATGTCATTTTTTTTTACATTTATTAATGCAATGTACATATAAATGACCATGAAGTTAGTTAGACAGTAAAATTATAGGAAGTCAAAGTTTCTTTCAATGGTAGCAGTCTTGGGCACCTGGGTGGCTCAGTGGGTTAAGCCTCTGCCTTCAGCTCAGGTCATGATCCCAGAGTCCTGGGATCGAGCGCCAGAGCCCCACATTGGGCTCTCTTCTCCACAGGGAGCCTGCTTCCCCCTCTCTCTCTCTTCCTGCCTCTCTGCCTACTTGTGATCTCTCTGTGTCAAATACATAAAGTCTTTAAAAAAAAAAAAATGGTAGCAGTCTTGCTCTGAATTTTCTCACCTTCCATTAAAGACAAAACACACCCCTAACCTATTAGGGCTAGTGGGGAAGGAGCCCCTACAGAGAAAGTATTAAAAAGATGTCTTCAGTCACCTTTCCCTTAAGATTAAGGTTTAATACACAAGTAATGACCATCCAAAAGTTGAATAAAACCCACAGATAAGCATTTGTCAAGCATCAGTGCTAGCATGGGTCCCAAAGGTGTAGTGAAAGGAGTTCTGAGCAAACCAAAGAACCAGTCCCTTCTATCAAAGATGAAACTAAGCCAACACAGGTAATGCAGTTGAGAGTCATGAGCTATGAGGCCCAGGTGAGATTAATGTTGAGTAGCATTTGTGGTTTATACAATTAAAACTCAGAATATGACTAGCAATAAACAAAACTATATGTGAACAGAATTTAACTTAGGCTGGATTTTCTAAAAAAAAAAAAAAAAAAAACTGGAGATAACATTTTGCATATTTTAATATGGCTCTGGGCTTCCATTATAACAGAATAGGTAATAGTGCCCACTACAATAGAAGAACCATTTGGTAACTAATTTTTTTTTAAAAGATTTTATTTATTTATTTATTTGACAGAGAGAGATCACAAGTAGGCAGAAAGAGAAGGAAGCAGGGTCCCTGCTGAGCAGAGAGCCCGATGCGGAACTCGATCCCAGGACCCTGAGATTATGACCTGAGCCGAAGGCAGCGGCTTAACCCATTGAGCCACCCAGGCACCCACCATTTGGTAACTATTAAGGTAATAACAGTACCAATCAATAAAGATTAAATGAATCAATTTATGTAAAGCATTTATTTCTTTATTTTTAAAGATTTTATTCATTTATTTGAGAGAGAGAGGGAGAGCGTACAAGTGGGGAGAGGGGCAGAGAGAGAGGGAGAAGCAGACCTCTTTTTAATGGGGAGTCTAGTGCAGGGCTGGATCCCGGGACTCTAAGATCAGGACCTGAGCCAAAGTCAGACATCCAACTGAGCCACCCAGATGCCCCTATGTAAAGCATTTAAAATAGTGGCTGGTGGGTGCCTGGGTGGCTCAGTGGGTTAAAGACTCTGCCTTCAGCTTGGGTCATGGTCCCGGGGTCCAGGGATTGAGCCCCGCATTGGCCTCTCTGTTCCATAGGGGAGCCCGCCCCTCCACCCCCGGCCTGCCTCTCTGCTTACTTGTGATCTCTGCCTGTGAGATAAATAAATAAAATCTTTAAAAAAAATAAATAAAATAAAATAGTGGCTGGCAATAAAATCTTTAAAATAACAGACGAATGGATAAGGAAGATGTGGTCCATATACACTATGGAGTATTATGCCTCCATCAGAAAGAATGAATACCCAACTTTTGTAGCAACATGGACGGGACTGGAAGAGATTATGCTGAGTGAAATAAGTCAAGCAGACAGAGTCAATTATCATATGGTTTCACTTATTTGTGGAGCATAACAAATATTATGGAGGACAAGGGGTGTTAGAGAGAAGGGAGTTGGGATAAATTGGAAGGGGAGGTGAATCATGAGAGACTATGGACTCTGAAAAACAATCTGAGGGGTTTGAAGTGGCGGGGGTGGGGGTGGGAGGTCCGGGTACCAGGTGGTGGGTATTATAGAGGGCACGGATTGCATGGAGCACTGGGTGTGGTGAAAAAATAATGAATACTGTTTTTCTGAAAATAAATAAATCAATTTAATAAATAAAATAGTGGCTGGCATATAGTAAATGTGATGTTTACCATGATTACAATATGTCACTGAACTAATCAAGTTTATCCTACATAAAATAAGTTCTATTTACCAGAAATAGACTGTTGCTCATCTAGGACTCTAAGACCATTGGAATAGAGTAGAAGTTCTCAAAGAAAGCAGTGCTCCCCTCCTGGGGAACATTCTGAAAATTTGGTGGTAGTTCTTTTTGGTTGTCACTACGCTGAGGAGAGCCTGTTGCTGGTATATAACTGAGGACAAAAGATGCAGATATATTTGCAGGGCCATTTCACCCAACAGAACTATCTGTCTGGAAATCCTACTAGACTTCCCTAGTCCTTTTATATTTTCTCATTTTCCAAGATAATTTTCACATACCTTTCCTGTTCTTAGTCTTCTAGAATCTTACTCTGCCACAGTTCCTAACGTAACTAAGAAAACCTTCACTAAGAAAATAAAGGCATGTGATAAAGAAATTTCTCCCTTCTCACCAAATCTACTCCATGTGTTTCTGTACCCATATATTGCACTTTCTTTCCCACTACATTACATGAACTGTCCCTTCTTTTATCAAAGGCCAGTTCTACTTCTCTGCTGTATTCTCTCTTTTAGCCTACCTTAAGAAGTTTGTGCCTTCTATTCTCTGTCTTGAATTATCAGTTTCCCTGTCTACCAGATCACTCTCACCAATCAAATGCTGTTTTATCTCTTATTCTAAAAAAAAAACAAAACAAAACTCTCTCTTGACATTCCATCTCCCTCATTTCTTTACATCAAAAGAGTTGCCTGTTTTTGGTGTTTCCTTTTCTTCTCCTATTCTCCACTGATCACACTCTAACCAGGCTGGCTTTATCCTGTTACTCTAAAGCCTTTCTCATAAATGTCACCAACAGCTTGCACAATGCCAAATATATCAATTATTAATCCTCACTTTATTTAGCAACATTTAATCTTTTCTGAAACATGTGCTATATTACATTTTCCTTATTTTTTCTATGTCTATGTTTAAATCTCAGCTTTATTGGATCCTCAAATTCTCGAGTGCTAAAAATAATTTAGCCTTGCTAACTTAGGCTTAATTTGGGAGCTGCTTTTTCTACCTCCACTAATTCCCTGGACTAAATCTAGCATTATGGCTTTAACAACCATCTATATGCTGATACCTCAATTTATAACTTCAGCCTCATTAACCCAGTCATTTGTTTGTCATCTATACTTGGACATCTAATAGAAATCTCAAATTTAATATATCTAAAGTCAATCTTTTGAACTCTCCATGCTTTCAAATCTGCTCATCTCCTAGTATCCCCAATGAGTGAAAGCTTAGTTACTCTTGCCAAAATCTCTGGAGTCTTCCTTAACTTCTGTTTCACTCAAGACCTACATTAAATCCTGTTGGTTCTGTCTTCAAAATGTATCCAGAAATGGAACTATTCTCAACAATTCCACATCTGTCTCCTGCCTACCCCAAATCATTTCCTGTGGGGATTATTATAAGTAGCCTCCTGGATAGTCTCTGCTCTTGCTCCTTTATTATTCATTTTTCCTAAAAGAGCCAGAATGATTCTTTAAAAACATAAATCAGATAAATGTCACTCCCCTAAGCAGGACCTTCCAATGGCTTCCCATCACACTTCAAATAAAATCCAAAGTTCTCACAGGAGCGGTAACATGGCTGGAGCACCCCCACTCCCACCTTAAAACCCAACAACTAGCATCATCTCTTATCTCCTACTACTTTCCTTCTTGTTTATACCAAACCAGCAATACCTTCTAGCTGTTTTTTGCACCTATCGGGCAGGTCACCACCCCAGGACTTCAGTACCTATTGTTCCCTTTCCTCCAATGCTCTTCCTTCAGATATTGGGATAGCTTACTTCTGACTTCCTACAAGACTCTGATCAAATGTCACCTTCTTGAGACATCTTCCCTGACCACCCTATCTAAAACAGTGCCCCCCATCACATTGCATGCTCTTACATATTTCCACCTAGCATTGGAGCATATGTCTATTTATCTGTTTACTAATGATCTCCTCACTAAAACATAAACTCTGTTTGGACAGGGTCTTTGTCATTTCTGTTTATTTCTATAATTCTAGAGCCTGGTGTATACTAGATGCTCAATAAATAATGAAATGGCTGATTAAGTGATAAAAATAAACACAACCTTAGTTTTAAAGGCTATATGAAAACTAATTTTCAGGTATTATATATGATTTTATCAGGCATTATACACAATTGCCTAGTTTACCTCTTGAAATTTCATTTGAAAATTTTATTTAACAAGAATATTACTTAAACAGTGTTTTTTTCCTATTTTTTTTATTATTATAAACATATATTTTTATCCCCAGGGGTACAGGTCTGTGAATCACCAGGTTTACACACTTCACAGCACTCACCAAAGCACAAACCCTCCCCAATGTCCATAAAACAGTGTTTTGCTTTTAAGTAGTAAATTAAGCTCTTTTCAATGTGGAAAAATGAAGGTCTTTGTCTTGGATCCAATCTAAACATGCTTTAAAAACTTTTTAGGCCACCAGTGCTATTTTGATATGTTTGAAAATGAAAAAAATGAGCATTGGAAAAAGCTGGATTTTTCTGGAAGGGATTCTTTATTTCTGCATGCAAATTATAGATTAAATGCTTTTAAAAACATATTGAGGGGCACCTGGGTAGCTCAGGTGGTTAAGTGTCTGCCTTTGGCTCAGGTTATGATCTTGGAGTTTTGGGATCAAGTGCTACATCAGGCTCCCTACTCAGCCCAGAGTCTCCTTGTCCCTCTGCCTCTGCCCACCAGCCACTCCCTCCCCCTCCCCGATCCCTTCCCCTCCTTCCCTCCCACCACCTGCCAGCTCCTGCATGCAGGTTCTCTCTTTCTCTCTCCTCCCTCAAATAAATAAAATCTTAAATGTTGAGTGTAAGGTATGTGTAATAGGAACAGAATTGCCTATTTATGATATGCTCAAGGAATAAAAGAAGTAGAAAAATCATGTAAATGAGATTCTCTGCTACTGTGGAAGTCTATGAACAAAACAAAGGTCACCTTAATTTTTCACTAGAATGGTTACCAGGAAGTCTAGAAACACAATAAGTTTTGGAACTCCAAAAACATTTTCCAGTACAGCTGACCCTTGAATAACATGGGTTGACCTTTGATTAATAGGTTTCAATGGCACAGGTCCACTTATATACTAATTTTTTCAATAAATGTATTGGAACTTTTTTTGGAGATTTGCAGCAATTTGTAAAAATTGAAGACCCTCATAGCCTAGGACTACTGAAAAATTAAGAAAAATTTATGTCATAAGTGCATAAAATATATATAAATTTATTATAAAAAGTTAAGATTTATCAAAATTTATACACACAGAGACTGTATATGGTGCCATCTGCAGTTGAAATGTAAACAAATGTAAAGATGCAGGATTAAATAACTGCATAAAAGTACATATAGTACTACTGTAGTAATCTTGTAGCCACCACCTGTTGTTACTGTGGTGAGCTCAAATGCTGTATTGCTTAAAACACTGTGTGATGTTAATCACAGTTCGTCTCGCCAGTAAAATTACGTATCGCAATAAAAAAGTGCCCTCTTGCAGTTCTCACATATTTTTTTGGTGTTTAGTGCAGTACCATAAACTTCTGAAAAACATCAGGGGACCCATAGGAAGTGCTGCTAGTGATGTTGAAAGTGCTCCCAAGAAGCAGAGAAGAGTTGTGTCATTACAAGAAAAAACTGAATTGCTTGGTATGTACCATAGATTGAGGTGTGCAGCTGTGGTTGCCCATTTCAAGAAAAATGAATCCAGTGTAAGGACAATTGTAAAAAAATAAAAAAGGAAAATTTGTGAAGCCATCACTATAGATCAGTGGGCATGTATGAAAACCTTGTACTTTTTATCTTGTGTTGAAAATGCAACTTTTATGAGAGTAGAAGAATGCTGTAAGAAAGGCATATGCCGGGGCACCTGGGTGGCTCAGTGGTTTGGGCTGCTGCCTTTGGCTCGGGTCATGATCTCAGGGTCCTGGGATCGAGCCCCGCATCGGGCTCCCTGCTCCGCAGGAAGCCTGCTTCCCTCTCTCTCTCTCTCTGCCTGCCTCTCTGCCTACTTGTGATCTCCGTCTTTCAAATAAATAAATAAAATCTTTAAAAAAAAAAGAAAAAAAAGAAAGGCATATGCCTATAAGACTCTAAAACCATTCAAGAAAAAGCAAAGTCATTGTATGATACCTTAGAGCAAACAAAAGGTGAAGGGTCTAAAGCTGGAGAATTTAATGCCAACAGAGAATGGTTTGATAATTTTAGAGATGGGTTTGACCTAAAAAATATCAAGGTAGCCAAGCAGCAGCAGCAGACAGCTCTGGAACACCATTAAAAAAATCACTGAGCCCCCATGTTGCATCACCACTTCCTCATATCTGTACCCCTGGGGATAAAAATATATGTTTATAAAAAATAAAAAATTATATTAAAAAAATAAATAAATAAATTTAAAAAAAAAATCACTGAGCAAATGGTGGAAGTTGGATTGGTATCATATAAAAAGAAATGCAAAAGAAAAAAAAAAGAAAAAAAAAAGAAAAAAAATCACCCAGAAATAGTGATGTATTTCCATAAAGCTACACCAAATGGACCTGCCTCTCCTGTCTCCCCTTCCACCTCCTACCCCTTCTGCCTCTGCCACCCTCAGACAATAAGATCAACCCCTCCTCTTTCTCAGCTTACTCAGTGAGAAGACAAAGATGAAGACTTTTATGATAACCCACTTTCATTTAACAAATAGCTACCATAAAGCATTCATATTGCTACTGCTTCCTTTTCTATGCATGAATTATTATACCTACAAATAAATATGAATTTATTTTTTACATTACCTTTTCATTTTTGATATCTAGTGTTAGTTATGTATATAACATCTACAGTGTTTTATATAAGACAGTATTGATATATGTACTGACAAAATGTAAACAGATGATTTATAAACTTACAGTATCAATAATATCTGGTACTGTAAATGTACTTTCTCATATGATTTTCTTAACATTTTCTTTTCTCTAGCTTCTTTTATTATAAGAATACAGTATATAATACATATAACATACAAACCATGTGTTAAATTGACTGCTTAGCTTCCCAGTAAGGCTTCCAGTTAACAGGCTATTACTAATTAAGTTTTGGGAAAAATCACTGTATGATGTGATTTAACACAATAAAAAAAATTTTAAAAAAGTTATATATGGATTTTCAGCTGCACTGGGGTGGGAGAGGGAGGCAGGGGGTCAGTACTCCTAACTCCTGCATTATTCAAGGGTCAACTTTATTCTAGAGTTCAAAATACTTTCCTAAAAGGAGGCAGACTTAGTTCTTTAATCAAATATAGATTATATTTAATTAAATGTATAGGCTGTTTTATCAAAGTTAATTTTCAAGGCTAAATTTTCTTTCTTTCTTTTCTTTTTTAAAGATTCTGTTTATTTATTTGACAGAGATCACAAGTAGGCAGAGAGAGAGGGGGAAGCAGGCTCCCCGCTGAGCAGAGTCAAGGTTAAATTTTCAAACCTACTTACAATGGATTTTTTTGAACTTTCAATATTTGCATATCACTTAATAGCATGCTTCATTGAAATATATGGATTTTCCTACAAATAACAAAATGATATTCACTGGAGACAAATTATTATAACTTCAAATGTATGACATTACATACCTGAGGTAAACCAGCACCTGTTTGCATAGAAGATTTTTTTAATAATCTCACTTCCTTGTTTATGTATCTTAGCATTCCACTGAGAGTACTGAAGTCATTACTCTCAGAACTATCATCTTCTGGGTCATATGTGAGAGGTTTAAATGAGTCTGACTGGGTATAAGTCAGATCCTTCTGGCTTTCTTCTAATGTTGCAGGCTGTTCGAACTGCATTTTTTTTAAGTCCTGTAGTAATTCTTCAGAAAGATCTTCATCACTACGTGTCTTGAAACTAAGGTCGCTGGCACTAATAGAGCGACGTAGCTTTCTATACTTGAAAAAAGCTGTGTGAGAATGTTTAGCAAGTTTTGGATCTTGAATGTTCGGCATAATTTCTGCTGCAGACGTAAGCAGGGCTGGTAGAAACTTGAGGTCTTCTGCCCTTTCACGTCCAGAAATTTTGGCTTGTAATCTGGTTAATTCTGATTCCTATAGAAAAATAGGCACATAGTAGGTGTTCAGACATTTTTGTTAAATGAAAAAGTTACTTAGATGTCTTCTGGGAGTCCATGATTTTCTAAGTCAACCTTCTGCCCAGAACACATATTCCTTTTATAACAACCCATGAGACTTTTCCAAGCTCTGTTTAAACCCTTCATTTAGAGACAATTACATATGTTCACTTGAAATATGTTAAAACTATGCTAAGGAATTCCATGAAAACTTGATTTTCCTTATACCAATGTTTTTCGATTTTAAGTGCTAATGATAATAGTATCAATTTCTATTTAAGACTGAAATCTTACATCTAAAAATTTCTCTTCAAAAGTATAATGGTACACTATATTTTGCTAATCTAACATATATATATATATATATATATATATATATATATACACACACACACACACACACACACACAAAACTACTCCCTTTAAAATTTCTAATAGGAAATAAATTTATGTTAACTATTATGCTTCACATGTCTTCATTACAAGAAAGCTTCATTATACCAGAAGTTTTTCAAAGAAAAACCTTTCAATTAGCAATAATCGCACCTCGGATAAACCTCATTGGCTACGATACTGCCACCGCGCAAAGCTCAAAGAAAAACCTTTAAAAAAGTGACTTAGTAAAGACTGATTTATGAAATATTAAACTTATCATTTCTTTTTTTTTTTTTAGATTTCATTTATTTGACAGAGAGATCACAAGAAGGCAGAGAAGCAGGCAGAAGGCTCTCTGCTGAGCAGAGAGCCTGATGCAGGGCTCAATTCCAGGACCCTGAGATCATGACCTGAGCCTAAGGCAGAGGCCCAGCCCACTGAACCACCCAGGTGCCCCTAAACTTTTCATTTCTACTATTTTTTCCATGTCCTTCATTTGGATCCTCTGACCCAACTTTAGAATCCAAGAATGAGACTGCGTATACTGAAAAACCATAAAGCCTAAAAAAATGAAGAGGAGACGTAAGTTAATGTTTAGTAGTCTTCTGTTCAAATACATTTTCTGTTTCTTATAGGTATCCATAAAATATATATTTCTAAATCGGTCACTTTTAATCTGATAGTATCTCTTCTTTCTAAAAATACTCTGCTTACTAAAACTGTCATAACCACAGAATACATTACAAAATGAAAGTTTAACATGCTTATTTAAGTACTACTTTCTCTAGGTAAACATTATTTACAAGTGGCTAGAGTGCCAACTTTTGTAGTAAATCTTATATTTACATTCTGATAATCACAATTAATAAAATAGCTACAGAGTTAACACATACAGGGTTCTGTGCAGTTGAAATATTTTTAAACTCTAGCCACAGAGTTATCTAGCCATAATTGAGAATTGTGCTATCTTAGCTAAATCGAGTCCATGTAACTTTCAGTTTAACACTTAGCTTTTATAATGAAATATAGTGTAACTGAATACGTTAAACATAATTCAACTTATTAAGACTTGCAGAATTTCACTGTTGTGGTCACTATTATATAATAAAGTAATGCCTTTAGGGCTCTCAGAAAATGGTCTAAGCTTTGCCCTTAATCTGGTTAACCTCAAATGATAGGGTATTTGTGAGGGTATTACAGGAAGTGAGCTGGAAAGATCAGTTGTCTCAAACTCTTGTTCTTTCTTCTCCCTCACTTCTGTTTCTGTTCTCTGTCATTTACTGCTGCTGTCAATGGAATTGTTGTCCATTATTTATAGCTACTTCTAATTGTTATAGTTATGCCAGCTTCTGCTCTTGTTAGTTTTCTTTCCCTTCTATCCTCCTTAACTATTCTTCGGTTCAGTCTCTAGAACCAGTTAATATTGACTTTGAGAATTACTGTCAAAAACTTCTGAATAATAAGTGCAATCCAATTCTATTTATCTCAGTAGTAATAATTAACAAGTGAGCAGAGATAGCTATAACAAAGGATATGCAATGCAGAATCTTTAAATTTTGAGTCAATTTTTTATAGTGAAGTTACATAATTTTATATAATTTTTGTAAATCTCCAGAACACTAGGTATATTCATGTCTCTAAAAAAGCACAGAGTGTTCAATCTAAACATAATTTTAGATTATGTCTAGGGGCACCTGGCTGGCTCAGTGGAGCATGTGATTATTGATCTCAGGGTTGTGAGTTCAAGCCCCATGTTGGGTAGAGAGATTACTTAAAAATAAAATCTTAAAAAAAAAAGATTATGTATATTCAGCTTTCCTTAGTATTGTGAATAACAAGTATGTTACAAAAGGAATTTGAGTGTTCAGCTTAGTAACTAGAAATATTTCTAAAATATTATTTGAATTTTTTTGCTTTTTAATAACTTCTGTTTTGTAATAAAATTATTTATTGCTTCAGAGCTATTAGTGAACTTTTTTTGTAAGGTCTTAGCTAGCAATGTAAATTTCATACATAGTGGCAGTTTTGAATTAATATTAAATTTTATCTCTATGTAGCAGTAGTGATATTAATTTCAAATTCTACACTAAACTGCCATAATCAATAGGGCTGACTCAGCAGCAATGAGCTATTTGGAAAATAGTGTATAGTAAATTTTTTTTTAATATAAAGAAATTTTGTTTAATGAAAAATGCTCCTACTTGTAGGTACATCAAGGGTGGAACTTTCTAAAGTAAATATAATTAAGTCTGTATTTGAATAAGTTCTAGTCCAAGATGATGACATAAGTGATTCCTTCCAAGGCACACTGAATCTACACCTAGTCATGGAGCAATTCCCTCTCAAAGAAGCCAGCTGAGCAACATCCACACACCGGGTTAATGAGAAAATACCTACAAAAGGGCCATTCTGTGGGGGAAACACTTCACTCCCAGCTTCTCCCTGAGGAGTGAAGGGTATGGACCCCACCTCTAACACCCCAACTTTTAAAACTACCATTTGAGGAATGTGTGCTAAAACAGCTAGCTCTAAAAAGCTATTCATGAGACCTACAAGACTAGAGCAAATAGAAAAACAGTTCTTAATGGGCTCACAACAATGTGGTATGGCTGTCTACCAGGGATCAGCACAGAAGAAGCTGGCAAAAACAGTCCACCTCTTCATCTTTCCCTTAATGAGTCTTATTTATGTACTTTAAAAGCTTCTGCCCGAGGGTCAGTTTTCTAATTTAGCACATGTCTAGGAGCACCAGAGCACCAGGTACCCCATCCACCTTTTTCCCTAGAGTCTGCTTCAAATTTCCAGTATAAAAAAAAAAAAAAAAAAAAAAATTCCAGTATCTTCTTGAAAGGAGCTTGTACTCATCTAGCATTCAAACTTTTGAAGCTGTTGCCCAAGGGACTGGCCTCTCTGGACTACATGACTCCGTAGCCAACAGGGTTTGCTTTCATATGTCTAGCAGGACTGTGGCAAACAAAGCAGTTCTTAGTAGGCAGAGG
Source organism: Mustela nivalis (assembly GCF_964662115.1). NCBI lineage: Eukaryota > Metazoa > Chordata > Mammalia > Carnivora > Mustelidae > Mustela > Mustela nivalis. The sequence continues at coordinate 76,847,152 of NC_139029.1, read as the reverse complement.
AGCACACCCTCATGCCTACAAATGTAAGCCCAGCGCTGAGGGAACAAATAATAAAGCCCATCTCTCAGTTTCTCCCTGTAAGGATCCCAACTACATACTTTCCTGGCTCTTACCCAAGGGTCTAGACTTTAGACAGTCTACATCTAGATGCTGACTGAGATCATCATACTCTTTGGAATACTGACAAATCATGGCACACCCTCAACTACCGGGATCCACCTAGAACAAAGAAGGCTGAACAATCACAAAGGTTTGAAAAACAATAAGGAACTCAGAACCAGATGATCAATAAGGCATATCTCCTACACAATACCACTCTGTCAAGACTGGGATAGGTGGCTGAAAGCAATACAGAATTGAGAAAAATGAAGAAACAGGGGAATATATTCCATACAAAAAAATAAGCTGAAACTCTAAAAAACAGACCTTAATGAGACAGGAACAAGTGATTTACCTGATAAAGAGTTCAAAATAACATCATAAAGATGTTTACCAAGTCAGGAGAACAATGCATGAACAAAGTAAGAATTTCAACAGAGACAGAAAATATAAGAAGGTACCAAAAATCACAGAGCATAAGTAGTCACAGAATGAAAATACAGTAACTGAACTGGAGAATTCAACAAAGAGGTTCAACAACAGACTAGATCCAAGAGAAGAAAGGATCAGAGGACCCAAAGGGTAGTGGAATTCGATTAGAGGAGCAGAAAGAAAAAAAAATTAAGAAGGGTGAAACCAGCTTAAGGGACTAATGGGACACCATCAAGAGGACCAACATAAACCTGGTGATTCACAGACCTGTACCCCTGGGGATAAAAATATATGTTTATAAAAAATAAAAAATTAATTAAAAAAAAAAAAAAGGACCAACATACACATTATAGGGGTCCCCAAAGGAGAAGAGAGAAAGGAGCACAAAGTTTAGTTAAAGTAATAATGGCTCAAAGCTTTTTTAACTTGAGAAAAGAAACAGACATCCAGATCCAGGAAGCCTAGAGAATTCCAGATATGATGAATCCAGAGATCTAAACTGAAACACTTTATAATTGTCAAAAACCAAAGACAGAGAGTCTTAAAAGCAGCAAGAGAAAAACTACTTATGTATAAGGAAACCCTTATGCGAAAATCAACAGAAAATCTGTAGATAAGAAGAGAATGGCATTACACATTAAAAGTACTGAATGGGGGGGGGGGGGAAGCGTACCAACCAAGAATACTCTTCCTGGCCAAGTTGTCCTTCAGAATTAAAGGATAAAGAGTTTTCCAGACAAGGAAAAGCTGAAGGAATTCATCTCCACTAGACTGGCCTTACACTAAATTTTAAAAGGAATTCTTTAAGCTGAAATTTAAAAATGCTAAATAGTAACAGGAAAACATATGAAAGTTTCAAGCTCATTGGTAAAGGTAAACATATAGTTAAATTCAGAATACTCTAATGTTCCAATTATGGTGGGTAAATCACTAAAACTCTAACACAAAGAGTTAAAAGACATGGGGGTAGTTCCCAGAAAAATGAAAGAGGAGGATTCTAAGCTTACTTCGTCCTATGGATACAACTAGATAACACACACATCAGTGTAACTAATCCAGAAAATGACCCGAAGACTAGCAGAACAGGCTCTCCACTGCTAAGTGTAGAGAAGAGGACCCATAGAAGAGGGTAGGAAAGAGAGATGCAGTTGGGAGCCTCAGTGACTAGCAGGATTGTCTGCAGGAGTGAAGGACACTGTGGGCATGGAGAAGGGAGAAGAAGAGCACACTCCATGCCAGAACTCTAGGCTTGGGGACCTGCAATGGGAAGATAAATCCCTTTAACATTTGGCTTTGAAAACCCGAGAGACCCAACTCCATGAGTTCTTACAATCAGTGGGGCTTACCACCTGGAACTTTAAATATCAGCAGGCTGGGGTCTGGGAGAGCTGGAAGGGTAGAGTCCCTATGCTGAAAGAGAGAAACAAATAGTGCCATGGAGGTACAGCATAGAAGCAGCAGTTCGAAAAACTGTGTGGGGTAAAAAGGAAGGAGGGGTGTGTGTGTGTGTGTGTGTGTGTGTGTGTGTTGGAGGGACAGGGATCTTTGGGAGATTTCTCCAACAACATAAGAGCTCCATATTTCCCTTCCCTGCCTCCCAGCCTAGAAAAACAGACACCTGTAGGAACCAGTGCAGCACAAACACTCTCCACCTAGCTTGCTAACAGTGTGTCCTGGCCCTGTGTCCACCTGTAGACTCGCCCTATCCAACCTATCCTGGGCAAGAGTATTCAAAAGTGGCTCCAAGTCCCTTCCCAAAGCAGACTAGCAAATACCTTGCTAACACCGTGTACCCTACTGCTGTGTTCTCCTGCAGACCTGCCCTTGACAGGATTCCATCCAAAGTGGTGGCGCAAGTTAGCAGTGCAAAAGCAGCCCTGACAAGGGTCAACACCATTCCAAAGGGACTCCTTGACCAGGAAGAGAGGAAGATAACCACACACACCAGTACAACTGTGGCCCTGTCAGTGGGGTGGAGGCAGACATCTGGTCTGACTGCAGGCCTCACCCACTAACAAAAGCTTCTCAGGGGAACAACACAGAGAACACCCTGCAGATCCGGCAAATGCCTGGTCTGACTCAACTCAAGCCCAAGGCAGCCCCAGACTGGCTGACTACCAAAACAGGGACCAAATCCTGCCCACAACAGGCAAAGAAAGCCATTGGAGACTACTGGACTGAAGGCAAACGCAGCTTAGCCACAATAGTAGGGCATATATGACACACTTAAGAGACACCCCTGAAGCACAAGGTTCTGGTGAACAGGGGATATTGCAGGGCAGGGCACTACAGAACATCATCTTCATTAGGCTGTGACTTTCAAGATCAAAAGACATATGTGGCTTTCCTAACATAGAAATAGATACAGAAAGACAAACTGAGGTGGTAGAGGAATTTATCTCAAATGAAAGAACAGGACAAAATCACAGCAAGAGAGCTTATGAAACAGAGATAATATGTCTGATAGAGAATTTAAAGTAATAGTCATACATAAAGATACTTACTGGGGGACGCCTGGTGGCTCCGTTGACCTTTGGCTTGGGTCATGATCCCAGGGTCCTGGGATCAAGTCTCACATCAGGCTCTTTGCTCAGAGAGAGCATGCTTCTCCCTCTGCCTTACCCCACTTACAAATAATTAAAATCTTAAAAACAAAAAGAACATACACACTAGACTTGGGAGTGGAGGACCTCATAGTGACACCCTCAATAGAGACAGAATACATTAAAAAGAACCTGTCAGAGATGAAGAACTGAATAACTGAAATTAAAAATATATTAAAGGGAATAAATAGTAGACCAAAGGAAACAGAACAGATCAGGGACCTGTAGGACAAAGTAATGGAAAACAAGCTTAACAGGGAGAGAAAAAAGAACAATAAAAAACCATTGATTAAGGAAACTCTACAACACCATCAAGAGTAGTAACAGTCACTTTATAGGGATCCCAGGAAGAGAGAAGAGGGGGCAGAAAATTTATTTAAGGAAGTAATGGTGGGCACTCGGGTGGCTCAGTGGGTTAAACCACTGCCTTCAGCTCAGGTCATGATCCCAGGGTCCTGGGATCGAGTCCCACATCAGGCTCTCTGTTCAGCAGGAAGCCTGCGTCCCTCTCACTCTCTCTCTCTGCCTGCCTCTCTGCCTACTTGTGATCTCTCTCTGTCAAATAAATTAAAATATTTTTTAAAAAAATAAAAAAAATAAATAAAGAAGTAATGGCTTAAAACTTCCTAAATCTGGGGAAGGAAACAGATGCCTAGCTCCAGGAGGCACACAGACCCCCCCCCCCCAAATCAACCTCCATTGGTCCAAACCAAGAAAAATAGTAATTAAAATGGCAAAAAGTAAAAAAAAAAAAAGGCAAAAAAATAGTGCTAAAGAGAGAATTTTAAAAAGCAGCAAAAGAAAATAGATACATACAAGGGACCCTATAAGGCTATTAGTTGATTTTTCAGCAGAAACTTTGCAGGGCAGAAGATAATAGCATGATGTATTCAAACTACTAAAAGAAAAAAACATACAATCAAGAAAAAGAAAATTTTCATTTTATCTTTTTCAAATTCAATTAGCCAACATATAGTACCTCATTAGGTTTTTTTTTTTTACCTCATTAGTTTTTGATAAAGTGTTCGATGATTCATTAGTTGTGTTTTAACACCCTATGCTCATCACATCATGTGCCTTCCTTAATGCCCATCATTCAGTTACTCCATTCCCCCATCCACCTCCCTATCTGTAACCCTCAGTTTGCATCCTGAAGTCGAGAGTCTCATGGTTTGTCTCCCTGATTTCTTCCCATTCAGGAATAGAAAATTTGAACATGCTAATTACCAACAATCAAATTGATTCAGTAATCAAATAACTCCCAAGAAGCAAAAGTTCAGAGCCAGATTGGTGAATTCTATCAAACATTTTAAAAAGAGTTAATACCTATTCTTCTCAAACTATTCCAAGAGATACAAGAGGAAGGAAAACTTCCAAACTCTTTCTATGAGTCTAGCATTACCTTGATACCAAAATCAAAGACACTATAAAAAAAAAGAACTACAGGCCAGTATCACTGATGAACACAGATGCACTCATATGTGGAATTTAAGAAACAGTGCAAAGAATCACAGAGGAAGGGAGGAAAAACTGAATAGGAAGTCATCAGAGAGGGAGAAAATCCATGAGAGGCTCTTAACTATAGGAAACAAACTGAGGGTTGCTGGAGGGGAGGTGGATGGGGGTTGGGATAATTGATGGGCATTAAGGAGGGCATGTGATGTGATAAGCACTGTGTGTTACACGCAACTGATGAATTACTGAACTCTACGTATGAAACTAATGATGTACTATATGTTGGCTAATTGAATTTAAATTTTAAAAATTCTCAATAAAATATTAGTAAGTTGAATCTAACAATATATTAAAAAAATCATTCACCACAATCAAGTGGGATTCATTCTGGGGATGCAAATGTGGTTTGCTATTCATAAATCAGTCAATGTCATACATCACATCAACACTAGAAAGGATAAGAACCATATGATCATTTCATTAGACACAGAAAAAGCATTTGACAAAGTACAACATCCATTCATGTTAGAAACTCTCAACAAACTTTTAGAGGGAACATACCTCAACATAATAAAGGCCATATGTCAAAAACCTATAGCTAACACCATACTCAATGGGGAAAAACTCAGAGCTTTTCCCCTAAGACCAGGAATAAGACAAGAATGTCCACTCTCACTACTTTTATTCAACACAGTATTAGAAGTCCTAACCACAGTAATCAGACAAAGAATAAAATGCATCCAAATAAAGAAGTAAAATAATCACTATTTGTAGATGACACGATACTATACATAGAACTCTAAAGACGTCACCAAAAAACTACTAGAATTGATAAATGAATTCAGTAAGGTTGCACAATACAAAAATCAACATTCAGAAATACATTGCATTTCCATATACTACTAATGAAGTAGCAGAAAGAGAAATTAAGAAGAAGAAATTAACAGTGCCATTTACAATTGTACCAAAAGTAATAAAATACCTAGGAATAAACTTAACCAAGGAGGTAAAAGACCTATACTCTGAAAACTATAAACACTGATGAAAGAAATTGAAAATTACCCAAAGAAATGGAAAGATATTCCATGCTCATGGATTGGAAGAACAAATATTGTAAAAATATCCATACTACCCAAAGAACTACAGATTCTATGCAATCCCTGTCAAAATACCAACAGCATTTTTCACTGAACTATAACAAATAATCCTAAAATTTGTATGGAACCATGAAAGACCCTGAATAGCCAAAGAAATCTTGAAAAAGAAGAACAAAACTGGAGGTATCATAATCCCAGATTTCAAGATGTCCTACAAATCTGTAATAATCAAAAGAGTATGGTACTGGCATAAAAACAGACCCATAGATCCAGAGAACAGAACAGAGAGCCCAGAAATATACCCACAATTATATGATCAATTAATCTTTGCCAAAGGAGGAAAGAATATGCAATGGGAAAAAGACCATCTCTTCAATAACTGTTGTTGGGAACATTGGATAGCTGCATGCAAAAAAATGAATTTGGGCCACTTTTTTACACCATACACAAATATAAACTCAAAATGGATAAAAGACCTAAATAGGAGACCTGAAACCATAAGAACCCTAGAGCAGAGCACAGGCAGTAATTTCTCTGACATCAGCTGTAGCAACATTTTTCTAAAATATGCCTTCTAAGGTAAGGGAAACAAAAGAAAAAATAAACTATTGGGGCTTCATCAAAATAAAAGACTTCTGCATGGGTGCATGGGTGGCTCAGTCAGTTAAGTATCTGCCTTCAGTTCAGGTCATGATCCCAGGGGGTCCTGGGATGGAGCCCCATGTCCCTCCTGAGAGGGAGCCTGCTTCTCCCTCTCTCTCTTCCCTTCCCCCCTGACTCAAGCTTGGTCTCTCTTTCACTCTGTCTCTCTCTCAAGTAAATAAAATCTTAAAAAAAAAAAAAAAAAGCTTCTGCATGGCAAAGTAAACAATCAACAAAACTAATGGAATGGGAGAAGATAATTATAAATGACATATCTGACAAAGGGTTAGTATCCAAAATATATAAAGAACTTACACAACTCAACTTCAAAAAACCAAATAATCCAATTTAAAAATGGGAGGAAGACATGAACAGACATTTCTCCAAGTACGACATATAGATGGCCAACAGACAAAATGAAAGATGCTCAATGTAAGTAATCCTTAGGGAAATGCAAATCAAAACCACAAGGAGATCATATCACACTTGTGTAAATGGCTAAAAATCAACAACTCAAGAAACACAAAGTGCTGGCAAAGATGTAAAGAAAAAGGAACCCTCTTGCATTGTTGGTAGGAATGAAAACTGGTGCAACCACTGTGGAAACCAGTATGGAGGTTCCTCAAAAAACTAAAAATAGGGCGCCTGGGTAGCATAGTTGGTTAAACAATTGCCTTTGGCTTGGGTCATGATCCTGGAGTTCAGGGATCGAGTCCCACATCAGGCTCCCTGCTCAGCAGGGAGTCTGTTTGTCCCTCTGACCACTCCCCTCTCATGCATTTTCTCTCTCTCTCAAATAATTAAATAATTAAAAAAAAAAAAAAAAACTAAAAATAGAGTTACTATATGACCCATATACTGCACTAGTGGACATTTACCCCCAACTATAAAAACACTAGTTAAAAGGGATACATGCACCCTTATGTTTATTGCAGCATTATTTATAAAAGCCAACATATGGAAGCAGCCTGTGTCCACTGAAAGATGACTGAATAAAGAAGATATGGCATATATGTACAATGGAATATTATTCACCCATTAAAAATGAAATCTTACCATTTGCAATGACATAGATGGAGCTAGAAAGTACAATGATAAGTGAATTAAGTCAGTTAGACAAAGACAAATTTACCCTATATGATTTCACTCATATGTGGAATTTAAGAAACATATAAAACAAGCAAAGGAAAAAAAAGAGATAGATAAACCAACAAACAGACCCTTAACTGCAGAGAACAAACTGATGGTTACCAGATGGGAGGTGGGTGGAAGGATGGGGAAAATAGGTGATAGGGATTAAGGAGACCACTTGTCCTAATGAGCAAGGGGTGATGTACAGAAGTGCCTGATCACTATGTCGTACACTGAAAACTAGCAAAACACTGTATGTTAACTATATTGGAATTTAAAATAAAAATTTTTAAAAATAATATAGATAAAAAAATATATCCCATATAAATGGAAATCAAATGAATACTTATATAGCTATACCTACATCAGAAAAAACAATCTTTAAGCCAAAACTGTCAGACAAAGCATGTCATTATATAATGACAAAAGAATCAATCTAATAATAAGAGTACATTATATAAATATTTATGAGCCAAAAAACATATATAAATATATAAAGCAAATATTAACAGACATGAGGGAAGAAAAAGACAGAAATATAATAATGGTAGGGGACTTAAATATCCCATTTTCATCAATGGCTAGATCAAGGCAGAAAAATCAATAAGGAAAAATTGGACTTGAACCACACATAAGATCAAATGCACTTAACAGACATTTGCAGAACATTCCATACAGCATAAGGCCTGTATACATTCTTCTCAAATATACAAGGGACATTCTCCAAGGTAAACCATGTGTTAGGCCACAGAACAAGTCTTAATGAATTTTAGAAGACTGAAATATTAATATATTCCAACCACAATGGTATAAAACCAAAAATAAATTATAAGAAAACTGACAGTTCACAATTATGTGGGCATTAAAAAATATGCTACAGAACAGCCAATAGGCTAAAGAAATTTTAAAAAATTATCTCAAGGCAAATGAGAAAGGAAATACAAAATACCAAAAATTATGAGATATAGCAAAAATACTTTTAAGAGGGAAGTTCATAGTGATAACACCTACATTAGAAAACAAGAAAGATTGCAAATAACCTAACTTCACACTTTAAGGAACTAGAAAAAGAACAAACTAAGCCCAAAGCTAGGAGAAGGGGAAATAACAAAGATAGAGCAGAAATAGAGACTAAAAAGACAACAGAAAAGGTCAGGGAAACTGAGCAGAGGGTTTTTTAAAAAAATTAACATATAATGTATTATTTGTTTCAGGGGTACAGGTCTGTGAATCATCAGTCTTACACAATTCACAGTGTTCACCATAGCACATATCCTCCTCAATGTCCATAACCCAGCCACCCCATCCCTCCCACTCCCTTCCATTCCAGAAACCCTCAGTATGTTTCCTGAGACCAAGAGTCTCTTAAGGTTTGTTTCCCACTCTGATTTCGTCTTGTTTCATTTCCCCCTCCCTTCCCCTATAATCTTCTGTCTTGTTTCTCAAATTCCTCAAATCAGTGAGATCATATGATAATTGTCCCTCTCTGATTGACTTACTTTGCTTAACCTAGTATTCTCTAGTTCCATCCAAGTTCCAAATGGCAAGATTTCAGGGTTTTTTGATGGCTGCATAATATTCTTTTAAAAAAATAAAATAAAGGGGCACCTGGGTGGCTCAGCGGGTTAAGCCTCTGCCTTCAGCTCAGGTCATGATCTCAGGGTTGTGGAATCGAGCCCCACGTCAGGCTCTCTGCTCAGCGGGGAGCCTGCTTCCCCAACCTCCCGCTTGCCTTTCTGCCTACTTGTGATCTCTCTGTCAAACAAAAAAATAAAATCTTAAAAAAAAAAATACACAAATATTTAGCCAGATTTACCAAGGGGAAAAAGGGCCCAAATAAATAAAATCAGAAATGAAGGAGAAGACATTTCAACTGCTACCAAAGAAATACAAAGAATCATTACAGATTGATATGAAGACTTATATGCCAACAAACTGGACAATCTAGAAGAAACAGATAAATTCCTAGAAACACAAAATCTACCAAGACAATCATGAAAAAATAGAATATCTGAACAAACCAATTAATAGTAAGGAAATTAGATCAGTAATCAAAAACTTTCAAAGAAACAAAAGTCCAGGACCAGATGACTTCATTACGAATTCTACCAAACTTTAAGGAAGAATTAATACCAGCCCTTCTCAAGCTTTTCCAAAAAAAAAAAACAGAAGAGAAGGAAACCCTTCCAAACTCATTTTAGGAGCTGGTCACCCAGATACCTAACTAGACAGGGAAGCCCCAAGAAAAGTAGAGGCCAGTATCCTTGATGAAAATAGATGCAAATTCCTCAACAAAATTGAAGAAAAGCTGAATTCAATAATATATTAGAAAGATAATACATAGTGATCAAGTTGGATTAATTCCATAGATGTATAAGGATGATTAGGTTTACCATCTGCAAAAAAAAATCAGCATGATACACCACATTAACAAAATAAAGGATAAAAATTTTATGATTATCTCAACAAATGCAGAAAAAACATTTGAAAAAATTCAACATTCTGTAAGACCAGGAACACTCTTGCCACTTTTATTCAACATAGTACTGGAAGTTCTACCCAGAGCCATTAGTCAAGAAAAAGAAATAAAAGGGGTTGCTCAGTGGGTTAAGTGGGTTAAGCATCTGACTCTTGATTTCAGCTTAGGTTATGACCTCAGGGTTGTGAGACAGAGCTCTGTGTGAGGCTCTGTGCTGGGCCTGAAGCCTGCTTAGGATTCCCTCTCTCCCCTTCCTTCTGCCCTTCCCACTCCCTTTTCTCTCCCTCCAAAAAAAAAGGAAGGAAGGAAGGGGGGAGGAAGAAAAAAAGGAAAGATAGAAGAAATAAGTATCCAAATTGGAAAGCAGCTGTATTTGCAGATAACATGATATTATATATAGAAAACACTAAAAAATCCATCAAAAAATTGTTACAATAAATGAATTCAGTAAAGTTGTAAGATACAAAATCACTGTATTATCCAAAGCAATTCACAGATTCAGTTCAATCCCCATCCAAATTCCAGTGGCATTTTTCAAAGAAACAGAACAATCCTAAAATCTGTATGGAACCAGAAAAGACCCAAATATCTAAAGTAATCTTAAGAAAAAAGAAGAAAGCTGGAGGCATCACACTTCTTCATTTCAATCTACATTACAAAGCTATATAGTAATAAAAAAGTATGGTAATGGTATAGAAATGGATACATGGATCAATGGAACAGAACAGAGTCCAGGAATAAGCCCATGCATATATAGCAAATTAACTTATGACAAAGGAGCCAAGAATATACAATGAGAAAAGTATAGTTTCTCTACAAGTTGTGCTGGGAAAACTGCACAGTCAGATGAAAAAAGAAAAAACTTCATTACCATCTTATACCATACACAAAAATCAACTCCAAATGGATGAAACTCTTAAAAGAAACCATAAATTTCCTAGAAGAAAAAGTATGGATTAAGCTACTTGATATTAAGTTTGGCAATAATTTGTTGGATCTGACACAAAAACAAGGGCAATGAAAGCAGATATAAATAAATGGGACTATATTCAACTAAAAAGCTCTGCAATGTAGTGTAAACTATCAAAATGAAAAGGCAACCTACATACAGGGAGAAAATATCTGAAAATCATATATCTGATAAAGGGTGAATATCTGAAATATATTAAGAATTCATACAACTCAAAACCCAAATACAATTAAAAGTTGGCAGAGGAACTGAACAGGTATTTTTCTGAAGAAGACATATAGACAGGCAACAGGTACATGAAAAGGTGCTCAACATCACTCATCATCAGGGAAGTGCAAATCAGAACCATAAAGAGATACTATCTCATACCTGTGAGAATGGCTAGTATTAAAAAAAAAAACAAACATGGAGGCTTAAGTGGGTAGGAGAAGAATAAATGAAACAAGATGGGATTGGGAGGGAGACAAACCATAAGTGACTCTTAATCTCACAAAACAAACTGAGGGTTGCTGGGGGGAGGGGGTTTGGGAGAAGGGGGTGGGATTATGGACATTGGGGAGGGTATGTGCTTTGGTGAGTGCTGTGAAGTGTGTAAACCTGGTGATTCACAGACCTGTACCCCTGGGGATAAAAATATATGTTTATAAAAAATAAAAAGTTAAAAAAAAAAAAAAAAAAAAAAGAAATCATCAAAAAAAAACAACAACAACAACAAAAAAAACAACAAACAAACCCAACAACCACCAAAACCCAGAGATAACAGTGTTGGTGTGGGTGTGGAGACAAGGGAACCTTTGTGCACTGTTGGTGGGAACGTAAATTGAGACAGCCACTGTGAAATACACTATGAAGGTTCTGGATAAAATTAAAATTAGAACTACCATATGATGCTACAATACCAGTTTTGGGTATATACACAAAAGGAATTAATACAGGATATCAGAGAGACATGTATTTCCAAGTTCATTCATGGCAGCATCACAGCCAAGTTAAGCAAACAACCACAGTGTTCATTAACAGATGAATGGATAAAGATGTGGTATGTAGATACACACAGTAGACTATTATTCAGCCATGAGAAAGGACACCTTATTTGCAACAACATGGATGGACCTTGAGGACATTATGCTAAATTAAATAAAAGAAAAACAGTTCATGGTATCACTTGTATGTGGAGTCTAAAAAAAAAAAGAGAGAGAATCAAACTCAGAAACAGCAGATGATGATGGTGATGGGTATTAAACAGGGCACATATTACACGGAGCACTGGATGTTATATGTAAACAATGAATCATAGGGGCACCTGGGTGGCTCGGTGGGTTAAAGCCTCTGCCTTCGGCTTAGGTCACGATCCCAGGGTCCTGGGATTGAGCCCCTCATCGGGCTCTCTGCTCAGCAGGGAGCCTGTTTCCTCCTCTCTCTCTGCCTGCTTTTCTGCCTACTTGAGATTTCTGTGTCAAATAAATAAATAAATAAATATCTTTTAAAAAAACAACAACAATGAATCATTGAACACTACATCAAAAAAAAAAAAAACTAATGACATACTATATGGTGACATAACATAATAATGAAACAGCAGATAGAAAAGGGATTGCTAGGCAGTGGTGGAAATAGAGGTTAGTGAATCAGTATAACATTTTAACTAAAAGATGAGTAAGGTCTGAGGATCTAATGTATAACATGGTGACGACATTTGGTAATATAGGTATTATATAACTGAATTTGCTAAGAAAGCAGAAAAATTTTCTTACCAAAAAAATATATCTAAAACTTTTTATGTTTAAACTTAAAAATTATTTCTCCTGGGGTAATATGATATACATCATACTCATAATTCCCACACCCAATATCTTCTAAATAAAATGCTTTTTATTCAAACTGGTCAACATTTGATCATATTTTCCTTTATAAACTAAAGACAGGGAAAACAAGTCATAAATGTACTTATATTTTATGCACTTCTATATGTTTACTTACTTTAATAAGTAATGCTTCATTTGTAGCTTCAATTACTTCATTCCTATCTTGGACTTGTTGATGCAAATTGCTTACAGTGTCCTGTGCTTCTTCTAATTCCAGTTTTGCCTTCTCTAACTGTTCATTTAGTTGCTGAACAGAAGTCTTTTGAGAGTCAGCAGAAATCTTCCACTTCGCATGGTTCTCTTGATGTGACATCATCTACACAGCCCCAAAATTGAAAAGAAAAGGAAAAAATATAGGAGGGAGTTGGTTTTGAAAATATCCTAATACTTTTCACTTCCATTTGTACTAAAGTAAATTCTGATTATAGGTACAAACATCTGATTTCTCAACAAATAACCGATTAGAGGAAAAAAGAGGAAGAAGAAACCTGTGGTCTTAAATTTACCTAAGAACAGTTAGCCACATACAATGGGCTGTTTTTGTTTCTGATTCGAACCACTTTACCTATACAGACATTTTTGTGACAATTGGGAAAATGTGAACAAATGATGGGTATTTGATAATATTCACAAGTTATTGTCAATTTTTAGGCGTGATGATAATATTGTGGTTGTTTTTAAAATATCACTTATCTTTTAGAGTTACCGAAATGTTTACTGATGAAATAATGATGTCTAAGATTTGCTTCAAATAGAAATAGATATGTGGGGGAAGGGAAGTGACTGAGATGTGGTGATCATACTTCCCAGTTTGCTCGAGACTCACCAGGTTTTATGCCTGGCTTCCTGGTGTAGTTAAAAACAGCATCATTTTTCATTCTCAAAAGTATTCTGCCCCCGCTTTTTTAAGATTTTATTTATTTATTTGACAGAGAGAATACAAGTAGGCAGAGTAGGAGGCAGAGGGAGAAGAAGAGGGAGAAGTAGGCCTTCCAGTGAGCAGGGAGCCCAATGTGGGACTTGATCCCAGGACCCTGGGATCATGACCTGAGCCGAAGGCAGCCACTTAACCAACTGAGCCACCCAGGCGCCCCAAAGTATTCCCTTTTAAAAAGAAATTGTCAGCATACTTATAAATGAAATCACATTGGCCAATAGGTTGGCAATTATTAAAGTTGAATAATAAATATAGGAGGATTTATACCATTCTTTCAAAATTTTCCATAATAAAAACTTTAAAAAAAATCTATTTCTTATCAAAAATATCAGGGGGCATCTGGGTGGCTCAATGGGTTTGGCTTCTGCCTTCAGCTCAAGTCATGACCCTAGGGTCCTGGGATTAAGTCCTGCATCAGGCTCCTTGCTCAGCAGGGAGTCTGCTTCTCCCTCTCCCTCTGCCTGCCACTCCCTGTGCTTGTGCTCACTCTCTTTCTCTCATAAAAATAAATAAATAAAATCTTTGAAAAAATATTAGGACTTTTGCAATTATTATTGACTTTTCTGACAAGTCTGAAACCTATAATTTTTAAAATGCTATTAAAATTATTAATCCTTTTTACTAACTTTGTTACTTTTTTTTTCAATTTATTTATTTTCAGAAAAACAGTATTCATTATTTTTCACCACACCCAGTGCTCCATGCAATCTGTGCTCTCTATAATACCCACCACCTGGTACCCCAACCTCCCACTCCCTTTAATGATTTATTCCTTCATTTAACATACATGCTTTAAAAATAAATCTTTGTCAAGTACCAAAGAGGATAAAAACACATTACAAATTTTTATATTATACATATAAAACAGTATCAAATATTAAACAGCAACATTAAAACCTATTTTCACAATTCATTTTATGTACTACCTGCTTATAAATACTTTCAGAGGGCTTAAAAAACTTAAAAAATTGAATGATAAGAAATCAAAGTAGAGTAAAGATTACATAATAAAAATGCAAAGAATACTTGCTGGTAAACACTCTAGCTGGACTAGTTATTACTGATGGTCACTTGGTTGAGTAGCTAATATTTACTTATTAAATAATTATGTTGAATCCAACAGCATTCCATTTGTCTTTAAAAACCAAGGACTGAAATCTCTTAGCCTATTAACTGGATTCAGTTTGCAAATATGTTTTGTTTGGCAGACACAATGTTTTCAAGGAGATCTGAATCTAAACACATTTAAGCAAGACATAGTGACCAGTGACTACAAGCCTTACCAATCTCTCACAAATATGATAGTTCCAAACTCCTTTGAAAGGAGTAGTTCTGAATGTAGCTGTAATCCTTTTCATATAGAAAAATGCTTTATTAGAACTCTAAGTAATTTATTTAGTTCTAATACATACATTTTAGATATTGTTAGATATAGTTTTTAAAAAGACAAGAAGTGCTATTCTAATTGATAACACTTCATTTCTATAAAGGCTCAGGACATACTAGGTAGATAAAAAGTATCAGGTTTTAATGTTGCCTCTCTAACTTACTATCAGAACAAATGTCGGAAATTGCAAAGCATTGTACATTCATAGCACATGAAACTACTTATGTTGTTTACTAAATATCTCCAGTTAGTTTTGGCAAGTGCTATTTATAACTGATGATGATGATGATGATGATGATGATAAGCCAGGCTCTGCCCTAAGATCTTTAACTATATTCATTGAATCTATTTAATTCATTTAATCCAGTTCTATGAGGTACATATGATTATTCTGCCCATTTTAGACAGAGATGTTAATTGCTCGAGGTCACATAAGTGCCAGGTGATAAGCTGAGATTTGGAACTAGACTACCTACCTCAAGACTTTAAGCTCTTAACCCCACAGTGCATGAACTCACTGGATATGAAGTGGAATTATATTTAGCTACCAGAAATGAAGACCATAATGAGTTATTCTATAATGAACATTTAGAAGCTAGACTTAAAGTTTCATTTAGATAGTTCAATCCACTTCTGTAGCAGGGAGTTATGGAACAAATTAACATTTTTCTTTACCTCCAGATGATAAGCTTCTTTGAGAGATTCTACTTCTGCTGACAATTTCTTGATTTCTGCTTGCATTCTTGCTTCTAAATGAGCTTCACGTACTTGAGAAGCCCCCAATTCTTCAGCTAAATGGTGTCCATGAGCTTCCTTAAAAATGACACATTAAGGAAAGTTTATTTGATTATTATAGCTAAACCAATCATGTGGATTTATGGAAGTATTTTAATCTTTTATAATACTATATAAGTGCTCATACACAAAATTAGTTTATTAAATGGTATACCTTAAAATCTAGACATTTAAGAGACTACAAATGTAGTAGTATATTGTTTATCACAATGTAATAGTTCACTAACCAATGCATTCTGTAAAACAAATAACCACAGTATGTTGAACTTCAGTAGATAAGTCTACTGTAAGGTTTGCCTATGCATTTTATTCACCAAATGCACTGTTTGCTTAACAAGAGTCAGTTGTGGGGTGCCTGCGTGGCTCAATCAGTTAAGCATCTGCCTTTGGCTCAGGCTGTGATCCCAGGGTCCTGGGATTGAGCTCTGCATGGCCAGGCTTCCCACTCAGCAGGGAGTCTGCTTCCCACTGTGCCCTTCCCCCCCACTAATGAGTGTGTATGAGCTCGCGCGCTCTCTCTCTCTCTCTCTCAAATATATAAATAAAATCTTTAAAAAGAAAGAGTCAGTTTTGTTTATCCAAACCTATTTATGCTAGTTGTGCTTGTTATTATAATTATGCAATTCTAATATACATTATATATGAACATTGAGGAAATATACATGCAAAAAGAAAGGTTTTTTTTTGTTTGTTTGTTTTAAAGATTTTATTTACTTATTTGACAGAGAGAGATCACAAGTAGGCAGAGAGGCAGGCAAAGAGAGAGGCTGGGAAGCAGGCTCCCCGCTGAGCAGAGAGCCCGACGCAGGACTCAATCCCAGGACCCTGAGATCATGACCTGAGCCGAAGGCAACGGCTTAACCCACTGAGCCACCCAGGCACCCGGCAAAAAGAAAGTTTTTATATTAAAAATTAGTTATGTGCCTTGAGATAGCTTACTGAATAAGTCAAACATTTTTTACTCAATTAGAAGCAATCAAAATAGTTGTAAAATATTGTGGGAAACCCCATGTAAAATAGATGTTGTACTCTGATTTTAAAATGTCTTTTAATTTTTACTCTACTTTAAAGAAACCAGAATTGCAATAGATGAGGGACTAGGAGTATGGTTAATGCAAAAAGATTAGGTGGAATTCTAATCAAAGACCCTACCCACACACACACATAAAAACAAGATTGGGTCCAAAATTAAAAGATTTACACATGAATACATATTTAGAGTTTTGAGCTGAAATATTTTATATTAAATTATCATTTTAACAAATCAAAACTACAATGAGGTACTACCTCAAAATGACCAAAAATAACACAAGAAACAAGGATCCAGAGAAGGGTGTCGGTGAGGATGCAGAGAAAGGGGAATCCTCTTACACTGTTGGTGGGAATGCAAACTGGTGCAGCCACTCTGGAAAACGGTGTGGGGGTTCCTCAAAAAGGTAAAAATAGAACTACCTGAGGATCCAGCAATGCACTACTTGATATTTACCCAAAGGATACAAAAATACTAATCCAAAGGGATACATGCACCCTGATGTTTATATCAGTATTATCTGCAATAGTCAAATTATGGAAAGAGCCCAAATGTCCATCAACTGATAATGGATAAAGATGCAGTATATAGGGGCACCTGGGTTGCTCAGTGGGTTAAGCCTCTGCCTTCAGCTCAGGTCATGATCCCAGGGTCCTGGGATCGAGCCCCACATCAGGCTCTCTGCTCCACAAGGGGCCTGCTTCCTCCCTCTCTCTCTCTGCCTACCTCTCTGCCTACTTGTGATATCTCTCTGTCTGTCAAATAAATAAATAAAACCTTTAAAAAAAAAAGATGCAGTATATATATATAATGGAGTATTATGCAGTCATAAAAAGAATCAAATCTTGCCATTTGCAATGATGTGGACAGAGCTAGAGAGAATTATGCTAAGTGAAATAAGTAAGAGAAAGACAAATAACATATGACTTCACTTATGTGTAATTTAAGAAACAAAATAAACAAACCTGGGTTGCACGGAAAGAGAGAAAACCCAAGAAACATAAGCTTAACTATAGACCACTGATGGTTTCCAGAAAAGGGGTAGATGGAAGGATGGGGTAAATAGGTGGTGGGGATTAAGGAGGGCACTTGTGATGAGCACTGGGTGTTGTAAGTGCTGAATCACTAAATTCTATATCTGAAACTAGCTTGAATTTAAATGAAACTTAAAAAATAAAAAAAGTTACTCCCCCCCCCATTTTTTTAAAGATTTATTTATTTATTTATTTGACAGAGAGAGATCACAAGTAGGCAGAGAGGCAGGCAGAGAGAGAGGAGAAAGCAGGCTCCCCGCTGAGCAGAGAGCCCAATGTGGGGCTCAATCCCAGGACCCTGGGATCATGACCTGAGCCGAAAGCAGAGGCTTTAACCCACTGAGCCACCCAGGTGCCCCTCCCCCCCCCATTTTTAATTTAAGTTCAATGAATTGACATATAATGTATTACTGGTTTCAGAGGTAGAGGTCAGTGATTCATCAGTCTTATATAATATCCAGCGCTCATTACATCATATACCTTCCTTAAAGTCTATCACCCAGTTACCCCATCCCCTCACCTCTACCCCCTTCAGCAATCCTCAGTTTGTTTTCTATGATAAAGAGTCTTTTATGGTTTGTCTCCCTCTCTGGTTTCCTCTTGTTTTATTTTTTCCTCTCTTCTGCTATGATTCACTGTTTTGTTTCTTAAATTCCTCTCATCAGTGAGATCATAGGGTAATTGTCTTTCTCTGATTGACTTATTTCACTTAGCATAATGCCCTGTAGTTCCGTCCATATTATTGCAAATGGCAAGATTTCATTTTTTGATGCTGAGTAGTATTCCACTGTATATAAATACATCTTCTTTATCCATTCATCTGTTGATGAACATCTGGGCTCTTTCCTTAGTTTCGCAACTGTGGACATTGCTGCTATAAACATTGGGGTGCAGGTGCCCCTCTGGATCACTACATTTGTATCTTTGGGATAAATACTCAGTAATGTAATTGCTGGGTCATAGGGTAGCTCTATTTTCAAATTTTTGAGGTATCTTCATACTGTTTTCCAGAGTGGCTGCACCAGTTCACATTGCCACCAACCGTGTTATGAGGAAGGTTCCCCTTTCTCCACATCCTCACCAATATCTGTCATTTCCTGACTTGTTAAATTTAGCCATTCTGACTGGTGTGAGGTGGTATCTCATTATGGTTTTGATTTGTATTTCCCTGATGCTGAGTGCTGTTGAGCATTTTTTCATGTTAAACTGTCATTTTAAATAATTCCTCACTTTCACTTTTTTGATTAATTGAGCTTATTATATCCACAGAAAATCAATTATATTATACTTAGATACTACTGATAAGGATAGAGATGAGATTAAAATAGACAGCTTCCTAGGAGCTTTTCCTAGGAGACTTGCAAATGCCCAACATATTCTAATAAAAATTCCTTAGATATTCTTTTTAAAAAAATTTATTAGAAAAAAATATTTATTAGAGAGAATGCACAAGCATGAGTTGGTGGAGGGGCAGAGGCAGAGAGAGAAGATGACTCCCCATTAAGCAGGGAGCCCAACACAGGACTCCATCCCAAGACCCCATCCCAAGAGCCTGGGATCACAACCTGAGCCCAGGGCAGACACTTAACCAATTGAGCCACCCAGGCATGACCCCTTATATATTCTTTAT
Organism: Mustela nivalis; assembly: GCF_964662115.1. NCBI lineage: Eukaryota > Metazoa > Chordata > Mammalia > Carnivora > Mustelidae > Mustela > Mustela nivalis. Next base: position 76,827,566 of record NC_139029.1, on the reverse strand, counting down.
TAGTCTAACCAACCAGGTATGTGAATAAAAGCACTAAATTTACCAAAATTAAATGTAAAGATACTTTAATGCAATTCCTATACTGTATTAGTAACCATAATAAAAAGCAGAGGATTCACAGGCACTTTTCTGAAACACCAATAAATACATTTTTCTAGAAGTCTAAGTAATTAACCCAAGCATATCAATCTAGTATTTTTAAGCAAAGTTGTTAACCTTCTACCAAATCCTGGGGAAATACAATTTATATTATTGTTCTTGTTATTAAAAGTACTTTCTCTCAGTAAGGGTTCTGGACTACAGGTTTCATAACAGTTATAAACTTAGTAGCTACAAATGTAAACATTTTACTCAAGAAAGATTAGCTTTGTTTTTTTCTTCCAAATGATAGCTTAACTCACTTGAAAATCCAAAAGTACTCTGTAACTCAATTAATTGAAAACTAATGAGTTTGGCCAAAACTCAATTCCAAAGGTTTTCTTATTTATATTACTAGGCTACACTAAATATAACACTTCTCTTCTTAAAACTTTAGCAAAATATACATAACATAAAATTTACCACTTTAACTAGTTCTAAGTGTAAAATTCAGTAGCATGAAGTACATTCAGTGTGTGTAAAAGTTAATATAATCTATAATCTAAAAAAATAAATGCTAAAATTTTAAAAAGATTTTTAGTAAGGTAAAATTATTTAAAATAGGGATTACTTTTTCTTTAGAGAGTTGCTTTATTTCCTCCAGTTCACTTGAGAGCCTTTCTACCTCTCTCTGTGCTTGGACTTGTTGACGACGAGCCTCCAACAATTCTGCATGGGAGTTCTGCATCTGCTCCCGAGTTAGCCTCAATTCTTGCTCCATATCTATGGCCTCCTTATACTGAGTTGCAATGTACTGTTCCTGTTCTTTCATAACCTGAAAAATGCAAGATATTTGTAGGTTTCAAAATGAAGTTATATAGATTAACCTATTTCTTATTTTGATTTTTCTTTTAATAAGTGATTTCCCCCAACCTAACTCAATCTCTATAAACTTTAACACACAAGAGGCGCCTGGGTGGCTCAGGTCACAGTCCTGGGTTGAGCCCTTTATCGGGCTCCCAGTAGGAACCTGCTTCTCCTCTCCTCCCTGCTTGTGCTCTCTCTCACTATCTCTGTCACTATCTGTCTTTCTGTCAAATAAATAAAATAAAACCTTTAAAAAAATTTTAACATACAACATCATCCACTGTGAAACTGATACTCACAAATTTTTTTTTAATTTTTAATTTTTTATTAACATAAAATGTATTATTAACCCCAGGGGTACAGGTCTGTGAATGGCCAATGTTTTTTTCTTTTTAAATGATAAGAAAATGTACCGTAATCAATCTGGGACTAATTGTATTTTGCATGACTAATATGCAAGCTATATAATCCTTCATCATTATGACTATAACATGGCAGAATATATAATAATATAAAGAGACAAAAGAAGCTAATACCTGATTATCCATTTCACAGATGGAGAATACACTGGCATGGATAACCAAAAGCCACCATTAATCCACATGTTTGGGTTAAGGTCATGACCTTATTTTCTGTAAAAGTAAAATTTGCCACTGGGACTGCTACTCCTTCTGAAACATTTCTGCATTACTACTCAGTTAAATCCCTAGTAAAGTATTGTTTCCTTAGAGAAAAAAATATCAGTGAAAATTAAGTTAGTTCTAAATTAGTTTGGTGAGGGAGATTAGAATGTAGGTAATTGACTTTAGGGCTGATAAGAAGGAAAGAAATGAATATAAATCATTAGGACCCTGACGTCTGGAATGGAGACCTTGGGTCCAAGTGTATTACATATCAGTATAAATCTCATGTAAATATTTTTAGTTAACCTTTGTTAGGGAACATGAAATGACTGGACCAATAATGATTTTCTTTTCCCTGGGGCCCAAACTTGCTCTCAAAGGCTTTGCTTAATTTATGTATAAATTCAATGATTTATTCATGCTTACCATGTGATATGTGCTGTTTTAGGTACTGAGGACTTAAGAGTGAACAAAGGAGACAAAGTGGCTACCTTTATGGATAGTATATCCTACTGAAGCAGACAGACAATAAAGAGCTATATGTGAAGTTTTTAAAGTTGATTATAAAGAGCTATATGTGAAGTTTTAAAGTTGAGTATAGTATTTAAAAACAAAAAAAGTTACATATATGAGAGCTCTCAGAAGCAAATTCACTTTTTAAAAAGGCAAGTGGGTAGAATGGGTTCACCAGTCAACACACATGTAAACTGATAATACAAAGACATCAAATTTTATCTGGCAACTAACTCAATATACTTGGTTTCAATATCCAAGTTCATTCATTCTCTGGAGGGAGTTCCTCAAGACAAATATATATGTTATTAATATCTGTATCTCCAGCTCTGTTTCATAGCAGGCTCTTAATAAATATTTGTTGACCAAGTAAGCACATATTGTGGGTTTACTATGTGACAGATACCATGCCAATGCCTGTAGGCAGTATAAAGATAAGTTGATGCCCTTCTCTATAATTCGAATATCAGAGTAAAATATTTAGAAAGGTCAAAAAACCCAATAATTATCTGACACAAATAATTAGCCTCAAAATATTAGGGCACAGTTTCCGTATATTAAGACTAGTTTAAAACAAAGATTTATGCTACTTTTCAGATAATATTAATCTGTTCCTTAGAAAATAATTTGCTTACACTTTCCATTTCTTTCATCTTTTGTTGTGTTCGTTCATTTTCTTTTTTCAGTTGACTTATCTCCTGTTCATTTTGTAGTGTTATAAACTCTTTTTCTCGAAGCTGTTCTTTGGAATTTTGCAATTTTTCATTCAAACTTTCTATCTGAATTTTAAACAGAGCAATATTAATGTAACTAAGGAAAAACAGTTCTTTAATCATAACTGCAATCCAAATAAGTCAAACTTTAAACACATTTATATACAACAGCAAAATATAAAAATGTATTTTTCTTAAGACCACCATAACTTAGACATTAACATCAGAATTCTTATGCTTAATAAAATGCTTATCTATATACCTAAAATACACTATAAGAAATCAAGTCTCAATCACATTTGTTTAAGGATAATTAGAGTACATTAAAACAACAGATGTTACATGACCTCACAAGTAGTTTTACAGGTAATATGTGCAAGAGGTGAAAAATATAGTTAGTGAAAACAAAGTCCTCTTTCCCACTGTGTTCCTTCCTTAGCGGCAACCACAGTTAAGAGACTTACAAATCCTTCCAGAGATGTTTTATACATATTCAAACATGCACACATGATGATAAACATGTGGACACACTGGGACAAGAAAAACTACATTCAAAGTAACATTAAAAGGGTAATCATCAGGGGGTAGGGAGTGAGGAAAACGAAGAAATGTTGGTCAAAACATATAAGGTTTTTGTTGTATAGGATGAGTAAATTCTGAAAATCTAATGTACAGTGTATGGTTATAATTGTAATACTATGTTGTATACTTGAAATCTGCTGAGAGAATAGACCTTAAGCATTCTCAACAAAAATAAATAATTAAAATAACTGAGGTGATGGCTATGTTATTTAGCTTGATTGTGTTAATTATTTCACAGTGTATATCAAAACATGTTGTATACCTCAAATATATGCAATTTCTGTCATTTATATTTCAATAAAACTGGGGAAAAATTAAGAGGAGAAAAGTGAATTTAAAGTAACATATACAAGGTGGTTAAAATTATGTAGTATTTTTGTTATATGTGTTCTATAAAAAAGCCATATTATGTTAATAATAAGTAGACGCTTACAGTAAAGGAGTTATTTTTAAAAACAATATAAAGCATGTAATTTTAAATAATTTACCTGTTTGTTGCATTCTTTAAGTTCCAATTCTGATTTCTGCAGAGTACCTTCTAATTTAATTATTTTCTGTTCCATTTCTCCCCTGTGTTCACGAATAGTCATATCCAAATGTGTAACCTAAATACCAAAGTAACATCAAACTATTACTCAACTTAATTCTAATGTTAAAAATTGTGTTCTTGGAGTGTGTTTTAAAATTGTTTACAGTAGGTATAACTGAAACATAAACTCATCTCAGATTATTTTACAAAATGAGAAAAAATATTCATTGCTTATTGATACTGCATCTTAAGCCTCATATATATTATAGAAGCTTGAAGAAAAGATGCAACTATATTCATAAATATCAAATAAATGATTTAGACTTCATTTCATGCTAAATAAAAGCTGCTAAACACAATGCAATATAATAAAATTGTGGAATGCAGCAAAAGCAGTGTTTGGAGGAAAATGTATAGCACTGAATGCAAATATTAGAAAAGAAGAAAGATCTGAAATCAATCACTTAAGCTTCCACTTTGGTAAACTAGAGAAAGAAGAAGAAATTAAATCCAAAGTAAGCAAAAGAAAATAAATAATAAAATTTAAAGCAGAAATCAGTAAAATTAAAATTGGGAAATCAACAGAGAAAACCAACAAAATCAAAAGCTGATTCTTGAAAAGATCAATAAAATCAGTATGCCTCTAAGCCAGACTAAGAAAAAAGAGAGAGGACACAAATTACTAATACATGAAAGAGAAGACATTACTATAACTCTCAAAGATGCTAAAAGGATAATCAGAAATACTGTAATAATTCTCTGACCACAAATTTAATAAAACTGATGAAACAGACCAATTACTTACAAGACAGAATCTTACAAAACTCACACAGGAAAAGACAATCTGAATAAGCTCATATCTATTAAAGGAATTAGTAATACTTTCCCAAAGAGAAAGCAGCAGGTCCAGATGGGCTCTCTGGTAAATTCTACCAAACATCTAAGAAAGAAATTATACCAATTCTTGCAATCCAATTCCGAAGACAGAAGCAGAGGAAATACTTTCTAACTCACTCTATGAAGCCAGTATTAGCCTAATTACCAAAACCAGACAGACATTTCAACACACATTCTCGATAAAAACTCTCAGTAAACAAGGAATGGGGGAACTTGCTCAACTTAATAAAGAATATCTATAGAAAAACAACAGTTAGTATCATACTTAATGGTGAGAAACTAAAAACGTTCCCACTATGATCAGATACAAGGCAAGGATACTCTCTTTATTACTGCTGCTTTTCAAAACTGTTCTAGCAGTCCTCACTAAAGCAGTAAGACAAGAAAAAGAAATAAAAGATACATATCTTAGGAAGGAATACAAAACTATATTTGTTTATAGAAAACATAATCATCTAGATTAAAAATCCAAAAGATTTGACATAATAATTCCTAGAACCAATAACTGCAAGATACAAGAAGTACACAAAATTTAGTCACCTTCCTATATACTAGCAATAAGTAAGAGGAATTTGAAATTAAAAACACAATATGATTTACATTAGCACCCCCCAAAACAGATACTTAGGTATAAACCTAGCTAAATATACACAAGATCTATAAAGAGAAACTACGAAACTCCAGTGAAAGAAATCAAAGAATTAAATAAATAGAGAGACAGTCCATGCTCATGGATAGGAAGACTCAATATTGCCAAGATTCAAGATGTCAGTTAGTTAGTTGCAACTAAGTCTATATATTCAAGGCAATTCAATCAGAATTCCAGGAAGTTAATTTGTGGATATTGACAAACTGATTCTAAAGCCTATATGGAGAGGCAAAACACTGGATATTCTTAGCCAACATGATATTAAAGAAGAGCCAAGTTGGAAGAGTGACATTACCTGACTTAAAGACACAAAAGAGCTACAGTAAACAGACCACGGTACTGGCAAAAACAGAGATGAATAGATAATTGTACAGAAGAGAATCCAGAAACTAAATATGTCAATTAACCTTTGACAAAGGAGAAAGGCAATACAATGCAGAAAAGATAGTCTTTTCAACAAATGATGCTGGAATAAGTGGACAACAATATGCAAAAAAAACTAATCTACACCACACCCTTCACAAAACTCAAAATGAATCACAGACCTCGATATAATTTGCAAAACTATAAAAGTTGTAGAAGATAACATAAACTTTGGATGACCCTGGGTGACTTTTTAGTTACAAAGCCAAAGGCATAATTCATGAAATAAACAATAAGCTGGACATCATTAAAATGAAAAACTTCCGTGAAAGTCAATGTCAAAAGATTGTGAATAAAAGCCACAAACTAGAAGAAAATATATGTAAAAGACACACCTGAAAAAGGACTTGTATCCAAAATATACAAAGAACTCTTAAAAGTCAACAATAAAAAAGCAAATTACTCAATTAAAAAATGAGCCAAAGACTATAACAGACACCTCACCAAAAAAAGATGTGCAGATAGAAAATAAGCACCAGAAAATATCCTCCATCCCATATGTCATCTGAGAAGTTCAAATTAACCAGGAGATACCACTACACACTAATTAGAATGGCCAAAATCCAAAACATTGACAACAGCAAATGCTCGCCAAGATGTGGAGCAACGAGCATTCACATTCATTGCAAATTGGTACAAGCCACTTGGGAACACAGTTTGGAAAGTCTTACAAAATTAAACATACTCTTACCATATGATCCAGTAATCATGCCCCTTGATAATTACCAAGAGAAGTTGAAAACCACATTTAGATACCACCTTACACCAGTTAGAATGATCAAAATTAACAAGACAGTAAACAACATGTGTTGGAGAGGATGTGGAGAAAGGGGAACTCTCTTCCACTGTTGGTGGGAATGCAAGTTGGTGCAGCCACTTTGGAAACCAGTGTGGAGATTCCTTAAGAAATTAAAAATAGAGAGACTGCCTGGGTGGCTCCATGGGTTAAGCCTCTGCCGTCGGCTCAGGTCATGATCTCAGGGTCCTGGGATCGAGTCCTGCGTCGGGCTCTCTGCTGGGCAGGGAGCCTGCTTCCTCCTTTCTCTCTCTCTCTCTGCTAGCCTCTCTGCCTACTTGTGATCTCTCTCTGTAAAATAAATAAAATCTTAAAATCCCAAAGATACAGATGTAGTGAAAAGAACGGCCATTTTTACCTCAATGTTCATAGCAACAATGGCCACAGTTGCCAAACTTTGGAAAGAACCAAGATGCCCTTCAACAGATGAATGGATAAAGAAGATATGGTCTATATACACAATGGAATCAGAAAGGATGAATACCCAACTTTTGTATCAACATGGATGGAAATGGAAGAGATTATGCTGAGTGAAATAAGTCAAGCAGAGAGAGTCAGTTACATGGTTTCGCTTATTTGTGGAGCATAAGGAATAACATGGAGGACATGGGGAGATGGAGAGGAGAAGTGAGTGGGGGGAAATCAGAGGGGGAGACAAACCATGGGAGACTGTGGACACTGAGAAACAAACTGAGGGTTTGGGAGGGGAGGGGGATGGGAGGTTGGGTGAGACTGGTGGTGGGTATTATGGAGGGCACATATTGCATGGAGCACTGGGTGTGGTGCATAAACAGTGAATTTTGGAACACTGAAAAAAATTAAATTAAATTTTAAAAAATTATATCCACATAAAAACCTGCACACGGATGTTTACAGCAGCTTTATTCATTTAATTGTCAAAACCTGGAAGCAACCAAGATGCCCTTCAGTAGGTGAATGGTTAAGTAAACCATAGTACACTGAGACAATGGAATATTATTCAGTGCTAAAAGAAATGAGCTATGAAGCAATGAAAAGATGTGGAGAAAACTTAAATGAGTATTACTAAGTGAAAGAAGCCAGTATGAAAAGACTATGTACTATATGATTTCAACTATATGACATTCTGGAAAAGAGAAAATGATGGAGACAATCAAAAGATCAGTGGTTGCTAGGGCTGGGGGAAGAGAAAGAAGGATGCTATGTGGCGCACAGAAAATTTTTACGGCAGTGAAAATACCCTGGGTAATATATCATAATGATGGATATGGGTGATTAAACATTTGTCCAAACCCAGAGAATGTACACAACAAGAGTGTATTGTAATGTAAACTATGGATTCTGGATGATTATAACGTGTAGTTTCATCAACTATTATCAAATGTACCACTTGGGTGGGGAATGTTGATAATAGGGAAGGCTGTGCAGTTATGATAGCAAGGTATATTTGGGAAATCTCTGTACCTTCTACTCACTTTCACTGTGAACCTAAAACTGGTCTAAGAAATAAAGTCTTTAAAAAAGATGTCTTTTGAATAGTTTTGCTCCTCCAACAAACACAATATTAAAGGAGTTACAACTCCTTTAATTCCGTTGTCTTATGATATGCAATAATGTAAGAGATCAAAAGATTCAGATACTAAGCTAACCTTCAATCTCAAAAATAAACTTGCTATAAAAATAGCAAGATGAAGAAAGATGACATACTACTAACTTTTAAAATATAAGTGTGCACAAACAGATATGTTTTAAAAAGGTCCATTTTACCAAAAAGGGGTGACCTCTGAAACCCTGTGTGATTGTACTGTAACAGAAAATTTCATTAAATTTAATTAAGAAAACCAACTTGAGCTGCTCTTTGCTTTAGTTCCCAATTTCTCTCCTTAAGTGCCTGATCCATTTCAAGGAGTTCTTGCTTTTTATCTTCATTCTCCATCTTGCATTCTCTGCAATTTATCAAAGGAAAAAGGTCAAAGCAAATAGTAGGAATATTATAGTTTTAAAAAATTAAGTCAATTGGGTTAAATTCCTGTAAGTTAAAAGTGATTAAAATATATGCAATTATTTCTGATTGAAAGGGCTCAAATTAAAGAAATACTGTATGAAGAAAATGACTGGTATCAAGTTACTTTAATAGAGTATTCTCAAAAGGTAAAAGTTAACTCAAACACTATTACTGTAGACAATTTAAACTAAATGTTAAAGTACTCCTAAGATAGAAAATGGAATCAGAGAAAGTCAATTATCATATTGTTTCACTTATTTGTGGAACATAAGGAATAGCATGGAAGACATTAGGAGAAGGAAGGGGAAAATGAAGGGGGAGAAATTGGAGTGGGAGATGAACTGCGGGCTCTGGGAACAAACTGAGGGTTTTAGAAGGGAAGGGGTCCTGGGAGGGTGAGCCCAGTGATGAGTATTAAGAAGGACATGGATTGCAGGGAGCACTGGGTATTACATGCAAACAATCAATCATGGAATACTACATCAAAAACTAATGATGTACTACTGTATGGTGGCCAACATAACCCAATCAAAAAACAAAGTTAAAAAAAAAACTGAATCAGTGTAAGAATTTTAAAAATATGTCCATATTTTTTTCATTTACAGATCAGGAGAGCATTTGAAAGCGTTTCTGTACGACAGCTGTAAGTTTATTACAGTTGAATGAGTCATTTATCTCATGATTGATATCTTCGATATCCACAGCTCCGTAAATAACCACTGTGTTTCTCATGGGAATTTTACTCAAATGATGCCTTACATATATAGCTAAGTATTGAAGTCTAACATTTTTTATAAACTGTATCTCTCCTAAAACCTTAACTTATGTATTATTTTATATTATAAAAATGCTTAATACTGACACAACTTTAAGACTACTACCACTTAGATCAGAGAGTGCAATCAAAGAATTTTAATTTGGAGCTCTATGTTCCAATATGACAAAAGCTAAAAATGTTCATCTTGAAAATCTTCATATGGTTTTCCAGACTTAAATATAAACAATATTGAACAAAGGTACTGATTTGAAAAAGCAGATTGTGAACTTCTTTAATGAACTGTTTACTGTTCTATTAAAAGTCTCAACAGTTAGGGGTGCCTGCGTGGCTCACACAGTTCAGTGACTAACTCTTGATTTAGGCTCACAATAAGATAGATGTTCTTCATCATTTGGAGAATACATACTAATAGGTCCAGTAGAGGAGAGAAATTATAAATAAACAAAAGGTAAAACATAAAGTGCTATGTTAGAGCATTAAATATGTTAGTACATCTCTCAATTCCTGAAGTTGTCTTAAAGTGATGAGATAATGCGTGGGTGGCTACTTGCGAGTAGGTGGTTGGAAAAGGGCCCTTAGAGGTAATATGAAAGGCAAGAGGTCAGCCATTCAATCATTATTTCAGGTCAAAAAGACAATTACAGCAAAGTCAAAAAGTAGGAAAAATTTACTAAGTTTTAAGTATCAACAAAAAATCCAAGCTTCAGGGTGCCTGGGTGGCTCAGTGGGTTAAGCCTCTGCCTTTGGCTCAGGTCATGATCTCATGATCTCAGGATCCTGGGATCAAGCCCTGCATTGGGCTCTCTGCTCAGCAGGGAGCCTGCTTCTCCCCCGCCGCCCTGCCTGCCTCTCTGCCTACTTGGGATCTCTCTCTCTCTCTGTCAAATAAATAAATAAAATCTTAAAAAAAAAAAAAATCCAAGCTCCTTATCAGGGAATACAAAGCCCTACATGACAGGGTTCCTGCGTATTTCTCTGGCCTCATTTTATACTCTTCCCTTTTCTCTTGGCCTTTTGTTGAAGATATAGTATAGGGGAGGGTCAAAATAAAATGGTCCAAAGACCAAGGATGGAAATATTAGTCATGAGGAAAGGCTGAATTATTTAGAAGGAGCATGGGACAGGCTGCCTGGGATGAATAACAGTGAGCCAAACGCAACTGAGAAATTTAGACATCTAGAATTAAACAGCAAACTTTACTGTATGACCCAAAGAGTCAGAGTAATAAAGTGAAATACCTATAAATGTGGTATCATTTCTTACTGTTTAACATACCTAAGTTCAGCTGTAAGATCCTTTATAGTAGTATATTTTTCCTCTAAAGATAATTGAGCCTTCTGTAGTACATCTTTCAATTCCTGAAGTTGTCTTAAAGTACTTTTTAATTCTCCATGAGCATTTTGGAGTTCAGACTCTAATGTTTCCCGTTTCTGCAAAGCTTCTGCTAGTTCAGTTTCAGTGTTATGCTGTAATTTTTCTAATTCCTTCACTGTTAAAAGGAAAAAATAATTTTAGAATTATACAAAGACCATTTTTATTAAAAATTTGTAAAAAATTATAATTAAGAGGGCGCCTGGGTGGCTCAGTGGGTTAAGCCTTTGCCTTCGGCTCAGGTCATGATCTCAGGGTCCTGGGATCGAGTCCCGCATCAGGTTCTTTGCTCAGCTGAGAGCTTGCTTCCCCCTCTCTCTCTGCCTGCCTCTGTGCCTACTTGTGATTTCTCTCTCTGTGTGTGTCAAATAAATAAATAAAATCTTTAAAAATTATAACTAAGAATATCCAATTTTATTCATCAACAAGAGGCAAAATACTGACCACTCATTGTCCCTTCTAGCCCTACTAACACAAATGCTCACATTATTCCACTTTTCAAATATAAATATACAGGCAGCTAAGCTCAGCTAACCTGTTGCTTACCAGAATTTGTCTTCTTATCTAGTTCGGTCTTTGTCTGTTCTAAGATCATATCTAACTGAGAGAGATGCATTGCTTTATTTTCTCCATCTCGTTTTAGGTACATTATTTCTTTTTCCATTTTAGAGAGTTCTTCTTTATACTGATCCATCTCAAGTTTTACTTGCCTGGTTAAAAGCAAAAAATAAAACAAGTAGGATAATTCGGAAACCTAAAAGCCAACTGATTTTCTCTGACTAAACAAAATCTGTAAGTTAGTTAAAAGCAAATATCAGCAAAACATCTAGTCAGAATCCGGGTCATCCTTAAGTCATATTATTTAAAATGCTCCAACTAAAAGATTGTAATTGTGCATCAATTATGTACCACTAAATATGACTGTACTACCTGGTAATATTTAGCAAGGCTAGCTTCTTTTCAATCTAACTACAGTTAGCTTGTGAAAAGCTTTGTATACTGAGTATGTATGTATCCATACATAGATAGGTGTCACATTCATCTGGAATTTCTGTTATCTGCAACACAGAAAAGGAAGCCAACCAATCAAAATATTCACCATAATGACCATATTACTCATAGGAGAATCAAGTGAGTTATTTTTATTCAGACCTTTATTATTTATGTTATCCTTTTTAGCTTTACAAGGGACTATTGGGGTTCCCCAACTAGTGCAACTTTCTTGCTTTAGAGATGAGGAAACTGGAAGGTCAGTGAGTTGTCTGGGAAAAGACAAATAATTATTAACAGTGAGAGAATCAGGTTTACTAACTTCCAGTCAATCCTGAGCTTATTTCAACATGGAAGATCTTCTACCTATTGACAAATCAACATAGTGAGAGAAAGTTTTGAGCCCATTTGTTGGTAATTCCAAAGTGATATTCACTAAGTAAACAAGTGCTAATGTCAGCCTCAATGGTGGGTAGAACTGACACTCTTTGAATCAACATTTTTTTGCTGTTGTTCTTTATGTCTTGAATATTTTGTAAATTGAGTTTGCAAGCAGGAACATTTCTTTTGTAAATGCAACTTAGACAAATGTGGATTTGTTCAAGAGGTTTTTAATCTGATGTCCATGAGTGAAACTGAGGAGAACTATAAAACTCCTGAAACAATATGCAAAGTTATGTATACATGTGTTCTAGGTATAGAAAATAATCCATAGCTCTTTATCACACCCTCAAATATGTCTATAGTCCAAAAAGCTAAGAAGCTTATTAGGTAAGTGCTAATTACCCTTTTACATTTCTAAAATTCCATGTAAGTGATTTTTAGCTTAATTAATTTCTTATATTACAGTAGATATAAAACATAATTAGAAAATAATAAATGCAAGAGGTTGGCATACAGTACCAAAAGATGACAGCTTATCAGCAAAGGAATTGAGACAAAATTACATTAAAAAAATATAAGAACTTGAAAAGGACAGTAATCTACAGACATTTAGTAAAAAACCAGAGCTTTGTACTCTTCAAGATTTTGTTGAGGTGCTACTATATTTTTCAGCATGGTACAATAACTAATGTATGTAATGATAATCCTAAGACAACCAGAAAATTTTTAAATAACAAGAAAATATATATTTCAGAAAATTTCTGCCAAAAGGAGTTTTTTGTTTTGTTTTAAAGTTTCAGTACTTGGGACGCCTGGGTGGCTCAGTTGGTTAAGCAGCTGCCTTCGGCTCAGGTCATGATCCCGGCGTCCTGGGATCGAGTCCCACATCAGGCTCCTTGCTCGGCAGGGAGCCGGCTTCTCCCTCTGCCTCTGCCTGCCTCTCTGTCTGCCTGTGCTTGCTCGCTCTCTCTCCCTCTATCACTGGCAAATAAATAAATAAGAAATCTTAAAAAAAAAAAAAAATTTAAAGTTTCAGTACTTGGTAAAGGTAAATTCCACTCTTATTTATTTATCAGCAACTACTCATTATTTCTTGATGCTAGGTAAATGAGGAATTAGAATAATATAATAAATATTTATGGATTTGAAAATTTTAATTATTATATAAGTAATCCAATACCAAAAATTTTTCCCTTTCAAAATTTTACAACAGGGGACGCCTGGGTGGCTCAGTGGGTTAAGCCGCTGCCTTCGGCTCAGGTCATGATCTCAGGGTCCTGGGATCGAGTCCCGCATCGGGCTCTCTGCTCAGCGGGGAGCCTGCTTCCTCCTCTCTCTCTCTGCCTGCCTCTCTGCCTACTTGTGATCTCTCTGTCAAATAAATAAATAAAATCTTTAAAAAAAAAAAATTTTACAACAGGCTTTAAACCCACCCAGTTTTTCCAGAAATATTTCACTGTCTTACTGCAGAGTTATTGAGAGCAATCAACTCTGAGATTGGAAATAAAGCCAAAGGAAGGGTTTTGCAAACATAATACTAAACATATGATGGCTGACTCTCTGGCCAGACTCTCTGGCCTCTTCCAATGTAAAATAAAAGTGCTATTATGAGCCTCAGCACTGAGAAACCAGGATCAGGATCATTTACATGAAGTGACATTTACATGTAGCACCAGAAGCACCTTTTCATACTTGCTTCAAAAAGTTAGTTTCCTTTCTTTCTCTCTGAAGATATTTTAGTTCTAAAACAGATCCAAGGAGATATTTTAACTGTTATAACTTTTGGGAGAGAAAAACAGAGTTTTATAAATTGTAGTTCCAGAAGGGAAAGAAGCAATAATGGGACCAGAGAAAATGAAAAAGCCTTGCTTCATGAGGAAAAGATAGCATAGAACTAGGATATTTCTTTCTTATGAAGTCTAATCATTTTGCTCATAAGCTTCTTATTAGTATTTGGGACTTACTTTTCCTCCTAAATGTGCCTATTAGCTATAATCAAGGAGAGGTTTTGTTTAGAAGTCAAAGAGTGAGAATAAGAAAAGTAACAAGCATTGCTTCAATTTTCCCATTGAAACAGAAAGCAAGATCATCAATGACAGCAAAGACTGGGGAGTGGTTGTTAGGAGTTTTGAAAGAAAATGACTAAGTATAAAAGAGTCCTCTACAGAAGTTAGTAATGTTGTGATTGCCAGACAGCAGGTCCCTTAAGGGACCTTAAGGATGAAATTATGAATTTAAAGTAAGACTGATCAGTGTGCTTATATTTTCCTCCAGCTTCTCTAAAGATGCAAGCACAGAGTAGTGTGAGTTGGATTTTTAGTGCTGTGTAGAAAAAAGTAAGAAAGAGATAAGAGAATTTCAAGCAGATGCAAATCATTAATTTTAATGACTGATCAGAATTTAAGCTGGGTAAACAAAGGAGAAGACATCAGGGAATGAAAACAGTGATGGAACTGATGAATTAAGTCCTGGTGAGATCAAAGAACTGTTGAATTTGGGGGTATTAAAGGGAATCAGGTGATAATAGAGGTATAGATGCCAAATATTCAGATCACAGAAAAACCAGAGATACTGAAAATGATAGGATCTAGAGTAAATCATGTGAGTTGAGTGGCTGAAGTATGATAGAGCTCAAGATCATTACAGGAGAGGGATCTTTAAATGAGAAGCTAGCATCTCAGATGGATCAGCTAACATACTGAAATCCTCAAGAAGACTGGTGTTGGAGTGGTGTTGGAGGAATCAACAGTACATCAGGTGGCCTGTAGGTGTCAGCAACAGTGAGGAATGATATGGTCTCAAGACCAGAGAAAAAAATTTTAACTTTAGAGGGTTGCAGGACATGAAGCAAGGTCCTTAGGGAAAAGTAAAATTTCTGTTAAAGCGAGAGGGAAAAAAAAGTAGGGAATATAGAGAATGTTTTTCAGGATGGACTGTGAATTTCAGAGGACAAGTAGAGGTCTCCAGAAGTTGGGATAAGCTAAGAAGGAAACATTGTATGTGGTAAGGTTTGGGGAATTAGTATGAGAGATGACTGTTGACCTGGAAATACACAGCTTCTTGCGGCATCTGGCATTAGCAAGGACAAAGTTATTATGTAACTATTCAAGCAGACTCTGGTGGTGAGGCTGTTGTGTGGGAGACACCAATCAGTGGCAGAAAGAAGGTCTAAAGAACTGTGATCTTAAGTCTTAAACACAGGGCAATCTTCTTTTTTTTTTTAAATATATATATTTTTTTAGATTTTATTTATTTATTTGACAGAGAGAAATCACAAGTAGATGGAGAGGCAGGCAGAGAGAGAGAGAGAGAGGGAAGCAGGCTCCCTGCTGAGCAGAGAGCCCGATGCGGGCCTCGATCCCAGGACCCTGAGATCATGACCTGAGCCGAAGGCAGCGGCATAACCCACTGAGCCACCCAGGTGCCCCAGGGCAATCTTCTTGACCCAGTTGAGAGAGTTGACATCTAGAAAAGAAAGTTGATACTCAATGCACAAAGCCTAATCTTTACTCCTGCCAGTGGGAGAGAAGGAACCTGGGGACATAGGGTCTTAGTTCAAGTTAACTCTTGATTCCTGTTGATAGCATGGTGGTTTGAGTATGAATGTATTATTAATTATGTAAACTCTTGTTGACAAAGCATAGGAGTCTGGGGAAGCTGAGGCATGCTTTCAGCTATGGGTCCCTTTCTTAACCAATTAACTGTTGGTTCCTGGGCCTAGCTTAGCAAAATTAAATCAGAATCCTTAGAGGTGAGACCAAAGCATCAGTACTTTTTAAAGCTTCTCAGGTAATTTTAATGTTGAGTTAAGGTTCAGAACCACTGCTGTATTGTGTTAAGTTATTCTTTCCCATAAACAATTAGACAACGTGAAAGTTTTCAATGAGTACATCTTTACCTAAAACTTTTAATACTATTCACAATTTAATATAACACAGTACTTGCTGAGTGCCTATGAGGTATAGGGAACTATGCTAACTGTTGTGGGAGGACCCAAAAATAAACCAGAAATGATTTTGGCTTTAAGGAACTTATAATACAATAGGAGGATAAAGAATATTAAAATACAATAATACAAAAAAGGCATAAAGAAAAATATAAAGGTACAAACAAAATGCTAAGAACATGGGCTGTAAAGAAATTCAATCCTTAAGCAAATACTTCACTTAACATTATCTGACATTGAAATTCAGGTAACTACTGATATTGAAATAGGAAGAAAAAGAAAAAGTAACATATCCATTTTACCTGGCCGTACCAGTAAGCTCAATAACTTTTTGCCTTTTTAAATCGGCTTCATGTGAAGCTGCTTCACATTTCTCCTCCATTTTTCTCAACTTTTCAGCTGAACTTTCCCTTTGTTTTTGAAGTTCTTGTTCCAGTTTTGACACCTTGAAAATAAAATTTTCTTTAGGTATTTTAAGTTCAGTCACATCATAATATTCTTTGGAAGAAAAATATTTACATAACTATGTAGTCTAGCCTATCATTCAGTTTCAAGATGTATTATAAAACTCAAAGTACAGACGAGGAAGCAAATGTTTCAGTAAAAAAAAAAGCAAAACTAAACTTTGTGTAGGATATTTCATTCATATACATATTTATAGAAGTAGCCACATCATAACACCAAAGTAGGATTTACAAGAATTGAACAAAATAATGGTAATGTTCCCCCTTTCTTCTTCTTTTTTTTAAGTTTTATTTATTTATCACAAGTAGGCAGAGAGGCAGGCAGAGAGAGAGAGAGGGGAAAGGAAGCAGGCTCCCGCTGAGCAGACAGCCTGATGCGGGACTCGATCCCAGGACCCTGAGATCATGACCCAAGCCAAAGGCAGCGGCTTAATCCACTGACCTACCTAGGTGCCCTGGTAATGTTCCCCTTTTCATTTGAAATGTTTTCTTCGCTTGCAAACTATGTTGCCTTCCTTCTTCACAAATTGGCTCATTTGGTGAAGGATTTCTAAATTCCCAACTGCCTTCAAAGGTTACCACTTTCACTTGCTACTATTGATAGAGCTATTTTCCTCCTATATAAATCAAATTGCTTCACTGGTGTTCTGAATTCATTTTCTCAGGAACTTATCCACTTTCTCAGGAACTCATACTATTGCCTATCACTCCTCTTTCCTTCTGGCTTCATTTAAACATGTTCGAGATATTCCCATCATAAAAAATTACCCATACCTCTACCTGTCTCCAACTACCACCACCATCCTTTCTTTCCTCCTCGTCAAAGCCGTTTCTCAGTTTTCTATGCTTGTTGTATCATCTTCTCACTTCTCACTCATTCTTCCACCCAAAGCAAGTTAGCCATTCTACAGAAACTGAGCAAGGTCACTAACGACCTCTATGTTGATCATCCTAGTGGACATTTCTCAACCTTCATTTTACTTGATACTGATTTCAGCAGCCCAAGACACCAATTACCATTCCTAATTTCATGAAATAGTTACTTTGGTTTCTATGTACCGCATCTCACAGACAGTGGTTTAAAGCCTCTGCCTTCCGCTCAGGTCATGATCCCAAGGTCCTGGGATTGAGCCCTGCATCAGGCTCTCTGCTCCGCAGGGAGCCTGCTTCCTCCTCTCTCTCTGCCTGCCTCTCTGCCTACTTGTGATCTCTGTCTGTCAAATAAATAAATAAAAATTTAAAAAAAATTCTTTAGACCCTCAAAGAAGTTAAAGAACATACAAAAATCTCTTAAAAAAAGATCAAGAAGAAAAAAGAATTACCAAATGAAAAATACAAACGAACTGGTAGATTTAAGAGAAAAAAAAGAGAGAGAGAGAGATGGAAACCATAAAATCATTATGGAAATGAAAACAACTTCAGAAGGAATAAGAATTTTAATCAATTCTATAAGCCAGAGTCAACAACAGGGGACTTAGGAAGTGGTAATCAAATACAGATGAGATGAAGAAATGCTTCTGGATGAAGACTTTTACAAAAGGGATGGAGAGCTGCAGAACAGCTGTCTCTAAAAAAAAGAAACTTGATATGTTTTAATATATTGAGTGATTCTTTAGTTCCACTAGAGAGGCTGAGGATGAATTCAGAATACATAGATAAAAAGCCATCCAAATGACAAAAAGGTGAGTGAGGTGTTGCGAGATTACAGGGAACTATCATTTTCTAATTCACACATTTTTGTGAAGTTTGAAAAAGAGAAACCACGAAAAATATGAAATATCTGTCTGAAGAATTCACATGAACTGGCAATGAATGAAAGAAAAGATTCAATTCTAGTATTAAATTCCAAGAATTTTTTTCATTGGAGTGA
The DNA here is from genome assembly GCF_964662115.1 of Mustela nivalis. Lineage (NCBI taxonomy): Eukaryota > Metazoa > Chordata > Mammalia > Carnivora > Mustelidae > Mustela > Mustela nivalis. The sequence continues at coordinate 76,809,109 of NC_139029.1, read as the reverse complement.
GAAGTTATTTTTAGAAGTAAGTAGTTTCCTTTGGGATTTTTCTTGTAGTGCACTGCTTTAGCATTTGTTTAGGATCACAAGACCTGATCCAAAAAACATGGTTGAATGAAGAAGTCTAAATTATAACTAAGTTCTATGGATGACAAAAATGTGCCCAAGGTGCTGGTTAGAATATACACAAATACAACTTCACCCATTTTTCAATGTTAACACAGAATATTTCTTACAACACGAAATCTGTGAGGTAAACAGCAATATAACAAAATATTTATTATTGATTATTAAAATTTCTATTTCATACAAGTGAAACTATTTTGACCAATAAGATATACCTGTTTTTCAAGTTTAGTTTGGATGTCTTCTAGCTCTTCATTTCTAATTGTCTCTTGTTGTAACATTTGCTGCTGTTGCTGAAGAGTGTGTTGTAGCATAACATTCTGTTCAGCAGTCTCTTGAAGACTGTGATTTTTTATCTTTAGTTCTTTCTGTAAACAGTATACCTAATAAATATATACATTTCTCATTAAAATGACATTTCAAATAATAAGTTATAACGTCAAAGCTATCTTCCTTATTATCTTCACTTGTCACGTGGAATGATTGTATTTACGGCTATTGTTTGTTATATGGAAGGTCAGGTTCACTTTTCTGATGGGAGTACATGTTAGAAGGGTCTGCTTATAAGGCTGACTCCTGGCTGGTGTCTGGGAATGTGGCTTTTGAAACATTCCCTAAGTGATGAGATTGTCTTGCCTCGCTATGGCACTGAATCATGCTTTCCTTCTGGGAGTCTATAATTTTGATCCCTGTCCTAGGGGACCAACCCACAATGAAAAACCTGAACTTTGAGTCATAAACAGACTTCTCTGGGAAGGAATGCCACACATATATTGCCATATTTCACTGCTATAGAAATGAAATGTTTTATCTGACCCCCTCCCAGAAAAGGGAGAGACCCAAAGAAACCATGGATTTCTCCATACTCTATATAATGACTCCTTACTGAGAATACACTATAGCCATAAAAACACTGCACACATGTTAGGTGCTATTTATTATATTATCATTGCTACTACTGCCTTTTGTAAAATAATATCTCAGTAAGGTATGTGATTATTCATGCTCCAAAAAACATAAAGGAATGACAATATCAACTAAGAAACTGTATTCATTCTTGCCAAATATTTAGGACTTGAATATGCTGGCCTCCAAATTGGCTTTATAAGATACCTTTACAATTATTTGGAAGTACCTATTAAGAACGAAAAAAATTCCCTTTGTCCTAGTAAACCAAACTGCCCAAAGAAATTATTTTAAAAATCATAGTAATAACACAGCATAATATAATATGTATTTTATAATATTCTTTATGTGCTCCCAAAAGAAAGGAGAAAGCTTAATAAATGATGATATATCAATCTGATTTAAAATGACACAACCATTTAAAATATTTATTTATTTATTTTTAAAGATTTTATGTATTTGTTTGAGAGAGAATGAGAGAGAGAGAGCATGAGCGGGGAAGGGTCAGAGGGAGAAGCTGACTCCCCACCAAGCAGGGAGCTCGATGCGGGACTTGATCCCGGGACTCCCAGTACTGTGACCTGAGCCGAAGGCAGTTGCTTAACCAACTGAGCCAACCAGGTTCCCTAAAATCATAACTTAAAAGACAGTAGGAAATATAACATTTTACAAAATGAAATTAAGTGGAAAAAGCCCCCCAGAATTACATTTCACTAACATAATTATGAAAAATATGCAGGCAAATAGAAAACTGAAAACTTATGTATAAGAAAGTGGACTGTAGGCAAATCTTTAGAAAATATCTTATTGTTGCTTATGTAATTTCTTTTTTAAAGATTTATTTATTTATTTATTTGACAGAGAGAGATCACAAGTAGGCAGAGAGGCAGGCAGAGAGAGAGAGAGGAGGAAGCAGGTTCCCTGCCGAGCAGAGATTTCCAATGCGGGACTCGATCCCAGGACCCTGAGATCATGACCTGAGCTGAAGGCAGCGGCTTAACCCACTGAGCCACCCAGGCGCCCGCTTATGTAATTATTTTTAATATGAAGGAAAATAAAAGCCACTCCTTTAAAGGAAAAAATACCTTCCCAATAAGTATTCCAGATGGAAGAAATTTTAAATTGCTAAGAAATAGTGGAAGATAACCCTGATTTGGTCCTTTGTTCTAATTATCCAGCAGTTGAACAGTGAGTAGCATCATGTAGGGTTCAGGGGCCAAATATTCTTTGCTCATGATGAGAAGCTCTTAAGTTTTGCATTTTTTCATTATATGCTGACACTGTATACTTGGAGAACCTTAGGCAACTAACCAATTTCTAATTCTATTATTATAGTTCTTTTTTTATGCCAATCTACTTAATTTTGTCTACATGAAAATAATTTTAGTGCCACCATATATCAGTATCACCTCTTTTCTCTCTTTTACTTGCTAGCCCCCAAGAAAACTGCAGATAACACTTAGTGCAATAGTTTATTTTATACAGAACTGACTTGCCTGCAAGATAAATTCAAATACTACTTTTTCTTTATTGGAACATCCTGTCTTATAACTTACAGAGTCAGAGAAAAAGATGGTCAAAATATTAAGATAAGATGAAACAGAAGAAAAAAAAAAGATAAGCCTTAGCTAAAATACCAGGAAACCATACCACATAATAACAATAAAAAATTTATTTCAGCAACCTGGTCACTGGCAAAATAATTTCAATTAAAACTACTGAGTATCAACCTGCATATATTCAATTTAAAGTGGCATTTTATTGTACAACCCTTTAACTTCCACTTGACTTTAAAATATAAGAAATAGATTTTAGATTTTACATTATATTCTCTACTAAGTTATTATGTTCAGAGAATAATTTTCCTAAGGGATTTATCATTTTATAATTAGGGTTAAGAAGCAATTAGAAATTATACTATAAAATCTACTTGACAATTAATTTTATCCAGATTATATCTGAAGGAAAAATACTCTCACAATTATTACGAAAAATAAAATATAACCCAAGGATGGCTGGGTACCCCACTCAGTGGAGCGTCCAACTCTTGGTCCCAAAGATGCCTGGGTACCCCACTTAGTGGAGCGTCCAACTCTTGGTTTTGGCTTAGGTGGATCGTAAGATTGAGCCCTGAGTTAGGCTCCATGCTCAGTGACGAGTCTACCTCTCCCTCTCCATCCGCCCTTCCCCCTGCTCATATGCTCTCTTTCTCTCCAATAAAAAATAAAATCTTTAAAATAAATAAATTAAATTAAATATAACCCAGAAAATTTACTGATATGATATGATGATGCCAACTTCTTGAAATTTAAGTCTATCAATTTGAATAAAAATACCAATAAAATGATTGATTTTATGCAAAAAATGTTTAGGGTTATTTACATCTATTTTGTGTTTATTTTCTATCATGTTAACAATGTAATTCTGCATCATACTTTTATCACTTTTTAAAGCATTTTAATATGGAATTAAAATATTTTCAAAATGATTTAGAACTCTAAAGTTACTATTATTTTAATCATAAATGTACTTACTTCAACATGTGGAAAATAATATTTACCTGAGGCAAAATTTCAGAGGAATATTTATTAGCTTTTTGTTGTAGATAATCAACATTTAGTTTTTACAACGGGAGAACTTCTTACCAGTGTGCTCTAGGGTCACCTAATTATTCAGTTAGTACGTAATTTGGAAATATTTACGGATTTTAAAGATTTTAAAACATCTTTATAACATCACCTATTACTAAAAGAATGGATGCACTATGAATCAAATCCAATTTCCTAAAACCTAGCTATAAATCATTAATACCTCACAAGTCTGATCCAAGATAATACAGCTGACTCTTGAACAATATGGGTTTGAACTACACAGGTCTACTCATGCAGATTTTTTATAGTACAGAACTATAAGTGTATTTTCTCTCCCTTATGATTTTCTTAAATCACATTTTCTTTTCTCTAGCTCACTTTATTGTAAGAAAACAGTATATAATACATATAACATAGAAAATATATGTTAATCATCTGTTTTATGTTAAGACGTCTAGTCACCAGTAGGCTATTCGTAGTTAAGTTTTTCGGAAATCCAAGGTTATATAGAGATTTTCAAGTACATGGTGGGGAGAGGGTGGGCAACCCTAACCTCTGGGTTGTTCAAGGGTCAACTGTAATTATATTTACCAGCATTGATATTAGAATTTGCTCTAAAGACAAATAACTCAAAAGTAAATAAATGTATAGGGATGGTATTTAAGAAAACAAAATAAATAGTAATTGGATTATTCTGTTTCTTATCAACATATGTGAAAGATAACCTGTTAAGTAAGCCAAATACACACGCATTGACATAATTCAGCAGCAATAAAAAGTGCCAATCTTTCTAATTTACTTACTTATTCCTTAGTATAGTTGTACATACTTGACTACTACTTCTGATTTCTAATTCAGTTTGGAGCCAAGATTTAATTTTTTTTTTTTTTTCCTTTGGACAGAGACCACAAGTAGGCAGAGAGATAGGTGGGGAGAAGCAGGCTCCCTGCTGAGCAGAAAGCCTGATGTGGGGCTCGATCGCAGAACTCTGGGATCAAGACCGGAGTTGAAGGCAGAGGCTTTAACCCACTGAGCCACCCAGGTGCCCCTGGAGCCTAGGTTTATACTTCCAGTTGTTTTGGAAATAATTCTAAGTTCATTTTAGGTTAATGCTTACTATCCACCCTAGTCTCTGATGCAGTTTCTGAGAACACAAAGTGTTAAAGCTCAACAAACTATCTTGTTACAAACACTGCCTGTCTGCAAATTCCATCTCTGGCAAGTCCATTTACACTCAAGTATAGTGAAGGCTAGCAAAGAAATGTTTAAGTAATGTTTGAAGAAGTTCAAGGTAAAATAAAAATATTTTTATCTTAAAAAATCAAAGTATCCAGGGGCGCCTGGGTGGCTCAGTGGGTTGGGCCGCTGCCTTCGGCTCGGGTCATGATCTCAGGGTCCTGGGATCGAGTCCCGTATCGGGCTCTCTTCAGCAGGAAGCCTGCTTCCCTCTCTCTCTCTCTCTGCCTGCCTCTCTGACTACTTGTGATTTCTCTCTGTCAAATAAATAAATAAAATCTTTAAAAAAAAAAATCGAAGTATCCATAGTTGAGGTATCTTAAATTCCATATACTATAATTGAGAAACAAAGATGTTATAATAGCCTTCATGGAGAGACATGGAAGGAAGAAGACAGGACCAATAAAATATGAAGATTTTCTTTCTGAATCTCTAAGCTTATATAATTATGTGATTATACCTAAGTCTGGAATGCTAGTCAACTACATATCTGCTTTTAGATCTATGCATGCCTTTCCTTTGCTCTGCTCCAGGTATTGCAGGAAATTCCCTTTTGGATAATAGAAAGATTTAGCCAATGGGAGGGACTGGGAGCAGTTCTCCTCCTCTATAGCCTCAGTTTTAGACAGATTCCTTTGTAGACCTCGCTCCACTAGGCAATCCCGCTTCTGGACTATAATCATAGCATCTCTTCCTGATATTTCTCTATCCCTGATAATGGTAGTAGGTCCTTGCTTATGATAATCTGAGTTATCTTACCATGCTTTGTTTGCTTCTCCCCTCTTCCAGCACCTGCGTATCTAATTTTCTGCATAAAATTCTCTCCACTTTAAAGATAATAGAAAGGATTCTCTTTTTCTGGTTGGAACTTTCTGATACATTCAAGTCAACTTCACTGGACATTTTTGGGGGACTATTTCTAAACAAGAATTTAAGGTTTAAGGCTTATATTTAATTTTAGAAACAGAATTTACTTTGAATTTATATTATAAATTCTTACAAAGAAATAAAGGAATTCTTCACTGAGGTTATACAGAGGGAGAAGCAGGCTCCCTGCAGGGAGCCCAATGGAGGGCTTGATCCCAGGATCGTAGGATCAATACCTGAGAGCCCAATGCAGAAGATTAAACCCACTGAGCCACCTATGCTCCCGTTAATGGAAAGGTTTTTTTTATTAGCTACTGATAAAAGATATACTTTTAAAGAATCTTAAAAATAATATCTCAAAAAGAAATCATGTGGAAAATATGCTTTTTTCACAAAAATACTAATTTACCTCTTCAGATTTCTTCTTCAGCTGTTTTTCAAACTTTTCCTTATTTCCTTCTAATTGATTCAAATGCAAGGCAAGTTCTTCCTTACAAATTTCCAGTGCTGAATCTAGTTGTCTGACCTAAGCAGGAGAAAAACAAAAAAAGAAAAATCAACTAATACCAATGAATGCTTATTATATGTTCAATATTTTACAGGTTTATCTCCTAATGTTACCTAACTGCTTCAAAGTGAATACACAGCCCAAGTCAGGATACGAAATGCTATTACATTACAGAAAAGATTTATTTAGAAAACTAGTTTTTTTATTGCAAATTAGGAAATCAGAGGCTGGAGTCCTGAAGAATAAACAGAACATGAACAAGCAAAGAAGGGCATTCCAGGAAGAGGGAGTATATCCAGAGACAAAACAATGTGAAAAGGAATGGTGTGAAGTTGGCAGTTTAGGGTACAAAGAGTATTAATTTATAGGAGATGGGTATTTGGGAGATTAGTTTGGAAAGACAGACTGGGACCAACTGACAAGAACCTGTAGACCAAATGCCCTAAGACATTTACCTAAAATAGTAAGCAACATTTAAGCCAATTTCTTAAGTTCCCTTGATCAAGAAAATAATAAAATGAGTACCAACTAGTGTACGGTACTAATAATGCTATGGTGTGAATATTCTGAATGTGCTGAAGTCACAAAGAAAATGAAAATGTTTTTGTAGCTAGGAAAAAAAAAACTGAGGGAGCAGCATTTGCTCTGAATCAGTGATAACATTTTGAGAAAAGCGCAGCACTGTAACCTGGTTCAAGAGTTCACATAGCTGCAAATGCTTTATGCCAACTTACTATTAAAGAGCAACACACATTCAGCAAATTTTTTTTCACAAAAATTAGTTCAAGGACCACAATTTGCACACATGTTCCATATCCCATCTCTCAAAAAGATGTTTGTCTTGCTTCTTTCTTAGTGTAATTCTGAACTTCTCAGGCGTGGTTTTCCCCCCTTAATCCAGTAGCATTCTCATAAATCATCTTGAAGGCATAAAAGAAATCTCAAGATGAAAGAAAGAGAAAAATGCTCCCTCTTGCAGACACTATTCATTCTATATCATGAATTATATTTACAACTCTTATTTCTAAACAGGGAATCTTGACAGTTTTTGAAGATTGTCCCTATAAGCCTGTGAATATAATCATCCAGAGCTAAAAAGTTGGTAATTTTTAAATTATTATCCTTATTAATAGTTACCCTAGTAATTATTTTTAAATGAGTTTTCTTTATTTCTTTTACCCCTGAGGGGTTTATTCTTTTTTTTTTTTTTTTTTTTTTTAGATTTTTATTAATTTATTTGACAGAGATCACAAGTAGGCAGAGAGGCAGGCAGGGGGCGGTGGGGAAGCAGGCTCCCCACTAAGCAGAGAACCCAGTGTGGGGCTCAATCCCAGGACCCTGGGATCATGACCTGAGCCAAAGAGAGAGGCTTTAACCCACTGAGCCACCCAGGGGCCCCCCTGACAAGTTTATTCTTTAGTTTTCTTTCTTAGCCATGAGAATGAGCACTGGTACTTGTATCATCTCCCACACACAGGGAAAAAATAAAATCTGTGCCTGTCAGAATATCACACCTGATAATTAATAAGGTAAAAACTAATTCAGGCAAGCTTTATCACTAGATGTTAAAACCACAGGTTATAGGTTGTGGAAGAGCAGTACATTCACATGGCCTGAAAGAATCACTGCACATTTTATTAATTATAAAGGAAAAAAATGGTGAGATCTGTCAACTTAAGTAAAGTGCCAATATTGGCAATACCAGTAATGGGGTAGTCTGACATGTGCTTCTTGATGGGATGCAGAATGTGGTGTTCTAGTTGACCCAGACTTTTCAGAAGATTCAGAATCAAGAAGAACAGAAGGAAAGAGTAAGTTCAGGAAAACCTAAAGTGCCAAATGCAACATGTAATTATAAATGAATCCTATTTTGGAAAAAGAATAAGAACAAGCTGAAGTAGTATTTCTCAAGGTTTTAATGGGCATACAAATCAGCTGGGCACCCTATGGAAATACAGATTCTAATTCAGTAGAAGGGCAAAGATTAGGGTGAGGTAAGATAGGAGATATGGGCTCAAAATTTAAGGAGGCACTCACTCTCAGGGCCATGCCAAACGACAATGCTACACGTATACAACCCCAACAGTAAGCATCTCCCTAAATTTTACACCAGAAGCAATTTACTTCCTTTTTTTAAGATTTTATTTATTATTTGACAGAGAGAGACACACAGAGAGAGAGAAGAAAGGGAAGACAAGCAGGGGGAGTGGGAGAAGGAAAAGCACGCTTCCCACTGAGCAGATTCCATCCCAGGATCCTGGTATCATGACCTGAGCAGAAGGCAGATGCTTATTGACTGAGCCATCCAGGCGCCCCCCACTTCCTTCACCTTAATCCCAATTCTGTTCAGTAGGTCTGGGGTACAGCCAAAATTCTGCAAGCCAAACAAGCTTCTAGGTGATGCTGATATTGCTAGTCCACAGACCATACTTTAAGTAGTAACGCTATAAAGAACAATTTTAAATAACTGGAAAAATTCCAGTATGGACTGTGTGTTGAATGATGTCACTGAATTGATTTTTACTTTCTCTGGTGTGTAGAGTGGTATAGTCACATAGGAGAAGTTTCTGTTCACAGGAGATGCAGGTTTAAATATTAAAGATGTAAAGTCTTATGACATCTGCAATCTTCTCTCAGGGGTCTAACAAAAAGGAAATGTATAAGTATGAGATTGGGTGGGTATGTGCACAAGTGGGTATGTGTGTGTAGGTGTGTGTGGGGAGAGATGAAATGAATGTAGCTAGAGTTTAACAGACAGTAAATCTAGGCAGAGGGTTCACAAATGTTCTCTGTCCTATCCTTTCCATTTTTTTGTAGGTTTGGAATTTTTCAGAATAAAATATAATTAAAATTAATAAATCAATTTTAAAAATAATAAAACCCAGAACACTCACTACTCTGTTGGTTTTATTATTTGAACAAGGAGTTTGAGAGTCTATGGATAAGAGAGTCATTTGGATAAGCATTATTCACCTCATATGAACCAACTATAAATACACGTGTGTATATATGGACAAAAAATGAATGAAATTAAAACAAAGACACTGCTTCATTGAAGCAAAGAACTTCCTCAGGAGTATAGTCTAGGGGTAACCAGGTATGGGCTCTAGTCTACCTATCTTCAACAAAAGCAGCTAAGTTCTTTCACGGTGGTGCACTTATGACTTTCTTTGGGAAAAGTAAAAAATTCAGAGTGGAATATAAAAGCAAAACAAAACCAAAGAAAGTAAGTAAAAAAAAATCTCTAAATCTAACAGGCACCTTTTCAATATTCTATTTAACCACATGTAATATAATTGCTTTAATTTACTGGTTTCTTATTCCTGTTCAAAATTTCTCATCAATCTTCTAGTTCTCAGTAGTCATACTTTCATAAGTGATATAACTTTAAACTAATTCTTACAACTCTTCTGCAGACAGAAAATTCAGAATTTTTATGATTTCATTAATTATATTTGTATTTCCTTTGTTAATGGTTGAACTGACTGCATTTTTTAAGAATTTACCAATTGTAAGAATATATTCTTTGATTGGTTATTTTTTAAAAATTCACTTTTTTAAAGTCATAATTTTTTTAAATATTTTATTTATTTGATAGAGCGAGATCACAAGTAGGAATAGAGGCAAGCAGAGAGAGAGGGGGAGGCAGGCTCCCTGCTGAGCTGAGAGCCCAATGTGGGGCTCAATCCCAGGACCCTGGGATCATGACCTGGGCTGAAGGCAGAGGCTTTAACCTACTGAGCCACCCAGGCGCCCCTAAAGTCATAATTTTTTATGCAAAGAACAAATAAAGGTATGTAGAGGGCACAGCCAAAGTCAAGAAAGGAAGGTGGTAATAACAGAATCAAGAAGAAACTCGATTTCAAACTTCAATTTTGTTGGTACAAATACCCTGTATGTTAGGTTTGGTATAGCTTGAGTCATAGGAATGTTGTTTCTATGTTTCTTCTTCATTTTGGTATTCGCCCCAATAATATAAAACCTTCCTATTAAGGGAATAAAACCCAATGACATAATTTCTTCTTTTACCAATTTTAATACCTGGTTACTAACATATGGAAATAAGCTACTAGATGTGTTAGGCAGCTTAATAAAAAACAGGAGGTAAGTGGCAATATAGATTTTATTTAATGAAATTATTTCATGCCTTTTATAATGATTTTTATAATGATTTTTTTTCATGTTAATGCTGTTAGATGTTATTTTTACATGAGAAAATTAACTGACATGGCATTAAATGTTGAAAGTTTTGAAGAATACTATATGAAAGCTACGGATAAACATATAATTGTGTTTAAAGGCATACTTGGTAACAAAATGGATTAAAAACAGAATACTAGGCAAAAATAACACTGGATTTTAAAAATATTCTTTATATTCAAGCCATATATGACAGAATAAACATTCATGTTTAATAAACAGCATGTTTGGACCTATTTTTAACATTAAAAATGCAAAGGAGAAATATCAAATATATAATAAGTACTTATTAAACTTTGAGTAACTGAGTATGTGCTAAACTATTATAGGTACCTCATTTCATCTCCTCCTCATACTGACCTTCCTCCAGAGTATTACTGTCTCTATTTTACTGATGAAAAACTTAAAGTTCAGAGACTTAAATGAACTAGCCAGGGTTAAAGTTAACTAGCAAGCACTCTGAAATCAGAACTGAAACTCAAGTCAACTCAGCTCCTAAACCCATTCTTTAAACCATGAAGACAGAGTATCCATGAAACTGTATTTTATCTGGAAATTCTGATTTTACCGTTAATTAATCTTATAGCAGAACTAGTATAAAGAAGCAAAACTCAACTGCTTGTAGATTCATCTCCCTTCACTTCTGGGTTTTTTTGTGTGTGTTTTTTTTTTAAGATTTTACCCATTTATTTGACAGTCAGAAATCACAAGTAGGCAGAGAGGCAGGCAGAGAGAGAGGGGGAAGCAGGCTCTCTGCTCAGCAGGGAGCCCGATGTGGGGCTCGATCCCAGGACCCCGGGACCCTGGGACCATGACCTGAGCTGAAGGCAGAGGCTTTAACCCACTGAGCCACTGAAGCACCCCTTCACTTCTGTTAATTCTTTACTGGTAATGTTAATAAGTAGCTACAGTTAAAAAAAAAAAAAAAAACATTTTTCATTAAAAAAGAAGCCTTACTTCAGGCAAAAAAAAAAAAAAAAAAGAGGTTAGATAATCCACAAAACAGATTATCAACAATCAAATAATTAAGATTATAATTCACAATGAAGAAAATATACTCACAGAAAGTAAGTTCACTGACTCAGGTAAAACCTTTACTTGTGAGTTTTTATCCAAGTAATTTTTGCAACTTATAGAGAAAAGTGTAAAAGCTACAGAATGTCTCTATTAAAAAAAAGTTTTAAAAAATTAGCATACTGGCCTTGATTGTTTCTTCAGATACTTGGTTCTGTAATGTTCGCAAAGCTTCATCTTTCTTCATGTTTTCCTTTTCCATCTCCTAAAAACACATAGATTAGTAGCAAAAATATGAGTACATGTATAAATATTTTAATTTTAGCATTACTAATGGGCTGTTAAGCAACTGATTTAATTAGAATTAAAGGTACATTATAGAAACGTAAGTATTTGTCAGCGTTTAAACAACATTTTCAGGAGCACCTGGTTGGCTCGGTCAATTAACTGTCTGCCTTTGGCTTGGGTTATAATCCTGGGGTCCTTGGATCGAGCCCTGCATTGGGCTCCCTACTCAATGGGAGTCTGCTTCTCCCACTCTCTCCTTACTTGTGCTCTCTGTTGTTATCTCTGTCTCTTTCAAATGAATAAATTAAAAAATAAATTAAAAAATGAATAAATAAATATAATAAACAGCACTTTTACAAAGATGATTTTACCCCTTTGCTTTCCGTCAGGAGTCTGTCTAGAGATTCAAGATGATGTTGTTTACATATTATATCTTGCTGCAAAATGGACATAGTCTTTTCTTGTTCTTTAAACTGTTGGTCTTTTTTCTCTAGTTGAGATTCAAGCTAAACATAAAAACACGATTTATTATCTTTCATATTATTTTATAAAAAATCATGAAACATGTTATATACAGAAAAGAGTATAATACTCCCAAGTTAAATTACATCTGAAATTAAATAGACTTTTGCATTGTGCCAAATTTCCTTCAGTTTCTCTCCCTTGAGAGAAGAAATGAAATCACATAGCCAGGTCTTATCTTTCATCAATACAGTTGATTTCCTCCCTCATCAATTGAGCTGACCCTTGACCAGCACAGGTTTGAATTGTACAGGTCCACTTATATGAGGATTTTTTACAGTATAGTGCTGTAAGTGTATTTTTTCTCTTCCTTACAATTTTTTAAATCACATTTTCTTCTCTCTGGCTTACTTTATGGTAAGAATACACTATATAATACATGTAACATACAAAATATATATTAGCTAATTGTTTTATTATCACCAAGGCTTCTGGTCATGAGTAGGCTATTAAGTTTTGGGGAGTTAAAAGTTAGATGTGAATTTTCAACTGTGTAGGAGGACTGTGCCCCTAACTCTTAAGTTGTTCAAAGGTCAAATGTACTATGCTGATATGGTCAGTATTATTCTCAGGCATGCTTCTCACACATGTTTTTTGTGTTTACTACATATGTAGGTCTATGAATGATATGTAATATATTTCTATTTTAAAATTTTACACAGACAATATCAAAACATATGCAAGTTTTAGTGGCTTGATTTTTTTACTCAATATTATTTTAGATATTCATCCCTGGATAGTTATTTATGTATCCATATGTGGATCTAGTTCATTGCTTTTTCTAACAGTACAGTATTCCACTGTAACAACAAACTACAGTTTGTCTTCTCTTCTACTCAAAAACAGTTTAATATTCTATTTTTCACCATCACAACAATGTTAAATACATCCTCTGTGCATGTCTCTTTATGTATTAGAGTTTCTTTAGAATAGATCACCTAGAAGTGGACTTTCTGTTTGTAGGATAAGCACATTTCCAATTTCATTAGGTATTTCTCTTCAAAGTGCATCAAAATTTATGCTTATATTAGAAATGTAGAAGATTCTCATTCCCACAACTTCAACAATAACTGGTGTTATCAAAATTTCAAAATACTTTTGTGAAGACAAAATAGGAAATTACTGATATGTGTAATATGCATATATGTGCATATTATATACAAAAGTGCAAAAATTATGTGATATATATAATACTCACATAAGTATATAATACAAATATGGCAGAACAAATAGAAAGTATTAAAACTAAGGAACTCTGAGGGGCACCTGGGTGGCTCAGTGGGTTAAGTCTCTGCCTTTGGCTCAGGTCAGAGTCCTACGATTGAGCCCCGCATCAGGCTCTCTGCTTGGCAGGGAGCCTGTCTCCCCCTCTCTCTCTGCCTGCCTTTCTGCCTACTTGTGACCTCTCTCTGTCAAGTAAATAAATAAAATCTTTAAACAAACAAACAAACAAACAAAACTAAGGAACTCTGGAAACAGTAAAACGAAAATAATCAAATAACAAATTAGAGAAACAGAACAAATAAAGATGGAAGAAAAGTGAACAGAGCCTGAAGGACCTGCTGGACACCATCCAGTAGGCCAAAATGCAGATCATGGGAGGAGAGGAGAGGGAAAAAGGGACATTGAAAATATCTGAAGAAATAATGATTGAAAATGTCAAAATTTGGGGCACCTGGCTGGCTCAGTTGGAAAAGCATGCAACTCTTGATCTCAGGGTCATGAGTTTGAGTCTCATGTTGGGTGTAGAAATTACTTGACTAAAAACTTAAAAAAAAAAAAAGAAAGAAAGAAAGAAAATTTCTGAATTTAATGAAAGACACTGATAAAAACATCCAAGAATCTCAACTCCAAGAAAGATGAACTTAAAAGGGAACTGCATGAAGGCATATTATAATGAAAACTTTCTAAAGACAGGGGTACCTGGGTGGCTCAGTGGGTTAAAGACTCTGCCTTCAGCTCAGGTCATGATCCCAGGGTCCTGGGATCAAGCCCCATATCAGGCTCTCTGCTCAGCAGGGAGCCTGCTTCCTCCTCTCTCTGTGCCTGCCTCTCTGCCTACTTGTGCTCTCTGTCTGTCAAATAAATAAATAAAATCTTAAAAAAAAAAAAAACAACTTTCAAAAGACAGAGAAAAAATCTTGAAATCATCAAGAGTTAAATGAGTAATCATATACAAGGATCCACAATAACATTATAAGCAGATTCTCATCAGATACTTTGGAAGCCAAAAGACAATGTGTTGAAATGTCCACCAAGAATCCTACCATCTGGCAAAACTGTCCTTCCAAAGTGAGATAGCAAATAAGACATTCCCAGATAAATAAATGCTGAGGGGGTTTTGGCCACTAGATATGCCCTACCAGAAATGCTCAAAGGAGATCTACAAAGTGAAATGAAAGGACACCAGACAATAACTCAAAGCCATATGGAGAAATAAAACTCTCAATAAAGATAACTGCAAGGATAATTACAAATCTAGTATTATTCTAACAACAGTTGTAATTACATTTTTTGTTTTCTATAGGATTTAAGAGTCTAATATATTTAATGAAGAAAAAAACCAGTTAGTGTAATTTATTAGTATAAATTTGGTTTGCAATTCCAAATCTTCTTTTCTACATAATTTGAGAGACTAATACATTTGAATGAATTATTAGCTTGTGTTTTAGGGCACACAATGTATAAAGAGATAATTTTGTGACATTAACATTAGAAAGGAGTGAAAATGGAGCTGTAAAAGGAACAATATTTGTATATTAGTGGTTAGAGTGGTACAAATTCAAATTAGAATAATAAAACTTTAGAATATTAAATGTAATACCCATGACAACCACACATACAGCAATACAATATTCACAAAAGGAATGGAAATGGGAAAATAATTTTAAAATTTCACTACAAAAAAACCAAACTAAATTCAAAAGGAGATAATAATGTAGGAAAGGAGGAACAAAAAAAGCTATAAGGCCTATAGAAAACAAACAGCACGATGACAAAAGTCAGTCAGTCTGTATCAGTATTTACTTTAAATATAAATGGATTAAACTCTCCAGTCAAAAGATAGAGACTGACAGAAGATAAAACACAGGATTCAACTACAGTTGTCCCTTGAACAATGCAGAGATTAGGATGGTTGACTGCATGTGCAGTTGAAAGTCAGTATATAACTTTTGTCTACACAGAAACTTAACTACTAATAGCTTACTGTTGACCAAAGCCTTACTAATAACATAAACAGATTAACACATATTTTGTATCTTATATGTATCATATTCTTAGAATAAAATAAGCTAGAGGAAAAATATTAATAAAATCATAAGAGAAAATACATTTACAGTACTGCTTTTAAAAAAATCCACAAATAAGTGGACCCATGTAATTCAAACTCTTGTTGTACAAGGATCAACTGTATATGCTGTCTATAAGAGACTCACTTGAGATCCAAAGACATAAACATGTTGAAAGTGAAAGGATAGAAAAACATATTCCATGCAAATAAATAACCAAAAGAGAGCAGGGGTACCTACACAAATATCAGATAAGACACTTTATATCAAAAAAGTTTTTAAAAGACAAAGAAGGACATTATTTACTAGAAGGCTCAAAATAATGGTGAGATTTAATAATTATAATGTTTACTCATGTAATGACAGATCATCAAAATATATGAGGCAAAACTGACAAAACTGAAGGGAAAAGTAGACAGTTCTACAAAAATAGTTGGAAACTTCAATACCCCACTCATAATAATTAGAAGACCAGAGAGAATATAAGTAAGGAAATAGAGGACTTAACATAATACATCAACTAGATCTAATAGACATATACAGAACATTCTACCCAACAACAGAATATACATTCTTCTCAAGTGTGAAGGGGACATTTTGCAGGATAGACCATGTTAGGCCACAAATTGAAATTTCAACAAATTTAGAAGTACAGATATCATTCAAAGTATCTTCTCCAACAACAATCAGATGAAATTAGAAATGAATAATGAAAGGAAAATTTAAAAATTCACAGGACTGGGACATTAATTAAACAACAGATTTTTAAACAATCAATGAATCAAAGAATTCACAAGGGAAATTAGAAGAAATCAGGAGACAAATGAAAACAAAAACACCACTTACCAAAACTTAAGAGACACAGCCAAGTGGAGCTAAGGGGTAATTTACAGCTATAAATGCTTATATTCAAAAACAAAAAAGATCTCAAGTCAATAATTTAACTTCAAAACATAAGGAACTAGAAAAAGAACAAACCAAACCCAAAGCCAGTTGAGAGAAGGAAAGAATAAAGATTACAGTAAAAGTCAACAAAATGGAGGACAGAAAACAAAGTGTATCAATGAAATGAAAAGTTAGCTCTTAGAAAAAAAACAAAACAAAATTGATAAATCTTTAGCTAAGTAGATTAAAAAAACAGAGAAGGCACATTACCAAAATCAGAATTGAAAGTGGGGACAGTACTGCCAATTATACAGAAACAAAAAACGTCATAAGGGAGTACTATGAATAACTGTATGCCCACAAACTGAATAATCTAAATGAAATGGACACATTCCTATAAATCAAAACCTACAAAGACTATATAATGAAGAAATAGATCATCTGAATAATGACCTAAAACTAGTAAGAGGTTCAATCAGTAATCAAAAGCTCCCAATAAAGAAAAGCCTTGAACCTGATAGATTCACTAGTGAATTCTACCAAACATTTAAAGAAAACTAATGTTCAACTTCAGCCACATGACAACTTCTTTCAAGATATGTCTCCAAAGGCAAAGAAAACAAAAGTGAAAATGAACTTCTGGGACTTCATCAAGATCAAAAGCTTCTGCACAGCAAAGGAAACAGTCAACAAAACAAAGAGGTAACCCATGGAATGGGAGAAGATATTCACAAATCACAGTACAGATAAAGGGTTGATATCCAATATCTATAAAGAAGTCCTCAAACTCAACACACACAAAACAAATAATCACATCAAAAAATGGGCAGAAGGCATTAACAGACACTTCTCCAAAGAAGACATACAAATGGCTAACAGACACATGAAAAAATGTTCATCATCACTAGCCCAGCGAGATTCAAATCAAAACCACATTGAGATACCACCTTACACCAGTTAGAATGGCCAAAATTAACAAGACAGTAAACAACAAGTGCTGGAGAGGATGTGGAGAAAGGGGAACCCTCTTCCACTGCTGGTGGGAATGCAAGTTGGTGCAGCTACCTTGGAAAACAGTGTGGAGATTCCTTAAGAAATTAAATGTAAAGCTACCCTATGACCCTGCAATTGTTTACTATTGCGTACTTACCCCAAAGATAAATATGTAGTGAAAAGAAGGGCCATTTGTACCCCAATGTTCATAGCAGCAATGGCCACAGTCACTAAACTGTGGAAAGAACCAAGATGCCCTTCAACAGACGAATGGACAAAGAAGATATGGTCCATATACGCAATGGAGTATTATGTCTCCATCAGAAAGGATGAATAACCAACTTTTGTATCAACATGGATGGGACTGAAGAGATTATGCTGAGTGAAATAAGTCAAGCAGTCTGTTGCTCAGACTGGGTAATGTTATTGCTCTATATTTCAAGCTCATATTTTTACACACACACACACACACACACACACACACACACACACACACACACCACCCCCAATGGATTATCCAGCCACAAAAAAGAAAAACATAGTATCTTACTCTTTCAATCTGCTTTTCCATTTCTTTATGCTGTTCAAGATGAATTTTCTTGGCCTTTTCAAAAGCTAAACAAATTTTCTCATGTTCTGTATTGATATTGGTTTCTAGACTTCTTATCTTTTCATTCTTTTCCTAGACATACAAATACACTTTAGAAGAATACAACTGACAACTAGTTTTACATAAAAGTACATAAGTAAAGTATTAAATTTGTCATACTCTATTCTTTGAAGAATCACAGTAGTTAATATGTAAAACTTCAAAAATATTTAAACAGTTACTGAAAAGACAAAATAGTTATTTAAAAAAACTATTTGTGGAGCATAACAAATAGCATGGAGGACAAGGGGAGTTAGAGAGGAGAAGGGAGTTGGGGGAAATTGGAAGGGGAGGTGAACCATGAGAGACTATGGACTCTGAAAAACAATCTGAGGGGTTTGAAACGGCAGGGGGTGGGAGGTTGGGGGAACCAGGTGGTGGGTATTAGAGAGGGCACGGATTGCATGGAGCACTGGGTGTGGTGCAAAAATAATGAATACTGTTATGCTGGAAAAAAAAACTATCAAAATAAAAAGATTTAACTATTTCAAAGTACTGAAAAGCGTATCAAAGAAGTATACCATTTCCTTCAAAATTCTACTATAATAAAAATGAGAAATTACAGATAACAACTTATAATATAAGCCTATAAACTTAAAAATAAAAAAGCAAAAAAGTGAATCATCAGAAAAATTTACTAGAGTTTATAGTTTCCTATACAACAATGATACTAAAACAAGCACACTATCACAAATCAAGTGCCTTAAAGTCACAGTGAATTTGTAGCCAAACAGTAATTTTTACCATAAGCTCCTGTTCTAGCTCTGCATTTTTTGCAGCAATAGAGGAATAAGCAACTATTTTTTCTTCCAGCTGTTTCTCGAGAGTTAAAAGTTGAGAACATTTCTTTGTCATCTGAAAACACATTGAAATAAATAAAAATAAATTAAATGAATAAATTATTATTTCTTAAAAATTACTTTTAAAGATAAGTGACAATCTAAAAGAAAAACAGTGAAGGGGAGACCAGATATATGACAGATTGTCCCATCTTTTTCTTAAGTGTGGGGTAAAGATTTTAAAATGAGAAATCAGACATTTTAAAAGTACTCCTATCAAAAAAAGTATTCCTACAGACAGCATCAGCTTCAGTCTAAAGTGTGAATATAACATATACACATGTGGTTCTGGTCTATAATTGCCTAAGAAAGCATCCTTATTCTGTCCTCAATAGAAATGAAGATCAAATACTCACAAAACACGCATTATGCAATTTTCAAAATGTAATCCAAACATATCTGCATCAGAATCATATGCACTTGTTCACAAATGGAGATTTCTGAGCATTACTCCATACCAGAATCATTAGAACGGTACCCAAAATCTGCACATTTAACAGGCATCCCAGCTCATTCTGCTGTTAGCTAACATTCAAAATCATCTATTATCACTCTTTTTCTTCTAATTACATAATCCAAATTCTTGACTTGTTGAATGTTTATTAGCCATATTAACTTATACTTGGAAGAAATAATAGACTGCCATACATTAGAAGTTCTACCATATTTGATACCTGCTAGCCACTAGAGAGTAATTTCTTATTTTTAACATAGGTTAAAACCCAAAGGTTTCCAAATATGATTTTAAAAGATTTTATAACTGATGTATAAATCTGGACTTACACATCCAACTTTGACACAACTCTACAGGACCTTTTTTCTTGTCTCCACAGTTAGTACATACAAACAGCTAATTCAAGCTTACTTCACTTTCCAGTTTGCTCGAGTTTGAAGCTTTCTCCAGCAGCTCCTCTTGTATCAGCTGAAACTGACTAGTTCTGTGGGCCATGTTAACCTTCAAATCAGAATTCTCAGCTTCTATTTGCATCAACTTAGCACGCAGTTCTTCTATTCCAGAAGCGAGTCTTTGTCTTTCTCTTTCATACTGCTTATTCACAGTATATTGATTTTGGTCTTTTATTCTTTCTGCTAACAAACATAGAAGGAAAATTGTTCTGTATAAAACTTAAAGAATAGGGGTGCCTGGGTGTCTCAGTCTGTTAAGCATCTGCCTTTGGCTGGGTCATGATTCCAAGGTCCTGGGATCAAGCCCTGTGTCAGGCTCCCTGCTTGGTGGATAGCCTGCTTCTCCCTCTGCCTCTCCTTGTACTCTCTCACTCATTTGCTCTCGCTCTATCCCAAATAAAGTCTTTTTAAAAAAAATCTTAAAAATCTTTTAAAAACAAGCTTAAATAAAAACCTATTAAATGTTGAAAGATCTAGTTATAAACAAAGTTTAATTTCTCATCTAAAAAATACTAAAGGGAATGGAGAAGGAGACATACATTAAGGAAAATATAATGAAAGAACATAGTAAGTAAGGTACTTTCCATATTTAAGTACATAAAAGTAGGAATAAATTCTTCTGAATCACTCACTTTTCTAGACTATTCCTTTATAACAGAAAGAGTCCTTCTCTCACTCTAAAAGTATCCCCCCCCCTTTTTGGATAGAAAACATTGTTTTTAAAAAATCATTGTTTTTTAAAAAAGCTGTGCTGTTTCCTTAAACTGAAGTTGACCATAAAATTTCTCTGGATAACCTGGAATCATTAAGAATATTTTGATATAGTGGCACCTGGATGGCACAGTTGGTTAAGCATCTGACTCCTACTCGGGTCATGATCTCAGGGTCCTGGGACAGAGCCCTGAAATCAGGCTCCCTGCTCAGCAAGGGAGTCTGCTTCTCCCTTTCCCTTCTGACCTTTCCCCCACTTGTGCTTTTTCTATCTCTCATGTTCTCTCTCACTCTCAAATAAATAAATAATCTTTTTCAAAAAAAGAGTATTTTTGAGGCACCTGGGTGGCTCAGTGGGTTAAAGCCTCTGCCTTCAGCTCAGGTCATGATCCCAGGTCCTGGGATCAAGCCCTGCATCAGGCTCCCTGCTTAACAGGGAGCCTGCTTCCTCCTCTCTCTCTGCCTGCCTCTCTGCCTACCTGTCATCTCTGTCTGTCAAATAAATAAAATCTTTTTTTTTTTAAGTATTTCTTTAAAAAAAAAAAAGAGCATTTTCATGTACTGTATACAGATACAAGTTCAAAAACTGAAGAACGGAATTCTTCCTAGTCTAAACTAGCTCATAAGAATTCAGTGATGCTTTTTGAAACTACTGAGGGTTAGCGAAAATAGTTGTTCAAACACAACCTTTCTCCACTACACACATATAAACCTACTCCCATCCAAAAGTGACTGAGTTTTCAGGAATGCCTTAAAGAGACATAATCTATATGGCATGAAAACACACATAGGTATGGAAATGTGTAGAGATGTATTATGCTTTCAAGGGTTGCTTAAGCAGCCATCTCCTACCAATTCTCCATGTTCCTAATAGTTCACATTCTAGGCTATCTATCTATTATTAGCTCTATACTCTTTGATGTAAGAGAATTTATAACATATTTATTAACACCTCTAATAACTAGCATGCACTCTGCTAATAATCTCATTACTCATTCCTATTCTCTCTAATCACTTAGCTATCTAATTTTCTCTGCTGTCATTTTTCCTGCCACCAGTCAATTATACTTGAAGATAGACCATGATAAGTTAAAGATACATAAGTTAACCACTAGGGCAACCATTAAGAAAATAAAGAGGGGGGGTGCCTGGGTGGCTCAGTGGGTTAAGCGGCTGCCTTCAGCTCGGGTCATGATCTCAGGGTCCTGGGATCGAGCCCCATATCAGGCTCTCTGCTCAGCGGGGAGCCCCTGCTTCCTCCTCTCTCTCTGCCTGCTTCTCTGCCTACTTGTAATCTCTCTCTGTCAAATAAACAAAAAAAAACCAGATGACGGGTATTAAGGAAGGCACATGTTGTGATGAGCACTGTGTGTTATATGCAACTAATGAATCCTTGAACACTACATCAAAAACTAATGATGTATTATATGATGGCTAACTGAACATAATAAAAAGAAAAGATAATGATTTCAGATGTCAGATAAATACTCCAAACTGGAATTACTACAACATATGGTAGTCCTATTTTTAATTTTTTGAGGAACTTCCATCCTGTTTTCCAAAGCAACTGTACAATATATGTGATCACCAACAGGGCACAAGGGTTCCCTTTTCTTCACATCCTCACCAATGTTTATTTCTTGCCTTTTTGATGATAGCCATTCTGAAAGATGTGAAGTGATATGTCATTGTGGCTTTGATTGCATTTCCCTGATGATTAGTGCTGTTGAGCATCTTTTCATGTGTTTACCATGTGGATGTCTTATTTGGAAGAATGTCTATGTAGATCCTCTGCCCATTAAAAAAAATAATATTTTATTTATTTGAGAGAAAGAGAGAGCTAGGGCAGGAGCAGAGGGTGAGGACAAGCGGACTTTACACTGAGTGCCAAACCCAACCTGCGGCTCGATTACACGACCCTGAGATCAAGACTGAGTTGAAATCAAGAGTCAGATACTCAAATGACTAAGCCAGGTGCCCCGCCTCTGCCCATTTTTTTAAATTAAATTTTTTTTGTATTGAGTTGTAGGAATTTTTATGTATGGATATTAACGCTTTATCAGATATGATTTACAAATGCTTTCTCCCACTTTATAGGTTGTCTTTTCTTTTGCTGGAGAGAAACTTTTTAGTTTGATATAGTCCCACTTATTTTTACTTTCTTGCTTTTGGTTTTCGTCTTAAGTCCAAAAGAAAATCATCATCGAGAATTGCTGTTCTTCTTCTCTTCGATCTGCTGATGGATTTGCAGGTGTTTGCAATCTTTAGATAAGCTATCTAGCTGATCTCCGGCATATGATCTCCCTGATATGAGGAAGTGGTGATGCAACATGGGGGCTTAAGTGGGTACGAGAAGAATAAATGAAAGAAGATGGGATTGGGAGGGAGACAAACCATAAGTGACTCTTAATCTCACAAAACAAACTGAGGGTTGCTGGGGGGAGGGGGTTTGGGAGAAGGGGGTGGTATTATGGACATTGGGGAGGGTATGTGTTTTGGTGAGTGCTGTGAAGTGTGTAAACCTGGTGATTCACAGACCTGTACCCCTGGGGATAAAAATATATGTTTATAAAAAATAAAAAATTATATTAAAGAAAAAAAAAAGAAAATCATCATCAAGACTGATATCTAGGAGATTTTTTTCTTATATTTTCTTCTAGTTTCATGGTTTCAGGTTTTATATTCGTCCATAATCCATTTTGAGTTGATTTTTGTCTGTAAGATAGTAGTCTACTTTCATTCTTTTGCATTTGGCTATTCAGTTTTCCTGACAGTGTTTATTGAAAAAGCTATCCTTATCCTATCGAATGTTCTTATCTCCTTTGTTGTAAATTAAGTGACTCCTCATGCACACGTTTTGTGGTCTCTATGTCTGTTTTTAATGTCAATACCACACTGTTTTAAATATTATAGCTTTGTAATATAGTTTGAAATTAGGAAATGTGATGCCTCCAGCTTTGTTTTACTTTTTCAAAATTACTTTGGCTATTGGGTCTTTTGTGGTCCCATACAAATTTTAGGATTGTTCTACTGTTCTATAAAAAATGCCATTGGAGGGCACCTGAGTGGGTCGGGTCAGTCAGTAAAGCTTCTGCCTTCAGCCCAGGTCATGATCCCAGGGTCCTGAGATTGAGTCCTGTATCAGGATCCCTACTCAGAGGAGAGTCTGCTTCTCCTTCTCTCTTTGCCTCTCCCCTCTGCTTGTGTGTGCTCTCTCTTTCTTGCTCAGATAAATAAATCTTAAAAAAAAAAAAAAAAAAAAAAAGGCAGGGCACCTGTGTGGCTCAGAGGGTTAAGCCTCTGTCTTCGGCTCAGGTCATGATCTCAGGGTCCTGAGATCGAGCTCCACATTGGGCTCTCTGCTCAGCGGGGAGCCTGCTTCCCCCTCTCTCTACATGCCTCTCTACCTACTTGTGATCTCTCTCTCTCAAATAAATAAAATCTTTAAAAAAAAAATAAAAATTAAAAAAAAATTTTTTTTTTAAAGCCACTGGAAAGGAGCTAGAAAAAGAACAACAAACAAAGCCTAAAGTCAGGAGAAGGGAAATAAAGATTAGAGTAGAAATAAATGATATAGAAACAAACAAAAAAAGAAACCCAGAATAGATCAATGAAACCAGGAACTGGTTCTTTGAAAGAATAAAACTGATAAACCCTGAGTCAGATTTATCAAAACGAAAAGAGAGGGGAACCTGGGTGGCTCTGTCAGTTAAGCATCTGCCTTTGGCTCAGATCATGATGTTGGGGTCCTAGGATTGAGCCCTGCATTAGGCTCCCTGCTTAGCGGGGAGTCGGCTTCATGCTCTCCCTCTGCCCCTACCCTGCTCATGCTTTCACTCACTCTGTCTCTCTCAAATTAATAAATAAAAAAATCTTTAAAAAAAGAGAGAGAGAGAGAGAGAGAGAGAAAGGCCTCAGATAGATAAAATCATGAATGAGGAGAGATCAGACCAACCCAAACTAGTACTAACAGATTATCGATAATAGAAACTAAACTTTTGATAATCCATTTCTCTAAAAAATTATCATAAAAGACTTAGAATTAAGGGGCACCTTGGTGGTTCAGTCAGTTAAATGTCTGCCTCAGGTAATGATCCCAGGGTCCCTGCTCAGCAGGGAGCCTGATTCTCCCTCTGCCCCTCCCCATGCTCATGCGTATGCTTCCCCCTCCCCCAAAATAAATAAAATCTTAAAAAAAAAAAAGACCTAGAATTTAAAAATTCAATTTAATACACTCACCTAATTGACTACCTCCTAGTTTTACTGGTTCTGTCTCTAAACTATTTAATTTGCCACTTTCTTGTTTGTCATTACAAGCAATAAGACTCTTAGATAACTGATTTGCAGCCAGGTTTGCCTGAAGCTTTTGAATTTCTGCCTCCTTTATTGCAAGCTTAATCCTGGAACAAAATAAAATACACCAAAAATTATTAGAAAGATCCTATATAAATATCTCATATCATTTTTACCTCAAGTTAGCAAAATTTTAAAACTCTGGTATTTGTTAACTATTGGGCAGAATGTAGAAATTCTTACATACCATTGATTGGAATCTAAACTGGTCAGCTATTTTAAAAACTTGATAGTACCTAGTAAAACTAAAAATATACACACACCATGAGCCAGCAATTTCACTTTTGGAGAAACTCTGGCATATTGTAAAAGGAAACATGTAAATGTACGTAATTTGGAGCACTGTTTATAATGGAAGAAAAGTAGAAACAAGGTAGCTATCAATAAATAGTGATAGATACAGTTATAGGATAGACTCCTATATAGTTAGCTACTAAAACTAACCATACTAATCCACCCATTGATTAGTCACTCTAACTACCTACCTCACTCTAACTACCTACCGCAACATTTATGAATTTAAAAAATAATGCTGAGTGAAAAAGCAAAATTACAAACAATATAAGCACATAGTATATTTTCCATGTATGGATGTAAACATATACAAAATGGACTGAAGAATATACACCCAATTCAGGATGGTGGACACTTAGGAGGAGAATGAGACTAGTGGGAAGAAATATCCCATAATGTTTTTACTTAAACACATTTGAAAAAAAAATCACAGAATGTTACAAAGAATCAATTATTAGTTGTGGAAACACAGAATTTTGTTATAATACTTGCAGAACATTTCTGTACATTTTTCATCTTCTCAAAGATTAAATTAATTTAATTATCAATTTTAAAAAAACACTGTATTTGCTGCAACTTCAGCATCTGAAAACCATACCTCAATTCTGAAATCACCATTTTATTTGCCTCACAGCAGCCAATGTAATTGTCTTCCTTGTTTGAGAAACTACTCATCTGGTGTTTAGAAAGAGATGATTTAAAACCAAACATTTCTCTTTTTAACTGCAAATTTAAAAACAAACACATGTAAACTTACAACATCGATGGTGCAACTGTTTTATTATTCAGAACTCCAATTTTTAAAAATTATGTGAATTAACAGAAATAACCTAAAGTCGAACAATAGGATAAATGTATAAATACATTATGAAATGTTAAGATAGCAGGAAAAACACAAGAGTTAAAATAAATCTGCATTATATAAATCATCTGGAAACATCATATAACACAACATTAAGTGGAAAACAACAGAGGCACATGTAGTATTTTCCAAAAATATATTAGTAATATATGTTTTTCTAGAGCATTCACATTGTGGCAACATTTAAAGTATAGACAAGAACGATACACATGAGTTTCGGAATAGTGCCTACCTCTGTGGACAGATTGAAAGGACTGGGATCTAACACAGTACATAAAGAGGCTTTATTTATCTGTAAAATTTTATTCTAAAAAAATCTGAAGTGGATATCACACTATATTACTCAGATATAGCAAGTGGTATGTGCTTTTCTGTATGTTTGAACAACAGAGAATTTTTTAAATTAGTTGTGAAAGGGGGTAAGATAAGCACTTAATGACTACTACCTTCAAATTATAACCAAACCAAGCTTCCTAGAAATGAAAAAAATTCACAATTCCAAACCATGTTATTCCTAGCATTGCATGAAACACAGGATCAAACATATATTACCAAACCAAATTCAGAATCATATAGAAAGTAATTCATATTGAGTCAAATGAGAATATCAGTTTAAAATGAATGTTATTGGGTTCCTGGGTGGCTCAGACAGTTAAGCATCTGTCTTCGGCTCAGGTCATGAACCCAGGGTTCTGGGGTGAAGACTTGCATCGGGCTCCCTGCTCAGCAGGGAGCCTGCTTCTCCTTCTCCCTCTGTTCCCATCCCCACTTATTCTCTCTCTCTCTCCCTTTCAAATAAATAAAATCTTTTTAAAAAATTAAAAAATGAATGTAATCTGCATCTAATTACTGTCAAATTTCACAAGTAAACAGTACATTAAAAACCTAAGCAAAAAAACCAGGATCCTAGGAAAGCAGATATAGCAGAGGTCTGGGAACCAAGAATTATGCATTCTAGTTTTAATTCTGCTACGAACTAGTTGTAAAAGTTACTTACTTCCTTGGCGCTACATTTCTTCAGCAATAAAATGACGGTGTTGAATCAAACGATTTCTAAGGCCCCTTTCAGCTTATTAATTCCATGGTAGTTTAAAATTGATAAGAATCTACCACCCACTCAAATATATTTGAAACCATCCATGAGATATTTATCTATGCTCTTTTCCTGATCTCACCCTTATCGTACAGGTATCAATAATGGGTTTCTGATACAGTTATATTTACTTTCTTCCTAATCTCACTTATACATATGGTCATATATATAACTGAAAGAGAAATGGTGGTCAGCTGCTCTCATAAAAACATTTTAATGTTCTGTGCATTCTAGTAAGTACATGAAAAGCCACACAACATTATTAGTCATTAGAAAAATGCAAATTAAAACTACAATGTGATACCACTTTATACCCATTAAGATGGCTATAATCTAAAAGACAGATAATAAAAGATGTTGGCTAAGATGCAGAAAAGCAGGAATAATAATACATTCCTGGTGAGAACCTAAAATGGTAGAGCTACTCTGGAAAACAGTTAACATAACTTTACCATATGACAAAGAAAGTCCACTCCTACATAACTATCTACTCAAGAGAAATGAAAAGTATGTCCACAAAAACAGTTGTATGCAAATGTTCACAGTAGCATTGTTCTTAATAGTCCAAAAGTGGAAGCAATCCAAATGTCCATCTAATGGTGAATAGATAAATAAAATGTGGTATATCCATCCATACAATGGACTAATATTAATCAATAAAAGGAAATGAAGTACTGATATACGTCACAATGGATGATCCCCCCAAATTTTTAGAATGCAAGAAACCATATATTGTATAATTTTATTTATATGAAATGCTCAGAAAAGACAAATCTCTAGAGACAAGAAGGTAGATTAGTGGTTCCCTAGGGGTGGGTGTGGGTACAGGGACTAATTATAAATAAGCACAAAGATCTTTTGAGGATGATAACAATGTTTGAAAACTAGATCGTGGTATTATTCCAAAACTTTCAAGGTTACTAAAAATAACTGAACGGTACAATTAAAATTAGTGAATTCTATGCTATGTCAATGTTACTTAAATGAAGCTATTTAGTTGTTGTTGTTGTTTTTAATTTTATTTTTTTATAAACATATAATGTATTTTTATCCCCAGGGGTACAGGTCTGTGAACTTAGGTTTACACACTAAATGAAGCTATTTTTAAAAAATCCTGTGTCAGGACGCCTGGGTGGCTCAATCAGTTAAGTTGCTGCCTTCAGCTCAGGTCATAATTCCAGGGAGCTGGGAAGAAGCCCCACGTCAGGTTCCCTGCTCGGTGGAAAGCCCTCTCCCTCTGCCTGCTGCTCTGCCTACTTGTGCTTTCTGTCCAAAAAAAAAAAAAAAAAAAAAAATCCTGTATTGTTCTTACATATGGCACCTCAGAGACTAAGACAGGTGGAAGAGTAGAAAGGTTAAGTGCAGAAAAAGAAAAGGGATTAGACAGAGGAGAAATTCATGATTGAAAGTACAGATATGTAAAAATACGTACATACATACATACATGTATACTAATAGAGCAACCACAAGATGATGACCTCTCATAAAGCAGTTCAGTAAAATTTTCTTTTTCACCCATACTTACTGGCAACTGGGACATAACTTTTTCCAAACTTCTCAGTTCCACCCTTGAACTTTCTATTTCTTGTTGACACAAATCTAGTCGCTCATTCTGTGCTACAACACGGACCTTTAATTCTCGGTTTTCATTCATTAGAGAAAATTTTTCTCTAAGTACTTCTTCTTTGTCCTCTAATTCACTCTCTAGTTTCAGAATACTTTGCCTAGATTCAGTCAGTTGTGCCATAACTTCTGAATTTTTCACTGCCATGAGCCTTAATTTTTCTTTTCCATTGTTATTTTCTTCTTTTAACTGCCTATGAAGAAACAAGCATAAAAATGAGAATAAAATATACCCTATTTTCAGTAGTCATATTTAGTTAATCTCACTTTTAAAATATTTTTAAAGCTTTAATTCTAGAACAGTAACACCAGCTCACCTTTACTGAGTGCCTACTTTCTGCACGCCAGGCACCCACAACTTTATGTGGGCAGCACTATTATCATTCTCTGCTTACAGATAAGGAAACCAAGCTATAGAAAGGTTATGAAACTTTGCCAGTGCTCACAGTAAATAGGAGGGCAGGATAATTCCATTATCTTCAAAGCATTTCTGCTCCCTTTTGAAAAGTGTAAGACAGGAGATCTAACTCAAAATCCTAATTCAACATATTGCAACATCAAGAAAGTTTTAAATTTTTTTTAAAGATTTTATTTATTTGATAGAGAGAGATCACAAGTAGATGGAGAGGCAGGCAGAGAGAGAGAGAGATGGAAGCAGGCTCCCTGCTGAGCAGAGAGCCCAATGCAGGACTCGATCCCAGGACCCTGAGATCATGACCTGAGCCGAAGGCAGCGGCTTAACCCACTGAGCCACCCAGGCGCCCAAGAAAGTTTTAAATTATATAAGGAAAAATAATGAACTATTAGCCATAACTCTAAGAAACAGTAATCAACCATTATTATTTTCAAATATATATGCCCACACACATCCACATACACCTATAAAAACATGTCAAACATTAGACCAATCTAATCTTTAGAACTGTTGGTGAATGGATTAATGGATATAAAAATGTGGTACATCCATACAGCAGAATAATATTCAACAATAAAAAATTAAATACTGAAATACATCACAATGCATTCATAGTTTCCTATTTCACATTTTTAATGTCTCTGAAGAGAAGTCTGGACTAAGTAATTCATCATGACTTAAAAAACACATATTTTACTAACAAGCTAATGTCACTCTACAAGGACAGTATGTGTGTGTTCATTTTCTTTAAATATATGCAAAGCAAATATGTTGATCATATTACTCTGTATTTACAAGTATATTAATATCAACATATTTTATTGGTTAAGAATCCTAACGTTAGCACCCGAATGTTTATAGCAGCAATGTCCACAATACACAAACTATGGAAAAAACCTAGATGTCCATCAAGAGATGAATGGATAAAGATGTGGTATATAAATACAATGGAATATTATACAGCCATCAAAAGAAATGAAATCTTGCCATTTGCGATGACGTGGATGGAACTAGAGGGTATCATGCTTAGTGAAATAAGGCAATCAGAGAAAGACAACTATCATATGATTTCCTTATATGAGGAAGTGGAGATGCAACGTGGAGGGTTTGGGGGGAAAAGAATAAATGAAATAAGATGAGATCAGGAGGGAGACAAACCATAAGAGACTCTTAATCTCACAAAACAAAGGTTGCCGGGGGGAGGGGGGTCAGGAGAGGGTGATGGGGTTATGGACATTGGGGAGGGTATGTGCTATGGTGAGTGCTGTGAAGTGTGTAAAACTGGTGATTCATAGACCTGTACACCTGGGGCTAGTAATACATTATATGTTTATAAAATATTTAAAAATTATTTAATAAAAAAAAAGAATCCTAACGTTACCTAGAAAGCAATTTCAGTCACGAAACCTATCTTTCTATGCAATTTAAGGCCATAATTACAATATACAAATATTCTATCTTATAATGTTTCAGTTCTTTCTTTATTTCCACACAAAAATCCTTTTTCCACAACAGGATACTATACCTTAATTTCTCTTTCAGAATTTCAAGGTCACTTTTATATAGACCACACTTTTCCTGTAGCCTTTTATTTTCTTTTTCACAGCTAATTAGATTTTTCTCTAATATTTCTTCTTCAACTTGAACCTAAAACAATAATTCATTTTAAGTGGACATACTACTGTGGTCATAAATTTTAGGTGTTCCAAAATAAAAAATAGTGATTTCAGGAATAAAAATGAGAGTACAATTCATATTCAACATGTTTAAGGCCCTGGTCTTGTAGTGAAAGGAGCAAAGTAAACTTCCTCAGCAATAACAAAGGGCAGGGAGGGGGACTCGACCATCTGTCCAGAAATGGTTAAGGCCTGTGAAAGAGGGACAATGGTACTACCATCTGAAAGCAAGTGTTCTGGCCTCACAGGCCACAGGCAAGCAACTCATATAGGGATGCTACATCAAGTTAGTAAAGGCATACTATACTGCAAATATTCCAGAGAAATAATTCTTGAAATTTTAGCCACTGAATACTCCCAGTGAAATCAAATCTAAAACAGGTAAAAGTAAAGTGCCCAGAGGGTGCCTGGGTGGCCTCAGTTAAGCATCTGCCTTTAGTTCAGGTCATGATCCCAGGATCCTGAGATCCAGCCCCACGTCCAGCTGCCTGCTCAGCGGGAATCTGCTTCTCCATTTGCCTCTCCCCACTGCTCATTCTCTCAATCTCTTTCTCTCTCTCTCAAAGACAGAAATAAAATCTTAAAAATAAAAAGTCAAGCACCCAGGTTGGAGTGGTGGGAGAAGAGGGCTCAAGAGATCTGCCTCCACTTTCTGTTACATCTACATTACTACAGGGCTCTGCTGACCACAGTTTGAAACTGAGAATCCTAAGGAGAAGTGTGAAAAAGCATCTTGTGTTTTTCCTCTCTTTCCTGTATAAAGTCCTCCCTCTCCCTGAGGATATTCCCCCGCAGTGAGTATTCTATCTCCTTCATATTACCTTATAAAAAATCCCTTCTATGCTATTTCATTCCCATGGGGATCTTCTCCAAGGCTTTCAAAACAGTGACCAGATTAATTTACACTTTAGACCAGTACTTAATAAGATCCTGATTTTTAAATTTTTTTTTTTCATTGAAATATAGTTGGGCACCTGTGGGCTGTGGGTTGGGTCTCTGCCTTTGGCTCAGGTCATGATCCCAGGGTCCTGGGATGGAGTCCCACATCGGGCTCTCTGCTCAGTGGGGAACTTGCTCCCCCACCCACCCCTGTCTCTCTGCCTACTTGAGATTTCTGTCTGTCAAATAAATAAATAAAATCTTAAAAAAAAAAAAAGAAAGAAATACAGTTGACACACAATGTTACATTAGTTTCAGATATCTAACACAGTGATTCTGCAACTCTATGCATTATGCTATGCTCACCACAAGTGTAGTTCCCATCTGACACCACACAACACTATTACAATACCATTGATTCTATTTCCTATACTGTACCTTTCATCCCTGTGACTTATGCATTCCCTAACTGGAAGCCTGTACCTCCTACAGGTATAGCCATTTTGCCCTCCCCCACCCTCCTTCCCTTTCTGTGAACCATCAGTTTGTGTTCTTTATTTATAGGTCTGATACTGCTTTTTGTTCATTTTTTTTAGATTCCATATATAAGTGAAATCATATGGTATCTGTCCTTATTAAATTTTTATTTTTTCTAATTTTTAAAAAAGATTTTATTTATTTATATAAGAGAAAGAAAGAGAGTAAAGAGAGAGCACAAAAGCAGGGTGGGGGTAGAGGGAGAAGCAGACCCCCTGCAGTGGGGAGCCTGATGCCGGGCTCCATCCCAGGACCCTGAGATCATGACCTGAGCTAACCAACTGAGCCACCCAAACACCCCCTTATTAAAATTTTATTATTTCTTCTGTTTACCTTTCTTTGAACAGAATCATTAACTTCCTCTGTTTTAATTATTAAATCAAAATGAAATTCTCTCACATTAGTATCTATTGACCAGACCTCCCTTCTGAGCTCAACATTTGAATATTCAGCATGTGGCCTTCCTCCAAACAGGTTTTATAATCCCTGTGATATTACGTGAAAATATTAAATGAATGTAATAAAGTCACTATACTACTATGCAGAATCTGTTCAAGGAATGTTCCTTGAGAAGTTTTTTGCTCATTAAAAGAAGATTATGAACACCAGCCTTAACCACTATTTATAAATTCTTTATTCCAACAATTTTATTATGAGGTCATAAAAATTATTCCCTGCTTTAGTTGTAAACAAACATATTCTATTTATGTCTGTGTTTATATTTAGATATAGACAGTAACACAAACACTGAATTGGCACATCTGCTTCTTACCTTTTCCAGTTTTTCTGCCACTTTTTCTTTATAATGTTGGAAAGCTTTACTTAACTCTTCAGCATTATATAGTGCTTCATTCCTTTGTCGTTCAGCTCTAAAATTTAAAAAGGGATGATTAATAAAAGCAAAGAATGTTCTACATTTGACTAGTGAAACTCCAAAGTAACCTATACTTTATTGTAAGGAAAAATTAGAAATGAGCAGTACTAAAAAAGAATAGTAGGCTTAAGCTGCAAAATGAAGAATAGAGACTAAAAAATTTCCTCACTATTATCAATATGAAAAATAAAGTACATTAACTTTGAAACATATATACATTCCTATGTGTTGGCAATTTTTTTTCTTTATCTGGAAAAGATTATGGGAAGTGGCTTAGGCTGTACAAATTCTCAAAGATCAGCGATTACAAAACCAGTCCACTGTCTAGTATATTAAAAATACTCAATAAATCCTATGACCTTTGCAAAGGGCAAGTAAATTTTCAAGAAGGTATTTTCAAAAGACATATCTAAAAGATATAAAAATCTGAATAACAACATCCAACCACTACAAAGCCCTGCCTTAGTTAACCCTGATCTTTCCTCATACTTTTCACATCGAACTGAGACTACTGGGCTGAAATATAATCAGTATCATACCCACGCCTAAACGTTTTTCTATTATCTAAACTTCTTCTCTGTAAAGTCCAGACCTTAGCCTAAAGATTTTATAAAGCAAGAGGATGCATGGCAGGGAGAAAATGGGGACACCACAGTGAGATCAGAGGGTTTGCATGTACCTGAGAACTAACCTTTAATTAGGTCTTGTGGCCTACCCATGGAAAGGGGAAAGACTATGTTATTTCTAACAGATTCCTGGGAGGCCAAAGCAAGCTGCCCCCATCACTACCTTGATTGGCATTTCTAAGGTATATATGTTAATCTCAAGGGGCCCAGAACGCGTAGCCCCAAGAGAGGTAATCCAGTGAACATGAACAAGATGGAGGGCCAAAAACAGAGTCAGGACTGTCAGCACTCCTACAAGCACAAAGCAGGGATCTTATTTAATTATTAAAAATCAATAATGAATTTTCCCAGCAATATTTTATGAACTTTTTGTTTTTTAAATTGCAAACAGGTACCCCTTAATGCAGATTAACCAATTTTGATATTTTGCCACAACTGCTTTTGTCTCTCACCTGAGATGTTTTTGTAGTGAACTGCATTCTAGAGAAATTAGTAACCTTCACCCTTAAATACTTTAGTATGTATCCTAAGAAAACACACATTGCCTCATATAACCACAACTATCAAATTCAAGAAATTTAAAATTGTTACAATACTATTATCTAACATATAATTCATGTGTAAGTTTTATCAGTTATTCTAATGTTCTTTATAGATCTTTTTTTTTCTTCTGATCTAGGATCACATACCGCTTTTAGTTATTTTCTATCTTTAGTTTCTTTAATCGAGAATAGCTCAGCTTTTTTTAAGTCTTTCATGATACCGACAATTTTTTTACAATAATAGTTTGAATTTATTGAACATATATTATGTGCCACAGAGAGCTTTAGCTGCTTTATATACCTAATCAAATGGTCACAACTCTCAATTGGACATTATCCTTATTTTATCTGTAACTAGTACCTAAAAAGACTAAACAGGCACGCCCTCACACATACTAAGTAGTAAACACAATGTATGAATCTGAGAAGCAGGTGGGCCCTTGCTCTCAACCACCAGGGTACACGGACTACTGACACAAAATTAAATGTCAAATAAGGTGCACAAAAAACCACATGATTTTAGACTCATGCTATGCGAGTATTTCTTTTTTCTTATATAGGGAAATATGAGCATTCTCTGTTTAATAAGTAGAAAAAAACCTTTCTCTCTCTCTCTCTCTCTCTCTCTCACACACACACACACACACAGAGGTTACTCAAAGGTCTATAATGACAACACCATTGAAGAGTTACACAAGATGAGATCTTCAACTGCCAGAAGCTGGTGGACAATTCTATGTTTACTGTGAAGCCCTGGATTCAATGATTCTACCTTCTTTTACTTCCTAATGTGATCAAGTATAAAGTTAAATGACCTATGACCAAAGCTGGCATAAATATGCAGCAGCCACTCAAGCTATCTGGAAGTAGATTATCACTACAACATGTTTTTCTCATCCTACTTCCCTCTCTTTTCACAACTACCTACTATTTCTCAAGCTTTGTGCCTCACCAATGAGAGAAACACATCAGACCAGGGTTCTCTCACATTCTCTAGACAGCTGATGTGTCCCAAGTGAGAAATCCAGTAATCATTGAATGCATGCTGCTAAACATCTGCTTAGCTTTGCCTGTTTCCTCATGAGTAGTAGATGTAGGCTACTCATTCTTGGGAGCACACTACATAAGTGACATTATACTCTTTCCACTCTACCACATATGAAATACACAATGTCAGTCTGTCCAGCACCTTAACTAACTGATTCTTCGAATCTTTCCCCTGATTTGTAATGCCACCTGTTACATACCAAGTTTCCCTTGTGTGTCTGTTTGCTAAACAGGGTCTGTTCTATACAATCAATTGGGGGGGGGGGGGGATAGGATATTCCTATACCCACAACACATTAATTTAATTCATATAACTTGAGAAGTCCTGGTATCTACAGGCATGTCCTCCACTTTGGTCTACAGCTTCAAAATTGTCTCCCTTATTCTTAGACCTTTGTTCTTACATATGATATTCAGGGTCAGTTCAATACGGTTTACCAAAAATCTTTTAGGATACTGATTGAAATTGTATTAAATGTATCAATTATTTTGGGGAAAACTGACAATTTTATATTAGGCTCCCTTCCAGAAAAAAATAGTATATATAGCTTTATTTTAGTATGTGCTGTCAAAGCAATCTCTGATATATACTTCATTAGTTAGGTCTTTCTTAAAATTTTCAGTAACATTTTATAACTTTCTCTATCAGATTAAGTATGTCCTTCTATTCTGACATTTTGATATGTGGGGCCTCACGGATCCTAGGAAGACTGGCCCTCCCAGGGTTAGCCAATTCTTAAAGATAGGAAATTACTCACCTGGAAGTTTACCTTTCATAAATGAACTAATCAACCCCAGAGCCAGTTCCTCACTCCAGTCTTTGGCTCTTATACTCATGGCCAATAATCCCCTGTCCTAATTACCTCAGGACCAGGTACTAGACAACTCAGGACAGTCTTACACTCAGTCCATTGAGATTATTTATACTACCAAACCTAAACCTGCTGACCCTGCCTTAACTGCTCCTTCTCAGACACCACAATAACATCTCCTGCTCATATTTTTCTCCCAACTCTCTCTGCCTCCTGACAAACCCTGATGCTTCCCCCCAATGGCCCCCTGCATAACCTGCATATCAGAATTCCAAGGGCTCCACAACTTTGCCAAAACTTGATATTGTGGGCCATAATGGGCCTGTTTCCTTTTGTCATCACCATTGTTTTCTTTGGTTTACTTTCTTGTAGGCAAAGTTTTAACTATTGATTCAATATCTATAATGGCTATATATTCATGTTTTCAATTTATTCTTAAATTCTGTTAAATTATATTTTGTTAAAAAGTCATTTATTCGGTCTAAGTTTTCATATTTATCATACTACAATAGTTCATAGTATTTGGTCTTATTTCTTAAATCATAGCTAAATCTGTAATTTAGAAGTTCCTTTTCAATCCCAGTATTGCTTTTGTGCCTTGTCTCCTTGATTAATCTTATCTGGTACCCATTAGTTTGGTCATTATGAAAAGAACCAGATTTAGGTTTTTGTGATTCTATTGTTTTCTTGTTTTCTATTCCATCATTTCATCTTTTATTATTACAATACTTCTATTTTTATTTTTCTTGTGATGCTCTTTTTTCTACTGTCCTTTTTTTGACTATATAAATTGGTTGTTTTAACTCATTCATTCTCACTCATATATTAATTTAACATACGCATAGGAGGCTAAAAATTTTCCTCTAAGAATTTATTTGGCTATACGGATGTAGTGAAAAGAAGGGGTACATGCACCTCCAGTGTTCATAACAGCAATGTCCACGATAGACAAACTGTGGAGGGAGCCAAGATGCCCTTCAACAGATGAATGGATAAAGATGTGGTTTACATATACAGCGGACTATTACTCAGCCATTAGAAAGGCTGAATACCCATCATTTGCATTGACATGGATAGAACTGGAGGGGATTATGCTGAGTGAAATAAGTCAAGCAGAGAAAGGCAATTATTGTATGATTTCACTCATCTGTGGAACATAAGGAATAGTGTAGGGGATCATAAGGGAAGGGAGGGAAAAGTGAATGGAAAGAAATCAGAGAGGGAGACAAACCATGAGAGGCTCTGGATCCAGGAACCAAACTAAGGGTTATAGAAGGGAGAGTATGGGTATTAAGGAGGGCATGTGTGATGATGAGCACTGGGTGTGTGTGTGTTATACACAACTAATGAAACATTGACCACTACATTAAATGTACTATATGCTGGCTAACTGAATATAATAATAATAATAATAAAAGAGTATCTTTGGCTGCAGCCCATGAGCTGTGATATTTTTTTATATCACTCCTCTTCAAGAGCTTTCTAATCTTTATCTAATTTCTTCAATGCTCCGTAAGTATCAAGAAGGCCGGCTTTAAATTTCCAAACATACATGATTTGGGGGGATTACATTCTAATTTAATTGTACAACAGTCTGAGAAAGCAATACATAAAACATATCAATCTTTTGGTGTTTGTTGAAACTCACACTTTTGGCACAGTGAGGTGAGAGATTATAAATATTCTAGAAGTGCTTAAAAGAGTGTGAATTTTCAAACTGTTGGGTATAGGTTTCCATATATACACATGAGATCAAGATTGTTAATTGTCATTGAACTCTTCAACTTCTAGCTTTCTTGTTACTCACCTAACAACTCCTAGTAATGTGTAAAAATGTTCCCTATATGATTACAGATTTGTTCATTTTATTTGAAATTTTACTATTAGATTCACACAAGTTCAGAATCTTTAGGGCTTCTGCTTAGGGTTATTTAAACATTATATACAAGCCTTTTTTGTTTGTTTGTTTGTTTTTTGAGAGGGGGAGAGAGGTTTGGGGCGGGGAGAGGAGCAGAGGGAGAGGGGGAGAGAGGTTTGGGGCGGGGAGAGGAGCAGAGGGAGAGGGGGAGAAAGAATCTTAAGCAGGCTCCACACCCAGCACAGAGCCTGACACAGGCCTGGATCTCACAACCATGAGATCATGACCTGAACAGAAATCAAGAGTCAGACAGTTAACCAACTGAGCCACCCAGGCACCCCTATAAGAGTAATTTTAACTCTAGTAATGCTTGTTGCACTTAAATCTATTTTGTGTGATATTAATATAGCTATATCTACTTTGTTTTAGTGACTATTTGCCTAAAATATTTCTTCTAATTCTTTTGCTTTCAATTTTTCTGTGTCCTTATATTTTGGGTATGTCTCTTATAAACAGCATAAAGCTAAACAATCTTTTCCTTTAAACTAGTTTTCTAACCCATTATGATTATGATTAATCTTCAAGTCTTTGCAAAGATTCCAATTTTAGAATGCCAACATCCATTCTAGATGGATAGAGTTTCAAAAAGCTCTCAAAAATTTAGATGTCATATCTCTACCTAAAAATATCAATTGCCTATATGTGCTCTCCAGATTAAAACACAAACACTTTGGCCTAACAATTTCTTGCCTCATTTCCTACTATATCTATCCATTTATAAGTACAAAAAACCCCCTACTATTCTTAGCAGTGATGCTTTCATACTTCCATGCCTTGTCCAGAATGTATGAAAACAAAGTCAACACCCTTCCATAAAAATTATCTCTTATTTAAGTTTTACAGAGATAACCAGTCACTCTTCCTCTGTACTTTTTCTTAGCTATATTATGAAGCTAGTCTTTGTGTATTATCATTTCACTATTTCAAATAACCATATACAAAATGTTTATCTGAATAAGTAAAAATTTATCTGAGTATGTCTTAATTTCAGAATGTTTAACCCCACAGTTTACACTTAAAATAGCCACATTGGTTAGTGTTTATTAAGAGGCACCTTACATTTCTTTTTCTCATTTAATCCTCACAAAGATATACTATCATCTTGATTTAACAGATGAACAAACTAAAGCTCAAGAAGGTCAAACAGTTTGCCCAAGATAACAGAGCCACTGAGAAATAAAATCTGGTTGACTCCAAAACCTAAATATTTCCACAAAGTAATAGTGCCATCCAAATATATACTGAAACTTGAACTATACTAACCAAATACTGTGGGAAAATGTTCTTCCAAGCTTACTTTAAGGAAAAATGACTTAAAGATTTCAAGTGGTTTTTAGAAGTTTAATTGCACATGCAAACAAATATTTAACTTATCTCTGACAACTTTTCAAAAAATACTTTCTTAAAAAAAAAACTTTCTTCAAAACCTTATTTTATCACGGTATACCTTTTTTGAAAATAAAAAATTTTTTGCATTCCCACCAACAGTGTAAGAGGGTTCCCCTTTCTCCACAACTTTGCCAACTGATGCAGTCACTCCAGAAACTGTATGGAGGTGCCTCAAAAAGTTAAAAATAGAGGCTCATGGGTGGCTCAGTCAGTTAAGCGTCTGAGTCATGATCTCACCTCAGGTCTAGATCTCAGGGTTGTGAATTCAAGCTCCGTGCTGGGCTCCACACTAGGCATGGAGTCTACTTTAAATAAAAAAAGAAGTTAAAAAATAGAACTTTCCTACGATCCAGCAATTGCACTACTAGCTATTTACCCAAAGGATACAAAAATACTAATTTGAAGAGATACATGCACCCCAATGTTTTGACTATCGACAATAGTCAAATAATGGGAAAAGCCCAAATGTCCATCAATTGATAAATGGATAAAGAAGATGCAGTATGTATATACAATGGAATATTCTTCAGTCATCAAAAAGAATGAAATCTTGCCACTTGTAATGACATGGACGGAGTTAGACAGTATTACTTCAGACGAAATAAGTCAGTCACAAAAAGACAAATACCATATGATTTCATTCATATGTGGCATTTAAGCAACAAAACAGATGAACATGGATGGGTGGGGGACAAACCATAAAAGAGACTCTTAACTACTGAGAACAAACTGAGGGTTGATGGAGGGGAGGTGGGTAGGGGATGGGTTAAATAGGTGATGGGTATTTAGGGGGACACTTGTGATGAGCAATGGGTATTGTATTTAAGTCATGAATCACTAAATTCTATACCTGAAGCTAGTATTACACTGTATGTTAACTAACTGGAATTTAAATAAAAACTCGAAAAAGAAAAAAAAAGTTTTTTAAAGATTTTATTATTTTTTTTTTATTTGAGAGTGTGTGCAAGCATGTGAGTGGGGAAGGGACAGAGGGAGAGGGATAGAGAGAATCTCAAGCAGGCCCCTCCTGAGCATGGAACTGAACAAGGGGCTTGATCGCATTACCCTGAGATCATGACCTGACCTGAAATCAAGAGTCAGATGTCTAAGTGACTAAGCCACCCAGGAGCCCCAAGAAAAAAAAAATTTTTTTGAAGATCAAAATGCAGATTATCACTTTACCCTGTGTAAAACTGCTATAATTATATAATGATATTAGAAAATATTATTAACCTTAAAATATTTAAATCCTATCCGTTTACAAGTTAATTGACATTAAGAGTTAACGGTTCCTTAGTCAATGCTACTTACAAAACTTTATCTTAACACGTGTTTTATATAAAATAAATACTTCTGCATTACTTATGTGTTCCTAAAGGAAGACCCAACTACACTTCCTCATGAATTTTATGTAGTTCATAAAACTTAATTTCAGAAATAAGTAAATATCAATATATTGACTATCATTATTAGGTTTCTAATCCCAATCCAGAATGCCAGTAATATGAAGTTTTTAATAGAAAATGAAAAAAAAATTAATAGACAAAAAGAACATTAAATTATCCTACCACCAGGTTACTTAAATTTTTTCATTTTAAAAATTAGCTATGATTTTATGGGGCGCCTGGGTGGCTCAGTGGGTTAAGCCTCTGCCTCCAGCTCAGGTCATGATCTCAGGGTGCTGGGATCAAGCCCCGCACTGGGCTCTCTGCTCAGCAGGGTAGTCTGCTCCCCCCC
Source organism: Mustela nivalis (assembly GCF_964662115.1). Taxonomy (NCBI): domain Eukaryota; kingdom Metazoa; phylum Chordata; class Mammalia; order Carnivora; family Mustelidae; genus Mustela; species Mustela nivalis. The sequence goes on along the minus strand of NC_139029.1, from coordinate 76,767,910 downwards.
CATTCTGCCTGCTTCCCTCACAACTTGTGATCTCTCTCTGTATGTCAAATAGATAGATAAAATCTTAAAAAAAAAAAAAAATTAGCTATGATTTTAAATAGGTAATATATTCTTTTTCCTTCTTTAAAAACAATTTGTTTTAAAATTTGCTTTGAAAACACATACCTCTTTCCTTGTTTACTTTGTTCAAGTAAGTCCACCTTTAACTTTATACACTCTTCTTGGGACTTCTGCAAACTCTGCTCCTTTTCAATCACCATTTTCTGGCTCTGCTCTAACTTATCTTCAGCCTCCCTATTAAATAAAGAATATATATATTTTTTAAAGATTTATTTACTGAGAGACAGTGTGTACATGCATGTGTGTGCAAGTGGGGGGATGGGCAGAGGGAGAGAACCTTCATGCAGACTCCCTGCAGACCCAGACGGGGGTGGGGGTGGTGTTCATCTCACCACCCATGAGGTCATGAACTGAGCAGAAACCAAGAGCCCAATTCTCAACTAACTGAGCCACCCAGACATCCCAATAAAATTTTTTAAAAGGCTATTAAAGAGATTATTCCACGTATGCAAGAATAGCTCAATACTAAGAATTCTATCATTTTAAATCACTGAGGTAAGAGAAACCATTATTTAATAAGAGATAGACAAAATTCATCATCTGTCTACTAAGAATCTTTATAAGGAATGAAATAATACATATATCTGAAAAAAGAGCTTATATCCTATTTCATAGTCAGATACTAGAAGCATAACTATATAGTCCAGAAACTAGATAAGAATGACTATTATCACCACTATATTCAATGATTTCTCGAACAGCTACAAAAAGAATAATGAAAAGGAGTAAGTATAAATTTTGAAAAGACAATATTTTCTTTCTTTTGCTGATACTATCATTAGCTGCCTGGAAAATCCAGGAGACTCAAAATGATAAATTATTAGAATAAAAGATTATGACAAATAGTTCTAATTACAAAAATGATAAATTATTACAAATGATAAATTAGAATAAAAGATTATGACAAATAGTTCTAATTACAAAATTATTATACAAAAAGCAATAGCCTTCCTATATACATACCATCAATGAACAGAACATGAACAAACTCACAACAACCAAAAATACAAAATATCTAGGAATAAAATGAAAATAACATGTAATACAAAGAAATTACAAGACTGATGGTAATGAAAAATTATTTTAGGGTACATGAGAATGACCTGCAGGATTTATTCAAACACGGATTGCTGGGTCTCATCTCTTAGAATTTGTAATTCAGTAAATCTGAGACAGAATCTGAAATCTACAATTTTTAAGAAAGATTTATTTATTTATTTATTTATTTATTTATTTATTCTAGAGAGAGGAAGATGGGGGAGAGGGAGAGAGAATCTCAAGCAGAGATTCTGACACAAGGCTCAAACTAACAACCAAGATCACAACCTTGAGCCAAACCAAAAGTCAGATGACTGTGCCAGCCAGGTGCCCCTGAGACCTACAATTTTAATAAGTTCCTAGAAGATGCTAATATTGCTGGTCCCAGAACTACACTTTGAGAATCATCAAAATGAAGTAATGGGCTATTCAGTACACATACAGCTCTCATTTTATTCAAAGCAGAAGAAGGGGATAAATTATAAGGTGCCTGATTCCTTCTATTTTATTTCTTGACCTCCCACTGAAGCACCAGTATGTACTACTACATGAGGCAAGAAATGAACGAGTTCATCTTCAATAAAAGCATGTAAATAAGCATCTTAGCTAAGATTTAGTCTTTTTTAGCCCCCTTAAGCATCACGCATCCTGGAGCCAAGAGGAGATATGGTGGATTGTAGAACAGATTCCTTAAGTTCTAAGACAGTCTACAGGACACTACAGATTTATTGGGGTACAGATTTCACAAGATATACCGAAAAGCAGAAGAAATAAAAATTTTAAAGCCTTAAAAAAGTATACTTACCTCAAAACTTTATCTTGGGCTGAAACTTCTGCTTCTAAATTTATAATCTGTTCTTCTAAGATTGGCACGCTGGCTGCCTGTTGTTGAACAGATTCAAGCATAGAAACCTAAAACAACAACAAAATAAGTTTTAGAGCACTTCGTGTCAGAAGATAAATTAATCTAATTGGTACTTTGTTTCTTTTTCTGACTGATGAGGGTGTCCAATATAACTCCCTAATCACTGGTCAATGTGAAGCTCACCCTATCTATTCTTAATATTCCAAGATAACTGATTAGCTATTTGGGGTTGGGGGTGGAGAATCTCTACTGACAACATCCAAGAAGATAAATTTCACATAAATCAGAAAATTAAATATAAAAGATCAAATCATAAAAAAGTAAACAAAAAAATACCTATTGAATCTTTTTACAATTTAAGACCTTATTTTAGGATACATGCTTACTAGAGAAAACCTAGAAAATACAGAAAAGCATAGGTCCAGGAAAGAAAACCTGGAATACAGCTCAAAATCTCTGTCGGTAAGTCAACACTCCTTTTCCCATTCTTAAAACACCAACAATCAAATGATGGCCTATCAAGAAGAGAGAGAGAATTTATTACCTGGGAAACTGAACAGAAAAGTTTAGAACTCTGGGCAACTATGTAGAATGATAAGCAGGGATAAAGTATTTATAAATAAATAAATTGATTAATATAAAGTGGTCAGTTTCCAACTACTTTCTTGATCTGATTTAGGGCTATCCCACAGGTGGGAAATTAAAGGATTCTTTGCTGGAGAAATTCAACAGCTCCAAAGGAAAAGACTTCACATACTGACACTGGATGATAGAGCTAAGGTATCTCCCTACAAAAGAGCCATCTCCCCAGATATCACCAACATATAAAGCTCAGTGGGTAACAAACTTCACCTTCATACACAGAGCTTCTAAACAGAATTTAAGTGCCTTTCTCTTAAATATAAATAGCTAAAACACTAACATCTGCAAAAACATTTCTAACCTATAAGTCAGAGGCCATCTGCAAAAACATTTCTAACCTATAAGTCAGAGGCCAAAACAAAGAGGCAACTGGCAGCAAGCAAGGCAAGTATGCACACACACACACATCATTAAATCTGCAGAAAGCTAAGTGAGGATGCATCAGGATATTATTCAATACAAAGCAAAGAATTAGAGAATCTGGAAAATGAAAAAATATGACAGCTAAAATATGATTCAACACAGGTAGATGATAGTTTTGAGAAATCTCTTAAAAAGTATCACAGGGGGTGCCTGGGTGGCTCAGTGGGTTAAAGCCTCTGCCTTCGGCTCCAGTCATGATCCCACGGTCCTGGGATCGAGCCCCAAGTCAGGCTCTCTGCTCAGCAGGGAGTCTGCTTCCTCCTCTCTCTCTCTGCCTGCTTCTCTGCCTACTTGTGATCTCTAATAAATAAATAAATATATATTTTTTTTAAAGTATCACAGGAAGACAAGCAGATAGGAAACATGAGGGGAAAAAAACTTAATAAATTATAAGGTTGAAAGAGTTAGAGGGCCAGTAGAGGTGATCACCTAAGAGGAAAAACAGAAGAAAACAGAGGGAAGAATATTACTGAAGAGATTGCATAAGAAAAATTTCCAGGACTAAAGAACACAAGATTTCAGCCTGAAAGGGTCCTCACTAAACAAAAGGTCTACTGAAAGACATGTCATTCTGAAATTCTGAAACACCAAGGAAAGAGGGAAGATCCTTAAAACTAACATAATGTGCTCGCTTCAGCAGCACATATACTTAAAACTACCATAAAAGGAAAAACAATGGAAAAATTACATGCTAAGAAAACTGATTCACAATGGCATTGGACTTTTCAGAGAAGCAGCAAAAGATAGAAGACAAGTAAGCAATGTCCTAGAAATCCTGAGGCAAAATAATTTTCAACCTAAAATCAAATGTAGGGGAGAAATTAGGACATTTCAGACATGCAAGGGGGGTTTACTAGAAAAATATGTTCCACTTAAAGAAAGACTAAACCAAGAAAAGAAGACGACACAGGATCCAGGGACAGTAGATCCAACCTAGAATATCAGACGAGTCTCAGGAGAGCAGTCGGACAGCAGGCCTGAGGGGCAATAAGCTGCCCAGAGCAGGATGCCTGGCTCCTTAAGTGTAACAAACATTGGGAAAGATAAATTATGAATATACTGGTTGACACAATGAGGAATTTCAGCGCAAGATTTCCAATAGTGGTATATATGCAACAGCAAAAGCTAAGACCTGCCCTAGGAAAGGGAGTCTCCCTAAAAAATATTTTGTTAGGCAATGTAGAAAATGTAGAAAATGCTGACATGGTAAGTAAAATATAAAATATAATATAAAACATAAATACATATTTTATATATAAAATATAAAATAAAATATAAATAATTACAAATTATTTATAACTATAAATAATTCTCCTATTACATACAATAAATAATCACTGGTATGTCTACATACTAAAAGAAAGGAACAAAATGCTATGTTTTGGTTTGGTAGTTATTAGTAAAATTCTCTTAATATCCCTTTGCCTTTAAATAATTAAGCTTCTATGACTTAAAAAAAAAATCTATAGTTGGTAGGAAAGTTAAAACAATTAATAAACAAAAACGGTGAACAAGGGGAGCCTGGGTGGCTCAGTGGGTTAAAGCCTCTGCTTTCAGCTCAGGTCATGATCCCAGGGTTCTGGGATCAAGCCCAGCATCAGGCTCTCTGCTCTTATTTGTCTGTCAAATAAATAAATAAAATCTTAAAAAAAAAAAAAAGTGAACAAATTACATAGCAAACAAACATAGTGAAAGGTAACCTTGTGAGAAATCAAGAAAAACAAAATACTTTCCCTCAAAAAAATAAAATGTAAAAAAAAAAAAATAACCTCAGTATAATACTGAATGCAGAGTACAATAAATCTTGAAAAAAAAAATTTCCCTGTAATTTGGTTATTCTAAAATTCTATCCTAGAAATAATCCCAAATACAAAAAAGTTTCTTGTTCATTGGAGTATTTTTTTTTTCTTCTTAGGCTGGAATTATCTCCAATAGCACTTTTTGTTTAAAATATACAAAAGAGGGGCGCCTGGGTGGCTCAGTGGGTTGAGCCGCTGCCTTCGGCTCAGGTCATGATCTCGGGGTCCTGGGATCGAGTCCCGCGTCGGGCTCTCTGCTCAGCAGGAAGCCTGCTTCCCTCTCTCTCTCTGCCTGCCTCTCCATCTACTTGTGATTTCTCTCTGTCAAATAAATAAATAAAATCTTTAAAAAAAAAAAATACAAAAGAGCTGGCTCAGTCAGGTAAGTGTCTGTCTTGGGCTCAGGTCTTGATCCCAGGATCCTGGGATCGAACCCTGCATTGGGCTCCCTGCTCAGCAGACAGCCTGCTTTTCCCTCTCCCTCTGCCTGCCACTCTGCCTACCAGTACTCTCTATCTCTCTGTCAAATAAATAAATAAAAATCTTTGAAAAGTAAAAATAAAATTAAATTTAAAAATTAAAAAAAAATAAAACACACAAAAGAAAAATTAGGATCTCCCATAACCCTACTACTTAAAACAATACAAATATAAAAGGAAACAGTGAAAGCCTCGCCGGAGACAAGACATTCCAATCCCTCTCAAAATTATCAACAATATGGAGTGGAGTCTTTCTATTCTTATATATGTTATATATACCTATATACATAGACACAAACATATAGACACATTTGCTCTTTTAATAAAAAGCAAAACTGGGATCACCCTGCCTATGTGTGTTGCTCTGTAATGTTCCTCTACCACTCAATATTTTAGGTAACAGTTTTTGAATGCTTTAAGCAGATTCTCGGTGCCTTTTCATGTATTAACAACTTTGGGTCTTAGAATTGATTTATTTAACCTCAAAAAAAAAGCTTTGTAGCAATCCCTTACAGGGATATATTGTAATTTACCATCCCTCTATTATTGGACATTTTGGTTTCTAATTTTTTGTATAATTACAATCATACAGCAAAAAATAGGAAACCATTAGGGGCGCCTGGCTGGCTGGCTGTCTGTAGAGCATGAAACTCTTCAACTTGGAGTCATGAGGTCAAGTCCCACTTTGGGTGTAGAGATTACTTAAAAAAAAAAAATAGCCACTTAAAAGGAGAATTATTAATTAAATTATGGCATAATCACATAAGGAAACAAAGCTACGATTAAAAAAATGATCAGGGGAGAAGCCAAGTAAATATATTAGAAAATGCTTGGATTATCCATCAGAAAATGCTCAGGATTGCCTGGGTGGCTGGGAAGTTTAAGCCTCTGCCTTTGGCTCAGGTCATGATCTCAGGGTCCTGGGACTGAGACCCGCATTGGGCTCTCGGCTCAGCGGGGAGCCTGCTTCCCCCTCTCTCTCTGCAGACTTGTGATCTCTCTCGCGATGTCAAATAAATAAATAAAATCTTAAAAAAAGGAAATGCTCAGACTACGCACGAAGTTAAAAAGCACAGGAAAAATGAAAACTATTCAAACAGTCTGGATTCAACTATGTAATAAGCCAATAAAGTAGTTTCTCATTGGTGGAAACTGGGTGATCTTTCTCCCCTTTTCTATTTTCAAAGTTTCAACAATGGAATGTATTAGTTTAAAAAGGAAGATAAATAAGCTATATTTTCTCTATAAAAAGAAAACCACATGAATTGGTAATCTTAAGATTTTAAGAAGCTCTGACTTATGTAAATACAATCTCTCCTAAATCATTTGCAGATATTAAACTCATGTAAATTAGACTCCAACATTCCATGTTGATCCTATATTATCATTATAAAATTTATTATATGTAACACATTAAGCCAATACATGGACTATTTTTCCAATTCTAAATCTTAAAATGATTCAAAGTACTTTCCATTGCCATAGTCACCACTTCAAAAAACATACTTTTGCTCTTGACTGTGTTAATTCAAAGTGGACAGATTCCATTTTAGTCATTAAAGAATGATTCTGTGAGACCAAACAAGCATTCTGTTGCCTGAGTTTGTTAAGTTTCTCTCGAAGATTTCTGATCTCCTGATCCATGGGGGCAGATGAAAAAGACATCTGAAAAATTAAAAAGAGCAATCTATTTTGGATTCTTTCATTAAGCCTTTTAGGTAATGGAAAATGATGAACAACTGTCAGTAAAATGACTAACTCAGAAAATGAGTTCAGATGTTTAGTGAGTGCTGGTGAGGCTGTGTGGGACAATCAGCTCTCTCCTCCACGGCTGATGAATATGGACATAAATAAGCATAGCTTAAAAAACAATGGTACAATTTGGGAAAGTTCTTGGTATTATCCAGTAAAGTTGAAGACACTAACACTCAACAATATTAGTCCTGGGTATAAACCTAAAACTTTTACACCTGTAAATTTAAGAATTATTCATACCTACCTTGTCCATAAGAGATAATGGAAAGAATCCAAATGACAAAAAGGATAATAAATCAACAAAATGGATCAACAAAATGGATAATAAGCAAATTCTTTATACACATTTTTGTTATACATCTGAATATATATTTTATAATAAATTCTTTTTATTTTCATGAGGGTTGAGGTTTTTCAGACATGATTTCATTCTTAAAAAAGTAATATGCAATTCAAAACTATATAAAAAGTATATGCAGAAGCCTCATTCCCATTTTTAGTAGGTAAGTAACCATTTAACAAGTGGGTTTTTTTAGGATTTTAATTATTTGAGTGTGAGAGAGGGGGAGAGAGCAAGCACAAGCAGTGGGAGAGGAAGAGAGGGATGGGGGAGAAGCAGAGCTCAACAGGAGGCTCATGAGGTTCCATCCTAGGACTCTGAGATCATGACCTGCGTGGAAGTCGGATGTTTAACTAACAGAGCCACCCAAACACCCCTTTAATTTTCTTATTTATAAATTTTTGTATAACACCAATCATACAGAAAAAACATTAGGGAACTGAGGCACCTAGGTGGCTTGAGTGACTGAGTGTCTGCCTATGGCTCAGGTCATGATCTCAGGGTCTTGGGATTGAGACCCGCACTGGGCTCCCTGATCAGCAGGGAGTCTGCCCCTCTCCCTACTCATGCTTTCTCTATCTCAAGTAAAAAATAAAATCCTAAAAAATAATAATAATAATAATGGGGAACTGCATATATAGGAAAGCTAGGTTAGGTCTTAAACACAGTCTTCTCATGTTTCCACCTTCATCTGCAAGCAATACAAATTACCCACCCTCACAGTGAGTTATGCAAAAAGTAGCATTCTATATACGTCATTTTGTACCTTGCATTTTTTAAAATATATCCTGCCAATCTCTCCATAATCAAGATAGTTAGAAACTCCTTTCATCTCCCCACCTGAGCTGCAGTTTCACTGCATGTTTATTCAACCAATCCCCTGTGATAGGCACTTGAGGTATTTCTAATCTGTTATGACAAAGTCTCCTTTTGTACTTATGCAGGCATACCTGTCATGTACCTTTCTACAAGTGGGATTCTCAAGTCAAGGGTAAGAGCATGTGTGATTTGGGGAAACATTACCAAATGCCCCTCCATAAGGGACTGTATCATTCTGCACTGCTACCAGCAATGTATGAGAATGCCTATCTCCTCCTAATATTACCAGCAAAATATAGTGTCAAATATCTGATAAGTATGAACTGGTACCTAAGTATACTTTCACTGTGAATTTCTCTTATTATGAATGAGACTGAACACCTTTTTATTTGTTTGAAGACCATTTTAATTTCCTGTTTCATACATGTCTTCTGTTCATTTTCCTATTGGGTTGTTCATCTTCTTCCTAGAAGCTCTTTCCATGTTAAAGAGATTAGCTCTCTGTCTCTAATAGGCATCATCAATATTTTCCCCTCCAATTTGTCATTAGTCTTTTGATTTTGTTTAGGGTAAAACACAATGATTTCAATTAAAGCATATATGTAGCAAAAATGATCAGCAATTTGATTTAGAATATAGATCAAATTTCACAGAATTACACAGTCTTTGAAGACATGGAATTTGAATTTATTTTCTAACTTGCAGGCTCACAAAGCTTCATAAGCAGCTTTCTTAGGAAAAGAAAACCTCTCAACTATTAGCTTCCTAAAAATGGGAAGAGCACATTTTTATGAAAGAAGATTACGATGTGCATATGCAAACAAATGCATGCGTGTGTGCTGGCAGTGAGATAATAGAGAACAGGAAAAAGAGATTGGAAAGGGAGATTGAAGGGTTGAATAAGGAAAAAAGGTAAACACAAGGAGGTAGATAATGGGACTGAAAAAAAAAAAAAAAAAGACAGAAGGAAAAAGTTCCAGACCAGTAAAGATGTCTAAGTTCATGCACAAAATTTAGGGATAATGAAAAGAGAACAGTGCTACACTATCATATAGCACATGACCCAGGCTAAATATACTAAATATATTTTAACCACTTAATAAATAACTGATTTCCTATTATGTGCCAAAAATCACAGGGGTTACCATTTACTTGGGAAAACAAAACATTTAATTGCAAAAAAGTAATAAATATAGAAGTCTAAAAATACAGTAATACACCACAGCAACTACTTTCCTGTTAGGACATAACAAGAACCATAATATTTAAATTCAAGAGTCTTAAGCACAATGGTAAAAGACTATGGAAAGCATAAACAGATATTTAAAGAAAAAACTCAAAGAAAAGGTATTTTAAGTAAACAGGTCTGAAACTAAAGTTACTTTTAAGTAGACAGGTCTAAAAACAATAACCTTATCTCTTGGCTTTTTTGGAAAATCAGTACTGCCAGTGGGCATTTTACAAACTTTTTTATAAGGTATGTGATTCAAAAGTCCAAGCTGGTGAGGCTGAGAAAGATCTTCCAGAATGAGTTTTTCAGGTCTTAAGAGATTAGGAGCGTAATCAGAATTTTCACTTGGACTAACACTAGAGAAAAAAGAAAAATCCATTTTAGTTCCTAATTTAAGTATTCACTCCAAATTTCTATACATTAAATAAGAAAACAGAAAGAAAAGCACCTGAAGTTGTGATGGAAATCACATCAGTTATGAACTTAGAGCAATCTCAACTAAAATTCTTAATAAATTGTAATGAGTTTTAACAAACAATCTGTGTAGTTTAGAGACTCTACGCTAGAATTACTTAAGATTCAAAAAGTAGTCATAATAATAAAAAATTAAGCCCAAAACATATTTTATACTCTGAGTCCTAATATAGTACAGGTGTTTACTTAATGAATAAACACTTCTCTAACACTTCTATTTTCTTTCCTAAACCAAGAATTACATTAAAGATTATAGATTATTTCCTATTCTATTCTATTAAAACACAATATATAATAATAAACTTCATACATTTTACTTTCATAAATTAAAGTCATATTCTGAAGTGCATATGTGATTTTACTTACGTACCTGGATAACTCTTCCCCTAAACTCTGTAAACTCCATTCTGTTATCTTCAGTTCATGTCTTAAGGAAGCAACATTTGCAAGCAAACTTTCTTCTTCATTGTCTTTATTACAGTACTCTGATGAACTAGATTCCATTTCTTAAAAAAAGAAGTGTATTTCTTGTACCTTGCCAGAAAGAATCTGTGGTGTCAAAATACTCTCACATTAATAGAATCCAACTCATTATTTTTCTATTTATCTCAAATGTTGTGCAATCTTTCATGGTAATTAAAAAAAAAAAAAAAAACCCAGTTACAATGAGTTTCTCCGCAGTGTAAAGCCAAGGAAATAGAAAGTTCAATAGTTCCCCTTTCTTAAGCACATTTAATCTTTCTAACAATAGTGCACATTAAACACTGTTATTCTATGTTAAAGTTAAAACAAACTAAAAATAAGGTAAAATAAATAATTTGCTTAAGGTCACATAAACTGTAAATGGTGGCAACAAGATCTGAACCTAAGTCATCAGGATCCAAAGACCTTTTAATTATATCATACTGTAATTTCTAACTCATAGATCAATTTCAAGATGAGCTGTTTGAACCTATAAAATCAAGTTACAATCTCTGGAAATCTGACAAAATTGGTATCATTATAGTCATTCATATTTTCTTAATGGCAATTTATTACCAAATAAAGGTTATCTCCTTCTCCCATTCACAATGGTTATAAAACTAAAAAAACAAAGACATTCGCATCACAATCATAGAGATCAAAATCGCATTTGGCAAGTTAGCTCAGAAATACATGAAGAAAAGTTTTTCTTTCTTCAACTGGTGAGTATCTCTAGAGCTCTGAATACTCGACTAAATAACCTTTACCCATAAAAATCGTGACAAAAGGCCACATTTTATTATTAACGATTAACACATACAATCATTATGTATTAAAGTACATATTAATATAATAAAAACTAAGGCTTTAAAATCTCTACTACTGTAGATCTTTCTGCATCTTAAAACTACATTCTTCCTTCAGATCCCATTTACCTTTGTCATTGTAGCACCTCTTTTTCATCACCCTTCTAGAATTCTGACCACATCTCAAGCTCCAAAAGGTTAGGAGTCTTATGTATTATGTTGAGAACTGTAAGGCACTTACAGGTCAGTATGTTCAGTGAATAAATGAAGACTGCTGAATTGCCCTTCCCTCCCTTCACCCACCTAAAATAGAATAGCAAATTTATTCCCCACGCAAAATTTCTCAGATGTAAGAAGGAAGATTAAAAAGAAAACTCTCACCTTTTTGGAAGAAACTGTGGCAGGAAATTAAATGAGATGCTATGTAAGAGCTGAGAAAAAGTTTCTTTTCTCCCTTTTCGTTTGCACAAATTTGCTTCTGCCTAGGTGAGAAGATTCTCCCATACAAAAGTCAATGGGTCAGGTGCCCATACTGCTTTATCTTTTCAACATCATCTATGGGATGGTGAAGGAAAAAAGGGTAGTACAGACAAGCTGGATAAATTCCAAAATGTCATTCGATACTAAGTTTAAACTAAATCAGGTTTTACATCCAACATCTTCTATGTATCTTTTTTTTTAACATTTTATTTATTTATTTGACAGAGATCACAAGTAGGTAGAGCAGCAGGCAGAGAGAGAGGGGGAAGCAGGCTCCCTGCTGAGCAGAGGAGCTCGATCCCAGGACCCTGGGATCATGACCTGAGCCCAAGGCAGAGGCTTAACCTACTGAACCACCCAGGCGCCCCTCTTGTATGTATCTTAATGTAACAATTCCCTAAAACTTCTTAAGTACCAATGAATACATTTGCTTTTAATTTTTTTTTTCTTGCTGAGCCATTTACTTTCAGATGAAGACTTTTCTTCCCTTCAACTTATAGTAGGCTATAAAAGTCTATTTTCACTGCCTTTACAAACGTGGAAAAGGGCATCATGCTACCTACAGGCCCTGACCAGATCCTCTGCTGGTCCTAATAACGCGTCGGTAGCTCTACGCTCACGCACACCCGTCAACACTGAAAAACAGGTGTTTTTTATAAACCTTGTACGTAAAGGATGGGCTGTAGTCGAAAAAAGAGTCCTCATTTGGGAAGGGGCTTATAGATTTACGGCGTATGGTCCGGTTACCAAGAACTCTCAATTTGACAGCAATGATCCTACGTTCATCTGAAAGAAGCGGATTAAAACAGGACATCTTCCTCCGATTTCTCATGTAAAATAAAAGCCTGCAGAGCAGCGTCCGCAGCAAGGGTGAAGACGCGAAGCGCGTCCGAGGGTGCCGGAAGGGAAAGGAACAAAACTCCCCCAGGTGGGCCTGTTTTCACCCTCCAAGGAGCACTCACTCACCACCCAAGTCGTAGTTGGGAGGTAGACCCACCTGACAACAGCGCGCGCCGCGCTCTCGTCCGCGTTCGGAAGCCTCGTACCCTCTCCCGAGCTCAGGGCGTGTAAGCATCAAACACTCCACGCGGGGAACGAGGGAACACCGCCGCACCGAGTTCGAACCGCCGCGGGAGCCGTTGGGGACCCGCCTACCCGGCCGCAGCCCCGCCCCCCACGCAGGCTCTGCGTGTGGCGACGCAAAGGGGTGGGGCCTGTCGGGGCTCGTGGTCTGCGAGCGTGTCCAAGCCCGCTCGCCCGGAACTACATTTCCCACAATTTCCCCAAAGACTCCCATTGGTGTGAGGGGAGCCAGGGGAATCTGCCGCCCGCGTGTGAGGCGGAGCGCGCTCACGCCGGGCCTGAAGGGGGCTGACACCGAGAAGGGTGCGGAAAAGACTGGTGGCCCCGCCCCTCGGTCCCTACCCTTCGGAGGCCGGCGTTTCCCGCTCTGAGGGATCCTGTGCCGCCGCCGCGGCCGCCACCTGGGGTTTTTCCAGGCGCGGGGTTTCCCTGCCAGCCACAAGGAGTCCAGGGAGGAAAAACGGAGCCTAGGTGCCAATAACTCCTGCCTCCCGCGTCTCTTCAGCCCGAGATCGCCCCGGCAGGGATGGGCGACAAGATCTGGCTACCCTGCCCGGTGCTCCTCCTGGCCACTGTCTTCTCAGTGCTGCTGCCGGGGGCGGCCGGCTTCACGCCCTCCTTAGACAGCGACTTCACGTTTACCCTTCCGGCCGGCCAAAAGGAGTGTTTCTACCAGCCCATGCCCCTGAAGGCCTCTCTGGAGATTGAGTACCAAGTAAGTGCGGAGGGTGAGCCAGCCTCCTTCCTTTATCCCAGCTACACCGCGTCTTCGCCTCGCACCCGCTGGGAAACTTCTTGTGGACTCCCGGGGGTAGTGAAGAGGCAAGGGCCGCCGGGGTAGCCGGCCCGCTCCGCGCAGGCGCGCGAGGCTTGGCTCTCCTGGGGCCGGGGACCCAGAAGTTAGGCGGGACCTGGAATTGACTACCCTCCCTCTCCCCTTTCCTCCAGTCGGAAAGAGGCCAGCGCTGGTGATCTTGGTGGTGTTCCCTTTTGTTTCATAATTCGCCCATCGCCTTGCTAACCGGCACATGCTCCGGTATTGGGAATTTCGCAATACAGGACTGATAACACGTTCTCCTTCATCATTGGAGGAGATGATGACACTTGGTTTTGCTATCCCCACCACGCTCACCCAGTTCCGGCATTATAAATCTTCCCTGGCATTGCTTCATTTAAGGATTTTTGAATTGTGAACTTGTGATTAGCACTAAATCCGATTTTGGAATATTTTGAAAAGAGCTCTTGATGTATTTAATGGGGTACCCTTCCTTCTCAGTTACATATTTTTAAATCAAGCAATATTTAATTGTATATTAAAACTTTATGACTTTTAATTCATCATTGTAAGCATTTCCCCCATATCATTGATTTCTTTTTAGTGTCTTCATAATATTATATAGGGATTTGCCTTAATTTATGAGTCATTGTGATAGTGGGTAATTTCTCAGAAGAAATCTTGTTAGTTCCACACAGCTAATTTTGATGTTTCTGGGTAGCACTAAGAAAAAAACAAACAGAACAGGATGCATTGGTGTGGTTCCCCGTTTAATTTTTTCACAGATTACTTAATTTATAATAAGTTTTTATAGGTTGATGCAAAAGAATTTTTTCAACAATTACTGTCGTGTATAGAGTTAAGTAAGTTATGTAGAATTTTCATCGGAAGGAAACTTAGAATTAATTTATAGATATTTAAGGAAAGCAATAGCGCAGTGTCTGAAGTCATATAGTAAGCAAAATTGGGGCTAGAACGCAACAATTATTGATTTCCAGTGTAGTTCAAAAGTTCATTTACCATGTGCCAGTAATTGGCAGGTGGGAGGCCAGGATGGGAGGAGTATGGCTAAGATGGCCAACTATTACACGGACAAAAAAAAAGCATCCGTTTTTTAAGGATCTAATTATTTAAGGGATACTGTGCTAATAAACAGCTAATTTCAATAAAGTATCGTTAAGAGCTTCTAGAGGACAGCCACTTCTCTGGTGTTTCACAAAAGGATTCCTGGAGAAAATAAATTTGAATCCTGAAAAATGCTTAAGTGAGATAAGAATGCAAGGAAGGAGGGGCATTTCAGGAAAAGGAATAAAACACGAATAGTTACAAAAATGCATAGTGTGTTTTGTTGGTGGACAGTATGTGGACACTACAAGTGCTGAGTTTTTATTAGACCTAAAGACTGTAAAGTCTAAGGTGAGAGTAGAAATAAAATAGACTGGAGAGGGACGCCTGGGTGGCTCAGTTGGTTAAGCGTCTGCCTTCGGCTCGGGTCATGATCCCAGCGTCCTGGGATCGAGTCCCACATCGGGCTCCTTGCTTGGCAGGGAGCCTGCTTCTCCCTCTGCCTCTGCCTGCCTCTCTTGTCTGCCTGTGCTTGCTCGCTCTCGCTCTCTCTCTCTCTCTCTCTCTCTATCACTGACAAATAAATAAATAAATAATCTTAATAAAAAATAGACAGGAGGCTGGATCAGGGGTCATGAATCTTAGCCTCGTGTGCCATGCTGAGTGGCTTTGCCCTTGTTCTGTACAAGGGCCATCGAAGATATAAGCAGCATGGTAACAGAAATGTTTTCCAGATACATCACTGGGTACAATGTGGAAAAAGAGGGCAAAATTAGAGGAAAGGAAACCCAACTGGGGGTTAGTGAAATAATCCATGTAAGAAACAATTTGTATTATTTGAAAATTCCTTAATGTTTATCCAGGTGTTAGTATTAGGGAGGAATTGTATATGAACTACTGACCTCTTAGGATTATAAGACCTGTAGAGATAAAATACTTGGGTTGAAATCCTAACTCTGTCACTTACTACCTATGTAATTGGAACACGTTACTTAACCTCTTGCTTGTAGAATAGAGATAATAGTAATTACCTCATAGAGTTGATTTGAAAAAATGAATTAGTAAGTGTTCATAGACCATCCCTGACACTAGTAAATAGGCAGTGAATGTTGATTTTAATACATTTATGTTTCTAGAGTTATACAGCTAGCTTGGTTTAACTTTATGCTCTGCATCTTTAGTCACTCTTAAAGGGACTGATACCCCGAAGTAATCCCCCTAAACAACTTGTTTTGATTGAAGAAAGAAGTAAAATGATTTAATGTCTGTAGTCCTAGACAAGGTTGAGGGGTTTGTAGGGTAAGAGATAATCTTCAACTTTTTGTTTGCAGTTTCCAACTGCATGATTAATTTTCCAATAACAAGCTACTGCTTTTTTGTCTTCGTTTTTAAAATGTCAGGGAACAGACATTCTAGACATTGCCCTTGGGTTACTGTGACATACTGAAAATTTTTAACATTTGTTACTTTTCAGCTTTAGGACACTTATAGAATAATTAACAGGCCCTGCATTATATTAAATTCTTGAAAATTTTAAATGTCAATACATAAATCTTATGAATAAACTAGATCATTCAGTCAACTTTTTAAAAATCATTCCTAAGTGCATAATTTGTTGGAGCACTATGCTAAGTGCTGCAGATATAATGGTGAGTAAAAATATAGTCCATGTTCTCATACAATCTAGTACTGAAGAAGACAGTAATCAGACTTTACAAATAAATGTAAAATTATAACTCTAATAAGTGCTATGAAGGTATGTTATGAGAAGGTTTAATAGGAGGACTTAATTGCATCTGGGAATTGAGAGAAGACATTCCAGAAGTAGAGTTCAGATCTGTAGAAAAATCAGTCTTATTAGGCACAAGAGGGTAATTTAAATTGGCATTAATGAAGAAGATAGAAAAAAGCCTTTGAGGAACTGAAAGATTGTTATAATAACAGTACAGACTAGGAAGAGTGGCACTCATCTTCTAGTGAAGTTATAGGTAAATTTAGTTTCAGATTATGGTGTTTTTTAAATAAATATTTTTATGTTTTAAAATTGTGTTTTATAGGGACACCTGGGTGACTTGGACCGTTAAGTGTCTGCCTTCAGCTCAGGTCATGATCCCAGGGTCCTGGGATCGAGTCCCACATCAGGTTCCCAGCTCAGTGGAGAGCCTGCTTCCTGCTTCTCCTTCTTCCTCTGCCCCTCCACCTGTTTGTGTTTTGTTTCTCTTTCTCAAATAAATAAATAAAATCTTTTTTTAAAATCGTGTTTTATAGATTTTTAAGTTATCTTCTGTGTTCTTATTGTTTTTAACAATTTCATTAAGCCTGACAGTCACTACCAATAGTATCTTTTAAACCCTGTTTTACTGAAATCTTTGTTTTGTTAGATTTTTTTTTTTTTTAAGATTTTACTTATTTATTTGACAGAGAGAGAGACAGAAAGAGAGGGAACATAAGCAGGGAGAGTGCGAGAGGAAGAAGCAGGCTCTGCTGAGCCAGGAGCCCAATGTGGGGCTCAATCCCAGGACCCTGGGATCATGACCTGAATTGAAGGCAGACGCTTAACGACTGAGCCACCCAGGTGCCCTTTTGTTAGATCTCTTATATTCTGATGTAATACGTATCTTTTTTGGTTTTTTAGAGGATACCTTTGAGTAATTCTTTTAAAATGCTTTGAGTCCTTGGACAAACTTTTTGCTTTCACTTTAATATAATTTTCTTTTACTTGGGATCATTGAAGGCATGGCTGTATTTTTTTTTGCATCTAGTATTATATGTAAGAATTCTGATGCCAATCCCAATTCTTGTTTTGCAATTCTCTACTACCTATCACTGGAAGTTTCTAGGTTGTTCTTTTTAAATCTTTTGGGAAAGTCAGTAGGATTTTATCTTTCACCTCTATTAGCACCTTCCAGAAAAGATTTTTATCTTTTGAAGTAAGAATTTTTGTTCTCTTATTTGATGATTTCCTCCCTTCATTTCTCTTGAGTCTCTTCTTTGAAATGCTTGTTAGATATCTGAAATCTTTAGCTCAGTCCTTCACAAAGGGTTTTACCATTTTTCTCATACTTTTCACCTGTACTTTTTTACCTTGTCCTGAGAATTCCTTGGTTCCTTCCAGTTCTCTGATTTTTAGTCTCTATCCATATTCATTCTGCTGTCATTACATTGGTTAAGGCTTTATTTTGGCAATAGCGTTTTTTATCTTGTTTGTTTCATACCAGTAACCTCATTTTTATGGATTACATATTCTTAAATTTCTCTGAGGATATATATATGAAGAAACATTTGAATTCTGTTTATATTAACTATTTTTTCAGAATTTAATCCTTGTAGTAAAACCAGTAACATGAAAAAGAGGGCATTGATTTCAACAAATGTGTTTCTCTAGTCTGTTTCAGTGAGAATTTTGAGATTGATAACTATTGGTAGCTGGACATATCCTTTGCTCAGTGAACTATCTTCCAGAAATTCCTTACTCTTCATGTCTGTTAACAATCTTCCTAGATTTCCAGTGTTGTTATTTATATCATTATATATTTTCTTCATTTTATTGGGATTTGAAGATGAAAGAGAATTATGTATTTAGCTAGCTATTTGAAACTACTTCTGTTGATAAGTAAGTAGAGCACAAGAACAGGTAATTTTTTTTATATCATTCCATTGGAGGGAGACAAACCATAAGCAACTCTTAATCTCAGGAAACAAACTGAGGGTTGCTGGAGGGGAGAGAAGGGGGAGGGATGGGGTAGCTGGGTGATGGACATTGGGGAGGGTATGTGCTATGGTGAGTGCTGTGAGTTGTGTAAGACTGATGATTCACAGACCTGTATCCCTGAAGCAAATAATACATTATATGTTTAAAAAGAAAAAAAAAGCCACCAAGAAAAAGAAAATGGAATGTTAAATAAGAAAAAGAGTAGTTATCAGAAAAAAACTGCTGAATTCAACTTTTGACCTTGCCTTCATTGAATGTATCTACCTTGAGAAAAGTGTTTCTCTCTGCCTCTTTTTTCCCCGTTTGTTCTGTTGTTTGGTTCTTTTGTTTTACTGAGAACATTAATAAGATCTATCTCTTAGAGTTGCTGTGAGGAAATTAACCCAGATAAAGCACTTAAAACAGTGTGTGGCATACACTTGTTAATTGTTAGCTATTATCATCATTTTGGGATTGTAAAGGAACAGACTCTGTTCACTGACCAGTAAGCATATAGCCTACTTGAAATATTCAGTTCATATTGGGGGAATAATAAGTGAATGCACTGAAGAAGTCAGCTGGAGTCAGATGATGGAAGGTTTGAGTTCTTGGTTAAGAAATAGCTAATTATTATTTTATTGAAGAGGAAACAAACTCAGGAAAGTTACATAGCTTGCTCTAAATTGCCTAAGTAAAAAGGTTTACCATTTGAACTCCCTTTTGTGTTTCCTTCCACTCTACAGGGCTTCTCAGTCAAGGCACCATTTTAGGAACATTATTATAGTAATATTTATAAGACCTAAAGTTAGGTGATGGCAACAGAATTGGTAAGAAA
The DNA here is from genome assembly GCF_964662115.1 of Mustela nivalis. Taxonomy (NCBI): domain Eukaryota; kingdom Metazoa; phylum Chordata; class Mammalia; order Carnivora; family Mustelidae; genus Mustela; species Mustela nivalis. The sequence goes on along the minus strand of NC_139029.1, from coordinate 76,748,728 downwards.
TGGAATTGCATTGGATGATCTTTGTGCTCCTTTCTAGGCCTTACATGCATTGTTGACTTTCTTTACCTAAGTTTAGAAAGAAAATCTTCTCATTAAAAAAAAAAATCTTTCATCATGTGATTTACTTTATATATTTTTTATTTTCAGAATTTATAATGTGTGTTTTTCTTTTGTGCTTTTCTACAGGTTTTAGATGGAGCAGGATTAGATATTGACTTTCATCTTGCCTCTCCAGAAGGAAGAACCTTAGTTTTTGAACAAAGAAAATCAGATGGAGTTCACACGTAAGTGATCTCTTAGTTGAGTTCCTTAGGCTAAGTAATGCCAGTGCTATCTGCAGGGCAGGGAAACTTAGCACTTTTAATCCATACATCAGTATTAAATGATTCCATATGAACATTTCAAACAGTCCTAGATAGTGGTCTATCATAAACTAAAATGTCTTTCATTGACTTTTTCCTCTTTTTTTAGATATTTTGTATTGATCCCCAATTTTTTCTTTGCTTTGATTAAATAACATGAGTATGCACTAGGTATTACATTCAGTCTGTTGGGGCATTTTAAGCCTGTCTTTCTGACTAGCACAACCTTTCCATCTTAAGTTACTATTCCAGGTATGTATCCTATAGTTTGAGCTGCTGGCTATATCATCTTTGCCCACTATTTCCTTTCTTAAAAAAACAAGTACAGTCCATCTTTGTGTGTATGTTTTATGTGTGTATGCATGTAAAAGTTGGGGTTTTTCTCACTCAAACCTCATTCTTTTTAGATAATTGAAAGATGTGATAGTAAAAGGTATGACCATAGGAAACCAGAAAGAAAGAAAATAACTTATTGTAAGTTTAGAGTTTGACAAAAGGCTATATATGCTCTCTTAATCTCACTTCTCTTTTTTGTATCTCAGTGGTGTGTTTCCCTGTTCATTCTATCATTTTACTGGAGCATTTTGTTTTCTTATTGCATTAAAACTTCCTGTGAGTTTACAGGAAGAAGAAAAGCAGATACAATCTAATATTTGCTATAAACTAGGCTTTGCATTTTATATGCTTCAGATTAATCATTCCAACCCTCCAAGGGAGATTATTTGATTCCTCAATTCCCATTTTACAGACAAGGAGGCTCAGAGAAGTTAAGTAAGTCTGAAGGGATACACATTTATTAAGAGGAGGAAGCAGGATGGATCAGAACTTTTGCTTTCTACCATATGATAACTTAGAACATCTCTGGCACATAGCACTGTGTAAGTACTAGCTATTATATTTACTGGTCTTTAACCAGCATACTTGCCATGTAATTGATAGTAAATACTAAATACATGTATGAGTGAATGAGGAGGAAAATATCCCAACTATGATACTCTTTTCAGAGTGCTTTATTTTTATTTAATTTTTAAATTTTTTATACTTTTTAATTTTTAAAGGTTTTTCTATTTAAAACGTTTTTAAATTTCTTATCTTTTATTAAAGTGTTTTTTTAAAATGACATTTTACCTCTGCAGAGGTCAGAAAAAAAAATTGTATAAATTATTAATAAGTAAAATAGAGAAACAGATTTAAAAAGTCAGTTTTGATTGATATATTTTGAACTTTGCTTTCTCTGATAGTTATATGAACAGAAACTAAAAATATAGCTCATCGTTAAATGTCAGAATCTAGAAAATCTGTACAATTTGTCATTTTTTTCCCTCCAATTTTGTCTTTTCCTTTAGAGATAAATTAACTGTTAGTGGGAAAAGGCACCTTATTACTTTCCTGCATAAAATTACCTCTCATTAAACCAGTGGGGGATAGAAGAATTAGTTTGTAAGAGTAAGTGTTAACATTTATTGAATTCTTTCAATGCCAAGCTACTGTTCTAAGCACTTTTTATTTTTTTATTCTCTCCACAGTCCTGTGAGGTACATGATTTATCATGTTATCAATAAAGAAATTGAGGCATAGAGCCCTAAAGTAGGTTAATGAAAGTTACACAGCTAGTGAACAGCAGAGCCAGGATTTAAAGCCAGGCTGTCCAACTCACTCTTAATCACTACACCCAATTTACAAATCTACTTTCTAAAACCTCAGATTTAAATAAAATTTTATCGGGGCACCTTGGAGGCTCAGTGGGTTAAAGCTTCTGCCTTTAGCTCAGGTCATGATCCCAGGGTCCTGGGATCGAGCACCACATCGGGCTCTCTGCTCAGCAGGGAGCTGCTTCCCTTCCTCTCCCTCTGCCTGCCTCTCTGCCTACTTGTGATCTCTGTCTTTCAAATAAACAAATAAAATCTTATAAATAAATAAATAAATAAATAAAATTTTATCTTTAGCTATATTAACTTTTTTTTTTTTTTTAAAGATTTTATTTACTTATTTGACAGAGATTACAAGTAGGCAGAGAGGCAGTCAGAGAGAGGAGGAAGCAGGCTCCCTGCTGAGCAGAGAGCCCGATGTGGGGCTCGATCCCAGGACCTTGGGATCATGACCTGAGCTGAAAGCAGAGGCTTTAACCCACTGAGCCACCCAGGCGCCCCTATATTAACTTTTTAAAGGCCGGTTATAAAGTATCTCTGTTATGGCACTGAAATTTTTTTTTTTTTAAATCCTTAAAACAAATACTGTCTTTTCAGAAGGCAGGATTAGTAAAAATGTCTCCAAACAGAACTATAAACAGCCTAAGTAATATCTATTGGCTGGCACGTCCAGGAATGAGAAGTCTGTTTGTGTGTTTGTGTGTTTATATTTTTCTAGACATTACTATACTATACTATAACATTAACATTACTATAACTCTTAACCAGAATTTATCCGTTCTGGACTACTGCTTCTACTTGAAGGGAAAATTAACTCTGCTGTTTTTATTTGGATAAAATTTTGTATCATATAGTATTTAAGTTCCTTCCTACTAAAAGCAGTCAACACAGATTTAGAAAGAGATTAGTATAGGAATGACTATGAAGTAGTAAAACATCTGTTTTCTTTCCCATACACATGCTGAAGTTCATCCATGTGTCAGTGCTTCTCAAACTTTCTTCTTTTTTACTCTTCTCCCATGCAACCTTTCTAGACTTTTCTGTCTCATAACTTGGCCATGAAATTTTAAAACCAGTTTTTGTACTATTTATCTGTACTTTACATGCAAAAAGAGTAAGTACAAAGCTTCTCCTTTTTATCCAGTGCAGGGTTAAGAATGGCTAAATAAAGTTCAGTTAAATAAAATTAAAACTAAGAGTTAAATTTAAAAGTGATTAAAATTGAACTTTACACAAAAGTCATAACATTTTTTTTCCTTTTAAAATTGTTCCCCACTGTATTTGCCAGTATATTCTTCAAGCTTCTTCCAAAGGTTAAATACATCCTCAAGACAAAGGTTTGTCATGACTGAGGAGATTGCAAGGAATGCAGACAGGCTCTGAGCAGTACTATAGAAAAGAAAGATCAATTAACATGAGTCAGAAAACCAAGCTTCGTCTATGCCTATGACAGGCTGTGAGATCATAGGCAAGTATTTTAATTTATGTGAACCTTATTTTACTTACCTTGAAAAGGTCAGTTATGCCTACTTGCAAATATGATGGTAAGGATTAAAAGAATTAAAATAGTGTATAAATTATAAAGGGGTATATAAGTATTGGCTATTTTTTATTTATAGTATATATGTTAAGATTCAGTCAAATTGCTGAGTTCTTCTCTCTCATGCTTAAAGTAAATAAGTTGGATATAGGGGTAGAAAAAAAGTGGAGATTGAGTTAAAGTATCAAATGTTGTAGGCCAATTATTTTGAATGTGAAGCTAATGAGACCAAGATACAAGTTTAACTTAGATGTGAGTGGCATTTATTCTGAAAGCTAATACCACTAAGAGTAGATCTCCATTTATTGGCCACTGATCCTTAATCTTTGTGAATCTATGTTATAAAGATGTTCTTAATCTGTAGGAGGCCTGGAAGAAAGCATTTAGAACAATCCATCACTTTTGAAAACAAAAATTAGTTTAGAAAGTAATCTCAATTAAAGGGGAGGTTTGTTGTCATATTTGCATATGAATTGAACTCATGATAAATTACTCCTAATATATATAAATATTAAAGATCATTGTGAGGTATCATGTATCTATGTTTTTAATCCTATCCTTTTCCAAAAACTAGGTCAAGATCTTTTACCATAACTTCCTGAGTAAATGCCAAGCACATCTAAGTTACAACCATATATATAAAATAAATATATATTTCCATATATATTTCCAGGTTGCCTCTTTCCCAAGATATTTTAAATTATCTTTCAATACTAAAGAAGTCTTTTTATCAGCAAACTATCCAATTACTACTATAAACTATGTTATTTCTTACCTATAGTAGTTTTTCCTTTGATCCCAAATAGGAAGTACAGATAACTGAACACATGTACTTTTTTTAATACAGGGTAGAGACTGAAGATGGTGACTACATGTTCTGCTTTGATAATACATTCAGCACTATTTCTGAGAAGGTGATTTTCTTTGAATTAATCCTGGATAATATGGGAGAACAGGAGCAAGAACAAGAGGACTGGAAGAAATATATTACTGGCACAGACATGTTGGACATGAAATTGGAAGACATCCTGGTCAGTATGGTCTTTTAATAAATAAAAATTATCCAGAAATCTGTGTGATAGGCACTGAAATAAGCATTTTCTCTGCATTATCTCATGTAATCTTTACTTAACTCTATGAGGATTATTTATCTTCATCTTTTCAAAGAGGAAATTGTGGCTTAGGGGAGATTAAGTAATGTTTGTCACATAACCAGAGAGGGGAAAACTAGAATTTGAAGACTCTTCTTAACTATAAACACCGTTAGTGTTCACAAACAGAAGAATGTAATGATCTATAGCATACTTGCTGAGAAAAAAGTTGAGCAATTTGTAAACACTTAAGGTGTTCTAAGCACTTTTCCCACAGCATAATTTTTATAACATGAAATTTCTTATTAATTGATTAATTTGGGAACACTGTTTATATCACTCAGACCAGACCTAGCAGTTACCAGAAACTAGGACTACATTCAAGAGTAAAACCTTTTAGAATATGGCTTCTTTGTTTGAATTTCTCTACCATTTACATGCATAATGAAATGTGCATGTGTAAGAATCTACTTGTTAATAGTACTGGTGATAGGGGGAAAAGGTCACTACCCTTCAGCCACAGGTAGATATAATCAAATGATAGAATGTACTGAGTGATATTTGTAAATAGTGTATATAGCTGTATTGTAGAAATTCCTGCAAGAGAAATAACATGGTCATTGCAAATTAAAACTGTGTAAACCCTAATAGTCTTATAACCTGGATTTTTAAAAATAACATATTTTGATCACTTGAGGTTTTTTTAGGAAAGCAGCTGTCAAATAGCAGATGAGATATTACTTGTATGTAGATCAGTTAGCTTAAGAAGTCAGAAAATTAGCTGGTCATGTATGTGTGATTGCTTAGTGACTAAGCCCTCAGAGCCTTGGTTTACTCACCTGCAAAATGGGGATAGGGTTGTGAGGATGAAATAAGAAATGATGTGTGTCTAAGTGCTTTTAAACAGTGTATCACATAATGAATATTAGTTTTCTTAACTTTTCCACTGGTGTTACTATGAATGCAAACTGAAAGGATTAAGTTTGATAGGTATAAATTTTTACAACGATAGTTTTTTTATCTCAACATAATTTCCCATGTATATATCTTTTAATTTCAATCTTATTAACTTACTCTTCCATTTTAAATTTATTTTGCCAACAAAACTAAAACACTAGTACTTATCTTATTAGTACTTCACTGGATTCTCAAGAGATTTAATTCATTCACATGGTTAAACAAAATGACAAGTTCAGACTCAAATATGGCTTAAATACTAACCTTTTTTTTTTTTTTTAAAGAAAAATGTCTTTCAGGAGCTTTATTTCCCAAAATTTTGTATAACAGCAAACTTTGATAAATAATTTTGTATTTGGTTATCATTGCTGTAATATTGAAAAGAACTCTGCATGATCTTTTTATCTGGGGATATGAATAACTTATTTTTCTAGAAAATATTTATATTAGTAAGGTAATTTGCTTTACAGAAATGCCCAAATGATATTATACTTTGTAGTTTTGTAGGTTTAGCAGAAAGTCTGGAATTCTGAGTATAGTTTTTTGCTTAAATAAGGATTTTAAGCAAAATGACTATCCAGGAATATCTGTTTCTAGTATTTTCTTATTTTTCCCATAAATACATTGACCCCTGCACAATGCACAGTTGAACTGTGCAGGTCTACTTATGCACAGATTTTTTTCAGTAGATATATTTTCTCTTATGATTTTCTTAGTATCATTTTAATTTCGCTCGCTTACTTTATTGTAGGAATACAGTATGTAATGTATATAATATATATAACAGGAGATGTGTCGATTGTTTACGTAAGGCTTCTGGTCAACAGTACGCTATTGGTAAAGGTTTTCGGGAATCAAAGGTTTTATGTGAATTTTTAACTCTGCAGGGCAGTGGTCTCTCTAACCATGTTTTTCAAGGGTCAGCTGTACTTTGACATCATTTCAAATCTCAACTTAATTTTAACTTACATTCATAAAGCCCTTTTATAGTTTTTAAATCACTTCCCTCACCAGGACTCTACTATAAAAATAGGTTTTTCAGAAGATGTGCAACTTAAAGTGTATCTTGATAAGCTTGTTTTACAAATGTAATCTTGGAACATTTTTGTATTAAAAAATAATACTTTTGGATGTATAATATGTATATAAAAATTGGAAGGTTTTCTAATTTTTATTATTTTCTGAGATGAAAACATTGGGTATTTTGCTAGATGCTAAATTGGACAAGACTTACATTCAAAGAAACTACTATAAACACTGTATTATATAAAGATATCTAAAAGCTGGGTTTTTGTTTTATTTTAAACTAGTCTTTTTCTTATGGTTGTGAGGGGTAAGAAATAGTATATATAAAATTCCTGGCACTTTGCTACTGAAATATCTTTTCACATTATTTTCAATTTACATTAGCTTTGCTCCTCTGTTAAGTAACTATGTGTAAACAATAATTTAAAGATATCAGGAGAACTGTTACATAAACTTACAGATGTTTAGGTAAGCTAAGGTAGTACCTGTCCCTTAATTAAAATTGTTTGGATCTAAAACTACTATGAGTGTCAGGGTACTGTGACTCACATGTTTAAAATAACTTAAAATTACTGAGCATTCCTTTATAGTAAAATTATTTTATTTATCTCCAGGAATCCATCAACAGTATCAAGGCCAGACTAAGCAAAAGTGGTCATATCCAGACTCTGCTTAGAGCATTTGAAGCTCGTGATCGAAACATACAAGAAAGCAACTTTGATAGAGTCAATTTCTGGTCTATGGTTAACTTAGTGGTAATGGTGGTAGTGTCAGCCATTCAAGTTTACATGCTAAAGAGTCTATTTGAAGATAAGAGGAAAAGTAGAACTTAAAACTTTAAACTAGAGTACTTAATACTGAAAAAAAAAAAGAAGGCGGAGAAATGCAATACACTGTTATAATCAAGACCATTAATAGTCTTTTTAAAAAATGTTTTCAGGCATTACCACAAGTGTGAAACGAGTATAATTTTAAGGTGAAAGGAGTCTTCACTTTCATCTGTGCAAGTAATCTTATTGCTTCACTTGTACTTAAATGTATAGCAGAAATATTTCAGAATGTAGGTATAATTGAATGAAGCCATATTAATCAGCATTTTCCTGAGTTTGAAAAAAATTTGCAAATGTCATAGGTGATTTAAATAAATGAACTTTTGGGCTAAATGCAACACCAAACATTGTTTTTAAAAGACTGTCTTATCTAGAAGTTTCTTTGTACATGTGGCAATTACAAATTAGAAGTTTTCAGTATATTGAAGTTTCTTTGTAAATGTAGCAATTATAAATTAAATGTATAATTTTTCAGTATATTAAATTATAAATCATCTGAGAATTACCTAATCATGGATTGGATATATCTTTAGAAAACAAAAACTCAACTTTTCTTTTTATATATGTATCTCTCCTATAATGTAAACAGAAGCATAGCTGTGAAAAACAGATTTGTGAGATTTTTTTATAACCAAATATATTTGAATTTAAATATTAGCAAAAGTATTATATACTTAGCTTATATCCCCCAAGGCCAACATCTTGATAATTCTTAAAAATGCTCAGTCATTATGAAAATTGGAACAAATTTTCTCTTTGAAATGAAGTAGCTAAAGGCTGCTCAGTCTCCATAAGGACACATTTTGTCTAGTCCTTAACTAAGATCTAGAATTTTGAAACTAAATGTGAGGGAAAATAATTTTATTTTTATATTATCTATCAACAGTGTTATGTTAGTTTTAACATGACTACTGACTTGGATAATACATTATTATCAACAGTTGTGAAGGAAATATTGCTTGAAAATCTAGGCCTTAAATAAATATCTCCTTTTCTGAGTTCTCAAAATCAACAACAATCAAGAAGAATTTAGGTAAGCTTGAGAACATCTGATCAAAATTAAGTTCACTTTATTCAAACCATTTCAGATCATAAATTATTCAATATTTGTTTTTCTAATAAATCCTTACATATTTTTTTTAAATTCACTAAAATAAACTCTAAGTATCTGGAATCTGATTGATTAATCATAAAGACCCAATCCTAGTATCAATCACGAGACTAAATCCCAGATAACTGAAGAAACTATACTTGGCTAGGGTTTTATTTTTCTACAGTTGTTTTATTCTGTTTTGAATTGTCTTTTATAAGCATTCAGGTACATTTTATGAAACAAACCCTACTGTAAGGTTTAGCACTGGGTACATACAATTGTTGTAACTTTCATTAAATGAACTTTCTGATCACTTTATTTATTGGCATTCAAGTAAGGATTTGAAAGCCCACAGAATCCCAAATTTAAAGTCAGTATGTGAATAACTATGTAAATCTCTGCCATCCTTGCTTATTGCAATCTGTGGAGCATTACTCAAATACTAGTAATTTAGCTACATCATGAATTAAATAGAATTTTCAGGTTATACCCATTTGTAATATTGAGACAAACAGGCGTTAGAAACAATCAACTTAAAAATTTGAGTATAGAACCTCTCTGTACATTACTACTGCTGGAATTCTTAATAAGCAATGATCTTGAGAGACTGGTTTTGGTTGTTAATTTACAGACAGAATGGTACAAAAGAGATTTATTGCCCTCCTTTTTACACCCTTGGGAGGATGAAAAGGTTAGCTATATCTCTGCTATGAAGCTTTTTAAAAATGAGGTAAATGCCATATACAATTGATTACCTTAACTGGCCAAGAAAATGTTTTAAGTGTCCAGGAGTAGTGCCTACAATACATGCAAAACAAGGGCCAACAATCACTTATGAAGAGACCTCCTTGTACCCCTTCTGTTAAACTTATAATGAGAAGCAACCTTACCATACTACAATAAAACAGTACAGATAGAAACTACTGCATCTTTTCTATAAAACTGTGATTAAGAATTCTACCTCTGGCTGGTTACTGTACTGTACTGATTCCTTGTCTAACAATGCATTTGTTAAATTATCTACGATGATTTGTGCCACTGATTTAAACCTATGATTCAGTGTAGCTTTGCGCAGTGGCAATATCGTAGCCAATGAGGTTTATCCGAGGCGCGATTATTGCTAATTAAACCTATGATTCAGTGTAATGTCTTATTTTATAATGGCCTTATCTGGAAACAAAGAACTTAGGAATATTGAGAACAATTTTATTTTTATAGGCACAAAATGAAGAGTGGGTTTAAGAAGGATGTTACTTGTATTAACCAAAAAAATATAATTAGCAAAGAATTAAATATTTCTAAAGGCATATAGCTTATCTGCTTTATGGTTTTTTAAATGTCAATATTGAGTTTTGAAATTAAAATTAAGCAACTTACCACTTAATGTCTGAGTTTGTCTTCAGTTTTTAGTTAAACTCTTAAAAATACAATATTTAAGGCCTAGAGTTTATTCTTATTTGCATTTGGGTCATTAATGGTGTGTCATTCTTTCATGTGAATGTCAAGGTTAGAAGGTAAGTGAATGTCAAGGTATAGAAGGTAATTAAGTGGTTGAAGTAGCATGGAAATAAATTATAAATTGAAATGTAATTTTATGTTAAGTATGTTTACTCTTCTTCAGTATTGTTATTATGTCTTAAAATTAACAAAAATTGAGTACCTACAATTGTAAGCCTCCCCAAATAATTCTTTAAACTTTTAAAAGATTCAGCATGTAATATAATAACTTCATCTTCATACACAATCAATGTTTATAAAATTGATTTATAGTTGTGAATAGCCATATTAAATGAGCAGTGAATACCGTTCTGAATTAATAAAAATTACAAAGAAAATCTTATGAACCAATTATTGTAAGTGTTGTCTAATCCTTAAAACCTTCATTGATCTCATTTTAGCCGTATGTGGCTCTCCCCTACATTTGAAAACCCATAGTTCTCTTCTGTTTGTTATTGTACCTTGCACTGAAGTTCTGTTAACATGTGTTTTAATCATCTGTTGCCCAAACATGCATTGTAACTATTAGGTGCTCAAAATAAAGAAGCAGGAAAGAAAAAAAAGGGCAAAGGTCACCTCCGGAATACTGGCAAATCAAAATTCATTTGAGCCCATTTCTTTGTCTATAGAAACACTTTAAGATAGCATCTTAAAACTTGGTCAAAATCACATTTAAGAGAGTCCAGTGCTTGGTGGAGGTTAGTTATTGGTCATTTCCTTCATACCATCCAGACAACACACTCTTCCCCTATAATGATAGAATTCCTTAGGCACCTTTCTGCTTCTGCACTCCCATCACTTCCAGGTATCTGGGCTTCTGAAAGGTTTGTCATTAAAAACTAGAGCTATGTTACACTTCATTTCTCTCTGGGAAATTCTCTCGTTTATCTGAAAGAAAATGGCAAGCAGGGAAAAATCTGGAGGTCTTCAATGACCATAAGTCAAAAGCAAAATGAACAGAGGATCAGTTATCCTTCACTGAAATGAACTCCCTTCTATATAAAGAGACTACTCCCCAGTCCTGGAAGTTTTTAAGTGGCGGTAATTATCAAATGTCAGATGGTTTATTTTTAGATTGGATATCAGGTGGGAGGAGGGACTAATAAACCTAACCTTTCTACTCTTCAATTCTAGAAGGACTAGTAATGCTATTTGTAGGAGAAAGCTGAAAGAAAAGGCCACAGCTTAAGAGTTCCATTTTGCTGGATTCTTGATGCTCAAAACCAAATTGGAAACAAAAACCAAAATACCATTGACAATCAATAAATATCCAAATATCCAATAATAAATATCCAAATAAGTAGAGAAATGTACCACTAATGTACCATGGATGGAAGACCAATTCTTCCTAAATCTATAAATTTAACATAATTCCTACCAAATGCAAGATTTTTAAAAAGATTTATTTATTTTAAAGATTTTATTTGAGAGAAAGAGAGAATGAGAGAGAGAGCATGAGAAGGGGGAGGGATCAGAAGAAGAAGCAGACTCCCTGCTGAGCAGGGAGCCCGATGTGGGACTTGATCTTCCATGTGGGACTTTGATCCCCAGACTCCAGGATCATAACCTGAGCTGAAGGCAGTCGCTTAACCAACTGAGCCATCCAGGCGCCCTAAGACTGATTTATTTTACAGAAAGGGCAGAAGGAGAGGGAGAGAATCCCAAGCAGATTTCCCACTGAACACAGAGGCTGCTGCAGGGCTTGATCTCAGGACTCTTGAGAGATCATGACCTGAGTCAAAAATCAGAGTGGGACGCTTAACTGACTGAGCTACCCAGGCACCCCCAGCAAGATTTTCTTATAGACTGATAACAAGCATACTCTAAAATGTGTATGGGAAGGCAAAAGACAAAGAACAGGACAAAAGGACTAAGACAATTTTTAAAAAGAATAAAATGAACAGTAATCAACACTGTGTGATACTGGTGGAGGAAAAGACATATAATGGAACAGGGATTCCAGAAATACACTGAACAAGTCCAACTGATTTTTTACCTAAGTGCAAAAGCAACAGAGAAAAGACGGCATCTGGGTGGTTAAGTCCGTTAAGTCTCTGCCTTTGGCTCAGGTCATCTCTGGGGATTCTGGGCTCGAGCCCCCACATTGGGCTCTCAGCTTCTCCCTCCCTCTCTTTCTCTCCCTGTTCCCCTCCCCATTGCTCATTTCTCTCTCAAATAAAATATTGAAAAGAAAAAAAAAGGCAGTCTTTTAAATAGTGCTATAGCAATTGGAATAAACAGGTTAAAAAATTAACTTAAATCTAAGAAAACTGCAAAGCTTTTCAAAAAAAAACAAAACTAAAAATCTTCAGGACCTAGGAGGACTAGGGCTAGACAAAATCTTCACACTTGACAATAAATGCCTGATGCATAAAAAGAAAAACTGATAAACTAGAACTCATAAGAAGTAAAAACTTTTGCACCACCAAACATGCTGTTATGGGCTTGGAAAGAGCAAGCTATAAAAAGGGAGAAAATATATGCAAACTATCTATCTGAAAAAAGGACTAGATTATACAATTGACTATGTACAGTTCAAACTCATGTTCACAGGTGAAATGCATAAAGAATTCTCACAGCAGAAAAATCATTTATAAAATGGATAAATATAAAGAAATATGTGGAGCATGTGAAAAGTTGTTCGACATTATTAGCTATTAAGGAAATTCAAGTTGAAACCATAAAGAAGGGCACCTGGGTGGCTCAGTCATAATCACAGAGGCCCCCATGGGGGGCCCCCCTCAGCTGGGAGTCTGCTTCTCCCTCTACCCTTCATCTTGCTCCTGTGCACTCTGTGCACACTTATGCACTCTCTCAAATAAATAAAATCTTTTTTAAAAAATAAAAATAAAACCATAATGAAGTATCACTATCCAAATGGGTAGTGTCCAGAGGTTATACTAAAATGAAATGGCTATCAGAACACTATCATGGCAAAACCGCATCAATACCAATGATGCAGAATCAGCATTCAGTGAATCTCAACAGAGAAGCTATCCTTTACTTTTTTAAATGCTGACTTTTCAGTGGACAATCCGGGTATATAGGTATATAATGAAAATCTTGAACCTTGAACACAGAATGATTGATTCCTTCACCCTTTTAAAAGTAACAGTCTTTTTGCTGTAAAGGATCATGGAAGTAAGGCAGATACGACTGAGAAGCACTTATTGAATATAATACAAGCCACTGTAAAAAAAGGCCCAAAGGACATAAATTTAAAAACATGTGCTAGCAAATACTACTCCATTATCCCTTGGACATACAGCAAAGGAGAAAAGGATGAACAAAGACCAGTTTGTTTAGACAGGGAACCAAGAAAAGTTTAGAAAACACTATGCAAATGGCCCATATAGAAGAATATTTCCTTTTAGGCACTCAAGGGACGATCAAGATGCAATACTTTTATTACCTCAAAGCATCTAGTAAAAGTTGCAATTATCACAATATTCTAGGGGAAAATTTATATTTTAGAAGAAAAATTAGAGCATTACTATGTCTAGTACTTTTAACACAAAAGCCAAGAATCTCCCCTTCAAGAGTTAACAGAAACTGGGGAGAAAGACGTGTTCAAGACTCATCACTCATTTTTCTAAGTCAGCTTTGTCATTCATTGCTCCAGGAATTTAGCCAGATCCCTCAAACCCAGGTGGTATCCTTCTTAGTGCTCTCTCTACACCTGTTTCAAAGCACTGACCACAATGTATCAAAGTTAATGTATACAAACCCTCTTCTAGACTCTATGAAGGTAGAGATTCTATGTCTATTCTATCCACCACACCCAGCACAAGTTCTAAAACACACTACTTGTTAGTGCAAAGATAAGGCCCACCATTTATTAAGTGAAATGTGAAGTTTCAAAACATGATCTTTAATAAAATAAATCTAAAAGTCTAAGGGTATATTTTTATACCATTATCTCCGGACTGCAGAATGGAAGATTTTCAGAGTTTTGTGTTGTACAAACTTTTTACTAAAATATTTTTATATCACAGTTAGAAAATACTAAAGCTTCTCCTTTTAGGGAAAAAAAAAAGTTGATAAAAGATTTCCTCCCTTATTTTTCTCATCTACCACATCCAATGCCCTTTTTTCCTAACCCATACCTTCATCCTTTTAGGATTGCTTCACTAATTCTCCCTTTTGATGCCTCAGCTGAGAAACAGTTTGGGGTTAGGCAGATAAGCAGTATGTTAGAAACAGCACACTTTCCTCCAAGTCAGGCTTAGATATGGAAAAGGAGTACTTTTCACCCCAGGTGAGAATAATTTCTGTAACAGGAAAATTCAGAATTGGACACTATTGCAAATTACTTATAAAAGGGATGAATTACTTGTAAATCATCGTATTTATTTAGTTTTCAAGGCTCCCTATTACTGGGCTATAGCAAAATGCTTGTCATTTTCTAAACCTAAATTTATACTTCTCAATACCAAAGATAAAATACTGTAATTTTTCAGTGAAGTCAGATTCAGTAATTATTTAAAATATTTTAATGTTTTTTAGTGTTAGCCAAGAAAACCACCTGACACTTTACTATCACTATGAAAGTTTATAAATAAAATTTAAGTACTACCGTTTTTTCTTTCCAGGTTAGTCTTTTCCTCATTCATTTAAAAAATCAAACTATTTGCACATTATTTTCAATATTCTTTACAGAAATTATTTCCAATTATGATTTTTATTACAACCTTTTTATGCAACACCACTTTGGAGCACAAAATGGACTTCTGAATCCATAAGAGTGTCCACATAGAAAGCCCCACAAAATATTTTCTTGGAAATGCCTCCCAGTGCTTTTGCTTCAGAATAAATCACAAGTTTCCTATGATTAATATAGGCATTACTTGCCATTGTTCAGCTAACACCATAAATCTGCTCTAATTATTTCTCTATGATAGCCCCTAAGACAGAAAGCTCTCTCTTATTTTTTACTGAAAATTTTCTATAGACCTGCCACAGCACTACCATGAAGAAACTTACTCAAATGTTAGGTCTTTGTTTAATGAATGGTGATGAGCAAAATTTTTTTTTAAGATTTTATTTATTTATTTGACAGAGAGAGATCACAAGGAGGCAGAGAGGCAGGCAGAGAGAGAGGAGGAAGCAGGCTCCCTGCTGAGCAGAGAGGCCAATGCAGGGCTCGATCTCAGGACTCTGAGATCATGACCCGAGCTGAAGGCAGCGGCTTAACCCACTGAGCCACCCAGGCGCCCCTATGATGAGCAAAACTTTAATAATAAAGAACATAGGCTTCTGGGAAATGCCCAGTAACATGGTCCTAAGTCCATCCACTTCTTTGTTGCTTGTATTACTTTCAAACATGAACTTTTTATTCCAACCAAGGCTATCTTCCTTCTTTACTGTTCTCTAAGTGGGGCTGCTCCTTTTCTGTTCCATTTAGTATCACTAGCTTCCCAGGTTCTCAAAACTTAAGACCCCTTACATGCTCAGTCATCAAGTACTGTTAACTCAGCTCCCTAATCATTCTTCTATTTCTAGCATTCCTGCTGCTTCTACTACTTCAAATTTAGCTACATGTAAATCTAGGTTTGGCACTCACCGCTTCCCTCTAACTGATCCTACATACCAGTGCCAAAGTAATCTCAACACACTATATAGCATGGCAGTCTTATCACAGCAGGCCCATCAGAATCCTGATCTTTTCCAGCCTCACCCACATCACATCCCAACTCTTTTGTGTAGACTTAATCACCTGGCTTCCTCCTCAGGCTCTCTGTAATGTTCTATCATGTTCCCTTCTCCACAGTTTCGTATCATTTGTGTTCCAATTTAAACTCCTTCATTAAGTCTTCCCTAATAATTCCTTTCTCTCAAATGTTCTCCACAGCCAGCACCCCACCCCCCCCCCCCGGAAAAGAGTAACCTCTCCCTTCTTAAATCCTCTTTCCACTCTGAACCCTTAAAATAGCTGAACATACACATTCTTATCTTCCTAGCAAAGAGAACACCAACAGATACTCTTTCGCATTTTCCTCCTAGTAATCTCTTGGAATATAGCAGACACCAAAATACCAAGTGGGATGTTCAGTCTCAACTCCAGGCCTATTCTTACTCTGCTCCTTCTTTTTGAACCGAGCTTTTCTCTCCCTTAGCCTGTAAACCCACCCTTCAAGGTACAACCTAACAAATACTGCAGTCAAAAACAATCCCATTTCTCTGGTGATATATATAGCACCTATTTGGATATCTGTAGTAATGTTTTCCAATGTTGTTTAATTCTGTTTATGACCTCCCCAAACTGTGCCATTCTCTACACCTCTTAAACTCCCCCTTAACCGGGGCGCCTGGGTGGTTCAGTGGGTTAAGCCACTGCCTTCAGCTCGGGTCATGATCTCAGGGTCCTGGCATCGAGTCCCACATCGGGCTCTCTGCTCAGCAGTGAGCCTGCTTCCCTCTCACTCTCTCTGTCTGCCTCTCTGCCTACTTGTGATCTCTGTCAAATAAATAAATAAAATCTGGAAAAAAAAAAAAAAAAAAAACCTCCCCCTTAACCAACATCCATCTCTGAACTTATTTATACCGTTTGTTATCCTATCCTATTTTTGCCACTCAAAAGCTGATCCTCCTTCAAAGCCAAATCCAGCTGGGCACAGTGGCGCGCCTGTAGTCCCAGCTACTCGGGAGGCTGAGGCAGGAGGATCGCTTGAGCCCAGGAGTTCTGGGCTGTAGTGCGCTATGCCGATGGGGTGTCCACACTAAGTTTGGCATCAATATGGTGACCTCCCGGGAGCGGGGGGGACCACCAGGTTGCCTAAGGAGGGGTGAACCGGCCCAGGTCGGAAACGGAGCAGGTCAAAGACATCCAAATGACATTCTGTTCAGTCTTTCTCTAATGTCTCTCCAGGTTCCTATGGAACTTCGACAAATACAGTACTCAACCACATTTCAACTTAAATTTAGCTGTATTTATGTCTGTGCCCCCTTAAGAATTCAGACCAGGACTCCTAATATTTCATCTGTCTTCACAGCAACTTAAAGGTATTCCAAGAATGACTTGCATTTGAATAAATAACAGCAAAAAATGGTTTGAAACACCATTTTTCAGAACTGAAACATACAAAAAAAAAAAAATCCTGTAATAATACTTAAGTGAGTTGAACTCGGCCTTCCCCTTCCCCAGCCAATGTCCAAGTCCTAACTCAAATACCTGTGAATGAACCTTATTTAGAAATAGGATCTTTGCAAATATAATTAAGTGACAGATCTTGAGATGATATCATCCTGGCTTTAGGGTGGGCCCTTAACTCATTGACTACTATCTTTATAAAGGAGAGAGAGATCTGACAGAGGGTAAAGCTATAAAATTGGAGGCAGGAAATGGAGTGACGGGTCTACAGCCTAGGATTGCTGGCTGCTACCAGAAGGAATCAACCTTGACACCACCTTGACTTCAGACTTGTAGCCTCTAGAACTGTGAGAGATAAACTTCTGTTGTTTTATGCTACTAAGTTTGTGGTAAATTGTTAAGGAAGCCCTAGGAAACTGGTAACACCTGAGTAGAACGGCATTTTAAATACCCAGAAAAATAAACTTTGTTTTTATTTTCAAAGATAAGAATAATAATAAGAATCTTAGGAAATAGAGGAGTTTTATTTTACTAAAACTGTATTTTACCTAAATTTATGAGATCAATTTTATTTCTAAATTAGTGGCTTATCTTAAACTGAGTTCAGTGCAACCTCTCAATATAAAATGTCCTGTGTTAAGGATACAGTTTTAAAAGTTTTAAAATCAAAGTTATATATGCTATAATAAAAAAAAGTCATGCTATTTCTAAAGCAAATAATGATGATGAGTAGATGAAGTTCTATTTTATCATTGTATTTTCACTGCAGTATAAATCTTAATGTTCTTAGTAGTGAAGGTTCATATTTCCAACCTAATTTAGTATTAAGTATGGATCAATATTTTGTTTATTCTCGATTAAAAAAATTTAACCCTTCCCTTTTAACCCTTACGCCATGTTTCTAAGCTATCCGACTTTTGCTTTAAGTCAGTGTACTTAAGGAATACAAAATTAATTTTACAAGCCTAAACCAACTCTAAAGCCCTCAGATTCCAAATATATGTATGATTGTGTATTTTGCTAATTTTGCTTACCTAAGACACTGACATCTTCCATTAGTAGATAAAATCTATTTTAATAACATTGCTGACAGCATATATATATTTTGTCTAGGAAGGGCCCTAAAATAAATGTAAATTGTATTTTAAAGAGCATGAGCCTTGGGGCGCCAGGGTGGTTCAGTGGGTTAAGCCGTTGCCTTCGGCTCAGGTCATGATCTCAGGGTCCTGGGATCAAGCCCCACATCGGGCTTTCTGCTCAGCAGGTAGCCTGCTTCCCTTCCTCTCTCTCTGCCCGCCTCTCTGCCTACTTGTGATCTCTCACTGTCAAATAAATAAATAAAATATTTAAAAAAAAAAAAAAGAGCATGAGCCTTTATATTAAGTACTACTAAGTACAAACTTAGTTTTAAAATATTTTCAAACTTTTGGGATGCCTGGGTGGCTCAGTTGGTTAAGCCGCTGCCTTCAGCTCAGGTCATGATCCTGGGGTCCTGGGATCGAGTCCCACATCGGCTCCTTGCTTGGCAGGGAGCCTGCTTCCTCCTCTCTCTCTCTCTGCCTGCTTGTGTGTATTCTCTCTCTCTCTGACAAATAAAATCTTTAAAAAAAATAAAAATAAAATATTTTCAAACTTTTGAAAATCATTTTAAAAATAATTTTTTTAAAAAATCAAGAGTTTTGTTCTAGTGAAACGTTTTAAATTATACCTTCAACATAAAAAAAGAAACAAGTACAGGTCACTTAAAATTCTGCCCATTTTTCTGACTTTAGCCAAGTTCATAAAACAAACCAAATTTAGTCTTTGTGTCCACAGATCCTGTCTTCATGCTTTAATAAAAATGCTTTCTTGCACCAAAAACAAACAAAAAATAAATTTGGTAAACATTAGTTTACATGAATTTGGTAAAGCAACTATTTTCTTAGACATTACAATCCTCTGAAGCTTGACATTTAACTGCAGTCAATTTCAGCATGTGAAGTACTAAAATTAAATTACTAGTATCAATTCTTGCACTCATTTAACCTATAAAGCCATGAAAATTAGTTAATTATTGCTGATTGAAATGCCATCTCTTCTCTGTTGCTTTAAAAACTACCTTAAGTATGTGCATATAATAAAGCCATGTCATTGTGCTACTATATGCCAAGTCCACATTAGACAAGATACTATGTTCTTTTCCATAATGTAGAGATGGCATAAGCCATTGAATCTAACACCTTACTGGAGGAGAAAAGCCACCTGGCTCAACTATGAGCCATGGAGGTACAGTTTTGGTTACTATGATCCTGTTTATCACAAATCTCTTCCAGGATCCAAGAGAGGATTTATAACTGGTTCAATGATATATATTTTTTTAAAGATTTTATTTATTTGACAAAGAGATCACAAGTAGGCAAAGCAGCAGGCAGAGGGAGAGGGGGAAAGAGACTCCCTGCTAAGCAGAGAGCCCAACATGGAGCTTGATCCCATGATTCTGAGACCATGACCTGAGCCGAAGGCAGAGGCTTAATCCACCCAGGCACCCCATAATATTTTTTGTATTGCAATTTTGCTTTTATCTTATTCTACTTACTAGTT
Organism: Mustela nivalis; assembly: GCF_964662115.1. Classification (NCBI taxonomy): domain Eukaryota; kingdom Metazoa; phylum Chordata; class Mammalia; order Carnivora; family Mustelidae; genus Mustela; species Mustela nivalis. The sequence continues at coordinate 76,729,013 of NC_139029.1, read as the reverse complement.
AATAGAAAACAATGGTGCTATGTTTTCCAAGAAGTTTTTGCTATCTTAAGGTAATCTGAAAATCGATTAGAGAGGCACAAAAGAATCAACCTACTCTAGACTACATTACAGTCTTATTTCACCTACTCCGTTTTCAGATTTCTAAAAATCTCAACCACTTACACATTATAAAATAGGAAGCAAGTAAAAAAACAAAATGAGAAATTCTTTTGAGTAATGACTATTTAAAAAGCCAGCTACTGGGGCGCCTGGGTGGCTCAGTGGGTTAAAGCCTCTGCCTTCGGCTCAGATCATGATCCTGGGGTCCTGGGGTCCTGGGATCAAGTCCCACATCTGGCTCTCTTCTCAGCAGGGAGCCTGCTTCCCTTCCTCTCTCTCTGCCTGCCTCTCTGCCTACTTGTGATCTCTGTCTGTCAAATAAATGAATAAAATCTTAAAAAAAAAAAGCCAGCTACTTTTCCAAAGGAAATCATTCTTGAAAACTCACTGAAAGAAAAAAAACAGAACTTGGGTAAAAGTGAAGTTTAAAATTCTATTTATGGGGTTATCTTTTTGTTCCAGAAAACCCTGCTTAATTTTTTTCCATTCTACAGCAAATTAATGTTTAGAAGCTAGGTGGGAGAAGGCCACTCAATGCACTGTGAATAAATGTGGTTTATTAACACGGGCACTGCCACAGATGATAGATGTAAAGCTAACAAGCATAATATAAAAGCACCACCTAGCCTAAGACTGATTCCCCAACCCACATCCAGACCACTCAGAGTACCACCATACTATAGCAACATAAAATAAATAAATGTTCACAATCTCTCAGTAATTAGGAAAAGGTAAACATGCTAAAGACAGTGTTTTAAACACATAAAGCACTTAATACTTCTAGAAGAATCTTCAATAAAATGGCATTTTAAATATTTCTGGTCTCATTTAATGGTTTAAAATTGCTTAAAGGGGGCACCTGGGCGGCTCATTTGTTTAAGCATCTGCCTTCGGCTCTGGTCATGATCCCAAGGGTCCTGGGATCCAGCCAGCTCTCCCTGCCTCTCCCCGTTTGTGCTCTCTGGCAAATAAAGAAATATCTTAAAAAAGAAAAACAAAAGTTGTTTAAAGAACAAACTATAGCTTATAAAGAGGTATCAAGAATTAGTTTCTGATACAAAATTCTTCATTGGAAACTTTACATCCAAAGATAAAAATAACACAGAAAGTCTAAAATGCCAGGTTATGCAAATTTATAATACAAAGAAAAAAACAGACCTCTTATAGATCTGCTCTTGGATTCTGTTAGAGATTTGGTAATAAAAGAATACAGGAACCAAACTGCCTCCACAAATCTAAAATGAGCTAATAGACCTTCTTTTCCAAAACCCTCTTCAATATGCTTCATCTTCAAGGAAAAGTTTAACTTCACAGATATCTAAGCCAGCTTTATATTTTTTGCAAAGGCGACCCAAATTCTCACAAAATCTTGTTTTTAAGATTTTAACTTATTTGAGAGAGAGGGAGAGAGTGTAAGTGGGTATGGGGGCAGGGGGCAGGCAGAGAGGGAGAGAGAATCTCAAGGAGACTCCATACTTAGTGCAGAGCCTGACACAGGGCTCAATCTCAAGCTTGATGTCATAACCCTGAAATCCTGACTTGAGCTGAAATTGAATCAGATGCTTAACCAACTGAGCCACCTAGGCACCCCATAAAATCTTGTTTTCGTCTCAAATTCTGTACAGGCAAAATTCCCTTACATTCCACTAACAGTATTAAAGATAAATATGCATGAGGTCAATTAACGACCAAAACAATATTAATCATAATCCTTCGTTAATTTATACTAGATGCTATTAATATTTAACTTAAATTTACAACCCCATTTTGAGTAATTTATTTAATTTAATGTACTTTATTTACTTAAATTGTTACGGATCTAAAAGTACATATGCAAATTACTAATTTATAGAAACACTATAATTATTATGTAATTAAATTAAAAAGACTTTCAAAACATCTGAAAAACTTGATTTCCTAGAGAATTGTTTTTAGTGCATAAACAATTTTAGAACATAAAAAAATTAAATTTAAAAAAAAAGAACTGTTTTAGGTCAGCTTACTTTTAACTTCCGCTTAATACGACAAACTTAATTAGCTGCTAGATATTATTCATTGAGATATTGTCAACATTTCTTTTCAGCACTTGACATAATGATGGGTTGAATAAACATGGTAGAACTCAAATGTAAGCTACTTTTTTTTTTAATTCCCAAGCCTAGGCTACACACAAAAGCACTAAGGATCAAACATAAACATCCACAAGGGAGACAGCAGAAGCTAACAGGCATTGCAGACTACTCACACTGTGACTTCAAGATTGAACAGAGCCCTCCAAATTTTAAAAGTTATCTGCCATAGTTTTGTAGTACAGATCTTGCATATACTTTGTTCCATGAATTCAATGTCAGTGCTACTCCTGTGATATGTAAGAAAACTCAATGAAAGTAATCAAATACTAAGAATAAGATTTTTGTTGCATAGGGGTGCCTGGGTAGCTCAGTGGGTTAAAGCCTCTGCCTTCAGCTCAGGTCATGATCCCAGGGTCACAAGATCGAGCCCGAGCCCCGAATCGGGCTATATGCTCAGTGGGGAACCTGCTTCCCTCCCTCTCCACCTGCCTTTCTGCCTACTTGTGATCTCCGTCTTTCAAATAAATAAATAAAATCTTAAAAATATATATATATATTCGTTGCATAGAGTTGAGTTTCAGAGGGCCACAAACCATTATCTAAGACTTTTTCTGCCTTCTGCCCCCCATGAACCAATCTGTGTCTGTTCTGAGATTGTATCACCCTCACTGAGTGAAAGCATGGAAAGAAAAAAGATAAAAGACTGTATCTTTTGGTAAATACAAGGAACAAAAATTAGACTAATGATTTTGAATAAGATACGTTTTTGTTTTATCCAGTAAGTACATTTTATCATCTATGAAGGTTTTGTTCATTTGTTTATTTGTTTAAATCCAGTGGAATTTTCTTGAATGAGATATCACATTCCTTGAAGATGCCGCAAAAGTGAGGAATTACTATTACTAAGCATACAGTTTTAATACTCATCATCTCTAACAAAGAGAAAATGCCAGGGGAGCAAGCAAAGAGGGATTTTATTGTGGAGAAGTGAGGGAAGAAAAATAGAGTGAGCTAGTTTATTTGCAGTCATAAGTCATAAATCTGATTTTAAACATAAAGACAGTATAATATTTTAATCTAGATATTGCTCTAAGACATTTTGATATAATTAAAAATTACAAATATTGTACTTACTCCCATTCTCTTTGTTGATATTCAGAGAGCCAATCAGTTTGCTTTCATAGCTTCTCCTGTATCTAAACTTTTATCAGTCTGACATCTGGTTTCTTAACTGCTACTAATTAGAAAAGAATCCATGACCAGATAAAATTCTTTCTTTACATTTAACTGTCAAGTTTTTATTTTCCTGAGGAAAGAAGATGACTGCCACAGAAGAAACCAAAGGAGACTTTTGGGAGTGGATATTTGTAGAAGTACTCAAATATAATAATTTAAAGAGGAAAACTTACCCACATTACACAGGGCATTTTTTTAAAAACTATTTCCCAAAGTTGCATCTTCCTTTGCCATCATATCCTCATTCGAACAACTCTAGAACCACATTATATAACAAACGGTCTGCTAGAACTATGCAAGTCAGAGAATGCTCCAACCAAAACTTAATAGTACCTGGCAGAAACTCAACCAAGTAGTTCAGAAGAATTAGTTTTACCTCCAAGCTGGTAAAAGAAATCTTCTGAATATATACACAATAGAAACCAAACTTTTACAGTTGGACATAACTTGCAAAATATAAGGGGAGAGGTACCCTCAAATCACACATCAGTGAGCACTAATTTGTTAAATATTTAGTAACAAAAGATGACTAGGCAAGATCGGACTTCATCACTCCTACATGAGAATTTATAAAATAACTCTGATAATCTCATATTCTGATCTAGTCAGATCATATAAGAATCCATACTTATCATTTATTATCAGGATATTTATGAAAATGTATTTGTTTTGAATAAAAATGTAATTAAGAAGAGTAAGGCATACTATTTTTACATCTTCTCCTTCTATAGTCTAGGGGCAAAGCTCTTAAGGAAAAAAACCCAAAATACTTTGATGTGAACCTGACACCTTCTATATAAGCAAAAAGGAAAAAACATAGTTGAAAAGTCCGAAATTTTTGAATTTGGGGGACAAGGTAGATAGAGGGAGATATACTGTCTTCCAAGTAGGAAGTGTACAAGCTGACAAAACATTATTTTTTAGAGGATCATTTTAGATGAACATACAATAATTATTAAGATTATTTGAGGGACAAGTGGAAAATGAGAGCCAAGTTTTATAAAGATTAATTCAAGTGAACATATTTACAATGGAATTGGAAAATCCTTAGCTCCTTGGCTAAATTAAAGCAGTCATTTACTGCATCAGTGTGTATTTTCAAGCAAATACAGAAGCAAAACTCATTAGCTCTTTAAAAAATACACACATTTAATGTTGGTCTGTTTTAATTCTAAGTAAAGCAATTCCAAAAATACAAACTGAACATCAGAGCCATGTGGAACCACCATGATAAAATAAAACAGACATTCACAATAATTACGTCTAAAGACAGTTCAGCTTAATAAATCATCTTCCAGGTATACTAAAGAAAGAATTACTAAAATACTGCTGGTGTTCAGTTAGAATTAAAGGACTTTGGGGAAAATGAAATAATATGATACAGGTGGAGTGAATAAGGTTACACGGGATTTACATTTTCCATTACCCCTAGATATAAACAAACATTCAAAATCAACACAAACTCTGTGTGTTATTCAAAATATTGCAGCTGCAGGAAAGGCAACGTTAAATTAATAGCTAGGGGAAAATCAAGTTTTGGTGGAGGTAAACAGAAGTGACAGTTTTTAATTTGCACTTTTGTAAAGCTCATTTATACCTGGCCAACCAGGAACCAAATGCAGGACAACGAAGTTCTCTGCTTCTTTTGGCTATAATGTGACAAGAAAAGGTCATCTTTTGAAGATGTTTAAAGAAATAAAGCAACTTTCTTTATAAACAGTCAAATAATCAATCAATGGAATAAATAAGTACTAACCCACATTTTTACCGCTCTGTAACCACTACACTTTACATATTTTTCATTTTGGCGGCAAATTCCCCAATTTTTAGGCAAAATCCACCAATCACTTTTAAGAGTAAAATGAATAGCCACCAAAATAAGAATATTCTTCTGTTTACTCTTTGGCTAAAAAAGAAAACAAACAAACAAAACAAAACAAAAAGAAACAGAAGACAACTCTAACACTGGTGATAAAAGAAACTGGTTTTTTACATGTAAAATAAAGTTATCAATTTAAATCTTGGTACATTTTATAAAAACAAGAGGTAATGTTGTAATAAAACAGTAGTAGCCTTGTCAGGCACCATACTGTTTGTTAACCCTGTGCAATAAAATACTTTGTTCATACTACACTTATTCAACATGACTAACATTTACTACAGACATTTCAGGAATCTTCACGGGACTCCTATAGACTTACTGTTAAAACTGAGAGACATTTACAATCAAATGTGCCATGAAAACTTGAAAACGTTACTTCTAGTAGGAGATAATGTTCATATTATTTGAATTGGTTTTAGGTACTGAACAGCTGAGTTACAAGGACTGAAAGTGAAAAGCATTCTAAAAGCCCATGAACACTGTTGTTCACACCCTTCTTCAGAACACACTAAACTTTAAACTTGTCTGACACATTTCTCTTCATACATAGCAAGCAACAGCACCCAATAAAAGCCTGAGAAGAAATGCTGCTGTGTAAATACTGCAACTATTCCTGAAAAAAGAATTATGGGATATATACTCCAAAGCTGCCCATTCCCATAATTTGTATTGCATAGGTCACATAATCACACACATATATATACACACCTGTGTATATATATGCACATGCAAAGAATATATTAAGACGACAATGAAGTCTAGTCACAGAGCAATTTACAGGCTCAATATATTTTTTACACTTTGCTTGAAAGAAAATTTCAATATTTTACAGTCTTTTAGTAGGCATTATATACACTGCACTTTATGAAATCTGAAAGGTATTGAAATAAATTTTTTCCAACATTTTGGCAACAAAACAGACAACGTTTCTCCAAATACTTGTGCTATATCTATCTACATGATCTGTTTGATCTGATAACCACTAATCACAAAAACTGACTCAATGGAATAATTAGAAAAATTATCTAACACCATGCATGGATCTGAATCATTTTTAATATCCTATCCTAGAAACATTCTACAAATCTTAAGATTTAAAAAATTAAGTCTCTGTTCTGATTTTTAAAAGATATCTTTTTATGACAATATCCATAACATTGACAGGTACATGTTAAGGCTAGCATCATCTCCTTTTGTGAATTTTTTTTTGATTTTTTTTTTTTTAAGAAAGATAGTAAAAGCCAGACTCCTTTATCCTTTAGGGCTTTGAACTGTACCTACAGAAAATGAGAGTGCAGTGAACATAATGTTCAGTCCTACAGTCAGGATGCAGTTGCTCCTTCCCATTCCACAAGATACTGCACCTTTCCATCAAGTGTCACCCGACGAGCCAATACTCGGTATTTTTCACCACATGCTATTCTACCTGCAGCACCAAAATAACTGGTAATGGAGTTTTTTAGATGATTGAGTTGCAACTCCTGATCTGCTAAGTTATTCAAAATCTCTGTGTTGAGTTCATCAAATTGGTAATCTTCTTTGCCTTCATCATCTTTTACAATTTCTGAGTTCTGAGTCTGGAGTGCTCTTCTTGGAAGACGACCCCTTCTCCTCCGTAAATGTGGTATTGCAGCAGGCCAAGATCTTCCTGTACGAGTTCTTTTTCTGGAGTCAGATAATCTATGGAACAAGAAAGGTCATTAACTGTCTACTGAGTTTATAAAGCTTATCTTGCCCAAACAATATATTCTCAGATTTTTTTTCTATCACTCTACTGTAAGTATATACCCTTGCTGACATAAAAATCAGCCAAACGAAAACAATACATGCTATTTTTATAAATGGATTATCACTCGCCTTCGTTAGATTCCATCACCTTCTTGGGGCTGACCTTTGAAGAGCTTTTCTTCCTTAACAATGTACTATTAAGCTTAAAAGAATCAGAGGAAGTTTTTAATTACGAGGCCAATGAGACATATTCTTACCAAGAAGAGGCCTATTCATATTAGTCAGAAATCGTCAACAGTCTTATCATTAAAAAGAAGACAGTTCATTCACTCATTCAATGCAGTAAATACTTAATAAGCACCTACTTTATATACAACATTGTTCCATGTGCTTAAAAAGATGGTAGAACTAGAATAAATGTTCTCTTATTACCAGTTCTAGGGCTAGTGAAGTAATGTAATGAACTGGAATAAACATAAACTAGAAATCAGGGTACCCTGAATCTAGCTCTATGATATTGGCCAAATTCAAATCTCATATCCTCTGTCTTCTCTTCTGTGAAGAGGTCAAGTGGGGGGGTAGAACTAGATCATCTCTGAGGTCCTTTTTGACTCAGAAATTCAATGATTTTATAACCTTATAACAAGGGGAGAATATAGCCTAATAGCTAAATTCAAATTTACATTTAATTTGAATATCTAAATTGAATAGCTAAATTCAAAAATTACAATCACACTGCTCAACTCAACATCCCAGCTCTCTTATGCTTGTTAATAAACATGCTAGTCTGGGCATGTTTCTTAAAACTCTCTCAAGTTCTAGTTTCTTCATCTTTAAAATGGAAGTAACAAGACCTACAACTCAAAAGATTGTTTTAAGAATTAAATAAGACAATGTATAAAGGAAGATTAGCAAAGTGCTTGGATAAGAGGCCAAAACAGTTCACATTATTCTACACAATTCATTAAAAAATAAGTTACATTTTAAGCTCTTTAATACTCTGACTTTTGTATGATTTACATGAGCAGTTTCTAAATTGTGGACAAAAATTAAACTAAGGGAAGTATAAAAACTTGCAAACTATCTTCTCATAACTGACATATCTTTAATAGAGGTATCCTTCTAAAAAATCAGGTTAACTAAAATATTTGAGAAGTCTGCTACTGATAGAAATCCTGAGTTTAAGATCTTTTTAGTAACAAAAGGATGTGCATGTCTGATTCAGATATTTAAAAAAAGAAAAGTCTTCCTAAAGCAAGGCATACCTAAATATTATAAGTATAAAAAGGTCTCAGGGAAAAGAATATAACCTATAAACACCATTATACCTCTTTTCTGTGTACACAGCAAAATGACCTGATAAATATTAACAACCTAAGGAATCTACATATAGATTGCTTCTTAAACACTCAAAGGCATACTTGTATCACTTTCAAATGCTAAGAATGTATTTAATCATTACAAAGAAAAAATTATCTAGAAGAAAATTAGTAAGGAATAAGAATATAAAATATCTACCCATAATGCCTGGAAATGCTAGACGAGGTAGTTTCTTTTGCACTGGAAGCACCCGTGAAATCCACATCTGAGGTATTAGATGTATGTGCAGTTCCCTCAGTTCTCCTGAGACAAAAAAATTTAAATGGTATAACGACTATATTACATAACAATAGAAATACTCATTTTCCCCCAAAAGAAAATTCCTAGGATAGGAAAAAATAACTTTCTATTTACCCTATAGAAGAAGGTAAATCCAAGGTAGGATTCTCTGAAATTGATTCCTTATCCTGGAAAATAAAAAGTAACATTTAAAGCATGATTCTGAAGAAACTGGAAAAGATACTCATTTTTCAGTTAATTTCAAGCTTCTTTCCTCTCTGAAAACATATATTAACACATCCTCTTACCAAAGGTGGCTCAGCAGTTTTCTGAATCATTTTTCTTGTATATGGACCAGGTGGACGACCTACAGATTTTTTCTTTCCTTTTTTTTCTATGCCATTGCTTACTTCCCTGAAATATAAAACCATTATGTATTTAATCTCTGCATAAAGAAAATAAAAAGACAATGTATAATATACACCCTACTTACATAATAATTAGGTTATACTTTTTTTATATTAATGGTAATATAAAAAATTAAAGTTGAATCTACAAGTTTAGTCAAGTGCATAGATAATACATTTCAATTTAAATATACATTTCTTGAGAAATATTTATGTATGAAAGGTTTAAGAAAAAGTGTTCTCTTTACTACAATTCTGAAAAATATATAGCATCTTTGAAAAATATATAGCATCTTAAAGTTAAAAAGCAAAAACAAAAGCAGACTACTATACTGGATGGAAGATTTCTTAGTTTAGGTTGTTACTATGTGGGTATTTGGGAGATCTTTCAAGAATTTATTACTAAAAGTGATTACAAATTTAATAGTTACCCATGTGGAGCCAGTGTCTGTATTAAAATATTTTAGCTATAAACACAGGTTGCCTTTAGAAATGAGTATCTATCTATCTATCTATCTTCTTGAATGATGTTTATCAGAGAATGAAGCCCAGGGTGGCAGAGTATAGAGGAAGGAATTCATATCAGGCAGGGAGTCATTCAAAAGACACAATCAGAAAGCTCTAGAAAACCATTTTTGAGACATGAAAGTAAATGTCAACCATTAGGAAGGGGGAAAAAGCAATAGTCAAGGACATCTCTAATTAACAGAAAGGAAAAAAAGAAAGGACAAATATCAACATACAGAACATCTACTTCATTTATTCAACAAACATTATCCACCATAGAAAAGGGGTATCAGATAATAGGAATACAAAGATCTTCCCTGTGCTAAGGGGTTCACAGTATAGTTAGAAGTTGACAAAGGTGTATACAAGCAGGCTAATAATTCAGTGCTATAAGAAAGTCACCCAGGAAAAATTAATTTTAAAACATGGAAAAGGAGGAATACTACTATATAATAGGCTAGAAAGAGGTAAATGGAGAAAACTAGAAAACAACTACTCAGACACCAAACTAAAGTTGGGAAAGTACAAGGAAGGAGAAAGTTGGGGAACTAGAGGAAAAAAGCTTAACTAGAACTATAATCAAAACTCTCAAGGATAAGGTAGATGGGGTATACATTTTTTTTTTGAAAGATAATCAACATTTATAGAGGTCTCTTGGACTAAAGAAAGTACTCTCAGATTAAAAGTACCAATGCATATATAGGACCCAGAAGGAATAAACAATGCCTTTAACGAAAGCTGAACCATTTCCTGGTGGCATCAAATGAAAACCTGATAGCTAACATAGATGGAGTATCTTATTAATATGACAGGAATGAGAAAATTTGTGTAAACCTTTTTTCTAATTCATAAAATGGGCAACTGATAGCAAAGGGTTAATGATAAAATCTGAAAGTGCTAAGAATAAGTATGCTTTCCTTTAGGGAAAAAAAACTTGAAAGCAGTATCTACTTTATTACAAATTCAAATGGATATGAAACACTGTAATTTACCTTTTCTTACCCTCCAAGATGACTATCTCATACCTTTTATTTGTTCCTTAAATTTCCCTCTCTGCACAATCCTCTCAGCCATTCTTCACACCTCAGTATTTCTTTGAGAAAATAGAAGCTACTAAGCAGTAACTTCAGTCATCTTCTAAATCTCTAACAGAACTAGCATCTGTAGCCATTTTCACCCAATTTCAACAAAAGGGTGTAAGTCCTATCAAAAAGTCCTATCAAAAACATATTTATGTTCTAAATCCCTTCCCTTTTAGTTTCTCAAGGACTTTAAGATATCTTCAATTACCTTCCCTCTCTCTTCTCCACTGGATCACTCCTACCAGTATATAAAGATAGCTTCCAATTAATTTTCCATCTATTAAAAAGCCATCACTTGAGTACTTCCTTCCCCTCTTCAGCTTCCATTTGTCTACCTCTCTTCACAATAAAACTACTTTGGAGTGCTGTTGACACATGCCCTCCCTTTCTACTTTCTCCCTTCTCATTCAGATTTCTTAAAGATTTCCTTTCCTATTTTCCACTTTTCCTTTATTATCATCATTATTTTGAATCTGCCTATATGCCCCTTTTATTAGTAGAAAAAGCCCAGTTTTGACATGTTAATTGAGTAGTGCTGGATTCAATCATACCTTAACCCACTTCAATCTGACTTCTATTCTTTCCTCTCCAAAACAAAACAAAACAAAACAAAAACCCCTGTTTTTGTTAAGGTCACTAATAACAGAATACTATCTTTGGCAATAAACATTTTTCTCTCATCTTAAATCCACTTCTCAGCAGCATTCAATACTGTTTAATACATTAATCTTTCTTGAAACACTTCCCTTTCTCTTGGTTTTCAAAAACACCAAACTTTCTCGGCTTCCTCCTATCTCACTGATCATTCTTTTTAGTCTCTCTTGTTTATTTCACCTCTTCCAAATCTCCAAATGATAACAGGGCATTATTTGGGGCCACAGTAACTCCCTCCCCACCCCAGCTATTGCTTCCTAGGAAATTTCATTCATTTTCATGGCCTTATAAATCAGCTTCCAAATTTGTATCATGTGCCCTGACCTCTCAGGAACTCCTGACTTACAGACCCAGAAGTCTATATCTAACACCATCATCACTTAGATATCCCTTGTAAAAACCTCAAATTCAATTAGTATGAGACAGAAGAATGCTTCACTCACCTTGCCAAATCTGCTCTTGCAGGGCTTGATAACAGATAATCACCACCCACCAGTTACTCAAGCCAGAAATCAGAGCATTATATAACTTCTTCACTCCTCCGTTTTCATAAATTTAATTCATTAGTAAAGTCAATAAATTCTGCCTCCAACAGAGATCTTAAATCTATTTTCTCTCCATTTGACTGATAGCACTACTCAGACAATCTTTCACCTATACAGCTGCAGCAGTCTTCGTTTCCTTTGCTTCTATTCTTACCTCTATACCTATCCATTCTCCAAAGAGCATACAAAGATGTCTTTTTAAAGGATAATTCAGTCTGCTTACATCTTTAAATAGCTCCTCATCATTAAAAACAATCCGAACTCCTTAGGAGACCTACACGACTCTAAAGATCAAGTCCCACCCAACTTTCCAACACCTGCTCTCTAGCCCTCATTCATCCCCTGCTAGTCTGTGAGTTCCTAAAACATGCCTCACAGCCTTCATACTTATTATTTCCACCACCTGCAGTACTCTTCCCTTTGTTCTGCACATTGTTTGTCTCATTCTTTGAATTTCAGCTTAAGTATCATCTTAAATAGGCTCTCCTTAAGCTTCCTTCTTTAAAAGTAGACTGCTTTACCTATATCCATCCCAGAACAATCTACACCCATATGCTATGTCCAAGATGGCCTAACATGACCTGAAATTCTTTTGTTTATCACCTTTCCTTCCCACTATACTATTAATACCATCAGGGCAAAAACAAAGTCTGTCTTGTTATTATATCTCCAGCACTTACATAATAAGATGCTTGATAAATGGAATGAATGGATGGATGGATGGATGGATGGATGAATGAGAAATGAACAAACAAATATACAGGCCAGTACTTAAACTGTCTGCTAACAAAATCAACAGGACTTATTCCTGGAAAGCCTAAGATCTAAAATAAATAAATAAACATCTAAATTAAATTAACTCTTTGTACCTTGTCTAAGCAAGAAATTATAAACAGGAAAACAAATCAAGGTAACTACCACTTGTACTTTCAAATATACTAATGAGACTAAATAACACATTTTTAGTTACAAATAAGCTAAAGAGAAAAACTAAGCCACAGATCACTTTTACCTTGAATCAGATATAGGTTTGGATGCCTTTCTGCCTTTAATTTTAAATTCATGGGATGTTCCTTCAGGTTCTTTCTCTGCTTTGAAAGCCACATTTGGTGGCACAGGAGGAACACGAATTCGCAACCCAAACAAATGCTTCTTCTTCTTTATTTCTTTCCCAGACATAAACCTAAATTTTTAAAAAAATTAACTAAAAATTTAAAAACTGAACACATATACATGGCAGACCCTAACTCATAACTTTCAGATGTAAAGCCTTTATACATGAAAGTCCACCCAATACTATAAAAACTCATTCTTTCTCTTTGCTTTCCTTTCCTTGATTCTTATCTGCTCCAGAGCCACTCCATAGTAGGATATAATGAAGGAGTAAGGAGGGAGGGAAAGAATCAGAAGAGAAGAGCACATGTCCACTTCTAACTTTTTAAAGGAAGAAGAGTAAAGCATGGTCTTTTTTTAGTCCTAAAATGTGCTTTTCCATTTTTCAGTGTCATCTGTTTAAAAGATTTCAAGAAAGGTTTAGGAAAAGAAGAATTCTATTTCAGAGTGGATCTGTGAGGGGAGAAACCTAGTCAGAAAGTAACAGCTGTTAAGAATGGAAAAGGGGACCCAGTATGAGAGGTTCAAAAAATAAAAGGAGTCTCCAGTATGTCAGTTCCAGAATTGGAAATAACATGGAGCAGGGAAAAGTTATTTCCGTCTGGGTTTAGGTCTCTGAAAAATGTGTTTCATGACTGTTTCCCAAAGTCCTCAGGCTCCCTACTCCAAAACACCTCACCTACCTTCGTTCTACTAGGCCCTGCCTAACCTGAGGAACCACACACCAAATTGCTTGGAATATTCTTCCACTGTTACGCAGGTTTGAGAAATGGGAGCTAATATTTCTATCATAATAGGAATAGATGTATTATTTCTGGTACCCTAAATTGGATTACAGAATTCACATCCCGTAAAGTACTTTTTACCAGTACAGTAACTGCTCAGGCACTTTATGGCTTTTTTAACTGGCCTAAGTATCTAGCTAGGCACTAGTATTATGACATTTTTAAGGAGGGAATGTTGTCCAGTTCAAAAGAAGCAACTTGTTAGAAACAAAAATTTTATAAAATAACTCAATGGTTGGTTACAGCCAGCATGAACACTTAAAAAATTTTTTTTCTATTGCAATTTTTAAGTGTTTTTTTAAAATGTAGACTTTTTTTAAAAAAAGGAAAGCCCATACAAGAATATATCAAACAATAACCAATTATCAAAAATTTAGTACTAATACTACTTTTCTCTAACTGTTGACAATAACTAATCTTAAAATCTTAGAAGATCTCATAATCATTTTAAAACCAATATGCTCTACAGTATTTTCCACTATCATTTAACATTTTCCCACCAGCTAAGATTTTATTTTCAGGAGACTGCATTATAAAAACAAGTCATCACTGAATATGTTTTTCAACTGAATAGGCCAAATTCCTAAGAATTTGTCTGCCTCTCAATCACCATTCCCAGAGGATTGCTTTTCCCTTCTCCAACCCTTGAGAATCACTATTTACTCGGACTAAAAAACAGGACATTAAAAAGTTTAAAATGGTTTGTACTAGTTCTAAACACCAAACCCACAAACCTTAAACAATGCCATTATTCCTTATACTTACTAAATGTCTCCCTCATAGGGATACACAAAATAAATCAACTTACATGGTCTTGTAATCATTTAATGCCTCCAGAACATGCTCATATCTTTCAGATTTTGGTGTGTCTGCCAGCTGTGAAGTATCAAGAAACAATTTAACGCACTATAATTTCATCAATTAGTAATATACAGGTGCTAGACAGAGGCAATGTGATGCAGAAGAAAAGTGTACTGACTAGTATACTGTCAGAAGATCTAAATTCTAATTCCAGGTCCTCACTGACTAGCTGCATGATCTAAGGCCATTTAACCTCTTAAGATTGTTTCTTATCTATAAAAAGGGGAGTAAAAATCCTCCCCTAATTACTTCACTAGTAATTATGTGAATCAAATGATATGGTTGAAAGAACTGTAAACCGGAAAATGTTACAAGAATGGAATTTTCTTAGTTATTAAATTTAATTCTGTAATCTGAGAAAATAATATATTAGAATGACTTTAATATTAACCATATATTGGATCTAATAGATATTATTAGGGAGGAGTATAAAAAGTAATGAAAACATAAAATTTTATTTACCAATAATCTCCATAACTTTGAAAAATTCTGTGAAACTGGCGGGGAGGGGTTGTTTTCAGAAAAGTTACAGATACTAGCCAGCCCTAAAACTCAAAGTGTCTCAGTAATATTTTATCATCAAAAATCATTTAAAAAAATCTATTCAATTCTAGAAAGTGTTTTTTTATTTCAAAAGGCTTCTTCAAGAGTCATTTCTGCCTCTTCTTCTAAGTTTAAAGACTAGGGCCCAATAGCAAAAAAACTCTAAATTCTTATAAAAGGACCATTCTCAGTTAAAATCACAAAAACTTAAAAAAATAAATAAATCCAGAATATCATAGCTGTCTTCCAAGAGTACCACCAGTATGTTTTTTATCAATTTATCAAAGCTCAGAATTGCTTCAAGAAGAGTAAACAAATCTGTCAGATAGAATGTTAGAGATAGAAGAAATTTACAGAGTCATCTATTCCAACTCTCTTTATTTTATAGATTAGTTAACAGATATAAAAGTTAAATGAAATGCTCAAATTCAATGGCTGGTTAGTGAAAGAGCTAAAATTCTGAACCCAAGTGACAATAAGTCCATCCATTCAACATTCACTAACAGCCCATACTGTGCTAATGCACTGGGTGCTTTTAGAAAATAAAAGAAATAGGACAGTCTGGTGCTCATGCCTCTATACCCTATTACTTCCTCCTACTGTAATTTCTGCAGTGTTCAATGAAAGAGAATTTCTATTAAAAAAGAAATAACACAACAGACATTAAAGCCTGAAGGACACTTGCAGTGTCCATGTAATTCAAGGTTCCATCAACACTGCAGTCCCTTTTATAGTACTGATAGGTGTTCAACCTTGGTTTAAATACTAGCAATGATGAAAGCTGATGAGACACCCACTGAGGAAGCCCATTTCACAGGTAGACAAATCTTCCTTCCTGGAACTCTTCTAGTCCTCTCTTACAAGACAGTTCTTCAAATATTTGATAGGAGCTATCATGTCTAAGTATAAGATGCCAAAGTTTAAGAGTAGGTTGAAAGTTTTTAGCAAACACATTGGCTAATTTCATCTCTTCCTCATCCCCACCTCCTCACCTGAACTCTAAAATCTTATCAGATAAACTGATGAAATCAAGTATTCGCTATCATACACTGCTTCTTCTGAACTGGCTGGATGTGTATTTAAGCCTAAGAGCAGAACTTATTTGTAACTATTGTTAATTTGTTTTGTTTTCAGGTCAGTGTTTGAGATAATCTTTTCTCTTGATTCTGTCATCCTTGTTAAAATTAGACACAAAGACAGAATCCTGTGGCTCTCCATTAGAATCTCCCTCAAGAGTATTTCCAAGCCATTGAATGCTTCTGTTTCTATTATTCAACTGGTTACATATCCATTTTTTACTTTTAATTTTAACCAGTTCAAATTTTAGTTCCTAATATGGAATTTAGTTACACTATGTTTATACTATACCTATAGCATTTGACTTACCAGTGTGGCTAACCATATAAAACGGGGGGGGGGGGGTGGATGGATATTTAATATGATTTATTCTAATAAAAGTGTTTTTCCTTATAGCTTTTTAAATCTTCACAAACCACACATCTGGAAAATGTACTCTACAATCTTGATGAAAATCAACAACAAAACTATTTCTCAAATCTATTCCTCTTTTACTTTTTGAAAAGCAGAATGAACTCTTTCTTTTGGTACTTGCTCTCTATGGTTTCTCAGATATTTTATCTGTAAGTTCCTTCAGCACTCCAAAACTACTTTCCATAGAACTATATATATTTCAACTTGCATGATGGGGCCAAGGGATCCCTTTCTGCATTTTGAAGACCCAAAGTACAGACATTATAGTTTAAATCAAATAATCTGTATTAAAACAGCACCATATTCTAAGTCTACCATCTGATCATGAGGTTTATAATACTGCTAACATAAGATCCATTTTCGTTTCTCCCACCACAGACACTAATCTCACATTATGCTTTGACTCTCAGGGTTGCAAATTTCTTTATAGATATAAATGCTATTAGGTATAGTTATAGCTCTTCCTTTCAATAAAATATACCTTTGAATTACCAATATTGAATTCCATGCTGCCTAGGCTTAAGTATGCAAAACAGGGTTAAGTAATTTATTTGCTAACCTATACAGCTGTATAATAATACAAAACACTCAAAGCCTCCAGTATTGTTGTTAATCATATTTCTTATAATTTTCATTTTAAAATATTATACCACCTCTATTATACATTTTTTTTCTCTAGCCAAAACATCGTACCTGCTATAGTATTTCATTTAAGTTTATGACTTTCTCCCTACATCCTTCAAAAGGTAGCACTCAATATACTACTCTGCTATGAATCTTTGGAAGCTGAAATTTAAGATTACCATTAACAGAAAAGTAGGCTGCCTTTATAAAACTAGGATTTCAGATCACATTAGAAATTAAGGACAAAAAATAATAATTGGATTCTGAAGTATGAATATTTCTTTTTAACTCTCAAAACCAACCTGGTACAACAGTTATTTCCTCATTCTAAATAAAAACCCTTAAGCAACCTTTATTTGGATCTCAAATATTGCATTATATATTTTTACAATCTCAAAAAAAAAAATTACAAAACAACAGTTTCTCAAATTGCTCATTCAGTCTATATAAGGCACAAAGTCTCAAAGATGTAAAAGAAAGAAAACAAAAATCGCATAAGAAAACAGGATATAGAACTATCATTATGTTCCAGTATGTTCTAAGTTTCAACCACTCTTCACAATCCTGAAATAACCAACTAAGAAAAGAAATATACATAAATGGTAAATTTGCCTTCAAATATTTTTGAAACTTGTTATAAAAGAAGTCATAGCATTTCCTTTATATCAAAAAAAAAAAGCATAAAACACTAAAAGGATACCACTGATTCTATTAAGATTGCTCTAAGTAATTAGAAATTGAAGTAAGTATTTACAGGACTTCCAAAATAATATAGAAATACTATTAAATTTTGGCAAGTATTATCACATATTAAATTAAGTCCTAATTCAGCTCAAAAAATTAATGTAAGTACCTCCCTGTGATTAGTGTGTCCATATATATTCCTAAACAAAAAGCCATAAAACTCTCAATCAACTTCTCAAGTCATCACAAGATTTTTTTCCTTTATCCACATGGAGGAAAAAAACTCCACATTTAAGAGAGAGTTAAATCACAACCATTTTTTTTGTTTGTTTCATTCTGAGAAGAACCTTCTAGACCAAGTGTCTATGTCATATAATCGATTGTATTTATAGTAAGAACCAGTGTTCAAATGACAATACACTTAACATGCAGGATTTCCCATATTTTTTAAGTAATTAAACCTATCTTATAAAAAGATTTTTTTAACATAAAAGTCTTTATAAACAAAAAGAAAGTTTTGTAAAACTAAATCTGGATTAGTGACAAAACTCAATTTGCAATTCAATTTCAGTTAACCAAAGATACACTACTTTAATGATCTGAAATAATCCATTATTTGTATTATTTTTGTTTCTATTATCACAAACATTTAAAACTAAACTAAGTTACATTAGTTAATTAATTACATATAAATGTTACAAATAAATGTTGAGGCAGGCATAAATTTTATAGTCTCTATTATTAAATCGTACTCTCAAAATCAATCATGACATTATAAAGATTTAAAAGATTAATACAGAGTTAAAAACTGAACTTTCATCTCTAAATATTTGAGGATGGAACGACTAATCTAAGTCTGAATATTTTGGTTTGTTTTTTTTTTAATGCAGGGAAAAAGCAATGGGAAATGATTAGAAAGTCACTTGTTCTGAAAATATACTTGATGGCTCCAAAAAATGGAAACACTCCCCAGAAAAGTAAACTTTTCCATTGTAAAGTTTTATTAGAGTATAATGTTCTTAATTTTTAAATTTAAAAAATTTCCTTATTGGCAAAGAATAAGAAATTAAATTGAATGCATGTTTTATTTCTAAGACATCACATAAGCTACAGAAAATGAAAACATGTATCTACTAATAAATTTTTTATATGTATCAGAAGTATAGCTAGAACTAAAATACTTGAGATTCATAAACTGAATTAATTTCTTAGACTAACTGTCTAGACTAATAGTCTAATTGTGATTTTTGTTTTCTATTTTCAGCATCTTAAATAAAACCTAAGTATAATTTTCCATTTTAATAAAAGAAAGCATTTGAAATAAAGTAAGAGTTTTTATATGTGTGCCCACGGTCTACAACGAAGTAATTACTACAGAATTTAATCATGTGAAACATAAAATGTACTAAGAATAGAGATGTATCTGCATATGAAGTGCTGAAGGAACCATGGTTAGAAACAAAGCACTTTAAAAGTATTCATTAAAGTAGGGACGCCTGAGTGGCTCAGTGGGTTAAGCCTCTCCCTTCGGATCAGGTCATGATCTCAGGGTCCTGGGATCAAGTCCCGCATCAGGCTCTCTGCTCAGAAGCAGGAAGCCTGCTTTCCCCTCTGTCTCTCTGCCTGCCTCTCTGCCTACTTGTCATCCCTCTCTCTCTCTGTCAAAAAAAAAAAAAGTATTCATTAAAGTATTAAATATTAAAGATGACTATAATGAACCTTATAGCCACTAGTGCCTTATACTTACTTTTTTCTTTTATTACCAATCATTATTATTACTATTACTATTATTACTAATCATTACTATTAAAATTTATCAACTCTGCAAGACACTGGTTTTCTCTCAAATTTCATCTGGAAAAAACATATAACAGAAAAGAATGTTGTGCTCCAACTTCTAATACTCAAAACATCTTAGCTCAATTAATTTTAATAATATCTTTTACTTAAAAAAATCAAAGTATCCTGCAAGTGTTTGTTTTATAATTTGCACAACTGATCTACCACAAACTAGCTTTTAAATGTGCATTATGTTCTCCCCGATGCCCCATAAAACCCCCAAAACAACTCAAAACACCCTGATATACTATTTGACATGAACCATTTATAAACTGCCCCATGTCTAAAAGCTACAAAAGTAAAAATTCTTCCTAAACTTCTTTAGTTTACACAACTTTTACCTCTTCCAAAAGTAATGTGACTAAAATTCACACATATTATAAAACAAAATTTTTATTTAAGCTAAGAGTAGTTAGGGGTGCCAGGGTGGCTCAGCCCCTTAAGCATCTGACTCTTCAGGTTATGATCTCAGGTTTGTAAGACAAAGCCCCAGGGTCAGGCTCCATGCTGGGTGTGGAGCATGCTTAAGATTCTCCCTCTCCCTTTGCCCCACCCCAGCACTCCCACCTTCTCTAAATGAAAAACAAAACAAAACAAAAATAAAACATTAAGCTAAGAGTAGTTAATATCTAGATTTTAATAATTCAAAATAAATCCTTAAAACAGGTTAACCACTAAAGTTTCTTCTTTGTGCTTGTCCACTGTTTCAAAATCTTCTTCAAAGAACATGCATTAACTTTTACATTGCCTTTTTTTTAAAGACTCTGTAAACCAGCATAAGTGGTTAGACTTCCCAAATGAAAAGCAAAATGAGATGTCAGAATGAGGGGGATAATCTCCAGTTAGAATAGCTTTACTCCCTAACACATTACTCTAACACTATTACTGGGTGCCCCCCATTCCTGGAAGTAAAAGATTATATACAAGGGAGTACCAACAAGAGAGGAAGGAAGAGTGTTGGTTTTATCTCCTAAATCTATAGAAACTTAGAAAAACAGGAGGAGGAAACATAAGATACACAATAAGAATTTCACTAAGGACCCTCCTATCTTTAACTATAATGATTCTCACTTCAGAAAATCAAATAATTTACTTCCTACTACATTTTTCCGAGTCAACAGGCAATAAACAGGAGGAGAGGGCTGGCCCTGATAGATGTTTAACTTATACATTTATCTTAGTTGTTTTTAACAGAAACAAAACAAAAATTGACATCAAGTAGCTAATAAAGTTAGCTCTAAGACCACTTACCTCTCCAGGATGCAATCTATCCCAGTTTTCATTAATGTATGTCATAAGCTCAAGTTCAGAATCAAAGTATTTCTTCTTGTGAATAACACTTAGGTTGTAAAGGCATAGGTGTGCTATATCTACCCTGAAATCCAAAAATAATCACAATATACAAAAGCAATGTTTTTAGTTATTATGAAATCACATTTTAAAAAATAAAAACAGCAATTAAAAAATCCAAATTGAAGTATATAGGTAAGCAGAGGGTCAACAGCATAAGTTATAATCACAATGTAATAAATTACATATGAAAATAATTGGCAAACATTAACTAAATACTTGCTTATACTGAGTAGTAAACATAAACTAAAAGGAATTTGAGTAATTTCTTAAGATGCATTCAAAGAGGAAGTGACTATATTAGAAAAAATAACTCATAATAAAAATATCTACATTTCACTTATATATAAGCCATAGAACAGCTCATATTTTAACAGACTTTATCTGAGTCATGAGTTAAATCTTATCTTTTCCTAAAATACATAAAACATTTAATAAAAATTTCTAAGTACTGGGGCACCTGGGTGGCTCAGTAGTTAAGCATCTGCTTTCAGCTCAGGTCATGATCCCAGGGTCTTGGGATGGAGCCTCATATCAGGCCCCCTGCTCAGCAGGGAGTCTGCTTCTTCCTCTCCCACTCCCCTTACTTATAGTCCTTCTCTCGCTGTCTCTCTCCCTCTCTATCAAATAAATAAATAAAATCTTTAAAAAAGAAAACAAAATTAAAAAAAATTTCTAAGTACTTACTATAAGCATTTTATCAGAAATCTCTCAAAATTCATCACACTTCCCATACCCAAGAATTACACTAAAGCAGAAACCAGCATATTTCGTATAAGACCTCTCTCTTCTGCCGTATGCTATTCTGAAGGCCAAAAGAATTAAAAACATGAATAAGAATTTTGAAAATCTAAAAGGTATGTGAAGCTACGTTCTATGCATTAGAAAATAAATGGCCTTATTATTTCAGCAATTAAACTAGATAATCTTTACTGAAATGACATCAGGTTTAAGGATAAGTAAAAGAAAGCCAAGCATAAAGAAAAGCAAATTTTTATTTAAACCAAGTTAACATATTCAGAAACATTTCATCCTGTAGGTTTAAGAATATGGCCCTTTATTGTTCCTTAACAGAAATGTCTATACTTACCACTGTAATGGTAGACGTTTGAGGTATTCTGGTCCAGAACTGCAGACAGAGCAAATAAATGTATAAAACCTAAGGAAAAAAGAAAAGTTGCATACTGAGTAATCAAAGCTAAACATAAATTATTCAACAATTAAAGCTAATATTCAGCAAGTACATATCCTACAAAAGATAAGCAATACACAAAGCAAAATATAATCTGAATTATGACACTGTGATTTAAAGTTTTTCAGTTAATGACAAATATTGAAATAGTTCATATATGGGGGGGGTGGCAAAAGCACTTTTTTTTTACCCATTAGACATTCAGAGCTCACACACAGGTTCATACACAGGTACAGTTTACTAATGTCTTGTGTATACCATGAGCTGTGATAGCAGCCCCCATATACATCCTCAATGCTTTAAACAATCTGGTAACATAAAAGAAAATAAGCTTCTCTTCCTAAATTCTGAAAGACAGTAAGCAGCATAAGCCAACATTAAAACCCAGGTTTTTTATGCCAAGTTCAGTGCTATTTTATTTTTCTTCCTAGAGCTCTCTGCTATTCCAAATAGCAGGAGGAGGGTGTAAATTTTATATCAAGGTTCTGTAGCCTTTTCCAATTTTCTGTCACAGGATCCCTTTGAGGTTTTTAAAAGGAAGGTACCAATGGGAATAGTTTAGAGTATTGTGGGGCAAGAGGGGCAAATACAATCACTGATCAAATACTTAAAACTATTCTGGAATAACACCTAAAACCACAAAAATTATGTGTATTTTAAAATTATGTATAATTTAATAAAGTCTATCATTTCAGTATTTTCCCTCTAAAGTGACTCCTTCACAAATTATTTGTAATTACATTTAGAAATCTGGAACTGTAAACATAACTACAGTATAAAAGCAAAAAAAAAAAAAAAAAAAGTATCAATTGGTCAAGTTCAAGTGGCCTTCTTACCTATCTCCAAATAGCATTGGCTTTTGCAGGCATTGCACACAAGCCTCATGAAACCACTGCTTACATTTGCAGCATTGTAACATCTTTAAATACCAGCTATAAGATAAAAAGATTAAAATTACTACTTTTCCAGGTAAAGTTTTAAAAACAAAGCAAAACAAAATCTAGTGGCATTATACAAAATATAGTCATGATTAACCATAACATTTCTGCTATATTTAACACAAAAAGTTTTCTTTCCCAAAAGGCTACTGGTGATTCCACTCCTCCTTTCTAATCCACAAGAATTTATAAAGCCTGGTTCCTAGACGAGTGAAGAATCTGTGCCAAAGAACAAACCCAGGATTTTTTTTTTCACACTGACTCTCCACATCTCCTAAGGGAGATTAGTTCAGAGGTTACTGACGTGCACAGCTGTTTGCCCAATATACCCAATAGTCACAGGCAGCTCTGCATTGTCACGGTGTTTCCATTATTCCTTTCCAGTATAATGAAAAGCAATGTAAAATAACACCTTTATATATAAATTTGGTTAACATAATTATAAATCTAATCAAAGACTTTTCCAGATATAAAGCCTTTGTGACAGGTTTTGTTATTTTTCAGATAGCTGAAGAAGCTAAAACTGAATCTCTATCTAGGAATATCCTCTCTTTTCAGCTGGTACATGGTTTTGATGTAATGTCCTTACTGGCCACCCAAATAATGCCTTTTCTTCCAATAATTATTTTGCTCAAAAAGTCAGTCCCCAATTAACCATAAGCCACATACAGTCAAAGGAATGAAGACTGATATTAAGTAAGGTTATTATTCATTCATCAAAAGACTAAAAAATGCTAATTATGTTCCAGATAGGTAGCTAGGTCCTCTACTAAAGTCAGAGTGGCTAACAATATCAAAAACAGTTCACATGGTCATGGGACTTCAAGAACAATGAATGATCCACTTCATAAAATGTCTATGATGGCTTCCACCTATATTGAGTAATACTTTAAACCAAATGCTAGTTATAAATGAATAAAGGAAAAGATCATTCTCTATGTTTATTCACTGTATCTCTATTTTATAAGTGATTAAAGAAACTAGACAAATGTTTCTTAAATCTGCAGGTGACCTAAAACTAAGAATTGTTATGAAAAGGTTAAATCACAAATTAAAAATTCCATTAAGAATTAGAGATTAGGAAGAATGAAGAGCTAAAAACTCATTCATCTATACATTCATTTATTTATGTTTCATCAAGAACTCATGTCCCAGTCATGGTAAACTTTTACAGACATTTCCTGTAATGCATTTGAACAGATAATATGTTAATGATAATGACTGTCCCTTAATGACTTTTAATGACAATGACTAACCCAGGATTCTCCTCAACAGTACACTTGCTGGGGTGCCTGAGTAGCTCAGTTGGTTAAGCGTCTGATTTTGGCTCAGGTCATGATCTCGGGGTCCTTGAATTGAGCCTGGAGTCTGGCTCCCCACTCGTTTGTCCCTCTCCTTTTGCCCCTCCCCCAGTTTATGCTCTCACTTTCTCTCTCTCAAATAAATAAAATCTTTAAAAAATAAATAAATAGCATTTGTCTTAAGAGAAGCAGAGTCTGAGAGGAAGGACACAAGAAACCAATAATTACAATTAAAGAGTAAAATATGATTCACTACCATTTTTTTAAATGTAGTACAAATACATGATGCACAACTTGGCTTAATATGAGCTTACACACACACACACACAAAAAAAGAGGAATTAGAGGTATTAGTTGACCACCACAAACCTAAACTGAACAACAAAAAAAGTAAGAAGACAACCCAAAAGAAGTAGTAAACAGAATCTTCCCTTGTAATAAAAGAAGCATAACGTTCTGAACTCTAATAGCTCAATTATATTCTGTGAGATTATTCTTGGAATTTTCTAACTTTCTAATAAGCATTTTCTAATCATAACACCGTATTTCAAGAGTAACTTTCAAAACCTGGAGAGCAACAAAGACAGAGGTGAGAAGTCATGTCACAAAGAATGTTTGATGATAATGGAGATTTTAACCTGGAAAAAAGACAGTGTTAGTATGAGCCATGGGAGGGAGAAATATGATTGCTGGATTGAAATACTTTTAAGAGTTACCTTATAAGAGAGATAAGATATATCTGTTTAGTTCCAAAGAGCAGAACAAAGACCAGTGATCAGAAGTTAAAGGTAAATTTCTAAACATTCTTAGTTAAAACTCTTGATTCATTTATTTAGCTAACATCTAATGATACAGATGCTATGACCTCTAATTTTCTCCTTATTCTATTGACACTTTCATGCATTTACAATTCATTATCATTTCCATATCACAATCAATAACAAAAATAAAAAAGATAATATAAACAAAAATCACTTAAAGGGCATGAAATAACTATTTACTTACTCTCCAGGGCCTCCACAATAGCAATAACATTGCTGGACATTGGTTTTATGACCTGCATCCCATTCAAGGTCTGCCACACTATAGGGTAATGTCTGCTTCATGACTTGCAATGCTTTGGCATTTGGTCCTTTCTTAAGCGCACCACCCCTCTATATTAGAGGGAAAAAGTTATTTGAACGAATGAAGAATAAAATCTTAAATACAGTTCCTTAACATAAAATGCTTCTGAAACTTCTAAAGAAACTTCCATTCTAAATTTCTTACCATATCACAAACTGTTTGACTACTAATAATCTTTATTTATTTTGTTGTCTTTCAAATTATTGCCCCAATTCCAAGACCACTCACTATCAGAAAATAAGTGCAAGGATAGCTGCAAGTCACTTAAGCGCCATTAGTCAAACAATAAGCCTCACCTCTTTCTACCCAGCATTGATTGCTCATTTCAGTCACATAAACTTTCAACGTACACAATCATTACGTTGAGAGTGCCTTACAAATTCCATTTAGGGCTTTAGCCCAAAACACTTAAAAGATACCTTTGTTGTTGTTGCAAAAACACACTGTCGACAGAGCCATTTTTCATCTGAATCAATCACACTGGAATCAATATGAGGTGTGTGACACAACTGATGATACCCTTAATATCAAAAAAAGCATAAAGCAAATTCTATTTTATTAATAAATACTGCAACACAATTTCAAGAAGGCATTTTTAGTACTCTTCTCCTACATTAATATATTTATAACTGATGAATAAATTTATGATAACAGCTTCAAGTTATCGATGTAAAATACTCTTAATCATTAATCTTCAACAGGAGCGTTAAGTATATAATAAAACTTTTCCACAAGATTAAAAGAAATCAATGTTTACCTTGGCCACACTTATCACATATAACCATTTCATTGGGAGCTTCTGAATACTCTTCTTGACATATTGTACAGACCATTTCCCCACTTCCAGTGGCTCCTAAAATATTTAAAATATACATTAAAAGACAGTCATGATAAAGAAGTATTTCATATAAAAAAAACTACTTTTTGACTCTGCGGGTAGCCTGTATTGGCAATGTTTATTCACTGTATCATAATGATTCCTTCTCAAGGCAAAGTACTATCCACAAAATGCTATCTCTATGCAACCTGTGTCCCTCCTACCTTTAACTTAACATACCTAACTTACCTACATTGATAATTTAACCTGCTTTTACAGCAGATGGCATAATTTAACCTGTTCTCAGGCAAGATCCTTTATTCACTTCTAACACTCATACTCCCCTGGGGGACAAGGAAATGTGATGTTTTGTAAACACTAGAATTATTCTCCAGAATACACATCTATCTACCTATATACATGTGTTCACTCATCCTACACTATCTACTATCATGAGACTGAAGAAAAAGGGCCAAGAAGATATGTCAATGACTTCTTTCTCTCTGGATTCAGCACACTTCTCTTTATTTACTGACATGAAAGAAGCTGAACTCCAATTATTTAATCTCAAGCTTCAGAAATCTGGAAATATGGTGTCCAATAAAGTATCCTAACAAAATCTCAGGCAACAGAAGTGGTTTTTTTACCTTAATAGGTAAATCTATACTTATTAATTAATAATAATACTTATTAATAATAATAGGTAAAATAATTTTATCTTAATAGGTAAATTAAAATTATATTTTTACCTTAATAGGTAAATTGTTTCCTCATTAGGCATTTTTATTCTAGTAACAATTTTATTCCACAAAATTTAGAATATGATTTCAATATTCTAACATCATTATTTCCAATATTCTCTTCTCCTCAATTTCATAGTTAAACTACATGGTATATTCATATGCCAATATAATTAAAATGTACCATTCTGTGCTATTAGCCAAATATCGTTAAGCTCTTGACATATATTATTTTGTTTAGTTCTACAGGCATCTTATTATTAGATAGAGGAACTGTGGCTCAGAAAGATTAAGTAATTAGCCCAAGGATCCTCAGAAAGTATCAAGGCTAGGATCCAAATCCAGACATGCCAGAGTCCATATTCTCTCCAATTTGAGATCCTTCCTTTCATCAATATTTTAGAATATTTTTTTCTACCAAAAGTACTGCTCACACTGCTATTTTCAAAATTATAATTTCCTTTTTTTAGTTTTATTTATTTATTTACTTGACAGAATATCACAAGTAGATAGAGCAGCAGGCAGAGAGAGGAGGAAGCAGGTTCCCCGCTGAGCAGAGAGCTTGATGTGAGGCTCACTCCCAGGACCCCGAGATCATGACCTGAGCTGAAGGCAGAGGCTTAACCCACTGAGCCACCCAGGTGCCCCCAAAATTATAATTTCTAACAGCTGTATAATATTCTATCCAGTAGAAATAACCAAATTTACTTTATTACACCTCTACTCTTACGTAAGTTACAAAATTTTTGGTTTGTTCACTTTTTTAAAAAATATTTATATATTTGTCAGAGAGAGAGAGAACACAAGCAGGCAGAGTGGCAGGCAGAGGAGGAGAGAGAAGCAGGCTCCCTGCCCAGTAAGGAGCCCAACGTGGGCGGTACTCAATCCCAGAACCCTGGGATCACGACCTGAGTCAAAAGCAGCAGCTTAACCAACTGAGCCACCCAGGCATCCCTGTTTGTTCACTTTTTGCATCTTTCCTTGTTTATTGTCATCTCTTGTCCTCTCTCCCTACTTCTCCCAGGTTTTGTTTACTTCCTTGTACACTTGGAAGGAAATAGCCTCCATAAGTTCTGAGTTTATGGCTCTGGTCAGGAGAGCAACCTGACTGAGCCTGACACCTCTCACTTCAAATCAGCATTTCCCTGAAAAAGGACCAATGGCCCCAGGTTTTATCTTAATACATATCAAGTTTTTTGTTGTTGTTAAAGTAAAACTACAGCAAATGTTTTCCACTAGCATTTTCACTTTTGAATTATTTTTTTTTTAAGATTTTGTTTATTTATTTGACAGACAGAGATCACAAGCAGGCAGACAGGCAGGCAGAACTGACTATGCAGTATCAATTAAAGAATATAAAACATTAATGCAACCATTAAATATCCAAAATAAAACTATTTTCACAGAAACCATATTAGGTGTTAAAATTTAAAATCCGGGGCGCCTGGGTGGCTCAGTGGGTTACATATGGCTCTCTAATCAGCAGGGAGCCTGCTACCCGCCCCCCCCTCTCCCTGCCTGCTTCTCTGCCTACTTGTGATCTCTGTCTCTGTCAAATAAATAAATAAAATCTTTAAAAAGAAATTTTAAATCCTTTTAAATGTATTTGTTTTAACCTATCTCCCTTTTGTAAGGCACATTTCTTTGACTACTAACATAACTCTCTCTACATTTTTCCTTATTTACATTAACTTTTAAAAATAATCTTATTAGGACGCCTAGGTAGCTCAGTCAGTTAAGCATCTGCCTTTGGCCCAGCTCATGAACTCAGAGTCCTGGGGTCAAGCCCACACTGGGCTCCTGCTCAGTGGAGAGCCTGCTTTTCCCTCTGCCTGCCACTCCCCCTTCTTTGTGCTCTCTCTCTGACAAATAAAATTTTTTAAAAATTATCTTATTAGATGGATGAAATTAGTCCAATTTATTAAGTCATTACAATATGTATCTATTATTAGCAGGCTTCTTATAGGAAGAAAATTACTAAAGCTACACTCCACACTGAAATCTGCCATAATGCAGTATTCAGTTTCACTTCCTCATTCTAAAGCAACTCCAATTACATGTGCGCTATTTTCTGGGTACTAGAAAGAGTTAAACAGTGGCGCAGTCAGTTCAGTTTAGGACTCTTGGTTTCGGCTCAGGTCATAATCTCAGGATAGTGAGACTGAGTTCTGCACAGGGCTCTGTGCTCAGTACAGACTCCACTTGAGCTTCTCTCTCGCTTTTCCTCTGCCCCTTTCCCCCATGCATGTGACTCTCTCTCTCTCTCTCTCTTCCTCTCAAATAAATAAATAAATAAATAAATAAATCTTAAGGAATAAAAGAGTTAAATAGCCAAGGAGCAATTCTTTTTTCTTTTCAGTTCTAGGACAATAAAAAACGACAGTGAGCAAAAACAGTCACAGACCTCTAAACTGAAATATTGGGTAGAACACACATTGGACACTACCCTTCACTTTCACAACTTTAAAAAAATATATTTATTTATTTGAGAGAGAGAGAGAAAGAGAGAACGATAAAGTGAAAGAGAGCATGAGAGGGGAGAAGGTCAGAGGGAAAAGCAGACTCCCCTCAGGGCTGGGAGCCTGATGCGGGACTCAATCCCAGGACTCCGGGATCATGACCTGAGCCAAAGGCAGTTGCTTAACCAACTGAGCCACCCAAGTGCCCACACTTCCACAACTTTCCATATGTACTACAGGCTTTCTTCTTCCTGTCTGAAAGGAAGGAATGGATAGAGGGAGGAGGGAGGGAAGGAAACAAATATATCTATAATCTGCAAGAACCCTGAAAAGTTGAGACTCATAACTAATAGGGGAACAGAAGCAGTGTAACATGTTTCAGTCCTACCACAAAGAAAGATCCAAGTTTACAAACTAATAATAATTCATACATTAATTCTGTATGCAGGGTAACAAGATCTGCTCAATACAACTACTGTTAGAGATCTCCTAATCGTTCTCCTATCCCTCTTCTCACTGACTCCTCAATTTCAGATTTAAAACATAATTTCAGAACTTTAAACTGATCAATCCCAAGAACTATAAAGTTTCTCCTGAAAAACATATTACTAGAGTAAGAGCTATCAAGTTCCCCACTTAAGCCCCAATTACCAACTATGTACATGGTAATTAGATCATTCTAATATTCTTTAACCAAAACTTCCTTATTCTTTAAAAAATTTAAGAATGAAATCAAGAAGTTAAAAAAATTTAAGAATGAAATAAAAAATTAAGAATGAAATCAAGAAACAGAACACAGTAGTAACCTACCACAGAATTCCACTTGGGATTCAAATTAAAAACCCAATCACCAAATACTTTAGAAAGGTATCCACCCTTTAGAGAAAGAAAATTTGTATCTCCTTGATATGATATGAAACACAGGTCTTAGCACAGGCCTCTTAACTCAATTAATAAGTAGGGCTTTGGTGTGCAGCTAAAATACTCAAATTTTTAGTACTCGTAATAATAAATCACTTTTCACAAGAAAAATACCTGGGAACAACACCCTTATTTAGCAGATTCAAAGGGTATACAGTAATCACAGAAATTATTACAGTAATAAAAAAGAGAAAGCATTACAAAAAACATACCTATAACCAAACCAAGGCATACCTATATTCACTTTTATTTGCACCAAATACAGCCTCATTTTCCCATCCAAATTTAAAACCCCTTATTAGATTGTCATTTCAAATCATTCTTATTAATGAATACTTCTAGTATCCTAAACCTGTTTAATATGTCCTAATATCCCCCAAATCATCTGGCAAATAGTATGTTCTCAATAAATACTAGCTCTCTACATTACTTTTACTAATATAAGCAAGTAACAGTTAAGTTGAAGCCCAAAGTGTTACTCATATTAGTGGCTAAAGATTTTTTTTCAAAATTATTAGATGGGCCCTAAAAATAGTTCATAGATGTACACCACTGAGACATCTGTTCCTTAGTCTACCTCTAATCTAACTAAGAATAATTCCTGTTCTTCTAGGGTTTATAACAGATTATAACTCCTTGAGGACTATGAAGCACACATATCCTCAAAAGTGATTCTGAGTTACCTTAATATACTGTACTCAATAAAAAAAAAACACTAGAAAGTGACAGACTAAAAAGAAAATCAAATTTTAGTGTAAATCATGTTCAAGAGAAATAGTAGCACCTGCCTGTTTGAATGTCCTTCCAGAGAACCCAGGATTTAGAACTGTCTTCAAATATGATGAAGCAGCTCTGTTTCAATATGTTTATCTGAAATATAGAGGAATATTTATGGTGATTTTTTTGTAAGTTAAAAACGTGAAGTTAAACTCAGAATTATTAAAAATTTACTGCAAAAAAACAACAAAAAATATATAAAGGTAAAACTTGCCTTTTTGATAGTTCCAAGATAAAACAAGCCATCTGACCATCTAGCTAGGACATCCTGACCCTCTTCAAATTTACATGCTGGCTTTTTGACTTTATGTCCATCCTGTAAAGACAGCTTGGTCAAGGATGTTGGGGTCTTTTGGTTTCGACGTAAAGGAGACCGCTTGTGGACCAGTGAATTACCTGCCCCTGTAGAGTCTCTGATTAGGAATAAAAGACCATATATAAGATTAACTTACTGAAAGAGCTTATTTATACACCAATGATATGTTTTATATATTAATCAAAAACTTTGATTTATTAAAAAAAACCTTAAATTGGGAGAAAATTTAATACTCTATGGAATAAGTAACTTCAAAGAAAATGATAGTTGTTCTCAAAATTCATTCAATGCCTACCCTTACTGAGACAAGGATTCAGCAATCACTCTAAGATCCTACATTCAGGGTACAGATCTAAGCTAAAGCAGTCATCAGCAAAGGATGCCTTAAATCTCATGACTGGGTTTAGATAAACTAAAAAGAAGTTACATGGCACAATTTCATAAGCAAATGAAAAGAATAAAAATAATTATGCCACACATAGTGAAAACACACTAACCAGTGACTTTGGGGTAGTTGGGTATATTCAACTCATTGGAAGAGTAGTCATGACCTCCTTAAGTGAACCACCACTGAATTAAGTCGTTTATTGATGGGAATGTGTCCCAAGTCCCTAAAATATAAAGACTAGGAGTTTAATAAAATTAAGAAACACCATTTGTACAAAATCATACTCAAATGAGAGGCATAACATCATTTATATTTTTTAAGCAAAAGACCCCAAAATTATGTATTCCAAAATTATATTATTATTCATGTATTAGTAATTCCATAAAGAGCATAGC
This sequence comes from Mustela nivalis, assembly GCF_964662115.1. Taxonomy (NCBI): domain Eukaryota; kingdom Metazoa; phylum Chordata; class Mammalia; order Carnivora; family Mustelidae; genus Mustela; species Mustela nivalis. The sequence continues at coordinate 76,696,543 of NC_139029.1, read as the reverse complement.
ATAACCACAGCATTACTACCACCAACTTTTTCTCAAAGGTAACAAAGCACTGTTTGTTTGGTTTCATTTTCTTAACATAAGATGCTTTACTAATTAAGCACATAGCAATGTATAAAACTAGACAGACAATAATTCAAAAGTAGATAGTATAAAAGTTAAGTAAAAATAAAATATGTGGGAGAGAAAAAAAACTGTTTCAATACCTAGGAATTGGGACTACCTAATTTCAATACCTAAGAATACACAAATTCTAGGAAATTCTATCATGAGCTTCAACATGAATAAACCTTTAAGATATTAGGCTAAGCAAAAGAAACCAGACCAAAAAAAGAATAAATATTGTATAATCCCACTTACATGACATAACCAGAGTATCAAACTCATAGACACACAGAGCAGAATGGTGGCTGCCTAGGGCCAGGAGGAGGTCGGTATGCAGAGTTAGTGTTTAAGGGGTAGTAGAGTTTCAGTTTGAAAGACACACTACATTTTTTTCTCTTCAAGTTTCTATTTACATTCCAGTTAAAAAATAAAATAAAATAAATTTTAATTAGTTAACATACAGTATAATGTTAGCTTCAGGTGTGGAATTTAGTGCTTCATCACATACATATAATAGCCACTTACAAAAAGTGCCCTCCTTAATTCCTATCATCTATTTAACCCATCCCCCCACCCACCTCCTCTCTAGCAATGAAAGATATTTTAAAGATATCCAAAGGAATAATGATTGATATCTTTCCAAAGTTGCTAAAAACCATTAATCTACACACCCAAGAAGCTCAACAAACTCCAAGTAGGACAAATGGCAAAGTGACTTATATGCAGAAATACCACAGTAAAAATGCTGAAAGAAAGAAAAATAACTCATTATGTACAAGGAAACCCCAAAAAGATTAACTTCTCATCAGAAACAACGAAGGCCAAAAGGCAGCAAGATCCTACATTCAAAGTGCTAAAAGAAAAAACTGTCAACCTTATACCCAGCAAAACTATCAACCTTATACCCAGCAAAACTGCCATTCAAAAATGAAAGCAAAATAATTAATCTAGGATAAACAAAACTGAGAGAATTTGTTGCTAGCACAGCCACCTTATAAGAAATACTAAAGGAAATTCTTAATAAGGTTGAAAGCCAGTAAGCCAACAGAAATATAAATCAACACACACACACACACACACACACACACACACACACAAAACAGTGGTAAAGGTAATTAAGTAATTTTAAAAAACAGTATAAATGCATACTTCTAATAACTCAAATATATGGAACATATATATGTGTATAACTGAATTATAAGGCCTATAACATAAATGGTAATAACATCACAAAGGAGGTGGTGGGAACAAAATTGTATTAAAGTAAAGAGATGATACCAGATCATTACATCAACCCACAGGAACAAATGAAGAAAACCAAAAATGGAAAGTAAGAAAGTAAATGTAAGTGAATTATGTCACTTCAAGGAACTATCTGGCAAATATCCATCTTAGTCACTATTTCAAGTAAAAATGGTATTCCATGAAAAAGCTGTTACTAAAAACAATGACATAAATATCCTATCTATACTTCCTATTTCATCATATATAACATTATTAAAACTCAGGGGTGCCTGGATGGCTCAGTCAGTTAAGCAACTGTCCAGGCTCCCTGCTCAGGAGGAGGCTGTGTCTTCCTCTGCCCCTCCCCCTGCTCATGCTCTCTCCCTCAAATAAAAAAATAAAAATTTTTAAAAATATATAAACTCAAAATTAGGTAAAAACAATTTTCAGTGTTTCATCAGGAATGTTCTACATGAAAGAGGGTTCTCTGTGTATGCATGCATTTGGTGGGTTTTGGGTTTGTTTTTTTACTATGAGTGCTCAACAATGAAGAATACTGCCTTGTTTCATGCTAAGGTGCACAGCAGTTTGACCAAACATCATTTTCATGCAAACTGTAAAGACATCGACACAATGAGAAAGGCAAATAACATCTAAGTATTATGAAAATAATTCTGAGCTTCAGACTCCTACAAGGATTCATGGATCACACTGTGGGAACCATGCTCTAGGAGAACATATGTGCCATGTATCTAAATAAAGGGAATGTGTCTGCCATGGACAGCTGTAACGAAAAGGCATTTAGTAGGATCAGGGGTTAAAAGTCTGACAAGATGAGTGCTAGAGAGAAGTAAAAATGGAGAATGAATCTACCATTAACTTTACCAACAGGAGTGTTCAATGCCAGGCTAAGAACCTTCTTTCTCCAGAGATGAAATCAATTTAATGCCTTCATCACAACATTAAAATTATTCTATCAGCAAGCACTTTCTGGAAAACTATAAATTCAGGGGCCACTTGAGGGATTTTGCTTTCCTTAAAGAAACTAACCAAAACCTGAGCAACATAATTAATTATAGGTGAAAAATGACTTCAAAAGAATGCCAAGGTGGCTACTGACCTAGAACCTTCCAAATCTAGACCAGAAAATATACAAAAATCAAAACTGAAAACATTCCTAAATTGGTTTTGTATGCTATGCTATTGCTTCAACAAATTCTCTTTTTCATGACAGCCTCCCATCTTACTCTCTTAAAATGTTGTAAGTATCTTTGAGAAAAAAGAGAAAACTAAAATTCCGTGCTCCCTGCTCCCTTTCACCAATCCTATTTCTTTCCTCCCATTCACAGCCAAACCTTTGGAGGAAATTTATACACTCTTAACTCTATTACTATAGTCTTTCCCATTTACTCTTCAGCCCATAGCAACACACATCACCATTCCCTCACCCACACACTCCATCAAAAACAGGGATTATGTCTGACTTACTCTTTTTTCTTTTTTAATTAACATACAATATATTATTTGCCTCAGGGGTATAGGTCTGTGAATCATCAGTCTTACACAATTCACAGCACTCACCAGAGTACATACCCTCCCCAATGTCCATTACCCAGCCATCCTATCCCGCCCCCCTACTTCCCAGACATCTGTCTTACTCTTATTCACAGCTGTATCAGTGCTCTGCATAGGGCATGATACATAAAAGGCAGAATGGTTTTATGTAACTTATAAACTTCAAGCTCAATTCAAGAAAAATCTATATTTAAAGAGTTAAATTATTTCTAAAAATGACTGCATGCACAAATAGTCTGTTTTGTTCCAAATAAACAATAGACTCTAATTCACATACAACAAATACATAACAATCTTTATTCACATAAACATGAAGAATATAAATCATATATAAAACTGCATTAACGGGTATTTATAAACAGTATTATCCTTTTAAAAATTTCTGTCCAAAGAAGCTTTACAAAAAAATAAGGCAAATGACCCGTAATAGCATAACTCAAACATAACCAAGATAAACACTGTATATGTATCCCCTTCCAAGGTAATTTCTCCCATTACTGTCACTGATGACTTCCCTCCTCTCTAGAATGTGACCTATTAGAAGCCAAATTAGTTTTTCCAATTTTAGAATTTATTATTTCCCTTCTGATTAAAGGTAAACATAAGATAGTAAAATAATACAGAAAGAGTGAAAAGTGAAAAATCCCCATCATACTTTCTCCCACAAAAGAACTGCTAATCTCCTGACTTTTCTTTTGTATATACCACATACACAAACATAACTCACATAAAATGTTCTAATTTAAAGAGTGGAATATTACATATACTGTTCTCTAACTTCCTCATATAATAATGTATCTTGGACAATGTAATATCCATCTACACAAGTATAAAACAAAAGTATGTAAGATAATCCTTTCTTCAAATGCAAAGCTACTTTCCAACTACTACCCAACTGAGGAACATTTAGTATGTTTCCATTCTTTTACTATTACAACCAAAAAAAGCTCATCCTTTTCCATTTTATTTCTTTTTTTTTTTAAGTATTCCTGGTACTACATGAGATAAATTCATAAAGAATAATTACTATAACAAAAAATATAGACATTTTTCCTTTTTGCTATAGAAAATTACAACATGCAAAAGCAAACTAAACAAGTATTAAAAAAACCATCAGGTATTCACCAACCAGTTTCAATTACCATTTCATAGCTAATACTACTTCAACACCCCATTCCCCAACCTACATTATATATATATTTTAACTGACAATGTCAAATGAATCTCCAAAAAAGTAGTTTCACTGACACTACCTGAACAGCACCTGAAGGCCTAACACTTCACCAGCAGTATTTACCCTTTTATTATTTGACAGACAACACACACACACACACACACACTACATTTCTATCTACAGTTCTATTATTATTAGAGGTTTTTTCCTTTGTTAATTTGTATGTCTTCTGATCTCTGCCTTTTTTTTAAACTAAAATGTTCATCTTTTTCATAATGACTTAAGAGCACTTTATATATTATGAATAAGAATACTTTGTTACACATGTTAGAAATACTTTTCCCAGCTCATACTCTATAAAAGTGCCATGACAAAGATTTTTGATAGGGGGATCAGTACTTGGTGTTCAGTTATCTCTCATCTTGCATCCAGGCTGCCTTGCCTTTTTAAGAAGCCATACCAGAAAAAATTTAAACGGAAAACCGAAACAAATAAAGGAGTTGGTTTGCATGCCCTTTTTTTAAATTGTGTACTCCTAATTGCCATTGTTAGGTTACGTAAGGTGCTCGTCGTCTTCCCAACGCCCATCAAATCTCCAGTCCATACCTTTTCATTTTACATGATGTTAACAGTGTCTTCTCCCAAATGAAGTTAAAGTTAAATTTCACTCTATTTGGCAGATAATCTTTAGTGTATAAATACAGGGCAGTTCCAATTAACTGAAGCAGGATTTTTTGAGGTCAAATGTTTTATTAAATTTGTAAAACAAAACTAAACTAAACTAAAAATCCATAGAATAGTTAAATCGACTTCTAAAAGAAAGAACAAAGAAAGAGAGAAAGATTCAACCTACCAAATACTGTGACATATTCCAGAGAAAAACTGTTCTGTACAGGTAAGGAACAGACAATAAGATTATTACAACAGAATAGGTATCTCCAAAACAATTTCATTTAAGGGAAGTAGATATATAATAAAAGTAACAACACAAAACAGACAGAAAGAATATATCATTTAGTAAACAGTACTGGGGAAAATGATTCACTTAAATGGAGGAGAAGCTATACTCTTAATTCACAATTCACAAAAAGGTGCATTACAGATGGATTAAAGACAAAAATAAACGTAAAACTTCAAGCATAACTAGAAAATATAGCATATTGCTATGACAACTGATGAACTATTGAACTCTACATCTGAAACTAGTGATATATACTCTATGCTGGCTAATTGAATTTTTAAAAAAGGAAGATGCTTTTTAAACAGAAAAAAAAAAGAATTATTGTTATGATCTTGGAAGCAGAACATACATACAACATGGAAAGATGCTGCAAATGTGTTGTTGAAAGCAAAACGAAATTTATCGCACAATTATCATTTATGCAAATTGAAAACATGCATATATAATACCATATATTTTACCATGACATATATTAAATATTTTCAAGTAGTAAGTGAGAGTAGGAGATCTGACTGAGAACTGGGGAAACTGGACATGTCCTGACCAGAGAATTGTGATGCTGTAGTGTACTTCTTTCTGTTGCTAAGATCTGACTCAATTATATCAGCTCCTCATACTATACAATACAGATTAACAAAGTAGCAGAAGTCAAATCCTATTTCCAGAATGGTCACAACGCTTTTACTATTCCACAACATACACATAAAGAATACTTCTATCTATCTATCTATTGATCTATATACAATTCTATCCATAATACTACTACTTAGAGAAGCACTTTTTTCTTCACTGCTACTGATGTCCATCTTGAGAGAGACTGCCTGGAAAAAGTTTCCTCCCTTGAAACCAAATGGAAGACCAGGAGTTCAACTAGCTACTTTCTTGGTTTACTACTCCTACAATAAATAAGACACTAATTCAAGAACTTGGGAATTAGATGCATAATTCAAATAGTATGTGGTCTTTTTTCTTCCCAAATTTAATACCCCAGCTAACAAGAAAACTATCTGAATATTATATGGGAGACCACAAACTGATTTCATGTCTGCAACAATCTCTGAGAACTATTATGAGACCAATATTAAAAAACAGGGGTTAAGGACTTGATATAGTTTAATTTCTCAATAAGCAGCAGAGGAAATAGGAAGAAATTCAACTCACTTTCAGGTTAATTATTTTTCTTTCAATAAATATTTAATGAGTATCTGTTCCAGGCCTAGTGAATAAGAGAGTCAAGGTCCCTATCTTCAGCGCCCAAGATTTTGACAGGAAAGACTCAGCTAGACCTTCCTTCTTAAGGCTCCTTTCCTGATTCAACCCCATCCACCAACTTAAGGTTAGATGCTTTCTTGGTATATGCTAGTTCTCCCACTAACATACTTCCAACACTCTGTTCCATTTGCCTACTTACTTATCTTCATCTACTCCCCACTCTCCAAATACTTTGTATTCTGAGGGGAAAATGACTGTCCCATTTTATGGGACCACTCCTTCCCCAGAACCTAGTGTAGTGCCCAGAATGTACTGGTAACACAATAACTAATCAGTAAATTACCAGTAGTAGCTGGTAATTTAATTAAAGGCAATCTCTAAAGAGCCAAATGCCACTGTCCCAACATAGGACTCATCACCCCAGTGGGAACTTTCATCCCTCTGCTCCTGAGTTCCCTCCCCAATCAGCCATGACTGATCCACCACAACCATGTCTCTAGTACCCCTGCCACTACTCTTCAACCCATGAAGTTCCATTTGGCAGCAAAGGAACTAAAAGGAAAAAAACCTAATCTCACTTTGCACTGCCACCTCCCCCCACCCCAACAGGAGCACTCCTCTCACTCTAACTCACCCCAATCCAAAAAATCAAATGAGTATGCAATCGCAGGAAATGACAGGCACTGCTGTGACAGAGAAGAAAATACCTATTCTGCTGCTATCTTAAACTTTTATCTACCACAGGTTCCAAGCAATCTCATCTCTTAAAAAGCAAAAGCTGCCATCTATCCCAGGCTCTTTCCCACAACTTCTTCCCTTCTCTTGGAAAAGCAGTACATGTGTGGGTGAATCACATGTGAACAATAAATGTAACCTAACAACAGAGCCACTTTGGGGAAAATCTTTCACAAAGATATAGTTAAATTCACGTGGCCATGGAAGGCCAAGGTAGGGCCTAGGTACAAGCAGAAGGCAATCTACTGAAGCTTGGGCCCCCATTAAAGCTATGGGGAAAGAATTCTCTTCTTTCCCTTAAGGAAGGCACAAGTAAAATGAAGCTTGGGGCTGGCAGAATTCTTCCTGGTTGAGGGTTCCTTGAAAGTAGAACATCAAAGGGGACCAGGGTCAGACCAAGAGAACAGAAATCATAAAGCAGGCAGCTTAATGACTGGCTCTACTCTAATCCTTAGTTTTAGAAATTATAAAAACATAAAAATGCATACTTTAAAAAAATTTCAAGTAGATAGATAGGTTTAAAACAAAATGCAGTCGCTGCCCACCCAACTCTTCCCACATTTCAATACTGCTCTCCAGAGGCTGATGCTTTCTCAACTCTTTTCAGCTATTTATTCTGGGAGGCACTTCCATAGTTCTAAATAATATGCATGTGCTTATATTTCTCTTTTTAACTGATCTATTTCACATATGACTTATTTTTAAAAAAATCATAACAACTCCCACCTCTATAATCTTACTTAACTAAGTTCATTAAATCAGTAATGTGCTTTAAATAATCCAAACTGTAAATATTAATCACTGCAAAACTAAATGGCACACTCTCATTAAACAACCTTTCTTTCTTTTCTTTTTTTTTTTAAGATTTTATTTATTTATCAGAGAGAGAGAGAGGGGAGAGAGCGAGCACAGGCAGACAGAATGGCAGGCAGAGGCAGAGGGAGAAGCAGGCTCCCCGCCGAGCAAGGAGCCCGATGTGGCACTCAATCCCAGGACGCTGGGATCATGACTTGAGCCGAAGGCAGCTGCTTAACCAACTGAGCCACCCAGGCGTCCCTAAACAACCTTTCTTATTCACTTTTTATTTTTCCTGGAATTGCTTATTCTGAGCCTTTATGTATCTAAACTTACCTTAGTCCTAAACTCACAATGGACTGTTTTCTGGATACTTTCCCTAAGTAGTTTGATGATATTCCCATTTATCCCATTTAACACTCAGCATTGATGATGAAAAATCTGGTACTTGAGTAGAGGTATTTACTAAGAAATGAATAAGCCACAAAGATAAAAGGTACAGAATAGGGAATACAGTCAGTGATATTATAATAGGAGTATACAGTGAGTGACAGCTACACTTGTGGTGAGCAGAGCATAATGCAGAGTTGTGGAATCACTGCTGTATACCCAAAACTATTATATAGTGTGTCAACTGTAGGTCAATAAAAAACACCATAAAAATCATAAAATAAAATCAGAAACAAAAAAAGAAGACATTAAAACTCATACCACAGATACAGAGGATTACTATAAACAATTATAAACCAATAAACTGGACAACCTAAAAGAAATAAATGCCTAGAAACATACAACCTACCAAAACTGAATCATGAAGAAACAGAAAATCTAAATATACAAATTACCAGTAAGGAGATTAAATCAGTAATCAAAAAAGTGCCAAAAAACAGAAGTCCAAAACCAGACATCTTCACTGGTCAATCCTATATTCAAAGAAAAATCTCAAACTTTTCCAAAAACAAAGAGAAAAGACAACACTTCCAACTCATTTACAAGGTCAATTACCCTGATACTAAAACCAGACAGGGACGTCACAACAAAGAATATTATAGGATAATATTCTTTTTTTTTTTTAAGATTTTATTTATTTATTTGACAGACAGAGATCACAAGTAGGCAGAGAAGCAGGCAGAGAGAGAGGGGGAAGCAGGCTCCCTGCTGAGCAGAGAGCTCAATTCGGGGCTCGATCCCAGGACCCTGGGATCATGACCTGAGCTGAAGGCAGAGGCTTTAACCCACTGAGTCACCTAAGCGCCCCACAGGATAATATTCTTGATGAACACTGATAAAACATTCCTTAACAAAATACTAGTAAACTGAATTTAATAATACATTAAAAGAATCATACACCAAGATTATGTGGGTTTTATTTCACAGATACAGGATGCTTCAACAACCACAAAAATCAATGTGATACACCACAGTAACAAAGAGGACAAAATCATTTGACAAAAAAGCATTTGACAAAAGTCAACATTTATAATAAAACTCTCACAAAGTGAGTACAGAAGGAACACACCTACCTTAACATAATAAAGACCATATATGACAAACATCATACTCAGCAGTATGAAAGAGAGAAAACTTTTTCTCTAAGATCAGGAATAAGACAAGGATGCCATCTTTCACCTATCTTCTTCAACACAGTACTGGAAGCAATAACTGCAGCAATTAGGCCAAAGAAAGAAATGGCATCGAAATTAGAAAGGAAGAAGTAAACATGGCACCATTTGCAGATGACATATTATACACAGAAAATCCCTAGGATTCCAACAAAAAACTGTTAGGACTAATAAATGAAATCAGTAAAGGTGCAGGAGACAAAGTTAATATATGAAAATCTGCTGTATTTCTATACACTAACAACAAACTATCAGAAAGAAAAATTAACAATTCTTTACAACTGCCCCCCCCTAAGAAAAATCCTAGGAATAAATTTAATCAAAGAGGTGAAATACCTTACACTATAAAAACTGTAAGACATCAATGAAGGCAAGTGAAAAAGACAGAAATAAATAAAGACAGTTCATACACATAGAACAGAAGAATACTGTTAGAATATCCATACTACCCAAAGCAATCTACATACACATTCAATACAATCCCTATCAAAATTCCAATAGCATTTTTCACATAAAAAGAACAATCCTAAAACATGTTTGGAAACACAAAAAACCCAAATAGCCAAAGCAATCTTAAAAAGAACAGGAGCGCTTGGATGGCTCAGTGGGTTAAAGCGTCTGCCTTTGGCTCAGGTCTCGATCCCAGGGTTCTGGTATCAAGCCACAGGTCGGGTTCTCTGCTCAGCAGGGAGGCTGCTTCCCCACCCCCCACCCCACCCCCGCCTGCCTCTCTGCCTACTTATGATCTCTGTCAAATAGATGAATAAAATCTTAAAAAAATATATAAAGTTTAAAAAAAAAAAAGAAAAGAAAAAAGAACAACAAAGTTGGAGACATTACACTTTCTGACTTCAAACTTTATTACAAAACCATAGTAATCAAAACAGTATAGTACTAGTATAAAAAGAGACACATATGTCAATGAACAGAACAGAACTCAGAAATAAACCCACATATATTTGGTCAACTAATTTAAGACAAAGGAATCAAGAATATATCATGGGGGAAAGACCGTCTCTTCAATAAATGGTACTGGAAAAACCAGAGAGCCCCATTAAAAAAAAAGGATTTGGACTACTATCTTATACCATTCACAAAAATTAACTTAAAAATGGGTTAAATATATGAACATAAGAAACCATGAAACTTCTAGAAGAAAAAATAGGAAGTAAGCTCCTTGATATCACTCTTAGTGATAATTTTTTTGGATTTGACACCAAAAGCAAAGGCAACAAAAGCAAAAATAAACAAGTAGAACTATATCAAAACTAGGCTCTGCACAGCAAGGAAACCATCAACAAAAAGAAAAGGCAACTACCGAATGGGAGAAAATATTTTCAAATCACGTATTTGATAAAGGGTTAATAGCGAAAATATGAGGGTGCCTGGATGGCTCAGTAGGTTAAACAACGGCCTTCAGCAGATTCATGATTCCCAGGATCCTGGGATCCTGGATCCTCGGGCTCTCTGCTCAGCAGGGAGCCGACTTCTTACTGTCTCTCTGCCCTTCTCCCCAGCTCATCCTCTCTCTCTCTTGCTCTGCTCTCTCAAATAAATAAAATTTTTTAAAAATTCATACAACTCGGGGCACCTGGGTGGCTCAGTGGGTTAAAGCCTCTGCCTTCGGCTCAGGTCATGATCCCAGGGTCCTGGGATCGAGCCCTGAATCGGGCTCTCTGCTCAGCAGGGAGCCTGCTTCCCCCCTCTCTCTGCCTGCCTCTCTGCCTACTTGTGATCTCTCTCTGTCAAATAAATAAATAAAATCTTGAAAAAAAAAATTCATACAACTCAATAACAACAAAAACAAGATCTTGATTAAGAAATGAGGAGAAAGGGGCGCCTGGGTGGCTCAGTGATTAAGCAACTGCCTTTGGCTCAGGTCATGATCCTGGAGTCCAGGGATGAGTCACGCATCAGGCTCCCTGCTCAGCAGAGTCTGCTTCTTCCTCTGACCTTCTCCCATCTCACTCACTCTCTCTCTCAAAATACATTAATAAGATCTTTAAAAATAAAAACAAAACAACAACATAAAGGAAATGAGAAGATCTGAACTGACATTTCTCCAACAATATACAGACAGCCAACAGGTAGATAAAAAGATGCTCGACATCACTAATAATCAGACATGCAAATCAAAACCACAATGAGATACCACCTTACACCTATCAAAATGGCTATTATCAAAAAGACAAGAAATAACAAGCACTGGTAAGGATGTGAGAAAGGCAAATTTTGTGTACTGCTGCTGGGAATTTAAATTGGTGCAACCACTATGGAAAACAGTATGGAGGTTCCTCGAAAAATTAAAAATAGAACTACCATACGGAGCACCTGGGTGGCTCAGTTGGTTAAGCATCTGCCTTCAGTTAGGTCATGATCCATGGTCCTGGGATCAAGCCCCTTGTTGGACTACCTGGCGCAAGGCCGGGTAGGCAGGGGGGATGATGGATGCTTTTGCTTCTCCCTCTCCCGCTGGCACTCCCCCACTGCTGATGTTCTTTTGTTGCCAAATAAATAAAGTCTTAAAAAAAAAAATACAATCCAGCAATTCCACTTCTGAATATTCATCTAAAGAAAACAGAAACACTAACTACAGATACATATATCCCCATGTTCATTGCAGCATTATTTACAATAACCAAGACATAGAAACAACCTAGGTGTCCTTCAATGGAAAAAGACAATTTAATGTGTTTGTGTGTGTGCAGACACACACACACACACACACACACACACACACACACAGGAATATTATTTAGCCATTAAAAAAGAACAATCTTGCTACCTGTGACAACATGGATGGACTTTGAGGGCATTACACCAGGTGAAGTAAGTCAGACAGAAAAAGACAAATACCATATAATCTCAACTATATGTGGAAGCTAATAGAACTACAACAATTAAAAAAAACCAAAGCTCATAAAGAAAACAGAGCGTGGTTGCCAGAGACAAGGAACAGGAATGGGTTAAATGGGTGAAAGAAAAAATACACACTTATAAAATAAGTAAGTCACAGGGATATAATGTACACCATGGTGACTATAGTTAGTAATACTGTACTGCATACTTGAAAGTTGCTAAGAATAAATCGTAAAAGCTCTCGATCACAAGGGAATAAATATTTTAACTATGTATGGTGATAGATGGTAACTAAAATCATGGTGGTGATTATTTCGCAATTTATACAAATATCTAATTACGATACTGTATACCTGAAACTAAATAATGTTATATGTCAATTATAACTCAATTTTAAAAATGAAAAAAAAGGGGGAAGGGGCACTGTAGTAAATACAGGGTCACACCAGGGATTGAAATAAGAAAAATCCTAGATGTCATTTTTATTTCATCCGTTGGATATAAAACCTGGAGCACAGATCCCGGGGGGAAAAGAAAGAAAAGAAAAAAAAGAATTAAAGTTAATAAATTAAGTACCCATCTCATGTTGAAGGGGGCAGGAGGAGAGAAGTAAAAGGGAAAGAAAATCAATGAAAGAAAAGCTTACAACAGAGAAAACCAATGGCACTAAAACTTGGTCTACTGAAAAGACTGATAAAACTGGCAAATATCCGGGGGAGATTAATCAGGAAATCTAGGAAGTAGCTGGATAAAAAGATGCACAGCTCAGAAAGAAAATCAGGTTTGGAAGTAAAGACTTGAAGTCAGAAAAATAGTGAAGGTATTTGAAGCCCTGGATAGAAATAAGAAGAGAAACGGGATGAAAACTTTACTATAATAAAAGAGCAAAGTGAAGTTTCTCTGCTCCTTCTCATGCTAAAACAAACAGAAAAAAAAAAAAAAAAACTTAAAATAAAAACATACTCAAAACAAAACAACAACAACAAAAAAACCAACAATACAATCCATCTTCAATCATACTAAAGTATACATGAAACTCCAAACCACAATATAGGAAAATGGAAAGCAGCTGAAAGAATAATAAACACTAGTAAAATGGGGAAGATTAAACTTAAGCACGCAGCAGAAAAGAATGTTAAGAAGCAACCCACTTGTCCCACAGAACCCCAAAAGACTAAAGAATTGGCAGCACCAGACTGAAGACAGAGGTCAGGTGAGCTCGAAGAATAGAGTAATACGTGGAAGTCTGTATAAAAGGACTATTGGATCCCTAGTCACATCTTCTATTTGTACTATCTGTATATCGTATCAGGAGATGAAAAGTTTATTCATTCAAAGACAAATCAAGGGAAACAAACACAAAGTACAGAGAGGAGAATAGGTGAAGTGCCCACTGAAAATGGGGAAGGTTTTCTTTATATATTCAAGTTTTAAAAATCATTTTTCAGGGGTGCCTGGGTGGTTCAGTGGGTTAAAGCCTCTGCCTTTGGCTCAGGTCATGATCCCAGGGTCCTGGGATTGAGCCCCGCATTGGGCTCTCTGCTCAGCGGAGAGCCTGCTTCTTTCTCTCTCCCTGTCTCTCTCTCTCTCTCTCTCTCTACCTGCCTCTCTGCCTACTTGTGATCTCTGTCAAATAAATAAATCTTTTAAAAAAAATCATTTTTCAACACCTAATGAATAAACGGATCTAGGTATTGAGTACCAGTGGCTTCTAAAGCACAAGAGAAAGAACTACTGAATGCTTCTTGGGAGAACATACCACGTCTATGAAGTAGTCATGCCAAAAAAAAAAGCAAGAAATCTGGAATAAGCTTCTACATCTAGCCACCAATTTATAGAAAATGCAGAGAAATGATGTTCAATTGCACAACGGGGATGTAATCGGCAAAATCCAAGCTGGGAAATTTATATGTCAAATGACTGGTTTCAGGGTGCCTGGGTGGCTCAGTGGGTTAAACCCTCTGCCTTCGGCTTGGGTCATGATCCCAGGGTCTTGGGATCGAGCCCCGCATCAGGCTCTCTGCTCGGGAGCCTGCTTCCTCCTCTCTCTCTCAACCTGCTTCTCTGCCTACTTGTAAATCTCTGCAGTCAAATAAATAGATAAAATCTTTAAAAAAAAAAAAATGTCTGGTTTCTTCCACAAATAATCTCCCCCCAAAAATGGGTGGGAGGTAAGTAACAAAGATTTAAAACATGTATTTTTAAAGGATGCTCAACATCCCTAATCAGGGAAATGCAAATCAAAACCACAATGAGATATAACCTTAACATGTTAAAAATGGCTAAAATTATTTACCAAAAAAACCAACAACACAAGAAATAACAACTGTTGGGGAGAATGTGGAGAAAAGGAGCCCTCATGAGCTACTGGTAGGAACATAAACTGGTACACCACTGTGGAAACAGTATGGCTGTTCCTCAAAAAATTAAAAATAGAAATACCATATGATCCAGTAATTCCACTACTGAGTATTTACTCAAAGAAAACACTAATTCAAAGATTTATGTGTCCCTATGTTCACTGCAGCATCATTTATAATAGCAAAATAGAGAAGCAACCCATGTCCATCAATAAATGAATCAATAAAAATGTGAAACACACACAGGAATATTACACAGCCATAAAAAAGTCAATACTGTGCCATCTGAGACAACATGCATGGATCTCCAGGGATTTTGCTAAACGAAATAAGTCAGACAGAAAAAGACAAATACCGTATGATTTCACTTATAAGAGAGGAGGGACATGGAGCAGAGGGGAGGGTAAAGGAGGAGGAGGACAAAAGGACGGAAGAAGGTAGGGAAGGGACTCAGTTGGTTAAGCCTATGACTCTTTTTTTTTTTTTTTTTTTTTTTTTTTTTTTTTTTAAAGATTTTATTTATTTATTTGACAGAGAGAGATCACAAGTAGGAAGAGAGGCAGGCAGAGAGAGAGAGGAGGAAGCAGGCTCCCTGCTGAGCAGAGAGCCCGATGCGGGACTCGATCCCAGGACCCTGAGATCATGACCTGAGCCGAAGGCAGTGGCCCAACCCACTGAGCCACCCAGGCGCCCCTAAGCCTATGACTCTTGATTTTGGGCTCAGGTCATGATCTCAGCAGTGTGAGACTGAGTCCCACCTCCAGCTCCATGCTGGGTGTGAAGCCTACTTAAGATTCTCTCTCTTTCAGGAAACCTGGGTGACTCAGTTGGTTAAACATCTGACTCTTGGTCTTGGCTCAGTTCATGATCTCAGGATCCTGAGATCGAGCCCCACATCCGGCTCTGTGCTCAGCAAGGAGTCTGCTAACGATTCTCTCCCTCTCCCTACGCCCCAAAAGGGGGGGGGGGGGGAAGAATGAGACCTATTGATACAGAGAAAAAAACTGATAGTTCCCAGAGGGGAAGGGTGGGGGCTGGGCAAAATGGGTGAAGGGAAGTAGGAGATACAGGCTTCCAGTTATGGAATAAATAAGTCATGGGAATAAAAGGCACAGCATAAGGACTACAGTCAATGATATTGTAATTGCAATATATTGGGACAGACAGTAGCTACACTTGTACAAACTTATGGAATCACAAGTCTATGAAAATTTATCACCCAAACACACTCTCTTTGGGCCTTAATAGAAGATTCCAAAGAGAGGCGGTAAACCAAAAAGGCAGACGTGAGAGGCACCTGAGTGGCTCAGCTGGTTAAGCAACTGGCTTCGGCTCAGGTCATGATCTTGGGGTCCTGGGCTGGAGCCCCGTGTTGAGCTCTCAGTGGGGAGTCTGCTTCTCCCTCTGTGCTCTCCGTCACCCCCATCAAATAAATAAATAAAATCTCTTAAAAGGAAAGGAAAAAAAAAAAAAGGCAGACCTGAGATGCAAAGGAATCAACATGGGGAGATACAAAGGAATTCCCAGGGTGACTGTGAAGTCAAGCCCCAAGACTAAATCGAGCAGTTAAGTCCAGAGAGCAAGTACAGATTAGAGAAGAGATCCAGAAGAGCTCCAAGGGAATATCTCTAAGAAAAATAAATGTAACTGATAAATTACAGGACAGATAGTGTGGAAAAGCACACTCAAGACATTTTACAGAACAGTGGAAAGATGTGTGAAGATTTCAGTGTTCAAAGAAAACTAAGCACATTCTATTTTTTAATGAGGCAAATTTTAAATCCAGTTGTGGAAGAAATGTAATCCCAGAAATAATAGCTAAAAACAACTAAAAAATGTTTAGCATGGTTCTAAGAATTCTGCATGCAATAATTCATTTAACCCTAACCCATTACTTTGCCATATCAATATTCTATCAATTTATCAATGTTTATATAATCACACAAAGGAAATTTTTTATATAAGCATATTAAAAAACTTGAAGAGGCTATCAGAGAAATTCCTCATCTAATATTACTGAAAAAAAGTCCAAAATTGATGAATCAAACAATGCAATGCTTACTTAAAAATACAAAGAAACAGGGATGCCTGGGTGGCTCAGTGGGTTAAGCCTCTGCATTCAGCTTGGGTCATGATCCCAGGGCCCTAGCATAGAGCATCGGGCTCTCGGCTCAGTGGGGAGCCTGCTTCCCCCTCTCTCTACCTGCCTCTCTGTGATCTCTTGTGATCTCTCTGTCAAATAAATAAACAAAAATCTTTTTTAAAAAACTCAAAAAATACAAAGAAACAGCAGAGAGTTAAAAAGCTGGTGCCTCGGAGCACCTGGGTGGCTCAATGGGTTAAAGCCTCTGCCTTCGGCTCGGGTCATGATCCCAGGGTCCTGGGATCGAGCCCCGCATCAGGCTCTCTGCTTGGCAGGGAGCCTGCTTCCTCCTCTCTCTCTCTGCCTGCCTCTCTGCCTACTTGTGATCTCTGTCAAATAAATAAATAAAATTAAAAAAAAAAAAAAAAAAAAGCTGGTGCCTCTGAGAAAAGTAGAGGGAACATATTAAAAAACCCGTATCTTTTTAGAATTTCGTAACTAGAGCGTGATGTTTCACACTCTTAGAAAGTAATATATATATATTTTTTTAAGTAGTTAGAAAGTAATATTTTAATTTAAAAAAAAATTTACTTACTAAGTGAAATGGCGCTCCAATACTAAGTAAACTAGGGGGCTTTTTCACATAACTACCTGGGAAGCTTTGATATGTTAAGACAAACTATATAGTTTTTCCCTAACATTAGGCCACAAGAACGCCCTACTACCTCCCCCTCAATCAGCTTAAGAAACCAGTTTTATGGCAGTGGTTTTCAAATTTAATCAAGTCCATAAATCTGTGTCAATCTATAGCAACATAAGGAAAAACAAAGACAATATACTGAGTTAAATTAATCCATAATAAGCTGTTCAGCATTCTGAGCACACCCTTCTTACACTCTTAATACCTTTTCTTTAGTGAAACAAAGGTAGTTAAGTAATAGTTTTTAAAAACATTCTTAATTTCCAAAATAAAAAGCTGGTAACCCTATGTCAGTACACTATCTCCACTCTGCCAAAGACAATTTTGGTTCATGAAAGTCAAGTCAGAGAAACTATGGAAAACTCTTATTGGAATGACAGGCAAAAAAAATCCTGATGGAAGAAGTCACCACAAAAATAAATAAGATAATTCAGAGAAAAGAGTATCATTTAAAAAACAAAACAAAACATGGAACAACCACTAAGAAAACTAAGAAAAAGGAGGTAGTAAAGGTGCCTGGGTGGCTCAGTCAGGTAAGCATCTGCCTTCGGCTCAGGTCATGATCCCAGGGTCTTGGGATTCTGGGATCCAGCCCTGCATGAGGCTCCCAGTTCGGTAGGAAGGCTGCTTCTCCCTCTCCCACTCCTTGTGCTTGTGTTCCCTCTCTCGCTGTATCTCTGTCAAATAAATAAATAAGATCTTTAAAAAAAAAAAAAAAAAAAGGAGGCAGTAGTATGTACCTAAGAGGTTAAGTAAAATAAGTAATATAAACTGCTTAATGAAGTTAACAACTCCAAAGTCATCTGGGACCACAGGGTTTAGAAGCAAAGACTAATAGGATGAGTTTAGCTTACATTTTCTAAAATTTGGGCTCATTAAGGATCTCAAAGGAGGTTTTTGGAGTGGGAAATATTTGAACATTAATAAAAGCTGTTGCTACAAAAACAAAGAAATCGCTGAAACTAAAGGAAAAATAACCTAACCATAAACATTCATAATCTAAGAAACCTACTCTCTTCCTTCCATACACTGATGATTAGTTCAGAATCTTCTGTGTAACAAGTATAATAAAAGCTGAATCAAACAATATTTTAGAAATGTGTAACTTAAATGACTTCATGTAAATTTGACTGCATTTCAATTTACAACTGAAAGAAAATATTTTGCTTATCACTAGATCTCTAAAACTTTTCTTAGTGTCTGCCACAAAGTAGGTACTTAGTAATTATCTCTTGAATAAATTAGTGAAAGCCTATACTTAACAATATACATACCAGTCAGTAAGTCCTTCATCCATCAAGCAAATATGAATGCACATATTCTACTATGAATCCTATGAATGCATATATTCCACTAAACACAGCTCCAGATTTGTTCATGTATTTAAATGTAGAAATCAAAAGTCAAAAAGTCTTTTAAAATTGTACTTAATTTCATCTCACTTGAAAATTGAAACTAAAAGTAGAGGCAATCCAGCAGTCTCCACGTAGACCTCAAGTTCAACCTGAGACCTCTAGAATTAAAAATAGTTTAGCCACCTAATAGGTCAGGCAATGACAAAGATGTTTACACTTTCAATGAGTGTGGCTTTAGCTCTCTTCATGAAATTATAGAAAATATATCTAAATAACTTAAAGTCTATGATAAAATTTCAGCTTTAGAGAACATTTCTGTATATTTAGACTTTTGCAACAAGTATACAGTATTTTTGTGATCACAAAAATTTTTAATATATAAGACTGTAACTTTTTAAAAAGATTTTATTTATTTGAGAGATCAAGAGAGCATGAGCAGGGGTCAGGGGAAGGGGGGAAAGAGAAACAGACTCCCCACTGAGCAGGGAGTCCACCATGGGTCTCCATCCCAGGACCTTGGTCATGACCTGAGCCAAAGGCATACACTTAACCAACCGAGCCACCCAGGCGTCTCAGAAAATATTTTAACTTATAAAAAATTACAAATGATACTGTTAGATATAACATATCAAGTATTTTCAGAATGGCACAGAAATACCACTCAGATACAATATCAGATTTCAGGAATGTACTGGATTAAAAAGATAACTGGTTAAGCCTATTCAACACAAATCCACAGTCATCTGAACTATTTGTGCAAATAGAAAACAAAACGTCTCCACAATGAGAATTTAGAACTAGCTAATGATATCAGTTTGCAGATTCCTGACGATATATTAGTTGTGAGATGACCAGTTATCTTGTATATGTGATGGATAGCAGGTAACTACAGATTTAAAACACCAAAACCAACAATGCCAATAATATACATAAAAACATAGATAACTGCAAATATTCAAATCTACAACCGGTCAGGTTGATTACAATACATGAATGAAACTACACTAACAAATCAGGAGAAAATGAACTGAATGGAAAGTGCAAAATTTTAATTATAATCCTGCAGAATTTGGTCCTCAGATCAGGGAGGAAGAAATAATAAAACTGAGGTATCCTTACTTCAGGTCACTAACTCTGCCCCAGAGTTTAACGTTCCAATTCCTAGAAGTATGAACTGGATCTTGGATATCAGAGCAAACAAATTAAAAGTGCTTGAAAATAACATCACCTTACTACATAGTGTTTAACTTTCTCAAGAGTGTTCACAACTCATTTTCTCCTAATAACAAAGTCAGAAGACAGGAAGAGTGAAGATTATTCCCCTTAACCAAAAAGAAACATGTAACTCAGAAGTAGAATCACTCTTGAAGTTCTAAAAATGTCAGATAATGCCTGATTACAACCCCAAACTCTTGACTCAATATATGTGGTAAACTCTAGCAAGCCACACTGTCTCTTAGACAAAGCTATTATCGGTATTTGTCATTTGGGATCCCGATTATGAACTGGTCATTAAAAAACAATGGCAAAGCCAAAAATATTGTCAGATTTAACAACTGATGAAATGAGATTCATTGCCATTATCAAGACTCTTGCCCAGAGCATTTTTAGCCACAAGGCTTTTACTGGCCTAATTTAAGTCTACCAGTAATGAAAGTCATTTCTAGAGATGATTCAACTCGGTTAAGTTTCCTAGGATAGAACTAGCTGCCTGCCCCTGATTTTGACACAAAAACTCAAGGACATCTGTCTGCAGTTTATTTTTCCAAAGCTCTGCACTTAAGAGTTGCATGCAGATAAATACAAAAGGACCTTATAAATAGTTCAAACAACAAAACTAAAACATTCTAAAATATTTACTATGCTGGACATGGATGGAGCTAGAGAGTATAATACTAAGCAAAGCCAGTCAGAGAAAGACAAACACCATATGATTTCACTCAATTGTGAAATTTAAGAAACAAACAAATGAGCAAAGGAAGAAAGAGAGAGAGAAAGAGAGACAAACCAAGAAAAGAGACTCTTAATTATAGAGAACTGATGGTTACCAGAGGGGAGAGGGGAGGTGGGTAGGAGAATGGGTTAAATAGGTGATGGGAATTAAAAAGGTGATGGAGATTAAAGAGTACACTTGTCATGATGAGCACTAGGTGATACATGAAATTAATGACTCACTATATTATACAGCTGAAACTAATATAGTACTGTATGTTAACACTCCTGAAATTAAAACAAAAACTTAATTAAATTTTTTAATTAAAAATAAATTTTCCATAATGAATTTTTTAAAAGATATTTACTAGGCTAAAAAGGCTACAAATACAGCATCACAAGTTTTGCAGCTAATGTAAAATATATCTTGGCATCTTAAAATCTAGCCATACAGGACTTTTTTCAATTCTTCAAAAACCAAGATCTTTCCCACCCAAGACATCCATAGATACCGTGCCTACTATCAAAACTTCCTTCCCCACTCCTGCATTCTTTGCATGTGCTGATTCTTCTAAGTAACTCTTTTAAAGTAGCTGAACTCTACAGTATTCTCTGTATAGCTGAGAGAACTCTTGTTCTTTAAAATCATAACCTGTTACTACATTTTTCTCCACTCTTTATTTTGAAAACTGCCAAATATAATCAGAAAAAAAGTAACCATCAATATACTAACCGAGATTCAGCAATTAATATTACACAATTCTCTCACTCCCATACACACACACACATTTTTTGCTGATTCATCTGAAAGACATCATGACACTTCACCTATAAATACCAGCATGTACCCCTGAATGAATGACAAATCCCATACAGCCCCAATACTATTATCAAACCCAGAAAATTTAACATTAATAATACTGCCTAATTTAACATTAATATTACTGCCTACAGTCCAAATACTCCATATGACACAAAATGTTCTTTAAAGCTTTTTTCAAAATCTAGGATCCAGTCAAAATTCACCCAAGTATTTTGTCATGTCTTTTCTCTTTCCTTTAATCTAAACTGTATCCTTGTTTCATTTTAACAGGGTATTTTTTTAAACCAACTGTCTTCTGACTTCTAAGCTGAATGGTTACATGCTACACATTCTGGATTTGTCTTATTGTTTCCTCATGATTAAAGTCAGGTTAAACAGTTTTAGCAAAAACAAGAAACTGATGATGCTGTGTGTTTACTTGTTCTGTGTGTGGGTTTGTGTGACCCCTTCAAAATCCTGCTTAACCGACAAAGGCAGAGTAAATGGCTATGTTGTTCAACAATGTATTTCTAGCATCTAAGACAATGTCCCACATAGGAAGTCCTCAATAATATTTGCTGAACAAATAAGAAAACGAATTCTCCATAGCATATAGTACCAATATTCAAGAGTGGAAACCAACAGATATTTGTTGATGTTAATTTATGTTTAACAGGTAATGCTGTTAGGATCCAAAACTGTATTATGAGAACATTTTGAAATTTAGTATAAGTCTATTTTCAGCAACAGGTAAATGCTCTTGTTTGTTTTGTTTCAAGTTTTTATTTAAATTTTAGTTAGTTAACATAACAGTATATTAGTTTCTAGAATTTAGTGATTAATCACGTACAAGTAACACCCAGTGCTCATCACAGCAAGTGCCCCCATCTTCCTTCCCTCCAGCAACCCTCAGTTTGTTCTCTATAGCTAAGAATCTGTTTTATGGTTCACCTCTCTCATTTTTTTTTTCTCCAATGTTCATCTGTTTTGTTTCCTAAACTCCTCATATGAGTGAAATCATGTGGTATTTGTCTTTCACTGACTGACTTATTTTGCTTAACAAAATACACTCCAGCTCCATTCACATCATTGCATATGGCAAGATTTCATTCTTTCTTATGGCTAAGTAATATTCCATTGTCTGTGTGTGTGTACAAACACATACAACACCATCTCTTCTTTATCCATTCATCAGGTGATGGACATTTGGGCTCTTTCCATGATTTGGCTATTACTGATGGTACTATAAACATCAGGGTCCATGTGTCCCTTCAAATCAGTGTTTTTGTATCCTCTGGGTAAATACCTAGTAGTGCACTTGCTGGATGTTCAAGTAGTTCTATTTTTAGCTTTTTGAGGAACCTCCATACTGTTCCAGAGTGGCTGCATCAGTTTACATTCCTACCAGGAGTATAAAAGGGTTCCCCCTTTCTCTCCACTCTTGCCAATATCTGTTGTTTCCTACAGTGTTAATTTCAGCCATTCTGACAGGAGTGAGGTGGTATTTCATTGTAGTTTTGATTTGTATTTCCCAGATGATGAATGATGTTGAGCATCTTTTCACGTGTCTGTAAGCCATCCATAGTCCTTCTTTGGAAAAATGTCTATTCATGTCTCTTGCCCATTTCTTAACTGGATTATTTGTTTTTTAGGTATTGAGTTCGGTAAGTTCTCTATAGATTTTGAATACTGACCCTTCATTAGATATATCATTTGCAAATACCTTGTTCCATTCCAAAGGTTGCCCTTTAATTTTGCTGACCGTTTTCCAGTAGGTAAGTGCTCTTAACCAGAGGTGCATAAAATGCTATCTACCTTCTAATGGAGAATTTGTGCAGATTGCTATCAAAAAGTCCTCAGAAAGTCAACAGAGGGGTTCAAGCACTCATAAAAGATTAATGTTGAGGACAGGAGGGAATGACACTCTCTTCTCAATGAAAATTGGCTTATTTAGTTCCTATATGTTTAGAGCACCTTGGTATTAGAAAACTAATTCTAAAGGAAAAAAAAGAAACAAAAATCTCTCTCAGGAATAGTTAAGTGGTACATGTGCTGGCCACTCAGAGATCTGAAAGTTCAAAATTATTGAGATCTGGTCTCCTGGCCTCTGGGAACTTGAAATCAGGAGAAAGTTGACACATATTTTTCAAAAAGCTTAGGGGCTATACTGAGACATACATGCAAAGTTATTAATGCACAACAAAAATTATTTTCTTTTAAAAAATCACTTTTGTTACGTACAAACCTTCAAGAACAGGAACATGGTAGAAGGTCTATTGGTCATGCAACTTCTTCACTCAAAGGCAGAGGTTTATTTCAGAGAAAACAGAGCTACAAACATGAAATTCCTCAACTTAACCTTCCCCTAAACCTATCCAAAAGAGCACTTACCTAATTCACTTCTGTGAAGAAGACATACCTCTTTTCTTCATTATTAGAGAGTAATCTCACTTTATCAATTACCTGCTTTATTTTAAATCTTAATTTTGCATGATGTAAATATGCCATAATCAAAGTCAAATTAAAAACAAAAACAGTTCTTACAAATTATTCCTACAATTTTCTCCTTATTTCACCAATAAAATTTTAAAAATACATTCCACTTAATCCATTACAAATTGACTGTCCTGATTACTTTTAACAATTACATCAAAGACCTCCAAATGACCAAATACCAGACAATGCTCTAATTTCAGTTCTCACCATACTCCATCTTTGTGTAATAACTGACCTTTGTGTAATAACATGACCTTTTTCTTTAAATTCATTTTCTCTGGTTCCTGAGAATTTTATCACCTATATTAAGTGACTCTTCTGCCTCCCTTCTGATGTCTCCATACTGACTCTTCCTCCCCTGCCAACCCTTTAACATTGGGAGTGGTCTTCCCTTCTTTTGTCCTACATGTTCTGCTTGTCTTAATGTTCTCCTATTGCCTCACTTAATTTTTTTAAAAAGACATTATTTATTTGGGGGGGGGGGAGCATGTGAGACAGACCATGAGCAGGGAAGAGGGAGAAGCAGACTCCCCAAAGAGCAGGGAGCCTATTCAGGACTCAATCCTAGGACGCTACCTTACTTCACTTAATTTTTATCTGTTAACAACTTCTACATCTCCAGCCCCATCCTGTCTCACAAGCTTCAGACTCTTACTGCCAATTTCCCACTAGACATCTCAACCTGGATTCTCCAAGAACCTTTACCTTAACAAAACTGACATCTTCTTCAAATTCCTCCTCTTTCTCCAGTTAATGCCTCTACTAAGTTAATGCCATTATTGTCTCATGAGTTCTTAATCTAAAAACTATTATTTGATTCTTCCCTCTTCCTGACCCTCCAAATATTCACCAAGTCCTAAGTATTCCTTAAAGATCACCTCTCAAAAATCCCTACAACCACTACCTTATTTCAGGATTTCAGGTCATTATCAGCTCAGCTCTTGCCTGCACTACTACCATATACTTCCCTAACTGATCTTTCTGCTACCAACCCATGCACTTTCAGTCTGCAGTATAGAAAACCTGCTTTAATCACTCATTCACCTTAACAGCTCCAACTGTTGGTCCTACTGCCCAAAGAAGTCATTAACTAAAGGACAATTTTCACATTTTAACTCTATGAAATGTAGATCTGTATTATAACTGGTGAAATAGTCACCAACTAGCCAGGCAGTATGAGTAAAGTACTCCTCATTGCCAATACATACGAATACACTAAGAGCATCAGCATCAAAACATAGAGAAATGGTGTTCACAGCCAATGGGGAGGAAATACTAAAGAAAATACTGAGTCATCCTTTATCCATACAGACACCAAATGGTTTTGGGGTGCGGTACACAGTAAATCAGACATGTTCAGCTGGTTTCCCAAACTGAGAATCAAGAATAGACCTGTTTGAGTTAAAGAAAAATCTGCAGTATAGCCCAGCAACAATTTTTATATAATTACTTCAATTCTCATATAGATTTGCTTAAGAAATACTGTTACCAATACTCAAGACTAAACCAAATTGACACTGTGAGGAAGCTGTGCTACAAAATTGAAAAAATGATTCAGAATCCACACACACCATAAACCTTACTAGAATAAACCAGATCAACAAAGTTGCAGAATACAAGATTAATATGCAACAATCAAATGCATTCCTACATGCTACCAATGCATAATCTGAATGAAATTAAGGAAAAAGTTTCATTTGCAATAGCACCAAAAAAGAACAAAATACTTAGGAATAAATCTGACAACAAAAAAATGTAAGGCTTGGGGCTCCTGGGATCAAGCTCCATATCGGGCTCTCTGCTCAGCGGGGAGCCTGCTTCCCCCCTACACCTCTCTGCCTGCCTCTCTGCATACTTGTAATCTCTGTCTGTAAATAAATAATAATTTTAAAAAAAAAGTAAGGCTTGTACAATGAAAACTACACAACAAAGAAAGCAATTAAATAAAACCTACATAATTGGAAAGAAATTATCCCATGTTTCTGGATATTAACATTCTTAAGATGGCAATTATTTCCCAAGTTCATCTACAGATTCATTACAATATCTACCAAAACCCCAGCTGCACCTGTTCTGCAAAAATTGACAGACTGCTCCTAATATTCATATAGAAGAACAAGAAACCCAGAATACCCAAATAATACTGAAAAAGAAGAAAACCAAAGGACTCATACGTCCCCATTTTAAAAGTTAATACAAAGTAACAGTAATCAAGACATTATTATGCAAGCATAAGGACACATAAGTGGAATAAAATTCATAATCTGAAAACAGATCCTTACATTTATGTAAGGTCTTTGAAAAGACTGTCAAAACAATACAATGGGAAAGAAGAGTCTTTTTAACAAATGGTTCAGGGAAATTGGCATTTGCACCTAAAAAAAAAAAAAGGAAGCTGGACACCTACTTCACACCACATACAAAAATTAACTCCAGGGGCGCCTGGGTGGCTCAGTGGGTTAAAGCCTCTGCCTTCCGCTCAAGTCATGGTGTCAGGGTCCTGGGATGGAGACCCACATCATGCTCTCTGCTCAGCAGAGAGACTGCTTCATCCTCTCTCCCTGCCTGCCTCTAGGACTGCCTGTAATCACTGTCTATAAAATAAATATTTTTTTAAAAATTAACTAAAAATGGGGCAAAGATTAAATTTAAGAGCTAAAATTATATAATTCTTTTTTTAAATATTTTATTTATTTGAGAGACAGAGTGAGTGAGAGAGCACACAAATTGGAGGGAGAGGCAGAGAAGAGAGGGAAAAGCAGGCTCCCCACTAAACAGGGAGCCCAATGCAGGGCTCAATCTCAAGATCCTGGCAGGATCATGACCCCAGCCGTAGGAAGACACTCAACCAACTGAGCCACCCAGGCACCCCTAAAATTATGTAATTCTTGGAAAAAAACATAGGAGTAAATCTGTGTTACCCTGTGTTAGGCAACATTTTCTTAGATATAACATCAAAAGCATAAGCCCCACATCCGCATCCAGCTCCCTGCTCAGCAGGGAGCCTGCCTCTCCTTCCCCCTCTGCTTGGTGATCCTCAGGCTTTTGCTCTCTGTCAAATAAATAAATAAAACCTTTAAAAAAAAAAAAAAGCAAAGCATAATTTAAAAAAAGGACAAATTAGACTTCATCAAAATTAAAGCCTTCTGTGCATCACAAGACATCATCAAATGAAAGAACTTGAGGAACAGGAGAAAAAGTTGCAAACCACACATCTGATAAAGGGACTTCTATCCAAACCACACAAACAATGCTTACAACTCAACAATGAAAACATAAATAATCCAATTTTTTAAATGGGCAAAGGACCTAAATAGATCATTCTCCAAAGGTATAAAAAAAAGCCAATAACTACATGGAAAAGGTGCTCAACATCACTAGTCATCAGGATAATGCAAACCAAATCCACAATGAGATACAACTGCACACCCACTGGAATGCTTATAACCAAAAGACAGACAAGTACTGGTAAGGATGTAGAGAAACTAGAACCCTCAGAGCTGCTGGTGAGACTGCAAAAAGGTGTAGGCTCTTTGGAAAACAGTTTGGCAGTTTCTTGAAATGTTAAATACAGAGGTGTCACCTGACCCAGCAGTTCCACTTCTAGATATGTACCCAAGAGAAATGAACCACATATCCACACAAATCCAGTAATGAACATTCGCTGCAAATAAAAAACTATTAACTGCAAAATGTGGAAACAACCAATGCCCAACAACTAATAAATAGATTAACAAAACGAAATATATATCCATACAAAGAAACATATTTTGGCCTTAAAAAGGAATGATACATGCTATAACATGGATGTATCTGAAAACATTATGCTAGGTGAAAGAAGCCAGACACAAAAGGCCACATATTATATGGTTCCATTTACATGAAATGTCCAGGATAGGCAAAATATAAACACAGAAGATTGGTTAGAGGTTGCCAGGGGTAGTGGGAGGGAATAATGGAAAAGTGACTGCTAATGGTTAGATTTTCATTTTGGGCTGATGAAAATGTCCTGAAATTAGATAATGGTGATGGTTGCACAACTCTGTGAATATACTAAAAAAAAAAAAAAAAAATCAGTAAATTTTACCTTAAAAGGGCACAAACAAGTGAGTTATATAAATGATAGATTAATTACCTCAATAAAGTCATTGACAAAGTATACAGTTAATGTATGTAAATTTTACCTTAAAAAGCTTTTTAAAATAACAAAAACAACGGAGAGGAGTGGTGAGTGCAGAGATACAGATGAAACAAGCATGGATACAAAAAAGTTTATACTATTCTGTTCCCTTAGTACATAACTTCTAAATTTTCCTTAATAAAAAGTTTAACTGATATATTAAAAAAACAAGTAATTGTTTAAAAATAACAATGTAGGGGCGCCTGGGTGGCTCAGTGGGTTAAGCCTCTGCCTTCGGCTCAGGTCATGATCTCAGGGTCCTGGGACTGAGCCCCGCATTGGGCTCTCTGCTCAGCAAGGAGCCTGCTTCCCCCTCTCTCTCTGCCTGCCTCTTTGCCTACTTGTGATCTCTGTCAAATAAACAAATGAAATCTTAAAAAAAAAAATGTAAACTAACTTTCTTAACATTGATCTTTGCTGTTTAACAAAGGAAACAGAATCATATATTAAAAGATCAGAGAAGGGGCACCTGGATGGCTCAGTCATTTAAGCCTCTGACTTGGCTCAGGTCATTATCAGGGTCCTGGTAGGGAGCCCTGAGCTGGGCTCTGTGCTCAGTGGGGAGTCTGCTTCTTCCTCTCCCTCTGTCACATCTCCCCCCACATCCCCCCATCACATCTTCCCTCCACCATGCTCACTTGCAAGTAAATAAATAAAATCTTTAAAAAAATAAAAAAAGATCAGAGAAGTTGTTACCTTCTTCATTCTTTTGTAGAGATATGACAGAAAACTAGGTGTGAGGCAAAATGAAGAATACTTTACCTTAAAAATGTACAAAAAGGGGCGCCTGGGTGGCTCAGTGGGTTGGGCCGCTGCCTTCGGCTCAGGTCATGATCTCAGGGTCCTGGGATCGAGTCCCGCATCGGGCTCTCTGCTCGGCAGGGAGCCTGCTTCCCTCTCTCTCTCTCTCTCTCTCTTTCTGCCTACTTGTAATCTCTCTCTGTCAAATAAATAAATAAAATCTTTAAAAAAAAAAAATGTACAAAAAGAATTTCAATCCTTAGTTCCAAGATAGTTCCTTACCCTTGGGTTCCTGTGGTTTCCATGATTATTAGATGTGACAATTTTTTTTTTTTAATTTGACAAAGGGGGAAAGATCACCAAGTACACAGAGAGGCTGGCGGGGGTGGGGGTGGGGGGTCGATCCCAGGTCCCTGAGATCATGACCTGAGCCAAAGGCAGAGGAGTAACCTACTGAGCCAACCAGGCACCCCTAGATGTGACAATTCTTAATAAATAAATGCAGTAACCCAATACTATGCTGTCTAATACAGCAGCCACTAGCTACATATGGCCATTTAAAATTTAGTTCTAATTAGTTGAATTATAAATCCAGTTCTCAGTCACACCAGCTATATGACTAGTATTCAACATCCACATGCGGCTTTGGCTACCACAGTGGATAGATGAGATACAGTACACTGCCATCAGTGCAGAAAATTCTATTGAAAAGCACTACACCAATACATAAAAAATACCCACACAAAAATTTATACATTTTTTTTAAGATTTTATTTATTTATTTGACAGATCACAAGTAGGAAGAAAGGCAGGGAGAGAGAGAGGAGGAAACAGGCTCCCCACTGAGCAGAGAACCTGATGCAGGGCTCGATTCCAGGACCCTGAGATCATGACCTGAACTGAAGGCAGAGGCTTTAACCTGAGCCACCCAGGTGCCCCAGAAATTTATACATTCTAATTTAGGGTTGTTATACTGCATTTTAATGCAATAAACCCTGAAAAACAAGGAAAACAAAGCATAAAAATATCAACCAAAGAATACTATTCATGAAATCCAGACTAATTAAAACAGCAGTTCAATTTTACTTCCAGAACCACCCAGCTACAGATATTGGCTATGACAACAACTCAGGTGCAAATTTCCCTATCTGTTAAAATAGATTATTACTATATCACCAGTTTCCTAATGCCAGATATAAAGATTATGCTGAAATAAGAATAAAGCAAATTACCCTTTCAGTCAAGGATCTAATGAAAGGTGTTATTTATAAATCAACGACATGAAAAAATTTATGACCCACACCAAAATACACAGAATAAAATCGCTTTCCAAACTGAGCTTTGCAGCAACCAGCATAATTAAAAACATCACTAAATATATTTTGTTTAATCCAGAAAAAAGTTTAACTGGATGACTTCTATACTTCTAGTTCTAAAATTGTGTATTTCATCCTGATAGGTAGGTACAGATTTCCGTTAATGCCATTAACATGAATATGCAGCATCAGGAAACAGGTGCACTCTTAATTCAAATATTTTAGAATATTTTTAGCACTTAAAAAAATACCTGAAGGTGAGCAAACTTAAAATGTGAATTCGAATATGCTTTTATATTTAGGAACCTAAAAAAACAAAAACCATTCCACCTTGTATTCCCTCTCAAGCTATAACTGCAAATGTTTGGAGTGTCAATAACATTCTAAATATCAAGAATGAAATGTTCTATATTAAGAAATTTAAAATCAACTCCTTCCCTGCCAAAATTACTGGGCACCTAAAGCTGTGAGTCAAAATGGCTCCATGTAAAGCATTTTCAAGCCTTTGAAAAGGTCACTTAAAAATATAAGTACATTTTACTTTACCCTTATAAAATACTTTCAGATTCAGTCTTTGCAATCTACTGCCCAAAACAAAACAACACAAAAAAGGAATTCTCAAGAGAAAATGAAAACATGGAAATTGAAACCAGCGTGTAAGCAACCTATACAGAAGGGACGCATGGAATCAATGCTGCAGGAGAAAGTTACTACTATCGCAGCATCTGAAGTCAAATTAATACAGGCACTATTTACATATTTCTAGTTCTGTACTGACCTCATACGGTACTTTCTGACGTTATACACAGACAGGCCTACCTAGGTCTGCATATTTTTATTTGTAAATGGGCTAACTTTAACGTAAGTTAAATGTTTTAAAGAATAGAATAACATTCCATATCCCTTTTCCATTGTTCACTAACCCTCACTGTTCGTCAGATCACCCCGATAAATCCATCTGTTCCGTCTAGTTGCTTCCAAAAAAATAAAAAAAAAAAATTCTAGCAACCAAAGACACCAGATTGTAAAACACACACTCAGAGTTAAGAGTTCTGGCACTACCAAAATATGTTAAGAAATCTTGGCAAATCAGTTAAAATCCCTTGAACCATAATTACCTCAGTTGTAAAAATGAATAATACATATCTACATCCGAGGATGGATGAGTTAGATTTCATTGTCCGCTCCAAATATTAGGTGTCTCTCTGCCACCTCACATTTTCCCTCCCCTTTCACCCCTTTAAAGCTTTCAGGGTTTGCTTCCAGGCTCAACTTAGTATTTCCCTTACCCACGTACTCCATCCTGCCCTTCTACTCAGCCCCTTACTCCAATTCCATACAATTCCACCACCCTCCGGTTCCAAGCTGCTACTTCCCTTTGCGCCCCCTAAGGTCCCAGGCAGCACCTTCATTCAGCTCCCCACGTCTCCCTCAGTCCGCATTTCCTAACGGCTCCTCCCCTCGGTTCCCCACCCCCTCATCACCAGGTTCATCCTGCCCCTCCAACCGTCTCCCGCCCCCAGGTTCCTTCCTGCCCCTCCAAACACAGCTTCCCCGTCTCAACGTTTCATCTTGGTCCTCCAACCGACTTCCCCAATGCCTTGCTCGCTCCCTATTTTATCCAACACCTAAATGACCACACCATTCTATCCATCCTTTTCAACATATACATAAATGCAAGGGACCCACATACACACACTGGAGATCCCACCCCCACTTCGATCCTCCATCTTTTATACTTGCTTCCTTTCTTCCTTCTCCCCCCCACCCCCACCTCCTCCGGAAGAGCGTGGTTCCCAGGCCAAGGTCTCTCACCTCATTCGGTCACTTCAGTGGTGCCAACCGCTTCATACAGGAAAAAACAACCAATCACGTCCCCTTGGGCGCTTCCCCTGCGAGTCCAAGCACTTACTGGGCACCCGCCCCACCGGGCACCCCGCACATGCACACGCGCAAACCGAGGTCCTGGGGACGAGGGTTGAGAGCAGAGTGAGCCTTCCTACACCGGCCTCAAACACAGCCCACTTCTTTACAGCCCTTCGCCATTTTGGTTTCCCGCGGACCGCCGGTGCATTCTGGGTGCGCGGAGCGACTCTGGTGCCGAATGGCAGCTCTCCAGGGCAGCGAGTGGGCGGGGACTGTGCAGCAAGCGCGGAAGAACACCGCGCTCTGCGTCCCTGGCCGAAGCTGAACAAAGAAGGACTCTTTCACGTAGCGGTGGGAGTAAGTCCTTCCGCCGCCGGCGCTAACACAATAGTGATCGCTGCGTTCCTGTCCGTATGCTGTGTTACTGCTGTTTCTCTTGTAAAGGAAGGTGTCGTGTCCAGTCTGCGTTGTGCATTTTTTATTTCCGGAAAAATGCAGCAGTGCGCTCTATATCTGGTCTTGCCGACTTACTTTCATTATCTTAGATAAAACACGTTTCTTCTGTCTTTACCTGGAGGCCTGCTGTTCGAATTTCCTTCACCGAGGAGACCCTGGATGTCAGAATTAAATTTTGCTCTGCGATTATAGTCCAGTCCCAAATTCCTTATCAGGAGCGCCTTGCGTAGAAGATTTTCGGAATTTTTTTTTCCTTGACAGTGAAAGTTTTTCTGTGTACCTGCTTTGCAATCATTCCTAATTGTGATGAAATCTGAGAATAATACCTTGCAAAGTGATTTATTTTAGGAACACAGAACTTTTCTCATATTAGGGCAAACCCTTAGGCTGCCAATATTCTGCTGCCGACCGGAAGTCCATGTGACAAACTGGAAGGGCATGCTTAGTTACAACCCAACTCCTCCTAGTAGCCACCTGGGGTACCTTTGTTCATAATTTTGTCAAAATATATATTTTTAATTTTAAAATTATTTTGTGTTTTTGTCTCATTATATAACAGGGATAATTAATACAAAGATAAATTAATACAGGTTTCTTTTCTCTCAGAAGAAGTACATCTTGGGCCTAAACTCGCTTTGCTCACATTTCAAAAACGATTCTCCCGCCCATAATCTCAGGATTTGGCAAATAAATATTTGTTCTATCCAAACCATTCAACATTTTAAATATTTTAGTCATACTTTCTACTCCTTTGCTTCTCCTAATAATTCTAATCAAATTTAAGTCTGTCTGAATACAGCGTCTGCTACCTTTCAAGTTTCACTTTCTCTGAATTCTATTATAAAGTAGTTTCTCATAAATTCCTCTTCCATGCCCTTAACACTTTTGGTTGAGAAGAGTTTTGACTTAAAAAAAGTAGATACAGTTCACAAATGAATAAAGATATTACACAAATGGATATATTTGCTGTGCAGCAAAGCCTAATCATAGAACATAAGTTCTGGAGAACATTTGGTCTAAGTTCTCAGTGTTTCTCTCAAGGGGTCATCAAGCCACAACTTAAACATCTTCAGTAGTTCAGTTGCTCAGAGTAATTTCAATTTCATCAATCCTAGTAATTAGAAAATTCTTCCGTCTATAAATGTATAATCTGCCTTTTTTTTAAAGATTTTTATTTATTTATTGGACAGAGATCACAAGTAGGCAGAGAGGCAGGCAGTGAGAAAGGAAGGGAAGCAGGCTCCCCTCTGAGAAGAGATACACACCCACCCACCCACCCCACCCCATGCAGGGCTGGATCCCAGGACCCTGGGATCATGACCTGAGCGGAAGGCAGAGGCTTTAACCCACTGAGCCACCCAGGTGCCCCTATTAATCTGCTTTCTTATGTTTCCCATTTACTGGTCTAACTTTTGGCCTCTTTAGCCACAGAAAAGTATTCTAATCCCTTATACATTACAGAAGCAATGATGCCTATTTAAAAAAAAAAAAAAGAAAGAAAAGAAAGAAAGGAAGAAAGAAAAAGCTTGTCGTTTTTCTAAAGTGCATCAATTTAATTTAAGGAAACCAGGTGCTCAGGGTATCGAAGTCACTGACGGAGTCATGGTATAATATAAAGAGTATCCATAACTGAGGGCTTAGAAATTTCAACTACGCAACATGCAATAGATTAGGACTATACATAGATGTGGGTATTATCTAGGTGTATCGGTGGGACAAGGTGAGCCTAGGATCCTCTTCTGCCATCTTCAAGACTTCTGCCAGAAGTCTTGGAGTAGGACTTCAAAAAGAAATAAGTGTCAAGTGTCTCAGAAATAAAAGCAAAGAAACTCTAGTCAGAGCAAACGGTACTCTTTACTGTTGTTATTTATTTATATCATAGTTGTTAGAACTGTTCTGGTTCTCCTCTCTTCCAGACATAGTACAATTACACTTCTTATATCCTTGAAGGTAGGCATGGCCATGTATCTCGTTTTTACCAATAAAATGGGAGGAGAGGGATGTGTATCATTTCCCAGGAAAAGCTTTAAGGGACAGAGGCACATTCCCTTTCCCTCTGTTGTGGTGATAATGGAATCATGTATTAAAATAGAACATCTGTCACTTCAGGTCCCTAAATGACAACAATAAGCAGAAACTAGAGTTGTGCAACCACCAGCACAGTAAGTTTTAAAACATTTCTACCACCCAAAAAATATCCATTTATCCCATTTGTAATCAGTCACTGTTCCTATTCCCAATCCCAGACAATGTTATGTATCTCCGCAGGTTTGTCTTTCTAGCCTTTTTATATAAATGGACTCCTACAATATATAGTCTATTGATCTGGCTTGTTTCACTCATCACAACGTTTTGAGGTCCATCACTGTTATACCACATGTCTGTAGTTCTTCCTTTTGTATTGCTGAATAGTATATTCCATTGCATGAATGTAATATATTTTGCTTTATCCTTTCACCAGTTGATGCACATTTCAATTATTTCCAATTTTTGGCTATTATCAGTAATGCTGCTGTGAAACTTTGTGTACAAGTCTTTGTGTAGATGCTTGTTTTTATTTTTCTTGGATAGTCTCCTAGAAATGGAATTGTTATGTTGTATGATGTGTTTAACTTTTTGAGATAACATGTAAGCAATGCATGAGGGTTTCAACTTCTCCATATCCTCATCAATACTTGGTATTATCTGTCTTATTTAAATTGAAGGTTAAGTTATTTAACTTTCTACCATGACCTAACTGTACTATTTTCAACCTAGCAAAACCATTCCCCAGTCAAATGTATGATTATCCTACCTCTTGGAAGATTCCTTTCAGACTCTCTCTCATCTTTTGCTAATAGAACTCAGAGTCCCCCTTCTCTCTCTCTCTCCCTCCCTCCTATACTCCATAAATACTGAATGAATGTGATCTTGTTTTTTGGTTATGTTTCTATTTATACAAAGAATTAAAGAACTATTGTCTCCAGTGGGAGTGAACTGGTTTCTCATTGTGGTTTCAGTTTTTATTTCCCTAATGGCTAACGATATTTAGCATCTTTTCATGTGCTCATTAGCTGGCTATTCTTATATCTTTGGTAAAGCACACACTCAAATCTCTTACCCATTTTTTAACTGGACTATTTGTCCAGTTATTATCAAGTTATAAGCTTTTTACATATCTTGGATACAAGTCCTTTACCAGATACATGATTTGCAAATATTTGTTTCCACTCCATGGCTGGTCTTTTCATTTTCTTAATGGTGTTTTTGAAGCTCAAAAGTTTTGTATTTATCAAAAGATAAATCCAATTTATCTTTTTTTAAATGCCATAAGCTTTAGATGTTACATCTTAGAACTCTCTGCCTGACCCAAGATCACAAACATTTTCTATTGTGTTTTTTCTAGAAGTTTTATAGGTTTGCTCTTACATAGTTTATGATTCATTTGAGTTACCTTTTGTGTACACTATGAGGTATGGGTCTCTAGTAATCTTTTTTGCATATACATACTCAATTGGAGGAAATAAAATTTTATTGTAATAAGCCACTGCAACTTGAAATGGTCTGCCATCCAGCATATTTTATGTGTACCATTTATTATGACTGATACAACCTAGATATGTTAATATGGAACAGAACTCAGTAATGATATTAAATCTCTACCATAATCAGAACCAAAAATAAAAAATATGAAAATTTGAGTGGAGTATTCAAACATTAAATAATTCTCAATATTTAACATTGAAAAGTCACAGGGAAATTAAAAAATACTTCATTTACAAACCTAAAACCTCCCAATTATGACCTATTACCCTCTCATGGAAAATGGCTAGAAGACCTTTAACATGGTTCATTGTGCTGAGGTAAAAATGCAAATCATCAGACAAATCAGAAAGGTCAAAGAAAGATATGCTGTGTCCTTGTAGTTGGCTTTCATAAGTCTAGAAAGGAACTAGAACTGAAAAAGGAAAAAAAAATGATTCCATAATAACCAAAGGACTTGTTAAAAATCCCTTTTCTTTTTTATCCAAAGCTTAAACATCCATATATAACAAGAACAACTGCTTTTAAAACAGCTATTTGTTGTAAAAAGTGTCTATAGTTGACCCTTAAACAACACATGAGTGAGTGACACCGACCCCACCCCCACCCGGCAGAGTTGAAAATCCATTATATAACTTTCAGTCCTAAAACACTTAACTACTGTGCTAACTTTGGCAGCACATGTACCAAACACTTAACAACTAACTGCTTACTGCTGACTGGAAACCTTACCAATAACAGAAACAGTTGATCAACATATTTTATATGTTATGTGTAGTGTATACTATGTTGTTACAACAAAGTAAGCTAAAGAAAATAAAATGTTACTAAGAAAATCATTTGATGGGGGGGTGGTGTCTGGGTGGTTCAGTTGGTTAAGTGTCTGTCTTTGACTCAGGTCATGATCCTGGGGTCCCGGGATCAAGCCCTTCATCCAGTTCCCTGCTCGGCAGGAAGCCTGCTTCTCCTTCTCCCTCTGCCTGCCTCTCTGCCTACTTGTGCTCTCTCTTTATCTCTCTGTCAAATAAGTAAATAAAATCGTTTTTAAAAAGAAGAGAAAGAGGGGCGCCTGGGTGGCTCAGTTGGTTGGACGACTGCCTTCAGCTGAGGTCATGATCCTGGAGTCCCGGGGTCGAGTCCCACATCAGGCTCTCAGCTCCATGGGGAGTCTGCTTCTCCCTCTGACCTTCTCCTCACCCATGCTCTCTCTCATTGTCCCTCTCTCAAATAAATAAATAAAATCTTTAAAAAAGAGAGAGAGAAAGAAAGAATAAATAAGTAAGCAAGTCATTAGAGACATCAGGGTGGCTCAGTCACTTAAGCTTCTGCCTTTGGCTCAGGTCATAATCTCCACGTCCTGGGATAGAACCCCGTGTGGCCCTTCCAGCTCATCAGAGAGACTGCTTTTCTCTATCTTCCTCTGTCCCTCCCCAATTGCTCTCTCTCTATTTCTCTCAAATAAACAAATAAAATCTTTTAAAAAAAAATGGTAAGAGATGGGACACCTGGGTGGGTTAAGCATCCAACTCTTGGTCTCGACTCAGGTCATGATCTCACGGTCATGAGATCTAGGCTCAGTGGAGAGTCTTCTCAAATTCCTCTCCCTCTCTGTCTCCCTCTGTCCCTACCCTCACTGCCCATTTTCTCTCTCTTTCTCTCTCTCAGTAAATAAAAAAGAAAAAGAGAATCCTAAGACACATACATTTAAAGTACTTTGTTGTATTTATTTTAAAAATCTGCATGTAAGTGTTTCTGTATAGTCCAAACCTGTGTGTTCAAGGGTCAAATATATAGAAAATTTAGATCCCTCATATAATACACCTTAAAATACAGTATGCCATTATCAATTTATTGACTGTCATTTCCAAATTCACTCATTTATTGCTTTGTGAAAATGGATATGGGTTCTTTAAATATTTTTCCTTCAGCGGCTGGCAGACCATTAAGCATTGTCAGAAAAGAGTGCTGAAGAGACCATGCATTAGAGCAGTTTCCCCTTCTGGTTCTAAAGTGCACTCCTGGGGTACCTGAGTGGCTCAGTCAGTTAAGCGTCTGCCTTTGTTCAGCTCAGGTCATGAATCCAGGGTCCTGGGATCGAGTCCCACATCGGGCTCCCTGCTCAGTGAAGAGCATACTTCTCCCTCTCCGTCTGCTCCTCCCTGCCCTACTCGTGCTCTCTCTCTCAAATAAATACACAAAAATCTTTAAAAAATTAATAACGTGCACTTTCAGCAGGCAGTGTGCACAGCTTCCCCAGAGCTGGGATCCTGTAGTACATGCACCTTCCCCAGGCTTGTCAAATCATCTTTGCTCTACCCCAGCCCCAGAAGAATTTGGATGTGCTGCCAGCAGGTGATATTTGTGCTGTCTTGGCAGTCAGAAATTTCAGGTGAGTGATTGAAAGGTGTGTGTACAGTCAAAACAAATTACTCAAGAGTCAAAAGAGCTAGGTTCCAATTCCCACTTCCACATCCCTACTTATTACACCAGCTTTGGAAGATTAAATCACCAAAATTTGAGAGAGGGGAGATGAGGGAGAAAGACAGAGAGAGAGAGAATTATATCCAATAGTAAGAAAGATAAGCTATCTTGTCTATCTTTACACTGCCATTTTGCTGAGCATTCAGAGACATGGACAAGGTAAGAGAGACAACATAAAATGAGAGACAGGGAAACAGAAGTAGGAATCCCAGGGGACTGAAGACCTCCATTGCCAGTCAACCTTTGTCACTTTATTAGCTGAGTGATCTTAGGCAATCACTAAACTTTCCCAGTCTGACTTTTTTGGTGGGCTCAATGGAGGGGGGGGCGTTAAGAATATCAACATTAAATCTTTATCAAACAGAATAAATGAAATAGTATGTGTAAAGTGATTTTTTCCCTTATAGCAATTATAACATGTTTGACTCCTCTGATTCAACTTCAAGTTCTTTGAGGGTTGGATGACACCATTCCTCTTTATTTCCCTGTTCCTGGAAACACCTGGACCACAGAGTAACCCTAACAATACATAAATTTTAATGGACATTTATAACAATAAATAATTTATAATACTAAATAAATGGACATTTATTGAATAATGTTAAATATGTTCTTCTTAATGTGGGGAACTACTCTGTATACGGTTCAGGACCAGATACAAGAAGCAATAATACATATCCACAAAGTAGATTGGAAGGCTTAAGGGTCTAGAGATAATGATATTAAAAAGCAATTAAGGTACAACATAAATCTATAAAAAAAAGTGAGAAGGTGTGATATATCCTAAGAATGAGAACAAACTTAGTGGAACCTAGCATGAAGAATATAAATAAGGATAGAAAGATGGATGGGTCTTATTGTGAGAGACTCCATATGACAAGTGATATACTCGTTAAGACATTTTTGATTTGCAAAGGTTATGTCTGCCACCTGAACAAGCTTTGGAAGGGCAGAACCCCTTGCCTTGGTCTCACCTGGAAACAGAAACTAGAAAGGTATCGGGCTCTTCCATCTCAATCTCTCTCAGTCTCTCCCTTTCCCCACGTCTCCCTCTCCTGTTTCTACTTTCTTCTTCCTCTCCCACTCTACCTCTCCTGTTTTTACTCCTCTTGGAATGGTGTTTTCATTTTCTTCCTCTGCAGATGGTCTTCTCTTTTTAGTAGGAAAAAGGCACTCAGCAAAGCTACATATTACTATAGTAACCGGTTAAGAAAAGGAAATTCTCTCCCTCTACCTCTTTTCCCCATTCCTAATCCCCACCTTTAGAGTTCTAGGAAGGAAGGTAGGAAGGAAGGAAAGGAGATGAGATGAGAGGGGAGACGATGTGAGAAGTGGGGAGGGGATGTGAAGAAAGGGAAGAGGAGAGGAGAGGGAAGGGGTTGGAAGAGGGGAGGGGAGGGAAACGGGGAGGGTAGGAAAGGAGATCCCATGAAAGCATTTCAATAGGCTAGGCTTGGATCACATGCCAAACCTGTACCAGATGTTACAGGCAAAAAGATGAGCTATTATGTTCAGCAAATTTTGTTCAGCCGAATTTTGTTCAGCAAATTTTGTTCAGCAAAAATTAGATCAGTTCCCATCCCTGCAGCCAAAGAAGTGAAGTTTTCTATCAGCAACTACCACAAGAAGCACATATTTGGAGTGGAAGAAACGGTGTTTCCCCCAAAAAGGGGGTTGCTATGCTGGGCTGCCACTTTAAATCTAATAATATGCAATGAAGTTTGTACTTCCATTGATAACAACAGTGATAATAATGTTAATAATAATATTTACTGAATGTTTGGCCTTTGCCAAGATGAATGAAAAGTACTTTACAAATGTTATTTAATTTAATTTTCCCAACTACCCTAAGAAAAAGCTATTAATTCCTATTTTACAGATAAAGCAACAAAGACACAGAAAGGATAAAAAAAAATTATCCAAAGTCACACACAGTAAGTGCAGATTTAAATCCAGTTTTGTTTGACTTTGGAACCACTCTTTAACCACTATCCTATAGAGAAACAGAGGAACCATCAGAGGCTTTAAGATAAATCTATCCTTCAGAAATATCTCTCTAATGTGGTGTGGAAATTGGATTCAAGATGGAAAGTACTGTATAAAGAGGCCACTGCAACTGTCCAGTTGTGTAATGGGCAAATGCCTGGATAGAAAAAAGAAGGCACTCCCAAGACAGAAGAAGATACTAACAAAACTTGGCAATTATTGGAAGAGATATGTGAAAGAAGGAATTGATTTAAGAATATTTCTGAAAGGGGCGCCTGGGTGGCTCAGTGGATTAGGGCCTCTGCCTTCGGCTCAGGTCATGATCCCAGGCTCCTCGGATCGAGCCCCGCATTGGGCTCTCTGCTTGGCGGGGAGCCTGCTTCTCTCTCTCTCTCTCTCTCTCTCTCTCTCTCTCTCTCTGCCTGCCTCTCTGCCTACTTTCTGAGGTTTGTGGCTTGAGTGAAATGAAAGATGATGACTGTGTTTCTTTGTTTCTTCTTCCCTCTCAGTTTTTTTTCCCCTACTTCATCTTAACATAAGGTGGCTGATGGTGAAGTTAACCAAGACAAATAAGAAAATATGTGAAACAACTTAAAGAAAAAACTAATGAAATAAGTTCTGAAGAAGTTGAATTTAAGTTGTCCATGGAATATTAAAACAAGTATGTCCAGTGGACAGCTGGAAATGCATTTGGAGTTCAAAAAAGGAGTGGGCTGGTATAAGATGGAAAACTACACACCTAATCAACCCTTAGTACTCCAATCCAATCTGCTTCATTAGCATTCTTCCCTGACTCTTCTATGCCAGGAATAAGAGGTTGGCACAATTAGTAATTATAATTAAAGCAGAATAAAATCTTAAGTAATCAAATTTAATTTTACAAAATTTGTGTATTAAACTGGAATACCTGCAGGATGGCTGATAGGAAGACAAAAATGAACAGTGCTTATGGATTTTGTTTTATCATTGTCATCAGTTAATAAATGCAAAGTTTGGGCTACCTGGCTGGCTTAGTCAGAAGAGTGCGTGGCTCATGATCTTAGGGTTGTAAGTTTGAGCCCCATATTGAGTGTAGAGATTACTTAAAGACAAAATCTTTACAATGATAATAATAATAATACATGTTTAGTTTATGGTTATCTCTAAGTGGTAAGATTCTTTTTCTTCTTTGTGCTTGTCCCTATTTCCTAATTTCCCTGCTCCTCTAATAATTAAAATGTTATTTAAAAAACTCATACTGTGGGGCACCTGGGTGATCGGGCCCGCATGGGGCTCTCTGCTCAGCAGGAATCCTGCTTCCTCCTCTCTCTCTGCCTTCCTCTCTGCCTACTTGTGACCTCTCTCTCTCTCTAATAAAAATAAATTTTAAAAAAAGAAAGAAAAAAGAAAAATATTAAATAAAAAATAAATAAATCTCATACAGGGCAGCAATATAGATTTTTGGTCATATAACCCATGAGAAAATTTAGATGCTGCCGGAGGCTTTTGAAAGCTCCAAGGCTGTCAAAACCTGGGCTCCTTGGGGAGCTCTCCAGGGTACTGGACTCCTTCTCCTGAAATTCTGGCCAGTGAAACAGATCTTTGTGTTTCTCTTCTGACTTACTTGCCCTTTGTCTACACTAAATCCTGCCCTTCTGATTAACTGGCTATCTTAACTATGTCCTAACCAGCAACTTAGTTCTCTAAGTAAGTTTCCAACAGGCTTTAACTGTTAATTATATACTGATGCTTACAAAATCTATAGAGTCAGTAACTTTCTTCCCACCCAAATTCATCTGTTCCATTTCTACTACCATTAGCTTCCACTAATTTGTTTAACAAATTCTGTTGAGTATAAACAGATATGGAAAATGCAAAAATATAAAACTTTCAGAAGATGACCTAGGAGAAAATCTATGTGGCTCAGGTTTGGCAATTCATTTTTAGATTCAACACTAAAACCATGTTCCATGAATTAAAAACACTGATAAGTTGAAATTTATGAAAAATATTTTTACCTTGTGAACAACACCATTTAGATAGTGGGGGAAAAAAAGCCAAGGATTGGGAAAAAATATTTGCAAAAATACATATCCAGAATTCAGTAAAGTTGCAGGATAGAAAATTAATATACAGAAATCTGTTCCCATTTTGTATACCAATAATGAAGTAGCAGAAAGAGAAATTAAGAAAACAATCTCATTTACTATTGCACCAAAAAGAATAAAATACCTATGAATAAACTTAATCAAAGAGGTGAAAGACCTTATACTCTGAAAACTACAAAATACTAATGAAAGAAAATGAAGATAACATGAACAAATAGAAAGATATATCATGTTCATGGATTAGAAGAATTAATATTGTTAAAATGTCCATACTACTCAAAGCAATGTACAAATTCAATGTGATCCCTGTCAAAATACCAACAGCATTTTTCACCAAACTAGAACAAATAACCCTAAAATTTGTATGGCACCATGAAAGACTTCAAAAATCAAAGCAATCTGGAGAAAGAAGAACAGAACTAGAAGTATCATAATCCTGGATTTCAAGATATACTACAAAGCTATAGCAATCAAAACAGTATGGTACCAGAAAATAAAAAAATAAAAAACAAACAAACAAACAAATAAACAAGACACATAGATCTATATAACAGCATAGAGATCCCAGAAACAAACACATGCAGAGACAGTCAATTAGTCTATGACGAGGGAGGCAAAAATATACAATGCAGAAAACACAGTTCCTGGAGCGCCTGGGTGGCTCAGTGGGTTAAGCCTCTGCCTTGGGCTCAGGTCATGATCCCAGAGTCCTGGGATCGAGCCCCGAATCAGGCTCTCTGCTCAGCAGGGAGCCTGCTTCCCCCTTGCTCTCTCTGTGCTGCTCTGCCTACTTGTGATTTCTCACTCTGTGTCAAAGAAATAAACAAAATCTTAAAAAAAAAACAGGAAAATTTCATAAAAAAAAAAAAAGAAAACACAGTTTCTTCAGTAAATAACGTTGTAAAACTGGGCAGCTACATTCAAAAGAATGAAACTAGACCACTTTCTTATTTTCATACACAAAAATAAACTCAAAATGGATTAAAGACCTAAATGTGAAACCTGAAACTATTAAATTCCTAAAAGAAAAAGTAGTAATCTCCTGGACTTTAGTCTTAGCAACATATTTATGGGTGTGTCTCTCCAGATAAGGGAAACAAAAGAAAAAATAAACTATTGGGGTGACATCAAAATGAGACGTTTTTCCAATGGCAAGGCAACCATCCACCAAATGAAAAAACAACCTAGTGAATGGGAGAAAATAATTGCAAATGGTATATCTGATAAGGTGTTGATATCCATAAAACATAAAGAACTTATGCAACTCAACACTGAGAAAACCCAAATCATCTGATTAAAAATTGACAGAGGACCTGAATAGGCATGTTTCCAAGGAAGACATATAGTTAACCAACAGATACATGAAAAGATCCTCAACATTGCTAATCATCAGGGAAATGCAAATCAAAGCCACAAGATAACACTTCACACTAGTAAGAATGGCTAATAACAAAAGACAAGAAATAACAAGTGTTGACAAGAATGTGGAAAAAGAGAACCCTCATGCTTTGTTGGTAGAAGTGTAAATTGGTGTACCCACTGTGGCAAACAGTGTGGAGGTTCCAAAATTGGAAATAGATATACCATATGATCTAATAATTCCACTACTGCATATTTACTCAAAGAAAATGAAAACTCTAATTCAAAAAGATTTATGTTTACTGCAACATTATTTACAATATTTACAATAGT
The DNA here is from genome assembly GCF_964662115.1 of Mustela nivalis. NCBI lineage: Eukaryota > Metazoa > Chordata > Mammalia > Carnivora > Mustelidae > Mustela > Mustela nivalis. Next base: position 76,652,229 of record NC_139029.1, on the reverse strand, counting down.
CAAGATATGGAAGCAAACTAAGTGTTTATTGACAGATGAATGTGTAAAGAAGATGTGGTGTAAATACATACGCATGCATGTGCATGCACTGGAATGTTAATTAGCCATACAAAGAATGACATGTGCCATTTTGACAACATGGGTGGTCTCAGAGGGTATTATGCCAAGTGAAATAAGTCAATGCAGAAAAGCAAATACCATGTGATTTCATTTATATGTGGAATCTAGAACAAACAACAAGCAAAAACAGAAACAGACTCATAAATATAGAGAACAAAGTGGTGATTACCAGAGGAAAGGTGTATGGGGGGATGGGTAAGATATATGAAGGGGATTAAGAGATATAAACATCCAATTGTAATATAAATAAGTCACAGAGATGAAAAGTACAGCATAAGTAATACAGTGAATAATATTTTATTGTTATAGAGTGACAGATGGTAACTATATTTACCATGGTAAGCATTGCATAATGTATAGAATTGCTGAACCCGTATGTTGTACACCTGAAGTTAATATAACATTGTATTTCAACTACCCCTAAATAATAAAATCTTTTTAAAACTTAAATTATGATGCTTAGAAATATATAAATCTTATAAACAGATAATGTCATTTATGTCTAAAAATGTTTCTCTTCTATAATCCATGTGCTTTCCCTTTACTCTTTTTACAATTATTGAGGGGCAGTTTAACAAACTTTCTAAAATGAGTTTTCAAACAATCTATTTTAGTTGCAATTTCATTGTTTGGTACCTATTTTACCTTGGCTGTGATTAAAATTTCTAAAACAATATAAACTATAAAGATTTCCCAAATTACATGCTCATATTTCTTAGATTCTCTATAATCCCAAGAAGTTCTGGTTTTAAATTATTCAGTTTTGTTTTTGAATCTTCAGTCCTTGAAAAAAATTTTAATAGGCTATACCATATTAAGATTTAAAAGAAACAGTAGAATGTAAATGGGAAGGGTGACCATGGATATTAGTCAGTAGTTATAGTTGATATATTTGGGGAAGTCTAGGTCTAACTTTTTAAAATTGGGGCGCCTGGGTGGCTCAGTGGGTTAAGCCGCTGCCTTCGGCTCAGGTCATGATCTCAGGGTCCTGGGATCAAGGCCCGCATCGGGCTCTCTGCTCGGCGGGGAGCCTGCTTCCCTCTCTCTCTCTCTGCCTGCCTCTCTGTCTACTTGTGATCTCTGTCAAATAAATAAATAAAATCTTTAAAATAAAATAAAATTGAATTCAGTAGTCTCAATTGATTTTATTGAGAATATTTTGGTAAGTGAATGATGGTAATTTCTACCTAGATCTCATTCTTACATTCTCAAGCTTTCACTCTGATATGCAGTGAACTTGGTGTGGTGGATGAGTATATTAGATTTCACAAAAATGTGAAAATTAGTGGGCTGAATTTTGTTTTAGAGCACCAATTATTGTGGTATTTACTTCTGTTTGAATCAACTATAGTGTCTAATGTCAAAACAAGACATTGGATCCAGGAGCTCTTAGGGTAGAAATTATCCACGTGCAGATGGTGACAAGAGTGACCAATTACACTCTGGATGTATAAATACCATAAGTATATATGAAAGTTGTGAATGGAATAAGGATTCTCACAGTATTAATTCACTTTCAGCAAGCCGTGCAAATAAAGGGAGGGTAACACAATCTGTTCTATACATTTTAAAATTTTAATTGCTGTAACACAAGAAACGGTTTCTTAAGGGTAGAAACCCTCAACTGCTTTTAGACTACAAAAGTCCATCAGTTTACAGTTATAGGCTTCCATCCATCCAAAATATCTGGTATTCTTATGGACAATAGTCTCTCTGTTCAACTTAATAGATTTTTGTATACTTGGAAGTAAAGTGCTTTTAAGTCATGACATGACATTAGCTTTGGCCTTAAAATTAAGCCTTTTATTCAAAAGGCCTTCTGCTTTTTCTTTCTAAGGACTTCTGTGAAAGATTTCTGTTGTTAACATATATTTCTTTTTTTTTTTAAAGCATTTTATTGATTTATTTGACAGAGAGAGAGATCACAAGTAGGCAGAGAGGCAGGCAGGGAGAAGGGAGGAAGCAGGCTCCCTGCTGAGCAGAGAGCCCTATGCAGGACTCAATCCCAAAACCCTGAGACCATGATCTGAGCCAAAGGCAAAGACTTAACCCACTGAGCCTCCCAGGAGCCCCTATATTTCATTAAAATATAACATTCGAGGGACGCCTGGGTGGCTCAGTTGGTTGGACTGCCTTCGGCTCAGGTCATGATCCCGGAGTCCCGGGATCAAGTCCCACATCGGGCTCTCAGCTCCATTGGGAGTCTGCTTCTCCCTCTGACCTTCTCCTCGCTCATGCTCTCTCTCACTGTCTCTCTCTCAAATAAATAAATAAAATCTTTAAAAAATATATATATATATAACATTCGATTTTTCTCCAGTATCTTCACGAAAACAGCAAGAAAGTTTTTGTACCAGCCAATAATTTTCTCTAACACGTATTCTTTCCAATTACAAAGTATTGGTGCTATTTCTGGAAAAATATAGAAAAATACAAAGCATAAAATAAAATAAAAATTATTCTCTATCCACATAGACATAGACACTATAAACACTTTGGTATTCATAGTTCCATCTAAAAGGGAGAAAGAAATATGATATTCCTTGTTCATTTAAATTGGAAGTAGGAAATGCTAGAAGTGTGGCTAGTTAGATTTGTGAATATTTTCTTTTCTTTTTTTTAAGATTTTTATTTATTTTGAGAGAGAGAGGGAGAGAGGGAGAGAGAGAGAGAGAGAGTGCACAAGCCAGGGAAAGGGGCAGAGGGAGAAGCAGGCTCCCGATGCCGGGCTCGATCCCAGGATCATGACCTGAGCTGAAGGCAGACGCTTAACGACTGAGCCACCCAGGTACCCCTGAATATTTTCTTTTCTAATACCTATTGTGGAGATAATGAAGAATAACTATATGACGCCAGAATAGGATATATCTGTAATTCCCATTCTGATGAAAATTTAAAAAAAATGTTTACATAAGACTAATTATAAAATATCACCATAAAGAAGAATAACAGATGAATAAACTCATTGTCAAGATGTATCTCTAAAGTGAAGAACATCAAGAAGTACAATTAAGGGCGCCTGGGTGGCTCAGTGGGTTAAGCCGCTGCCTTCGGCTCTGGTCATGATCTCAGGGTCCTGGGATCGAGTCCCGCATCGGGCTCTCTGCTCAGCAGGGAGCCTGCTTCCCTCTCTCTTTCTCTGCCTGCCTCTCCATCTACTTGTGATTTCTCTCTGTCAAATAAATAAAAAAAATCTTTAAAAAAAATAAAGAAGTACAATTTAAAAAACCCATAGAGTTTAGCAATCAATGTAAACTGTGGACTTTAGTAAATAATAATGTATCAAGGTTGGTTCATCAACTTTAACAAATGTGCCACACCAATGCAAGATGTTAATAATAGGGGAATCTAAGGGGTGGGAGAAAGGAGTATATGGAAATTCTCTGTACTTTCTATTCAGTCTTTTGTCAATTTAAAACTGCCCTAAAAAAATAAATTTCACCAATTTTTTTTTTAATGAAAAAAGAAGTAAAACAAAATAGTAAGAATCTGGGGCGCCTGGGTGGCTCAGTGGGTTAAAGCCTCTGCCTTTGGCTCAGGTTGTGATCCCAGGGTCCTGGGATCGAGCCCCGTGTCGGGCTCTCTGCTTGGTAGCAAATCTGTTTCCTTCTTTCTCTCTGTATGCCTCTCTGCCTACTTGTGATCTCTGTCTGTCAAATAAATAAATAAAATCTTTAAAAAAAAAATAGCAAGAATCTGCAAACCTCAATACTTTTCTGAGGGATTTTTCACCTGCATGTTTGCTAGTTCTTCTTTGTTGGCGGAGCTCTTTACTAGTAACCATGACACCCCTTCCTCAGTCCTCTTCCTTTTTATTCTCCATTTATTCTTCCTCAACTAGTTCATCCACTTCCATGACTTCAACTGTTACTTATCATCTATCGCTTATCGCTTAGATCCTTCCTTTCTTCCACTGAAAGTACACACTCACCCTGGGTTCCCATCTTGGATCTACCTTGACCATTTCCTGTCCTACTTCCACTTTCCATTTCAGGCACATCAGATGAATAATCTGTCTTTTTACTTACCAATCTGCCTGAATGTCCTTGTCCTTCCTTTCATCTTTCCCTGTCTTAGTCATTCTTTAAGCAAATGTCCTAGAGCAAATGTCACTAGTTTTGTGAAGATACTCCTGACTCAACTGCTGCATTAAGTCAGCATTTGCTTATAATCACAATTGGGGTTTTAAAAAGGGAAAAAAAAAATCACACAGTCTGGTTCATATTGTCATTAGTTGTGTGTATTTTGCTTACTTCGTTCGCCAATCTGTGACATTCTGGGAGGTAGGGTAAATGTATTACTCAATTTTGCATTGTCCTGTTACTGGAATTAAGTACTGGGTTGTTCTATAACTACGGTACTAGGAACATAAACAATAATAAAAATTTCAGTTCATGACAATCAAGCTTGAGCTGACTTGAACTTTTTGTTAAGATACCCTTCTGCTTTCACAAAATACCTGTTGAACTGACTGAAGACATTGATGGTGTTTGTTGTCTGCAAGAAACAGTCCTGAAATATTAAAATTTACATTTTCATTTCTTTCTAGTTCATTAACAAGCATCCACCTTAAAATGCAATAAAAAATAATTTATAAAATAGAGAATTATACTTTAAAAGGCCTATTGAAGTGAACAAAGACTGATAATATAGTTTTTAAATATCATCAAGAGAAATTGAGTCTCAAATAATCCAGAAGAAGTAAAGTTGGGGATTTCATTAGCATTTTTCTAGAACTTTTCATTGGAAGGGTATCTGGATAAATCAAAATGAATATTTCACACAAATCAAAACCACAGTGGGATATCACCTCATACCAGTCAGAATGGTTAAAATTAACCATGAGAGGTGTTGGCCAGAATGCAGAGAAAGGGGAACCCTCCTACACTGTTGGTGGGAATGCAAGCTGATGCAGTCACTCTGGAAAACAGTACGGAGGTTCCTCAGAAAGTGAAAATAGAGCTGCTCTACAAACCAGCAACTGCACTACTGGATACTTACCTTAAAAGATACAGTGCTCGCTTCGGCAGCACATATACCTTAAAAGATACAAATATAGTGATCCAAAGGAGCACTGTGCACCGGAATGTTTCCATCAACAATGTCCACAATAGTAGCTAAACTATGGAAAGAGCCAGATGTCCATCAACAGATGAATGGATAAAGAAGATGTGGTATATATATACAATGGAATATTATGTAGCCATCAAAACCCTTGAAATCTTTCCATTTGCAACAACTTGGATGGAACTAGAGGGTGTTATGCTAAACAAAATAAGTCAATCAGAGAAAGACAATTATCATATGATTGCACTAATATGAAGAATTTGAGAAATAAGACAGAGGATCATAGGGGAAGGAAGGGAAAAATGAAACAAGATGAAACCAGAGAGGGACACAAACCAGAAGAGACTCTTAATCTCAGGAATCAAACTGAGGGTTGCTGGAGGGGAGGGGGTTCGGAGGGATAGGGTGGCTGGGTGATGGACTCTGGGGAGGGTATGTGCTATGATGAGTGCTGTGAATTGTGTAAGACTGATGAATCACAGACCTGTACCACTGAAACAAATAATACATTATATATTAATTTTAAAAATTTAGAAAATGAATATTTCACTTGGCATGAAAGCTAGTCTTCTGTGAAACATCAAATTTCAAATCTTTGTGACTACAAAGATTACAAAAGAGGGATATGAGGACATGGGTATATTTTGGGTTTTGGTTTTTCAAAAGAACAAGACTTTCATCATACCCTGAGTGTCTGGTCACTAACACGCAGACAAATATAACTGAACATGCTGCACTGAAAGTCAGCCAAATATATGTATTGATTGGGACTAGAAGACTAACACTTTATCATAGTTAACTAGCATATTTGGAGTGCTCGCTTCGGCAGCACATATACTAAAAAACTAGCATATTTGGAGGTAGAGAGAGAGTGTGTGACAACAAACACAGAGTACAAAACCAATTGCTTAAAATGCAAGTAGATGTTAATTGAGGAGGGCTGAAGTAGAGCTTCAAGATTAGCACGAGATACAGAGATATGAAAATACAGAATATGATCAGAAGCAAACATAAATCCCTGTCCCCTTTTCTTCTTCCTTTCTTCTAATAAGGCACTAACTTAGTGTTTATTATGTGTGTGGTAGCTTCTGGAGACAGAAAAAGCAAAAAGCCTTTATGAATCCTACCCTCAGAGTTAAGTGAAGGAAAAAGTAAATAAACAATTTCAATACAAAATAAATGCCGTAACAAAACAAGAACAAAATAATGTGAAGAGGACAAGCCTTTAAATTTGCATCAGAAGAGAGTAGGAAGAAGGTGAAACTAGTGTTGGGTGAGGATGTGGGGGAAGATTCTATGTCCAACAAGATAAAAATGTGAGGGTGACAGGTGGCAACCATGCTGTACCCCACTAATGGAGGTCTGTCTAACTAGAACAAGGAGTTTGTGCTGGGATAAGAGAATATGAATTTAGAAATTCAGGCAAGCAAAGGAAAGTAACTTGGGAGCAAGAGCCTGGGAGAATTTAACTTTTTCTTAACTTTTTTCCTTAATTTTTAAACTTTTTCTTAACATTTTTTAAAACTTTTCCTTAATCTGTTGTCATTGTGAAAATGGACATTTCCCTGTGCACATGGTGAGCTCCTTCCATCCTTCAAAGACCAGTTCAAATGTTCTGGTGTTCATCCCATTGGTGCCAAGCTCCTTCTTGTTTCACTTTATTCCCATTTCCATGTTTCATTTGCTCAGACTGTGACTTATTTAGATACTGATTTATTTGTTTCTTCCTTTTAGTCTGGACTTCTTGAAAAGGAATGACTATGTCTTTTCCTTCCACTCTTATTACAGAGGAGGCTCCCAAGACAAACAAGATGATGAATTAACAATTAGGAGATCAGCATTTGTTTCCTTCTTTTTTTATTAATAGAATTCCTTTTTTGCTTTTTAAATGAAATGCTTTTTCATTAGAATTAGTCTACATATACCCTTAGAAAAGCAGAAAAACCCAGCATGGATTGTTTGTTACATGTTTCTTTCTTGTAAGTTTTATTTTTTTTCCTTCCCTTCTTCTATAACTGCAGATAACCTGGAAATCTTATTCAAGGGTATTCTGGAGATCATCTTTCCTTAGTTCCCACCCACTCTACTCATTTCTAAAGTTTGAAGGCATCTTCAGGCTTATTCTTACTCTTAAAACATAGAGGTACTTTTTAATTCAGACTGATGTCCTAGCCTTCTTTCATTTGGACTATTTACAAGTCAACCATGATTTATTTTAATGGCCAACATTAGCTGCAACAGAAAGACAAAATCCAATAAAGTCCCTATAATGGCTTTTACCAAAGATTAAGTCCTTTCTTCCCTGTCTTCCACAGACAAATGCACCTGGCAGCTTCAGAAACTAGGTTTCCCTGGTATTAATCAGCATGTCTGTCTTTTTCTGCTTATTTTAGGGAAAAGGTGCTCTGCTTATCAGCGCTGGGAGACAATAGTTTTGTGAAAGTGATCAACGCTGATTCCAAATGTTGGAGCCAGTCTTCCATGGAGAACTCTCTGTCCAGGTCTGACTGTACTCTACATATTAAAGTGTTTTAGTGCTAAGAACTTTTAAAATATTGTAATTCCTTTGAAATTAATGATCTAAGCATGACATGTACTTGATTTATGCTTGCTTACCACACTGCAGACCACCTAAAGTCAGGCACTGTAAACTATAATACCTTGGGCAGGGTAAAATTGAGTGAGTATTTCTTGAATTAAGTTAATGGAAACCAGGACTTGCTACATAATGTGCAGAGCCCAAGGTGGAGGGAGTGAAAATACTGGGTCCCCTTGTACCAAAAGCAGGAGAAAAGTACCATAACAAGTACTAAAATATAGTGTTTGTGGCAGAATTATTTGTAAGAGTCATATTAAAGAAATATAATATATACAAACAACACAAATGTCCATCAACTGACAGATGGATAAAAAAACAGTATATTCATATACGGTATATTATTTGGCCACAAATAGGAATAAGGCACAGATAAATGCTACAATGTGAATGAAACTTGAAAGCAATATGCTAAGTAAAGGAAGAAGTCAGTCACTGAAAGGCCATATATAATATGATTCCATTCACATGACATATCCAGAAGAGGGAAATTTATAGAGATAAAAAGAGACCAGTGATTGCACAGGGCTGAACAGGGGAGAGGGATTTGCTGGGGAAAGGGGGTAGGTGTTCTTTTTGAAGAGATGAAGATGTCTTAAAATTGACTGTGGTGATGTTGTACTTAACCTGTGAATATATCAAAAACCAATGAATGGTACACTTCTAACAGGTGAATTGTATGATACATGAACTATACCTTAGTAAAGCTGTTTTTAAAAAGTGCTGAAATATAAAGTTTTTCCTTTCTTCTGAAGTCTCTTTCTGGACTTGCAGTGATGCTGTTTATTTGATATTTTACGTCATTCTAAAATTTAAAACTATACAATTTTAAATTATTAGCATGGATTTCAATGTTCACTTTTGTATTATGCACTGCCAGTTTTATTTTTTTTTAAGATTTTATTTATTTATTTGACAGAGAGAGATCACAAGTAGGCAGAGAGAGAGAGAGAGAGAGGAAAGCAGGCTCTCTGCTGAGCAGAGAGCCCGATGCGGGACTCGATCCCAGGACCCTGAGATCATGACCTGAGCCGAAGGCAGCGGCTTAACCCACTGAGCCACCCAGGTGCCCCAGTTTTATTTTTTTAAGAGATTTTATTTATTTATTTGAGAGAGAGTGAGTGAAAGAGAGAGCATGAGGCGGGTGGAGGGCACGGGAAGAGAGAGAAGCAGACTCCCCCAGTTGAGCAGGCAGCCCGGGTCCTGGGATCATGACCTGAGCCAGTCCTGACCTGAGCCAAAGGCGCACAGACACTTCATTGACTGAGCCACCCCGGCACACATGATACCAGTTTTAAATGTAAATACAAGAACATTTAACTCATGCAGAATTACCAAAATCACACAATTCATATATCGTAGTTCATACATATGCATGTATTTTTTTAAAGATTTTATTTACTTATTTGTCAGAGAGAGAGAGAGAACAAGCAAGCAGGGAAAGCAGCAGGCAGAGGGAGAAGCAGGCACCCCACTGAGCAAGAAGCCCAATACAGGGCTCAATCCCAGGACCCAGGGACCATGACCTGAGCTGAAGGCAGGTGCTAACCTACTGAGCCACTAAGACATCCTGCATGTATTTTGTTCTTACCAGAACAATGGAAACACTGTATAAAACAAACTCAACTGTTTTTATTTCACTTATACAATGCACACATTATATCTGCACTATCTTCAGCTTACTGCTAAGTGAGAAAGAAGTGAAAGGAAAAGAACCACAGGTTACTCTCTTTCTCTTTCCTTCTTTGTCATCATTTTCAGCATAAGTGCTTGGCTAAGACAGGTAATTGACATGAGTAAGGAAGGATAGGATGGGATTTCGGAGTCATTTGTGTTTCTCAGGATGACATTGCTTGCTTCCTGATTCAGAGCAAGTTCTGGTTTGAATTGAAAAAAATGGCCTCTCAGGGCCCCACTTAGTTTCAGATGTAACATGCTTACCTGGTGCTTGCTTTGCATCTCGCTGAACTCCCAGGCTTTGTGGGTCTCCACCAGAATTCTGTGTTCATGGGGCAAATCTAAAAAATTATATGCAAACTCAACAGCAAAGAGTAGAGGACACATTTATCTCTACCCATGCCACGTTGTCCCACCAGACTTCACTTACAAGATCTTAAGTTCAAAGTTCAAAGATAAAATAATTAAACCTCTCCAGATGGAGACACCAGAGCATTAAACCAAGTGGGGGGCACTTCTGGGCATGAGCCCTAAGTGACTACACAGGTTGCATGTCCACCAAGCCAACTCTGATTAAGAAATACTTTATTTCTAAATGATTTTAGATACATCTAGGGATAAGCAATGCATCTGAGGGCAGAAAACTTCCTGAGTTCTAGCCTTTTCTTCCAACTGAGTGGCTTTGAGCCAATGATATTTTAATCTGCAAGCTCGCAGAATTTAATTGGATGTTTTCACATCTCCTTTGTACTCTCTTGACCTAAAAGATCTAGAAGAGTGAATCACTGAGTCTTTTTCTCAGCTCCTCCAGATTCAGTTTAAAGAAATGTTTGGTAAAAATATATGCCACAATTACATAGATATCTAAGCATGAATCTGAGTGGGAACAGATTGCCCTGCACAAAATGTTTTAACACCCAAGAGGACTGTGGTTGACTGAGGGAGCAAGGGAGGGGGTGAGAAGTTGGATGCTGTGGGGAGCATGGTTTTGGTGCATTTGGGTACATACCAGGTTCACTGGGGTACGCAGCAAACCAGGAGAGGTCTAAGGGAAAAAAAGCTCATCAGCCCCCAACTATCTCCAGAATAAATGAATTGAAAGGTAGTTTGTAAATTACAATTGCAGTTGCCCAATGATAAATATTAAATAGATTTTTATTCACAGGTAATTTAATGGCCTTGATAAGTAAAGGTCATCTATACAAACTGCCTAATAGAAATATCTGAGTTCTTTATTTATTTAGATTTTATTTAAATTCTATTTAGTTAACATATAGTGTAATACTGGCTTCAGGAGTAGAATTTAGTGATTCCTCACTTAAGTACAACACCCAGTGCTCATCATAACAAGGGCCCTCCTTAATACCCATCACCCACTTAACCCACCCCCCATCTACCTCCCTCCATCACTTCTCAGTTTGTTCTCTATCACTAAAAGTCACTTATGGTTGACTAGTAATTCAAAAATTTTAAATAGTGACATTACATTCAATTTAATCTTATTAACATTATATTTCAGTGCTTTGAAGATTTTTAAAACATTTTCTAGTAAGACTAAATATATTTAATACCCTAGTAAATGTATCCAACAATATAAAAAGCACAAAACAGATTTGTAGATTTCTAATATTGTACTACAAAGTGCATGGCCACATGCAGTATATCCTGGCAAAGTGGTGGAAAAGGGAAAAGACGACTGTGGTTGAGTTCTAGTAATAAGTAAATAAGTAAGTAAGTAAATACCTACCTACCTACATACATACATACAGAAATAGAGATGACCCGTATTATGTCTACCAGCAATACTGCAGACAAAATATATGAAAAAAAATTTCAGACTAACGCAGGAGGAAGATGATAATGGTTGGGACTCTTATAATACACCTCAAAGCCTATGGGAGAGCCAACCCAACTGACTGTGTAGTCTGAGCATATTGGGGCTTGTTTTTTTTTTTTTTAAGATTTTATTTATTCATTTGTCAGACAGAGATCACAGGTAGGCAGAGAGGCAGGCAGAGAGAGAAGGGGGGAAGCAGGCTCCCCGCTGAGCAGAGAGCCTGACGTGGGGCTCGATCCCAGGACCCTGAGGTCATGACCTGAGCTGAAGGCAGAGGCTTTAACCCACTGAGTCACCCACGTGCAAGTAAGGGTCTTTTAAATGAAGATTTTAGAAATGAAGAGCTCTAAGTGCTTGGAAGATTGAATTCCCAGAACATTGTACTTATAGTGCGTGTGGTGTTTGATTATCAGTATATACTATTTTCTGACCAAATACAAGTCCAGATTTTATTTACTTAGTTCCTAGATTAAGACTTCCAAACTCCTCACTATATAATCAAAAACATATTTCTGTTTAAGAAAAAACTTGTTTTCATCTTGTCAAATAAATAAATAAATTTATTATTTCTCTAGATGCCTGCCCTTTTAAGGTTATAAAGTTCACTTTTGTTGCCTTCCTGTGTCACAAGCCCTGCTATCAGAACAGCATACTTTAAAAAAAACTGCATGATGCGAGTGTAAATTTTATCCCTGTGCAGATGGTTGATACACTACCTTTTGGTGAAGGGATGTGGAGGTAGGAGAAACACAATCCCAGACCAATTTTCACAGCATTGTTCAAGTATAGAACAATCAGAGAGCCCACCTGCAATCTTCTACATTAAGAATACTCTTTCATGAAAATAAATAAAAAATAATTTTCTTGCTTGCAAAGATGCATCAGCCTAACCTGATGCATTTGGCTGTTATTATTTTTTAAATATTTTATTTATTTATTTGACAGAGAGTAAGAGACCACCAGCGGAGAGAGGGGCAGAGGAAGAGGGGGAAGCAGGCTCCCCACTGAGCAGAGAGTCCAATGTGGGACTCAATCCAAGGACCCTGAGATCATGACCTGAGCCAAAGGCAGATGATTAACCAACTGAACCATCCAGGAGCCCCAAGAGTCACGTGCTTTTCTGACTGAGCCAGCTGGGTACCCATAGATCATGATTTTAAAGGGGTCTTTTTTTAAAGCATAACTTCACTCAAGTCTAATATTTACAGAAGACAAATGTATTCAATAGATGAAAATACGATGGCTTTGGTGAAGGTGAGAAGTAAACAAAGACACTTCTATACACATGTAGGTCTATCCAGAGCTCAGTGAGAGCACTACTGAACCAGGTTACGAATACTAGCTAATTTCTATGGGACTCACTCTGTGCTAGTCACTGTGCTAAGAATTTTGTATTATCTCCTATAATCATCACTATACTTTCTATGAGAAAGAATCCCTTATTAGCTCCATTTTAAGGATAAAGAAGCTAAAAGTCAGCACTGTTATTAATTGTTAAGTTAATTACTGGTCACACGGTCGTAAATCATGGAGCTGAGCCTTGACGCCAGATTCCCTGACTCCAAAGCTCGGGCTTTCAACTGCCATGGTATTTGGCCTCCTAGGAAAGCATGTATGCAGCAGGTGTCAAACATTGGGCAGTACAGGGAGGTGAGAGGAACAAGAGTGGCCACACCCCATCCAGCCAAAGTACACTGGACTGATCTATATCTGCTTTCCTATCTCTTACCTCCATCTCATTTCTCCTCTGCGTGTCCTCCTTTCCCACCTACTCGTTTGTGGCTTCTTGTAGGCGGCAGCATCCCTTGATCAGATCTGGCACCTTGTGGTTAAACACAGGCTTCCCCCTAGGATGTTCCTGTTTCTTCTCTGATTGGATCTGACACTTACTTCTGCTTTCTAGGAGCCCAGACATCTGTTTTCAGTTTTATGATACCCCAGGTGTGGCCACCAAAATGCCAGATGTGGGGCAACTGTTGGCCTGGGAAAACTAAGAGAGCGAACATCAAACGTATTCTCTTTCTTTTACTTAGAACGAAAACACAAGTTGCTTACATTTTGAGGTGAGATCAAGTGCTCTGGTTCCCACACTTACACGTGAACATCTTTCCTAAAAACTCACTACCTTGAACAAAAATATTTCAACATTGCTTTGAAAAGGAAAAGTTTATTTATTTGACACCAGCATGTAGTCACTAAAGAAATACTTGGCAAGAAATGTGAGAAGCTTCACTGTTTATCTCGCTCTCTCTCTCTCCTGCTCCCTTTCTCCCTCCCTCTCTCCCTCTCTCCTGCCTAGTATATACCTCAAAAGCAGTAGGCAATTAATATTTGTATAGAATTGAATGGATAGAAAGAATCTTTCTGTAACAATCAACAAAAATGCTTATAAAGAAAAACAATTGGTCTTCAATGAGAATTAGAAAAAGTATATCACTCTGACCCTTGCAAAGTTCTCTTAATAATATGATCCAAAGGAACTATTGGGAGCAAAGAATCTGGTTGCTGCAGGACACTGGCCTCGGCCCTTATCACTTCAGCCGCCTAGAACAGGGGCCTGCAGGGACCTGCGGAGTCAAGATGCCCAACTGCACCTATATCCATCTCACCCTTACCCCACTATCCCTCATAAATCTCTGTCAAGGGGTAGTGCTCCCTGGAGCTTCTTCAGCCCCTGTGTCCACCATGATCTTAAATATTCCTGTAATTCCCTAGGCGCAGGGAAGTGCCTGCCTCTCTGGACAGACTTTAGAGTAGGGAGGCACTGCCCATTTGCTTGCCAAAGCCCTAGTTTTGATACTTTCTGTTGGGCTTTCAGTTGCAATATCAGTAATGTCTCTAGAGCTGGGGGCTAGGTAAGAGAAAGATGCAAGAACTGGACAGTTGGGGATCAAAATATCACCTTGATTTCTGATAAAGGCTGGTTTGGAGTATGTGGTTTAGCAACAGAACTGGACAGACTGCTCTACCCACTCACAGACAGCATAGAGGAACAGCCCAGAATGTATGTTCTATGCATGAGGGCAGATTTCAAAGAGAATCAAGGAAGGAGCGTGCTCATCTTCTTCAAAACCTACCAGTCAGGTAATTCTCTCCACCCTCATGGGGTGGTGTGGAAAGAGAAAAGATCCAAGGTGAAAATATACTCAGTCCCCTGGCTGCAGCCCATGGAATATAGAAAGTCAGGAATATAGAAAGAAAAGGACTGGAAGATTGGAGGCAAGTAAGAGAAGCATGTGGAAGGTCATAGAGGGTAGGCACTGAGTGTGAGGATTTTTGTATCATCTGTTACTGCCAACCGGAAGCATCCAACATAAGTAACGAACAGAGCAAACAAGATTTCTCAGCTTATTGATGTTACCCAAAGATTGCCATTATCAGCCATGGAAGAGGCACAATGGGAGAAGCACGAGCAGACTAGCTATCGGAGCAGGGATGGAAGCTACGTATTGGCCCTAAAGCATGGATTTCCACTTGTTAGGGCCAGCCCAGCTGTTGCTGCCTCTGAATGTGAGTAACATAGACCAGCAGTGGAGTCCACACATGGAACCGTTCTGCAAAGAGACCAGCTTAAGTATCTTTTCTATCCAGTGGTTTATCCTCACATCCTCAGCAGTATTTATTCCAAGTATGGGTTTGCCTTTCCTGCTCACAGATCCACAACAACAGCACCATTTTCTGGAGGCGTCCAGGAAGCCTGACCCACAGACATGAAGTCCCACTCAACATAGCTTCTGACCAGGGAATCCATTTCATAGGGAAGAAGAAGTGGGAATGGGTCCATGACTCCATTTTCTGTTTGAATGGTACGGTCAGAAAATAGTTGAGGTTTTTCATTTGGCAGTACCTGAGTAGACATTGTAGGGTGGTTAACAATTTTTTTTCTTATATGCCATTTCGGACTGAATTGTGGCACCTGCAAAAATCATATGTTGAAATCCTAAGCCCCAAGGACACTTGGGTGGTTCAGTTGGTTAAGCCTCTGCCTTTGACTCAGGTCATGATCCCAGAGTCCTGGGATTGAGTCCCACATCCAGCTCTCTGCCCAGCGGGGAGCCTGCCTCTCCTCCCTCCACCTGTTGCTCCCCCTGCTTGTTCTCTCTGACAGAGAAATGAATAAAATCTTAAAAAAAAAAAAGAAAGAAAGAAAAAGAAATCCTAAGTCCCAGGAAGAAAGTTGTTTGTTTGTTTGTTTTTTTAAAGATTTTATTTATTTGATATATAGAGAGAGATCACAAGTAGATAGAGAGGGGGAAGCAGGCTCCCCGCTGAGCAGAGAGCCCGATTCGGGGTCAGTCCCAGGACCCTGAGATCATGACCTGAGCCGAAGGCAGAGGCTTAACCCACTGAGCCACCCAGGCGCCCCGGAAGAAAGTTTTAAAGAGGTAATTTAAGTAAAAGGAGGACATTAGGAGAGAGGACAGCCATCTATAAGCCAAGAAGAGAGGTCCCAGAATGAAATCAACTCTGCTAGCCCATTGATGTGGTGCTTCCAGCCTCTAGTACTACGAGAAAGTTAACTTCTATTGGTTAAGCCATCCCAGTCTATGTATTTATCATGGCAGCACTAACAAACTAATCCATATGCTGTTTATAATAACTAACATTTGTAGTGGTTATAAAGCACTTGCAGTTACATATCTTATTTGAATCTCATAACAACTCTGACATGGCTCTAAGTTTCAATTAGGAAATTGAAGCCACGGCATTTCCTAAGATCACATAGTAAGTGACAAAATTAGGTCTTGAGCCTCAGAATGCTGAGTCCTTGTCCTCCTTATCAAGTGGGACGTTCTCTCTTGAAAACCCAGCAGTGGCCATGTTCCTTATTTAGAATGGTATACCCGGTCCTTCCCCTTCCAGCATGCCCCCGCTTTCCCACTCTGGGCATGACCATTCACCTCCCTTCGGCCTCATGCTTTATCAATACAAGATCCTCTCTCTGCGTTCAACACACCTTGTTCTCTCATGCCATTGTGTGAACTGTTTCTCCAGCTGGGACACCTTTGATGCTTTCTCAACTTGACAGATTACAACACATTCTTCAAAACCCAGCCCAATTATCACCTCTCTGTGAACCTCCTCCACATGGCTTTCTCTTGTGTGTGCTCCCATGTTTTACATACCCATAATTACACTTACCTCATGAGCCTGGGAAGCAAATTAGAGTGAAAAAGGCCAGAGTTTTGAAGCCAGGCCAACATAGGGTCAACTTCTGACTCTGTCATGTTTCATTCCATCAAATAGCTTTTATTGAGTATACATTACAAGCAAGGCATTGAGCCATGTTCTACTAGTACGAAGATGACAAAGCTGTGTGCGCCCTGAAAAAAATTCAATCTTAATATAATCTAGTTGATTCAGACAAGCAATAAGTTAAAATTTAGAGGGACAAGTGTACTGCTAGAGATATGTCCAGGGAGCACTGGACAAGGCATTGACCCTTTTCTAGGTCAAGGAAGACTTTTTGAAGGACAATCAGAAATTAGATGAAGGCAGGGAAGAAAATTCCAGGCAGAGGAATTTAATAGACTGAGTGAGAGACCAGCAAGCTAATTCTCTAAGCCTTGGTGTCTTCATCTGCCAATGGAGAGATATGCACCGACCTCGTAGGGTTGGTGGAAGGATTAAATGATACATCATATTAAATCAATGAGTAAAGTGCCTGACTTTGAGTAAGTGCTCAAAATATTCGGGCAGTTATTTTGTTGGGGTTATTTCAGCTTCTGTCTCTCCTGCTTGACCATGTAAATTTTTTGAGGGTTGGGAACAGTCTTGTTCATCCTTGTATCTTTAACTTCTGACCCTGTACTTGGCACATAGTGAGCATTCAATATATATTTGTTGAATAAACTTATGAGTTAATGAAGGACTGAGCAGGTGTTTCAGGATCTCATCTATTCTAAGACAGAAGTAAGCAGTTTAAAAAAGGAACCAAAAAGCCATAGCAGCCCTTTAAAAATCTTCAAACTTTTCATAATTTTCCATTTTTCAGTTAATAGAATAGTGTCCTTCTTGTGATTTATATCTCCTGACTTACCAGAAATTATCAAAAATTCTGCCTTAAAAAAACTCAAAGAACAGCAGACCTAGGATAAGTCCATTTTGATGTAAAAAAGAGGAGTAATAAGTATAAGTATAAATCCATGGGGCTCCTGGTTGACCCAGTCAATAGAGCATGCAACTCTTGATCTTGGACTTGAAAGTTCAAGCCCAATATTGGGTGTAGCGATTACTTAAAATAAAGTCTTTTTTAAAAAGTAAGTCCAAATTCCCTGATCTTATTCCTTTGACAGTATATAACACTTTATTATGGAGGATTAAAACATATTTTTCACTGAGAAGTTGGTCAGCGACAGAAAGTTGGGAGACCAATGTCTCAGGAACTCTTTCTTTCTCCTTGACAAGTTCTAAAGGGTTCTTGGGGACATGGTGAAAAACGCTGTTTTAATAAATTTTATAAATGCCATGTGTGTAAATAGGAGCTTGTAGGTCTTCGTTACAATCATTCATTTTAGCACCAAAAAAATGTTAAGATAAATAGACATCATTCTCCAAGGTCAGATTCTCTTGGAACAATCCCAAGCTATTAACTGTAAGTGTAATTAAATTGTAATCAAAGCGCATTTTAAACAGGCTAACAAATCTTTGTCCAGTCAAGCATTCCTAGAGGAGATCTTGTACTTCTGCATTAATCTTAAAGGGACCCCATCTGAATGTGTACTCTGAATTTTTGCCCCAAATTACCAAATCCAGATACTACTTTCCATTATTCAATCTATTTTCTTCAGTTGGTGCGCAGATTCTGCCAAGCAGGTGGTCTGTAGCTTGCAACAGACAACACTTACCAGCTGTTAAATTTACACATTGCTGTAATTTAAGTGCTTAATTGCTCTCAGTACACTCAATTTACAGCTCATAAACCCCTCCCAAATGGCCCCCAAACCTCTCTGCCTGTGATGGATTCAAAGTTAAATGAACCATAGCATCCCTTGGTGGGAAAATGAAATATCTGATTAATCTTATACTCTTTAAATGTTTCTAATTACTTGTCAGAAAAAAATAATATATGAGTGTTTTCTCTAAGTTAGTTATGGAGAGAAGTCAAAGGTTAGCTTCAGTAACTGCCAGGTCTTCTACTAGTCCCTCAACAAACATCCTTGCTCTTTGAAACCGGAACATAAAGATGGTAGCCGACGTAATGTCTAGGATGGTATCTTGACGTAATGCCTAGGATGACCAGGGAGGATCATAGGAATAACAAACACTTTGTGGGCTACATCATTGCAAACTGTTCTTGTGTCAATGGCATCAAAGGAAGGTCAAGAATACAGGTGCTGTTTCACAGTCTGGTGCCAGAGTCTTTTCTACTCTCCACCTGCTCTCTTGCCTGGGAAACTGAATACTGACTTTGAGAGACCTCATCATATTTAACCTTAATGTTTTATGTATGAGGATACAAGGCTACAGAAAGTCCAAGTGGTTTGCCTAGCTGGTGAGTGACGAAGGGCAGGACTGAAGCCTCAGGTCTTTGCCGCCTTAGGCAGTTATCTTGGTCATTTGACCACCCAGCCTCTTTCGTCCCCCAATTATCTGCCATCAATGGCAGCAAGGAGAGAGGACAGAACAAAAATAAATAGTAAACCTTTTGAAAACCTTGCATAAGATACAGAAATGGATTTTTTTTTTCAACCAACAATACCCAGGTGTTTCCGGCTTTAAGCCAAATCACATATGAAAATAGAAATTTATATACTAGGTGAAATTACAGAGTGCTTCTTGACTTAATTGAAAAGGATTCACTATTGGATTGCTTTAAAATCTGGCTTCCCTACTGAATTTTAAAGTGCTTATGCTGGCCTCAAGAACACATCTATTATGTAAAATAAGGTATTTATGCATTCAAACCAATTAGCAAGTGGTGTTTATAAAGTACCTAACTGTGCCAGGTGCTATATAATTTTTAAAAAGTACCATATAAGCCATCTTCCCTACTGACAAAGGGTTTGCATCTTCATTGTGGGCACAAGACAAGCAAATGAAAAAACCTGAGGGACGCCTGGGTGACTCAGTCGGTTAAGCATCTGTCTTCTTCGGCTCAGGTTATGATCCTGGGGTTCTGGGATGGAGCCCCATGTCAGGGCTCTGCTCCTACCCCTTCTTATGCTCTCTCTCACTCCCTCTCTCTCTTTCAGATAAATAAGTAAAATCTTCAAAAAAAAAAAACAAACCTGAAAATGAAACAGTATATAATAAAGTTAAAATGTACAGTATGGAAAATTTGTAGGATTGGATAATAAAAAATAAAGTGAAAAAGCTTTATAACACTTAAACAATCTCTGTACTAAATATATTTGTATTTCTATTTATGGGTTACCACATAGAAACAGGTTAAAAAGCACTGTAGAGAAACTAGAACCAGTCATTTGGCAGGTTTGTAAGAGTTTTGACGCCCCCTAGTGGTCAGTCATAACAGTATTGAAAGTCTGAATTTACTGTTAAGGAGCAATTTTTGACGCCTGAAAACAATGGGGGAGACTTTAATTTTTTTAAAGATTTTATTTATTTATTCGACAGAGAGAGCGATCACAAGTAGGCAGAGATGCAGGCAGAGTGGGAGGGGGAAGCAGGCCTCCTGCTGAGCAGAGAGCTTGAGGCGGGACTCCATCCCAGGACCCTGAGATCATGACCTGAGCCCTCCAGTGTTCTGAATTTTGGGCATTGTAATAGGTATGTATTTCCTTGTTTTATTTTCGTATCACTGATGATATAAAATGTAGAACATCTTCCCATGTTTATTTGCCATCTGCATATCTTCTTTGGTCAGGTGTGACTTTATTTTTTTAAGAGTTTTAGATTTACAGAAAAATTGAGAACATAGTCCATAGAATTGCCATACATCCCACACCCAATTTCTCCTATTATTATCATATTATATGTGTATTGCAAATTTGTTGCAATCTATGAACCAACACTGATACACTATTATTAACTAGAGTTCATAGTTTATTCAGAATTCTTTAGTTCTTATCTAATGTCCTTTTACTACCCTAAGATCTCATTCAGGATATCACATTACATTTAGTTCATAGGTCTCTTAAGCTGCTTTTGACTATGACGATTTTCAAAAACTTCCCTTGCTTCTGATGCCCTTGGCGATTTTGAAGAGGATTGGTCAAATATTTTTTAGAATGTCCTTGGAGTTTTTTCTCATGATGAGATTGGAGTTATGAGATTTGGGAAGGAAGATCACAGAGGCAAAGAACTATTTTCATCACATCATATCAAGGCCATATAATATCATCATGATTTATGACTGTTGGTGTTGACATTGATCACCTGGCTGATGTAGTTTTTGTCAGGTTTCTTCACTGTATGGTTATTCTGTTTTCCTCCCTTTCCACAATCTTTGAAGGGAAGTCATTATGTAAAGCCCTCATATAGGGAGTAGGGATGTATGCTACCTCTCATTGAGGACAGAGAGTCTTCAGCATGGACAATTTATCTCTTTTTTCCTTCATTTATTAATTTATCCAGTCACTTATTTATATCAGTATTGACTCATAAATATTTATTTTATACTTTAGATTATTATCTAATATCACTTTCATCTATCTACTTCTTTATTTGCCCAAAATGTTCCACCATTTGTCACTGGAAATTGTTTCAAAAAGTTGGTTCCTCTGCCAACTTTTTAAAATCACATCCTTGGGGCGCCTGGGTGGCCCAGAGGGTTAAGCCTCTGCCTTTGGCTCAGGTCATGGACTCAGGGTCCTGGGATCGAGCCCCACATCAGGCTCTCTGCTTGGTAGGGAGCCTGCTTCCCCCTCTCTCTCTGTCTGCCTCTCTGTCTACTTGTGATCTCTCTCTCTGTGTCAAATAAATAAATAAAATATTTTTAAAAAATAAATAAAAAATAAAATCACATCCTTATTTTCTGGCACTAAAACATGCTCCAGGCTCACCTTGTCTAGTTCCTGCTCCAGTCTTCAATCAATCATTTCTCCAAAGATCCCTAGTTCCTTTTATTGGAGAATGATATTAGAAACCAAGATCCGGGTGTTAGGTGTGTTTGGGGTAGTGGTGTCATTTCTTCTAGGACCGCTCTGTTAACAGATCAAAGAAATATATGTGTGTATAGTAATCAGTTATATATACAAATCTATAAATATTCCTATATGAAACCATATTCGTCTATGTTAGCTAAACCTGAGCTCCTAGTAATGTCTCCAACTGTAATCCATTACCACATGGATTATTCTAGCCTCCTGCTCCTGCTCATCTATAACTTCTCACTCCAGAAATGAGATACTTGGCTCCCACCATCTGCCATTCCTTTACTCAATTGTCTAGTTCCAGTATACATGTATAGTGGTATCAGAATTGCTATCCCATTCCCCCAAGTAAAATAACTTTATCAACTAGAGTTTTTTTGAGCAGTTTCTTTTACCTTCAGTCTTACAGATTCCACTCATTTCCCGTTTTACATTTCCCCCCACCTCCTCCAGTGAGGTTGTTACATACTATTGTTAACACAGTTGGGGTCTTCATCATGGTCTGCTTCTTTTCCTGGAGTTCTCTGACCTCCTAAATGATTTTATGTTAATTTTCATACATTAAGCTTCACTCTTTGTGTCATACAGTTCTACAGGATTTGATAAATGCATAATATCACATTACCTACCATCAAGTGTCCTACAGGGGCGCCTAGGTGGCTCAGTCAGTTAAGCATCTGCCTTCAGCTCAAATCCTGATCCCCATGTCCTGGGATAGAGCCCTGCATCAGGCTCCCTGTTTCTTTTCCCTCTGTTTCTGCCCCTTCCCCTCCTCCCTGTTCATGCTCTTTCTCTCTCAAATAAATAAACAAATAATCTTTTAAAAAATGAAAAGAAAAAGTATCCTACAGAATATTTTCACCTCTCTGAATGTCACCTGTGTTTCACTTCCCCATGCCTCCATCCTGAAGCCCCAACAACAACTGTTTGTATCGTCTCTATAGATCTGCCTTCTCCAGAATGTCCTATAACTGGAGTCATACGATGTGTAACCATTTTATTTCAAAAAATTTTTAAAAGCTTTTATTTATTTATTTATTTGAGAGAAAGAGAGAGTTTGGGGAAGAATTGGGGAGGGGAGGGAGAGAGACAAGCAGACTCCCCCGTTCTGAGAGTGGAGCCTAATGCAGGGCTGAATCTCATGACGCTGAGATCATGACCTGAGTCAAAACCAAGAGTCAGTGGCTTAACTGACCTGTGTGTAACCATTTTAGACTGGCTTCTTTCCTTTAGCAATATGCATTTAAAATTTCTCCATGTCTTTTTGTGGCTTGGTAGCTTCTTTCTCTTTTCTATGAATAATAACCCATTGGCTACAAGTACATTTATCTGTCAAGCAATGTTTTAATAATTGAAAATGAAGAAATAAAGAAAGATTTATTCTTACCCTAGAGAAGCCCACATCCATTGGGGCTGGTGACCCACAAATAAATTACAGCATGGTAGGAACTATGTTACATGGATAAGCAAAGAGCTGTAGGTACCCATGGGAGAAAGTGGGTATCTACAGGGAATGCAAGGAGGTGTGGGCCTAATGAAAAGTTGGTATTTTTCTTGGGTCTTAAAGAAAAAGTAGGCCTGTGAGGGGGAGGTGGGAGAAGGAAGATGACTGGTGAAAAGAACCTGTCAACAAATATTGCAAGAAGATGAGAGAGATTATCTTAGGTCCTGGGTAACAAGTGCATTTTTCTAATCTGCATGGGTGAACCCAGAGTTAGATTTGCAGATCAGGAGGAAGGGTTTTGTGGTGCCCCTTCCGTTGGATAATAGCAATAACAATGGCTCAGACTTCATAAGCACCTACTACCACATGCCAGGCTCAGTGGTAGGCACTTTACACATATATTTTTCCCCTCACAGGACTGGACTGGTGTGTGTCTAGCACACATGTATGTAAAGATATGGAAGGTCTTCTTTCCATTGAAAGCTGATCCCACTGATAATGACTGCTATTAAGGTGTGTGCTGGTGATCTTATAGACATTGTCTTACATATATAAAGAGAAACTGCCCTTTGATGTCTCTCCTTCTTTAGGCCCCTTTAAAAAAGCCATCCCATCAGCAACTACTGCATTCCTTGGGAGTGCCTACCTCCTCTCTTTGACCCAGGCATCAGGCCTCTAGATCAACTCTTCTTTACCTCTAAGATTTTATATTTACCTAAGCAATTCCAGAAATGAGTGATAGTAAGAATTGGGATTAGAACTGGAGGACACCAAGCTTTTCTTTGAAGAACGTAACAAAACAAGGTCAGCTTTCTCTGGAATCTGCCCCATGTAAGTTTCCTTAAGAAAGTCCAACCAAACCTTTTGAATGGTATTTGGGCTGCCTGCTTCTTACTCAGAGAGTTCAGAACTGAACTTTTGCCCCTCATGTTGACTCTACAATATGTGGCAAGGTCTTGAGATTGGGCCAACACTCCATGGAGGCCATCAGAACAGCACTGTTCTGGAACAGAGCTCTCTAGGGCAAAGAACTATAAAAATGTGGCAATGGGAAGAGTAAGAGCTGCCTCAGTTCCAACTCTGTTTGATCATCATGACTTTTGGCACTGGAAGATGACATATCGATTTGTACCAAAAAGCAAATTACCAGTCTGGGATAATCTTTGATGAAGGCTTGGCAATCATGTTGATGCTGCAGATCCTTTATATATTTCAGCCAATGCAATCCGCCAGGGAATGTGTGCTGAGTGACACATCACACAGATAAAAATAAAGCAGCAGTTAATTTGACACCCACAACTAGATGACAAAAATGGAACCTACAAAGTGACTCAAATTTATATTATTTCCAACACTTTAAATACTGGTGATTGGGTCTCTTGTATTCATTTCCTGTGATGCAAACTTTTCCAAACACGAAGCTTAAATTTGTTGTAGAATAAAATTTTGAGATCTGAGGAATTATAAATTCACAACTCGGCAAATATAAACATGTGTCCTTATTCACATTTGGCTAGTTAGCATTCAGTTTGTAGTCCTTATAAATGATTCAGTATTATAATCACACCTTTCCGTTTAGGTAAAAAGTTATTTTAGTCAAGTTAAACTAGAGGAGGTGGTGTAGTCTTCTGCTTCAACCAATTCTTCTACTCAACTGAAGCATCCCAAAGGCAGATATGTGTTTTACAAGTACTTGTACCCTCCATGCAGCAAGGCTTCCAGTTGTCCTCCAAAATCATGGTACCCCCCTGCCCCCCAGTTTTTAAAAAAGTTTTTAAAAAAGTGCACTCCTTAATTCCCATCCCCATCTCACCCATCCCCTGTCCCACCTCTCCTCCAGTAACCATCACTTGGTTCTCTATGGTTAAAAGTCTATTTCTTGGTTTGCTTCTCTCTCTCTCTCCCATTTTTTTTCTCCCTTTGCTCATTTGTTTTGTTTATTAACTTCCACATATGAATGAATCATATGGTATTCGTCTTCCTCTGACTGACTTATTTCGCTTAACATAATACTCCCTAGTTCCATCTGTGTCATTGCAAGTGGCAAGATTTCATTCTCTTTTATGGATAAATAATATTCACATATATATATGTGTGTGTGTGTGTGTGTGTATACATACATATATACATATGTATATGTATATATGATCTTCTTTGTCCATTCGCCAATTGATGGACACTTGTCCGACCTCCAGTTTTTAAGTGGGTCACATGGTCACTTAGAAAAAGACCACATTTCCTTAGCCTGCCTTACAGATAGGTGTGGACTGATAATTAAGTTCAGACAAATCATATGTAAGAATAAGTGTCATATAGCAGTCCCCAGGGACCTCCCCTACTTTAGCTTTCTTCTCCATTCCTGCCTTCTTCCTCCTGGCTAGATGGTAAGTGGCTAACTTGGACCGTGAAGTGATCTTAGAACAGAGGCCAGGCCTGGCAGAACAAGTTGGCCTGCCTCACTCTAGACTTTTATGTGGGACAAACTTCTATCTTGCTCAAGCCACTGTCACTAGCAACTGAACATAATTCTAACTGATGAACCTTGAAATTTCTAGCATTCCCTGGCATATCACTACCGAGGCAGAAGATATAGTAATAAAAGTTTATTGCATAAATGCTGCAAATTTCAGGGTTTACATTGTTTTTGTTAACCCAGAAATTCCTGGGCTGAAATAGGAGAACAGTGAGGTTATCTCAAGGTCAAAGGGAAATGAGATCAAGGAACTCAAGCAACCAGGAAAGTAGCCCATGTCAGACAAATAGGCAAGAAACAGTCAAAGCTAAGTCTCCGTAAAAGAAAACATGACTCAGTCAGGGGGACTTGGACATTACAGGAGTTTGCAAATATCTCTAGACTGGAGGATAATGAACAAGTAGCTCAGGATCTGTGTCAGAGGTTCTCAACTGGGAAAATTTTGCTCTTTAGGGGACACTGGCAATATTTGGAGACATTTTGGGCTGTCACAACAGGTTGGGGGAGGAATGGAGCTGTGGGTGTCTAGTGCATAGAGGTCATGGTTGCTGCTGGAAATCCTACCATGCACAGGACAGCCCCCATAACAGAGAATTATCCAGCCCCAAATGTCAATAGAGCTGAGGTGAAGAAATCCCAGTCTATCTGACTATAGCCGTAGAGGTTAGACCCCCAGCTCCTGCTCCTCTTGGAGTTCAGGCCAGAGGTCAAATGGATCATTTAGCCAGCCTGGAAATAGACAATCCAGACTTTCTTGTTCAGCATCATTAAGCAGACTTTGTGCCCAAGCTGAATTCCTGCAAATTGCTCCTGGAATACTGAACAGCTTATACTTTGAAGTTCCTTCCACAACACAGATAATTGTGCCCTACCTAAGGCTGAGACTGTGACATGCTCACAAGCGACGAAGAAGAGTGTGGAATATAAAGCAGGTATATATGGAAGTTATAAATCTCTTCCCATTCCAAATGTGAGGAGAGAAATAAAACTGACAAGCAGCTTTCCCCTTTGGGTCTTAAATGTGGTGTCTTAAATGTGGGAATGAGCCCACATTCCCAAGGCCAGAACTTGTGCAAGAGACCCATGCCAGAGTGTCTGAGAGGGCAGATCTATTCTTGATTCTGCAGTTGATTTGCTATTTGAACTGAAATAACCCTCTGACTTTTCCAGGTGTCAGTTTTCCTTATAGTGTGAAAGTCAAAATTATCATTAGCTGGAGGGGAGGCCTGAGGGAAAGAGAGAGGAAGAGCAAGTTGATTGAACTGCTCTGGCTGTTAGGTGCTCTCTGCATAAATCAGCTCACTTCAACCTCAGAATACCCAGTTGGCTCTAGGGTGACAATACTGTGGAAATAAAGTCATATTTATATTCCTGCATCTGTGTTCGCGTACATACATCTGTTTTTCATATTAATTGGATTATAATAATTACTTTTGCATCTCAGAAATTTATTTGCCCAATTGCATTAAATATTAATTGAATGCTTATTATACACAAAGCACTGTTCTTGGTGTTCTACGGTTCCTGCCCACAAAAGGCTTTCATCCCAGTGGTGAAGCAGACATTCACACAATAAATTATAATACAAGGTAGAAAGCCATAATGCCATAAAAGAGACATAAACAAAGTGTTATGGGCCCATAGAGAGTGGAATAATCAATTTCATTGGAAGAAGTGGATTCTGCTGTTCATTATTTTGTTTAAAACATATCATCACACCTCTGATACATGTCAGGCTGTCTGCTAAATTGTTATAGACATTCAAAGATGAGAGAGACCAAAGAGCTTAGCTGGGTGGGTAAGAGATGTATACTGGAAGTAACATTTGAGCAACATTATGTTAAAAGTTGTTCATAGTCCTTCCAAAAATCAGATAGGTGAGTGGGGGGAAAGGGGCGGGGTAATCCAGGCAAAGGGAAAGCATGAGCAACAACTCTTGGCACCAAATCCACTTCCACATAGCTCCCGATCACTACCTAAATCCCAATTCCCACCCGTAACCACACCTGTTAACACCTTAATTTAGGAGCTGGCCTCTCCCTAAATCTTCTCTGTAATGTAAATCCTCCACGAGGAGTTTTTTCCTTTTAATGGATGTGCAATATTTCTTCCATTAGCAATTATCCATGCTATTTCTGCTTGGAAACTATTAAAGTGATACAATAAACACCCTTATACATGTGTCTCTGCATACTTGTGTGAATGTGTCTAAAGCTTTAATGGGCTAAATGGACTACAGTTTTAAACTGGGGTTGTAATAAACTAATTTCAAGGACAAGTCACCAATTGACAGGGATCTCAGAGTCCTGGAGAGATGAAGTTTGTATGAGAGAGCATTGAGCCTCCAAGAGAAAAAGGCAGGAAGAGAAAATGGATGTCTCTCAAGACAAACTTCACCTGCTTCATAATCTTGCATGAAGACAACTCTGTCTATAAACTCAAACTGTGGTTTGCTAAGTGGGTCTATACCCCTTCTAATATTCTGATTCAATGAGACTTATTTCTATGTGGGCGTGCTGAGCATTACACCAGCATGCACTAACAGAGGAGCAGAAGTGGCAACAAAAAAAATTTTTTTTAAGATTTAATTTATTTATTTACAAGTCAGGCAGAGAGGGGAGGAAGCAGGCTCCCTGCCGAGCAGAGAGCCCAATGCGGGGCTCGATCCCAGGACCCTGAGATCATGACCTGAGCTGAAGGCAGAGGCTTAACCCACTGAGCCACCCAGGTGCCCCTAAATATTTAAGATAAAATTGGGAGAAACTTAACATTGACAAAAATATATCCATTAGCTTTTTTTCCCTGTGATTTTAAAAGATAAGCCCTGTTCAGTTTTAGCTTTTGAAGATCAGTGCTTTGAGAACTCTAGGTCTGATGTAATCATCAGAACCCATGTGGAGATCCAGATCCTGTTACTCCTGTGGTCCTAGTTTGCTGAAGGATGCGGCGAGGCTGCTAGCGCAGAGGTGAGAGGAGGGCAAGGAAGCCACCCCTGCTCTTAAATCCTGCCAGGAAAGTCAACAAATAATTCAATCTTTAAAAAAAAAAAAATTAGACATAATTCACATACCATAAAATTCACCAAAGAATATACAATTCAGTGGCTTTCTGGTATATTTACAAGGTTGTACAACCACTGCTACTATCTAATTCCAGAAAATTTTCATATCCCCGAAAGAAACCTCATATGCATTGCCAATCTCTGTCCATCTCCCCTCCCACAGCTTCTAATCTACTTTAAATCACTATGGTTTGGCCTATGGTGGATATTTCATATAACTGGAATCATACAATATGTGGTTTTATGTGACTAGTTTCTTCCAGCTGCCATAATGTTTTCATTATTGCTAAGAGGTTTTACTAAAATAAACTGATGGAAAGAATAGCTTAAGCACTTTTTCAAACCCTGCAACCCCAAAGTCAGATTCTTGCAGTTTCTAGGCCCAGGATTATTTCTTTTAAAAAATCATTTCTTTTTGAATATAGTGCAAGTATTCTGAAAATCTATGGAGAGGAAAGATGTGAGTATGATCTCGTGCCATGTCTCTACTTTCCAGAGTCATTTTAGATTCAGAACTGATTCCATATTATTTCTAATTGGCACAGGGATTCAGTTCTTTGAAAGAATAGAATTTTAATGTCTCTTTCTATTAATAGCTTGCATTTTAATGCTTCATAGATTAGATAAGTTTTAGAATCCAGAAAATCTATGGTAAATCTTATTTGATCATGAAATTTTTTGCTGGATCCAGTGAATATTCTCCACACCTCTTTTTAGCATTCAGAATTTTAGCAATCACGTGATTGATCTTGTCTGAGTTGCAGAATCAGCCAGGGCAGGGACATATGTCTGCTTTCTTCATTGCTATGTATTTCCCCAGTTTCTAGCACAATAGGTAGGTAGCCTAAGAAGTGCCCCATAAATGTCTATTGAATAAGTAAATGGATGTGAAGCATTTAAGAAATTCTTACTCATGTATTGTCTAATTTAAGATTTGGTCTAATTTCTTTCCAGGTGAGAGTTTCTAACAATATGCACCATCAAGTGCCAGGAAATGGGAAAAATGGGGCACTAACCTGATCAGACTTGGGTTCCAGGCTTACTCGGGGTGGGGAAGGGGGTTTTAGGTGGGTGTATTAGGACTTAGGTGGGAGCAGATTTGCTAAAAAAAGGGGAGTTCTGTTATCAAAAGAATAGGAGACAGAGGATTGGGGGAAAAAAGCAACGGCTGTCTGCATGGTAGTGCATGAACTCATCATAAACTACTCAATCACATTACATATTCCCAGAAAGAAAGCTTAAAATGAGAAAGGAGAAACTGCTCGGTATTTCAGCAAGGGGTGGAGGGAAGTTAGAGGAAGAGAAGGGAGGCAGAATGAGTGAGGCATAGACAGGTAGGGATGGAGAGGGAGCTTGGCAGTAGGACAGGCTGCAAAGCTAGGATTCTCTTCTCAGTGTGGTAGAGGTGACATGGCCCATTTATGCATTCAAAGATCATTCTGGCAGTCCTGTGGAGAATGAACATGGAGAGGTGGCGAGAGGGGAAGTCCGGAAACCAGTTAGGAGTTTATTGCCAACGAGGCAAGTGATGCTGATGGCTGGGACTAGGCTGGTAGCAGGCAGGGTAGCAAGATGTTAGATTACCCAGACACTAAGTGACTGCATATACAAATAAACAACTTCAATTGGTTTTCATGCTACAAAGGAGACGAATAAGGCAATTTGGTCTGACTGTGGGATGGGAGAGAAAACAGGTGAAGTTTCTTTGAGCAAGTGACATTCAAGTTGGGACTGGAAAGATAAGTGAAGAGAAGGAAAGTTTCAAGACCAAGAATGCAGGTGGGAAGGCTTTGAGCCAGGAAGAGCACGGCTCATTCCAGGAACCAAAAGGCCGCTAGTGTGGCTGGAGCTGAGAGTGAGAGGAGCCATTACATGAGATGAAGCTGGTGGGGTCAGCAGGAGCCAGATCTTGTAGGGTCTTCTAAGCCTTATACGCCTTGTAAGACTGTACACCTAAAAGCAAAGGAAGCCACAGCGGGATTTTAAGCCTAAAGGGGATATATTGGTTTCCTCTGTTAGCATATATTTATTAAACCTCATCAACATGACCATCACCTACATGGTTAGATTCACAGCTTAGAAAGAGTACTTTAACTGCAAGTATAGGAAGTGAATAAGAGGAATTAAGAATGAGTGCAGAGAACCGAGTGGTAGACTTGTGAAGTGGGTAGTAGAAGATGGCTGTGTTTGTACCAAGGAGGTGGCAGTGGTCATAGAAGGTGGTGGATGGTGTGGGCATTGGCCAGTTGGGGGAGCAAGGAGGTAGGAGAGGCTCAGGGACTGGGCACTGCACAATAGGCATTGGCATATGGGGTTTAGCAAAGAGTTGGGACTTGTATTAAGTTTCAAGGAACACCTAGTTAGTCCCCAGCTTCTTATCTGATAGCATCTTAGAATGTCTTGAGAGGACTGAGATCAAATTTGCAGAATGATTAGCAGGAAATAGATGGCATTCTTAACTTGGAGTGCTTCTAAGTGAGCTTATTTACAAAGGGTTGCTTACAAAGATGTGGGCAGGGTGTAGAAGCATCACAAAGGATTACCTTACGCCCCAAATAAATGTGGTAAGTTTCCAGAACCAAGCTGGAGAAAGTCCTACAGAAAAGGTTTCTTTGACCTGTGATCTTCAGTCAAGGAATTCACAGGGAAGAAGCCAGGGGAGTGGAAATTCTCCCGGACTGGCTTTCTTCCCTGGCGTTAGTCCACTTGCCCTGGATCCCCATTGGTCAGCCCAACCAGAAGTTTGGAGAATCCCTGGTGGATTCAGGTCAGCCTCTAGATGTTAGTGCCACGCGTGAGGGGTGAAGGGAAGACCTGGAGGGGCAAACAGAAGTCCATGCTGGAATCCAGTTCATCAAATTACCAACTCCAATTCTCACCTCTTCGCCTGCACTGAAATAGGATTTCAAACATTTAAATTGGGAAACAAAAATAGAGGAAGAAAAATGTGCTCAACTGTTGGAGGAGGTCCCTCCACTCACCCTTATCTATTACTCAGGATGTTTAGTTGTAAAATCTGATGAAAATTCCCTTTTGGGATCTGTGGCTTTTGCCAATCTTTCAGCAAGCTCTTCAAAAACACAGTTTGGGAAGTAAAGAATTTTACGGTGAAAGTTCAAAGGAATTCGGTTTGCATCCTGCACAAGTGTGAGTTGTTTTCTGCAACCTAGGCAACTCCCTGGAGCTTAAACACACCAGAAGCAAAGAGTGCTGGCCAGATGACAAAATTATTTTGCCACATCATGGATCTGATCAACCCAGGCTTTCTGTCTTTGTTTTTCCTATTACCCAAGTTACAGCAAATTCATTTTTCTAAGCACATTGTCTTTTTAAATCCATGACAAATCATGGAAAAGTCATCCATTACTTCAAATTCAGTTGGTCAGCACATTTTCCATCCATGACTAGTAAAACAGGTTAGCCAGGTGTCCTATTTCTTTACCCTCTAAAATGTTATGATCCTGGAACAGGCTTTTAATATTTTTCTTAATGGCTCCAGTTAACAATGATTATTTGTGGTCTGACAGTTCCCTTGGCATTACACCAAAAACAGAAGCAAGAAAGCACGTTCTCTGCCAGAGAGGCTTAACATCCAAGCCAGACATTCAGCTGTGAATCCAAATTTTCTTCTCTTCTATACTTCTTCTCTCTCTTGGGTAAAAAATGTCATCTGGCAGGTTCTTTGGTTTCACAGTTCCAGGAAGCTATTTGAGCCCAGCAATATCCAAAAATGTCACAGCATTTTCAAGTCAGTATAAATGTCAATCTGTTTTCTTAAGTAGAAGATGTGTGTCCAAATTAAAAGAAAGGAAATATTTTTTTTTTTTCTCGATTTAGAAAGTTGGTTATCAAACATTGTCTTGGGGCGGAACTGCAGCCTGAGACTAGTAATGTAGACGGGTCAATAGCAAGTTGAGAGGTGCACACGGCAGACTGGAAGACTGTCCCTCTTTCCTGCCCCCCCCCCCCGCCCCTTCCAGACCAGCCCCACCCATAACAGCCCTCCAGCTAAGAAAGGAGAGAACAGCAGGGATGGGAGGGCCAGGGGAAGGCTATGTGAGGAATTCAGGATAGCTCTGTCTCTGAACACTTTCATTAAAAGCTCGGTAACAACAAAAATGTTTTAATTAAAAACCTCAGAAATGAAAGGAAACTTAATTTTACCTTTTAGGTTTAAAATTTAAGACCAGGGGATCAGAATTCTAGTTAACAAAAATAATTAATTTTAAAAGTCCAGTGCTAACCAATGATCACTTAAGGGCAAGATGTGATTGAGAAAGACACCTCATCAGACCCCAGTAACTACCATTTTACTCTCAGCTTTTATGAGTTCAATCTTCTTTTAGATTCCACACATAAGTGAGAGTATACAGTATTTGTCTTTCTCTGTCTGGCTTATTTCACTTAGCATTATGTCCTCCAGGTTTATCTTGATAGGACCTTATATTCTGCCCATACACCCCTCTCTAACCTGTTAAAAACCAATCTCCACACTCCCAGAGTCTTCCAGTTTCTGAGCTGACCTCGGAAACTACATCACCCTAACTTCTGTTGAGCTGGTTTATAATGAATCATTCCTTGCTTTGCATTGGCCTCTAATATTTGTGGGCATTTGAATAAACATTTTTTGCTGACTAATTCCCCAGTTTAATAAGTGATCCCTGTCTTTTTCTGAACAGCAAATCTAGTAGAATAGCCCAGGCCTCAAAGTTAGGCAGATCAGAGTTTGGGTCTCAAACTGCCAACTTTCCATCTGTGTGATTTCGGTTAAGTTACCTAATAACGCTGAACTTAAATTTTCTCATTTGACAAATATGGACCCTGGGGCCATTGTTAGAACTATTTGAGACTTCATATGTAAAAAAGCACAATGTCCGGCGGATAAATACTTTTCATTCTCCTTTCTTTTCAACCCATCCAGTAGGGAAAAAGTGAAGAAAGAAGATACGGCTTTATGGGTATCTAACGTTCTACTTAATATCTCACCAAAGAGAGAAATGGGCTTCTCTGGGTTTATGAACGATCCAATGACTAAAATTCCTGGCAACAGATGAGTCTCCTAATATTTCAATCCCAAGATTTAGAATTATGAGAAAAGAAGTGGTATTTGCAATGTCAATGGCATTATTCAACACTCTTTGGATATTTCAGTTAAATCTCAGCAGTGATTTTTTGCAGTAGGCCTCCCCTTTTTTTGCTTGGCAAACAATCCTGGCCCCATTGTTAGAAAGGGAGGGGGACAGGAAAAGGAAAACTCTGAATATTAATCATTTTCCATGCTTATAAATAGTAAACAGAATTAAAACTGCCTGATAAAATCAATCTATTAAAAATTCTCTTTCATAAAAGCCCCTCCCCCTAAAATTCTAAAAAGGCAGTAACAACAAAAAAGTGTTTGGCATAATGTGCCTCTCAAGAAATCTTCATTTTTCCAAGCAAGAAGGGTGATGGCAGAAAAACAACGGATAATTAATCAGAATAAACATGGTTGAGAAAAAGCTATTTGAGAAAGGAAAAACCAGGAAGCAAAGGGAAACCCAGGCAAAGGTTAAGTAATAAATAATAAAAATGATCAAGGGACTGACATTAAAAAAATAAGTGGCCATCATCAATGAGTCCCGACTCAGGAAAAACAATGATTTCAGCTGTGAAGATAATCCCATGATCTACAAATAGATCTGCTGAGTGATGGGCACCTGGGAAGATGGGGAAAGTGTGTGCTTTAAACAGGCACCTTGACAAACTAGCATCTTTCTAGCTTTCTTATGTGGAATCTTATTCCAGGCACAGGACCTAGGAGTCACTGGGCTAAGCTTGCTAATATCCTTGTACCCATCTGGATCCTTCCAGAATGTCTGAGATTTGCAGTAACTAGGCCAATATGCACCTCCTCCCATCCACAGAAATCCCAGGGCTCTTCTTAAGCCCTTATTTCTGCCCCCCATCTTGGAATATAAAAAGTGGCTAAGCAAGTAAAACATGCAAGAGTCTAGCCAGCTCATCATACAGCTGGGTGAAGAAATTATGCAAAATCTGAATCTATCTGTGATTGCCTCACAGAGGGTCATGGATTTTGGTTTGCCTCAGGCTTTCTCCACCCAAACTGATTTTAATCCACAACGTAATTCTCAAAGCAGCCAGCCTAACCTCCCCGAACCTGCTGGGCTAAGAAGGTCAGGACTGGCCTGTTCCAGATTACGGTAGAGGACATTGGCCCTCCCAGTTTGGGCCTGTGCCCTCAGGACTGACCTAAAACTAAATCACTCACCAAAATATTTGCTTTTTCACAGTACTGAAGACCAAAGGCAGGAAAGATTAGATAATCATGTCAGTAATAATTGAAGCTTGCTTCCCTCCCTGTTCTGTCTGTTTGTTCTTACTTCTTTATCAGGCAACGTTAAATGGTGAGGCCGAGAATGGGAGTGTACCAGAGGAGAGCAGGGCAGGAGGCAGTTGGGAAAAGGGATACTATAACCATTAAATCCCTTCCTTGCTCCTTATCTCTTTCCTCTGAATATATCTTCTCCATTCCTCCAGAAAAATCTAGGTCCTGTCTGCCCAAGCATCTAGGTTTCAAACGGTTCTCTCTTTCTCTCCTGTGAGCCCATCAAGGCTTAAAAATGGGCTTAAATGCTCCTCAGTTGAGAACCACCCTAAATCCCACAATGACACTCTCAACATGAGACTCTTAGAAGCCTTGTTGAAAAGAAACAAGATCACCCTTCCCATCTTGTTGGATCTCCTGGCTTTTCGGTCCTTATACTGGCCCTGTAGGAGAGATTTCTACTCTAAGCTGTATGTAAAAGGCAAGGTCCTGCTTTCCCACCTCATTCTTGCTATCTCATTTCCCAGGAGCAGGCTCACCACTAATTTGGGATAGATTACCTTGAATAACACAACTCTGCTTAGAATTTAAGACCAGTTAAGAACAGTGAGGCCCATAAACACAGCCTTTGTGTGTGTGTGTGTGTGTGTGTGTGTGTGTGTAAAAAATTGTCTTGGATCAGAAACAATGTTGTATTGTATGCCATAGTGGTGGATGAA
Organism: Mustela nivalis; assembly: GCF_964662115.1. Classification (NCBI taxonomy): domain Eukaryota; kingdom Metazoa; phylum Chordata; class Mammalia; order Carnivora; family Mustelidae; genus Mustela; species Mustela nivalis. The sequence continues at coordinate 76,616,855 of NC_139029.1, read as the reverse complement.
GCATAAACTAGGAACATGTGTAATATTTCTGGAAGATATATGGTAGGCAAGAAAGATTATCCAGAATACATTTCTATCCCAATGAGGACAAATTACCCAGTTCCTTAATCATAGAATAGAAGGGACAAGAGCAATATAATAAATCTGCCACCAGGTGGCAGTCTCTTCTAGCCAAGTGTAGTACAGAATTTAGGGATCAAGGAAGGTGGCACTGAGGGCAAAAGGTCAGATTGACGTTCAGGAGTGGCAGTAGCCAGATCAACCTTGTTAAAGGGAGCCTTATATTAAGTTCATGAATAATTTTCATCCCTGATACCATGAGCCTACTGTGCAAGTACTGAATGTTTGGAAAAAGAATCTGAAAGTTACAAAATGAATAATCTTGTCGACCCAATTATTCAGATCATCTTTGATGGGTATTCACAAACGACACAAATATTCTTGTATTCTCGTATCATTCCAAGATATGGATTTACATACATTTTCCCTAACCCTCCAACTACCAATCCCCTGATGTTCTGTTCTTTCCTCCAAGTTTCTGAGCATGTGACCAAATCCTTAACCACTGTTCTTGAATTTATATGGATCTACATTTCAGTTCATCTCTCTCCTTCCTGGCAAACTGACCATGTACCGGCCAAAGTTATGCCCACTGGGAGGATTTCCATTCCTCATTGTCTTTTCATGACATACCTAATTTGGACTGCTAGAGTGATTTTGATTTGTAACCTCATATTGTGGAAAGCCATCTGTAATCCAGGCTTGAATTTCTTCTTCCTTTGTCAATTGTTCATAGAGAATTTTCCATAAGGACATAGGTGTGGGTTGAGTGACAGATACCTGCTCATGCAGCTTACCTTGGATCTCAGAAATTATTTAAATCAAAGAAGAAGAAGAAGAAGTTGTTATTTAAAACCAATTTTACATATGCCATTTCCCCCTTGAGGATAAAATGCTCAGCTTACCAAATTTATGGTTTGGTGGTGCAGACAGCTCCCAATTAAGATGAGCAACTCACTTCATGCTGGGTGTCCTGAGGTCTGGTAGAAGTGGCTAGAGACCCTGGTAAGACCTACAAATCCCAGAGTTGGGAGGAAAACCTTACGTAGATTCAGAGACAATCTACTTCAGTGTAGTTTTTAGGAGTCCAGTGGTTCAGGCTTGCCAGACTGACCTCTCCAAAGGGAAAGACAAATTGTAGCATCTTTCACCCCTACCATAAAGAAAGAAGAAAAGAGCCCCTGGATCTCTTTGGGTTCTGGAAACAAACATATTCCACACTTAGGAATATTGCTCCTGCCCACATACTGAGTGACATGGAAAGCTGTCAGCTTTGAAGGGCCTTGCAGCAAGAAAGAGCACTCTGCCAGGTCTAAAAGGTGGTGCAATCAGCGCCGCCTCTTGTGTCATACAATCCGGCAGGCTCTACAGTGATGGAGGTGTCAGTGGTAGCAAAAAAATGCAGTAAGGGACCTAAGAGAACTATGGTGGGAGAATCATAAGGCTGGCGCCTGAAATTATGGAGAAAGTTCATGCTATCCACAGCAGAGAATTGGTACTCCAGGTGCCCCTGAAGTACCAATTATACATCTTTTGAAAAATAGTTCTTGGCAAGTTATAGAGGACAAGTTACTTTGGTAGAAGCAGAATGCTTGACTATGGAGCATCAAATGACCTACGCACTCAGAACGTCCCGTTATAAACTACATCCTATCAGTTCTTCATAAGGTTGGACTAGTATATCCAGAATCAAGTCCAAGCAGGACTTGAAGGCTTAAGTCAGTTGTATGAACAAATAGGTCAGACCTTGATGTCACTTATCACAGTTGCATGAACTCCCTTCCTATGCCTTGTAACTATGGCCTTGAAAAGGGTCTCACATGATGAGTCAAAATGGAGAGAAAAGCCAAAGATTGCCTTATAGTTGGGTCAACTCAGTAAGTGTGTACAGATTGAAATGGATTAGCCATTTCAAAATGGGTTATAGCTGTATTCAGAAGTGGTCCTAGAAGACAATGAAAAGGAAAATCCTTCTAAAGGACAAAACTAGGAACAGTGTCTGGTCATCTGCTTTGGTGGAAAGAAAAATGACCTGAGTTAAGAATACATATTAATTCCTGGGTCATTGGTAATGGTTTGGTTGTCTAATTGGAGGCCTGGAATGAAAAGAACTGGAAGACCAGAGACAAAGAGGTCTGTGTAGAGGAATGTGTGTAGAAATGTGGGAGTAGGTACAAAGTGTGAAGGGTGTTGTATTTCATTTATTTTTAAAAGATTTTTATGTATTTATTTGACAAAGAGAGATCACAAGTAGGCAGAGATGCAGGCAGAGAGAGAGAGGAGGAGGAAACAGAGTCCCTGCTGAGCAGAGAGCCCGACACAGGGCTCGATCCCAGGACCCTGAGATCATGACCTGAGCCAAAGGCAGAGGCCTTAACCCACTGAGCCACCCAGGCACCCCTGTTGTATTTCATTTTAACACCCACCAGAAAGCACCTACCAGATGCCAAACAACAGAGTAGGCAAAATGGCTCAGCCAGTTGATACTAACCAGACTGCCTTATCAGCAATCTCTGAATTGACATGATGGACATATAAATGGAATGTGGTAGAGTTGGAGGCTACATATGAGCCCAACAGCAGGGACTCGTATTTTTAGCAAGGCCAATCTAGTCACCCCTGTCTCTGAACATCTGTCAGCAACAGAGACCAACATTATGCCTACAATGTAACATTATTTTTTCAAGGAAATCATCTTGGACATTGAAACTGTCCTGGTTTTGGTTTTTTTTTTTGTTTGTTTTTGAAAGAGGAAGACCTCGGTGGAGGTGGGAGCAGAGGGAGAGGGAGAAGCAGACTCCCACTGAACAGGGAGCCCAATGTGGGGCTCCATCCCAGGACCCCGAGATCATGACCTGAGCTGAAGGTAGAGACTTAAATGTTTGAGGCACCGAGGCGATCTGGATCCTATTCTGAAAGAGCTAATGGTTCACTCTTATAAGGATCATATGTACACAAAGTGTGAGTTTGCCTTTCTTAAGAGAGCCTGAGCCAGGATCTTATGAAATGCTGGAATCCCACACAGGATAATATTCAATCAGGCAGTCTGCTTTTGAGCAAAGGTACAGGAACAGACCTATGAATATATGGGTCCAATTGATCTCATCATATACCATACCATCAAGATGCAGCCAGGCTCAAAAAATGCCTAAATGGCTACTAAAATACCAACTTTTTTTTCTTTAAGATTTTATTTATTTATTTGACATAGAAAGACAAAGCAAGAGAGGGAGCACAAGCAGGGGGATTGGGAGAGGGAGAAGCAGGCTTCCAGCTGAGCAGGGAGCCTGATGTGGAGCTCAATCCCAGGACCCCAGGATCATGACCCGAGCTGAAGGCAGACACTTAATGACTGAGCCACCCGGGTGCCCCTGAAGTACCAAGTTTTGTCAGGCCACTTGTCTATTTTTTTAATCTGTCAGAGTAACATACCAAAAATGCTAATAGTGATTATTTCTATATGGTAATTTTTATTTTCTTATTTTTGTTTTCCTGTATTTTTAAAAATTTCTTAATGTGTTACTATTAAATTAGAGAGGAAAAGGTAAAGAAAACTTTCCTTGCTTCAGAAAATAGCTCTAACTTCTGAGCTCTAGTATCTTTGCCTTTTCTCTCTTGAACTTTCTAAAATCTGTGTGGCTCTTTTATCATGATAAAAACTTTCTGGTGCTTTCAAACCACTCCTCTATAACCACTTACCACAGAAATCTGCATCACTGAAACATTTGTCTCCTATCATTCTGGACTTTCTGAATCTGACATTCTTTTTATTTTTCTTTCTTTCCTTGTTTTTTTGGTCATTTTTTTCTATCAGTGTTCTGAGTGCTTCGTATAGAATCTGGCAAAGGCATTTACCTGGTACCTTCTGAGTTCTAGAAGCCTACCAATATTTACCTCAAGTCCTAGAAAGTCCTGTTCCACAGTGAATCTGTTGCACAGATAACAATAATTTCTTATTACAAAAAACAAAATTAGCAGTTAAAGCAATATTTATTATCTCACACAGTGTCCAAAGGTCAGCTCTTGAACACCTTAGCCGGGTGGATCTGGTTAAAATCTCTTATGATGTTGCTTGTAGTCAATATGTCATCTGGGGCTACCATCATCTCAAGCCTCAAACGAAGTCCAGGATCTGCTTCCAAAATGACTCACTCACATGGCTGTTGGCTCCCTTCTTCACTGCGTGTACCTTTCCTCACAACATGAAAGCTGGTTTCCTCCAGAATAAGTAATCCAAGAGAGACTAACCTAGACAGAAGCTGCAGTTGCTGTGTCTTTTATAGTCCAATCTTGGAATTAACATGTCAATTATATCATATTCATTTTGTTAGACGCAATTCTTGCCATAGTTAAGGCAGGCAGACTCTTGTAGAGGAGGGTAGCAATGAACTTACAGACACATTTTAAAACCAAAGAATCTAACGTTGGAAAGACTTCCAGATGTAGCACAATCTACCTATCCCGTTAGTTTCCTCTGAATCTTAAGGCTATCTCCAGGAAATGATGCCAAATTACTGAGTTCAAACCTAGTGGGGTATTCAGAAGCCTACATACCATATACACTTACTGTCTTCTTGGTCTGTGGAAGCCATCACTTGCTCCTTCTCTTAAGCACATGCGGATAACCCTGAGGGGTCATTAGATCCTTGAAATTTAAAAAAGCACTCTTAGATTGCCAATCATGCGGTTATTTTCCTCAAGTCCAGAAATGTGTTGAACTTTACCGCCACAAAATGCAAAGAAAAGCCACAGAATATAAAAACTGTAGGCTTTTCACTCAGGAAGAACCACTAATTTTATTCTAATTTTCTTCAAAGAAATCGATGTTAAACAAAAAGTCAGTTTACAGAAGTATTCAACAGTAATATATGAAATGGGATGTTTGGAATCTGTAGGCCTAAAAAGTATGGAAGGAAAGATTTGGGTTCAGTAATCAATAAATTTTGATAAAGAGCTGATTACTATTAACTATATCTCACTTCTGTTTCCAGGCATCATTGGATACACGAAATAGATTTTTTTTTCTTCTGCCAGAAACAATGACAAAAAAGCCCAGAAAAAATGCTTTTGAAATTTAAAAAATTACCTTAAGAAACTAGAAAAATAAGAGCAAATTAAGCCTAGCATTAACAGAAAGGAAATAGTGAAGATAAAATACAAATAAAAAAATAGAAAATAATAGAGAAAAATCAATGAAACCAAAAGCTGATTCTTTAAGACAATCAATAAAATTGATAGATTAATCTGTAGCCAGAATGGTCAAGAAAAAAAGAGAGAATATGCAAATTTCTAATATCAAATTACCAATATTAAGTGACGTCATTAAAGATTCTATAGCTTATAAGAAGGTAATAAGGGGATATTATGAATAATGTTGTACCTATAAATTCAACAGCTTAGATGAAATGGACAAATTCCTTGAAGAATACAGACTACTAAAATTTACTCAAGAAGAAAAAAGTAACCTGAATAGCCCTGTATCTTTTATTTTTTTTTAATATTTTATTTATTTATTTGACAGAGAGAGAGATCACAAGTAGGCAGAAAGGCAGGGAGAGAGAAAGGGGGAAGCAGGCTCCCCACTGAGCAGAGAGCCCGATGCGGGCCTCGATCCCAGGACCCTGGGATCATGATCTGAGCCCAAGCAGATGTTTAACCCAATGAGCCACCTAGGCACCCCAGCCCTGTATCTTTTAAAGAATTAAATTTGTACTTAAAAACTTTCCTACAGGGACACCTGGGTAGCTCAGTCGGTTAAGAGTTTGCTTTCAGCTCAGGTCATGAACCCAGAGTGCTGGGATCAAGTCTGGCATTGGACTCCCTGTTCATTGGGGAGTCTGCTTCTTCCTCTGCCTGCTGCTCTTTCTCTCTCTCTCTCTGACAAATACATAAATAAAATTGTTGTTAAAAAAAAAAAAAAAAGGCACCTTCCTACAAAGAAAACTCCAGGCCCAGATTGCTTCACTGGCAAATTATATAACTAATATAGGAAAGGAGGGAGGAAATAATACCAATAAACTCTCTCAGAAAATTGAAAAGTAGGGAATTTTCCCCATCTCATTCTATAAGACTAGTAGTATCCTGATGCCAAAACTAGACAAAGACATAGCAAGAAAAGAAAACTTTGAACAACTGTCCTTTGTGAACACAGTGCAAAAATTCTAAAAATATCTTTACCAAGTCAAATCCAGCAATAAATGGGATAATACATTATAGCCAAATTGGATTCATCCCAGGAATACAGGGTGGTTTAACATTTGAAAAATTGATAAATATAATTTATCAAGTTAATGAATGGACAAAGAAAAGCTATAAGATCACCACAATATATGGAGGAAAAACACTGAACAAAATCCAGCATCCATTGCCAATAAAAACTCTCAGCAAACTGAGATTAGAAAGGAACTTCCTCAACTTGACAACGGCATATATCAAAAACCTATAGGGGCACCTGGCTGGTGCAGTTGGTTAAGTGTCTGGCTCTTGGTTTCAGCTCAGATCATGATCTCAGGATCAGGAGATGAAGCCCTGTGTTGGGCTCTTTACAGAATCTGCTCGGGTCCTCTCTCCCTCTTCTTCTGCCCCTCTTGCTCATACGCTCTCTCTCTGAAATAAATAAATACATCTTTAAAACAAAACACAAAAACCTATAGCTAACATCAAAGTTAATGGTGAAAGATAGAATGCTTTCCACCTAAGATTAGAAACAAGCCAATGATTTTCATTCTCACCACTTTTATTCAACGTTGTTGAATAGCTAGAGCAACAGGCCAAAGAAGAGAAACAAAACACATCAGGATCAGAAAGGATATAGTTCACAGATGAAATGATTATGTATAAAATCTGATAGAATCTCTAAAAATCAACAAGAATAAATGAGTTTACAAAATATTAATTAATCTACAAAAATCTACTGTATTCCTCTGTTTCCAACAAAAAATTGGAATCAAAATTTAAAATGTCATTTGCAATAGTATAAGAAATATAAAATACTTCAGGTTTAATCTGACATAAGACGTAAAAAACCTGTACATTGAAAACTATAAAATGTTATTGAAAGAAATGAAACTCTAAATAAATGAGAGCTATACCTTGTACATGAGTCAGAAGACTAAATATTGTTAAGATGTCACTTCCCCCCATTTGTTCTCTAGATTCAATGTAATTCTTTTTTTTTTAGTTTACTTATATTTTATTTTATTTTTTATTATGTTTAATTAGCTAGAATAACAGAACATCATTAGTTTTTTGATGTTGTGTCCAATGATTCATTCGTTTTCAATGAAAATCCCAGTCAGCTTTTTCATAGAAATTGACAAGCTGTCCCTAAAATTCATGTGGAAATGCAAACATACTTTAACAGTCAAAATGATTTTGAAAAAAAGAAGAACAAATGCAGAGGGTAAACACCACCGATTTCAAGACTTATTATATACTGATGCCATTCAAGACTGTGATATTTGTGTAAAGATACACAAATAGATCAATTCAATGGAGAAAAAGACCCACATATTATGGAAAACTGATTTTCAACAAATGTACAAAGTAAATTCAGTGAAACAAGGACAGTCTTTTCAACAAATGGTGTTGGAACAACAGTATATACAGATACAAAACAATAAACTTAAATTCATACCTCATACTATATCCCAAAAGTAACTCAAAATGTAAATATCTAAAAATATAACAGATCTGAAAAAAACAATGTAAAATGTCTTTGATTTTAACTTAGGTAGAGATTTCTCAGATATAATAACAAAAGCATAATCCATAAAAGAAAATCGAAAAATTGGACTTCATCAAAATTAAAAACTTTTGCTCTTGAAAAGATATTATTTAGGAAATTAAAAGGCAAGCCATAGACTAGGAGAACTCAATAAGAAGACAAACAATCCAATAAAAAGTGAGCAAAAGATTTGAATGTCTTCACCAAAGAAAATATATGGACAGCAAGTAAGCACACGAAAAGATGCCCAATATTATTAGTCATTAGGGAAATGCAAATTAAACCCACAACAATATACCACTATAATAAGAAAATAGACCATCTGAAGTATTGGCAATGATGTGGAGAAACGGACACTTCATACTCCGCCCTTGGAAATATAAGACAATATCCTAAGTCTGGAGTCTTTTATAAAGTTAAATATACACTATTACATGATCCAGCCAGACTGCTAAGTCTCTACCCAAGAGGAAAGTCAACATATGCTTATACAAATACTTATACATGAGTGTTCATAGCAGATTTATTTGTAATAGCCCCAAATTGGAAGCAACCCAAATGTCTATTAATGGGTAAGTGGATAAACAAATTGTGATATAGTCATACAACAGTGTACTACTCAGAATAGGACACAATAAACTATGGATACATACATCAGCATGAATGAATATAAAAATAATTATGGTAAGTGAAAGAATTCAGGCCAAAATAAAATAAAATAAGAAGATGAATACATACCGTATTATTAAAACTGAAGACAATGCAAACTGGCCTGTGGTAACAGAGACTAGATTAGTGGTTCCCTGGTTAGGGAGTACCTAGGGAGGGGTACAGGGGTACATGAAAACTTGTAGAGGCGATGAATACATTCCCTATCTTGACTGTGGTGGTTGCTTCATAGGTATATACATACATCAAAACTTACCAAATTGTACCTTTAAGTATATGCAGTTTACTGTATATCAATTATACCTTGATAAAAGTATTTAAAAATGGTAAAAATGATAGTTTAGCAAGGACTTGAAGGAAGTGAGGAAGTTAGTCTTGTGGATAGCAAATGTGAGGTTTTTAAAAATTATCATACGAATCTTTGCAGTGGACATTTATTCCCCGCCCCCCTGCCCAAGCAAATTTCCCTTCTTCTGGTAAAACAGCACCTTCTTCATAAGTATTAATTTTGGTTGGAAGTGACAGTAAATGCAAAATATTAGGAGCTAAAACAGCTAGAGTTTTGCTTTCTCTTTCCAAAAATTTGGAAAGCTCTGGAGTAGCTCCATAATAACCAGGGATCCAGATTCCTTCTTGTAATTTGTTGCTACAGCTTCCATTTCATGACCCTGGCTATTCCGGTCCAACCAAAACACTTCTATTCCAAGTAGCAGGAAGAAAGAAAGAAGCATGCCTCTCTTATTAAGGACTCTTCCTAGAAGTTGCATATACTCTTTCGTTTAGATCCCACTGGCTAGAAGTTAGTTACACACAGTCAGGGAGAACGAAGAAATGCTATCTTCATTCTGAGCTCCATGTGCCCAGATAAAAGTCAGAGATAAAAGGAGAACAAGGAGAATCATAAGGGAAGGGAGGGAAAAGTGAAACAAGATGAAACCAGAGAGGGACACAAACCATAAGAGACTCTTAATCTTAGGAAACAAACTGAGGGTTGCTGGGGGGTTGTGGGGTAGGGATGGGGTGGCTATGTTATGGACATTGGGGAGGGTATGTGCTATGGTGAGTGCTGTGAATTTTGTAAGACTGATGATTCACAGACCTGTACCCCTGGGGCAAATAATATATTATATGTTAATAATAAATAAATCATATACATCTAAAAAAAAAAAAAGGAGAACAAGGATTTTGAGAGATACCTAATTAGTCTTTGCCATATCCACTCCTTTTTTGGAAAGTCCTCCTCTTCTCTTACAAAGCATGTGGTTCTAGTGAGGGGTAGCAGTCATTTTAACATCTCGTTGGTCACAGAGATGGATGGACACATGATCTCAGCTAGGCCATGGAAGATGGGAACTTGGGAGGGCCCGGAATTTATAGGACCATCTTCAAGAAAGCCAGTATGCAGAGGGCAGTGAAGACTGAACAAAAGGTTCTGAAGATGTTCCAGTCCCTGCTGCAGTCACACTTGAGGCCCACTTAAACTACACTGCTTACCCTTCATTTATGTTACCCGAGGCAATATACCTTCTACAGCCTATTAACCAAAGAGAACCCTAATGAACCAGTTTTAGCCCTTAAAAAGCCTTCAAAGGGTCAGCTTCACTAAAGAATTAATCCTACCTTTGAAGTTATTCACATAAGAAATATAAATAATCAGAAAACACAAAAAAACGCATAATTTCAAAAATGTCACTTCTAATTACGGAAACAATTATTAAAGTAGAAGGAGGATACTTTTTCATTTGCTTAGCAGATTGACAAAGTTTCAATAGTTCTTTAATATCTGAGCAAACAGATATTTTAATATACTTCTGTGAAAGTATAAATTGGTACTATACTTGTGGAGAAAATTTTCCAATATCAACTACAATTTCAAATGCATGTCCTTTGACCAGCAACTTAATTTGCTGGAAATGGTATGCCAGGAAATTCTGCATAAGGATATTCATTAAAGTGTTATTTCAATGAATGAAAGTTGGATTCAAGCAAAATATTTTTATAAAGATTTTATTTATTTGAGAGAGAGAGAGAGCAAGCATGCGAGCGTCTGCAGGGGTAGGGGCAGAGGGAAAGGAAGAGAGAGAATCTCAAGTTGACTCTGCACTGAGCATGGAGCCCAACCAGGTCTTGATATAATGACCCTGAGATCATGACCTGAGCCAAAATCAAGAGTCTGACTGTTAACCAACTGAGTCACCTGAAACATTTATTAAATTAAAAAGTTCAATACATTATGGTGCATTCATATGATGGTACATTTTAAAATAATTTTATAACAAGGTCTTTTAAAACTATGGCCTTATAGTATATATATATAAAACTATTATAAAGAAAGGATGAATTTAAGTGGTAGCATGTAGATAATAAACTTTTAAATAAAAAGCAAATTACAGTGTATAAAATAGAATTTCATGTACTTAAAAATACACTTGTACAGCTTTTCAAAATTTGATTTCGAAATTTGATTTCAAAATTTGGTTTCTTGTCTCTCTGACTAGGACCTTATTTTCATTTTTTTAAAAGATCACAATGAGACAAAAATCAAAGGACACTGAGAGAGAGAGTTGTAAAAGAGCTTTTGTTTTGTTTTATTGCAAGTGAGGAGTGTGTGTATATGTCTGTGTGTCTGTGCATGTGTATGATGCTTTGTAATTTTGAGCAAGCAATACCCTGATAACAGCCATGCTATCCTTGCCCACCTGCCTGAAGGTGGGCTTACTTAGTGATCTGAATGGGATTGGGCCCCAGAGTGAGTTCTTCTCACTAGCCAATGAGGGTCAACAACAGGAGGGATGTCCTCTCCCTCTGCCAAACCTCTGCCAAACCCCTGCCAAAACAAACAAATGAATGTTCCCAAACAGGAAGATGTTCTGACGATTTCTATTAATTTCCTCAGGGCAGAAGTTATGAACCCAGGGTAATGGTCAGTCCTGGCCTCTTACTCAAGACTCTGAGGGGTGACAAGTTTCTCCTCAGTCTTTTGTAGAAATATAAAATACAAGCATTGCTTGTTACACTAAGAAGCTTAAAGCAGGGTTTTTAGGAGTGCTTCATAAATTGTCCTTTATTGCAGATATGAGTCTTGTCTTCTTGGAAAGACCACACAGATTTTGGTGTACCTTGCTTAAGAATAAGAGACAACAGTTACAACCTGTTCATCTTACCTGCTTTCCATGAAAAAGAGAGAGAAAATCATCATATAACAGCATTAGGGAATTCGGGATGCCTTCTACCTCCCTCAGGGATTTTCTTAAGATTATACGTAGACAAAGGTCTGGCAGGAGACACAAGAAAGCATCCCTGGTTACCCAGGGGCAGTGAGGATAAAGAGGATAAGGGTAGGAAGGCTTTCTGAGTCTTTTGAATATTTCACAAGTATTTCAGAATACTTTTGTAATTAAAACTCTTTAAAATTTTTTTCTGATGCAAATTAATGCTGTATGCCATTAGGTGTGGGTATTAAAATGGATCCAAAAAGACAATCTGAGGAAATCCTTGGCCCTGAATTTTCCAGTCTACCTCCATGCAAATTTTGGTAGCCTTCTACTTTGGCATACTGATTAGAGGTTTTCATTTCATAAAGGAATCAATTCTACGTTGATTATGCTTAATTACACCATAGAACTTCCACACTTCAGATTCTTCTCAGAAAATAAAATCTTGAATTACCTGGTGTTGAATTGTTAACAAAAGTTTGGTTGTAAAAACCATGTTCAGGGAGAATGGCCTAAAATGGGAATGGACCCCTTCTCTAGACATTCTGAATTTTGTCAGATTTGGAGACAGATCTTGGAGAGATTTTTGGGGGCCACATTGTCTCAACATTCCTCTCCCTCACGCATGGCCCTTTTGACCTACATTTTATCATTTTGCCTTGAGTGTACACTTAGAGGTGTTTTAAGAAACAACTACATTACCTCCATCATTGTACATACTGTAGTATTGTTACTGAGAAATTGTCTATACATCACAACAATGCAGAAAAAGCTGTTTTTCTTCCTGAGCATCTTGTCCTGTTTTATCTTACTATATTTACACTGTCAATATTGTGGTATCTTTGCCTTCCCTTGGCCACTAGGAAACACATAAATATGTGTGCTTCCGAGTGCCTATACAGAAGTTCACGGATGATTTGAGTGCCTGGATATTATACACTATACTATATTGTATATTACATTAATCTAAACTCTAGGTATTATATTTTTCTACCATTTAACTTTCCCTTTGACCCCTTTCCTCATTTATGTTAGTGTATTTTTGTTATATTGTATGTATTTCTATAAAGGATTCCAAAGCTCCTCTCCCCTTCTTTTGTTGAATAAAGGGTAGTGAGATTCGCTTTCCCTTTGGAACATGTAATATGCTAAACCTTTCATGACTCAAACTTGGATTCCAAAGTCTTCTTTCTACAAGGTTTCTGGTTATACCATATTAGTGCTGGTGTTCTTGACATCAATATTAGAGCCTGTTGTCCTAACTCTAGAGTGACCATGAAAGTCACAGACCCTTGTGAAGTCAATATTGTCTAGATCAAACTACTGTGTTTTGGTTAGTGAAAAAAATGTCCTAAGACTTGAGCTCCAGACTCAGTTAATTTATTGCTTTATCTAAATATTTATTTATTACTAGTTTACTATGTCCCAGGCATGCAGTTAAGTTCTGCAGATACAATGGTAAACAAAAAACAGACATGGCCTATGCCCTCAAAGAGTTTATAGTCTAGAAGTGAGAAAAGACACTTACCATATAATTCCACAAATGTCATTACAGGTCATGAACAGGCTTTGGGAGCTTGTGATATGGGATCAGAACCTGTCTTGGGAGTCAGGGAAGACTTATTTGAATTTATATCTGCAGGACAACTATGAGTTTGGGAAGAGGATAAGGAGAGGCAAGAAGCATTTTGGGAAGTGAGAACAGAATGTGCAAATGCCATGTGGCAGGGGAGCACAGTGCAATGGAGGAATTGAAAGAAGAACCCTGTGGCTAAATGCAAACATTTGTGGGACAGTGGTGTTAGCTGAGACTAAGGCAGTACGTAAGAGCAACCTACTAAGCCACTGAACCCTTTTAAATAATGACTAACTGCATAAGCTATGGTAAATGATCCAACTTTTCTAAGCCTGTTTCCTTGGCTGTAGAACACTGATCTTTAAGTGCCTGGTGATGCTGAGCTACATACCAAGTACTGTTTAAGTTACAAGGGGATTTAAGCTAAGCTTTCTCTAGGGGCCAGGATACTGGAAATTTCCATTTACCCAAGAGAAAAGCCTCTATTTAAAAAAAAAGAAAAAAAAAAGCCCTTGGGTAGGTTCTTTGTTTTTTGTCTTTTAATCAAATTATGCACAGTGAAAGAATAGTCTCACATGTAAATGGTCTTGTGATGGATGGTCAAGGGAGAACAGTGTATGCCCCACCCCATTCAGGTACCAAAGCTTTTACTTAATGGTTTCATTCATGTCCCCAGAAAACTTCCAATGTGCAAGACACTTTTAGCTATGTTATTTTGTTTAATCCACACAAGAAGCCTATGACTTAAATATCATTTTTAATCTTCCAGAGATGAGAAAACTAGTGACCAGAGAGATTAGGTAAGTTACCCAAAAACATATACCTAGAAAATTATGGAGTTGGAATTCAAACTCAGGTAGTCTGATCCAAACCCATGAAACTATCACTCACCACACGGACCTCAACAAGACTAGATGTGGTGCAGAGTTGCCTGTCAGACCCTGTAGTGACGATGAGGAGGGAAAGGAAAAATTGGATCCACCAGTTCTCATTCCATGAACCTAAGGTAAAAGAAATCTTATCTTCTGAGGAAATGTCTTCAACTTCTGCTATCAACCCTCCCATGGTAAGGCATGAGCAAAAAGTCAGTTATCTGTCAACATAGTTCCCCTGCCCCTTATCTGCAGATTATGTGTTCTAAGACCCCTGTGGATACTAGGGATAGTACCAAACCCCATATATACTATGGTTTTTCCTATAACACCCACCTACAAGAAAGTTTAATATACAAATTAGGCACAATAAGATATTAACAAAAATAATAAAGTAGAACACTTATAACAATATACTGTAATGAAAGTTACGTGTTTGTGGTCTCTCTCTCTCAAAATATCTTATTGTACTATACTCATCCTACCTCTTAGGATGTTGTGAGATGATGGAATGTCCATGTGATGAGATGAAGTGAGGTGAATGACAGAGGCCCTGTGATGTAGTGTTAGGCTATTGCTGACTTTCTGAGACTATGTCAGAAAAGGATTATCTGTTTCTGGACTGTGGTTGACTGTGGGTAACTGAAACTGTGGGAAGTGAAACCACAAATGACAGGGGGCTAGTTCCCTAGCTTAAAAGAAGGAAATGAAATAGATTAACCCTTCTGTCAATGAAGATAAAAGATTCTGTTTCCCCAGTTGGCCTTGACAGGGAGTGGGTTCTGCAAGACCTGTACTTTATAAAGAGGAGGGAAATGTCACCAGACTTTCCTATCTGTAGAACTTGGCTAGCATTCTGTAAAGAGGGAGAATATAACATGGCACCAGCTGTGAATGCTTCTGTTTTAATGAGAAAACTACCTTTGGAACAAAATCAGACCCACACTGGGATGGAATAAGATGTCTCAGACACGAGTTTCTAACTTGGTGTAGGATTATTAAGAAGCAAGCTTTACAGTCCTGCTGAGTCAATGGACAGGATCTATTTTCAGTTCTCAACTTGTCCTGAGATGCTGTAAATCTCTTGCCAAGACTTGAATCAGTGCAGCACCTGTGAGAACCAATTAAGAATGCCACATCACCTAGGAAGAGAGCAACAGAGTGCTGTGTATTCTTATTTGGATAAAAGTGTCCGAAAGTGAAGAAAATTAGCCAGCTACCTAGTCATGCAGGCAAATCTTGTTTTAACAAAAATCAAAAAGGAGGACCTGCTCTGGTGGGCCCAATTCCATATTCCCTGAGCAACTTTTTTTCCTTTTTCCTACTTCTCCAGACAGTACCAAGCTGGATACCATTTGGCAGGAGAATCAAGGTTTCCTTATTGACTTTTTTGTCTAGGTGGTTGGCTTTGTCATCCAGATCTCTTCCAGAGACTGTGCTCTTACCTCCTGATTACCCCTTTGCTCACTGAGTTCCTAACTATCTTCCTGGCTTTTTGGCATTCCTGGTTTCTTAAAGCATTCTTTTGGGATTTCTGGTCAATTCGGTGTCCTTGCCTGATTTCTGGCACACTCTGAATTCTGCCTGTCTTTGGTTCGTGTGTACTGATTTTTCTATCCTTTGGTTTCTGTGTACTTCTCGACTTCTGTTTTTCCATGCCCGATCGCCCACCGCCTAGCAGATATCCACCTCCAACTTCCCTTACCTGTTTGATTTTTTTAAACTTGTTTTTGCAAAGCATCACCATTGTTCACAATTCTAGAACTGACATTTTTAGAGTTTTAGGTGGAACAATCAAGAGGAAATACCCTTTTGGAAAAAGGAAATGCAGGATTGGAGACTGGGATTACTAGCCTCCTTTATATCTGAATCTCAGGAAGGCAATGATAGGGAACATAAAAGAGATCTGGATTCAAAAGAAAGATATTTATTGTTGGTAATATGGGCAATAAAATAATAATTATCTAAGAAGAATTTAAAATAAGAACCCTGAGAAATCACTGATTCTTAATAATATTCTATTTTTTATATCAAGAAAATTTTTGTTCCTTTGAACTAAATGTTTTTAGCTTATTACCAAATTTTGAATATATGAATTTAGATATTTTTAAATGGGTAAATATCATTCATAAACACTAACAATAATGTATTTTAGGGTGCCAAATTTGAAACTAGTATTTAATTTCAAATCTAATTGAACTATGCTATTTTCATAGGGATATACAGGCTCCTTTTGAAAAGTTTAATTTTAGGGCACCTGGGTGGCTCAGTCAGTTAAGCGTCTGCCTGGGATCAAGTCCTACATGGGGCTCCCTGCTTGATGGGGAGTCTGCTTCTTCCTCTACTCCTCCCCCCCTGCTTAGGTGCGCTCTCTCTCTCTCAAATAAATAAAATCTTTAAAAAAAAAATAAAGGGACAACTCATTCTTCTTGTCCCATCGAAAATTATAAATTAATTACGTGACTCTAGAATTTTATAGTTGGAATTTTCCTTGGAATCATAAAAACAAATTCAGCCATTTCTATATTTTCCAGTATAGTATAAGTTTTATTTTAAAGTGAACCAAACAAAGCAGCAGAAATATGTAGAGACTCAGATACCCTGTGGTATCATTCTGGGTGTGCACCTTCATAGCACGACCTTGGGCAAATTACCCAACTTCTCCTTACCTGAGAAAGATTTTTAACTGATTCCAGCCCCACAGTCTATGACCCAGGTCAACCAGACCCAGGTGTATTGCTTTCACATTGATAATATCCTAGACTTTAGATCTCTTCATGTGTCCCAACTCTTATAATTAAAACTTTGCCTTGGTCTCTATTCCACAATTAATCTTCCAGTTGCCTGTCCAGTACAGTTATACCTCTAGGTTTGGAGTCCTGCCCTTTACACAGGTCGTGGTTATAGAACCTGACAATCTTCCAGTTACCACCTCTAGTCTGCTGGTCTGAATCCCAGAGAACTATCTCCCTCTGAGCTATTTGATTTTATGTCAACTTGACTCTGTGTCAACTTGACTATGTGTTCGACTACTGCCTTGGGCCGCCCACTGACAGCTGCTTTTATGAACTATGGCCTGATACCTTGAAATATTTTGAATACCTGTTAAAATGTCAGTATCCCCAAGTTCCAATCCTATTCCAGTGGGTATGCTCAAGACTGGTTGTCTTCCTTTCTCTGGTATTAGTGGGCCATAACCACCCTGCTCTCAAGATGCCAGATATGCAATTTTACGTGGTATTATCCTATAGCATCAAGAAATTGTGTCTATTGGGACGCCTGGGTGGCTCAGTTGGTTAAGCAGCTGCCTTCTGCTCAGGTCATGATCCCAGCATCCTGGGATCGAGTCCCGCATCGGGCTCCTTGCTTGGCAGGGAGCCTGCTTCTCCCTCTGCCTCTGCCTCTGCCTGCCATTCTGTCTGCCTGTGCTCGCTCTCTCCCCCTCTCTCTGATAAATAAAAAAAATCTTAAAAAAAAAAAAAGAAAGAAATTGTGTCTATCAATAAACTGTGTTCATTATAATCTGTTTAATAAGACAGAGACATAGTCAAAAAGATCTCCATTAGTGTAACAATGGTCACAATTTTTACAAGAGTTGGTACTAGTACTAATTGGTACTAAGGGACTAGTTTTGTTTTCTAAGAAAATTAATTTGTGGGGGTACCTGGGTGGCTCAGTTAGTTAAGTGGGCAGCTTTTGATTTCAGCTCAGGTCATGATATCAAGGTGTGGGATCAAGCCCCACTTTAGGCTCTGTACTCAGCAGGGAGGCTGTTTGATATTCTCTCTCCCTCTCCCTCTACTTCTGCCCCTCCCTCACTAAGATAAATAGATAAATCTTACAGAAAAAGAAAATTAATTTGTGTGGAAAAGTTCATTCCTCCTAAAACTCAAAAATGGATTTTTACCTAAAGCTTTTGGGGAAGATTTGTTGAAGATGTTGGTGCTCCATGAATTTGTTCAATAACAAATTTCACAGGAGTTTATAAATTTATCTATTTATCCAGTTACGCTTTTGAAGCGAAAAACTCCTATTATGTTTTTTTTCTATTTAAAAGAAAAGCGATTTCATATGGTTTCCCAGCACAGTACTTTAAGCATTTGTGTATATGTAGTACTTAGCCTGCTTGTGTTATTATGTTAAGAACTTTATAACATACAGTCTAATTAAGTTGTCACACAGGTTTATTGACCTACTACTACAGAGGAAATTGAGGCATCAAGATTTTAAGTAACTTGCCCAAAGAGGTCACACAGTGAGAAAGCAGCAGAACCAAACAGAATCTGCCTCCTTCAGATAGCTCCTAATCACTACATGGAAACAACAAACACTGAAAAAAAATGAGAAAACACACACACACACACACACACACACACAACTTGGAAAAAGATAAGGAATATGCTCCAAGAAGTCTGAACACTTTATTATATCTTCGAATTGGTTGGTTCTGACTAGATTTTACTGGGGGTAATCAGTGAGGAAACATCTGGGTCTCCTAAGATCTCTGCTGTCATCTGAGAGAATTGGATGTTTCCTGGATTTGGATGGTTATTCCTCACTTGAGAGAACTGGGAAATATTTAGGGCTGGTCTTCAGAAGGAAGGACAACACTACAAATCTCCTTAATAAACAGGGTTCTGGCAGTGTGCTACCAGGTCACCTCTTGCTGCAGTCTCTACACAATTTTCCCCTTCTGTAGAGAGCATGGCATATCCTTATACACAAAATAGGGAAACCAGATTGTGGAATGCTATTTGAATATAATGACATTGACATTTATTTTATAGGAGACCCTGAGACTATAGCCAGAGGCTGAAACTATTCTGTCTCAGGACAAGTTGATATCCTGCTGAAGACCACATGCACAATAACAAAATAAACCCTTCAATAACTTCCATGGGACAATTTTTTTTCCTTCCAGCAGCTGTTCAAAGAATAGTTGTTTTCATGATTAATCCAAAGGTGTTCTAAAAAATGCCATCATTGCAGGCAAGTGACAAGTTTTATATGATAATTTTTGACATGCTTGCTATAGTCATCATGAATTCTCAATAGAAGTCTTTCGGTGCCATGTTTTCATTGGGGGAATTTCAATTTCCAGAATTATAGTGTTATGCCTCGAGTCAGACAAATCCTAGCATCAAATTATTATAGGCTGTTCCTTTTCTTAAGGAACTATTCCAAAAAGCCCACAATATTTCTTCAGGGAATGTACCAATAAGAAGAAATAGAATATAGACTGTCATTCATCATTCTGTTTCAGATTCTGAATGATGTTTTTAAGTTAAAAACATCTTTAAAACCTATTCTGTTTTTGTACTTTTTGTCCTCCCGGCAGCCTCATTTATTCATTCATCCTTTCAGCAAATGTTTATGGATTACCTTCTATATGCCGGGTGCTGTGGTAGGTATTAAGGACAGAATAATGAATTAGAATTTGCTGTCATTGTAATTGTAATCATTCCTTTAAATTAAATTAAATTAAATATTAAGAAACCAGACACACAAAATGCCTGCTCTACTTCCTATTAAATTTCTTGTGTTCTATACTCTTAACATCATTTTATAATTTTTTGGACACAAGAGATTCATAATATTTGGTGGTGATATCAGCAGACAATTAGAGAATTATTGTATTCTTTCTTTATTTATTTTTAAAGGATTTTATTTATTTATTTGACAGAGAGAGATCAGAGAGTAGGCAGAGAGGCAGGCAGAGAGAGAGAAGGAAGCAGGCTCCCTGCAGAGCAGAGAGCCCGATTCAGGATTCGATCCCAGGACCCTGAGATCATGACCTGAGCTGAAGGCAGAGGCTTAACCCACTGAGTCACCCAAGTGCCCCAGAATTATTGTATTTTTAAAAAATCAATATTCACTTTGCCTTTTCATAGAAAATAAATGAATGCCTTATCTCTCATTTTAGTTTTTTTCCCTCCTTCCTTCCTTCCTTCCTTCCATCCTTCCTTCTCTCCTTTCTTCCTATTAAATTTTTTATTTTAATGCCCTGTCATTTTAATCTTATATTCTCATGACTGAGTCACAACAGACCTCGTTTTTCCTGGGGTGTAAATTCAGTAACCACCTTGCCTTCCCGTTCTAGTGGATGGTGGTACTGAATTAGTACTCCAGGAAACAGTGAAATAAATACTTTGTCTATTCTGTTCTCTGGGGAATTTCACATAAAACAGGGGTTCTTTTTGAACCTAGATGTCCATCAACAGATGAATGGATAAAGAAGAGGTGGTGTGTATATACAATGGAATACTATGCAGCCATCAAAAGAAATGAAATCTTGCCATTTGCGACAATGTGGATGGAACTAGAGGGTATCATGCTTAGCACAGTAAGTCAATCGGAGAAAGACAACTATCATATGATCTCCCTGATATGAGGAAGTGGAGATGCAACATGGGGGCTTAAGTGGATAGGAGAAGAATAAATGAAACAAGATGGGATTGGGAGGGAGACAAACCCTAAGTGACTCTTAATCTCACAAAACAAACTGAGGGTTGCTGGGGAGAGGGGGGTCGGGAGAGGGGGGTGGGGTTATGGACATTGGGGAGGGTATGTGCTATGGTGAGTGCTGTGAAGTGTGTAAACCTGGAGATTCACAGACCTGTACCCCTGGGGATAAAAATATATGTTTATAAAAAATAAAAAATTAAAACAAACAAACAAACAGGGGTTCTTTTTTAATTGAATCACTAATTCAAAGCCTAATCTCCTCCCTTCTATTCTCTCCACTAGTCCCTTTCTTGCCCCCTATTTTAAAGCTTCAAAGAAACTTCTGATTGTGTCTCCTTTCCCAAATCACTCACAAGGAGGTTAACTCAGAGGTTACAAATTCAGATGCCTATAGGTAACAGCCTGGAAAGAGAAAAAAGTGCTGGGGGCTGAGGCAGAAACATTAGGGAGTGAGGGGGGACTATGGCAAACTAGAGCACAGGCCTGGAAAAGTTTGTCTGTACTCAGTGCAACTCATTGTTGTTGGGTGAATGAAATGCTGAGTTAGCTGATCATTCAATTTTCACAAGAACCAGAAATCTGCATCCTTATGTAAAATGTTCCTATCTGTAAATGTTGAACCACAAACAAAACATGGGTCCCCCCAACTACCATTTGCAATCTTGGCTCTTATTGGTATTGAATCCAAAAGACTAAAAGCGCAGTAGGTTTTGAAATGTCCTTGAAGAATAAGAGTTGAATTTGTGACCCAACCCCACACTCAAGGGAAAAGGAAAAGGAAGAGTTCTTCTCAGGGGTGTGATTTGGTATTATTGGTCTAATATTTTTGGTCTATATTGGTCTATATTTGGTCTAATATATTGGTCTATATTTTTATTAATCTAATCAGTACATTACTATAGTTTTAAAAAATGTAATAAAGCAATCCATCTTTCATGTAAGATAAGGGAAGATGAAATATATTTTCAACTTAAAATACATATTCAGTTTTGTTTTTATTTATATAAAGGAACACTGGCACTGGAAGAATACATTAAAAATTAATGAGTGATTATCTCTGTAGGGTAGGGATAAGGTAGAAAGCCATGAGTGTAGGAAGACAACTTCTCAATCTATACTTTTTATTTAGTTTTTCTTTTTGAAACAGATGAGAGTATTATATATTCAAAATTCAAATTTTTAAAATGAACATAAATGGCATTAACATGCCAAATTATTTTCATTGTAGGGAAGTATGACAGGTTGAAAAATGAATTAGAATGTGTAAAAATATACAACAGGACAAAATTCTATAAGGGAAATGGAATTATAAAAGTTAAAGAAGAAGAAAAAGGAATAATGTTTCAATTAGGATAGCCAAAGAAAAATTCTTTAATTTAATCTTTAAATGGTATCAAACTGCTATAGTATTTATAGTCCACTAACATACTTAAGACGTGATTCTTATTTTTAAATGCCAATATTTACAATGTAGTATTGAAATTGCTTCCTTTACTATTGTTTTATTTTATGATAATAATTTTGGACACTGATATAAAAATGAGAAGGGGATAGATGTATTTTTCAAAGTTCTTTTGAGAGCATATAAACAAAAATTTCAAAGATAACTGACTTGATTTTCCTATACAGACTCCTGAATTACATGGGGGCTGGGGGTGCCAACACCCCCATCATACAGTTGAAAATCTGTGCATAACTTTTGACTCTCCAAAAACTTAATAGCCTACTGTTGACTGAAAACCTTATCGGTTACATGAATAGTCAATTAACACTGAGCCACCCAGGTGCCCCTATATACTATATTCTTATAACAAGCTAGAGAAAAGAAACTGTTATTTAGAAAATCATAAGGAAGAGAAAATGCATTTACAATACTGTACTTTAAAAATCTGCATATAAGGGATCTGCAAAGTTCAAACCGATGTTGTTCAGAGGTCACTTCTACTTGAACTATTGGAGTTGTTACTTTGTCCATGGAAGGCCAAAGTTATGCTACATGATGACAAATTAGTATCTCTGGATGGTCTCATATGGATTAGTTTGGGGTTAGCTAGTTTTTACTTAGGAAAACAGAAAACTTTTAAGTTTCATACGAATGAGTGCCAGGTAAGCACATGAATTTAGGTGTTTGTAATGCAGGACCAGCATACAAGATCAAGAATTTGCAGAGCTAATGTAATGAGAGTGCAAAGGAGGGCCAAATCAAGAGGTAGAAAGTTTCCTACTCAAATTTGTGATTGGCCAACCTGCCTAGGTTCATCTTAGAATACATAAGAAGGATTTAAAACCAAAGTACATTGGGGTGCCTGAGTGGCTCAATGGGTTAAAGCCTCTGCCTTCAGCTCAGGTCATGATCTCAGGGTCCTGGGATCAAGCCCCACATTGGGCTCTCTGCTCAGCAGGGAGCCTGCTTCCTCCTCTCTCCTTCTCTGTCTGCCTCTCTGCCTACTTGCGATCTCTGTCAAATAAATAGAATCTTAAAAACAAAAAGTACAAGTCCAGTGGTATGAGGACTCATCAAACCCACCTATAGTGAAGCTCCTGGTGTGGACCCTGGGAGACTGCCCTGGCCCCACGTTTCCCTCACAGGCTTCTAGAACATGTGATGACAAAAAAGACAATCCAAGTTTGAAATGAAAATTATCTAAACTAATTTTCCCCTTCCAATAAGAAAATACTAATTACATTTAAGCTTTGTTGATTCCAAATAAGAGCTGAGTAAGCATTTCTTCTCATTTGGTTGAACTTTTGTCCTTGTTATTCCTCTTTGTTATATCCCTTACCAGGAAAAATTCCAGACTTTCAGGTCACCCTTTATCTTCTACCTACTGGCCCACCTCAAGGCTCCTTACGTCACCTATTTTGAATCCTTTTCTGACCGCTCCCCAATTTCTGAGACTATTTCACTGTGTCCTCTGGAATTCATGGTTCATCACCAGCAAAATTCTCTGTATTCTCAATCTCTTCTCTGAGTATTTCCTTGACATTGCTCTAAAGCAAGCCTGGCTCACCCCCTGTAGATGGAATTGTCCCTGCAGGCTTTCCAGAGACCTCATACCACTGGACGTGGAGGTGGGATAGAAATCCTCCTTGCTGTTCATTGCTTCTTTCAGGCTGTGTCTTCCTTTCCCCTTTCTAATTTCTCCCTTTGCCCAGTATTTGTTTTGTTGTTTTATAACTCATGCCCTCTGATGTCATCACCTTACTCATTGTGGTAGTCACCTACTCACTCATGTACCACTCTGCCTTATTTTTCAAGGACTTCATCTTTTGGCTGCTTGCATCCTCTCTAGCACCTTTCCTAATTCTAAGTCTTGTTTTCAATATATACATAGATAATCCTTACTCTCTCCTTGACTCTCTTCCAAAGACACTGTATTCCTTAGGCACTTGCTGCCATTGTTGCATTCTACTCTAGACTTCATCACTTCTCCGTAATCTTGCTTTCATGTATCCCACTTTAATTACTATATTGCTGTATTCACTCTGCACAAGTAGGATGGATTTCTCTACCTCAAATGTGGTTTGGATGTTGAAACTGATGATGTCACATACATACCAAGAGAGTATGGAAAGTT
Organism: Mustela nivalis; assembly: GCF_964662115.1. Taxonomy (NCBI): domain Eukaryota; kingdom Metazoa; phylum Chordata; class Mammalia; order Carnivora; family Mustelidae; genus Mustela; species Mustela nivalis. The sequence continues at coordinate 76,592,694 of NC_139029.1, read as the reverse complement.
GAACTGGGCCTGGATGGCTCAGTCAGTGGAGTGCATGGTTCCGGGTTTCAGGATTATGAGCTTGGGCCCTATGTTGGGTATAGAGATTACTTAAAATTAAATCTTAAAAAAATTTTTATTACTTATGAAAAGGTTTCCGTGGAGAACAGGGTAGGCTCCTAAACTGGTACAAATATGGTATAAAGGAATAAGGAAAGGAGACTGCTTAGGGTTTTATGGGAGTAGGACGAGGGTGAAAATTCCCTCAAGTAGTCTGGGTCTTGCTTGGTTTATACTTTCCACCAGCACCAAAGGAGTCATCTTATCAGTTTTCCTGGATGTGGGATACTTGCAGAGAAGAGGAGAGGTGGGGCTTGAAAGCTATCAGTGAATATTTAAAAAAATGGAGTCAGATTCTTTATTATACATCTATTTTTTTCAGCTCATTCCCTTTTATTCTCTGACTCCTACAGTCCCTCAAAAACTTGCAATGCATTGATTCTACAACTTCTTCTCTGTCCTTAATCTCTTCATATTCATTCTTCCCTCATCCTAAACTCCATGGAGAATCATAATCCCTCCCTTACTTACATTTTCAACTTCCTTGCTCTTCTTCCCTTGGTTAAACCTGAATTAAAAGAATTCGAAACCTGTTCTGAGCCCGTGTCTGGTAGCCAATTATTACTGGAGGAAAAAGGCACAATTGCACTAACTTATCTCACTTTAATTCATGACCATGAACTCAAGTGGGCCCTTTATGGCACTTGGTAAGCATATGATTTTTCCCTAGTCCATTCATCTTCCCATCTTCCCATCTTCTCCTAGATAACTACTTCACACCTCTTCTTTCTTCAAGGCTCTGTTACTCTTCTGGACCTTTCTATTGATGACCTTACTTCCTCTGTCTCTGAGAAAACTGAAATGATCAGAAGAGAATTTCCAGATTCCCACCCTCCCATCCACCTGCTTCCCTGTACCCATAGAAGAGCCTGTGCTCCTGTCTACAGAAGATCCTTCCACCTGTGTGCTTGATTCCAAACTCTTTCCCAAAGACACTGCCGCAGCAATTCTCTCTTCTTGATCCTGCATTAATTTTTCATCTTCCAGATCTTTTCCAGATCATTCTCATCAAGAGCAAATATTTCTCCCAATTTGTCAGTCTGCTGTTGACTCCACTTCTACCACAAGTTACTGCTCATTTTTCGGTTCCCCTTTGTAAAGAACTTCTCAAAAGAATTATATTAGACATCCTAATTCCTTCCTCCCATTTTTTCTTAAACTCACATGGATCAAATTTTCTCCCACTGATCCACTGAAGTGTCACCAATGACCTCCATGGTATTAAATCCAAAAGTTAGTTCTCAGTCCTTACTCACATATAAGCATTTGCTCCTCCTTGATACACTATCTTCACTCTGCTTCCAGGCACTTCTCTTTTGGTTTTCCTCCTTCACTGGCTGTTCCTTCTCAGTCTCCTTTGCTAGCTTCATTCTTGGTTCTCTCCTATTTGCATTCACTCCTTTGGGGATCTTGTCCAGTCTCATGGCTGTAAATATCATCTAAATGTTAGTATCTCTCAAATATCACTAGCTTGAGCCACTGTCTAACCCCAGACTCAAAAATACAACTACCTACTCAAGACCTTCACCTGGATTTATTTTTTTTTTAAGATTTTATTTATTTATTTGAGAGAGAATGAGAGAGACAGAGAGAGCAGAAGATGGGGGAGGGTCAGAGGAAGAAGCAGACTCCCCAGTGAGGACGAAGCCCAATACAGGACTCCATCCTGGGGTTTCAGGATCATAACCTCAGCCAAAGGCAGTTTTTAACCAACTGAGCCACACTTGGATTTCTAATAGGTCTCAAATGCCACATGTCCAAATTAAACCTCTGATCTTTCTCTTCAAACCTACACTACCTGTGGTTCACCTCATCTCCACTGATTTGTTTCCTTTTTTTATATCCCTTATCAGCTTTATTACCCTATTTTATTTCATTTGTTGTATTCATTACTTATTGCCTGTTGCTCCCACTCCGAAAATGTAATATTCACAAGGATTGACATTACTGTTTTGTTCAGATTTATAACCCAATCAATTAGAACAATGTCCCGGTGCTCGATTAGTATTTACTGGATTAATGAATGAATGAATGAAACAGGTAGCAGCCATTCTCAGCTAACTCAAGAAATTACTGTTCTCTTAATTCAAACTGAAAATCAGTGAAAAATGGATTTATCTGCAAGCAATCACAAACGGCCGGGTTTAAAATCTGTGCCTGTATGTGGGTTGGGGGAGGGGCAGGTGAGAAGTTTATTTTTTTCTTTTTGCTTTTTCCCCTCCAAGAAATGCAAAGCACCATTGCGAGGTTTAGTTAAAAACCACAGCGACTGAGTAAAGGTTTGCTTCTGGAGAAGACAGTTCAGAGCAACAGGCCAGGAAGAGTTCTAACTGGCTACCTAAAAAACTGTGCTGGCATCACATGAAAGGTGGTATGCGGGGTGGAAAAAAAAAAAAAAAAAAAAAGCAAAAACGCGTCTTCCTTCACTACGAGTCTCTCGGATCAATAGCTGTTCTCCCATTAGGGTGGCTCTTTTTTCCCTTATTTGGACTTCACTGTCAAAAGACAGACACCACACCCTTCGCTATGTAGCCTTCCCTGAGTAACTATGCCACGTCCCAGGTCTCCTATCTTCAGGAATACATTTAATTCAGTACTTTTTTTTTTTTTTTTTTTAAATGTCAGGGTTTCTGGGTGGGGCCAGGAAAACTCTGATGTTTGGAAACAATACAAACTTAAATTCTGAATTTTTTAAAAAGTACATTATAAAAAAAAAAAGTTCAAGGCCATTAAGAAGCGAAATGGCTTTGGGGGACACTCTCAGTTCAGCGGAGAGGAGCCCTGTCCGCGTTCGCTCCGCCACAAGCGCTGAGTCCTAGTCCTCAGGGGCAGCGCGCGAAGGCCTTTCGGGCTGCGGCAGACGCCCCCCGCCCAGGCCGCACCCGCCGCCGCGCGCGAGGGAGAACGAGCCCGTCTCCACGCTAGGAACCCCAAGCTTCCATTAAATTTCCGTGCAGCCTGCCCAGACACGTCCCGACTGATGGAGCACAGTCCAAAGGGAACGTCAGTCGGAACTGGAAGGGTAGCGGCGTTGGCGGGACGCGCGGCGCATGCAGCGCTGGGAGCCGGGAGCCAAGAGCTGGGTCCTCGAGGTCCGAAGGGTCGGCGCTCCAGCCCGCGCAGCACACACCCAGCGCGACTCGCCCCTCCCCGCGTGGAGCGTGCGACACCCGGCCTTCCGCGACGCCCTCAGCCTCCTCCGCACGCCTCCCCTTTAAGCGCGAGGCGCAGTTGGATTTGTGTCGGCCGAGACAAGGCGCGACTCCCCTTTATGGCGGAGTCGGCAGCAGCGGCTCTGATAGCCGCGGCGGCCGGGCGAGCAGAGCGGGAGGCCGAGCCTCGGGCAGCCGGCCGCCGCCACCGCAGCGGGGCCGGGGGGGAGCGCGGCGCTCGCTGCGGCGGGGGCGGAGGAGTGGGCGGGCCCGGGCGGGCTGGGGGCGGGGAGGAGGGGGAAGGCGGGGAGCCGGGTCGCCAGTGCTCGGGTCCGCCTCTGACTGCGGCGCGGCGGGGCGATGTGTGATTACCATGGCGAGGAGTCTCTGTCCGGGGGCCTGGCTAAGGAAACCCTATTACCTCCAGGTAGGCCGGCGGCGAGCCCGCTGGGCGCCCTCCCCCGCGGTGCGGGACTCGCCTGCCTTCTTCCTCCCTCCCTAGGTCGGCGCCCGCCCGAAACCCGCTGCCCCCTGCTGTCCGGTACCTGGCGGCGCGCCCTCCCCGGCCGCCGGGAGCCGCAGACCCTACGGCGGCGCTGCCCGCGCCCCCCATGGCTGCCCCGGCGCCTCTCGCGCTTTGGCCGCCCGGCTCCGGGGCCCGGGTCTCCCCGCCGGGGCTCGCGCTGGCGCCCCTAGTATCCCGAGAGCCCCGAGACGTGACCCGGGTGCGACCCTACGCCCCTAGTAGTTGAGGCTCGGCAGCTTGGGTTCGGGACGTGCGCCGGCTGCTCGCTGGTCTGGAGCTCTCCTGCTCTTCCCCCTCCCCCGTGGGCCCCGCAGGTCGGCTTTTCACGACTCTTGTGTCTTCGGTCGGTGGTAGGAGAGGTGGTGTGTCATTCCACCATATTTTAGAAAATTATGGCAATTTGTCACATCAGGGTTTCCCCAGATCCCCGAGAAGCGACGTGCCTAGTGCTGAGCCTCTCGGTTCGATCTTTGCATCACACTCGTGATTTAAACGGGAGGTAGGACTCGGAAGCCCGAAAGAGGCGAATGGGTGTTTGCTTTCCAGAAGGAAAGGGGACAGTGCCGATCTCAAATACCCCAGAAATGCAAACGTAATTCTCAGTCATGTCATGTGTACTGTTCGCGTGTTCATCTTTCATGATCTCCCGTTCCACGCTCTGCCGCTGCCAGTCTATGTCTTCGAACCCTACTACTGCCTTCACGTACTGTTGGTCACCAGGGGGACCTAGTAGGCACCGTGAGTAGCTGAGCGCAAATCCATCACCCCAGTGGAAAAACAACTACAAATCAGTGTCTCGCGTGGGTCGGCAGTGTTGTCTGCCTTCAGAGGACAGTACTTCTTTTACCGCTTACATTAAAAAGTTTAAGGTATTGATAGATGATTTGGGGATGGGAAGTCATGCTCAGTTGGCGCTTTTATAAATTATTTTAAAAGTTGAGGAGAAGCCATCAAGGGGCAAGTAAATCTTTCATTCTTGTTTGGAAATTGCATATGTAAATCGTTACCCTCAGTGAATGATGTACTGCAAATTGGAAGCATGATTTGACAACCCATGATATAGAGACTACAGGAGTAAAGCTGAACGAATGCCCTGAGTAGCAGCTTGTAGCAGCTCCAACAGTAGTAATTACGCTTGAGTACAGTAGAGTAACGCAGTGTAGAATTTAGCCCAGGCCGGATACCTCCTTGTAACCCTCTATGGGAACAAACAACAACAACAAAAGTCTTACCAGACTCTTTCCCCAAAATAAGTTTATTGGGATATTTAAATTTTTTTTTTTTTTTTTTTGCTAAAACTAGGTGTGTGTGTGTGTGTGTGTGTGTATGTTTTTTTTTTTTTTTGATTCTGCGGCAGACTTTATTTTAGACTTTTTAGACTTTGATTAGTTTGCCTCTAAATGTTCTCCATAAATCTGGCTGTGACGTGTTTTGGCACCATAACTCAAGAGCTTTCAGATTGGCTGAATTAAGATTAGTTTTACAAACAGTTATATTTCCATTAATCACAAACTTTTGGCAGTTCTGCCTTTCTGAATGTGCACATCATTATCTATTACTAAATTAAGGTAAGCTTGGATTTTAACCATTTCAAAAGGATTTAGGAGCACAGTGATATTTTAGTAGGCTACCTCTATATAAAATAATGATTAAATAATATTAATTTTAGTATTATATTGGAGATAAATAAACTTGAAACTTGGGAACTGGTGTCTTAATGTCTTGGTATTAGTATTTATTCCCTTTATGAATTTCTTTTTTTTTTTTTTTTTTTAAGATTTTATTTATTTATTTGACAGACAGAAATCACAAGTAGGCAGAGAGAGAGAGGAGGAAGCAGGCTTCCCGCTTAGCAGAGAGCCCGATGTGGGGCTCGATCCCAGGACCCTGGGATCATGACCTGAGCCGAAGGCAGAGGCTTTAACCCACTGAGCCACCCAGGCGCCCCCCTTTATGAATTTCTTGTTAGTTGTCCCTCATTATACTATTTCGACTTAACCAGTTTTAAAAAAATTACTTAAGTGTCACCTTTTTCTGTTCCCTGTTTTCTAAATGCCTCATCTTCTGGTTTTACGATTTCTCTACTACTAAGCACTTCAACCTTGAAATTGTTTTGGGCAAAGTCAAAACATTTCCAACTGAGATTATCATACAGCTGTTCAAGTTTCTTAGCCACTGAAGATTGAACTAATATATACAGTACTCCCTTTCCTCTTTTATTGTTTTATTTTTCCTGAGACTAAAATTGTGTTCTTTTAGAAACAGCATGAGGCCTAAGAACAGAGCTGATCTTTGTTCATTTGTGCTTCTGTTTCATCATGACCTTGAAAAAGTTTCCTAACTTTTTAGTTCCATATTTTCCATATCATAAAATGGAGATTATAGTTATTAACTGAGTATATCACATGAGCGTAGTGAAGCCAAGCTAGATGAAGTTAAATCTGTTTTTGTGACATTTTTACTAACTTCAAATAGAAAAGCATGTGAATTTAAATGGTAAGTACATATAAGTAAATATGTTGAATTCCTTCATCCAAAGGTTTCTGGCTTTCCCCTCCGTTTTATTTATTTATTTTTAAAACATTTTATTTATTTATTTGACAGAGATCACAAGTAGGCAGAGAGAGAGAGGAGGAAGCAGGCTCCCTGCTGAGCAGAGAGCCCAATGTGGGGCTTGATCCCAGGACCCTGGGATCATGATCTGAGCTGAAAGCAGAGGCTTTAACCCACTGAGCCACCCAGGCGCCCCAGTATTTATTGAGCATTTATTGATATTGACCCAGTTTCACAATGACTTATCATATTAACTAAATCATTGATTTAATATTTGTTGGAGGCCTGTCACATGCCAGAAACATTGTGAGGTCATAGCAATTCGACTACAGCTAAGCAAACATCTTTATGATCCTCCTGGAGCTTAAAGTCTAGTTAGAGGCAAACGTTAAATATATGTGCTGCCGAAGCGAGCACGAGGCAAACGTTAAATAATTTCAAAAATGTATAATGACAACAGTAGGTGCAATGAAGGAAAAGAGAAGAAGCAAAAGACTACCTGTGAGTAAGAGAACAGTCTCTTGCTCTTTTAAAACCTTTTACTATAGAAATTTTTATGCATACATAAGGCAGAAAAGAATAATAATCTCTTACCTACCTATCACCTGCCCTCAACAATTATCAGTATTTTGTTTCATTTCTCCTCTCATTGTCCTCCTTGCAACTGAAGTGGGGTTTTTATTGGATTATTTTTTAAATTTTTTAATTCTAGTGTAGTTAACATGCAGTGTTATATTAGTTTCAGGTGTACGGTCTAGTGATACAACAATTCTATACATTACTTGGTATTCATCAAGATAAGAGTACTCTTAATCCCCATCACCTATTTCATCCATCCCACCACATGCCTCCCCTCTGGTAACCATCAGTTTGTTCTCTATAATTAAGAATCTGGTTTTGGATGATCTCTTTTTTTCCTTTGTTCACTTGTTTCTTAAATTCCATATATGGAATTTGTTTTTCTCTGACCAACTTATTTCACTTAGCATTATACTCTCTGGTTCCATCCATGTTGTTGCAAATGGCAAGATGTCATTCCTTTTCATGGCTGAGTTATACACACACACACACACACACACACACACACACATATATATCTCCCACTTTTTTATCCACTCATCTATTGACAGACAGTTGAGCTGCTTCCATAATTTAGCTATTGTAGATAATGTTGCAGTAAACATAAGGGTGTGCTAATCTTTTTGAATTTGTATTTTCATATTCTTTGGATAAATTACCCAGGAGTGAAATTAATAGATGATAGGGTAATTCTTTTTTAAATTTTTTTATTTAATAAAGTTTTTTCAAAATGTACAGTTGGTAGGATCTGTTCATGCATCTTCACCAGCAGCTGGGGTATCTCCACCCTTGGTACACCCTTGTGTAAATTACTTGAGCTCTGTGCTTTGGAAACAAGTTTCATAAGTTTTTTACTAAGGAACTCGTGGAGGGCTGCCCTGGCTAGGAACCTTGGATCTTCAGTCTCTCAGAGACAACAGCTGAGGTTATAAGCTTATAGCTGAGAACTTCCTTACAAAGTTTGTCATACCTTGCTTTGTCAAACAAGACCAGGTTATTGAGCTTGCGCTGAACTTTGCCTTTGGATCACTTCTTTTTGGTCTTAGCCCAGGTTTTGTTCACTGGGTCTTTTTCTTTCTTGGTTGACTTTCTGGCATCTTTCTTGTCCTTGGGTGACATTGCAAAGCTCAGAGAACAACAGCCACCCCTGCAGCCTCACTAAAAGACCAAATGCTATTTTTAATTTTTTGAGGAACCTCCATACTGAATTCCGCAGTGGCTGCACCAGTTTGCATCCTATCAGCAGTGCAAGTGGTTTCCTTTTTCTCTACATCCTTACCAACACTTGTTGTTTCTTGAGTTTTCAATTTTAGACATTCTGGCAGATGTGAGGTGATATCACATTGTGGTTTAGAGTTGCATGTCCCTGATGATGAGTGATGGTAAACATCTTTCAATATGTCTGTTGGTCATCTGTTTGTCTTCTTTGGAGAAATATATGTTCATGTCTTTTGCCTATTTTTAAATTGGATTATTTGTTTTTTGGGTGTTGAGTTTTATAAGTTTTTTATGTATTTTGGATACTAACCCTTTATCAAATATGTCGTTTTCACATTCAGTAGGTTGCCTTTTAATTTTGTGTATTGTTTCCTTTTCTGTGCAGAAGTTGTTATTTTGATATTGTCCCAAAAGTTTATTTTTGCTTCTTTTTCCCTTGCCTCAGGAGGCATATCCAGAAAAAGTTTGCTACAGCTGATGTTAAAGAAATTACTGCCTGTGCTCTCTTCTGGGATTTTTATGGTTTTAGGTCTCACATTTAGGTCCTTAATCTATTTTAAATTTATTTTTGTGTACAGTGTAAGAAAGTGTTCCAGTTTCATTCTTTTGCATGTTGGTGTGTATTTTTCCCAGAACCATTTGTTGAAGAGGCTTTTTCCTGTTGCCTCCTTTGTTGAAGATTAATTGACCATATAATCATGGTCAATTATTTCTGAGTTCTCTGTTCTGTTTCGTTGACTTATGTGTCTATTTTTGTGCCAGTACCATACTGTTTTGATTACTACAGCTTTGTAGTGTGTCTTGAAATCTGCTATTGTGATACCTCCAGTTTTTTTTTTTTTTTTTCAAGACTGTTTTGTATATTCAGGGTTTTTGTGGCTTCATACAAATTTCAAGATTATTTGTTCTAGTTCTGTGAAAAATGTTGTTGGTATTTTGTGAGGGTTTGCATTAAGTCTGTAAATGGCTTTGGGTAGTATGGACATTTTAATAATATTCTTCCAACCAGCTAAAGAATTTTGAAACAAATCTCACATATTGCATCATTCCATCCAAATACCTTATTATGCATTTCTAACAGTTAAGGATATTTTTAGATATAAATACAATACAATTATCATATGTAACAAATTTGATAACAGTTCCTTATTTTTCTCTGCCTTCCTTCTGGGTATGCATTACCTTGAGAACACTGATTGAATTTGCTATGGAGTGGGCTTCCTGTAATTCCGGAGGGTCTCTTGGCAAAAACAAAACAAAACAAAAAACTACCCCCTCACCAGCTTGTTCAGGCTGGGGAAAGAGTTCTTCTATGGAAACTAATTCTCATTTTGTGTTTTGGGAGAATGTTTTAGAAAATAAATGTCTGGTTTAAGTAACATTTTCATGTAAATGTATTATTTTAGAATTAGGATGCATTAGTTAACAGGTGTAAAAGATCTTGCTTTGTTTGGGGGATAGGGGATGGAGTGAAGAGTAGGAGGAATTGGATTTCAAAGATGTGGGGGGTGGGGTTGGGGGGGTGGGGGGTGATGAAGGGCCCAGCAAGAAGAGAGGGAAGTTGCAGAGACCAGCTTTATACAGCTGTAATTTTATTGTTTGTCTTCAACTGGGTAAGGTGAAAAAACAGATATGTCCTGAAGTGTTTAGTCCTCAGGGCATACAAGTTCTTTTCCTCCTACAATTTACAGGGAAAAAATTTTAATCAGTTGACTTCATTATAAAGGACTTTCAAATCCTGGAGTTTTTATTGGTCCAGATAACACTGAGATAATTGATAATGCTTCTAGAAAACTATAGCATTATGCAATTAATGATATTATTTTCAGCTGTAATATGGATTAAATAGGCATTTGTGGGCTAATGTGGGGGCCTAATCACTGCTTAAAGTTTTGTTTATATAGCAGAAGAGATTCTATGGCTCATGAAGAACTGTGTGGTATATCTACATAGTAGAATATTATTCAGCAAAAAAGGAATGAAAGGGCACCTGGGTGGCTCAGTGGGTTAAAGCCTCTGCCTTCAGCTCAGGTCATGATTTCAGGGTCCAGGGATCTAGCCCAGCCCGGAATTAGGCTCTCTGCTCAGCAGGGAGCCTGCTTCCCTTTCTCTCTCTCTGCCTGCCAGTCTGCCTACTTGCAATCTCTGTCTGTTAGATGAATAAATAAAATCTTAAAAAAATAAATTCTAAAGAGGAATGAAGAACTGATATATACAATAACATGGATGAACCTTGAAAATATTAAATATATGAAGGAAGCCAGCCATAAAATACCATATATTATATAGTTCCATTTATATGAAATGTCCAGAAAAGGCAAATCTATAAAGACAGAAAGTGGGTTAGTTGTTGCCTAGGACTGGGAGGGTTGGGGAGAAATAGATATGAGGTTTATTTGGGGGGTAATAGGAATGTTCTAAAACTGAGACTGTTGATGGTTGCACTCTATGAATATACTAAGAACCATCGAATTGCATGCTTTAAATGAATAAAATGTATGGTTTGTGAATCATCTCTCAATAAAGCTGTGGGAGAAAAAAAAAAGGAAAGGAAATGAGTTTATCTCATTGATGTAGTCCTTTTCTCTGCCCCTTGTTGCAGATTCCACCAATGCCAGTTTTATGATGCAGGGAATACTTCTTCCAGAGAAGCGGAGCTGGTGTACTGTTTGTCTATGGGGCCTCTGTCAGCCAGGAAAGTTTGTGACCTGCAAACACTTAACTGATCAACAAGCGTCTCATGGCAAGGCATCATTCTCAGAGCGTACTAACTTGGAGTTCCATCCTTTCCAGCCAGTTTGTTGAAACCTTACCCAGAGATAGTACTTCCTGGCCTTGCTAACCATTGTGGCACACTGAATAGAGTCCTCTGTCAAAAATTATAAACTGTGGGTCTGTTAACCAGCTCAGACCATTTTCAGGCAGTGTTTTTTTCCCACACACCATTATGATGATACTACTTGTCACCCGCTGGGTGTTGTGACCCAGAATGACAACTGTGTTGATCTGTTTTTAGCAGTGTGTTTTCTACAAATTAGGATCTGCTTTGTTTAGGGTTTGTTCAAGTCTGAGTGGGACTGATTACACAGCCCTATAATTCCTTGTCTTTAGTTTAGAATACCTTCTTCTTTCTCACTATCATTAAGTCCTGGAAGAATGAAAGTGAAGACAATTTAGAGCAATTCTCTATAGTTAGATTATACACATTTCCATTCTAGTCATTCTGTCTGCAGGCCCTGTTGCATTGAAAAAGCTGCTGAAATTCTAATGGAGTTTGAAGTTTGAGACATGTAGGTACTTTAAAGGTTTTCAAGCCCTTTAGATTGCAAAAGTTTTATATTTCTTAAGGCATCTTCTTAAAAATGACTAACAGTTCCAATTATGTGTTCAGTAGACTTGCCCTGAAGGAATGGATGGATAGCATGTTCTTATCAGAGTGTGGGCACTTGTTTAACATTTCTGATACCAGACTCTTTGGTTTTATTTGTACTGTTTCTCAAACATGACTGCTATAGATGGTTTCATTCTTTATGACTTTGTGTGGCTCTTTTGTGGGATTTAGTGCCAGATGGGGTTACTGATCTAGATTAACTGGTAGTAAGTGATGGTGTTGACAAATATAGTACTAAGGGTATTACAGCTTCTTGCCTGTTTTCAGCCTCCAGGATTATTTTAGATCTAAAGATAATTAGAGCAGGTAGTGGTTCCCTCTTCCCCCAAGGCTATAGGTGGTGTGGTTCTCATCATGTTTGTTAGACCTGCCATTCAGAGCTTAACTTTTGCTTTTGCATGAAACTAAATCTCTAAAACTATAATTAGCTTCCTGAGACTGATCAGTACATTGAGAGCATATGCATCCCATAATGTCTTAAATTCAAGCATAAAATTATAATGTAGCCATTGATATTACCATTAATTGCTTTTTACCTCTGTTAGGAACTCAAAGAAGTGATGAATTCTCAGACAGACTGCATCGTCACCACACTTTCGGGTTGTAGCATACAGTAACAGAGCCGGTTTCTTTATTGTAATCTTTCCAATGCTGCCCTGGTTTTCACTTTGATGTATTATAGAGTTGTTTTGTATTCTCTGGAGAAGTTCTTTCTTTTCTTTTTTCCCTTTCCTTTTCTCTTTTCCTTTTCTTTCTTTCTTCTTTTTGTAGTTAGGTACATTTTAATATTTTCATTTCTTTCTTTTTTTTTTTTTTTAAAGATTGATTGATTAAAGATAGAGTGAGCGCACATGCAGTGGGGGGTGGAGGGATGGGCAGAGCAAGAGGGAGATAGAGTCCCAAGTCGACTCTGTGCTGAGTGTGGAGCCCAACATGGGGCTGGATCTCTTGACCCTAAGATCAGAGTCAAAACCAAGAACTCAACCAACTACCAACCAGGGGCCCAATGTTTTAATTTCTTAAAGTTGCTTTGAAACAATGCTGTATCATTCTGTTAAATACCATATTTTTATATCATTTGGTTGAAAGCTAAATGTCTCACATTTTTAAACACATTTCTAGACATTCAAATATTTTGCAAATTTTTAAAATTTTAATCTACAAAGTATATGAATTTAGAAAAACTAAGATATTATAATGTAAACTTATTAAAAAAAAAAAACTCCCCAAATATTAGTGGATGGTGGATGAATTTTTCTTTAGAAATAAGTAATTCTTTTGTGGGGGGAGTTGACAATATTTCATGAAATTAAATAATTATCTTTTTTAGATGTGATTCTGGTATTGTGGTTATTTTTTTTTTTTTCGTTTTGTTTTTTTTATTGTGACTCTAAACATACAACATAAAATTCATGATCTTACTATTTTTAAGTATGGTACGTTAGTGTTAATTATGCACATCGTTGGGGTGCCTGGGTGGCTCAGTTGCTTAAGCAACTGCCTTTAGCTCAGGTCATGGTCCCAGGGTTCTGGGATTGAGCCCTACATTTGGCTCTCCGCCCAGAGGTGAGTCTGCTTATCCCTGTCCTCCCCAAGTCTGCTTGTCTCTGTCCTTCTCCATCATGCTGTCTGTTCTGTCTCTCTTTCTCTTTCAAAGAAATAAAATTTATATATATATACATATATATATGCACATTGTTGGCAGCAGCTCTCTGGAACTTTTTCATTTTATAAAACTGAAACTCTGTATTTACTAAACAACACCTCCCCATTTTCCCCTCCCTGCCAGCTTGGTAACCGCATTCTACTTCCTGTTTCTATGAGTCTGACTTCTTCAGATACCTCATATAAGTAGAATCATGCAGTATTTGTCTTTTTGTGACTGACTTACTTCACTTAGTGTAATGCCCTCAAGATTCTTCCAACTTGTACCATATGACAAGATTTCCTTCTTTGTAAAGGCTGAATAATATTCTACTATATGTATAGACCACACTTTCCTCATCCATTCCTGTCTCTGGACATTAGGTTGCTTCTGCCTCTTGGCTCTTGTGACCAATGCCGCAGTGAACATGGGAATGCTAATGTGTCTTTGAGATCCTGCTTGTAATTATTTTGGACATAGACCCAAAAGCAAGATTGCTAAATCATTGGGTAATTCTATTTTTAATTTTTTGAGGAAACTCCACACTATCTTTTTATTGTGTCTACCATTTACATTCCCACCAGCAGTGCGCAAGGACTTTCCTTGCCAGCACTTGTTCTTTTCGTTTTTTATTGTTGTCGTTTTAATAGTAGCCGTACTAACAGGTATGAGGTGGTATCTCACTGTTGTGTTTTGTTTTGTTTTTTAAGATTTTATTTATTTGAGAGAGAGAGAGAGAACAGAGGGAGAAGCAGATTCTTTGCTGAGCAGAGAACTGCATGCGGGGCTTGATTCCGGGCCTTGAGGTTAGGACCTGAGCTGAAGACAGGAGATTCACTGACTGAGCCACCCAGGTGCACCTCTCAGTCTGGTTTTGATTTGAATTTCCCTGACAATGAGAGATGTTGAGCATATTTTCATGTGCTTGTTGGCCATTTTCATGTCTTCTTTGGAAGAAGTTCCTTCTTGATTTGTTGTTTCAGATTGATGTTTTTTCAATAGGGTTGTGGGTTAATATAAACTCAGTTCCCCTTTCTGTCCTAAGAACTGAGTGATCATGTTTGAGGATATTCTTGCAAGAGAGATTTATAACGTGCTGATGACCTTCTGAATTAATTACTGCATCCATTTTAGAGATGCGTGGTGTCAGAGTCATAGACTTACAGATCCTAGAGCTGGCACCACAAGTTTTACTGCCTGCCCCCCAACTGCTTGAAAATTAGAGCTTCTTATTTATATTGAATTTAAAACCTTGATCAACATGCCAACTTCTGTGCCATTGATTAGATCCAGGTTTTGAATAAAAAGTACTAAAGGGGGGCGCCTGGGTGGCTCAGTGGGTTAAAGCCTCTGCCTTCTGTTCAGGTCATGATCCCGGCATCCTGAGATCGAGCGCCGAGTTGGGCTCTCTGTTCAGCGGGGAGCCTGCTTCCCTTCCTCTCTCTCTGCCTGCCTCTCTGCCTACTTGTGATCTCTGTCAGAAATAAATAAAATCTTTTAAAAAAAAGTGCTAAAGGACTTTTTTGAGATAATGGGGAAATTTAAAAATGGACTACACACGGGATGGTATTGTATCACTGGTAAACTGTGTTATTTAAGAGTGTCCTTATTTTTAGGTGGTTTAAACTGAAATATTTAGGGTAAAAAAATACTGCAGTGTCTATAATTTACTTATAAATTACTGAGGAAAATTGTGTATATATACATCATGTATAAAGAGCAGGATGGTTTTTTTTGTTTTTGTTTTTGGTTGTTGTTTGTTTGTTTGTTTTTACTTTATTTGAGAGAAAGAAAGAATGAGAGAGAGAAAGCATGAGAAGGGGAAGGGTCACAAGGAGAAGCAGACTCCCCACCGAGCAGGGAGCCTGACGTGGGACACGATCCCGGATCCTGGGACTCCAGGATCATGACCTGAGCCAAAGGCAGCCACTCAAACAACTAAGCCACCCAGGTACCCCAAGAGCAGGATGTTCTAACCTCAGCACTATTGACATTTTGGGCTGGATAATTATTTGTTGTGTAGGGCTCTGTTTTGTAGGATGTTTAGTAGCATCCCTGGCCTCTACCCTCTAGATACCAGTAACACCCCCAGTAGTGATGATCAAAATGTCTCCAGACTTTGCCAGATGTTCCTAGTTGAGGATCACTGATACAGAGAAGAAGAAAGCAGGAGAGATAGAGATATTTATGTTATATCTAGAGAGAGTGACAAAACAAGCAAATATAGGACAATGTTAGCAATTGATGGATATAGGTATAAGGGTATTTTTTAAATACTATTCTTTTAAATTCTCTACAGATTTAAAGATTTTCAAAATAAAAGTTTCGGGAAAAATAAATTAGGCTGGATTTCATAATAACCAAGTATTATTGGAAGATGTGTGAATTCTGTCCAAAGTTACATTAAGGGTTGAGAAAATGAGATTTGATAGAGCACATCTGAAGTCAGTAGTTTAAAAAAATGTGTTAGTTTTCCAGTGGCCCTCGAACATAGTACCACAAATTTATCGGCTTTGACCAACACCCATTTGTACCCTTATCTCATATTTCTGTAGGTTAGAAGTCTGGGCCCAGTTTGGCCTCGCTCATTCTCTGCACCAGATTTCAGAGGTTGAAAATCAAGGTGTCACTAGGGTTGAGTTTCTTTTTGGAGCTCTGGGGATGAATTGGTTTCTGTTATCAGAATTCAGTTCCATTCTATTATAGGACTGGGGTGTTCATTTCCTGGCTGGCTCTTGACTAGGGTGGTTCTCAGCTTCTAGAGGCCACCTACATTCTTTGGTTCATGGCTCCCTTTTCCATCTTAAAAGCTGCAAGAGTGGTAGAGTCCTCTGCATGCTTCACACCTCTCTCGTTTCCTCTCTGCCCTATGCTCTGGTTCTTCTGCCTATCTCTTCTGCTTTTAAGGGCTCATATGATTACATTGGGTATACCCAATGTATACCCAGATAACCAAGGATATTTACTTCAAAGTCAGTTGATGAGTAACCTTAATTCCAGCTGCAAAGTCCCTTTATTGCAGTACCTAGGTTGTTTGAATCAATAACCAGGGGGTAGGAATCTTGAGAAACATTTTTAGAATTCTGCCTACCACAAAAAGAATACAACTGAATTCTGACAACTAAAAAAATCAATTATTTCCTAAAGTATTTTTTTAAAAGATTTTATTTATTTATTTGACAGAGAAAGATCACAAGTAGGCAGAGAGGCAGGCAGAGAGAGAGAGAGGAGGAAGCAGACTCCCTGCCGAGCAGAGAGCCCGATGCGGGACTCGATCCCAGGACCCCGAGATCATGACCTGAGCCGAAGGCAGCGGCTTAACCCACTGAGCCACCCAGGCGCCCTTATTTCCTAAAGTATTCTCCATTACTATTAGGTTTAAAAATGTTGTCATAGAACAGATTTTATGAGAGTTGTGTAGATTTTATAAGAGAGTTGTATTTTTTTGTTTATTTTTTTTAGTAATCTCTACACCCAACGTGGGACTTGAACTCAATGACACTAAAGTCAAGAGTTGCGTACTCTTCTGACTGAGCCAGCCAGACATCCCAAGAGATTTGTATTTATCACTCCAATAATTACTATGGGAGGAATCATGGATATTTATTAAAGAAGAAAATGCAAATTGCTGCTGAACATCACATGCAAAAATAATTGTTTTTACAACAGATACTATTCTTAATACTTTTGTACCCCTATACAAATGAAAGTTAAGAGCATGAAAATTGTACCTTATAAACTCTAAGAATGTCTCCTTATTACTATAATTAATTAGAGTCGTTTTTTACCCCTTGAAGAAGACAACGCTTGGTTTTGTTGTTAATGTGCCAGCTGTCATTCGGGCACACCTTATCCAGCCAAGCCAGAGCCTATTTATGACCCTCGTCTTGTCCTTTGTCCTGAACAACTCAGGTTGTTCAGTGTAGTACACATGTGTTTACATGCATTCAAAACTAGTCTGTAACCACTCTAAGACACTGAGCTCTGGTAGCACACACTCCTGTCTCCTTTATTCTGGCACCAACACCATCTTATCACCGTCTTCCTAATTGAGGCCTTTGCCACTCCCGTGCCTTTCATTCGGTGGATCCCTCTGGCTTCCCTCCCTTCCCTATTCAGTCGCGATGCCACGACCTGTCATTTCAGCTGCTCTTACTGGCTCATTTACTACCTACTTGTTGCCCTGACCTTTCATTCTTTCCTGATTCTCCTGCCCTTTCCTTTAGTCTCTTCAGTCCTTTGCTCCCCGCTTTCCCCAGGACTCCAGCCTTCTTTGGCTTCTCATCTTGTATAGTCTCTGTGGGTAATTGCAGCTCTTCACTTGGCTTCCAGTACAACCCAAATATTAATGAGTCTCAAGGTGTACCACCAGCCCGAACCTCTCTTCCAGAACTTTAGATCTGTACTTCTACGTGCTTATTTGTTACCTACTTGGAGATGGCACTTCATATTTCTAAAACTTTTTAAATTTAAATTCAGTTAATTAACATAAATGTATTACTGATTTCAGAGGTACAGGCCTTTGATTCATCAGTCTTACTGACGAATCCCCAGTGCTTGTTACATCACGTGCCCTCCTCAATGTCCGTCACCCGGTTACCCCATCTCCCTACCCCCCCTCCCCTCCAGCAACCCTGTTTGTTTCCTATGATTAAGAGTCTCTTATGGGGCAGTTCTTATTTAGCATGTCCTAAACTAAACTCCACCCCCCTCAAAACTTGCTTCTTTCCCTGTTTCAGTTAGTGATACTCTCTACTTACTCAAGAGCATTTCCTTGATGATTAATAGTGATGAGTACTTTTCATGTACCTATTGGGCATCTGTCTCCTGCTGGTAGGATTCTCTACTTCTCTCTCATTGGCCCCACTATAATAGCCCCCAGAATGGCCTTCCTGCCTCATTATCCCTTTGAGCTCCATTTTCCATGTTGCTTCTAAAGTAATGTTCCCCCAAATGCACATCTGACCTAGTTCGGGAGACTGCAGAGTTCTGAGCATGGCCCTTCATTTCTGGTTCCTTCCTGTCATGCGCTTTCATTCCTGCTACCACCACCTCATGCACCATTTGCCCTAATGGTCCTGAAAAACTTCCACCTTACCAAATCACCATGCTCATTTATCAGCCTGTCTACCCTCCCCCACTTTTTCTCCTTTGCCCTAGAATTGCTTTCCCCCATTTCCCTGCATTGCTCTCTACCTGGTTTATTCTCAGTTTTCTACTTCTCCTTCAGGTTTCAATTCCAAAACTAAGTGACCTTTTAGCGATCCATCCTAACCCACACACGCTCACACACTATTTGTGTCCACTTCTATGCCCCAGACTGTTTGTAAGATAGGAGGCACTGACTTCTCTTTCAGCATTTATGATACTGGTTTGTCATCACTGGTTTTATTGGCTTTCTTCTGCCCCAGACTGTGATTTCCATGAGAGCCAAGATGTTAGTTGTCCTTTTCTATCCCCTGTGCCTAGCCCAGAGCAGATGTTCAGTAAACGTTTGTTGAATGAATGAATCAGCGTAAACACTGGTAGGGACAGAGTTTTATGGGGCCGATTAGATTAATTTTAAAAAGACTGATTTATTTTATTATTTTGTTATGGCATTTTTATTATTTATTTTAGATTTTATTTATTTATTTGAGACAGAGTGAGAGAGAGAAGGCATGAGTGGAGGTGGGGAAGAAAGGGTGACAGCGGTAGAGGGAGAACCAGACTCCCCACTGAGCAGGGAGCCTGATGTGGGGCTTGATTCCAGGACCCTGGGATCATTACCTGAGCCTAAGACGCACGCTTAACCGAGCCACACAGGCACCACTGGTTTATTTATTTTAGAATGAGAGAGCAAGCGTACATCAGAGGGGGAGGCAGAGAAGCAGACTTCCCACTGAGCATGGAGCCAGAGGCTACAAGCCACACAGGGTTGACCTCACAATCCCAAGATCATGACCTGAGCTGAAATCAAGAATCCAGCACATAACCGACTGAGCCATCTGTGCCCCTAGATAAATTCTTTATACAAAAGAAAACATGTATGCAATAAGTAAAAAAGTACAGCTGAGCTTATGATGCACATGGTAAGTCTGCCCTTCTACTTCTCTGTATCCCCAACTTTACTCCTGAAAGTTAGCATCTTTGAACCTCCTATCTTTTGGGATTTCCTGGTGGCTACATCTCTAACTTCTAGATCTCTGTGTCTAAAAACTGTACACATCCTAGGAAGTGTTTTGTTCTCATATACTTTTTTATATCTTAAAATGTTTATTTTTGTCAGAATAGCTGGTGATTTTCTGATTCTGGTTCATTACTATAAGTGTTCCCTCTCCATAAAAAATTCATTCAAAATTATTCTGATACACTTTTAATGTCTGTTTTTATGTAAGTCACAAAATATATGTAATATATATTTGTAATATATATATGTGATATATATTTCCATTTCAGTTTATATGGAACATAAATAAGTAAATATACAAATGTCAGGGATTTGGGCTCTAAGAAAGATGTTTTCCTGAGAGCATTGTACAATCAAAAAGATTTGGGGCTACTGCTCCAAATAATAGAATTTTATCTGTTCGGTTTTTTTTTTTTTGATTGATCAACTTCAGATATTATCTGTAGACTTTCCACTGTAAAAAATGAATGTTTAGCTCACAGTCATCTCATTCTTTCTTCCAGGGTTTGATATAGTAATTGTATTATTAATTTACTTCCTCTGCTGCTTAATTTAGTAACTTTAGATAACGACAACTCTATTTTTCATTTCATCCAGTTAAGACAGTCTTTGTCAACTCACCCACTTTTTAAAAAAGGGGCATTAGAACATGTGCTTCTTTTTCCATCTGTTCTTCTCACTTCCTGTCAGCAACACTTATTTTACATTGTCAAGGTTGATAACTTTTATATTTTGTCCTATTACCAAGGACAACCAAATCTCCATGTAAGTTGAATCTAAAAGATGAAAAATTATAAATAGTATCATACTGCCATGACCTGTTAATTTTTCCAGAAAGGAAAGTTTCCCTTATGAACCTGAGACCCACTGACTGCAGCATGAAGTTACTTTCTCCTTGTCAGGAAAGCAGGTAGAATTAACAGACAAGGACAAATGCCTCTTGTTATTAAGCAGATTACTGCAAGGCTTTGTCCTTTTCCAGAAGCTAAATCATATTTCTGCCAGTAGGAAAGAGAACATGTGATGTTTGCACATTCCCTATAAAAAGTTCTTTTTGCTTAGAAATCATGCTTGCTTAGTTTTTAATATTCTAATCAAAGAATAAAAATTCAAAGTCTAGCCTTTGGGATCTGTAATGAAGTAACAAGAGTTATAATTTGTGTTTACCGCAGGCCACAATTTCTTCCCTGAGCAGTCAATATACCTTATTTTTTCTGGATCGTTACCTGCTCAGCTATAGGGAGCAGACATTTCTTCTGACATATGCCCCCAAATCCAAGTAAAGTGAGCTAGTTCTGGAGTGCTGGACCATTTGAATAATGAAAACAACTATCATCTTGAGGGAGAGTAGTACAGGTAGGAACTGGCTATCATTTGGTGCCACATTTATAGAAAATTAGAGTGAAACACTTTTGACCAGTCTTTCTTTTAGGATCCCGAAATTTATGTCTTGAAGCCGAAGTATCAAAGTTAGTTCTGGCCTAAGATGAAGAGCATCTCTATTTATAGTATCCCCTAAAATATGATTCTATAAATATTTAGTGCAGAGCCAATTTGTGTGCTGGGATTACATTTCTTCCTTCTAGGGCTGGGTTAATGAACCCTGGACTCTCAAGATTCTGTAATCAATAACAACTATATCCTTTTTTCTCATACTCCATTAACTCCTTATAATCAGGGTACGTGTAAGCTTGCTTCATATTCAAAATGTAGCTTTTTTGTGCCTTTTTATCCCCCCAGGGAGTTTCTTATTGCCTTTCTTTTTCTTGTTCCTCCTCCTCCTCCCCTTCTACTTCTTCAGATATATGTCTTTGACATGGCCTCTCACTTCTTTATTCTCAGTTGTATTTTCTGTTCTGTGGAATCCCCCTTTGTACCCACATGCTTTTCCTAGGCCACTGCACAGCTGTCTTCCAAGGGTTTCCATCTACTCTTCTCCTGGGTTGGAGTCACTGTTCTTAGGATCTTGTGTCTCCCACAGAATCCACTTACACTGTCCTGATTTATTCCATCCTTTTACTGGAATGTATCCTGAAATGAGTTCTTTAAAAGGATATGTAGGAAATAAACTTTCTGAGTCCTGTCTAAAACTATCTTAAGTTGTACCTTCATACTGGTTTGTAGTTGACTTGGGTGTAGCATTCGGAGCTGAAAATAATTTCCTTTAGAAAATGGGAAGACGTAGTTCCATTGTTTTCTAACATCCTCTATTGCTGACAAGAAGCAATTTGTCAGTCCTTTCTGGGTGACCTGCATTCCCTGTTCAGGGTCTCCTTTTTATACTTGTTTTGGAATTCTGTGAGGAAATGTTTAGATGTGGATCTTTTATCCGTTAGTTGTATTGAGCACTCACTGAGCCCTTTTAATCTTAAGACTTGGGTCTTTCTTCAGCTCTGGCAAATTCTATTATTATTGAATAGTTTTCCCCACTCTTTTTTCCTGTTCTT
Organism: Mustela nivalis; assembly: GCF_964662115.1. NCBI lineage: Eukaryota > Metazoa > Chordata > Mammalia > Carnivora > Mustelidae > Mustela > Mustela nivalis. The sequence goes on along the minus strand of NC_139029.1, from coordinate 76,570,915 downwards.
GGGTTGGCTCTTTACATCTCTTATGGTCTCTTTATTTCCATTTTTTTTTTAATCCATATGCTCTCATTCTGTGCTTCTCAATTTTGTTTTCCAGATCATCTGTTGATTTACTTTCCTTTTCTAATCACTCTTTAAATTCCAAGAATTTTAAATTTAAAGGGTTCTCCCAAGTTCTTTGTTCCTTTTTTGTGGTTTCCTATTATTTTATATGGGTGCAATACCCTCTTGAATCTTTTGATTATAGAAGTTTTTTTTAATGTTTGTCTTACATCCCTTAAGTATATTTGTTCCCCTCAAGATTCTTTTTCCTGTTAGTTTTTCTGTATGTTTTTCTTAGTAGTTTCTCATGCTGCGCGTTTTCCCCATGTGCCTTGTAGTCCCTGGTTGTCTATTCGTATTTTAGAAAGAAGGACTGAGGAACTGGTGTGGATTTTCTATGCCATTTAAAAAGCTGGTCTCTTTCCCCCTAGACCTGTCACCTGTGTGAATGGCTGACTGAGCCCCAGTGTAGAGCGAGATGACTTGGCTGGCCTGCTTGCTCTAGGCCTGTTCTCAGACTGTGCCTTTGTGCTAGAGGAGGGCTCTACTATGGGTAGACTGTACTCCCACTAGATGCCTTGGCTTTCCCCAGGTCATTTGTTCTTTTAGCGATCTGGCTTTTGGACCGAGGGTTAATGCCAGGCTGCCTGTGATCTGTGTGGGGGTGGGGGAAGCAGATGGGGATGCCAGCCAGCGTAGTTTCAAGTACAGACCTTTAATTATTCCCACTGTCTGTAGCCCCACTTTCCCCTTCTCTCCTCCCTTGTACCTGCTGGCTTGGAGCCCAGAGCCATCAGGTGTCCCTGAGCAGTTTGGCTGTCTGGATTCCTTCTAGCATTCCAGCAAGCATTTTGACTTCCAGCTCCTCTTAGTTCAGCTTGTGGCTGTGTATTTCTATGCGTGTCTCCTCCATCACCACAATTCCATCTGCTTTTTGAATTTTAGAAATTTGTTGTATCCTTCATCCACTGGTGAACCCCTTCACTTCTCTTTCCTTTTGTTATTATAGGTTTGTTGCCTCTTTTGTCTCCCTTATTTGCCTGTGGTTTTGTAAGCTTTGGGTAGTAAATGCACATCCTCAACCTCCCATCTTGAACTCAAAGTCCTGATATGAATGTTAAACTGTCTCCCTTATGAATATTTACCTAACCTGTTTAACTTCATGGCTGCAGTGTCTACTTAAGCATTGCACAATTGATAAATTATTTCAGTAATGTAAGGCAAGAGAATTAGAGCAAATAACTTCAGAGAGATAAAGATCTAATGGCACAATTTTTCAGAAAATAGTGTTTAATAGCAACAGTTTATTTTAGTTAAAAAAGAGAAAAAACTGCTCAGTTAAAGATGAGAGTCTTAGAATTAGCTTCAGTTTTGTGCCTCATATCTATAGGCTGTTGTCAACGAGGATGTTAGCTGGTCTGCATTAGGTAAGGGCTGAACTTAAAGCAGTGGCTTGGTAGATCTCTGCTCTCCTAGAATTCACCGGTTGCTTTGGGAAGTTTTGGGAGTTGTTTTGGCACTGATGGATAAGTAATAAATGAATTTTAAATATAAGCAAAAAAAGCATCAGTGGACAATAAATACCTAAAATAGGTGACCTGCTAGTGAGTGTCGGGACATCTGTTTGGCCAGCTGGTTGGAGAACCTTGCTGTTGAAGGGTTGGTTATCTGAGATCTGCCTAAAGAGCAGGGGACAGCCGGGCAAAAACTGGGATCTGGGCACTACCATCAGACAGCATATCCTTTCCACTACTCAGTGCTTCCTACCCTTTGGTTTTGATCGTACTACTTCTGTCCTGCAAAGATTTTTATATTAATGTAATGAATTGCTTAAACATTTCTTAGCTTTTAAATAGCATTTGGGGTGAATTAAAGGTTCATGAGATAATTTATTCCCCTAGGACAGAGGAGGGATAAACAAGCCTTTTTATTCTGTGAGAGCAGAGTAGTTTGGTAAATGTAAAGGCCTTAATTATTATGCTTTAAGCAACAGCTTCATTTGCTTCAGTCTGATTCTCAGCTTTTAAGTGGGGTTCTTCTTTTGATAGATCATGTTGCTATTTCGGTGCCTGTCATTTTGCTCTTGCAGTTTCTCTCATCAAAAAGCATTTACTGCTTACTTCCGTGGACTCCTTGTGCTGGTGTTGATCCTGTGGATGGCAGATGCACCTCCCTTCTTTCTTTAAATTGGGTATACTTTTCAAGGAGTATGGGGCATAGATGGTTGGAGGGAGCCAGTCTGTAGATCTTTAAATTCCCCCATGTACTTTTCCTAACATTGTTCTGCCTGAGAATGTGTTTCTGATGGAGGTGCAACGTCTGCTCTCCTCCTTCTCCTTCACTGTTGCCCTTCTTATACCATTAAGAAAGAAAGGTGTACTGCTTTATGTCAGATCTCCCAAAGGTCCCTGGATGTAAAAACCCCAGGGCGCCAAAGGGCAAAATTGAAAAGATTGGTGTCAGTGTGAAGATAGTGGATGACTAAGGGACACCAACTCACATAATGATAGATAAAAGTTCCTTTTGCAATTCAAATAGTCTCCACTTTTTTGCTCTCACAGAACTGAGAGAAGAACCTAATTGATTTGTTTGCTGATTAAGTAATATACTAATAGGTATATTTTTATGGTATATTACTGTTATCTTTTTTTAAACATCATTCAAAAAATTTTAAAGAACTGAGAAATAATTGCTCTAACAAGAATTCCTTTCTCCTCTTCTCATTTACGCGAAACCAGTTTCTCACCATTTAACTTTATGAAAACTAAGAGTAGGGATAGAATTGGTGCCAAACACTATCATTCTGATGATAAATAATAGTCACTGCATGGAATTGTGAACTAATTGAAGAAGAAAAATCTCACCCATCTCTTTTTTAACTTTTTAACTTAATTTTTTATGAGTTCAGGATTTTATATATTGTAATATACCATGTTATAATACCTTTGAGGCTCTATGATAAAAATAACTCAGGGACATATGGAATTCAAGCTAATTTGTGTAACTGTCACAAGAAAAAAAAGCATTGCATGTGTTTCTGAAATAAGTATCTTCATTTAATTTCAGAATCTCAAAGCAGCACTGGATATTGGCCTTGTTTTTATTTTTATTATTATTATTTTTTAAACTAACATGTAATGTATTATTTGCCCCAGCGGTACAGGTCTATGAATTGTCAGGCTTACACACTTCACAGCAGTCACCATATCACATATCCTCCCCAATGTCTACAACGCAGCCACCCTCTCCACACCTTCCCTCCCCTCAGCAAACCTCAGTTTGTTTTGTGAGATTAAGGGTCTTTTATGGTTTGTCTCCCTCCCAATCCCATCTTCTTTCATTTTTTCCTTCCCTACCCCTCAAGCCTCCCACTCTGGTCTCAAATTCCTCATGTCGGGAGATCGTATGATAATTGTCTTTCTTTGATAGATTTATTTCACTTAGCATAATACCCTCTAGTTCCATCCACGTTGTTGCAAATGGCAAGATTTCATTTCTTTTGATGGTTGTATAGCATTCCATTGTGTGTGTGTATGTGTGTGTGTATGTATAGATATATCCATCTATATCTATACATACCACATCTTCTGTATCCATTCATCTGTTGATGGACATCTAGGTTCTTCCCATAGTTTGGCTATTGTGGACATTGCTGCTATAAACATTTGGGTGCATGTGCCCTTTCTGATCATTACATTTGTATCTTCAGGGTAAATACCCAATAGTTCAATTACTGGGTCATAGGGCAGCTCTATTTTCAACTTTTTGAGGAACCTCCATGCTATTTTCCAGAGTGGCTGCACCAGCTTGCATTCCCACCAACAGTGTAGGAGGGTTTCCCTTTCCCCAGCATCTGTCGTTTCCTAGCTTGTTAATTTTAGCCATTCTGACTGGTGTGAGGTGGTATTTCATTATGGTTTTGATTTGTATTTCCCTGATGCCAAGTAATGTGGAGCACTTTTTCATGTGTCTCTTGGCCATCTGGATGTCTTCTTTGCAGAAATGTCTGTTCATGTCCTCTGCCCATTTCTTGATTGAATTATTTGTTCTTTGGGTGTTGAGTTTGGTATGTTCTTTATAGATTTTGGATACTAGCCATTTATTAATATGTCGTTTGCAAATATCTACTCCAATTCTGTCAGTAGTCTCTTGGTTTTGTTGAGTGTTTCCTTTGCTGTGCAAAAGCTTTGATGTTGATGAAGTCACAGTAGTTCATTTTTGCCCTTGTTTCCCTTGCCTTTGGCAGCATTTCTAGGAAGAAGTTGCTGCATGCTGCCTGTGTTCTCTTAAAGGATTTTGATGGACTCTTGTCTCACATTGAAGTCTTTCATGCATTTTAAGTCTATTTTTGTGTGCATCGTAAGGAAATGGTCCAGTTTCATTTTTCTGCATGTGGCTTTCCAATTTTCCCAACACCATTTTTTGAAGAGACTGTCTTTTTTCCATTGGACATTCTTTCCTGCTTTGTCAAAGATTAGTTGCCCATAGAGCTGAGGGTCTATTTCTGGGCTCTCTATTCGGTTCCATTGATCTATGTGTCTTTTTGTGCCAGTACCATGCTGTCTTGATGATTATAGCTTTGTAATAGAGCTTGAATTCTGGAATTGTGATGCCACCAACTTTGACTTTTTCCCTCAACATTCCTCTGGCTATTTGGGGTCTTTTCTGGTTCTATATAAATTTCAGGATTATTTCTTCCATTTCTTTGAAAAAATTGATGGTATTTTGATAGAGATTGTATTATTAAATACAAAAGTTGCTTTAGGTAGAATAGACATTTTCACAATATTTGTTCTTCTAATCCATGAGCATGGAATGCTTTTCCATTTCTTTGTGTCTTCCTCAATTTCTTTCATGAGTACTTTATAGTTTTCTGAGTACAGATTTTTTTTTTTTCTGAGTACAGATTCTTTGCCTCTTTGGTTGGTTTATTCCTAGGTGTCTTATGGTTTTGGATGCCACTGTAAATGGGATTGACTCCTTAATTTCTCTTCCTTCTGTCTTGTTATTGGTGTATAGAAATGCAACTGATTTTTGTGCATTGATTTTATCACTGACACTTTACTGAATTCCTGTAAAAGTTCTAGCAGTTTTGGAGTGGAGTCTTTTGGGGTTTCCACATATAGTATATCATCAGCAAAGAGTGAGAGTTTGACTTCTTTGCTGATTCGGATGCTTTATTTCTTTTTGTTGTCTGATTTCTGAGGCTAGGACTTCTAGTACTATGTTGAATAGCAGTGATGATAGTGGACATCCTTGCCATGTTCCTCATCTTAGCAGAAAAACTCAGTTTTTCCCCATTGAGAATGATATTGGCTTTGGGTTTTTCATAGATGGCTTTGATGATATTGAGGTATGTACCCTCTATCTCTACACTTTGAAGAGTTTTGATGAAGAAAGGATGCTGTACTTTGGCAAATGCTCTTTCAGCATCTATTGAGAGTATCATATGGTTCTTGTTCTTTCTTTTATTAATGTATTGTATTACATTGACTGATTTGTGGATGATGAACCAACCTTGCAGCCCTGGAATAAATCCCACTTGGTCATGGTGAATAATCCTTTTAATGTGCTGTTGGATCCTATTGTCTAGTATTTGGTGAGAATTTTTGCATCTGTGTTTATCAAGGATATTGGTCTGTAAGTCTCTTTTTGGATGGGGTCTTTATCTGGTTTTGGGATCAAGGTAATTCTGGCCTCCTAAAATGAGTTTTCCTTCAATTTCTATTTTTTGGAACAGTTTCAGGAGAATAGGTATTAATTCTTCTTTAAATGCTTGGTAGAATTCCCCTGGGAAGCTCTCTGGCCCTGGGCTCTTGGTTTGTTGGGAGATTTTTGATGACTGCTTCAGTCTCCTTACTGGTTAGGGGTCTGTTCAGGTTTTCTATTTCTTCCTGATTCAGTTGTGGTAGTTTATATGTCTCTAGGAATGTATCCTTTTCTTCCAGATTGTCAAATTTGCTGGTGTATAGTTGCTCATAATATGTTCTTATAATTGTTTGTATTTCTTTGGTGTTGGTTGTGATCTCTCCTCTTTCATTCATGATTTTATTAATTTGGGTCCTTTTTCTTTTCTTTTTGATAAGTCTGGCCAAGGCTTTATCAATCTTATTAATTCTTTCAAAGAACCAGCTCCTAGTTTGTTGATCTGTTCTACTGTTCTTTTGGTTTCTATTTCATTGTTTTCTGCTCTGATGTTTATTATTTCTCTTCTGCTGGGTTTAGGGTTTCTTTCTTGTTCTTTCTCCAGCTCCTTTAGGTGTACGGTTAGGTTGTGTACTTGAGACATTTCTTGTTTCTTGAGAAAGGCTTGTATTGCTAAATACTTTCCTCTCAGGATCATCTTGGCTGTGTCCCACAAATTTTGAACAGTTGTGTTTTCATTTTCATTTGTTTCCATGAATTTTTTCAGTTCTTCTTTAATTTCCTGGTTGACCCATTCATTCTTTAGTAGGATGCTCTTTAACCTCCATGTATTTGAGTTCTTTCCAACTTTCCTCTTGTGATTGAGTTCTAGCTTCAGAGCATTGTAGTCTGAAAATATGCAGGGAATGATCCCAGTCTTTTGGTACCAGTTGACACCTGATTTGTGACCCAAGATGTGGTCTATTTTGGAGAATGTTCTATGTGCTCTAGAGAAGAATGTGTATTCTGTTGCTTTGGGAGGGAATATTCTGAATATATCTGTGATGTCCATCTTGTCCATTGTGTCATTTAAGGCCTTTATTTCCTTGTTGATCTTTTGCTTGGATGATCTGTCCATTTAAGTGAGGGGGGTGTTAAGGTCCCCTATTATTATTGTATTATTGTTGATGTGTTTCTTTGATTTTGTTATTAAATGGTTTATATAGTTGGCTGCTCCCATGTTAGGGGCATAGATATTTAAAATTGTTAGATCTTCTTGTGGGACTGATTCTTTGAGTATGTTTTAGTGTCCTTCCTCATTTCTTATTATTGTCTTTGGCTTAAAATCTAATTTATCTAATATAAGGATTGCCACCCCAGCTTTCTTTTGATGTCCATTAGCATGGTAGATTATTTTCCACCCCCTCACTTTAAATCTGGAGGTGTCTTTGGGTCTAAAATGAGTTTCTTATAGACAGCATATTGATGGGTTTTGTTTTTTTATCCATTCTGATACCCTGTGTCTTTTGATTGGGGCATTTAGCCCATTTACATTCAGGGTAACTATTGAAAGATCTGTATTTAGTGCCATTGTATTGCCTGTAAGGTGACTGTTACTCTGTATTGTCTCTGTTCCTTTCTGGTCTACTACTTTTAGGCTCTCTCTTTGCTTAGAGGACCCCTTTCAATATTTCCTGTAGGGCTGTTTTGGTGTTTGCAAATTCTTTTAATTTTTGTTTGTCCTGGAAGCTTTTTTTTTTAAATCTCTCCTTCTATTTTCAATGATAGCCTAGCTGGATATAGTGTTCTTGGCTGCATATTTTTCTCATTTAGTGCTCTGAATATATCATGCCAGTTCTTTCTGGCCTGCCAGGTCTCTGTGGATAAGTCTGCTGCCAATCTAATATTTCTACCATTGTATGTTACAGACTTCTTGTCCCAAGCTGCTTTCAGAATTTTCTATTTGTCACGAAAACTAGTAAATTTCACTATTAGATGATGGAGTGAGGACCTATTTTTATTGATTTTGAGGGGGATTCTCTGTGCCTCCTGGATTTTGATGCTTATTCCTTTTGCCATATTAGGGAAATTCTCTATTATAATTTGCTCTAATATACATTCTGCCCCTCACTCTCTTTCTTCTTCTGGAATCCCAATTATTCTAATATTATTTCATTTTATATTCTTCTCTAATATTATTTCACTTATCTCTCAAATTCTCCCCTCGTGGTCCAGTAGTTGTTTGTCTCTCTTTTGCTCAGCTTCTTTATTCCCTGTCATTTGGTCTTCTATATCACTAATTCTCTCTTTTCCCTCATTTATCCTAGCAATAAGAGCCTCCATTCTTTTTTTTTTTAAAGATTTTATTTATTTATTTGACAGAGAGAAATCACAAGTAGATGGAGAGGCAGGCAGAGAGAGAGAGAGAGAGGGAAGCAGGCTCCCCGTTGAGCAGGGAGCCCGATGTGGGACTCGATCTCAGGACTCTGAGATCATGACCTGAGCCGAAGGCAGCCGTTTAACCCACTGAGCCACCCAGGCACCCAAGAGCCTCCATTCTTGATTGCAGCTCATTATTACCTTTTTTGATTTCAACTTGGTTAGATTTTAGTTCTTTTATTTCTCCAGAAAGGGATTTTATTTCTCCAGACAGGGTTTCTCTAATATCCTCCATGCCTTTTTCAAGCCCAGCTAGCACCTTGAGAATCGTCATTCTGAACTCTAGAACTGACATATTACCAATGTCTGTATTGATTAAGTCCCTAGCCATTGGTACTGCCTCTTGTTCTTTTTTCTGTGGTGGGTTTTTCTGCCTTGTCATTTTATCCAGATAAAAATATATGAATGGCAGAATAAAATACTAAAAGGGTGGCAAAGACTCCAGAAAAATGTACACTAATCAAATCAGAAGAGACCCAAAACCAGGGGGAGAAGAAAGGGAATAAGAAGAAATTAAAAATAAATAAATATATATTAGACTGGTGAATAGAACAGAGACACCCACTTGATTTTGGGTGTATTTTGGTCTTTCAGAAAAATTACCTCCCAAAATTTTAAAGAAAAAACTTATATGTATACAAAAATAAGGGTAAACATGATGAAAGGATGGAATATGACTATAAAGATGAAAATTAAAACAAAAATTCTAAAAAAGAAATTGATAAGTTGGTTAGAAAAAGAAAGAAGAGGAAAAACAAAAAAGGGAGAGAATGTGCTCAGGCTGGAGACTAGACCAAAGCCCTGTGCTAGATTTAGGGTATATTTTGATCTATTAGAAGAAATTGTATCCCAAAATTTTTTAGGAAAAAACCCCCTCATGTGTATTCAAAAAATAAGGTTAAATACAATGAAAAATAAATTATGACTGTAATAATGAAGGTTTAGGGGGCGCCTGAGTGGCTCAGTGGGTTAAAGCCTCTGCCTTTGGCTCGGGTCATGATCTCAGGGTCCTGGGATCGAGCCCCGCATCAAGCTCTCTGCTTAGCAGGGAGCCTGCTTCCTCCTCTCTCTCTGCCTGCCTCTCTGTCTACTTGTGGTCTCTGTCTGTCAAATAAATAAGTAAAATCTTTAAAAAAAATAATGAAGGTTTAAAAGGATTTTTTTAAAAAGGTATTGTTAAGATAAACTAGTTAAGAAATGTTGAAAGCGGAAAGAGGAAGAGTTAAAATATTAGAATAAGGAAAAAAATAAAATTTAAAACATTTATTTAACTTTGCAAGACTAAAGGATCATGGGAAGAAAGTCATGAATTACTTTCATGCCTTTGCTTTCCCCTGCTCTGGAGATCCACTGTTCTCCTTGATCAGTGAGCTTGGACTTGGCTGGATGTTCTTGCTGATCTTCTGGAGGAGGGGCCTGTTGTAGTGATTCTCAAATGTCTTTGCCCAAGGTGGAATTGCACTGCCCTTGCCAGGGCCAGACTAAGAAATCTGCTCGAGTTTGCTCTTGGGGATTTTTGTTCCCTGAATGTTTTCCGTAGAGCTCTTTTGGAAAGTGGTTGATTTTCTGTTCCTAGAATGGCTGCTCTTCTCTTTGATCTCCTGTTGAGTTTGTAGGTGTTCAAAATGGTTGATCACTATCTAACTGAACTCCTGCAACTTGATGTCATTTCAGTCTGCTACTCCTCCGCCATTACGCATCTCCCATCTTGGTCTTGTTTTTAAAAAGTTTATTTAAACCCTAAGCTAGCTAAAAACCCTTTCTGATGCACAATTGATACAGAAAATGCTTTCCCTCTAATCTCAATTTAACATAAATGGAAAAGGTGAGGGGGAAATGGAGACAAATTTCTTCAGCAGCATATATGACTAAATCCATCAACCACCTTAAACTAGAATGTCCATTATTGATTGATCCCATTAAAAAGTGCTGGGCAAATAGCCGAAGTTACCCACTTCATAAACAATTTCAGGGTCATGATAAGTAAACTATTTTTGAAACACTTCAAAACTTTTAACATTAAACTAGAAGAATCATCTCTTACTTGTAAGAAAGAAAGGTATAAGAGAAAGTAAAAGACACTTAAACTGAACTTATTTGTAATCCTCTTTGAACAAAAGAAATGAAAAATAATGGTAAATTAGCTAAGCTCTGTGCTCTAACCAAACTAATTAATTACAGTGATTTTAAGTGGCAACAGCTCACCTGATTGGGTAGTTTGACAGTTTTGAATACTTTTGCAATGATTTTTCTTAAAGTGCAGACACTAAATGATCTGGTCATACAATGTTCATCTTGTGCATTCTGCATTTCTTTGCCAATCCTGTAGCTAAGGATCTTGTTCCAATCAATCTTAGTCATGTAATTGGCAACTGTCAAGGTAAAGCTTTAAAAGTAGTGTCTGACATCATCTGGTAATTCTCACTGGTAGTGGTCTACTATTCATTTTCTGCAGCTTCTATAATCTTTATAAATTCTTTTGCTGTTTGTGCTTCAGTAGATGCTGTTAGGAAATCTTGTATATCTTTATGACTCACTAACTGAACATTACTATCTTCATAATAATGAACCTGAATTTTCAAGATGCCAACCACCTGAGCCTGAGTGGTTAAAAAAGTGATTGGAAACTTCCACTTTGACCTCCAGTGATGGTTCCAAAAGTTTTTTCTTTGGAACTGATAGCTTTCTCTGCATGCAACAATGCTTTGCTATCCATCTTTTTTTTTTTTTTTTTTTTTTTTGGCCATATATCAGTGCAGACCCCATTTGGATAATGTTTTTTTGTATACACTCACAGAACAGTTCTACAGAAGTTCTCCATGTTTCAACACATTTTCTCTTTCATATGGTCTTGGATCAGTTGCTTCCTTTCTTAAGTGATCAAATTTGAAAGAGATTCTGTTTTGGGAATCCCAAAACTTTCCATTTCCCAAGTTGCCGTGTTTTGTTATCAATATCTGATCTTTATAACCTTCAATTTTTCTGGAATAAACTGGTCCAAGTTATACTGTTCAAATGCATGAACTGCTCCTTCCCTAAGAAGATTATCATTATTAAATGGCAGCCAAACATCATTAAACACCTCATTAAACTTTCCAGGAGGGGCATGAATAATGAATTTTGCTGCTCTGTACACCTTCTCCTCATTAGACAACTGCTCTTCCAGGTCCGCCATTTTCCTTCTGGCAACAAACCAGGTGGTGGTGGCATGATGGCAGTGACCACCTGACTTCCCCTCACACCCATCTCCTTTATGTAGTTTTCCTTATTATGTTTAAGAATCTTTAAAATCAAAATTTACAGTATATTTATATTTTAATTGGTTAGTAATAATAATTGTAACAAAAACTCAAACCAGAAAAAATTGGTTTAACACTTGAAGTCTTTTATTACAAAAAATAAAGAGAAATTTATTTTTAATTTATAGACAGATTTTTTGTTGAGGAAAAATGTAACACTGTCAGTAAAAGACTTTCAAACATAAAATACATTACATTAGAGATAATTTGTATTGGAGGAATCACCTTTTCTCAAGCCTTTGTTAAAGCTTACTATATGGCCTCATTAATCAAGATAGTGTGATACTAGTGGAGAGATAAACACAGATCATTGAAGTAACTTAGGGAACCCAGGAATGGAGGCACATAAAATATGCCTAATTTTTTACAAAGAACCTAAAAGCAATTCAAGAGGAGGAGAAATACCTTTTTAGTGAGTGGTGCTGAAGCAATTAGACATCCATTGGCAAAAAAACAAAACAAAACAAAAAAAACAAACTTTACCGAAATCTTATATAAAAATGAACTCAAAATATATCACAGACATAAATGGAAAACACAAAACTATAAAACTTCTAGAAAAAAGTGAAGAAAATATTTGGGGTCTACAACTAGGCAAAAGATTCTTAGACTTGATACCAAAAACATGATCCATAAAAGGAAAAATTGATAAATTGTATCTCATCAAAATTAAAATCTTCTACTTTGCATGACCTTGTTAAGAGGATGCAAAGACAGGCTACAGATGGAGAAAAAAAATGTTTGCAAGCCACATATCTGACAAAGAACTAGTATCTAGAATATATAAAGAACTCTCAAAACTGTAAAAGACAATCCAATTAGAAAATGGGAAAAAGACATGCACAGACCTTTTACTGAAGAGGATGCACAGCTGGCAAATAAGCACATGAAAAGATGTTCAACCTCATTAGCCATTAGGGAAATGCAAAATTAAAATTACAACGAGATATCACTGGAATAGCTAAAATAAAAAATATTGACAACACCAAATGCTGGCAAGGATGCAGAGAAGCCATATCATTTATACATTGATGGTGGAAATATAAAATGATATAGCCACTCTGGAAAACAGTTTGGCAGTTTCTTAAAAAACTAACCATGCAACTACTATATAAGCCAGCAGTTAAATCCTTGGGCCTTTATCCCAGACAAATGAAAACTTGTTGCTATAGGCTGAATTGTGCCCTGCCCCCAGTCCATATGTTGAAGTTGTAACCCCCAAATCTGTGGGTATTTGGAGATGTGGCCTTTGGGAGATAATTAGAGTTGGATGATGTCAAAAGGCAGGGCCTTCATGATAGGATGATAAGAGTGATACATTTAAGGTGATATAACAGCTTTACTTTAAAATAGCGATATTTACAATATATTAGAAATTACTCCTTTCCTACTACTTAAACTTACGGGAAAAATTTTAGATGTCAGTTTAAGAATGTGTGAGGAGATGTAAGGTCTTCAAAATTTTCTTGGGGTTCTGCAAGTAAAAAAGCCATATTTCAATAATGTAGCCATTGATGAAGGGGTTATATTCCAAAATTGCATTTTAAAAGAAATCAGAGTCTGGGGCTGCTGCGTAGCGCAGTAGGTTAAGCATCTGACTGTTGATTTCGGGTCAGGTTGTGGTTTCAGGGTCATGGGATGGAGCTCCGCATTGGGCTCCAGGCTCAGTGTGGAGTCTGCTTGAGATTTCCTCTCCCTTTCCCTCTACCCCTCCTACTCAGGTTCTTTCTTTCTTTCCAATAAATAAATAATTTAAAAAAAAGAAGTCAAAATCTTAATTGCCAGAGGTAGTTAAAATAAATATTAAAGAACCTGGGAGCTGCCAGTTAAGGGTGGGGTTAAAAGGGAAGAAGAGTTGTGCTGTGTTTAGATGCTGTCATTGGCCTTTAATGCCTGTTTTTTGAATTAGTACAGGTGTGTTCAGTTGCTGCATTCTAAATAGGCAAGAGAAAAAAGGAAAGTGAGGCAGGGGAGGGTTGTGTTTTTAGCAGTCTGTGTTAGGGAGGGCAGAGGGACAAGGGATATTCATTATCCTAAAATGACTACAGCCATTAGATAATGCATGATTTTAGACTTCCTGTTCCTACATCCCAAAAAGAAAAACTCTCTTTATGCTTGATGATGTCCCAGTCTTAAGTAGGGGGTTAAACCTTCCATCTCACCGTTAGCTGACTTAATATACACCAGTACTTTGGGCTTAGCTAATGTCGTAGTGTAAATTAACTGCAGTCACTTGATAGATGTAAATTAATCTGATTGTTTCCTATTTGGGAGGGGAATGGAATGTGAGGGAAAGGGTTATGGAACACAAGGGGGTGTTTGGGAAGGTAGGGAAGCAGAGTTCTGCTTTGAAAGCTGCAAATAGAAGCAGAAAGTAAGGTATTTTGGTCTTGCTAATGGATTGCTTAAACATGATTTATGAATATTTTGGTTAATATTTTAAAATACTGCTGACTGCTTTATTAAGGAATTTATATCTCTAAGGATTAATTAACCTAAAATAGATCCCATTAAATCAGACTAATTTAAAAGTGGCCCATAGCTTGATCTACCAAATAAATTTGAAAGTCATTATGTTACGTAGACTTCCCTCCCCAAAGGTGATAGAAATTAACCATACAAAATGATAGTACTGAGTTATAGATGTCTTATTTAGCAAATGTTTTTATTGAAGTGATTTTGAACTTAAAGAAAAGTGGTAAGAATTCTAATGTTATAATATATTAAGATGAGTAATATGCTTTAGCGTTTCAAGCCTGTGATTTGCCTTATATCAAGCCCTTTGTCTTTATTAGCCTTATTATTTTCATTTACTGGTGAGATGATAATGGTGGTTGATAAGAAAGTTCTTTCTTACCTCCCTAGTAACAATATTTTCAGTCCTCATAAATGTTACAATATCCAAAAATTAATAAACTTTTGAATGGCTTTTAAAAAGCACATTATGGGGGCGCCTGGGTGGCTCAGTGGTTAAAGCCTCTGCTTACAGCTTGGGTCATGATCCCAGGGTCCTAGGATCGAGCCCCACATCGGGTTCTCTGCTCAGCGGGGAGCCTGCTTCCCTCTCTCTCTGCTTGCCTCTCTGCCTACTTGTGATCTCTGTCAAATAAATAAATAAAATCTTTAAAAAAAATAAAATAAAAAGCACATTATGACCATCTATGTTGTGTGCTTGCCTATTTCAAGAACTTTTTGAATTCAGATTAGTGACATGGCCAGTTTCTCCCTTCAAACTGTCTATTTGTTTATGTTTATGGCTACCTTGGAAAAATCAATGTATTTTTTCTTATTGACATCTGCTACTATACCCATTACATAAAGATTTCTCAAAATTGATAGGCCAGTTATTTTTAAAGTCTGTCATGTTGAATATAGAAAGTGTCATGTTGTATGATGATAAATGCTTTAACCAACTACAAAGTCACACAAAATTTCTTTTTCATTTTCAATTAAAAAATGGCATATATATGTTCCCTAATGTGGAAAAGCTTCTTCTAATATATTTTTAGAACTTCAAATAAGAAAACAGTTTACATTTCTACTTGAGGGAACGGCCTAGGCAGAATAACACAATGGAGATATAGATGAATGCTCTCTGTGTTTACTAAAAAGAGCTGCATGCTCTTCCCGTATGTATAAACACTTCCAAGAGGCAGGTAGTAAATGTATGTCTAGGGACCTTAAGGGATGCACTTCATCTAAGTGGGTGGGTTATATTCAACGCTGTGTTGATCAGAACAGTATGGTGCTGGCACAAAAATAGATAGATCAATGGAACAGAAGAGAAAACCCAGAAATAAACCCACAATTATAAGATCACTTAATATTCAACAAAGTAAATAAAAAAAAAAAATAAACTAAGGTGGCTAAGTGGATCAAACGTCTGACTCTTGGTTTCAGTTCAGGTCATGATCTCGTGGGTCGATATGAGGCTTGTGTCGCCTCCCCTTTCAGCAGGGAGTCTGCTTGAGATTTTCCTCCTCTCCTCCTTCCTCCACTTGAGCGTGCTTGTGTGTATGCACTCTCTCTCTCAAATAAGTAAATCTTTAAAAAAATAAACTCTTGAGACTACATCAAAGTAAAAAGCTTCTACACAGCGAAAGAAACAATAAAACTAAAAGGCAGCCTGTGGAATTGGAGAAGGTATTTGCAAATGACATATCTGATAAAGAGTTAGTATCCAGAATATATAAAGAACTTATAAAACTCAACAACTGGAAAACAAATAATCTAATTTAAAAATGGACAGAAGACATGAACAGACATTTGTTCGAAAAAGACATTCAGGTGGCCAACAGACACATGAAAAGATGTTCATTATCACTAGTCATGGAAAATACAGATCCAAACTACAGGGCGATATCACCTCACACTTGTCAAGATGGCTAAAATCAACAACAAAAGAAAGAACAGGTGTTGGTGAGGACGTGGAGAAAAAGGAAGCCTTTTGCACTTGGAGAATGCAAACTCGTGCAGCCTCTGTGGAAAACAGTATTGAAGTTTTTCAAAAAGTTAAAAATTGAACTGCCCTGTGATCCAGCAATCACATTACTTCATATTTACCCACAAAATACAAAAACAGTAATTCAAAGGGATACATGTTTTGCTGTGTTGAATGCAGCATTATATATAATAGCCAAGATATGGAAGCAGCCTAAGTGTCCATGGATGATGAGTGGATAAAGAAGATCGTGTGCGCACACGCGCACACACACACACACACACACACACACTCGCTCTCTCATTCTATCTCTTTCTCAAATAAATAAATGAAATCTTTTTTAAAAAATAAGCTGTTAAACATTTGTATTCTAGGTCAACTGGTGGCATGGGCTTTCTGTCTTAACACCCACTTTTTCGTTTAACAGCCCAGTCCCTCTATGAGTCTTTTTTTTTTTTTAATATTTTATTTATTTACTTGAGAGAGAGAGTACAGAGGGAGAGGGAGAAGCAGACTCCTACTGAGTAGGGAGCCCTATGCCTCGCTTGAACCCAGGATTCCGAGATCACGACCTGAGCCAAAGGCAGATGCTCAACTGACTGAGCCACCCAAGTGCTGCCCCCTCTATGAGTCTTTGTTTAAAAAGTGTGTGTGAGGGGTGCCTGGGTGGCTCAGTGGGTTAATGCCTCTGCCTTCAGCTCAGGTCATGATCCCGGGATGCTGGGATGGAGCCCTGAATCAGGCTGTCTGCTCAGCGGGGAGCCTGCTTCCTCCTCTCTCTCTGCCTGCCTCTCTGCCTACTTGTGATCTCTGTCAAATAAATAAAATCTTAAAAAAAAAAAAAAAGTGTGTGTGAGGGGTTGGGAGGATGTTCAGTTCATATGTAGCCTTCTAAAGTGATTAAAGCAAAAGCCAAAGAAGATTATCATCACCCTATCCTGTAAAGTCCCCAGTATGACAATGAGGCAGGGATATAATGGTGGTTAAGGACATCAGCTTGGGAGTCAGACTCACCAGGATTTAGGTCCTGACTCTACCACATTTGTGCTGTTTGCCTTTAGACAACATACTCAGTCTGTATTTCCATAGCTGTAAAATCATGAAGATGATAAAATTGGTTCATGGAGTTAGGAGAATGAAATGAAATAATATATGTAGTGCAACTTGCTTTTATAGCTCATAATAAGAACAATGAAAAGGGGAGGGATAAGAAACTCATTGTTTTTCTAATGCCTTTTTAATATTTTCAAATCAGAAAAGAGCAAATTCCTTACCTTGGACTATTACTAGACCTCTAATTCTGTGAACCTGTGAATTTGCTAAAGGTTGATCTGCAGTTAACTTAAAATTAGTTTGACTATTAGCCCTTATAGTGTTGACATTTATTCAAGAGGGGCTGATTTTTTATGTGAAAGGTCAGAACCTTAACACAAAATAACAAGGGAAGGTATTGCTCCTTAACTTTTTACTGAAGTTTAAATGAATACAGAAGAGTGCATATTTGATAAAAAAAGAAAAATAGGACCTTGGGGCCCCTGGGTGGCTCAGTAGTTAGTTGTCTGCCTTCAGCTCAGGGGCCTGGGATCAAGACCCACATTGGGCTCCCTGCTTGGTGGGAAGCCTGCTTCTCTCTCTCCTACTCCCCTGCTTATGTTCCTCTCTCTCGCTCTGTCCCTGCCTGTCAGATAAATAATAAAATCTTAAAAAAAAAAAAAAAAAAAACAGGCGCCTGGGTGGCTCAGTTGGTTAAGCATCTGACTCTTGATTTTCGCTCAGATCATGATCTCAGGGTTGTGAGCCCCGTGTCAGGCTGGCATGGAGCCTGCTTGAGATCCTCTCTCCCCATCCCTCTGCTGCTCTCCCTTTAAAAAAAAAAAAAAATTAAAAAAAGAAATAGAACTTGTCAGCATTCTCGAAGCCCCCAGTATGTTCTGTCAGCCCCAACCCCGTGATGGTGCCCACTGTCCTGACTTCCAGTGGAAGAGATTGGTTTTGTCTGTTACTGTTTTAGTTTATACCTATGGACTCATGCCTTTTGGGTCTGACCTCTTTAGTTTAGCATTATATTTGTGAGCCTCTTCCTTACTGTCACAGGTAGTTAAACCTCTTCACTCTTATTGCTGTGTAGTATTTTATGTGAGCATACTCCAGCTTATTTGTCCATTCTACTGTTAATGGCTGTTTGGTTTGCATCCAGTTTTTAGCTTTTATAAATATTGAAGCTGTGAACTTTTTAGTGCTTGTCTTTTAGCGAATATTTATAAGCATTTTTGTTGGAGTGGAATGACTGGGTCATAGATATGCCTACCTTCAGTTTTAACAAATAATTACAATCAGTTTTCCAGAAAGATTGTACCAGTTTTTACCACCAGCAGTGTATGTACATTCCTTGCATTGCTCCATATCATCACCACTGCTTGGTATTGTAACTCCTCTTCATTTTAGATGTTCTAATGTGTTTAGAATAATATCACATTGTGGTTTTAATTTGCATTTGCCTGATGATTAAGGAAGCTGGACATCTTTTCAGGTTTATTTGCTATTTGGATAGCCTCTTTTGGAAAGTCACACAAGTTCACATCTTTTGTTCACATTTCTGTTGAGTGGTCTATATTTTTCTTAGTGATTCACAGAAATCTCTATGTAAAATCTGTATGAGTCATTTTCAAATATGTTATTTTTAGATCTTCTTCCCCTTTTGTGGGTTGTCATTTTGCTGTACTAATGGTGTCTTTTAATGAACATAAATTCTTAATATAATCATATTTATCAATTTTTTTCTTTTATGGTCGAAGTTTTTATGTCCTATTTAAGAAGATACAAATACTTCAAATACTCTAAAGTCACAAAGATATGTTTTTCTCTGAGCTTTGTTGTCTTATCTTTCATACTTAGAATTATAGTCCATTAGGGATCAATCTTTGTAAATGATATAATGAGAGGTAAGACATTCCCCCTCCCCCAACTGATAGTCAGATGACCTTTGCTGAGATTTTTCAAAAAGCAGCATGAATATTTTGGTGATGGTTGGGTCTTTCACTGCTAGAATGAGTTCCAATCCTAGCCCCAAAACAGAGTGAAGGAGCATTTTAAGACCTGTGTTTCTTTCTGATCTGCTGTTTAAGCTCTAGCACAATAAAGCAGGTATGAATTTTTATTGAGATTCCCCTAGGCTGAATGTCATGTACGCTAGGGTTAGATAGAAGTATGATATCCTGTAATCATGAAGTAATGCTTGCAAGTTATTCATGATGGGTTAGTCACCAGTAAATGTGCTATAAGGAAGCTGGAGTGATTGGAGAAAGGTGTTATCTGACATTATCTAGCTTTGGACTTTATATGAAAGGTTCCAAAATCTAAGCTCAATAATAATATCACCTTTCATTTATAGAACAGTTTGCTGAGTACTTTCATTTAGATCCTTATGGTAACTAGCACTGTAAGATTTTCTTTTTTCTTTTTCTTTTAAAAAATTTATTTTTATGTTCAATTAGCCAGCATATAGTATATCATTAGTTTTTTTTTATTTTTTAAAGATTTTATTTATTTATTTGGCAGACAGAGATCACAAGTAGGCAGAGAGGCAGGCAGAGAAAGAGGAGGAAGCAGGCTCCCTGCCGAACAGAGAGCCCAATGAAGCCAGGCTCGATCCCAGAACCCTGGTATCATGACCTAAGCCAAAGTCAGAGGCTTTAACCCACTGAGCCACCCAGACACCCCTAGTTTTTTTTTTTTTTTTTTTTTAAGGATTTTATTTATTTATTTATTTGACAGAGAGAGAGAGAGAGAGAGATCACAAGTAGGCAGAGAAAGAGGTGGAGGGGGAAGCAGCCTTCCTGCTGAGAAGAGAGCCCGACGCAGGACTTGATCCCAGGACCCTGAGATCATGACCTGAGCCAAAGGCAGAGGCTTAACCCACTGAGCCACCAGGTGCCCTACATCATTAGTTTTTGAGGTAGAATTCAATGATTCAAGACAGATACTATTGTCCCAGTTTAACAGAGGGAAAACCGGGAAATTCAGAAGTTTTTAATTATCCTGGTAAATAATTTGATAAAACTGATAACCCAATATTCTTGTTGCTCTGACCCAACCACTTTTACAAGACTGCTCTAGGCAAATTGAATCAGAGGTACAGACGGGCCCAAGATATGATTTATTCTCTCAAAGGGATATAAAGCTTCAGTGTTTAATCAAAACAGAAATATTTTAGGTCTGACGAATGAGCTGGATCTTGGAGGGGTTTCAGTGCATAGAGTTTAATAATCTCACATTTTCCTGTTGTCTTCTCTTTACAGCCATCTGTTGGATTAGCTCTTTACGATGCCTTAATCCCTTTCTCTAGCACCTTATAAATGAATTTGTGTTTGATGTCTCTTAGCAAAGGGATATAGGACCTAAATGCAGTTAAACTAGACATAAAAGCTGGTGAGAATTTAATTTTATAAGTATAACTCAGAGGTCATCAAGTTTGCATGATCCTACTCAGTTGTAAAATCCTGGGCTGGTGTTTGCAGGGACTTTGTTTATCCTTCTAGTTTTCCCTAGAGTAGCTAACAGTAAATTGCATGTAATGAACATCTATAGTCTGTAGAAACTAACAACTGTCTCAAGTAAAAATTGAAGGTAAAAGCTGTTTCTCCTAATGGTAGATAAAAAAAAAAAAAGATCTAAGTGCCCTGCTTGTTAGAAGTCTTGAACATAAATCCTTCAGGGCCATATATAACTGTATTCAGTACAGCAATAGATCGGGGTTCTTCATATCTGTCAGAAGTGTGTGGTACTTCTGGTAGAGCCAGACTGAATAGCCACTCTGAGCTTTTATGTGCTTCTCTGTTCCTTTTTCAGAAAAACTAGACTTGGGTTTTCAAAACTACTTGGTGAAATGAATGCAGAAAGTGATCTAAATCACCATGAATTCAACTATGTACTACCATTTTCTCCTGATAGTGTTCTTCTCTCTGACTCTATACAGAGCCAGATCTACTGCTTTTTTATATTGGAGGTATTTTCTGTGTTTTAATTTGTTTAGTTAACTAAGTATGGATCATTGTGTTTATTTCTTTGCTCTGTTATTTGAATGTCGTAAGGTAATAAGGATTAGATAAAGGTCTTATCATCAAGTTACCAAGAATTGTATTTTAAATGATAGAATTGATGCACCAGGGTGGCTCCGTTGGTTAATTGTCCAAGTCTTGGTTTCGGCTCAGGTCATGATCTCAGGGTCCTGGGACTGAGCCCCCCCACCCCATCACTCTCAGCAGGGAGTCTGCTTCTCTCTCCCTTTGCTTCTCCCTTCTCTCTAACATAAATAAATAAATCTTTAAATGTTGGAAAAGATGAATTCTTAAGTATAATGATCCCAATCCAACCTGCTTATTTTATAGGTAAGGAGGAAACAAGGCCTGTATCACACACCTAGTCATTGGCAGAGCTAAGATTTAATTCTTAGCTATGATCCTAATTCCAGTGACCTGACACTTTTTTAAATATATTGGGCCATAATTTTTAAAGAATATTTCCAAGTTTAAAGGTACAGAATTTCTGGGGTACTTGGGTGGCTCAGTGGGTGGGGTGCTTGGGTGGCTCAGTGGGTTAAAGCTTCTGCCTTCAGCTCAGGTGATGATCTCAGGGTTCTGTGATCGAGCCCTGCATTGGGCTCTCTCTGCCTGGCAGGGAGCCTGCTTCCTCCTCTCTCTCTGCCTGCTTCTCTGCCTACTTGTGATCTCTGTCTGCCAAATAAATAAATAAATAATCTTAAAGGGAAAAAAAAAGATACAGAATTTCTTAGATGTGTTTTAATAGTTTGGAATCCAGTTCTAGACTCATTTTATTTTGGCAACTCTGGGACTTAAAATTCACAGTCCTTTTAAAAACTATTATGTACAGGGTCACAAAATAAAAGTGTATTGCCATTTTTAGTAAAATACTGATTGAGGGAGAGATATGACATTCAAGTTTTAGATTAAATAAAAAGAGTTTAAGGGTCGCCTGGGTGGCTCAGTGGGTTAAGCCTCTGCCTCTGCTCAGGTCATGATCTCAGGGTCCTTGGATCGAGGCCCACATCGGGCTCTCTGCTGGGTGGGGAGCTTGCTCCCCCTTCTCTGTCTGCCTACTTGTGTTCTTTCTCTGTCTGTCAAATAAATAAAATGTAAATAAATAAAGTTTAATATACAAGTGACACACTCTTTTAAATATTATTTAGAAAGCTAGTACTGCTTAATAGAAAGGTGGAAAGGTTGTTAAGCTGGGAGTCTCAAGGCCTGTGTTTGGTACTGTCCTCAACTAGCTATGTGACTGTGGGCAAATGACCTACCTTTGCTGCACTTTGGTTTGCTTGTCTGTACAATAAGGAATGAAGGCTAGAATTAAAACTGTCTCTCCAGTAAATAACTCTCATTATTGCAGAATGTGAGAAATTAAGCAGAGCAAGTTTGTTGTCAGAAGTCTTTAGACATGAAAATGATCTGTGCCTCCTATTCTTTATCTTGACACTACTAAGTAACCACAGACCAGCCAGCCAGCAATCAATCTCCATCTGTAGGGCAGCCAGTGTTGTCCATGTATAGAAGTCTGGAGAAGGGCCAGATTTTATTTTTGCCAGAAACACTCTTGGCAAATCTGGGTCCCTAGAGATGTCTGTTTAATTTTGTGGTGCAGTGCATGGTTTAGTGAAAAAGAAAAGGAATGCTGAGCTATTTCATTCTAAATATTCTCAGAGACAGCTTATGTTCTTTGTTTCCATACTATCTGTGTTTCAAGATGTTTCGAGGGTAGAGGTGAGCCAAAATGAAATGGAAAGAGGAAGGCAGGAAAACTTCCACAGTGTATGCTGACTCTGGAAATGATCTTGAACTGTATGAGTGATGTGTGTGTTTACATATATTGAAAACTTCTGATATATGTATGTAATATTAAAATCTTACACATTTGTTATTTGACTTGTGCTAATGTTTCCTAGATTTAAGTTGCTTAAAAAGAACTTTTTTCTTTTATTTGTGGCATTTCCCACAGATATTTCAAAACTATCCCATTATCTTGCCTTCTGGCAATAAAGGTAAAAGTATTTGAGTTTGAATAAATTTTCGACAGATGTTTATTCATTTGTAAAGATCCCAGTTAACAACTAGATAAAATCTACTTGTTTGAGAAAATTTGTAACCAAAAGATAAAGGCTGAAAATTCACTATCAATTTCTTAAAGATTTATTTATTTATTCAATAGGAATACATTTAGTTGAAGCTGCATTTAGTTGATCTTCCTCAACTTAATGATGACCGGGTTACATCGTGATCAACCTGTAGTATTTGATAATACATTTACTACACCTGGCCTCGTAGCTTAGCTTCTCCTGTCTGAAAGGTGCTGAGTGTACTTACATTAGCCTGCAGGTGCTCAGAATCATCTGACACAAAGCCTATTTTATGATCAGGTGTTGAATATCTCATATAGTTTAGGGGAATATTGTATTGAAAGTGAAAAACAGATTGGTCATTTGGGTACAGAATGGTTGTCATTGTAACAGTTGTTGACCCTCGTATTTGGGTGTCACAAGAGAGGATAGTACTGAATACTGCTAGCCTGGGAAAAAATCAACATTCACAATTCGAAGTGCAGTTTCTACTGAATGTATGTCACTTTTGCACCATTGTAAGGTCGCACCAATTGACTTCGGGGACCACCTGCTGTTAAAATGTCATTGTATGTCACCATTGATCATCATCCTTCATTTTCTTAATTTTTTCTGTCTTCCAGATAACTTTAACATCCTTTTCTCCTAACTTGCATATCCACTAGTTAACAAATCCTAATAATTTTATTTTCATGATGTCTCTCAGATTTCACTGTTCATCTTACTGCGTTTGGCCTGTCCTAATCAAGGCCGGGCATAGACTGCTGCAATAACGTCCCATGTAGGCTCCCTGCTGGGAGAGGTATTCCCTCTCAAAGAGTAAGCTCAAATCCAGATCAGTCTTTAAACATTACTTTTAGCAGGCTTTATATCTGTTTAGAAATCTTAATACTTCTTTTTTTTTTTTTAAGATTTTATTTATTTATTTGACAGAGAGAGATCACAAGCAGGCAGAGAGAGAGGAGGAAACAGGCTCCCCGCCGAGCAGAGAGCCCGATGCGGGGCTCGATCCCAGGACCCCGGGACCATGACCCGAGTCGGAGGCAGAGGCCTTAACCCACTGAGCCACCCAGGCGCCCCAAAATCTTAAGACTTCTTAATTTAGTTCTCATATAGTATTACATATAGAGGGCATTAAAAGCCCTCTATATGTAATACTTTCTCTTCAAACTGAATTAATTTGCAAATGATGTTTTGAGCATCTTTTTGGAAGATGCTGTGCAAAGGTAAAAATAAATAAAATCTAGCTTCTTGCAGATGTACAATATTAGCATTGATGTTAACATCTCCAAGATTTTTTTTCATTTAGAAGCTAGTTCTACTTCATTCCACTCTACTTAAACTGTTCTTGGCTAAGTCATTAGTAATCTCCTTATTCCCAGAGTCATCAGGCAGTTTTCCATTGTAATTGTTTACTTTTTTATGCCATTGGGTACTGTTGACCAGGTCTGCTTTTTTGACACTATTTCCTTCTTCAGTTTCTAAATGTAGAAACTCTTCACATTTTCTGTTTCTCTTTGGAACTCTTTTTTTCTGTACCCAAGGAGGAGCTTGAACTCATAGCCCTGAGATCAAGAGTCACATGTTCTACTGGCTGAGCCAGTCAGGAACTGACTGGAACTTTCTTTTCTAAGGAACAAAGTTTTATTTTGTTAATCTTCTTTATTTTAGGTTGTTCTCTATTATTTTCTGTATTCTTCCATCTACCTCTTTGGTTGTTTTTTTCCTTTTTTTTTTTTTTTTCTGTTCTTTTTCTAACTTCTTGAGATGTATGTTTAGCTATTTAATTTTTTTAAAAAATAGACTTCAGGGGCACCTGAGTGGCTAAGTTGGTTGAGAGTCTGACCCTTGATTTCAGCTCAGATCTGGTCCCTAGTTGGGCTCTGTGCTGGGCGTGGAGCCTGCTTAAGAGTCTCTCTCTGTCCCTCTTTCCCTGCTCCTCCCTCCCTAAAACAGACTTTATTTTTATAGCATTTTGGATCCCCTCATAGCAGAATTGATTGGAAAGTAGAGTTCCCATATACACCCGATCCCCTGCCAGATACCCTCCCCCACCACTAAGGTCCTGCACCAGTGTGATGCTTTTATTATATGTTGATGAACCTACACAGATACTTCATAATTACCCAAGGTCTGTAGTTCACATTGGAGTTCATTCTTGGTGTACATTGTGTGTCTTTGGACAAATGCATAATGATACGTACCCACTGTTACAATATTGTATAGAATAGTTACCCTGCCCTGAAAATCCTCTGCTCTATCCATCCATCCTTCTCTCCCACCTTATAATCCTTGGTTACCGCAGTTCTTTTTATTGTCTCTATATTTTACCTTTTTCCAGAATGTCGTATACTTGAAATCAGTCAGATTGGCTTCTTTCACTTAATGATAAGCACTTAAGGCCCCTCTGTGGCTTTTTATGGCTTGGTAGCTCATCTCTTTTTAAGATTGAACAATATC
Organism: Mustela nivalis; assembly: GCF_964662115.1. Classification (NCBI taxonomy): domain Eukaryota; kingdom Metazoa; phylum Chordata; class Mammalia; order Carnivora; family Mustelidae; genus Mustela; species Mustela nivalis. Next base: position 76,545,480 of record NC_139029.1, on the reverse strand, counting down.
CATTATCTGACTGTACACAGTTTATTTATCCACTCTTGTAATGAAGGATATCTTGGTTATTTCTAAATTTTGGCAGCTGTGAGTAAAGCTGCTATAAACATAGTCTGCAGGTTTCTGTGTAGACATGTTTTTAGTGAATTTGGTAAAAACAAGGAGCATGACTGCTGGATTGAACGGTAAGAGTATGTTTCATTTTGTAAGAAACTGCTGAACCATTTTTTCAAAGTGAGTGTACTATTTAGCATCCCTATCAGCAATATGAAAGTTCCTATTGAACCATATCCTCGCCAGTGTTTTGAATTTTAGTTCATTTGATAAACACATAGTGGATCCCGATGTTGTTCTAATTTACAATTCTCTAATGGCATATGGTGTGGAACATCTTTTCATATGTTTATTTGCCATTTGTATATCTTCTCTGGTCAGGTGTCTTCAGATCTTTTGGCTCTGTAATTTTTAAACTTCTTTTCTGATCTGTGCTCTTAAGGCTATAGATACCCCTGTTAGTGCTTTAGCTGTTTATTTATATGATTTGAACCTTTTGAATTTTGTTGAGACAAAATTTATACCTCAGCACTTAAAAAAAGTTCCATGTATGTGTAAAAATAACATATAGGTAGCAGTGTGGGGTGAAATATTCTGTATTAAGTCAAGTTTTCAAATCATGTCATCACATTGTTCAAACCTTTAACAGTCTTACTGATTTTTTTGGTCTACTAATGCTACCAGTTAATGAGAGGTGTTCAGATCTCCCACCATAATTGTGAATTTGTCAATTTCCTATTACAGTTCTGTCATTTTTGCTTTATGTAACTTAAGATTGTATAATTGCAACCTGTTAATCCCCCCATTTTTTTTTTTTAAGTTGAACATTCAAAAAAGCTGTGTCTGGAATTTAGTTGGAAATCATTCACTGTCCCCAGTCTATGTTCTCTGGGTAAGCTGTTCAGACCTCGAATCTTAGCTCAAGGTCTGTAACCTTCACCAAGATCCTCTAACTCTCTGAGCCTCTGCTGCCTGATGTGTAAAATGGGGATGAATGGTGAAAAACAGATTTTCCCGGCTGGGACTGTTTGGAGGACTAGGTTGTTCATCCAACAAGCATGTATTAAGCACCACCGTGTGCCAGGCACTGGGCTAGGGCATAAGAGGGAACAAAACGAACATGGTTCTTGTCCTCATGAATCTCAAAGTAGTGGGGGAGACCAGCGATGAGCAAATTAAAAATTATCGCTCAGGGGCGCCTGGGTGGCTCAGTGGGTTAAGCCGCTGCCTTCGGCTCTGGTCATGATCTCAGGGTCCTGGGATCGAGTCCCGCATCGGGCTCTCTGCTCAGCAGGGAGCCTGCTTCCCTCTCTCTCTCTCTCTCTGCCTGCCTCTCCATCTACTTGTGATTTCTCTCTGTCAAATAAATAAATAAAATCTTAAGAAAAAAAAAATTATCGCTCAGGGTGCCTGGGTGCTATATTTCATGATGATTTCTCATTTTTCATTAGGATGTATCCCTTGAAGTCTGTTTTGGCTGTGTACCAATAAAGTTATTACTGTCACAGGTAGTGCCATCTATAGCCACACCAGCTTTCAGTTTATATTTGATTAGCGTAGTTTTTTCCATTCTTTTACTTTCAGCATTTTTGCATTCTTAAATTTGATGTGAGTCTTATGAATAGCACGTCATTGGATTTTTGTTTTGTTTTGTTTTTATCTTTTAGAATCTTTGTCTTTCAACAGGCTGAAAATCTTTGTTTTTTTTTACAGCATTTTGTTGATTCATATTTTCTGTTGTTACTGATCTGTTTGAGTTTAAATCTGCTATCTTGTTTTGCCTCCCTTAGTTTACATAACACTACTGTGTTGGTTCTCTTCACACCTTTCTGAGTATTTATTTGCGTGTATGGGGGGTGCCATTTTCTCTTCACTACTTAAATGCTTATGATTCCCAAGATCTTATTATTTGCCTTTTATTTTTCTTACTCTATTTACTTGTCCTAGGTGGCTTTATTCACACTCATAATTTCCACTACTACTAATTTGCTGAGCTCCAGGCCTCAATATTCAAATGCCTCCTGAACCTCACCAGTTGGAAACCCTGTCACCACCCCAGATTGATCATATCCAAAACCATACTTATCTTCTTTTACTCTAAAACTGGTCCACTTTCTGTATTTCCTGGATTAGTAAATATCACTGCCTTTTCTCTTTCAGTATATCCTCATCTCTTCTCCCTGCATATCCAGTCTCCAGATCTTAGAATCATCTCCTTTCTGCTTCCAAAGCCACTGCCTTATTTTAGGTCTTTATCATAATTTGCCTAGCTCATTACAACAGTCTTCTGAATGGCCCTGCTTCATTTATTCTTACTTTACTAAATTTTACTTTCCTTTGCTTTCAAAATGATCTTAAAGGGTTTAAGCAGAAGAATGTCATTAGATTTGCATCTTAGATATATAACTGAAAATTTCTGGTGAATATGACAGATAGTTATTTAAGTTTAATGGCTATGGCCTTGCATCTCTAGTAGATTCTCTAGAGCAATTAACTTTCAAACCTTTTCAACCATAACCTGCAGTAAAAAAATACATTTTATACTACAACTATAGTACAGACAGACGCACATACATACACACATACTGGAACAAAAGTTTTACTAACAATACTTAATCATCCTGCATTCTGATATTCCTTAGTCTAAGCCATTTCATTTTTTAAAATGCTGGCTCTTGGGTGCCTGGGTAGCTCAGTCAGTTAAGCATCTGCCTTTGATTCAGGTCAGAGTCCTGGGATGGGGTTCCGTGTGGGGCTCCCTGCTCCGCGGAGAGTCTGCTTTTCTCTCTCCCTCTGCCCTTCCCGCCACCCTGCCCCAGTTGTACTCTCTCTCTCTCACTCTTTTAAAGATTTTATGTATTTATTATTCATAAATAATAAAGAGAGCGCGCACACGGGAGCATGAGCGGGGTGGGGGGGGCAGAGGAAGAAGTCGATCCCCTGCTGATCAGGGAGCCCAATGCAGGACTCTATCCTGAGACTCCAGGATCACGACCTGAGCTGAGGGCAGTTGTTCTACCGAGTCACCCAGGTGCCCCGCTGTCTCTTTCTCTCTTGCTCTCTCTCTCAAATAAATAAAATCTTTTTAAAAATAAGTAAATTAGGGATGCCTGGGTGGCTCAGTTGGTAAAGCCACTGCCTTTGGCTCAGGTCATGATTCCAGGGTCTTGGGATCGAATCCCACATCCCGCTCCTTGCTCAGCAGGGAGCCTGCTTCTCTCTCCACTTCTGCCTGCTTGTGCACTCTCTCTCTGTCTCGCTGATAAATAAATAAAATCTTTAAAAAAATAAGTAAAATAAAATGCTGGCCATAGTCCACTAAATACCTCTACTTTGAAAAACTCTGCCCAAGAGAATGTCTCTTTCAATTGATCTTAGATCTTAGATCTTAGATGAAGGAACAAAGGCAATCCAATGGAGAAAGGATAGTCTTTTCAACAAATTATGCTGAACAACTGGACATCCACATGCAGAAAAGTAAATTTAGACACTGACCTTACACCTTGTACTAAAAATGAACTCAAAATGGAGTGCATAGACCCAAATGTAAAACACGAAACTAAAAAGCTATAAAATAACACAGGGAAAAAAATCTAGGTGACTTTGTGTTTTGTGATGAGTTTTTAGGTTCAACACCAAAAGCATAGTCTATGAAAGAAAAAGTGATATGTGGGACTTCATTAAAATTAAAAATTTCTACTCTGCAAAAAACACTTCAAAAATGAAAAGACATGGGGCACCTGGGTGGCTCAGTGGGTTAAATCCTCTGCTTTCAGCTCAGGTCATGATCTCAGGGTCCTGGGATCGAGCCCCGCATCGGGCTCTCTGCTCAGCAGGGAGCCTGCTTCCCCCCTCTCTCTGCCTGCTGTCTGCCTACTTGTGATTTCTCTCTGTTAAATAAATAAATAAAATCTTAAAAAAAAAAAAAAAGACAAGTGACAAACTGGAGGAGATAATTGCAAAACACGTATATAGTAGTGGATTAGTATCCAGAATATACAAAAACTCTTAAACTCAACAACAACAAAAATAATTAAAAGTGGGCAAAAGGCCTAAAGAGACACCTCATTAAAAAAGATATAGAGGGACGCCTGGGTGGCTCAGTTGGTTAAGCAGCTGCCTTCGGCTCAGGTCATGATCCCAGCGTCCTGGGATCGAGTCCCACGTCGGGCTCCTTGCTCCGCAGGGAGTCTGCTTCTCCCTCTGACTCTGCCTTCCACTCTGTCTGCCTGTGCTCACTTTCGCTCGCGCTCTCTCTCTGACAAATAAATAAAATCTTAAAAAAAAAAAAAAAAACTTTATAAAAAAAAAAAAGATATAGAAATGGCAAATAAGCATATGAAAAGATACACTGTATAATAGACCATTAGGAACTTGAAAATTTATTTATTTATTTATTTATTTATTTTTTAAGATTTTTTTTTTATTTTTATTTGTCAGAGAGAGAGACAGAGAGCGAGCATAGGCAGACAGAGTGGTAGGCAGAGACAGAGGGAGAAGCAGGCTCCCTGCCGAGCAAGGAGCCCGATGTGGGACTCGATCCCAGGACGCTGGGATCATGACCTGAGCCGAAGGCAGCTGCTCAACCAACTGAGCCACCCAGGTGCCCCAGGAACTTGAAAATTTAAACAATAGTGAGATACCATTTCATATCTATTACAATAGTTAAAATTCAAAATACCGACAATACCAAATGCTGGTAAGAATGAGAAACAATAGGAACTCTCATTCATTATTTGTAAGAATACAAAATGCTATGGTGACTATGGAAAATAGTTTGATAGTTTCTTACAAAACTAAGCACAGCCCCTTACCATAAGATCCAGCAATCGTGCTTTTCAGTATTTACTCAGATAAGTTGGAAATTTATGTCCACACAAAATTCTATACACAGACGTTTACAGGAGCTTTATTTATAATTGTTAAAACTTGGGGGGCGGTGCATGGGTGGCTCAGTCAGTTAAGTGTCTGACTCTTGGTTTTGGCTCAGGTCATGCTCTCAGGGTTGTGGGATGGAGCTCTGTGTTGGGCTCGCCACTCAGCAGGGAGTCTGCTCGAGTTTTTCTTGCTGTGTCCCTCCCCCAACTTGTGACACACACATGCACACACACACACTCTCTCTCTCTCTCAAATAAATCTTAAGGTTTAAGATTTTAAAATCTTAAGATTTTAAAAAATCTTAAAAAAAAAAAAAAAAAACTTGGGCACTACCAAGATGTCCTTCAATAGCTACATAGATAAACAAACTGACAAACTGTAGTACTTGTTAACAATGGAGCATTATTCAGTCATAAAAAGGAATAAGCTATCAAGCTACAAAAAGACATGGAGAAACTTAAATGCATATTGCTGATTAAAAGAAGACAGTCCAGAAAAGCTACATACTGCATGATTCCAACTTATATGACATTCTGGATAAGGCAAAACTATGGAGACAGTAGAAAGAACAGTGGTTATCCAGGGTTGGAGTTGGGGAAGGATAGCTAGGTGGAGCTAATAAGGATTTTAAGGACAGTGAGATTATTCTGTGTGATGGTGGATACATGACATTATGCATTTGTCAAAACTCATACAACTACACAACAGAAAGTGAACCCTAATGTAAATGGGGGTGAGGAGAGAAGGGGTACTATATGGGAACTCTCTGCTCAGTTTTTCTGTAAATCTAAAATTGCTCTAAGTAATAAATCTGTTGGGGCTCCTGGGTGGCTCAGTTGGTTAAGCAGCTGCCTTCCGCTCAGGTCATGATCCTGGAGTCTGGGATCGAGTCCCCCATGAGGCTCTCTGATCGCCAGTGAGTCTGTTTCTCTCACTGTCCTCTCTCTCTCTCTTAAATAAATAAAATCTTAAAAAAAAAAAAGAAATTTAATTTTTTTTAAAAGCAAAAAGTGTATATCTCTTAATTTATTCAACAGACATTTGTTAAATATCTACAAGATACTAAAGAGTGAAATACTAGAAATATTAAATTATGGAAGACATATTTCAAAGAGTGTGTTGTCAATTAGGGTGATGTTTGCTTTGTCAGAAGTATATATAGATTGTTACAGGACTCAGGGAAGGACCATTTTAGTCTAGGCTGGGGAGGAAGAAGGAGTGACCAGAAAGGCCTATCAGAGTATTTAGGGTGAATAGTAGTTGACTGGATAAAAGTTTGTGTTTTAGGGAATGAGCACCTTCAGGAGATAATACTCTGTACAGATAAAATAGTATCTGAAAAGGCACATAGTTAAGAATCAGCATGATGTGAACAGGAAATTACAAAGAATTCTTTCCTTAGTTATGGGAAAGATTGCTTCTGGAGGAATGTGGTTTGTGAAACTAAGGAGGTAGCTAATATCGTGACGGGTCCTGTGTATTAAATGAGCTAAATAGGGCTTAACAAAACTTTTATTTTTTTATTATGTTCAATTAGCAAACATATACTACAAAATGAGTTTTTGATGTAGTGTTCAACAATTCATTAGTTGCGTATAACACACAGTGCTCACCGCAACATGTTCCCTCCTTTTTTTTTATTAATTAATTTATTTTCAGCATAACAGTATTCATTATTTTTTCACCACACCCAGTGCTCCATGCAATCCGTGCCCTCTATAATACCCACCACCTGGTACCCCGACCTCCCACCCCCCCGCCACTTCAAACCCCTCAGATTGTTTTTCAGAGTCCATAGTCTCTCATGGTTCACCTCCCCTTGCAATTTACCCCAACTCGCTTCTCCTCTCTAACTCCCCATGTCCTCCATGATTTTTCCTTAATACCCATTGCTCTGTTACCCCATGCTTCTGTCCCTCTCCCTTCTGTAATCCTCAGTTTGTTTCCTGGAGTCCAGAGACTCATTGTTTGTCTCTCTCTCTGATTTCTTCTCATTCAGTTTTCTCTTCCTTCCCTTATGGTCCTCTGCATTATTCCTTATATTCTGCATATGAGTGAAACCATATGATAGTTGTCTTTTTCTGCTTGACTTAACTTCACTTAGCGTAATACCCTCCAGTTCCATTCATGTTGATGCAAGTGGTAGGTATTCATCCTTTCTGATGGCTGGGTAATATTCCATCATGTGTATTAAAGGGAAACCCTCCTACACGTTTGGTGGGAATGTAAGCTGGTACAGCCACTATTAACAAAACTTTTCTTTCTTTCTTTTTATCTTTTTGTAGTTTCAGGTTTTTATTTAAATTCTAGTTAGTTAATATAGTATAATATTAGTCTCAGGAGTAGAATTCAGTAATTCATCACTTACATATAACACCCAGTGTTCATCATTCACAAGTGCATTGTTTACTACCCATCACCCATTTAACCCATCCCCCCACCAACCTCCCCTCTAGCAACCCTCCCTTTGTTCTCTACAGTTAAGAGTCTGTTTTATGGTTTGCTTCTCTTTTTCCTTTAGGTTCATCTGTTTCATTTCTTAAATTCCACATATGAGTAAAATCATATCATATGATATTTGTGCTTCTCTAATGACTTATTTCACTTAGCATAATACATTCTAGTTCCATCCACATAGTTGCAAATGGCAAGATTTCATTCTTTTGGCTGAGTAATATTACATCGTGTGTGTGTGTGTGTGTGTGTGTGTGTATACCACTTCTTCCTTATCCATTCATCCTTCCTTATCCATTAATTCTTCCTTATCCAAATGTCAGTGGACATTTGGGTTCTTTCAGCTATTGTTGGTAATGTTGGGGTAAATGTGTCCCTTCAAATCATTATTTTTGCATCCTTTGGGTAAATACCTAGTAGTGCAATTGCTAGATTGTAGGGGAGTTCTATTTTTAATTACTTCCATACTATTGAGACACCAGTTTGCATTCCTACCAGCAGTGTAAGAGGGTTCCCCTTTCTCTGCATCGTTGCCAAAATCTGTTGTTTCCTGTATTGGTAATTTTAACCATTCTGACCAGTGTAAGGTGGTATCTTATTGTAGCTTTCATTTGTATTTCCCTGATGATGAATGATGTTAAGTATCTTTTTGTGTGTCTGTTATCCATCTGGATGTCTTCTTTGGAAAAATGTCTATTCATGTCTTCTGGCCATTTCTTCACTGGATTATTTGTTTTTTGGGTGTTGAGTTTGACAGATTCTTTATAGATTTTGGATACTAACTCTTTATCAGATGTGCCATTTGCAAATATCTTCTCCCATTTTGTAAGTTGCCTTCTAGCTTTGTTGATTATCTCCTTTGCTGTGCAAAAGCCTTTTATGTTAATGAAGTCTCAATAGTTCATTTTTGCTTTTGTTTCCCTTGCCTCTGGAGATATTTCTAGTAAGAACTTGCTACAGCTAATGTCAAAGAGGTTGCTGTCTGTGTTCCCTAGGATTTTGATGGTTTCCTGTCTCACATTTAAGTCTTTCATCCATTTTGAATTTATTTTTCTGTATGGTATAAGAAAGTGGCCTAGTTTCATTCTCTTGCATGTTGCTGTCCAGTTTTCCCAACACCATTTGTTGAAGAGACTGTCTTTTTCCCATTGCATATTCTTTCCTGCTTTGTTGAAGATTAATTGACCATATAGATGTGGGTTCATTTCTGGGTTTTCTATTCCGTTCTACTGATCTATGTGTTAATTTTTATGCCAGTACCATGGTGTCTTGGTGACTTCAGCTTTGTAATATAACTTGAAGTCTGGACTTGTGATGCCTTTCCTTTTCTTTTTCAAGATTGCTTTGTTTTTTGGGGGTCTTTTGTGGTTCCATACAAATTTTAGGGTTGTTTGTTCCAGCTCTGTGAAAAATGCTCTTGGTGTTTTGACAGGGATTGCATGAAATGTGTAGATTGCTTCGGCAGTACAGACCTTTTAACAATATTTGTTCTTCTAATCCATGAGCATGGGATATTTTTCCATTTCTTTGTGTCATCTTCAATTTCTTTCAGATGTGTTGTATAGTTTTCAGAGTATAGATCTTTTACTTCTTTGGTTCAGTGTATTCCTAAGTATCTTAAGGTTTTTGGTACAGTAATAAATGGGATTGATTCCTTGATTTCTCTTTCTGCTGCTTCATTATTGGTGTATAGAAATGCAACAGATTTCTGTGTGTTGATTTTGTATCCTGCAACTTTACTGAATTTGTGTATCAGTTCTAGCAGCTATTGGGTGGAGTCTTTCAGGTTTTCTGCATAGAGTATCATGTCATCTGTGAATAGTGAAATTTGGCTTCTTCTTGCTGATTTGGATACCGTTTCTTTCTTTTTATTGTCTGTGGAGGCTAGGACTTCCAGTACTATGTTAAATAACAGCGATGGGAGTGGATATCCCCGTCTTGTTCCTGACTGTAGAGGAAAAGCTCTCAGTTTTTCCCCATTGAGAATGGTATTTGCTGTAGGTCTTTCATACATGGCCTTTATGATGTTGATGTTCCCTGCATTCCTAATTTGTTGAGGTTTTTTATTAAGAGTGGATGCTGTTCTTTGTTAAATACTTTTTCTGCATCTATTGAGAGGATCATATCATTCTTATCCTTGATTTTATTAATGTGGTATTTCACATTGATTTGCAAATATTGAAACATGCTTGTACCCCAAGAATAAATTCCACTCAATTGTGGTGAATGATACTTTTAATGTACCATTAGATTTAATTTGCTGGTATTTTGTTGACAACTTTTGCATCAGTGTTCATCAGGGATACTGGCCTGTAATTCTCTTTTTTAGTGGGAATCTTTGTCTGGTTTTGGAATCGAGGTAATGCTGGCCTCATATGATGAGTTTGGAGGTTTTCCTTCCATTTCTATTCTTTTGGTTTTGGGGGGGGTTGTTTTGTTTTTTAATTTAAATTCAATTAGCCATCATTCATTTCTATTTTTGGAACAATTTGAGAAAAAAGGTATTGAACTTTAAATTTAAATGTTTTGAATTTAAATGTTTTGTAGAATTCCTCTATGAAGCCATCTGGCCCTAGACTTCTATTTGTTGGGAGATTTTTGATTGCTGGTTCAATTTCTTTGCTGGTCAATGGTTTGTTCAACTTTTCTATTTCTTCCTGTTTCAGTTTTGATAGTTTGTATGTTTTTAGGAATTTATCCATTTCTTCCACATTGTCTGACTTGGTGGCATTTAATTTTTCATAATATTCTCTTATAATGGTTTGTATTTCTGTGGTATTGGTTGTTATATCTCCCCTCTCATTCATAATTTTATTTATTTGGGTCCTTTTCTTTTTGATGAGTTGGCTAGGGGTTTATCAATTCTATTATTAAAGAACCAGCTCCTACTTTCACTGATTAGTTCTATTGTTTTATTTTGTTTAGTTTCTATATCAGCTATTTCTGCTCTAATCATTATTAGATGGCTTCTTCTGATGGCTTTAGGCTTCACTTGTTGTTCTTTTTCTAGCTCCTTTAGGCATAAGGTTAATTTGCATATGTGAGATTTTTCTAGCTTCTTCAGGTAGGCCTGTATTGCTATATATTTCCTTTTTATGACTGCTTTTGCTGGAGGTTTTTGAACATTGTGTTTTCATTTTCATTTGTGTCCATGTATTTTTTAATTTCTTCTTTAATTTCCTGATCGAACCATTCATTCTTTGGTAGTAACCATTCATTCTTTAATTTCCTGGTTGAACCATTCATTCTTTAACCTACATGCATTTTTGCTCTTTCCACATTTTTTTTCTTGTGATCGATTTCCAGTTTCATAGTGTTGTGGTCAGAAAATATGCATGGCATGATCTTTTTCTTTTTGTCCTTGTTGAGGCCTGATTTGTGACCTAGTATGGGATCTATTCTGGAGAATGTTCCATGTGCATTTGAAAAGAATGTGTATTCTGCTGTTTGTTTGTTGTTTTTTTTTTAAGATTTTATTTATTTATTTATTTATTTGACAGACAGAGATCACAAGTAGGCAGAGAGGCAGGCAGAGAGAGAGAGGAAGGGAAGCAGGCTCCCTCCTGAGCGGAGAGCCCGATGTGGGGCTCGATCCCAGGACCCTGAGACCATGACCTGAGCTGAAGGCAGAGGCTTAACCCACTGAGCCACCCAGGCGCTCCTACTCTGCTGTTTTAGAATGTAAGGTTCTGAATATATCTGTTAAGCACATCTGGTCCAATGTGTCATTCAAAGCCATTGTTTCCTTGTTGATTTTCTGCTTTAATGATCTGTCCATTGATCTAAATGGGGTGTTAAAGTTCCCTACTATTACTGCATTATTATTAATGAATTCTTTTATGCTTGTTATTGTTTTATATGCCTGGATGCTCCCAAGTTGGGAGCAGAAGTACTTACAATTGTTAGGTTAGATAGACCCCTTCGTTATGATATAGTGCCCTTGTTCACCTCATGTTACAGTCTTTGGTTTAAGTCTAGTTTGTCTGATAGAAGTATAGCTACTCTGGCTTTCTTTTGACATCCATTTGCATGATAAATGTTTCTCCATCCCCTCACTTTCAGTCTGCAGGTGTCTTTAGGTCTAAAATGAGTTTCGGGGCGCCTGGGTGGCTCAGTGGGTTAAGCCTCTGCCTTTGGCTCAGGTCATGATCCCAGGGGCCTGGGATCGAGTCCTGCATAGGGTTCTCTGCTCAGCAGGGAGCCTGCTTCTCCTCATCTCTCTCTCTGTCTCTCTGCCTAATTGTGATATCTCTCTGTGTCAAATAAATAAATAAGATCTTTAAAAAAATAAATAGATAAATAAAATGAGTCTCTTACTAGCAGTATATAGATGGGTCTTTTGTTTTTGTTGTTCTTTCGGACACCCTATGTCTTTTGATTGGAGCATTTAGTTCATTTACAGAGTAGTTACTGATAGATATGAATTTAGTGCCATTATATTACTTGTTTTGTTTTTGTCTCTGGAGTTTTTTTCTGTTCCTTTCTAGTCTTTGTTGCTTTTGGTCTTTCTTTCCTACTCAGAGAGTCCCCTTTAATATTTCTTGTAGGGCTGTTTTAGTGGTCATAAATTGCTTTAGTTTTTATTTGTCTTGGAAACTCTTTATCTCCCCTTCTATTCTTAATGACAGCCTTGCTGGATAGACTATTCTTGGCTGCAGATTTTTCCCATTCAGCATGTTGAATATATCATGCCACTTGCTTTTTCCTGCCAAGTTTTATGTGGATAGATCTGGTGTTGCTAACCTTATCAGTCTCCCTTATAAGTTAGGGACTCCTTTGTCTTGATGCTCTTGTGATTTTTTTTTTCTTTATCTCTATATTTTGCAAATTTAACTGCAATATGTCTTTGGTGTTGACCTGCTTTTGTTGACTATGATGGAAGTTCTCTGTGCCTCCTGGATTTCTATGTCTGTTTCCTTCTCCAGGTTATGGAAGTTTTCAGCTCTAGTTTGCTCAAATAAACCTTCTGCCCCCTTTCCCTGTCTTCTTCTTCTGGAATTGCTAAGATACGAATGTTACTGTGCTTTTTGGAGTTGCTGAGTTTCCAGAGTCTACTTTTGTGATTCAATATTATTCTTCCTCTCTTCTTTTCAGCTTCATTATTTTCCATAATTTTATTGTCTATATTACTTATTCATTAGTCTTCTTCTTCCATCCTTGCTGTCATTACACCCAGCTGGTTTTGAATCCCAGTTATTGCATTTTTCAGTTTGGCCTGACTAGTTTTTAGGTCTTTTATCTCTGTGGTGAAGGACTCTTTGACGTCTTCTATGCTTTTCTCAAGCCTGACTAGTATCCTTATGATTATTGCTTTAAATTTTGGATGAGGTATATTACTTACATCTGTTTCAATTAGATCCCTGGCTGTGACCTTTTCTTGTTCTTTCTTTTGGGATAAATTCCTCCATGTTGGCATTTTGTGTACATCTCTGTCTTCTTCTCTGTGTTAGGAAAGCTATTATGATTCCCGCTCCTGAGAGTAATGGCTTTTTGAAGAAGAGGTCATATACAGTCCAGGGCCTGGCACTTCAGGAAATATCTCTGGTAAATACTGGTACACTCTGTTGCTGTGTTTCGGCTCCTCTTTTCCTCAAGTCAGTCCTCTGCAGAGTTTCTCCTTGCCTCAGTGGTGACTGTTTGGACCTTGGCCAGAGTATGGCAAGTTTTAACTAGGTGTGCTCTGGTTTGGTTGTTAAATGAGACCTGATGCTATTTCCTTTAGAGCTGAAGCTTTTAGAACTCTGGTCAGTAGACATGGTAAATGCAAGGGTCTCTGTACTGGTCTTTTGGGGGAGGGTCTTGCTCTTTCTCTCTCTATCTGAAGTAAGTAAATAAATCTTTTAAACAATCTAAATTAAAATAAGGTGGCAAAGACAGGCTTATACTCAGGCACACTTGCCTGAGGAAAGCAGCCCCTGCAGAGCACAGCAGACGGGGCTTGGTATAAGTGGTTTACACTGCTACCATTGTTGCTGTGCTGCTTATGAAGTAAGTTTATGCCGAGGGGCAGTGTAGAGAAATGGCACCAGCCCCCTTCCTCATCCCCTGAGGATGCCCACTGCTATCTGGAAAGCCCTCCCAGAAGAGCGAGCAATCCCCCTCTCCTATGTCCCAGGTGTGTCCCTTAGATTTCTGCCTTCACCCTGTCTGTGTCTGGGCCATCTGCATCTTGGACTCTATCCCAGGTAGCCCAGCTGAGTTTTAAACTCCAGACTTTAGAAACCTGGCATGGTGGAGACCCTCACTGGTCTCTGGGGAAGGGTCTTACTCTTCTGGGACTGAGGCAGGTTTATCCCAGAAGGGCAGTTGCACCAAAGTGCAGCAGTGTGGAGTTTGAAGTAGACCACAGCAAAGAGCCAGTGTCCAGGTTAGGTGCCCTCAGCGGGTATCTCTGTGCCTGTGCTGAGTGGCAGGGGAGGGAAATGGTGCTGCTGGGTCTTTTGTTCGCAGAGAAGAAATGCCACATATCCTGCATGGGCTCAACAAAGAGAGAACCATCTCTGCCAGTGCATCCCTCAGATTGTGCCATCACCCCCTGGGCTGTGTTCCCTTCTCCACAGAAGCACGGCAGTGCCCTTGGAGCTCCACACCAGCCCTGCTATGACCTATGAAACTTCAGTCTTTGAGCCCAATGGTTGTAAAAACTTATAAAAATCAGCTCCTCTTGTTTTCCCATACTTCAAGGAAGTGTTTTCCTTATGCAATCCCCTGGGTGCTTCTCTTTGTTTCTCTCTGTCTTTCTCTCTCTCCATAATCCGGGCTCTCTCCATTTCACAGCAGCCCTGATCTGTTTCTCCCCCAAACCACATTTCTGCACCTCCCACCTTCCACAATGTGGGCTCCTCTCCCCTAGTTGTGTGGTTTGTTCTTTCAGTCCTTAATTCAACTTCTTGGATATTCAGAATGATTTGATATTTATCTTGTTGTGTTCAAGGAATGAGGCAAGCCTAGGGATCTCCTACTATGTCATCTCAGCTCCCCTTCCCAGGACTTATAAAATTTTAGAACAAGTGAAGGGGAACATCATTATGCAGATTTAAAGGAAGAAGAACTCTGAATAGTATTTAGTATAAAAACTCTAAGAAATTTTGAAACTTTTCTGTTATCCTTTGTTGGTGCAGGCAGACCTGTCCTTATTTTTTTTTTTAAAGATTTTATTTATTTATTTGGCAGACAGAGATCACAAGTAGGCAGAGAGGCAGGCAGAGAGAGAGGAGGAAGCAGGCTCCCTGCCAAGCAGAGAGCCCGATGCAGGGCTCGATCCCAGGACCCTGGGATCATGACCTGAGCCAAAGGCAGAGGCTTTAACCCACTGAGCCACCCAGGCGCCCCAGACCTGTCCTTATTGAACTGAAGCATAAAAGCAAAAGCACAAGAAGGCTAGGGTGAGAAGAGGGCAGTAAGGATGGACAGGTAGAGGTAAACTGAACATGCAGTAGCGGAATTAAAATATAAATTGGAGACAGTAAAAGGTAGAATTCATACTGAAGTATACTGAAGCAATGATAGTGGAGAACACATTTGAGAAATGTTCTGGGAACATAGGGAAAAATAAAAGATGAAAACTGTGGGAGAGCTGGTAGCTATGGATGATATCAGAAGTCAGAAGGTAAGCCAGTTTTCAGGAGAGAAGATGGTGACTACAGTGTGATCCCTGGATGCATTTTGTTTCATTCATGAAGATAATAGATATTCCTATGTAGCAGGGTTCAGAACCTTGCCAACAATTCACATAACCTCTTGGGAAAAAAAAAAATCTAGTCGACTGAAAAACAAATCAAAATGAAGAACTTAAGAACAGAATATATGTTATGAAAGGCTTGGCAGAGTTCCTAAGCAACTACCAGTAAACAGAAGGCCGCACAGGTTTTTAGTACAGTCCTCATCCTAGCAAACCACATGGATGGAGGAAAGGACACCGATGAGTCTGAAAGAATGTGTATCTTGTGGTATCTGGATTAACTTAAAAGCAAACAGTTTCCTCATGAGTTGTTATTCCCACTGGACAAAATTGTGTAATTGGGCACAAACAATTCATCTGGAAAATCTTCTCCCTCAGGCACTGTTTACCGCAAGAAATTCAAATAAATAACATTACAGTGCAGTAATTAAGAAAAGAAAAACTTCTCAGAAAAAAAGATTGAAAGGAAATACTTTAAAGTGTTAAACAAATGATTACTATGAGACCATGATTTTTAATTTTCTTTTATTTTTCAACTTTTAAAATGAACGTGTATTATTTTCAATGAAAAAAAAAACTAAAAATTTGATGAAAATGATATTGCTAAGCAAGAAAAAAAAAGAGTGTAAAAAATAGTGGAACAAGGAAGAGCCAAAAACAATTAAGATTTCAAGGAATAGTTAAATGAGAGAATGCATATGTTATTCAAAATATGGTACTAGCTAAAACAGTATAAAGGGAAGCATTTAAAATGTTGACCTTTTTCAACTTCAAAAATTCTTTAATTTTAAAAGCAGACCATAAGGCAAATGTGACATCTTAATACCCTTGTGCAATGTCTTCCAACCGGAGGTAGACAATAAGAGGGCATTCTGATGACCATTGATTGTGGTGGATTTCCAGGTAATTGGAGAGTCAAGGGGTTGAGAACAGAATTCTCTTGCCTTGTACCTCTTTTGTCAGTGATTTGCCTGGGCTTCTTAGCAACCATCCTGTTTCGACGCTTCAAAATGGAGGTAGGATCACATTGTTAGCCACACCCACACCTAACAGGCACCATCATCTCTAGCCCACTGGTCACCCCTGCTTCTCAGATAACTGAAGAGAAATGCAAAACACTGTCTTGCTGTCTTGCTGGCTCTGGATAGTTCCACTTGTTCATTCCCTGCCTGCCAACACTGGGCAACACAAGATAATTAATGTCAGGCACTTTTGTTGGGAGCCTTTCTGCTCCAGCTGGGGACTGTTAACAGCTCACCTCTTGCTTGAGGACTCCTTGGAGAGTTCTCTGTACATGCTACTTCTGACTCAGGAAATCTTTCCAGACACCTCCCCTGACCTCATCTGTCAGAATCTGGTAGGCCCTTCACTTTTTATCCAGTTCTTGACTACTGCTCAGCCCTAAGGAATTATCTTTCTCTGGACTGTGATCTTACTCCCGAGACATTCTGCCTGAGACTTTACCCCAGAGCTGCTGTTCTGCCTGAGTCCAGCTCCTGGGTAGCCAGTCTCCTACCATCCTGAAGGGCCCTTAGAATGGAGCATGTTGTCTTATTTTTAACTCTCTACCACCAAATTCTCCTAATTAGCAGACTTGTTTTTGCTAGTTTATTTTACTTCAGTTTAAGATTTATTTACTTAATTTAGAGAGAGCACACAAGCAAGAAAAGGGGCAGAAGGAGAGGGAGAGAAAGAATCCTCAAACAGACTCCCCACTGAGTGCAGAGCCTGACATGGGGCTTGATCCCAGGACCCTGAGATCATGACCTGAGCTGAAATCAAGAGTTGAATGCTTAACTGACTGAGCCACCCAGGCGCCCCTTACTTCATTTTTTTAAAAACAAATATGTTTTCTGTAAATATCCTCTGGACTTGGTTTGATATTCTCATCATTGCATTCTACTTTCATTCCCTCCTTTTCTGGGAAATCTTTCATAATTCTTCTATCTTGAGTGTGTTTCTGTAGCACTTAAAAATGAAAACAATTGCTTTTCAACACAGTTGTAAACTCTTTGGTGGCTGGAATAGTGTCTCATACTTTTCTTACACATCATAGGACAAAGTAACCTGGGTTTTAAAATAATAATAATAAAGTGTCCATAAGAACAGCAAGTAGATATTTCTCTGGCTTTGCATTAGCCTCCCAATTGTGGAAACTCTGTCTTCCTCCAAACTCTTTTCCAACTAAGTCAGAGTCCCCAGAGATAGCTGGAGTCTGTCTTGGAATACAGTTTTCTGGGCTACTTCATGGGTAGCCATTTCCTCCAGCCTGGGTCTCTGAGTGTTTTTATCTCTGCCATCATATCCCACACCTCTTTGCTTCCTCTTATACTCTGGCTGCTCTGGTAAAGTCTTCTGCCATCCCCATGCTCTGATGCACAATGTCCTTTGAGATCCAGTTCTATTTGGTTCATCATCTGGTCCAGTTGAAGACAGGGTATTGCCTGCCGCTCCAGCACCTACCTAGGATTCAGTTCCCTTTAGAATGAATGAGTAATTCCCAGGAGGATACTTCAATCATAGAGCAAGTAGTCCCCTTCGCAGAACCAACCCATCAACCAAACATATTAATGCATGTCTTGGTCATTTAAGATTGAGCTCAGGGACCATCTTCTTCAGGAAGCCTTTCCCGAATTCCCCCCTTTCCCCACCACTATTATCTCCAGCCACATAACATATGTGTCTTCCTTGTGCCCTCATATGCTAAATGTGTCCTGGATATAGGTTTTGTCATGTTATATGGTAATTATCTTTTTATGAACCTGATTCCTCACCTAAAATACGAGCCCTTTCAGGGAGAAAATTACGTCTCATACATTTTTGAATTCTTAGTGTCTGGCTTAGTTCTTAACACCAAGATCTATAGAGTCTCAAACTGGGTCCTTAATGTGCTTATGTGTACCACAATTGATTTGGCTCAAATAATACATTGTTTTGATTAATGGCAGTTTTTCCTTTAAGAATTTCATGCTAAGGTGTTTTTTTTTCCTTTAAGATTTATGTCAAAACAATTTATCATACATTTGGTGAGTACTGTATGTCCTAAGACCTGCCCTACTCCCTGGAGATATGGAGATGGGTAAGACATGGTTCCTGCTTAGAGGGAGTCACAGAAACTTCCTTGTATCTCCCTCCTTCTATTTCTTCATTCTTTCCTCTCATTCTTCCTTTCCTGGATAAATGTTTACTAAGCCTGGAATTTCATCTAATGGAATAAATACATGTAGTAGGTTAATTACAATACAGTACACTCAGTGTAACAGTAGAAGTTTGTTCCAGATAAAGAGGTAGAACAGAAGAAAGCCTCATACAGTTTTGGGGGTGGACATGGGGGATTCTGGAGGAGATGGCTTCAGAGTGGTTAAAGAATGGAAAGACAATCCAGATACTCCGGTGGCTAAAAGGTACTCCTATGAGAAGAAAGCACATGAAAGGCCTAGAGATGTGAAAAAGCACCATGTGTTCCAGAAACCTTAATACTTTGGTATCTCTGCAGCATAAAATTCAGCAGAATGGGCATGGGATGGGGTGGGCTGAGCTGAGCTAGGAGATGAAGCAAAGGTAATAGGCAATATTTTCAGGGCCAAGGTCTTTAACTTTGAACTGCTACTTAGTTAAGAGAATGGTAGAATCCAGAATAGCTGGTGGTATAAATAATCTAAGTGTGAAGCCAGATATTGCTATTTTCCATCCTCTTTCCTCATAGCATTAGACAAGATTCTGTGATCACCTAGCTACATTTTAATGTTCATTGTATTGGTAGATAAGAATGAAGGGAAGCCATTTCCTGGAGTTTATGGTCTTATTGAGGTTACAGAATATACCCACACAAACAGTTTAGAGCACTCACCAAGCAATCTACAGACCAGTGCAAACTAAAATTATAAAGACAGTATGTAAGCACAATCTTGACATTGGGTTATAGGAATGATTAGGAAAGTGCAGGGTTACAAAGAGGCAACTTGGCAGTTGGTTAAAAAAAAAAAAAGGGGAGGCAACCTGATTTTTGGCTTAAGAAAAACATTTTCCATCAGAGACAGAAAATGCAAAACTGAGGAATGAACTTGTAAATCAGTAACTTTTAATGTTCTGTAGTCTGTAGTTAAGAACTGGCCTTCTAAGTTAGACCAATAAGCATTCATCTTTGAGCTTTATAGTATAAAGAGGAGAAAAATTTATTTTTTCCTGTATATTTAATATTAATTTTTTATACTTCTAGATACTCAGTTTTCCTGAGAGATTGTTTATTGCTTATATGACATGTCTCCCTGTGTTTCTGCCAAGCCCCTCAGTCTAGAGTACTCTGAGATTATCTTAGCCTGCCTTTTCATCTCTTTACTCTCAAAAACGTACCACAGCTTCTGCCTTTTTCCTTGTGGAATGTGTTAACCCAATATCTTCTCCTTGTCCCACTGGTCATCATATCCCACAGCCCTCTACTTGGATATTTTTTCCTTCCATGGACTTTTGTCAGGCTGTAGGGTTTCTATGTGAAGCATCTTAGAACTTCTGATCATTAAATCACATTTCACACTGAGGTAAACTCAAATTTCCCTTTCTGTTTGTATCCTTTATAAGTTATTTAAGTTTGACAATGAACATTTGCTGTTTTTATAACTAAAAAGTAAATGTGATTCCATTTTACAAAATCAAATTCAATAGTAGAGACTTTAGTACCATTTTATGTCTGCTAACCTGTCTATATCTTCCCACACCCATATACACCACAGTGCAAAATAGTGTTGGAAAACTCCTACTAGTTTAGTATGAAACTAAAAAGTATTCATACTGTATAACCCAGAAATGCTCCTGCTGAGGAACAACCTAAGGAAATAATTCAAAAGAAGGGAAGTATAAAAATCTATATACAGCTTGTCTATACACAGAAAAATTGGGGAAAGATGACTTTAAAATCAACGTAAGGGGAAGAGTTAGGAAAATAATGATACATCAACTGGATGAAATATTGCAACACTGAAAATGATTGTTATAAAAAACCATGTTAACAACATAGCATGTTTGCAGTATAAAGAGAAAAGGAAGACAAAATTATATACACACTGATTACAGCTGTGTATAAAATGAATTACATGTGGATGATTAGAGGGGAAAAAAGAATAATGAAAACAGCTGTTGTTCTAATGTAGAATGATGGATGAATGGTAAAATTTTATAAACTGTCTCTTCAAATTATTCCAGTTTTATTTATTGAAAAGTTCCAGATTGTCAATTCAGATTATTCTTGCTCTGGGACTTTTACATGAAAAAGAAGGAAGCATTCTGGAATCTGAACCCTTTCCTCTTTCTATCATTAGTCAAAGAATTAACCCATAGGAAAGAAGGAAACCTTAACTTCCCTAGGAAGTTATAAAAAAGAACATTCTTGGGGTACCTGACTGGCTTAGTGGGAAGAGCGTGTGACTTTTGATCTCAGGGTTGTAAGTTCAAGCCTCATCAAGCATGTTAGAGATTACTTAAAAAAAAAAAAAAGAAAGAAAAAAAGAAAATCCTTAAAAAAAGGAAAAAAAAGGAACATTCTCAGGACATACAATACTGGAATGCCCTCCTGGGTTGGGGGAGACTATAAACTTCATTTTTAAAAATCTTTAAGAAAAATTAGAAAATTGTTGTGGTCGATTCATTTATTCATATTACTAAAGATGGATCAAATCTGATTTTTTCAGTGTGATTATTTTTAATAGCCACTTTATTTTTTTTTTAATTTTATTTATTTAACAGAGAGAGAGATCACAAGTAGGCAGAGAGGCAGGCGGGGGTGGGCGGGGGAAGCAGACTCCCTGCTGAGCAGAGAGCCCGATGTGGGGCTTGATCCCAGGACCCTGAGATCATGACCTGAGCTGAAGGCAGAGGCTTAACCCACTGAACCACCCAGGCACCCCCAATAGCCACTTTTTATTAAGATAAAATTCATATACTATAAAACTCACTCTTTTTAAGCATACAGTCAGTGGTGGTTGGTATAATTACAGATTTGTACCACCATCACCATTTTTTAAGCTTTTAATTTTAATTCCAATTAGTTAACGTGCAGTATTATATTAGTTTCAGGTTTACAGTATAGTGATTCACCACTTCCATACATCACCCACTGCTCATCAGGACAAGTGCTGTCCATAATCCCCATCACCCATTTTACCCATCTCCCACCCACTTCCCCTCTGCTAAGCATCAGTTCTCTATAGTTAAGAGTCTGTTTCTTGATTTCTCTCACTCGCTCACTCTTTTTCCGTTTGCTCATTTGTTATGTTTCTTTAATTCCACATACCAGTGAATTCAAGGGCATTTGTCTTTTTCTGTATGATTTATTTCGCTTAGCATTATACTCTCTAGCTCCGTCCTTGTCATTGCAAATAGCAAGGTTTCATTATTTTTTATGGCTTAATAACATTCTATAGTATATATATACACATCATCTTTATCTATCCATCAATTGATGGATAATTGGCCTGCTTTCATATCTTGGCTATTGTAAATAATGCTGCTATAAACATAAGAGTGCATGATCCCTTTGGATTAGTGTTTTTTGTATTTTGGGGTAAAAACGAAGTAATTTGACTACTGGATTGTAGGGCAGTACTATTTTTACTTTTTGAAACCTCCATACTGTTTTTTTTTTTCAGAGTGGCTGCATCAGTGTTCATTCCCACCAACAGTGCAAAAGTATTCCTTTTTTGCCACATCCTTGCCAACACATATTGTTCCTTGTGTTGTTGTTGTTGATTTTAGCCATTTTGACAGGTGTGAGGTGGTATCTCATTGTAGTTTTGATTTTCCTTTCCCTGATGGTAACTGATGCTGAGCATCTTTTCATATGTTTGTTGGCCATCTGGATGCCTTCTTTGGAGAAATGTCTATTCATGTCTCTGCCCATTTTTTTAATTGGACTATTTAGGGGTTTTGGTGTTGAGTTGTGTGTGTGTGTGTGTATATATATATATATATGTATGTATGTATATATATATATATATATATACATTTTTTTTTTTTTTTTTAATCAGACTTCATGCCGGATATGGGGCTTGAACTCACGACCCTGAGATCAAGAGTTGCCTGCTCTATAGATTAAGCCAGCCAGCCACCCTGAGTTGAATGAGTTCTTTATATATTTTGGATAGTAACCCTTTACTCTTTGTTGGTTGTTTCCGTCACCATGCAGAAGCTTTTTATTTTGATGAAGTTCCAATAGTTTATTTTTGCTTTTGTTTCCCTTGCCTCAGGGACCTAGCTAGAAAAAAGTTGCTATGACAGATGTCAGAGAAGTTACTGCCTATGCTGTCTTCTAGGATTTTTATGGTTTCGAATCTCACATTGAGGTCCTTTATCCATTTTTAATTTATTTTTATGTACAGTGTAAGAAAATGGTCCGGTTCATTCTTTTGCTTATAGCTGTCCAGTTTTCCCAACACCATTTGTTGAAGAGACTTTTTTCTGTTGGATGTTCTTTACTGTTTTCTTAAAGATTAATTGACCTTATGGTTGTGGGTTCATTTCTATTCTCTTCTGCTGATCTGTGTGTCAGTTTTTGTGCCAGTACCAGACTGTTCTGATTACTACAACTTCGTACGTAACTTGCAGTCCAGGATTGTGATGCCACCAGCTTTACTTTCTCTTTTTCGAGATTGCTTTGGCTTTTGGGGATATTTTGCGGTTCCATATAAATTTTAGTATTGTTCTAGTACTGTAAAAAATGCTGTTGCATCATATCTATAGATTGCTTTGGGTTGTATAGGTATTTTAACAGTATTTGTTCTTCCAATCCATGAAGATGGATTGCCTCTCCATTTCCTTGTGTTGTTTTTAATTTCTTTAGTCAGTGTTTTATAATTTTCAGAGTATAAGTCTTTCACCTCTTTTAGGTTTATTTCTAGGTATCTTATTATTTTTGGTGCATTTGTAAGTGGGATTGGTTTCTTAATTTCTCCTTCTGCTGCTTCATTATTGGTATATAAAAATGCAACATATTTCTGTAGGTTGATTTTGTGTCCTGTGGTTTATTGCATTTGTTTATCAGTTCCAGCAGTTTTTGATAGAGTCTTCCAGGTTTTCTATATATAGTATCCTGTCATCTGCAAATAGTGAAAGTTTTGCTTCTTCCTTACCGATTTGGATGCCTTTTCTTTATGTTGTCTAATTGCTGTGGCTAGGGCTTATAGTACCATGTTGAATAAAAGCTACTATCACTGTTATCTATTTTTAAAACATTTTTTAAAAAGCACCCATTAGCAACCACACCCCATTCCTCCCTCCTGCCAGCTGCTGGCAACCACTAATCTTTCTGTTTCTTTGGATTTGCCTGTTGGAGACACTTCATATGAATGGAGTCATTCAATATGTGGCTTTTTTGTCTGACCTCTTTGAGTTAGCATAATGATTTCCAGGTTTATCGATGTTGGAACACATGCCAATACATTGCTTCCTTTTTGTTGTTGACTAATATTCCATTGTATAGGGGCGCCAGGGTGTCTCAGTGGGTTAAAGCCTCTACCTTCGGCTCAGGTCATGATCTCAGGGTCCTGGGATTGAGCCCTGCATCAGGCTCTCTGCTCAGTGGGGAGCCTGCTTCCCCCTCTCTCTCTGCCTGCCTCTCTGCCTACTTGTGATCTCTGCCTGTCAAGTAAATAAATAAATAAATAAACCTTTAAAAAAATATATTCCATTGTATAGTATGCAACATTTTGTTTATCCACTCCTTGATTAATGAACATTGGAATTTTTTTTCTTGCTATTGTGAGTAATGCTATTAACATTTGTATACAGATTTTTGTGTGGGCATAGATTTTCAGATTTTGAGGGGCATATAGATAGGAGTGGAATTCCTGGGTCAGATGACAACTCTATGTTTAGGAAAGTGCCAAAGGTTTTTCAAAGTGGCTGTACCATTTGCAGTCTCACCAACAATGTATGAGTGTTCTTTGATGATCTGTTGATATCTCTTCCAGTTCTTTTTTTTTTTTTCAAGAAGCTCTCTGCCCAACATGGTGCTTGAATTCATGACCTCAAGATCAGGAGTCCCATGCTCTACTAACTGAGCCTTCCATTTCTCAAGGCAATAGTTGGCATGGTGAAAATATTGAATAGATGCCAACTATTCTTACTATTCTTGTCATCACTGTTATTAGAGGAGACTGTAAATTGCTTTAAGATCCATTGTAAGTAAAATGAAGTCACCGTATTATTTTCTTCACTAGACTGTGTTTTGGTTCTTTTTATGCTTATTAATTGGTAATGAATGATACAAAATTTTTCCATAATTATATTTTATAGGGAGAGATTATAAATTTGTGGGGGGCATGTGTATGTAAGTGTGTGTGTGTGTTTGTGTGTGAATTTCTTCCTTTCCCTTCAGTAAACTGCTTTGACATGGATCTGAAGTCTGTAAATATTAAGTAAAAATGTGTACTCATGCACATATTGGCATCCACATGTGCACATTCCATTTCAACATCCTGGGTCCCCAGTCCTGCTGCCCTGAAGGTGTGGTAGAAATGGAGCTGCAGATGCTCTGTGGCCTAGCACCAGGCTGTTAGAGCAAAGAATGATGAGGACGAAAAATAGAGACTGGGCCTTGAACATCGCAAACACTGGTCAGAAGTCCAGTGGGTGGGTGTGGTGCATAAACAATGAATTCTGGTACACTGAAAAGAAATTTAAAAAATTAAAAAAAATTTTTATTTTAAAAAGAAGAAGTCTAGTGGGGTGTGTGGGTTGTGGGGTTGTGTGCTCACTTTCTTTCTTTCTTTCTTTCTTTTTTTTTTTAAAGATTTTATTTATTTATGAAAGAGACAAAGAGAGCACAAGCAAGGGGGGAAGGGCAGAAGGAGAGGGAGAGGGACGAACAGACTCCCCACTGAGCACGGAGCCTGATAGAACCCTAAGGACCCTAAGATCATGACCTGGACCAAAGTCACATATGCTTAACTGACTGAGTCACCCAGGTGCCCCATGTGCTCACCTACTTATGTATGATCTCTCGTTCCTGTCCTGACCACCTTTGCCATATTCCTCCCCCCTCATGCTTTTACTGCCTCCCTCAGGCTTCCTGTTCTTGTATCATCTTATTTATTTATTTATTTATTTATTTATTTATTTATTTAAAAAATTTATTTGGGAGAGAGCAAGAACACACATGTGTGTGCTCATGAGTTGGGGGAGGAACAGAGGGAGAGAATCTTCAAGTAGACTTCCTGAGTGTGGAGCCCCTGCAGGGCTCCATCTCCTGACCCATGAGATTACGACCTGAGCTGAAACCAAGAGTCAGTTGCTCACCTGACTGAGCCACCCAGGTGCCCCTGCTATTCCTATTTTAATGAAACATTCGTATTCAAGAGCTTCATGTGTATGTAATTGAAGTGTTGATACACCTAGTTCAAACCATTGTTTATCACCTTTATGCTCCCCCCACACTGCCACATTTCAAGAGTTTTCTTACCTTTCATGCCAATTAATCCATTCACTTGACACTTCTTTATTGATCACCTAGTCGTGTGAGGCACTGTTTTAGGTACCTGTTCATCTCCATTGATTTTTGCTCCTACTTTTTCTACCCTTTCAATCCCTTTCTTTCCCAAATGGGAAGTCAAATGAAAGAAATTGTAGGATGGAGTATCAGTGTGCATTATATTCTCTGCATATTATAATCATTTCGCTGATTTTCTCTGAGTTCAAAAAATTGTATGTTTTGCTTGAATGTCTCAGAGTTTGTATGACAAGATAACCCATTTGTGTGCACGTTGGATTTAGAGACTTAAGACTTGCCAGTTATCTTACTTTTTTTCCAGGATGACAGTGATGATTTGTTCTTTATTTTCTAAGTTTGGCAAAATGAGAAGGAAGTCCTGGCAGGAGGAGAAAGAAAGATACCTTCTAGAGGAGATAGAGAGGGGCAAAATGCAAGCCTCTGACAGCAGTCACTGTGAGAGAAGTAATGTAGGCCTTGGGCTCTATGATATCTTACATACTTATATATGGCATGGTTACATTATGTTGCCCTTATTTGTCAGTTCAATAAAGTAGTTTGGTTACAGTTCATGGAACTAGAAGGAATTTTAGAGACTAAATTCTCTTATAAAAAGTACAGTATAGAGCATGCACAGTATTTAGTTTCACCCTAATTGATACAAAGGGACTGAAAATAGGGAGAATAAATTGGGTATTTTTGCTATCTTTATTTACTGACTCAGAATCCATCTTTGTAGTAGTCTCAAAGCAGAAATGTTCTCCAACTAGGGAGACTAATGAATAGACCGATATTTCCCCATGTTTTTCACATTTGGCATGAAAGAGAATGATAATTTGCAAAACACTAAGGTAAACAGATAGGGTTACTCGTGACAGGAGGTCACTGGCCTGAGGTTGAGGCAACCAGTATCTTGACCCACCTCTAACCCTAGCTCACACACCAATTGAGGAGGTTGGGAATCAACTGTATAAATCACCATTGTGCTGAGTCAGGATTGAATTTTACCCCCTACTAAGGAGCACACTAGTGATGAGCATTGGGTAATGTATGGAAGTGTTGGATCACTATATTGTATACCTGAAACGAATATGATATTGTATGTTAACTAACTGGAATTTAAATAAAAAGTTGAAAAAAAAAAAAGAAGTGCACACCCCCCCCCACAAGTCATTAAGGGAAGGAAGAAGGAAGGAAGCTTCTTCAAGGGAAGGAGGTAGGGAGGGAAGGAAAAGCAAGCAAGCTGATATGTTTTGGCATGAGCAAGGTGACTGGAAATAATGACCTAATTAACTCTGTGGCTCCCTATATACACGTATGTTTACATGGTATTATGGCTGGTGATATATCAGGAAAAAAAAGTGCATGTGTTTTATTAAACCTAGCTTCTGACTTGTAGCTATTCATGACCACTTGGGTTTTGGAGAAATTTTTAAAGAGGATGTTGGACTCTAGATCTTTGAACTCATCACGCCTTGGAGGGAAGAGTATGTGGGACCTGAAGGTTCAAGTAGGTAAAACACGTTTACAGGTGTCTGATATTCTGTAGTATTTTGAAAGTGACATTTATATTTTCACGGAATACTTCTTTTCTCTTTCTCCACTTAGGTCTAAAGGAATTCTTGAGATCAATAAAGGGAGGTGTTTGTCCTCTTTAAAAATTCCATGAATGGGGGCACCTGGGTGACTCAGTTGGTTGGGCATTGGCCTTCTGCTCAGGTCATGATCCCAGGGACCTGGGATTGAGCCCTGATTTGGGTTCCTTGCTTGGTGGGAGCCTGCTTCTCCCTCTCCTGACTTGTGCTCTTTCTCTTGCTATCTCTGTCTCTCTCCCTCAAATAAATAAATAAATATTCCATGAATGTTTGGCATATACACAAACACACACACATACATACATACACATGTATATAAAACTGTAAAAACACATACTATAAACTATAAAACTATACTATGGTATAAACTATACTGAACTATAAACAAATGCTATAAAACTGTAAAACACACACATATATAGAAAACTATTACATATGAAACTAACCTCCAAGAACCTATCACAACTTAAGAGTTTTAAGTTAAAGTTTGTCCATGTTAATAACTGCTGGCGAGGGGACAGGAGCCTAAATGTTTTCATCCTAAATCCAGGATGAAATCATAAATATCTTTATATTGATATGTAAAACGTATTTTTAAAACGTACAGAGATTAAAACAAAGTGAAATCAGTGAGTGTACCAAAAGTTGATGAGGCTCTGGAGAAACCGGACCCTCGCACGTTGCTGGAGGGGTGTAAAACAGTAAAGCCACTTGGGGAGAGAGTGTGGCAGCTTTTTTAAAAACTAAACCCATCACCACCATACGATTTAGCAGTGACACTCTTGGGTGTCTGTCTCTTCCACAGAAATGGAAATTTATTTTCACAAACACCTATATAGGAATGTTGATGGTAGCTTTATCTGTAATCCTCTAAAACTGGAATTGGCCCAGCGGTCCTTCAATAAATGTGGTTAAACAAACTGGTGTGTACATATGGTGGAATATGACTCAGCAATAAAACAGGAAGGAATGATGGAGACATACAACAGCCTGCAAGACTCCAAGAAAAGATGCTGAGTGAGAAAAGCCAGCCCTGAAAGTTTGCATACTGTATGAGTCCATTTATATAACTAACCTTCCTCAGACGGTGGAGATGGAGAACTGATTGTTGGCTGCCAGGGAAAAGGCACAGAGGATAAAGGTGGATGTGGTTATAAAAGGGCAACGTGTGCCTGACCCTTGTGGTGATGAAACTGCTGTGTATGCGGCCGCAGCAGAGGGTATACAAACCTACCACGTGGGGTTCTTCAGTTCTTTAAAAAACAAAACAAAACAGAAATCTAATCGTAAATGACTAAATTATTGGTTCAAGTTTTTAAGAACTATAGCACATTCCTCTTAATAATAATTATTATTACGTATTACTAATAAATCATGTTTATTTTATGAAATCTCGCAACAGAAAGGACCTTGAATGATGCATTCTGCTTCAAGCACTCTTGCCAGTAAAGCAGCTGTTCAATATAATCTCATTTTAGTAAGCCAAAAGGTGTTTCCCCTGAGCAGTTGTTATCTACTTAGCTTTTGTCCATAACTCTTTTCCCCTAAATTTAATATGAATAATCTAGAGGGTTTTTAAAATGCATATTCCCAGGTTTCATCACTAAGGATTCTGATTCATTAGGTCAGGCAGTAGATCTTGGCAACCGGCATTTTTTAAAATGACATCAGCTGATTCTGATTCAAGAGATCAGTGGGCTGTACTTTGAGAAATACTGAATTATAATTTTTAGGGTGAATAAATAGGAGTCCTTTAAATTCCTTTGTGGCCTAAAGAATTTGTGGTTAGGTGAGAATTTTAAAAGCAAAGTACTGATAAAATTTTTCAAACACCCACGTGTTGAGAAAAAGAATGTTTAAGCACACTGAGTTATGTATTTGCTCTGAATCAACAAGAACTGAACGGAAAGGAACTTGCCCTCAGTTCTTATTCATGATGTGATTTATTTGTACAAAGAAGGCAGAGACAACTGCTTTAGTTACCTAGACTGCATAAAGGGAATGCTCTGCCGGGGAGAGGAATGCTGAAGCACTTTGTAGGCTCTGAAAGAAACGTACTCCTTAATTCCTTACTTTTTAAAAAAAAATATATATTTATTTAAATAATCTCTACACCAAACATGGGCCTTGAACTCATGATCCGGAGATCAACACTCACACACCCTTCCAACTGAGCCAGCCAGGTGCCCCTCATTCTTTAGTTTTTGTGTATGAAATTACAACTACAGTAATTGACCCATCCTTGTTTCCTCCTCGAAATCCAAGTGCAAGCATACCCCAGAGAGACCCTGGGTTTGATTCCAGGCCAGTGCAATAAAGGGAATGTCGCAATAAAGTGAGTCAAATGAAGTTTTTTGTTTCCCAGTGCATATAAGAGTTATGTTTACACTCTACCATGGTCTATTAAGTGTGCAGTAGCATTATGTCTAAAAAAAATGTGCATGCCTTAGTTGAGAAATACTTTCTTGCTATAAAGTGCTAACCACCATCTGAATGTTCAGCGAGTTGTAATCTCTTCTTGCTGGCAGAGGGTTTTGCCTTATGTTGATGGCTGCTGACTGACCAGGGTGGTGGCTGCTGAAGGTTGGGGTAGCTGTGACATTTTCTTTTTCTTTTCTTTTAAATATTTTATTTATTTATTTGACAGAGATCACAAGTAGGCAGAGAGGCGGACAGAGAGAGAGAGAGAGAGAGAGAGAGAGAGAAGCAGGCCCCCTGCTGAGCAGAGAGCCTGATGCGGGACTTGATCCCAGGACGCCGGGATCATGACCTGAGCGGAAGGCAGAGGCTTAACCCACTGAGCCACCCAGGCGCCCTGACATTTTCTTAAAATAAGGCAACAATGACGTTTACGGCATCAACGGACTTTTCCTTTCACAATTTCTCTGTAGCATGTGATGCTGTTTGATAACATTTTACCTAAAGTAGAACTTCTTTGAAAACTGGAGTTGGTTGATTTATCAACTAAGCGCGTGTCATATTCTAAATTGTCTGTTGTTATTTCAACCATCTTCACAGCATCTTCACCAGGAGTAGATTCCAGCTCAAGAAACTACTGTTTTGAGACGCCTGGGTGGCTAGTCCTTAAGCATCTGCCTTCCGCTCAGGTCATGATCCCAGGGGTCTGGGATGGAGCCCCCTGCTGGGCTCCTTGCTCTGCAGGAAGCCTGCTTCTCCCTCTTTCACTCCCCCTGTTTCTGTTCCCTCTCTTGCTATGTCTCTCTCTGTCAAATAAATAAATAAAATCTTAAAAAAAAAAAAAAAAAAGAGAAGAAAAGAAACCACTGTCTTTGCTCATCCATAAGTAGCAGCCCCTCGGCTGTGAAAGTTGGATCAGGAGATCGCAGCCATCCAGTCACATCTTCAGGCTCCCCTGCTGCTTCCAGTCCTCTCGCTGTTTCCACCACATATGCTGTTCTGCCTCCACTGGAGCCCTGAGCCCACCAAGTCATCCATGAGGCTGGGATCAACTGCTTTCAGACTCCTGTTCATATTGATACTGTGACCTCTTCCCATGGATCATGAATGTTCTTAATGGCATGTAGAATGGTGAATCCTTTCTAGGAGATTTTTCAATGGACTTTGCCCAGGGCCATCAGGGGAATCACTATCTATGGCAACTATAGCCTTATGAAATGTATTTCATATATAATAAGATTTGAAAGTTGACGTTATCCCTTGATCCATATGGGCTGTAGAATGGATGTTGTATAAACAGGCATGAGAATAACCTTCTCCTCCCTGTACATCTCCATCAGAGTTCTTGGAAGACCAAAAGCAGTAATACCTTGAAAAGAAACTTTTTTCCGAGCACTTTTCAACAGTGGGCTTAAAATATTCAGTAAACCATGTTGTACACAGATCTGCTATCATCCAGGCTTTGTCGTCCCATTTATAGAGTATAGGCAGTGTAAATTTAGCACAATTCCTAGAATTTGCAGATTGATAAATGAGCATTGGCTTCCAACTTCAAGTAGGCAGCTGTATGTATTAACTCCTAATATGAGAATCGGCTTGCCCTTTTGAAGCTCTGAAGCCAGGCACTGACTTTTCCTCTCTAGCTATGAAAGTTCTAGATGGCATCTTTCTCCAGTATAAAGCTGTTTAGTCTATTCTGTTGAATATAGCCACCTTCCTGAGTTTTCTCAGCTAGATGTCCTGGATATGTGGCTTCTATGTCATTACCTGATGCTTCACCTTGCACATTTATGTTCTACAATTGGCTTCTTACTGAAATATGAACCAACCTCTACTAGTTTCAAACTTTTTTTCTGCAGCTTCCTCACCTCTCTGAGCCTTCACAGAATTGAAGAGAGTTAGGGCCTATAGCCGTGGCTTAGGCTAGTATATAGGAATGTTGTGGCTGGTTCGATTTTCCATCCAGACCACTAACACTTTCTCCATATCAGCAGTAAGTCTGGTTCACTTCCTTAACATTTGTGTGTTCACTGGAATAGCACTTTTAATTTCCTTTAAGAATGTTTCCTAGGCATTCACAATGTGGCTAAGTGTTTGGCACAAGAGGCCAAGCTTTCAGCCTACCTCAGCTTTCGAAATGCCTTCCTCACTAAGCTTAGTCATTTCTGGCTTTTGATGTAAATTGAGAGACCTGTGACTCCTCCCTTCCCTAGAATACTTAAAAGACATCATAGGGTTATTAACTGGTCTAATTTCAATAGTGTTGTGTCTCAGGCAATAAGGAGGCCCCAGGGGAGGGTGAAAGATGAGGTGGGGGTGGTGGAATTGGCTGCTCTGTGAAGCAGTCAAAACACACAGTTATTGATTAAGTGTACCATTTTATATGGGAGTGGTTCCCCAGAACAATTACAAAGATCATTGATCATAGATCGCCATAACAAATATGTAATAATTCAAAAGTTTGTAATATCATGAGAATTACCAAAACATGATTCAGAGACACAAAATGAACGAATGCTGTTGGAAGATGGTGCCGACAGACTTGTTCCACACAGAGTTGCCTCAATCAAACCTTCCATTTGTAAAAAGCACAGTATCTGCAAAGCGCAATAAAGTGGAGTGTAATGAGATATGCTTAAAATCATTGTTGTTAACTGAAAAACAGATGCAAAGAAATTGTCCTGTTCTACATTTTTGGGATGCTCATTTGGCCCCTTGTTGAAACCTTAGTGTCCTCTCCACTATCTGCTCATGCTCTTCTCCTTTTCAAATAAATAAAAAAGAAAGTGAGAAAAGAAAAGAAAAACTCTAATTTCTTAAAAAAAAAAAAAAAAAAAAAAAGAATTATCTACCTGGTTGTCTTTATTTTTTCATACCCCCCTGCTTTCAGCTCACTGCAGGTCAGACGACCTCTCTCCCATGAAGTTGCTCTTGTCAGGGTCAACACTGACTTCCATGTCACTGAGTCCAGTGAATACTTTTGTCACCTCTCAGCTGCGTTGGCCACTGTTGACTGCTCTCCGCTTCTTGAAATCCTCTTCCCGTGATTTCCACATTACAGCATCCTTCTGGTTTTCTCCCAGCCAGTCTGCTCCTGCATGTTCTGTTACAACTCTTCCTCATTCACCCAGCTGTTAACTAGGGAAGTTTCTCAGGGCTCAGGCCTAAACCCTGTGCTCACTCCGAGTTCTTTCTGTAACTGACAGCGCATTGCTATGGGTTTTATTACTTTTCCCATGCCTCTGCTGAGCCTTCCCTATGACTCCCTAACCTCTGCCTCCAGCTCTGACCCCCGTTTTCTCAGCCATAGACCTGTACACCCAGCCACCTTCTAAATACCACTTGCGTGACTCACAGGCATGTTTGTCTCTACATGTGCGAAACTGAACTCATCCTTTTATTCTTCCCATAATATTTCTGTCTTCCAGTGTTCCCAGTTTTAGGAAATGACACCATGATCCAGCCAGAAACCTAGGAGTCCTTGATTCCCCTCTCACCATCATTCACATGTTCATTTAACCATGAAATCCTGATTATTCTACCTCCTATCTTCCAAACCCTTTTTCTCCCGCCATTTTTCATGACCACAACTCCAGTATAGTTGCTTTCTGATTTCTTTCTTGACTCTGTAAGAGATAGACATTTTTTGGTATTTCAGTTCTTGGTATATTTATTTCTTAAATTTTCTTATTGACATCTAATTTACAACAAAATCCTCAGATATTAAGTTGTATCAGCTTTGACAAATGCATTTACCTAATGTAACCCTCATCCCCTATTAAACAGAGTATTTCTGTCTCCCTAGAAATTTCTCTGGTGATACTTCCCAATCAGTCACCCATCAAAGTAACCCCTGATCTGGTTTAACTTTTTAAAATATATTTTTTAAATATTTTATTTATTTATTTATTTGACAGAGAGAGAGAGAGATCACAAGTAGGCAGAGAGAGGGGGAAACAGGCTCCCCACTGAGCAGACAGCCCAATGCGGGGCTCAATCCCAGTACCCCGAGATCATGACCTGAGCCGAAGGCAGAGGTTTTAATCCGCTGAGCCACCCAGGTGCCCCTTTAAAAAATATTTTTAAGTGTATTTTTTAAAGAAAAATACTTGATATGGAGCTTAATAGTAAAGATAAAATTTCTACTATTAAGTTCAGTTTAAATAGGGAAGAAAATAATGGCTGATTTTCTATCTATAAACTACCCTATTAAGTATGATTAGAACTATTTTAGACTAACCTTTTAAGTTAACTTATAATTTTAACACTATTTTAATTATACACACACACATACATGTATAAATACAGTAATACACAGGTATATGTAAGTATACTCTCTCTCTCTCTCTCTCTCTCTCTCTCTCACACACACACACACACACACACACACACACACACATTCTTTACAGTTTGGAAATACTTAGAGCTGAGGAGATGGGAAAAGTTAGTCCAGAAAAAATTTTAAATTATATCAATATCTATTGAGAATCGTTTATATATATATGTACGTAAAGCAGTATAAATCATGAATATTTTTATTTATCTTACAAAGAATTCTACATTTTTATTGAGAGAGAATGTCCAAAGGAGCCCCCAAAATTTTAAAAACTTTTAGTATTTACGGGCTATGCAATATCTTTTAATTTCTCTATTATACTATTTTCCCAATTAATTTGTTTAAATCATACCTTTAAACTCCTAGCAACTAAATATGGACATTAGAAAGTTTAAATTATTTTGTCATGTACTTGAATAACAAAGATTTACAGAAGCTAGCAGAGCCAAGAAACTGATCTCTTTTGTTTAGTTATTCACAGGATAGGTATAGTGGAGGCAGCCGAAATGGAAGCTTGTTAGACTGGCCCATCACTGGATGCATTTCTAATTCCAAGGGACCAGCTTTAAAAATAAGAGGTAATTTAGGCTCCTCTATACAGACAACTCAGCCCTTTTTCTTTCACAGCTAGGCTGGTTTGGGGTCATTAGATTCTGGATAGAGACCCACAGCATAGTGACAAGAGCAAGAGCGCTAGATCTGAACTTACTTGGGAGAAATGACCACCACCAGGCCCCAGGTACTGTGCCTTTTTTCAATGATCCCCACAATTTTCATTGTGTATTTCTATTGGGGAATTTTTTGAGCACATATCCCTGATATATGTGTCACTGTATTAATATACTTCTATGAAGAGGAATTTTTAAGTATATTTTTTGTCTGTGATTTTTTTTTTAAAGATTTTATTTATTTATTTGACAGAGAGAAATCACAAGTAGATGGAGAGGCAGGCAGAGAGAGAGAGAGGGAAGCAGGCTCCCTGCTGAGCAGAGAGCCCGATGCGGGACTCGATCCCAGGACCCTGAGATCATGACCTGAGCCGAAGGCA
This sequence comes from Mustela nivalis, assembly GCF_964662115.1. Lineage (NCBI taxonomy): Eukaryota > Metazoa > Chordata > Mammalia > Carnivora > Mustelidae > Mustela > Mustela nivalis. The sequence continues at coordinate 76,510,548 of NC_139029.1, read as the reverse complement.
GCGGCTTAACCCACTGAGCCACCCAGGCACCCGTGTCTGTGATTTTGTTTTCTTTTCACAACATCTGCATTTTATAGATGAAGACGCTAAAGTTCAGGGAAGTTTAGTAACTTGCCCAAGGTCACATAATTTACTGAGTGATATTTGACAAATCCCAAACCATTTGGGGCCTCAGTTATAAAATTATAGATTCCAGCTATGTGATCTGCAAGGCCTCTTCTAGCACTAAACAACTTGTGCTTCCATGCTGTTGCTAAAACTCACCCATCTAAGACATAATCTCTGGCTTAATATTTCTATGCAGATAAGGCCTTGTTATGGTCCATATATTAATAACTAGGAATTTCAGGAATTAGTGGGTTGTGGAAGAGAAACTGAAAGCTTAAATTAGTGTCAAGTTAGGTTGGTCTTTGGTATGATTTTAAAAATCCACTGGGATTTTTGTGTTTATATGTTGCATATTTAAGAGTTTAGTAACAATAGTCACTACAAACATAATTTATTTATAAGCTATCCATTATCCTAAGCACCCTAGGTAATTCTACCACTGTATTTTCATGAGGATTTTTTGGTCATTACTTTTCAGCATTTTCCTGTCCGCCAAAGTATTTTTCTAAGTACTTGTTTTGCAATAAGTAACTGCCAGTGTGTGGGTAGGCCCCTCACTCTCCACAAGGCCAGAAAAACATTTTCATATAGAAACTGTCTCAGTACAGTACAGCTCCCTTTATAAGTCAGCTCCTTTTCTTGTAACTGAACATTGCTATGATCAAAATCACTGCCATTTGCGTTTCAAACATTTTCTATAGGTTTTGCTTTGTTTTGTTTTGTTTCAGCTTTCTCTGGAATTGAAAAGAGAAATGGGAAGACAATTTTAGATTAGCACCTGTCTGAGAAATTCCTAAATTAGAGATGGCCATCTGGTTTTCATGATTTGTAATATTTTAAAAATAGAATCTTACCATTCTAAACAGACTTTTAGGCTATTCTAAAATAATACTTAATTGTTTAAAAGATTTTATTTATTTATTTGACAGAGACAGAGTGCATGTACAAGTAGGCAGAGTAGCAGGCAGAAGCAGTCTCCCTGCTGAGCAAGGAGCAAAAGTGGGGCTTGATCCCAGGACCCTGGAATCATGACCTGAGCCAAAGGCAGATACTTAACCAACTGAGCCACCCAGGCGCCCCTAAAGTAGTACTTAATTTGAAAACTGCTTCACCTATCAACATTTTACTATCAAACTGAAAGGGGGATAGGTAGATGGTGATAGGTAGATTGGTGATGTTCATTCCAAGAAGGAATGCTTGTTACCTCTTCTGATATGGACAGTATAAGGTCACATTTCCCATTCATTGGACTCACATAACCTGAAGCTCCATCTTAGATTCCCCTGTGCTTCTAATTATTCTTTAGAATAATTTACTTAGGTCAGGCCTAAGGCATTTAACCACGGTAGCTCTTAGGATACCTGAATTTGTCTGAGGTCATCACTAATTTGGGGGTACTTTAAAATTTGACTAGCTTTTGCCACAACTAATAATAAAGATTCAGAGAGCATATTAAAAGCATCAAGACTGTTGTCAAAGAAATGAAACTGAAACTGTTTAATTTAGCCTATAAAATTGGATGTGGGGGAAGGTAAGATAAGTGCATTTGAGAAACAAGTGAATGTTAATTGTTATAAACCTTTTGGAAGGTTTTGGAAGGTATACATGGTAATAGTATGTATCATAAACCTTTAAAACTACATACCCTTTGACCTAGAAGTTTTACTAACTGAAGTCTCTCCTGAAGAAACAATCAGATACTCCAGCAAATATTTATATATTTAATATTATAGGCAATAGAGTAAAGTTCAGGCTCTGAAGCCAGGCTGTCTCCATTTAAGTCCTGGTTATCCTGCCTACTAGTAGTAAAACCTTGCTTTAACCTTGGTATTTTTCTGAGTTTCTTTATCTATAAAAATAGTCCCCCACTCACAGAACTCTTGTAAGGAAAGAACAGTAATCTCCTCCAGTATCCATTAGCTATCACAACAATGCTGCATAATAAATTGCCCCAGAACTCAGTAACTAACGTCTAGTGAACATCTAGTGAATATCAGTGACGTCTGATGAGTCACACATCTGCAGATCAGCTGGTGTTCCGCTTTTCCGGGCTGTGCCCCATACCAGGCCATGGTTGGGGTTCAGGGGAGCTGCGGTATCGCTTCCTCTCCTGGGACCAGTGGCCTACCCAAGACTGGCCTTCTCCTGGCGGTGTCTGAAATATAAGAAGGCAAGTCCAATTATATGCTTTTCTTTGTATGGCCTCTACCAACAAACATTGGCCAAAGCAAGTTACAGGGCCAAGCCCAATATCAGTGGGGCAGAGGGAGGGAATGAATATTTGCATCAAGGGTTGACATACTGTTTCTATAAAGAGCCAGATAGTAAATATTTCTGGCTTTGCTGGCCATATTGTCTCTGTTGCAGCCACGCAACTGTGTTGTTGAAGCAGGAAAGCAGCTGTAGACAGGAAATCGTGCAGGGGGTGGCTGTGTTCTCATAAAGCGGTATTTATGAAACCAGGGGAGCTGATAGGATTTGGCTCATGGGCCACGGTTTTTTCACCCATAACCAATTTATCACCCTGGGCCATAGAGTTATTATGGAGATTAAGGAAATTAATGTGTAGAAATTGCTTATAACAGTCCTGGGAGAGTAAGACTAATAAATACTGGTTCTCAGTAATAGTATTGTTATTACTATTATTACAACGCAATGTTGGAAATAACAAAATAACAAAAATAACCATCAATAGAGATAGGGTTAAATAAATAAATTTGTTACACATTCACTTAAATTTCATATGTTTAAAATATAAGGACTAGGGGTGCCTGGGTGGCTCAGTGGGTTAAAGCCTCTGCCTTTGTTTCGGGTCATTGTCTCAGGGTCCTGGGATCGGGCCCCGCATTGGGCTCTCTGCTCAGCCGGGAGCCTGCTTCCTGCTCTCTCTCTGCCTGCCTCTCTGCCTACTTGTGATCTCTGTCAAATAAAAAAATAAAATAAAATATAAAGACTATTTAATGGCTTAGGTACATGTTTGCATTATGTTAAGTGGGAGGAAAAAAGAGAAATGATATTTAACATAAGACCCCAACTTTATTTTTCTTAAAAGATGTGTGTTTTTTATACATACTAGAAAACAGTTAGGTAAACTGGATCACTTACTTACTTTTTTCTTTCTTTTTTTTCAATATATAGTTGATGTGTAACATGGTATCAGTTTTAGGTGTCCAACATAATGATTTAATATATGTATATATTGCAAAATATATATACCTAGCTACAACTTTTTTTTTATGATAAGAACTTTTAATTAATTTCTGGGGCGCCTGGGTGGCTCAATAGGTTAAAGCCTCTGCCTTCGGCTCAGGTCATGATCTCAGGGTCCTGGGATCGAGTCCCACATCGGGCTCTCTGCTCAGCAGGGAGCCTGCTTCCCCCTAGCTCTGCCTGCCTCTCTGCCTATTTGTGATCTCTTTCTCTCTCTGTGAAATAAATACATAAAATGTTTTAAAAAAAAAAGAACTTTTAATTAATTTTTAAATTTTATTTTAAACTCCAATAGAGTTAACATACCATGTTATATTAGTTTCAAGTGTAAATGTAGTGATTCAGCAATTCCGTACATCTCCCCGTGTTCATCACGCCAAGTATAATCCTTAATCCCCATCTTATGATAAGAACTTTTACAATCTTTTCTTAGCAACTTTCAGATATACAATACAGTGTTATTAACTATATTCACCATGAAGTACCTCCCTACAACTTACTTATAACTGGAATTACATAATTTTTTTACTGTCCATTTTTTTTTCCTATACCAGGCCTATACTGTTTTCTGGTTTTAATGTACTTTGATGACAAAAAAATAGAATCTAGTTCCACTAAGGACTCTTCAAACTCTGATGTGGTTTCTATTTTATATGTCAGTTACATTTTAATTGCTTAACAATTTAGGAGTTTACCCTCAGAGATGTCTGATTAGAATGGACTATGTGAACACTTTCTAAGCTGTTCTATTTTTAACTTCAAGAAAAGTTGTTCTGTGCTAGGGCTCCTAGAAAACTGTGGCAGGATACCAACCAATGGGAAGAGAATCCCCACACCGTCTCTCAGGTCTTAAGAACAGTAGCTCCTTTCAAACCACATTCCCCTAGCAGCCACAGTCCTTTCAGTGATAAAAGGCAGAATGTTGTTGTACAGAGGTGAACAACAACACCCCTTCCCTGGCCACCCCAGTGTTCGAATACACACAAACGCTTTTCTCATGTATCAAAGGGAGGTTAGGTTTCAATAGTTAATTGCCACTGTGCCTAGAAGTCCCATAAAATAAATACTGGGAAGGAAAGCTAGAGAGCCCGACAGTTCATCAGTATCACAAAATATTAACTAAAATTGATTTCTTTTAAAGAACGCTTTACAATAATCAACTTTCATCTAAATTGTAATCAGTTAGCCTCTGGATTCTCGAAAGAATCCAAGATTCTAAACTGTGTTAAAAATTGGATTGTATGGGGCAGCGCCTGTGTGGCTCAGTCAGTTAAGCATCTGCCTTCGGCTCAGGTCATGATCTCAGGCTCCTGGGATTGAGCCCCACATTGGGCTCTTTGCTCGGCTGGGAAGTCTGCTTCTCCTTTTGCCTCGGGTCCTCTTCTATCTCGTGCCTGTGTACGCACTTGTGCACTTTCTCTCTTTCTCTCTTTTTCAAGTGAATAAATAAAATCTTAAAAAAAAAAATTGAGTTGTACAACCTTAGAAATACTTATTCCAAATAAACTTTGCTCTAGAATGTGTTTCAGAATCTGAACTTGAAAGGGACAGTGCTTTTTACTCTTCAGGTTTCAGTAAAACCTAGCTAAAATTTATTTTTAGTAAGTGAATTGTTAGTGAATTTAAATGCCCAGTAGCATTCCCATGTAAGATTTGTTTGTGACTACTGTATATTTCAGTAAATTCTATACCCAGTAGGCCCAGTAGGCTTACTAAAAGGGGAGAACAGACATCTGATTTTCCCATTCTAGGTGCCAGAATCTTAACTGAAGTAAAAAGGTAATTTGAATCCTATATAGAAACTTATCTATAACCATATGTCCAGTAGTTCTTTAACTTGGGATTTGCATATATAAGCTAAAGATTTGTCAGTAGTTTTTGAGTTCATGATAGGGAATGAGAACTATATTCAGACACTTTAATATACAACTAAACATACTATTAATGGATTTTAACTGCAATTTCGAATTCTTCCCCACTAAGGAAGAAAGAAGAACCCTTAATCAGATGGTCAAAAAAATTGTCTCTCGGGCGCCTGGGTGGCTCAGTAGGTTAAGCCACTGCCTTCGGCTCAGGTCATGATCTCAGAGTCCTGGGATCGAGTCCCGCATCGGGCTCTCTGCTAAGCAGAGAGCCTGCTTTCCTCTCTCTCTCTGCCTGCCTCTCCATCTACTTGTGATTTCTCTCTGTCAAATAAATAAATAAAATCTTTAAAAAAAAAAAAATTGTCTCTCTTCTGACTTTGGGCTGAGACCTCCATATTGCTTTTCTCCTCACCCATAGACTCTTCTTTCCTGATTCTGCCCTGCAGAGGTAACTAGTCTCCAGAGGTGACCCCTGGGGCTTGGTATTCATTCCCTTTGGAATACCCCTTATATTCAATCTGATCGGGCCCTGTGATACCATGAGAAGTGGGGCAGAAATGAGGCCACTTCCATCTTGGTCTCTGGGAACACTTGCTCTAGGGTTAGTCAGCCATCATGTAAGAGGCCTGACTACCATGAGCTCCAGGCCCTGAAGAAATCCAGCTGGCCACATGAAGCCATTCCAGCTGAGGACTGGACATATCCAACCACGTCAGTCCTCCTTCACGTGCCTTCAGTCCTAATCACAAATGCAGGAAAAACTTGAGAAAACTGACTAGCTGAGTCAGTCAACCCTCAGAGCCATGAGAGATGTAAATTCTTGCTGTAAGCCACTAAATTATGGGATAATATGTTATAAAGCAATAGAAAATGGGAACACTTGGCTTTCTTAACCCGTCTTTCTGCCTTGGTATGTTGAAGAACCCATGACTGAGTTCATTTGCTGTTGCAAATGCTAATATTCCTTGTGTGTAGAGCGCTAATCGAGGCTACACTTCCTTAACACATGCTTTGTACAATGCTAGCTGTCTTCCTGCTCATAAGGAGCAGTCAGGAGACTTGTAGATCCTTTTGATATATTTTTAAATTGGTGTGCTAAGCACCTATGTATAAATATGTAGAGTTTTTTTTTTCTAAATTAAAAAGTAATATATTCATTATACATAAATCTGTATAACAGAGAAGAAAAATAAAAATCATTCATGATCCTACCACTCCTGACATTTTGAGATAACTACCCTTGATAACTACTCTGGTTTATTTCCTTGCAGTTTCTGGAGTCTACTGGTGACTTTTTCTCTTTTTTAAAAAGCAGAATTGGGAACATACCATACATGTTGTTTTTGAAAACTGATTTTTTTCACTTACTGTATCACGAATATTTTCCCATACTTTGACACTTCTTTGAAATAGTAATGTACCATTGAAACTAGCCACAGACTTAAGGATCACCCCATGCAATTAATTCCCCAGGTGTTCTTGTGTTTTTGATGCTATCAGCCCCTAAGATAAAAAATATGAATCAGCATTCAGAGAAAATGTGAAAATTATTCACTTCTTACTGGAATTTTGTTTCTACAAGAAAATCAAAACACAGAATATGTGCATGCAAATAAAACCTTTAGAATTTAGGTCAAGGAACAACTAGGATTCTTCCTGTGAATGTGAAAATTCACCTCTTAGAAAGATGAAAAATGCTAAAACAAAGAAACAAAAAAACCAAACCTCTGACCAGTAGACTAATATTGTTGTATCACAAGGAATTCTCTAAAAGTTTTGTCATAAAAATAAGCATTTTCATGCTCAAGACAAGCTGGGGAGCATGGACATTTTTAGAACCTTTCTTTTCAGTATTTTTAACTTATAAAAACCCAGAGTTTTCCTTGTTTGGAATGACATAAAAGGTGTGTGTGTGTGTGTGTGTGTGTGTGTGTGTAATGTTTCTTTCAATATCATAGCCGCCTTTTGATGTTTGTGAAAGTTAACACTAGGATAGTTTACATTTGGTACATTTAGACATTTTTTTCCATTTTATTTTATTTTATTTTATTTTATTTTATTTTATTTTATTTTATTTTCAGTGTTTCAAAATTCATTGTTTGTGCACCACACCCAGTGCTCCAGGCAATATGTGCCCTCCTTTACCCACCACCAGGCTCACCCATCTCCCCCTCCGATTTCCCCCAACTCACTTCTCCTCTCCATCTCCCAGTGTCCTCTGTGTTATTCCTCATGCTCCACAAGTAAGTGAAACCATGTGATAATTGACTCTCTCTGCTTGACTTATTTCACTCAGCATAATCTTTTCCAGTCCTGTCCATGTTGATAAAAAAGTTGGTATTCATCTTTTCTGATGGAGGCGTAATATTCCATTGTATATATGGACCATATCTTCTTTATCCATTCTTTTTTTTTTCTTTTCTTTTTTTAAAAATTTATTTGACAGAGAGAGAGATCACAAGTAGGCAGAGAGGCAGGCAGAGAGAGAGGAGGAAGCAGGCTCTCTGCCGAGCAGAGAGCCCGATGTGGGGCTCGATCCCAGGACTCTGGGATCATGACCTGAGCCGAAGGCAGAGGCTTTAACCCACTGAGCCACCCAGGCACCCCTTCTTTATCCATTCTTCTTAATGGCTTCCCAATAGCCCTCCAGCTAGTAGTGAGATACCCTTTTAATAAAGGTAGAGGATCTGTTTATCTGCATGTGTTGTGGTATACAGTAAATATTTACCCTATTAAATAGTTTCTTCATATTTCTGTTTATTATAGCTAGCACTATTTTCAAAAGTACTATCACTATAAATAGAATGTATTTAAAGAAAAGGGTAAGAATTATATCTGGGGAAATTTATCCATAATTTTTACTCTAGTTTTCTCAGCTAGATTAGTCCTAAATATGCAGTAGAAGTTAGCTAGCTACAATGTTGTCAATATAGCAATAAGGGAAAAAATGTTTTAAAGATTATTTTAGAGTAACTGGTAATTGAAAAACTTGAATAAAAAGACAAACACACATCTCAGCTTTTTCTTTAGCATGATGAATGATAAAATGATTATATTTGAGTTTGTGCAAGTCATAACCTTTTCAATTTGTTATGTTTTCTGATGTTCAAGTCCACTGAATATGTTAACTAAAATATTTGTGGGTAAAAGTAAAAATATGATATTTTTTCCCTACCTCTCAAAATTAAGAATCTGTGTAGGGAATAGCAGTAAATTAAATGGGTCCATGTGCTTTATATGTTTACAGAATATGTTGAGTATGAAAAAGATAAGCAATGGAAGTAGCCTTTAATTTTTATGCGTTGCCTCTTTATACCTGTTTTTAAAACTTAGTGTAAAATTATTAAAATAAGATCAAAGGTGTTCAAATTTCTTTTGAAATAAAAAGTTATCGCAATGAGATCAAACAATATAGAAAAGAAAAATCATCACCATTCTTTAGAGTGGAATTGGTAGAGAAAGTTTGTTTCATTATTTGTAGATTTGCCATTTCTCATGATTTTTCTCTAATATACTACTACTCATTTACTCTAGTCATAAAGAACTGTTTATAACTGTTATTTTTCCAGGCAGATATTAAATTTTTCTAATTAGTAGTAGTTGGTGCCCTAAGGACTAATTGAATGCAAAATAAGAACGTAATACAATTTTGATTCTTTCCATTTTTGGTTTCATTTTATAATGTAACTGTAATGCAAAATTTCTCACTCGTACCACTGCTGACATTTGGGTTAGATAACTCCTTGTTGTGGGAGGCTCTCCTGTGCATTGTCAGATATTAACATCATCTCTGGCTTCTACCCACCAAGATAACGTGGCACTCCCCTGTCATGAAACAGTGTCACCAGACATCATTGCCAGGTGTCTCCCAAGGGCCAAAAGTAATTCCAGTTGGGAGTCACTGCCATAGTATATTTACTAAAATTCTTATCAGTTTTTTAGGAGTAAAATTGGAAATAAAGCAATGTACCCTTAGTAGCTGGGCACAAAATCAGAACAGAAAAGCAGCTAGGCAGTATTTTGGATAGTTCAGCATAAATAAAAAGATCAGAAGCAGTAAGTTCATTTCTTAATCTAAGACTGGGTTGTCTAGGTAATTGGTACAGAACAGACCACTGGAAACATTTTAGTGATTACCACACAGGGAAATAAAATTAGTTAATAGCCAGAGATGTCATTTGTGGCTGTTTTTCTTCAATCATTATTCTAAAATGTGAAGCAGCAGGATCTGCAGATATTAGAGGACACATGAAGGTCCTTGTAACGATTTTGTGTTACCCCCAGATCACAGTGATTTTCCATGGAGTGCTGGAATAAAAATACCTTACTCCTTTTGTCATTATGACTACAACAGGTGATGCCCAGTGCCCTGCTGGTAACACTATTAATCTAACTTCCCTTCCAAAATTTTTGGCATTCGGTATCATGACAAGCACTCAGCAGGCAAGCCAGTTCACAGGGTGTTTTTCAGTTTAAACATATGCCAGAGAAAATTTAAAAATGTAGCTATTTGAGAGAGAGAGAGAAGCAAAATGATTTCAAATTTTATTAAGTTGAATATGCAGGAGAGAGAAATATACAAAAGCCTTAGCTGCCTACATGTGTTAAGCTTCATATGCATTTGAAAGCATTTTATGGTAGCTTTACTAAACATGTATACAAAAACCTGAAGGAAAATTATTGATAGAGGGCAGTTAATATCACGAGACTCCTTGAGGTAGTGTCGAGAAGAAGGTAAGATAGGACCAGCCTGGATGCTGGGCAAAACCCTACTCACTAGGTCTGTGTTGTTTTCCTGTTCTCTGTCACATATACCTGCTGTAGAGCAGGGCAGCAAGAGGAAAAAGGAAATAGTGTGTCTTCCCTGATTCTTTTTAAAATGAATTGAGCTAATCTTGTTTTAAAGCCCTGCCTCAAGGGGCACCTGGGTGGCTCAGTCAGTTAAGCCTCCGACTCTTGGTTTCAGCTCAGGTCACTATGGAGATCAAGCTTCACATCCATCCCCACATCCCGCTCCTGGCTCAGCATGGAGTCTGCTTGGGATTCTTTCCCTCTTCCTCTCCCTCCCCCTCAGCTCCTCAGCCCCATGCATGGTCTCAAGTTCTTTCTCTCTCTCTCTCTCTCAAATAAATAAATAAATGAAATCCTAAAAACAAAAACAAAACCCTGCTTCAAAAAATTCCTATGTTTATGTTAGATTGTAACATAAGTAAAAGTAAAGTCATGCTATGCTGTGGTCCTTCAGGTGACCCTCTGAACTATTGGACCATTGTATGGTAGATATATAATTTGTTCTTGCCACTGGAGATTTTTTTGTTTTGTTTTATCTTAGAGAGAGACAGCTCAAGCGTGAGCATTGGTGGGGGTGGGGGACTAGTAGGAGGGGCAGAGGAAGAGGGAGAGAAAGAAACTTAAGCAGGCTCCATGCCAAGTGCAGAGCCCCACGCAGTTTGATCTCAAGTCCCTGAGTGGAAATCAAGAATTGGTCGCTTGGGGCGCCTGGGTGGCTCAGTGGGTTAAGCCTCTGCCTTCAGCTCAGGTCATGATCTCAGGGTCCTGGGATAGATCCCTGAGGGCTCTCTGCTCAGCAGGGAGCCTGCTTCCCTCTCTCTCTCTCTGCCTGCCTCTCCATCTACTTGTGATTTCCCTCTGTCAAATAAATCTTTAAAAAAAAAAAAAAAAAAGAATTGGTCGCTTAACTGACTGAACCACCCAAGCGCCCCAGTAACTGGAGATGGTGGTAAAATGCCTAGCAAAAGGCAATAACAATGATAGAGCAACCAATAAATAGCAGCTGAATGAATGTATGGGAAGGAGGTGTCTTGGTGTCAAAGTATGCCTTATTGTATAATATAAAAAATTTTACATCAGTAGAGAAAAACATACAGAAAAGAAGGCATGTCCCCATCACCCATCTTGAAAATTGTCAACTCATGGCCAATCTTGCTTCAAACATAACCCACCTATTTTTCCTTTCTCTGTTGTTTTGAAGCAAATTACAAATATATCACTTTATTTATAAATATTTCAATGTCTGTCTCTAAAATATCAGGGCTCTTTTCTTTAAAAAATTACATTATCATGCCTAAAAAATTGAAACAATTTCTTAGTGACATCAGGTGTCCTGTCTTCAAATTTTCAGTTGTCTCATAAATATCTCTTTTTTTAAGTTTTTCATTGGAATCAGGACTCAAAAAAGATCCACAGATTGTGATTATTTTATATATTTATTAAATATTTTTTTGTTTTCAGCTTTCTCCATCTTCTCTTTCTTTTCTCCCATATCATTTCTGTTGTTGGAAAACTGGGTTGTTTGTTTTGCAATGTTTTCCATAGCCTGGAGTTTGCTGATTTTATCCCAATAGTGTCACTTACTGAGGTATCACTTGTATTTCCCCATCTCCTGTATTTCCTGTAAACTGGTAGTTGGAGCTGAAGACTTAATCAGATTCAGATTCAGTTTTCTTTTTGCAAGTCCAAGAAGAAGGTGGTAGCCAAATCGCAGTGACAGCATCCTTGTCTTTTTTGTTCAGTGCCATGCAAACGGATTCAGCTAACGTTTGTTGGGTCTTTTACATGTGCCTCACAATGTGCTTATATTCTATAGGCATTCTGTCATCTAATCATATTTAAGCTTCATAATACTGGTACATATCAATTTTTGTCTGATGACTAGACCCCGTTAGTAGGGTCAAGTGATCTTAAATGTCTGTCAAACAAACCCTTCAGTGTGCACCCCATTGTCACTTATGTGATTTAATTCAGAATTCTGTACGAATTTTCTTTTACTGGATTTGTCTAGAGCTATACAAAAAGAGTTTGCATTAAAGGGATTTTTTTATATTTTAATACTAAAGCTCGAAGACCTGTCACTTCACTGTGAATTCGTTGTACTCAAGCTTTTTGGTACTGGAATTCACCATCTGTTAATCTCACAAAGACGGATATCTAAATCGCAAAAAGGGCCAACAGAATTCAGTATTTTCCTTTGCACTCATTGTCTTCTGCAGGTGCACTTAGGTCCCTTTCATCTCTCTCTGCTTTCTTTGCATGCTCGCAGGGCTCACAGTATCCTACTGTTACCCAGTGTGAGAAACTGGCTCGTGATTTTAAAAGCAAAAGTAGCTTTTCATTGTTTGTTTACATATCTATAATTTATTCTGTTCACTTAATCTCCATAGCCTCCAAATTTACCATTTATAAAACCAGACCCTTGGAGATCCAGACTCAAAAAATAAATGTCCAATTATCTTGACCAACTGACACTTTCGAAGATTAAACTGTTTGATATGTTGTTGATGGGCGGAGAAAAGACAGTAAGTAACCGGCCCAAGTTGTAATTAGATAGCAGAGAACTGGGAGCACAACAATGCAAAGAGGATCCCATTGTGTAGCTTTCCAAGCTGACATGCAAAGAGAAGGTTATTCTTTATATATCCTATCCCTTCTTTTCCAGTCATTTTTCCTTTAATAGCTGTAACATTCTCCTCAAGCTTCCAGAGTACCTATTAGGTGAAGCATTTGGTTGAATGGAAGGAACAGAAAGCCTTGGTGCATAGACCGAGAAATAGGAATGAGCAGTTGGCTTCCCTATGAGACATTAAACAAATAGCCAAATTCTCCGTTCTTATTTCTTTAAAACAAAATTATTTTTATGCTGATTATCCATGAAGAACTTGAAGATTCTTACTGGAAATCGTCTCCTGTAAGCTCGTAGTATGTAGGAATCGTGTCTCTCTTTACCTGATCTCACAAAGTGCCCGGGGTAGCGTGGTACACGTGCTCGTGCTTCCTAAGTAGCTTTCGATGCTGGTGGTATTTGAAAGATTATACATTTTAAAGAGTATTCTGTTCCCTTTTCCCTTGGCAGGACCAAGGAGCTTCTTTTCTGAAACCAGTGCTGTTTGGACTCTGTGAAAGTACACTTTGTTCTAGGAGAATTGGTGTGTGAAAGCCTAGAATATATATTGAGTTCTTGCAAGAAGGGGAGGGGGGGAATCATGTTCTAGGACAGTGAATGCTGACTTGGTGCTGAATGAATGATTGTTATTTGCTCTTTTGCTCACAGGCTCGCTTTTCATATGTGCGGATGAAATATCTTTTCTTTTCCTGGTTGGCGGTTTTTGTTGGAAGCTGGATTATATATGTGCAGTACTCTACCTATACAGAACTATGCAGAGGGAAGGACTGTAAGAAAATAATAGTAAGTATTCTTGATTTCCTAGTATGTAGAAAAACTATTTTAATAATATCTTATATTTACATCTTATATACTTAGTAATAATTGTTTTCAAAAAGTAAAAGTTAATTCGACCTTAGAGTTGTATTGAACTTTGTAGCTTTTTGATGTGGCCAAGTTAGTAGGAGTGTTCCACATCTTGAAAAACCTACATTTCGGAAATCTAAACATATAATACTAGATTTGTGTGAGAGCATCCTCACTACAGACAGGGATTTTTTAAAAAATACATATAATAATTTAGTTTACTCACATCAGATGAGTTTTTAAATGTTTCGTGTATGAAACTATTATTTACAGGCAATCTTACTGGAACACATCTTCTGAATAAATGGAGTCATTCTCAAATATCAAAAAAGGACCTAAAAAACATAGTATATATTTAGTATTTATTTTCTGTCCTAATGATTAGACACATCTCAGGAAAATTGCTCTATCAGTCTAAGACCTCTATCAGTCTAAGATTTCTAAGTGATTATTGGTTATACATTTGAGGATCTGTAAATTTAGCTCCTTATTTTCTTCTAATATCTTCTGATATAGATAATATTAAACCATTGCATCTAAGAAATGTATTTTTGATAATGATGATTGTTGGGGTCTCAATTATTATAATTTCTTAAAGATTCTATAGTTATTAAGTAGTTACTCTTCACCTAGGCCATTGGTGCTAGGTATGTGCATATAACTGGGAACAGGCTGTCAGGACCATAGGAACTTAGAGCCCAGGAGGGAAGAAAATGAATACAGTAAGGTAGGATAATGATTACAATAGCAAGTGTTATAGGAACATAAGACAGGGAGACCTGAAGCTTTCCAAAGTTCTAAGGAAATGAATATCAGCTTAACTCTAGGCATTCTCAATTAAGATAAAAAATTATTCCCCAGGAGCATTACAGCCTCATAAGTAGGCAAGGGAGGAATTACTGGTCTAATAAGCAGGGAAATGAATTAGTAAAGATGAGTCCCAAATCAAGTTCAGAGGCGTCAGTCTTATATGTCCATTTCAATTGGCCGTCCCAGATCATTAAGGAATTTTTTTTTTAAGATTTATTTATTTGAGAGAGAGAGAGAGCAAGGATGGGGAGAAGCAGCAGGCAGAGGGAGAAGCTGGCTCCCCGCTGAGCAGGGAGGCTGACGCAGTACTGGATCTCAGGACTGCAAGATTTTGGCCTGAGCTGAAGGTGGACACTTAACTGACTGAGCCACCCGGGCACCCCCAGATCCTGGAAGGATTTTAAGATAGAAACCTCTGGGCCAGAGACAGTGTACTGCATACTGGTCAGAAACACTTGAAATAATACTATGAAAGTCCCCCAAGCCCATTTTACAAATAAAGAAATATGTACACCTGAAATTAATGTAACATTATATGTCAACTATGCTTTAATTAAATATATATAATATGTATATATGACTAAGACAGAGAATTTGCTTGTTGATAATGGATAATGCTTCTATATAAAGCTCAGACTCTTTCTGCTACACTATGTCAGAAAAGACTAACAAGGGGTGCCTGGGTGGCTCAGTGGGTTAAAGCCTCTGCCTTCGGCTCAGGTCATGATCCCAGGCTCCTGGGATCGAGCCCTGCATCAGGCTCTTTGCTCAGCAGGGAGCCTGCTTCCTCCTCTCTTTCTCTGCCTGCCTCTCTGCCTACTTGTAATCTCTGTCAAATAAAATAAATAAAATCTTAAAAAAAAAAAGACTAACAAAATTATAGTTTAATAAACCAGGAAAAAAAACCCACAAAACTCACCTGCTTACCTTCAATTAAGAAGAAAGAAGCAGGGGTTATATAATCAATTATAATAACATAAAATAGGGGTGTTTGGGGTTGCTCAGTGGGTCAAAGCCTCTGCCTTCAGCTCAGGTCATGATCCCAGGGTCCTGGGATCGAGCCCCACATCAGGCTCTCTGCTCAGCGGGGAGCCTGCTTCCCCCTCTCACTCTGTCTGCCTCTCTACCTACTTGTGATCTCTGTCAAATAAATAAATAACATCTTTAAAAATAATAATAATAATAATAACCTAAAATAACCAAAACTATTTGAAATGTCTATTTTCTCTTTTTCGAGGGCATTTTTCTCAAACTAGGTTTCTTGGGATACATTAAAAAGTATCCCATGGATAAAAGCTTTCTGCCATCAGATATATTTGAAAACAGCAGGTTAAACAAAGATAAATAGGTGACTTTACTGAGGACTTCCCAAGATACTTAATATATTAATATGTACTGTGCATCTCCAGAAAAAGCAAATATATTTGATTAGGAAAAAATTTCATCCCGCCACAACTCCCAGGAAGACCTATTAGCATCATCTGGTGATGTTAGAAATACTGTAAAAAGAGATTAAAATAAAATGAAATAGGTATGCTTTTATTGTGTATTAATACAATAATATTCAAATTATAAGGCATATGATGGTGAATATTCTGTTACAAATGAGTTATACTTGTGAAGTTATTTTTTATTTTATTATTTTTAATATTTTATTATTGAAATATTTTTCATGATTTTTCCAACAATTTCACTTTATAAGAAATAGAAGCAGAATTCTAGCATAATTTAATAATTCTAACATAATAATAATTCTAGCATAATTTAATGGTTATCTTACTAAAATTTGAAAATAATGAAAACATTTTCTGAGCCTAAAACATATCTTTCCCCTGAGGCTGGCTTTAAAAAAATTTTAGTTTCTCTGTATTTGGGATTTATGTTCTTAAAACTTAACTAAAACTGGTAATATTAAGATCAGTAGTACCAAGATAGTACTAATATTTAATAGGAATTTTGTGTTTAGAAGTAGAAAGCAAGCAGAAAAAATATTTCTAAAGTATACATTAAAGCTTCAAAGAGCTGACAAGATACCTTGTGAGGAATTACTTGGTCAAGATCTGGGAGAGGATATGGTTTGAGAAAGGTGAGCCTAGATTTGGTGACTTCGTTTGTCTGGGGTATATGATCTAACATAGAGTTTTATGGGGCTAAGAAGATCAAAATCTAGTTCAGGTCCTACCAAGAGTAGGACCTTGGTACACCATGCTGTCAGTTGACACCCTAAAGAGCAGAACCCCAACAGTAAAGGTGAACTAAAGGGACCTCAAAGATGTGAGCTGACTTTTGGAGCCTCTTTTTCCCTCAGGGTTGTTGCTGATACTGGGCATTGAGCAGAGGTCTGAGAAACAGGACTGTATACTGGGAGAGAGCTGCTGTTGGGGACAAGAAATTAACAAGCTTTTGTAGAAAAGTAAAGGAGCCTAAAGCATACAGCCAGTTATCCTGTTGGGATATTTGCCAAATCCTAGGGTTTTGCAGAATGGGAGGCTAAACATCTCATCGGAAAGCCTTTGAAAAGCAGAGCAGACATTTTGGCAGTCACACAAGATACAGCCTAGAGTTATGAACCTGCCAATGGGGGGACACCCCAGTGAATTCCCAGGCTCTCTATTAAAAACCCTAGAGGGCTATGCTCTTGGAATGGAGATCAGCCAAAAATAGCTTAAGCTTTACCAGAGCTGCAGCCCAGTCTCCATGCAGCACAGTCCCTGGTTGGTGATCAGCTACCATTCTATCTGTCTACTCAAGGGAAGGGAAACACTCTCTGGAGACACTGTGTGAAAAACCAGAGGACATGGCAAAAGACAAGGTGACATGATCAAAAACCAAGAGATAAACATGGACGGTAGAATCAGATCCACAGATGATCCAGATATTGGAGTCATCCAAAAAGGATTTAAAAATAACTGTGTTTAAAAAATAAAATTAAAATAAAATAAAATGTGTTTGGGTTCAAGTAAATAGGAACAAAGGTAAAGAAATTAAATAAAACAATGGATTTTATTTAATTGAAATTATTGAAAATTGAATTGAAACGTATTAAGAAGAATCAGGAATTTACAATATGGTAGTTCCTTAAAAAGTTAAATAGGGAATTACCATATGATCCCGCAATTGTGCTTCTAAGTATATACCCAGAAGACTTGAAAGCAGGGACTCAAGCAAATACTTGCATACCAGTGTTCATAGTAGCATTATTCACAACAGCCAAATGATGGAAACAACTCTAACATCCATTAACAGATGAATGCATTAACAAAATATATGTAATATTACTCATCCTTTAAAAAAAATGAAATTCTGATGCATTCTACAATATGAATGAACCTCAAAAACACAGTGCTAAATGATATAAGCCAGACGATAAATGACAAATATTGTATAGTTCCATTTATATGAGGTACACACAATAACAATTACATAGAAATTGGGAGAATGGTAAAAGGTGTTAAAATGTTTAAGATTCTTGGGGCGCCTGGGTGGCTCAGTGGGTTAAAGCCTCTGCCTTCAGCTCAGGTCATGATCCCGGGGTCCTGGGATCAAGCCCTGCATCAGGCTCTCTGCTCACCAGGGAGCCTGCTTCCCTCTCTCTCTCTGACTGCCTCTGCTTACTTGTGATCTCTGTCTGTCAAATAAATAAATAAAATATTTTAAAAAGAGAGAAAAGAAAAAATAAATTAAATGTTTAAGATTTTTTTTTTTAGATTTCATTTATTTGACAGGGAGATCACCAGTAGGCAGAGAAGCAGGGGGATAGAAAGAGAGAGAGAGAAGCAGGCTCCCTGCTGAGCAGAGAGCCTGATACGGGACTCGATCCCAGGACCCTGAGATCATGACCTGAGCCGAAGGCAGAGGCTTAACTCACTGAGCCACCCAGGTACCCCCCAAAATGTTTAAGATTCTTATCATATAGCTGAGTAAGGTAAAAGTATCAACCAGTTAATATCAACTAGTCTATTTATATCAAGTAATTAATAAAATGTTCCTCAATTGACTTTAGACTTTGTTGACTGAAATATGCCTATTGTTATTTCTAGGATGTCTTCTGGAATAGATAAAGAATATATCATCTCCAAACTAATAAGGAAAAATGGAATAATAAAAGAATACTCAGTCCTAAAGAAGGCAAGAAAGTAAAGAAAAAGGAACATATAAGCAGTAGAAATAAAAATACATAACAAGACAATATGTGTCTCAAATTGAATTCCCTGGGAAACATACTCAGAGGCTGAGATTTGCCTGCAGGATATTTATTGGGATGGGCTTTAATATTAATTATTAATTAAGATTAATATCTGTGGGGAAGTGAGGAAACAGGATAAACCAGAGAAGTTAAACTGCAGTACAGTGGTAACAAAGACCTCAGTTGATTCTACTGGGACTTTGGAACTGGAGGTAGCCTTGGAAATGTCCAGGCATTTATACCCTGTCACTGGCCAGTCATTGGATACAGTTTTCTATCCTCTTCCACCCTCTCTTAAGGAGACATGACTTTAGGTAAAGCTGTATTCTAGGACTGAGGACAAGTCCCAAAGAAAAATTCAGCTGTCAGCTCTTGACTACTTACATGCCCAACAGCTGAGGGAAAAAGTGCCCCAGTTCTAGACAAGATATGGCTGACTTACCTTGGCATTGGCCGTAGTATATTTCTACCCAAATCTGTTGGTAATTACATTAAATGTAAATGGACCAAATGGTTCAGTTAAAAGGCAAAGATTGTCAGATTGTACTAAAATTATTTTATTTATTTATTTATTTATTTATTTATTTGACAGAGATCACAAGTAGGCAGAGAGGCAGGCAGAGAGAGAGAGGAGGAAGCAGGCTCCCCACAGGGCAGAGAGCCCGATGTGGGACTCGATGCCAGGACCCTGGGATCATGACCTGAGCCAAAGGCAGAGGCCTTAACCCATTGAGCCACCCAGGCGCCCCTGTACTAAAATTTTTTTAAAAACTGTATTATAGTTACAAGAGACACATTTAAAATATAAAGATGCAAATGGATTGAAAGTAAAAGAATAGGAAAAAATTCATGCAAATTATAAAAAAGGGGGATGTTTAAAGGAAAAACCAAAGCTATATATATTCATGTAAGTTTTATATTACACAAACTATACCTCCTTTTAAAGTCTAAATCAGCGGTACCTGGGTGATTCAGTGGGTTAAGCCTCTGCCTTTGGCTCAGGTCATGATTTTGGGGTCCTGGGATCAAGCCCCACATCAAATTCCCTGTTCAGAGTCTGCTTTCCCCTCTCTTTCTCTTCCTGC
Organism: Mustela nivalis; assembly: GCF_964662115.1. Classification (NCBI taxonomy): domain Eukaryota; kingdom Metazoa; phylum Chordata; class Mammalia; order Carnivora; family Mustelidae; genus Mustela; species Mustela nivalis. The sequence continues at coordinate 76,491,018 of NC_139029.1, read as the reverse complement.
CTCTCTGCCTACTTGTGATTTCTGTTTCTCTCTCAAATAAATAAAATCTGAAAAATAATAAAGTGCAAATTAGCTCTTACTGGTGTGAAATGTAATACTTTTTAAATTTGGTTCTCCTATGTTTTAGTTTTACAGTGTCTGTCTAAGTAATTGTCTGGCCTTTTCACAAATGTTGGCAATATCCACACATACTTTTTTTGGTTCTGGTAATTCCTGTTATGAAATGTAGATTCTAAACTGATTTTCTTTCTCCGTCTATATTACTGCATAGACTATTCTCCTATTTAAGTGGACTGAACTGAACCAGAGCATATAATAAGATGGCTGATTTTCAGTTTGGATATAAAAATATAAAACTGCATTATCTCAAAACCACATTTAGCAAAAATGTGCTTGCCAAAGGATTTTTAGTATCCTGTGTATAAACTGAACAGATTTACATCAGAATCCTCAATTTCATCTTTATGAACTAAGGAAGATTGTAAAGAAATACAGAAGATCCCAAAGAGGCCCTACAAATATTTCTTGCTTAAGTTTAACAATGTGGGTGGGTTCTTTCCTTTCCTTTGTAAGTTGGCAGTTTGACTTTTAACTTTTTTCTAATTCTTTTTTTCCTATCTTTAGTCATTTAATACTTATTTTTTTTAAAGATTTTATTTATTTATTTGACAGACAGAGATCACAAGTAGGCAGAGAGGCAGGCAGAGAGAGAGGGGGAAGCAGGCTTCCTGCTGAGCAGAGAGCTCAGTGCGGGGCTCAATCCCAGGACCCCGGGACCATGACCTGAGCCAAAGGCAGAGGCTTTAACCCATTGAGGCACCCAGGCACCCCAGGAGCTTAAATTCTTGTAGTGGAATATGTATAATAAAAACAAAAACAAATAAACAAATGACTTCAGGGACTAAGAAGCATAATAACAAATGATGTAATAATAGCAATATTTTGTAGACAATGGCTAGGGCATGCTACCTTAACCACAGTGGCTGGGAACGCCTTCCCTGAGAAGATGGCATTTTGAATTTGAACCTGATGGGAAGGAAGCAATTGTATGAATATCTGGAAAAAAGCCTTTAAGGAGAAAGAATAGTGAGTAAATGCCCAAAGAGGGGAGTTAGAGAGGGGAGGTTAGAAAATATGGTTGGTTTCATGAATTTTATAAAAATCTGTTTCGTTACTTTAGTCATATCATGTATATTTTAAGATCTTGGATATTGAAGGTACAATTCATCAAGTAAGGAGAACTTCTTGATAATAAGCAGCTCAACCATATTATGTTAGTCTATTGGAAAAATTACTAGGCTGGACTCAAAGCACAAGACTTACCCTTTCTTGTGATGTACTTCTTGAGTTTGAGTAAGTGACTTCATTTCATTGACTTCTGTTAAGTCCACTGTACATGTAGGGAAACTATCCCTGCTTGCCCCACCTACATCATGGATTTTATGGAGATAAAGGAGAATTGAACCAGTGACGATGGCTTTCTTCACTGAATGGTACCTGACATATCTATTGAATATAAAGAAGGTTCTTTGACTTGATTCTATTTGGCCCAGGGCAAGTACCTTAATGCTGATGTCGCTGTAACTATAACATTGTAATTCAGAAATTTCCCTAGAAGATTGCTATGACTGTCCCATTCCGAGCATTACCTCCAAGCTAAATCACTGTGTAGGAGTTAGATGTCATAGGTGATCAACAGAGTGTGATAAGCAGTTCACTTGTGGTCAGTCAAATAAGTCAGAAAAACAAATATTGTGTGATCTCACTTATATGTGCAATCTAAAAAGTAAAACAACAACAATAACAGGAGAACAAGCTCATAGATACAGAAAACAGATCGGTGTTTGCCAGAGGCATCAGACAGCAGGGGAGACAAAGTGGGTCAAGAGTGTCCAGAGGAACAAACTTCCAGTTATAAAATAAGTAAGTCATGAAGATATAACATATAGCAAGGTGACTACAGTTAACAATACTGTATTGTAGGGGAACCCCTTCAGCTTCCCTCCTCCTTGGGAGCTTTGTACTATCACTTTGCTATCACTCAGTAAACCTTGCTTTGCTGCCTACCAAAAAATATTGTTGTACACCTTAGACTTAGATAATGTTATATGTCAGTTATATCGAAAGTTTTAAAAAAGAGATTTACTGCAAGGAGTTGGCTTACCCAGTTACGGGGGCTGGCTAGATGAGGCCAAAATCCATAAGGAGTGCTGTCAAGGACAGGCCAGACCTCTTGGGCATGGACTGTAGCTGCTGTCCACAGACAGCATTTCTTCTTCTTCATCATGGGAGCCTCAGTAATTCTTTTAAGTCCCTTCAACTAATTGAACCAGGCCCACCCAGATTATCTAGGATCATCTCTCATTAAAGTCAGTTGATCATGGGGGCACCTGGGTGGTGCAGTTGGTTTAAGCATCTGCCTTTGGCTCAGGTCATGATCTCAGGATTCTGGGATCAAGTCCCGCATCAGGCTCCCTGCTCAGCAAGGAGCTTGCTTCTCCCGCTCCTCTGCCTGCCGCTCCCCCTGCTTGTGTTTTCTCTCTCTCTCTCTCACTCTCTGTCAAATAAATAAATAAAATGCTTACAGAAAAGGCCAATTGATTATGCACTTCAATTATATCTACAAAAACCTTCACAGCAACACCTAGATTATTGTTTGCTTTGTTAACTGAGGACTGAAGCATAGCTAAATTGATACATCCAAAGACCATTGATCAGATTAAAATGGTTTCTTTGTTTATACCAGAAATAGTTGTACTATGCAAATGTAAAAAAAGAAGGCTTCAGTGATCACAGAGATCACTGTGGGTAGAATAGCAGAGAGAGGCTTTATAGAGAACATAGAATTTCTGTAGGCCTTAGAAAATAGAAAGCATTTGGATAGGCTCTCAAGGAGCATCTTTCTCCTGTTAATTACAAACCATGCTTGCTTTAGTGCTTTCATCATCTTTCATTCCAAAGAGCAATTTGCTGACCAACATTATATATGAGAATTCCCAGGACCATGCAGTAGTAGCCACTGAACCACAGCCTTGGTTGTTGGGCCATTTGGCTGCCCGTAAATAAGCATATCTTCCTCTTTTGTCTTTTTATAGTAAGTTTTAAAAACAAACTTAGAATGTTGATCAAATCAAATATATATTTCATATAAATTATGTGCTATGTGTGAATTGGTCTAATTGAGTAATCAAGTATATTTCTCATAATTTCAACATTGGAAATCACTATAGAACATTACTATTATTTATCTGAGATGTTTTCTCTAACCAACAGATATAATTTTTATTAAAAGGCATTGTTGTGGGCGCCTGGGTGGCTCAGTGGGTTAAGCCGCTGCCTTCGGTTCAGGTCATGATCTCAGGGTCCTGGGATCGAGCCCCGCATCGAGCTCTCTGCTCACCAGGGATCCTGCTTCCCTCTCTCTCTCTCTGCCTGCCTCTCTGTCTACTTGTGATCTCTCTCTGTCAAGTAAATAAATAAAATCTTTAAAAAAAAAAAAAAGGGCATTGTTGTAAGGTTAATGGGCATAAAGCTTGATTTATTTAAGCTTCCAGGAAGCGAGGAGCCAAAACTGGAATTAATTCTATACATCATACATTGATTTATAATTTGAATTTAAGTTTCTTATGTTCAGGTTTTAATAAGAGTATCATATTTCCATAGTCACATCCATTATTTAGAGCTTGATTCCAGTGAAATGCATAATAGCCTTTTAAAAAGTAGGCTTTTGAAACGTGGAGGAGGAAATATGGTGGGGGGAGTGTGTATCCTGGGAAGCCAAGGTTAACTTGTGGAAGTTGTAAGCACTGAGAACAGTGTTCTGCTCTTCTTTGTTTAAAGGCAGCTTTCTCTGAAACTGAGGGCAGCCACCAACTAACCCTAATTAGATGTGCTTGGAAGGATCTATTTTTTCCAGTTTGCTTTCTTCTTTTATCCACCAAGCTAATTATAATACATCGTATAATTCATTGTACATTTTCTCTGATTATAGAAATCACTAATTCACTCATTATTTCAGCAAGTCCTATTTGGTGACTAACCTTATAAAGAAATTTTGCACCATTTGACTGTGTAGTTTGCTGTGTTCTTTAAAAAAGAAAAATAGATTGGGGGAAGGGAGAGAAATTTTTCTTCTATACAATGTTCAGGACAACATTGCTTAGTAGTGATATTTCTGGCATGTTCCCATATGATTGAGAGAGTTTGTTTTGAGGTTCTGTCTGGTAATAATGATGAATCACCCACTGCCATTCTAATGAACCTTTGTATTACATGAGCACATGCTTTATACATTCATTCATGAGAGAGAGAGAGGGAATGGGAGAGGAGTTGAGGAAGAGGGAGAGAGAGCATCTTTAGCAGGCTCTAGGCCCAGCGTGGAGCCAGATATGGGGCTCCGTCTTATGACCCTGAAATCATGACCTGAGTGGAAATCAACAGTCGGATACTTACCTGACTGAGCCACCCAGGCACCCCTTTTCTTTTTTTGTTTTTTGTTTTGTTTTGCTTTGTTTTTTCCTTTAGAGAGAGAGTACATGCTTTAACTTGGAAGCAATAAAAAATGAAAGAGCCCCTAAATTTTATTACAGTCTCTTTTAAGATCTAATTTCTAGAGACAATTGTTTGTTGGTTAAAACAACTAGCTTAATATGCACTAAATTTAGCAATATTGGGAACTATGGTTTTAATTAGATAGTAGTACATAATTATTTCATTTAGCTTTGCATTTGCTTAGGGTCAAATTATTATTTGACTCTAGAGGTTAATTTTGTGTTTTTTTAAAAAAAAAAGATTTATTTATTTATTTATTTATTTGGCAAAGATCACATGTAAGCAGAGAGGCAGGCAGAGAGAGAGAGGAGGAATCATTTTGGAATCATAGCACCCCTCATTTTGTGCTATTATCTTTTGTCTTTAAAATATGTGGGATGAATCCGCTTGGAACCTACTATTTTCAGAGTAAAAGCTTAATTTTTTCTTTTTAAGAAAAGTATCGTTTTCTTCTATGCCAGTTTGAGTTAGATTGCCAATCTCTTCTTGGTGAATTTACAGAAAAATATTTCCTAAACAAGTTTATTTCAAATCTTAACAGACAGGGGCGTCTGGGTGGCTCAGTTGGTTAAGCGACTGCCTTCAGCTCAGGTCATGATCCTGGAGTCCCAGGATCAAGTCCCACATCGGGCTCCCTGCTTGGCAGGGAGTCGGCTTCTCCCTCTGACCTCACCCCTCTCATGCGCGCGCTCTCTCTCTCTCTCAAATAAATAAATAAATAAATAAATAAAATTTAAAAAAAAAAATCTTAAAAATATAAGCCCTTTTTAAAGAATAATGTTAACTGGTTATAGCAGCATTTCTGGTGTCCTGTGTGTGTTATGGGGCACTCTCTTGTATCATGTGATGGTCACTGTAATCCTGAAACACATGGTCTTGTTACTATTAGCATAATTCTGAGAAGCAGTAAAGACACTAAGGGTTAAAGCCAGTTTAGAAGAAATGAACCAACAGTTAAGCATCATGTTATTTTAGTTACGTGCTTACCAGTACTTGCTAGAATGGGCAGATACAGAGATAAGACATGTCCCCGCCCTGAAGATGCTTACAGACTAGTAGAGGATATGGAAAAATAAACAAGAAGCTCGTAATTGAGACTGGGAGTAGAGTTGCTAAATTTAGCAAAACAGACAAACACAAAAACAGGATGCCCAGTTAAATTTTATTTTAAAATAAACGGTGAATTTATTTTTTGCATAAGTATATTCCAAGTATTGCCAATAAGCAACTAATAATTTTTCAATATAAGCATGTCCAATGCAATATTTCACGGGGCAGTCCAACTGAGAACATCCCAGAAGACTTTCTGGAAGAGGTTATATCTTAACTGGATTTTGAAGAATAGACCATTATAAGCAGTAGGAGGCATGTGCATAGCTACAGAGATAGGAAAGAATGCTACATTCCAGGAAGCGCCTGGCCAGAGCAGAGAGCCTGAGGAGCAGCTTACGGAGGTCCCTTTTGCACAGTCAAAATCATAAAGCCCACGTATGTCCTGTTAAGGAGTCTGCCTTTTATCCTCAGGGCAGTACAAACAAAATCAACAGAAGTTTTCTTTTCTTTTCTTTCTCTTTGTTTTTATAAAGATATAATTGTTTATTTGAGAGAGAGCACAAGGGGTGAGAGCACAAGTCGGGGGTGGGGGGTGGGGGGGAGGAAGGGGACAGCAGGGAGAGGGAGACTCAGGTTCCCCACTGAGCAATGAGCCCTATTTGAGGCTCAATCCCAAGACCCTGGTCCCAGGACAGACACTTAACCAACTGAGCCACCCAGGCACCCCTTACGCAGGGAAGCGATTGGTCAGATACAGGTTTCAGAAGAATTTCATCAGTTGTGGAGGGTGGGTAGTTTGGATCGGAGACATCACAGGCAGGGAAACCAGTTTTACGGTTGTTACAGTAATACAGGCACGCACAGAGAAGTCAGGGCTTAAACCATGGCATTGGTGGTGGGAATGGAGGAGAAGAAAAAGTTTCAAGGCTATTAAGGAGAACTTTGATTGCCAGCACTCGGTGACCAGTTGAGGGGAGAGGGGTGATGAGGAAGAAGAAGTTTAAGACAACTCCATGTTTCTTCCCTCAGATACATGGGTGGATGATGGCACCTTTTAATAAGGTAGAGAATAAAGAAAGATTAAGTTTGGATAAGAGGAAATAAATGTCAACAGCAAGCACAGACCACTGTTTCTGGGAGCTCTGCTGGAAATAGTTGGTTTTAGTTTGGTTTAAATTCTTTAAAATTGTGGTAAAATATACATAACATTTATCATCTTGGTTGCTTTTGTTTTTGTTTGTCATTATCTTTTTTTGCTTTATTGATGTGTAATTGACAAAATTGTAAGATTTTTAAGGGTATAATGTGATGATTTGATATACATTCTGGAAGGATTCCCTCCCTTGAGTTAATTAACACCTCCCTTACTTCACGGATTTACCTTTTGGGGGACATGGGGGTGAAAACATTTAAGTTTTGCTCTCAACAAATTTCATTTATACCATACAGCGTTACCTGCTCTAGTCACCATATTATACATTAGATCCTGATACCTTATTCATCTAACTGAACATTTATACCCTTTTACCAGCCTCTCCCTATTTCCCATACTCCCCAGCCCATGGTAACCACTTTTCCGAGTTTCACTTTTTTTTTTTTTTTTTCCCTTAATTCCACATATAAGTGATACCATGTGGTATTTGTCTTTCTCTGTCTGGCTTATTTCACTTAGCATAATGCCCTCCAGGTTCATCCATGTTGTCACAAATGACAGGATTTCCTTCTTTTTTTAAGCTGAATAATATTTCATTGTATGTGTGTATATGTATTTATCTGTGCACACATACCACATTTTCTTTATTCATCATTAGACACTTATGGTTTGTTTTTTTTTAATGAGTCAAGTTCTTTGTTTTGGGGTTGTTTTTTTTTTTCCCCCAAATTTCTCTTTAAATAACATCTTTGCCTCACATGGGGCTTGAACTCACCACCCTGAGATCAGGAGTCTCCTGCCTACCCACGGAGCCAGCTAGGTGTCCCCACTTAGGTCGTTTCTGTTATCCTGGCGGCTGTGAATAGTGCTGCAAAGAACATGAACAGATATCTCCTTGAGATAATGATTTCATTTCCTTTGTATATACACCCAGAAGTGGAATTGCTGGATCATATGGTAGTTCTATTTTTAATTTCATAAAAATCCTCCATACTGTTTCTCACAGTGCATTATAACTAGTTTTAAGCGTCCAGTTCAGTAGTGTTAAGTATATTCGTTGTTGTGCAACCAGTCTCCAGAACTTCTTCATCTTGCAAAACCAAAACTCTATACCCATCAAACAAGAACTTCCTATTTCTCCTACCCTTCAACCCATGGCAGCCACCATTCTACTTGTAGTTTCTTTTTTTTTTTTTTTAATATTTTATTTATTTATTTGACAGAGAGAAATCACAAGTAGATGGAGAGGCAGGCAGAGAGAGAGAGAGAGGGAAGCAGGCTCCCTGCTGAGCAGAGAGCCCGATGCGGGACTCGATCTTAGGACCCTGGGATCATGACCTGAGCCGAAGGCAGCGGCTTAACCCACTGAGCCACCCAGGCGCCCCTCTACTTGTAGTTTCTATGAGAGTATCTACTTTAGAAACCTTACAAAAAGTGGAATCACACAGTACTTGTCTTTTTGTGACTGGCTTATTTCATTTAGCATAATATCCTTAGGGTTCATCCATATTATGGCATGTTTCAGAATTTCCTTATTTTTTAAGGTTGAATAATATTCTGTCGTAAATAAATGCCACATTTTTTTAAATCCATCTGTTCATTGATGAACTCTTGGGTTGCTTCTGCCTTTCAGCTGGGAATTTTTTTTAAATTTTCTAAAGATGTTATTTATTCATTTGATAGAGAGAGCACGCACAAGTAGGGAAAGTGGGAGAGGGAGAAGCAGGCTCCCTGCTGAGCAAGGAGCCAGATGCGGGGCTAGATCTCAGGACCCTGAGATCATGACCTGAGCCGAAAGCAGACACTTAACCGACTGAGCCACCCAGGAGCCCCTGGAATCTGTTTAAAATTGACCTCATCCAGTTTGGTTATGCATACTCCTTAGATTCTGTTTTGAAAGATAATGGTAGCTTCTGAAAGTGTTTGATATCAGTGAGTATTAACTGATTATCCCACACAACCTTATTATTAGGTTATAATGAAAATGATTTCTGGCAGACATTTAGGTATTCATTCAGCACATAGTTAATTGTAAGCAGTCAGAAAACCTTCCATATAATCAGTCTGTAAATTTATTAAAGTTCTAATTCTGTCCTTTTAGGTGTTCTGTCAACTTGCATGAAAGATTTACTCAAGGCAGAAGCAATGATACTCCAGAGGCAAGCTTCTATTGCCCTCATAATTAGCATCAGGCAACTAGAAATTCTGAACCAGTGATTCTCAAAATGTGGTCTCTTTGACCAGCAGCATTAGTATTGCTTTGAAACTTGCTCCAAACGCAAAGTTTCAGCCTCTCCTAAAACCAGATGTGTCAGAAACTCTGACAATGGGGTCCATTTGTCTCAGTTCTAACAAGACTTTTGGGAGATCTGAAGCTCCCTACAGTTTGAGGATTTCTGTTGTAAAATAATTAACTCTGAGTACCTCTCCAAAGATAAAGTTTGTAGCTTCAACTGGTTCTTTTACCCCCATTATGAAAAGGTAGGGGATATCCCATATTTCAGCCAATCTACATATCTTAAATACCTTCAATTTCACCAATGACGGTCCATTTCTAACATTCACTATGACATTTAACAAGCTACAAATGTCACCAATATGACCCTTATTTACTAATTAACAAAATCCCAGAAATGGATCAATCTTGACTAGGATGTGGACGATAGAAGCATGTGTAGTAGTTGCCTCAGAGCACATACTTCTTTATTACCTGATTAGGACTCTCTAGCCCTATACATTCCTGGACTATAAACACACAAATACCACACTGTGTCTGCTGAAGAATTTTGAAGTACATTAACAACATTATAACAGAAGGGGAGGAGGGAGTGGAGAAGGTTCTTGTGTGTGTGTGCATACGTGTGTGTGTAGGGAGAGGAAGAGTGTGCGATGAGCACAATTAATGGCTGAGAGGAAGAATTCAGGGAAGAGGGAAAAAGAGATGTTGATGATACAGTGAGAGTGCAGAGAATGGTGAAGATTAAAGTAGCTGATGTGAAAAATAAAACAGCTGATGTGGGGAATTGGAGAGAGCGCTAACTGGACTTGAAGAATTTTCAGGCAACCCTACTCTCCTGTTTTTTCCTAAGGAAGAATTGGCAGGAAAATAAATCTTAGAAAATGATTTAAAACCTAGGATTTATACGTCTGTTCATTGTTATTGCTCTTTGAGATACAATTTTCACAGTTCATGAAATTACCCCTTCAGCGCCAATGGGTTTTGTAAAATGTAGCTAAAGAGTGCCATCTTCTGGTACTACCAGGTATGTGCAAACAAAGGCAGGATGTATGATCGAATCCTCATAGCAATAAAATCTCACCACTGGAAAACCTTTAATATTTTCTGCTGAGTATCCTATTGTAAAGTTGAACTTCTTTATAACCTGTGTCTTTCTAGTTAGGAGATCAGATTACTAGCAATGATTATAGTTTGTGTGTATGGCCTGCCTGAAAAACAAAGCTGTATGTGGCCAACCATACTTTTCATATAAGCATATGGGAAATTTGCTTTTGGTTAGTGATAGAAGCCACAAGTTGAAGAGCCTGTTCTTTGTGACTACCTCTTTGATGCAGGGTTGGCTTGAAGACTTAGCTCAAAACAGGAATCTGATTCTTGTAGCTGAATGTCAGACTTGTCTTCACTGCTTAACGATTCACTAATAAGATACTAATTTAGTCCTTTTTAAAAAAATGTTTAATGCATTATGGAAAAGTATTAATTTTATTTTTAGTAATGTTTTAAGATCAAAACTATATTTTTAATCATAGTTATTTGATAAGCATTTACTGAACACTTAAAATACTAAACTCTGTTCTGTGTGCTAGAAAGGGGAGGTTCAAAGATGAATATGACCTTGTTTCCGCCTTTGAACCACCTTACTTTCCACCAGGGAGGATAACATGAACATAAATGATGTTAGATTTGGGAATATAAGGAAAGAAGAGAGGAACGATGTGGGGTCAGGAAGGAAATATATGGCCTCCAGATTATGGATGTGGTGGAAATCTTGACCTTGGGCAGGGTTATGAGTAGAGTGTTCCTCAAGATTCAGGAGCCCCCCCCCAAAAAGAAAAAAAAGATTCAAAAGCCAAAGATTGGGACATTTGAAGCAAATAACTCTTTAAGTCCTATTCTAGAAGCTGTTCATAATAGAATGTGCTCTTTCTGCATAAATACTCAGAATAGAGTTCATTTATTCATTCATTCGACAAGTACTTTTTAAGCACAACTGATCATGCGTCAGGCAATGTGCAAGTCCCAGGGAAAAAATAAAGGTGGAAGTCCAGTCCCTGCTTTGAGTTGCTTGTGCAGAGGGAATGAATGTGACCAGAGTCCCTTTGTAGGAACACTGTGGATGGGCATCTGACCCAGCCATTATTAAATCTGCTGTATGTGCTCCTCTCCAAAATTAAGTAAATCTGATTCTTTTACCTCAATGGTTAATTAAAACCACAAGCTCTGGAGTCAGACTAACTGGCTTCAGATTCCAGCACCATGACTAACCTGCCCTGCAGATTCTTAACCTCTCTTAACCTCTCATTATCTCAATAAAATGGAGATAATGGTGGGGCGCCTGGGTGGCTCAGTGGGTTAAAGCCTCTGCCTTCAGCTCAGGTCATGATCCCAGTGTCCTGGGATCAAGCCCCGCATCAGGCTCTCTGCTCAGCAGGGAGCCTGCTTTCCCCTCTCTCTGCCTGCCTCTCTGCCTACTTGTGATCTCTCTCTCTGTCAAATAAATAAATAAAATCTTTGAAAAAAAAAAAAAGAGTAGAGTTCAGTGGTTCATAATTTACATATAACACCCAATGATCTTCCTAAATAGTGGCCTCCTTAAGACCCACCACCCATCTATCCTATTCCTCACCCACCTCCCTCCATCATCCCTGTTTGTTCTCAATAGTTAAGGGTCTCATGATTTGTTGCCCTCTCTCTCTTCCTCTCTCCCAAATGTTCAACTGTTTGTTTCTTAAATTCCATGAGTGAAATCATATGGTATTTTTCTCTGATTGATGTATTTCGCTTAGCATAATACACTGTAGCTCCATCCATGTCGTTGCAAATGGCAGGATTTCATTCTTTTTAGGGGCTGAATAATACTCCATTACACAGACACACACACACACACACACACACACACACACACTCTTTATCCCTTCATCAGTCAGTTACACTTGGACACTTTGCATGGTTTGGGTATTGTTGATAATGCTGCTGTAAGCATCTGTGCGCATGTCCTCTTTCGAATGTGTATTTTTGTATGCTTCGGGTAAATACTAAGTAGTGCAATTGCTCTATAATAGGGTAGCTCCAGTTTTAACTTTGTGGGGAGCCTCCATACTGTTCTTCAGAGCGGCTGCACCAGTTTGCATTCCCACCAACAGTGCAAGAGTGTTCCCCAAGCCTCAGTTAAAAAACTGAAATGAAAGCATTTTAATTATTGGATAATACTTCACTGTATGAACATACTTCACTTTATTCAGTCATCCTCCTGTTAATGACCATTTGTGTTGTTTTACCCATTTTCCACCTAGAAACAGTACTACATTCTGGTTGGCAACCTGAGGTCCTTCCAGACTATACCCTGACCTGCTGTTTTTAGAAAGAAAGATTTTTCATTATGGATTCAATTTTTTAATGTTCACTAGTCTTATTCAGATTTTCTATTTTTTCTTGCATCATTTTCTATTGTTTTTATTTTTCTGGAAGAATTGTTCATTTCAAATGTATTGCCATAGTGTTGTTTATATCATTCACTATATTTTCTTTCCAAATAATCTTTATCTGTGCCTTCTCTTTTTCTCTTGATCAATCTTGTTAAAGGTTTATCTCCTTTGTTTAAGTTTTCAAAGAACTAGTTTTGGGTATTATTGATCTTTTTATTTTTTATTTCTGCTTTTTTTTCCTTCTACTTCTTTTGGAGGTTTACTCTGTTACTCTTAGGGTCTTTTTAAGACTCTTTAGTTGAGTCCTTACTATTTATATTCAGTCAGTTGTTTTTTCATCATTGCGTTTGAATCTGTAAATTTCCCTCTAAGAACTGCTTTAGCTGCATCTCACAAGTGTTAATATGTATATTCCATTTTGATTTCCCCTTTAATCCACAAAATACTTAGGAATGCACTTTTTAATTTCTGAACATGTCTGTATTTATGTTTACATTATTTTTTTGTTGATTTCTTATATCTTTGTGGCCAGAGGATGTGGTCTATGTGATCTAAATTCACTAGAAACTCTAACCTGTAGCTGTACGAGGTTTCATGCCAGCTCCTGAGTCAGGCCTTGCAACTCCCCCGACCTTTGCCTCACTGAAGACATATGTCAGTGAAATTGCTGGCCATCTGTTACAAGCAGAGATACCAAATGGATGGTTCTGTTTTCCCTAAAAATCAGAGGTTGACCTGGGAAAGAAAGTATTGAGTATCTCCCATGTGGTCCCCCCCATCTGAGAACTAGATTGCTCTGTTCCTCCTGTGAAAATGAAACCTCATGTTCTTGGTTACAGCCAGGTCTGCAGGAGAAAGCAGGCATGGTCACAGCTTACCCAGGAACTTCTCTGGTAGTGACAGCTGAACCCAACTTCTGGGTGTTGGCACTTACTTCTTCATATGGGCAGGGTCCTCCATCTCTACTAAAGCTATCTTCATCCTCACAGCAAAATGTAGAAAGTGTTGTAGGAGGCCCTTTCAAGAATTGAGTACTTAACAGACTCGACTGTGTTTTGGCCATTTCCTTGGGATCAATGAAAACCTTAAGCATGCAAGATGAAGGGCTTAAGAAATTATCCACAATCCCTATCTCATATAAGAGAAGCCCAATATTGGCCCTCTAATAGGTTGCACAATCCCAAGAACCAGAGCTGGGTAAGACTGATCTGTAAGCAGCATTATGTCATCAGACTGAGGGAACCAAACAGAAAAGGAGAATTCTGGAGAAGAACCATCAAAAGGTAATTGCAAAAACCAAAAGAGCAAGAGATCTAAAGCAAAGATTGGGAGATGAAGGTCAGAGGAATTCTTGCAACTACAGGAAGATACCATAACCTTGTATTATTATTTCATATTGGTTAATTCCTTCTTTCTGCTTTCTTTGGATTAATTTTTTTCTAATTTCTTGAATTTTTAATTTATTTGTTTTGTTCTTTGCTGTTTATGAACATAATTAAAATAGTTTTCTTTAAGCAGTTCTTTGATTTTATCATTAATCTTTTTTTTTTAAAGATTTTATTTATTTATTTGACAGAGAGAAATCACAAGTAGATGGAGAGGCAGGCAGAGAGAGAGAGAGAGGGGGAAGCAGGCTCCCTGCCGAGCAGAGAGCCCGATGCAGGACTCGATCCCAGGACCCTGAGATCATGACCTGAGCCGAAGGCAGCGGCTTAACCCACTGAGCCACCCAGGCGCCCCAGGTTTTATCATTAATCTTATTTTCAGTTTATGTTATTGTTATTTCCTAGATACTAACATTTCAATTTGGACTTTCTCTTTGACTTTCAAGAATTAAAAGACCATTTAATATGTATCGATAGATGTTTTGTTAATTCCAAGTTTTATCATATTGGTTTTTTTTTTTTAAGATTTTATTTATTTATTTGACACAGAGATCACAAGTAGGCAGAGAGGCAGGCAGAGAGAGAGGAGGAAGCAGGCTCCCTGCTGAGCAGAGCCCAATGCAGGGCTCCATCCCAGGACCCTGAGATCATGACCTGAGCTGAAGGCAAAGGCTTAACCTACTGAGCCACCCATGCGCCCCTCAAATTTTATCATATTGTGTTTGGAGAATACTGTTTCTGCCATTTTTACTAAGTGGTAATGTATTAAGGCTTTGGTCTAATTTTGTAAAGTGTTCCATGGACATTTGAAAAGTCTATTGTCGAGGCATATAAATCTACCCAATTAGTCAGGTTTTGTAGTTCTTCTACATCCTTTTTTTCATAGACTTTTTGATCTGTCATGGACTAAGAAAAGTGAACTAGGGTCTCCTATTCTAATGCCTTTCTGTTTATTTCTTCTATTTCTTATAGATTTTGCTTAATAAATTTTAATTCTACTTTATTTGCTTTATAGAAACTCATGAATGTAATATCTTTGTTGTGGATTGTATGTTTTAACATTATAAGGAGGGCTTTTTTAAAAACCTTATTTAATGCTTTCTCCACCTCTGACTTCAACCTCTTCTGATGTAAGATTGTCACTTAATTGTATTTTCCTTGCATTTGTTTGATATACCTGTACTGTCCTTTTTTTTTTTTCAACTTTTTTGACTCTGTTTTTTGAGGATATTTTTCTTTCAGTAGATGAGCTTATCCCACTGACATTTATAGATATGACTTAGTTCTAGAGCACATTTTATGACCTATTTTCCATTTTTAAGGATCCATTTGGTTTGGGCACCTGGGTGGCTCAGTAGTTAAGCATCTGCCTTCTGCTCAGGTCATGATCCTAGAGTCCTGGGATTGAGACCCGCATCAGGTTCCCTACTGAGGAAGCCTGCTTCTCCCTCTCCTGTTCCCCCTGCTTATGTTCCCTCTCTTGCTGTGTCTCTCTCTCTCAAATAAATAAACAAAATCTTAAAAAAAAAAAAAAAAAGATTAATTTGTTTTGTATCTTTCTCTGGATAGTGTGTATTTCCTTATTTTATGCATGTTCCTTCTGGTAATCAGGAAGGTTTGTATTCTGTATTTAGCTCTTCTAGTGTTTAGCTTTTTATGCTGTGGCTTTAAAAAATGTACTTTATCCTGTATTTCTTAAATCGACTTATTATAAGAAGTGACAAAATTATAATTCCTTTCTCATCTCCTTTGCTCCACCTAATTTTAATCAATACATTATTATTATTTGTTCTTCTAGTGATCATTGGTATACTTTTGAATATACTTCTGTCTCTGTTATTTGATTTATAAGGTGTATTATCTTTTGACCTTGAATATTAAAGATAAAGAAATCAATCCTTTTGGCAACTTTCATCTTTTTACATCTTCTCTTCTTGGTTTTTGTTAATTTTACTACTTTTACTGGTGTAGTTTATAATATTAACATTCTGGGGGGCACCTGGGTGGCTCAGTGGGTTAAGCCGCTGCCTTCGGCTCAGGTCATGATCTCAGGGTCCTGGGATCGAGTCCCGCATCAGGCTCTCTGCTCAGCAGGGAGCCTGCTTCCTCCTCTCTCTCTCTCTGCCTGCGTCTCTGCCTGCTTGTGATCTCTCTCTGTCAAATAAATAAATAAAATCTTTAAAAAAAAAAAAAACATTCTGGGACACCTGGGTGGCTCGGTCCATTAAGTGTCTGCCTTCAGCTTAGGTCGTGATCTCAGGGTCCTAGGATGGAGTCCCACATTGAGCTTCCTGCTCAGCAGGGAGCCTGCTTCTCCTCCTACCTGCTGCTCCCCCTGCTTGTGTTTCTCTCTCTGTTTTTCTCTCTCTGACGAAATCTTTTAAAAAAATAATATCAACATTCTCAACAATATACAAGTTATTATGAGAATGAGCCCCGGAACCAGACTGCCTAGGTTGAAATCTTGGCTTTATCATTTTTTAGGTGTGTGACCTTAAGCAAGTTACTTAATAGATAATTGTTTCCTTGTTTTTACAATGTATATAACAATAGGTTCTACCTCACAGGTTTGTTTTCATGATAATGAAATTATAGCACTAGAACAGTGCCTGACCTATAATAAGCATCTGGTGATTATCAGATATTTTATTAATTATTATGAAGTAGATCCCCAGGGTTGTTTTCATCCCAATCCTACATTTCAGGGGGCTTCCACATTCAGGTTCTCTTTCTTGTTCATCTGCTGGTTACTTAAAATCCATTCTCTGGTAGTTCTTTAAGAGACAGTAATGGAGTTCTATTTTCTAATCCTTATATGTTCAAAAACATTTGATGCCTTTTACTTGAAACAAGTTTAGCTATGTAAAATAATAGTACTACTGTTGAGCACTCATTAAAATCACAGGTGATCTGTACTCATTATTATATCATTTTACCTCATATTAATGCTATAATTTTATTATTTATTTATTTATTTATTTATTTATTTTTAAGGAAAGCTCTCTGCCCAACCTGGGCCCCTTCATAATTATGAGATAAGTCAAGTATTATCCATATCCCCTTTAAAAATTAACAAATTAGGATCCAGACAAGTCATACTTCCTTTCTTAAAGACTTTGCTGGCATTGCACCATTATCTACCATTGATGTGGCTTTGGAGAAATCTGAGGTCAATCTGATTTATTTCCCTTTTAAGGTGCCTTGATCTTTTTGCCTGAATGATGGAAAGATTATTTATTTTTGAAGTCTAGTAAAATTCAATGGGATAGGTCACAAGGGTCATTCTATATGTTTTCAGGGGACACATTGTGTCCTTTCAATTTATAAAGTATCTTTTCACTTACATGAAGTTACCTTGAATTATACTTTGAATATTTTTTCATTTTCACTTGTTCTATTCTCCTTCATGTAGACATGCTAGATATCATGTCTTCTGTGTCTATACTTTTGCCTCAAGTTATTTTTAGTTCTTTTTAACTTTCCATTGCCAATTTCTCATTTTTCTTAACCTAGCCCTGTTTTAAGTCTGCTGTCATCTTTATCTGCCTTCTTCCCCTGCCCCCACTTATAATGTGGTTTTAATTTCTAGGATTCTTCTCTTTTTCTTCCTTTCTGCTAGCTTATTTTACATTTCCTTCTGATGTCTCAGCATCAATTCTTTTGCTTTGAGGTCTTGTTTTTTAAGCTGTTTCATTAAGTCCTTTGAATTCACAGCATTATGTTTGGTCTGCTTCATGGCAACATTTTTCTGGAAAATGTCTCTTTATAACATTAACTTTTCATTTCCTTTCCTCCTTTTTCTTGTAGACTTGCTGTATAGATCTTATTTTCCTTTGGTTATTACTCATTATCGAATGAAAAGTGTTCTTTCTCGACCAGCTATTTGCAGGAAGCAACTGGAGCAGTGAATTGTGCTAATAGTGAGGCTGCTATGGCCGAGTGTGTGGGTATGTGTGTCGTGTGTGAGAAAGAGAAAAGAGGAGAAACTAGAGACAAAAATACACACACAGATCATGCTTAGCCAGTATTATCTCCCCAGCAGATGCTCATATTATATTCTCCCTCAACCTGTTTCATTAACAGACTGCCTCCAATATAGATAACATTTTAAAAAATTTTTTTGGTTTTTATAAACATGTATTTTTATCCCCAGGGGTACAGGTCTGTGAATCACCAGATTTACACACTTCACAGCACTCACCAAAGCACATACCCTCCCCAGTGTCCATAACCCCACGCCCCTTCTCCCAACCCCCCTCCCCCCAGCAACCCTCAGTTTGTTTTGTGAGATTAAGAGTCACTTATGGTTTGTCTCCCTCCCAATCCCATCATAGATAACATTTTTAAGGAATTTATCATTCAGCACTGCCTTGTCCTGCTACTTCGGGATGCCAGAGTCCTTGAAAGTTCCCACAGCTTGTGCCCCTTAAACTTTCAATGTAAATCAGGTGATGGTTCTCCTCAGGTGTACTACCTCTTTAGTGCTGTGCCAACATTGAAAACTAAAGTCACAGCAGGTACTTAATCTCAACATACTCTGGACTCGGGTGTGATTTTCACTCAACTTTGTAGGCCATCCTCACTAATTGTGTCTTAGGGTTAACTTGGTACCTTATCAAAGATGGAGTTTGTGTTCATTTTTCTTATTTTCTTGTTTTACGGTGATCTCAAGGATGACCAGATGACAGAGATAATTTCATTTTGTTATTTGTAAATGTTTTGGGAACTTTTAAAAAGATTTTATTTATTTGAGAGAGAGAAGGGGAGAAATACCATGAGTGGAGGGGGAAGGGCAAAGGGAGAGGAAGAAGCAGACTCCCTGCTGAGCAAGAGGTCTGCCGTGGGGCTCAATCCCAGAGCCCTGGAATCATGACCTGGGTCAAAGGCAGACGCTTAACTGACTGAGCCACCCAGGCACCCCAATATTTTAGGGGTTTTAAAAAAGATTTTATTTATTTATTTGACAGAGAGATAGAGAGCACAAGTGAGCAGAGTGGCAGGCAGAGGGAGAGGGAGAAGCAGGGTCTTTGCAGAGCAGGGGAAGCCTGATATGGGACTCAATCCCAGGACTCTGGGATCATGACCTGAGCCAAAGGTAGTGGCTTAACCAACTGAGCCACTCAGATGCCCCTATTTTTGGTTTTTAAACTTTAATTTTTTATCTTAAAACCACAGCCACTTTTTAAAAGAGTGCCTCTAATCTTAGGGAGACCAGGTATCATACCACCTCAGACCATCTTAAGTGGGAAAAATAGCTTTCAAATTCTGTGCACACCCTAGTCCCAGCAAGGTCTTTCATCATCATATAGCTGGTAAGGACAGAGCTTGGATTCAAATTCAGGTCTGTCCAAATCCAGAGCCTGAGTTCTTTTCATCATAGAACTTCATCTTAAAGAATACAGATATCTCCTTACATTGTTTATTGTTTCTTTTTATAACATTTTTCTATTAACTACTTTTTTGTTTCCTGGTTCTTAGTGTGACAAGTACAAGACTGGAGTTATTGATGGGCCCGCATGTAATAGCCTTTGTGTTACAGAAACTCTTTACTTTGGGAAATGCTTATCCACCAAGCCCAACAATCAGGTATGGACATTACAAATAAGCATTCCAGAATGATAGTGTACTCTAATTTTACCTTAAATGAAGTATTGTTAGAATTCTTGAACCAGAGTGTTAGGAAATTTTATATACTTCAATTTTGTATGCTTTGATTCACTCATCCAACAGATGTTTATTATTAATCCCTTATTCCCAGTATATTCCAGACACTGTTTAGTTATTAGGAATTCAGTGATGATTAAGATAGATAAGATTACTTACCTCGTGGATCTTATATTAATTAATAGTGACTAATTCTAGGGTATGGTATTAGGGAAGTGGAAACAGAAGAGTTTTGCCTTTCATCTTTCTGTGTAATGTGACTTAAAAAATGTATTTGTAGCTATAAATGCTTAATTAAGAAACAAGAAAGATCTCAAATCAACAAGCTGACTTTACAATTTAAGGAACTTGAAAAGGAACAAACTAAACCCAAATCTAGCAGAAGGAAATAAATAATACAGTTTACAGCAGAGATAAATAAAATGGAGAATAGAAAAACAATAGAGAAAAATCAATGAAACCAAAAGCTGGTTCTTGGGAAAGATCAACAAAATTGACAAACCTTTAGCTAGATGGTCAAAGAAAAAGAGAGAAGGCTCAAATTATTAAAATTAGGAACGAAGAGGGGACATTACTACTGACTCTACAGAAATAAAAAGGATTACATGAGAGTACTATAAACAACTGTACACCAACAAGTTAGGTAACCTAGACAAAATGGACAAATTCTAGAAACAGAAAACTTAGCAAGAAATAGAAAATCTGAATAGATCTATCACTAGTAAGGAGATTAAATCAGTAATCAAGAGTCTTCCAACAAGAAAAGCTGTGAGCCTGTTGCCTTCAGTGGTGAATTCTACCAAACATTTAAGTCCTTCTCAACCCTTTCCAAAAACTGAAAAGGAGGGAATACTTCCTGACTCATTCTGTGAGGCCAGCATTACCGTGATACCAAACCCAGCTAAAGACACTTGAACAAGGAAAGAAATCGACAGACTTTGTGTACATTAATGCAAAATATTCAACAAAATACTACCAAACCAAATTGAGCATATTAAAAAGATCATATACCACAGCCAAATGGGATTTATTACTAGAATGCTGGGATGGTTCAACATACAAAAGTCAATTTAATACACTAGATCAATGGATGAAAGGGGAAAAATCCACAGGATCATCTCAGTTGAAGCAGGAAAAGTATTTACAAAATTCAGTACACTCCTACGATAAAAACACTCAACAAATAGGAATAGAAGGCAAATGCCTCAACATAATAAAATATACATATGAAAAACCCATAACTAATATCATATTCAGTTGTGAAAATCTGAAAGCTTTTCCTCTAAAATCAGGAACAAGGCAAAGATGCCCACTTTTGCCACTTGTATTCAACATAATACTAGACGTTCTAGCCAAATCAGTTAGACAAGAAAGAGAAAGACAAGAAAAAAGCACCCAAATTAGAAAGGAAAAAATAAAATTATATCTGTTTGAAGATGACGTGATCTTTTGTGTAGACCATGGGAGGTAGAAAAACATTTTATGGAGGGTAGAAAAACCTTTTATCTATGTAGGGAAACGTTCTTACAGCTAATAAATGAATTCAGCAAAGTAGCTGGAAACAAAGTCAACACACAAAAATCAGTTGTATCTCTGTATAGTAACAATGAACATTCCACAAAGAAAATTAGGAAAACCATTCCGGGGCATCTGGGAGGTTCAGTCCATTAAGCATCTGCCTTCAGCTCAGATCTTGGTCACAGGGTTCCTGGCATCAAACCCTGCATTGGGTTCCCTGCTCTTGGGGAGCCTGTTTCTCACTCCCTTCCCTGCTTGTGCTCTCTCTCTGTGTCTCACATACATACATACATACAATCTAAGAAAAAAAAAAGAAAGAAAGAAAGAAAGAAAACCATTCCATTTACGTAGTATCAAAAAGGGTAAAGTACTTAGGAATTAACTGGGGGAAGGACTTGTACAATGAAAGTGTACAATGAAGGTGAAGGACTTGTACAATGAAGACTTCAAAGCATTGCTGAAAGAAATTAGAGCTATAAACAAATGGAGACATAACCCATGTTCATGGATTGGAAGACTTAGTATTGTTAAACGTTAATACCACCCAAATTGATCTACAGATTCAGTGAAATCCTTATCAAAATTCTGAGGATATCTTTTGCAGAAATAGAAAAACCTGCCCAAAATGGAATCTCAAAGGACACCAAATAGCAAAACAGTCATGAAAAAGTACTATAGAGCTGGAGGACTCAGACTTCCTGATTTCAGAACTTACTACAAAGCTACAGTAATCAAAACAGTATGTACTAGAATGAAGACAGACATACAGATCAATAGAATAGAGAACCCAGAAATAAGCTCTCATGTATTTGGTCAAAAGATTTTTTTTTTTTAAAGATTTTATTTATTCAACAGAGAGAGAGAGAGAGAGATGAGGCAGGCTCCCTGCCAAGCAGAGAGCCCGATGCGGGGCTTGATTCCAGGACCCCTGAGATCGTGACCTGAGCCGAAGGCAGAGGCTTAACCCGCTGAGTCACCTAGGTGCTCCTGGTCAAATGATTTTTGACAAGAGTGCTAAGACCATTCGATAGAGAAAGGACTGTCTTTTTTTTTTTTAAGATGTTATTTATTTATTTGACAGAGAGAGAAATAACAAGCAGGCTCCCTGCCAAACAGAGAGCCTGATTCAGGGCTCAATCCCAGGACCCTGAGATCATGACCTGAGCCAAAGGCAGAGGCTTAACCCACTGAACCACCCAGGTGCCCCAAGGATTGTCTTTTCAACAGACCATGCTGGGAAAACTGGATATCCACATGCAAAAGAACAAAGTGGGACCTTTACCTAATACTACATGTAAAAATCAAGTCAAAACAGATCAAAGACTTAAATGTAAGAACTAAAAGCATAAAACTCTTAGAAAAAATATAGGGTAAAATCTTCATGACATTGGATTTAGCAAGGATTTCTTGGCTCTGATCCCAAAGGCAGAAGCAACAAAAGAAGAAGAGACAAATTGTACTTCATGAAAATTTTAAAATTTTGTACATCAAAAGAATATCCAATCTACAGAATGAGAGAAAATATTTGCAAATCATATATCCAATAGAGATTAATATCTAGAATATATAGGGGTGTCTGGGTGGTTCAGTGGGTTAATCCTCTGCCTTCTGCTCAGGTCATGGTCTCAGGGTCCTGGGATAGAGCCTGGATAGAGCCTGCATCAGGCTTTCTGCTCAGCAGGGAGCCTGCTTCCCCCTCTCTCTCTGCCTGCCTCTATGCCTACTTGTGATCTCTTTCTGTCAAATAAATAAATAAAATCTTTAAAAAATATATCTAGAATATATAGCACTCCTGGGGCACCTGGCTGGCTCAGTTGGTAAAACACGCAACTCTTGATCACAGGGTCATGAATTTGTGCCCCAATATGTGTAGAGTTTACTAAGGAAAAAAAGAGAGAGAACTCTTATAACTCAACAAGAAAACTACCAGATTTTAAAATGTGCAAAGTACTTAAATAGGCATTTCTTAGAAAAAGATACACAAATGGCCAATAAGTATATGAAAAGATGCTCAGCATCACTTGATCATTAGGGAAATACAAATCAAAATCACAGTGAAATACCATTTCATACACGTTAGGCTGGCTACTCTCAAAAAATGGAAATTAACAAGTGTTGACAAGGATGGAGAAAAATTGGAACCCTTTTGCACTGTTGGTGAGAATGTAAAACAGCAAAGCCACTGAAAAAAACAGTTCCTTAAAATATTAAAAATATATTGTTCTTATGATCCAGCAATTTTACTTCTGGGCACATATCTAAAAAAATTGAAAGCAGAGTCTCCAAAAGATATTCTTACACCCAAGTTCAGGTCAGCATTATTCACAATAGCTAAAACTTGGAAGCATCCAAGGGTCCATTAGCAGATGAATAGAAATGCAAAAGGTGGTATATCCATACAATGGACTATTATTCAGCTTTAAAAAGGAGAAAATTCTGACACATGCAACTGTATGTATCTTGAGAACATAATGTTAATTGAAATAAGTCAATCACAAAATGACAAATTTTGTATGGTTCCATTTATATGAGATGCTTAGAGAAGCCAAAATTATAAAGATAGAGAGTAAAATGGTGATGCCGGGGGTGGGGTGGGAAAGGGGAACAGGGAGTTACTATTTAATAGGTATAGAATTTCAATTTTACAAGATGAAGAGTGCTACAAAAGGATAGTGGTGATGGCTGCACAACATTGTGAATGTAATACCATTGAGGTGTACTCTAAAAATGGTTAAGATGGTAAATTCTATGTTTTTAATATTTTATAATAAAAAATTGGAAAAAGTAAAATTGATCTTGGTCAAAAATATGTTTATTTAGGCATGAATTACTTTTATAATTTAAAAGTTTACAGAAAAAAGCTAAATCTCAATGTTTTGTTACTTGTTTATGTGTTTTTGTAAGAGGCAGAAAACATTAAAAATACATGGTAAAGTTTTCTGCTCAGCCAAAGGACTAATTTGTCATTCTTTTTTCACGTAGATGTATTTAGGGATTTGGGGTAATCTGCCAGGTGTTGTAAAATGTCAAATGGAACAAGCACTTCATCTTGATTTTGGGACTGAATTGGAACCAAGGAAAGAAATAGTGCTATTTGATAAGCCAACTAGGGGAACTACTGTACAGAAATTCAAAGAAATGGTCTACAGTCTCTTTAAAGTAAGTATATAAGGGCACCTGGGTGGCTCAGTGGGTTAAGCCGCTGCCTTCAGCTCAGGTCATGATCTCAGGGTCCTGGGATCAAGCCCCACATCGGGCTCTCTGCTCAGCAGGGAGCCTGCTTCTTCCTCTCTCTCTCTGCCTACTTGTGATCTCTCTCTGTTGAATAAATAAATAAAATCTTTAAAAAAAAAAATAAAGTAAGTATATATCTATTCACATGTTGCTAGTGTGAAGTGGTACATTCTTCTGAAAGAGTTAGCAAGACCTCATCCTAAGCCATAAAAATGTTGCTGTTCTTTAACTTATACCCAGGACTCCATCTTGAGGGAAAAATTCAAACAAAATCTGAGGAAGATGCTTACATTAACATTATTTATGCTAGCTAAAAATGTCCAGATATGAAAGGGGAATTAAGTAGATGAGCAGCTGTATAGTTTGTAGGGAAGGCCTAAAATTAGTATACATGTCCTGACTGAAAATTATTTTTTAAAAATTTAAAGAAATATTCATACAAAGATTAAATATATTAAAGAAAAAATTTATAATATTGGAAAGAATCTTTTTTTTTTTTAAAGATTTTATTATTTGACAGATCACAAGTAGGCAGAGAGGCAGGCGGAGGGGGTGGTGTGTGGAAGCAGGCTCCCTACTGAGCAGAGAGCCCCATGTGAGATCATGACCTGAGCTGAAGGCAGAGGCTTAACCTACTGAGCCACCCAGGCGCCCCAAGAATCTTTTTATTGGTGTCATATTTTCACTTAAAATCTTACTTTTAAATTTACATTTTCGTACTATTTTATCTTAAGAAACTTCACAGGGACATATTTTTTAACCACCATTGGAACAATACAATTTGAAGAAAACAGTTGTTAATGTATTGACTACAAAACAGGAGAAAATAATTTTCTCCTGTTTGACCCTTATTATAACTTCAGACCTTATTTGACCCTATTATAACTTCAGACATCAGCACATTACACGGCAATTTTGCAAGTAAATGTATGAATAAGACAGAATAATTTGTGTTGGATATCAACAGGGCCCAGGGAGCTATAGGAGCTAGGGTGACCCATTTCTTAAATATACTTAAGTCGGTTTTACTACAATTATATAAAACATACTTCTAATTAACTCAGTAAGCATCATAAATATTTGGAGATGTATTAAGTTCCTTTATGGAGACTCAGTAACAAGATTATTACTTAGCATGGTAATCCCCATAAAGTTAGTATGTATATTACATGAGTAATTTTTCAAACCTATATTTGGCTAAATTCTTACCGTTTTAGGCAAAGTTGGGTGACCAAGGAAATCTCTCTGAACTGGTTAATCTCATCTTGACGGTGGCTGACGGAGACAAAGATGGCCAGGTTTCCTTGGGAGAAGCAAAGTCAGCATGGGCACTACTTCAACTAAATGAATTTCTTCTCATGGTGATACTTCAAGATAAAGAACATACCCCCAAATTAATGGGATTCTGTGGTGATCTCTATGTGATGGAAAGTGTTGAATATACCTCTCTTTACGGAATAAGCCTTCCATGGGTCATTGAACTTTTTATTCCATCTGGGTTCAGAAGAAGCATGGATCAGCTGTTCACACCATCATGGCCTAGAAAGGCTAAAATAGCCATAGGACTCCTAGAATTTGTGGAAGATGTTTTCCATGGCCCTTATGGAAACTTCCTAATGTGTGATATTAGTGCCAAAAACCTAGGATATAACGATAAGTATGATTTGAAAATGGTGGACATGAGAAAAATTGTGCCAGAGACAAACCTGAAAGAAATTATAAAGGATCGTCACTGTGAGTCTGATTTGGACTGTGTTTATGGCACTGATTGTCGAACTAGCTGTGATCAGAGTACAATGAAGTGTACTTCGGAAGTGATACAACCCAACTTAGCAAAAGCCTGTCAGTTACTCAAAGACTACCTACTGCGTGGTGCTCCAAGTGAAATTCGTGAGGAACTGGAAAAGCAACTTTATTCTTGTATTGCTCTCAAAGTCACAGCAAATCAAATGGAAATGGAACATTCTTTGATACTAAATAACCTAAAAACATTACTGTGGAAGAAAATTTCCTATACAAATGACTCTTAATTCATTTGGACATTGTGATTATGGAAGAACTGTAAGGAAAAATTTTGAGCATTTAAAAAAAGATGGCTTGATTCAAATCCTTGCCAGTTACACAACCCCCTTTCCCCTGGTTTTAAGAAGTCATCATCTTGAGATAGATGTTGATTGCTGAAGTAATGGCAGGAGGTATAGGATGAACAGGTCCAAAGATTTCATTTCTGCTGTTGGAAGCCCTGGTAGATTTTCCAGTACCTTCACTGTGTAACTATTTTGACTAATGACCTAAAATAATGCTGTGAAATCCTCATTCCATAAACAGTGAGAGTATTTTGTAGATTTGTTAGCCAAAATACCATTGCTGGAATTATTGTTTGCATTGAAGCTGCTGTTTAAAAAAAAAAAAAAAAAATTATACATATTTACTGAAGTCTTAGCATGGTAAAGTTTGCACATTAACAGAAATTAAGACTGTAAAGCAGGTAAAATTACTCACTTGTAAACAGATGTTGGGTTAATAGCATGGTTTGTTGTATTTATAGACTTAAACATTTAGACATCAAATGTTAAATGGCTTCAGAATGTTATTAGCCTCTTAAAATTAAAAATTCATCA
Source organism: Mustela nivalis (assembly GCF_964662115.1). Lineage (NCBI taxonomy): Eukaryota > Metazoa > Chordata > Mammalia > Carnivora > Mustelidae > Mustela > Mustela nivalis. The sequence goes on along the minus strand of NC_139029.1, from coordinate 76,464,175 downwards.
GAACATGGCAATACTTGGCAATATGTAATTGCAAATTTTAGAGGCTCAAACTGGATGAACTTTCATCATCCTAGATTTGATGGGTCCTTCTTAGTGTCCATGAGCTCTGTCCTTCAAAACTGAGATTCTTAAGGCCATCAACCCAATCCAGATCCATTTATCTGAATTTGAGCTATGGAGAAGTGGGACATTAGGAGCCAGATTCTGAAATTATGGAACTTTCTAGTAACAATTTTCCATTTTTGAACAGTATTTCCTGTTGGCCAAAGGGCTATTTCTTAAGAGGCATGTAAATTTGTTTCATGTAAACTTGATATGCAAGTTATTATTTGCCCTTTAATGTTTTTATGTTAAGATCTGGCATGTACCTTTCAACATCTCCATAACATAGAATACCTCTTTTGAAGACCCAATATATTCTGCTCGAAAGTTTCACCTGATTGAAGTGTTAGTTATGTGAACTTCACTGAAACAGCTCTCTCTCAAAAATTAAAGCCATTGATTAGCACCAGTTTTGCTTATTTTAAAACTGTTTACTCTGAAGGTACTTTTTCTTCCCACCAGACATCTGGTTACAATAAATGAATGGAAGAAACATTTCCTAGTGCACAGTTGGTCTCTTGCTTGCCAGACTGTTTCGGGAGGGCTGCACATCATACAACCAGAGGGATAATTCCTGTCAGGGAAAACAAGCCTGAGAAGCCGGTGTGAACTCTGAGTCAGTATGTGAAGTCATACTTGTTTTTCAAAGAAAAAAAAAACCGTCAACTCCTCTCCTTTTGTATTTCAGGTTATTTCCTACAGTTTCATTAATAAGAGTTTAACACAGATAGCTGCTTGATGAATAAGTTTATTATTGTCTTTATCTGAAAAATCTTAATAGAAAATTGTGGTTTGGTTTATTAGCTCTCAGCAGCCCGCTCCTGAGCTCGAAGGAAGCTTGCCTTCTTCTGAGCTACCCGATCTTTCTTTTGGGCAAGAGACATTTTGGGACGATTCCACCTACAAAACAAAGTAAAATAAAGAGATAAATGTAATTTTTAAGTATCACCGCTATAGAGGATAGAAAATAGTTAACTCTGATTGAAAAAGAGTGTGATCAGGTCAAACAATCCAAGTTCTAATACACATACTTATTTATGATCTTAATCTAACTTTAAAGATGGAGTAACTGGTAACAAACAAACAATAAATGTTTAAATGCAGTAATTGGTAGTTATACTGTACTGGGATAGAACAGGTCAGCTCAGTAAGTACCTTCTGAGGCTAATAAATTTCTATCACCACAATTGCTTTAGCAAACCTGGTTCCCCTCACTTCTGCAACATCATGCAGAGCTAGTGATCGAGTTTGCATTGCACAACTTCAATGAGAGTGTGAATAAGAAGAAACAAGGTAAGGAACTCCTTTTAACCTCTTTCTCTTGATAAGACAACAGTAAGATGCATACCTCTTCTTTTTAACTTCTTTCTTAGGCTTCTTCTCATAGACTGGGTTCTCTCGTATAGCAGCATGAGCTTTCTTATACATCTCCTCCATCTGAAAGAAAGCAAAGCAAACAGTACTTGGTTTCACTTCACATGCCCTAAACAGTCATATAATGTGTACTGCATTCTACTACTTGTTCTATTTTTATCCCTAAACCAGACTGTCAAAAGGAACTAGGCCAACCCTGGTAGCTCTTTAAATTCTACATGTAACCCACATTTTCTTAAGAAATTACCATTGGCAATGTGAACTGACACTATTCACAAAACTCACACTCAAAAATTTGCATGTATTTCTGAGGAATTCAGCTATACTTTGAATCACTCAAGTTGAGAGCAAATGGGTTTCTGTAAAAACATTTATGTTCATTTAAGTATTATCTGACCTAAATTCTTTTATTCAAGTGAGGATTTGTGCCAAAACAAAATACTTAATATGGTAAGAGGAAGAGTATACAGGGAAGAGTACAAAGAATTGTTATAAATTCATTTTTGTTCTCCCATATTTCCCAGATTTGTATTTTCCATCAGTATCTGACAGGTCTTCCAATGCTACTCCCAGCACTGCATACCAGGGACCTCTTATATCTACTGCTACTAGGTGTCTGTGGAAACAGAAGATTTGAACTGCACCAGAAAACCCCCAAACACCATCCAATTAGATCTTAAAGAGAATTTTGTTCTAAAACTCATCAAAAACCAATGCTGAAATTCTCTGAATTATTTCAAGTACCACCTCTAAATAATGACTATTGATTCTATGGAAGATCAAGTCATGAAGCAGCTATAAAATACCTGAACATTCACTATCCCAAAGAATAAAGTAATCCAACTCTAAAATCACTCCTTCAACATAGAGAAAATGTGATTACTACATGCATCTGTGTAAAACTTAGCAAATGAAAATAATGCAAACACTGCATGAGACCTAAATCCCTCCTGAAAATTAATTTCTCTACCTCTGCACTCTATTATGACTTTCCACTGTATTTAACGAATCCATTTGATGATGTCAAATGTAGTCATTTAATAAATCTAAGCAACTCGGTCCATTCCTTCCTAAGAGACAAACAGGATTCACAACCATGTATGTAGACAATAGCACTGAGTTTTAAGTAAAGACCACTTTCCTCTTGGAGACATGTCAGATGTCAGCAGAGGAGTTTAGCAGGCATGCATAAGAGGCCTCCAAAGATCAAACTGATGAGCTAGCCAGGAAAAGTACATCAGCCTAAGAGTGGTCCAGCTGAAATATATCAAATATATAGGAAAGCATTAGAAAATGGCTTGAGATGTGAGATTTTGAAGCTTGAGATTTTGAAGTTTTTGAACAAGTTTAACATTACCAGAGCAAGAGATGTCTTAGGAAAAAAATTATGCAGGCCAAGTAGAATTATAATCACAAGTAAAAGTCCTATTTACCAGAGTGAACAAGGGTAATTAAATAATATACAAGTATGGGTTTCTGAAAACTAACATGCACTTGCATTTACTAATATAAACTAATGCCATCCTACCCTTTCCTAGCTCAAAAAAAACTCAAGTTATGTGTTTATTAGCCCTAGACTGTGTGCTAAGCATACAAATAACAGAAAGGGATCTTTTCCAATTACAACTCTTTTAAAAAACAATTTTCACGGGATGCCTGGGTGGCTCAGTTGGTTAAGCGGCTGCCTTCGGCTCAGGTCATGATCCCAGCGTCCTGGGATCGAGTCCCACATCAGGCTCCTTGCTTGGTGCGGAGCCTGCTTCTCCCTCTGCCTGCCACTCTGTCTGCCTGTGCTTGCTCTCGCTTCTCTATGACAAATAAATAAATAAAATCTTAAAAAAAAAAAAAAAATTTCACAGGGTGCCTGGATGGCTCAGTTAAGCATCCAACTCTGATTCTGGCTCAGTCATGATCCCAGGGTCCTGAGACTGAGCCCCCTCCCCATGCTGGATGCCTTCTGCCCCTCCCCCACTGTGCACTCACTCACTCAAAAAATTTTTTTTTCATAACCAAAGAAGTGTGAAAATAGAAACTGTGCACTAACATAAGTCATTTAATAGATAACAATTTATTTACAACTCCATAGTTGTGTACAAGTTTTATAAAAATTAATGCTATTTTTGTGTTCTATGCCTATCTTCCATGACTACGGTGCATTAATAGTCAGTCTTTTTTTTTAAAGATTTTATGTATTTATTTGACAGAGAGAAATCACAAGTAGATGGAGAGGCAGGCAGAGAGAGAGAGGGAAGCAGGCTCCCCGCTGAGCAGAGAGCCCGATGCGGGACTCGATCCCAGGACCCCGAGATCATGACCCGAGCTGAAGGCAGTGGCTTAACCCACTGAGCTACCCAGGCGCCCCAATAGTCAGTCTTAAAGATACAACTTTAGGCTGATAAAATTTCCAACATTAAATTCACATTTGCAACATCAAGGAGAACTAGTGATCTAATCTGTACAACTCCCCACATCCACGCTAAGACATTCAGAAATTCTGTAACATAGAACTTATTTGCTAAAAAGAACCTTTCTTCCACATGGCTTCAAAATGAGTTTAGTTAACTAGAATCTTATATCAGACAGGACAGATGATTCTAACTATGACCACAGGAATTAAGTCTACAGATTTAGAACAGTCAAATATGTAAAAGCCACCAAAGACTTCATATTTAGATCCTTGAGACCTTCAGTAGCTAAGAAATTCCTAAAAACATGTTGGTAAGTCTAGTTCTTTATAATTACCCTATTTGACTTTTAACTTACCCTCACTCAATACCCCAAGTTCATCTCATTCCATTTTAAGAACTGTTTATTTATACTATTAACATACTCATGTTCAACTTTTAACGATTAACCCGAAATAAAACTACTAATAAACCCACCAAAATCTAGTAGTAAACCTATAAATTGGGGCAGCCTGGATGGCTCAGTAGGTTAGGTTTCTGCTTTCGGCTCAGGTCACGGTCTTGGGATAGAGCCCACACTAAGAGCTCTGCTCAGCAGGGAGCCTGCTCCTCCCACCCAACCGTGTGCCCCTCCGCCTACTTGTAATCTGTCAAGTCTTAAAAAAAAAAAAAACCTATAAATTAACTAATACAGGCATTTTTAGTTAAATTTTTACCATGTCTGGAGTTACGTTGTTCTTTATGTATTGAGAGAATTGTTTCTTGTATGCATCTTCGTCTTCTTCCATTAGGTAACGCATATAATCTGCAACATTCTGACCCATGATGTGCTTTCGATGTACTTCTGCATTGAATTCCTTGCTTTCTGAATCGTAACCAGGGAATCGTTTGGTACTAAAATAAAATTTTTCATATTTTAGTATTATAAGGATTAAAATCAGTTCACTAACCGGAATTCATTTCAGTAGCTGCCATCAGTCCCGTCTTGAAACAATTAATTGCATCATATGCAACCAAAGGACCAACTACTGACTGCTCAGTTAGTGGGATATCATCATTCAGCAGCTTATCTCTGAATTCCAGGATAGAAGAGAAAATCATGCTACAAGTACATTTAAAGCCATGAAATGTACCAAGTTCCCACCACTAAAACGAGTTCTCCTTATAAACACAAGAAAGGGTTCAAAACTGCTCCCTCCAAATCCTAGAATTTCTCAGTGCTGCCTCAGGGCACATGGGAATAAGTGATTTTTTGAAGACCACATCTGACAGGTGTCTTGCAAGGGACCTGCAGGCCTCAAAAAAATACGCTCCACCATTACAGAAGTTCCAGTTAGGTCACATTTTAAAGGCTATCCTCCCCAACCCCAAAACCTAATATTTTTGTTAAGGATTCACCAACCTCTAAAATATCCCTAAGAAGCTAATTAATCATTTTAAAGATGCATCTACTCAACAAGAACAAAAACCATTAACTCAAAACCTAGGACTTAACAAATTCAAATCTACTAAACTTCTGAGAATGGTCTATAATCTTGTTTCCAGCTGAGAGCTGTCATAAGGCTTTTCTCAAACTTTTTTTCTAGAGCTGAGAGTTCCCATAAATGAGTAAACCAACTTTCATTCTGAATGAAAAGAAAACACACTGGGGGAGGGGGGGTGGTGCATGGGTGGCTCAGTGGGTTAAAGCCTCTGCCTTCAGCTCAGGTCATAATCCCAGGATCCTGGGATCGAGCCCCACATTGGGCTCTCTGCTCAGCAGGGAGCCTGCTTCCTCCTCTCTTTCTGCTTACTTGTGATCTGTCAAATAAATTTTAAAAATCTTAAAAAAAGAAAAGAAAAGAAAATACACTGGGAGGGGAGTGGACTTGAGGTGCTCATTTCTAACCAAAACTAAGCTACAACACAAAAGCTAGTTGTTTCAATCCCTGCTTTCCCACTACTAGCTCCAAAACTTTGAACAAATCCTTTATCTCTGAACCTCAATCTTATTTATAAAACACATTACAATTCCATCCTGCCCTGGCAGGTTCCTTTTGTAGAGTACTAGGATATAGCAGGTACACAAGGTACACAAGGATAGCTACGTACTAATTTAATTGATTCATCCAGTAATCTCCAAAGTCTAATCAGTTAGAAATGGAAATATTGGCAGTCCAAACAATGAAGCCCTGAATACTCTATTACCTGTGAGGGATAGACAAGCCTCCATCCACTGCTCCCTTGAGCGCCCCAAAAACTTTATTTCCAGTAGTAGTTCTGGCAAGCCCTGCATCCAAATAGCAGGTGAAGGCACCAGGTTGACCATCAATGCTTTCCACATTGTACTCATCTCCAGTCACTTCCACTTGGCCTTCATAGATCTTGTCCATGCCAAACCTATTAAGGAGCTATTAACAAAAAAGCCAGTCTAAATATATTCAAATAATTCTAACATTATGAAGTCACAACTTTAGGGGCACATAGGTGGCTTAGTCGTTGAGCATCTGCCTTCGACTCAGGTCATGATCCCAGAGTCCTGGGATCAAGCCGTGGATCGGGATGCCTGCTTAGCAGGGCACCTGCTTTGCTTCTCCCTCTCCCACTCCCCCTGCTTGTGTTCCCTCTCTCTCTGTCAAATAAATAAGGAATAAAATCTTTAAAAAAAGTCACAACTTTAATGACCTGACACCTAGAAAAATTTTCCTTCAAAATTCACTTAACCCTCTGTACTAATTTACTTTTAAATACTAAGATGCTACAAAAACAATCTTCAAATATTCAATTTCACCACCCCTTTCTTATAGCTTCTGTATCTTTCCTACATGCCCATACTTATTTATGCATTAATCAATTAAGATGTAACCATATCTATTCAAGAAATTTATTTTCCATATTTCCTCAGTCCTATTTGGCTACAGTAACTCAAGAACCAAGTATTAAATGTTACCACATGTAATTTGATTAAAATCTTAGAAGCACCTGGGCATAAGAGAACATCTTTTATGGCTCTACACTCCAAATACATTAATGTTAATAAGGGTGAATCTTCTGCCAGTACATCTAGCTACTGTTTTACCAGTGTGACTTATATACAATGTTCCTCTCATGTATGACATTGTTCCCCACTCTTACCCAAACTTGTTTACAATCAATGAAGATATAGTCCCTAACAACAATGCATGCTTAACAATTCCAATGCAAAACAAGATCAGTAACTTGAGAAAAGAAAAATAAGACAAAATCACATTTCCATCTTCCTGCATATTACAGGAAATGCTGCCACCCAGAGGCAAAGATAGTTAAAACCAAATCCATTACCCATGGCTAACCCCCAACCTAAATTTAAGACATTGTTTCTCAAACTTTAACATGTATATAAATAAACTGGACATCCTATTAAAATACAGATTCCAAGGGTGTAAAGTCTGCATTTTAAATGTACACTGATTGATAGAAGATCTATTCTAAGTGGCAAAGGTCTGCAAAGTCAAGGTATCCACTAACTAGCCAGAAATGGCTATTCAAATTAAGGTAAAAATTCAGTTCCTCAGTAGCATTAGCTACATTTCATGTGTTCAACACCCACATGTGGCTGGTGGTTATCATTCTTTGGTTTAGATTCACACTGATCTAGACCTACTCAACAATGCAAAAAACAAACAAACAAACAAAAAAACCCAGAAAAATTACCTCCCCAGAGTATTAGAAAATGCACTGCTGTCTCAAATTCTGTATTTATAAAGCTATCCTTCCTGATGACCCCACAAGCAACAGCTCAACAGCAGACACTCCTCAGAAGCCACAGCTGAGGGTATCTTCCTCATTTATCAACATCTACCTTGCAGACAACTCCAAACAATGAGCTAGGTCCAAAATATACTACTTAAAGGTATCTTCTACATACCCTGCGGGCCAGCAGCAGGCCGGTACAATATGCTGCAGCATAATTTGTCAGGCCAACTTTCACACCATACTTTGGGAGTTCATGAGCATAAGCTGCACAAACTATCATATCTCCTTCTATGCGGGCATAAGCAATCTGTAAGAGAAACAACAGGTTAGTCACCTGTGCTTTCAACTGTCTGCTTACTTATTCTAGGTGTCTTCTTTTTCAAAGGACTTAAAAAAAAGTGGGAAACAAATCTGCAACACTTAGAATCTGTTTTTATTAAACCCACTCAAAGAGTTTATGGCTTGGTCAACTACTTCTGTAAATGTATGTCATAATATCGCAAAACAGAGCTAAAATTACCATATAGACTGTAAACATTGAAATGCCTTTGAGTAAGTTAGGGACTATTGTTCCTAATACTACTGAAAACAGACTCTTAGCTGCATCAGCCAATGAATCAAAGAGGCACAGTGAAAAGTCAGAAAGAAATCAGATTATTTCAAATATCTTCTGAACTATGCATATCAAAGTCCAATGTTTCTGACACTGTTTACTTATCTGAACTCAGGCATGAAGGAACACATTGTCTTCACAACCAAAAAATTAGTCTGCCCAGAAAATAGGTGTGCCTGCCCCCTGCAAAGACTCAAAAAGTCTTAACTGTAAAAATTTACTCTAGTTGTAAAAGCCCAGAAAATTCATTTCTAGGAGCTAACTGCTACTTTGTAGAGGTCTTTTATGTGGGAGAAACCTTCATACCTATTTATCAAAACCTATTTCAAAGAGAAGCAGGAATAAAAACAATCTTAAGAGCCTAATTAAAACTTCACAACTACCCACCTCTTCAATAAGGAGTGTTTATATGGCACATAAGGCTATGTACAGCAGGTCAGGAATTTAGTCCGTGACAATTTCTGTTATTCTACTGGAACTGCAATGTGCAAGAACCTTCTACTTGGCCTCAAATTTATCCTCTTACCCCTATAAAATAGCATAGTAGCCTAGATTTCTCTAATCCTCTTTCTGCCAATTAGAAAACAAGATTATACTACTTTGGTCAGGATTGTCATACATGGCTGATTTTCAGTAGAGTATTTTCAAGTACCACCCTCCCCACTCAAGCTCCAACTTCAGACCTACTAAAAGGAAAAGTACTACTCAATGTTTTTAGAATGCCAGGCACTAGGGGGACCTTTTAATCCATACATGTTTTGCTTAAGTACAACTTCTCCAGCAGTGAGTTAAAGAGGTGAGGTTACCACTCATTGCTTGAATTTAGAATACTACTTACCTGACAGATGATATCTCTGTTGGTTACACGAACGATCATCCTGTATTTAGGTGTGTTGTATTTATTTTTATCTTGAATTACCAAGCGTTTCCTGGCATAATAATCAGTTTTACCCTCTGAAAGAAAAAAGTAACTTAAGAAAAGTCTATTCCACTGCAGATTCTTCTAAAATTGTGAACATGAGTAAGTGACCATACCTCGACGTCTTCTAAATTTCACTTGGTATCTCTTGAAGTAAGCCTTATTCTTGACAACTTTCACAAACCCCTTTAAGAAAAAAAGAATGTTATTAAAACTTTGATAAATTGTTTATATTTTTGACATCTGAGTTAACTGCATAACAAAATACTACTTTAGCTTCAAAAGTGAACCCATTCAGCTGTCACTTTTGTGAAGTCCAGTTTCTCAAAACACAGGGGGTCAAGAATCACCTTTTCTACTTCTCATCAGTCACTTTTCCAAAGTGCTGGTCTAGATAGCAATCAATCTCTCCTAACGTCAGTCTGTTCTGAACACTCTTGTGTCCCAGTTTGGAAACCTAACCTCCAATTTCCCTCTTACTGTTCACGCACGTTTTTCCAAAGCCTAAACCACTTGCCACGAAACTCATCTGGTCAAGAGCATATTTGGCAATTACTTCCGATTAAATCAGCATTGTTTCCCACCTATCAAAGCAACACACCCCATCCCCATAATCCTTAAAAACTGGTGCAGCAACAGTCTAGAGAAAGAGATAGGAAGACAGGCGATAGGAAGCACATACCAACTAAATGAGTTCCCTTTTGGGGCCCAGAGAAGCCACAGCCTCCAGGCTGACTGCTAGGTTTAAAAGCCACTTTTGAAAGATCCACCAACCCCACACTCTCCCGAAAAAAACCATGGAAACAAGTCAGTGGTGGAGGAGTCCGCAGAGCCGCAGCCCATCTCCACTCAGGCATCTCCTCCCCCCACCCCACTCCCAGTGTGAGACCAACTGCATGCAATCCTCCCCACTGCCGATGCCAGGTCGGACGAGCCGGCATTATCCCCTAAACTTGTCAACTTAATTCATCCCCCCTCCTCAATCCGCCGCCCTAGCTCCTGATCTTCTCTGTCAACCCCTCCCCCAAAGTTTGCGCGGCCGGCGGCAGCCATTAAGGCCACGCTGGGAGCGGCAACCCTACTACAGAACCCTCAATCCAACGCCATCCATCCCCTGCACCGTGCGAGACGGACCCTACGCTGGCGTTTGGGAAAGGACAAAGAACCCACGTGCAGACGTAGCCCAGACTCCCCAGTATCGACTTACCATCCTGCGGATCAGAGACCGGCGTCCGCGGCTCGCCACAGACCAGCAGGCCCAGCAACACTCGGCTGGGGGAAAAGGCCTCGGCTCGTGCGCAGGCGCAGTATGTAGCACTGACGATCACGCGAGCGACGTGTGGAAGAGAGAGCGCGCCAGTTCAAGGCGTGCGTTGCACTGTCCCCTGCTGGCGGGAGGACCGTTGCCGGACTTCGCCAGGCGGTAACAGAACTTGAGTGCCACTGAGTCCCCAAACTCCGGGCTGGTAATCCCCACAGGGATGGGCGGTAAACAGTAGCCGGGAGGATTATAAGAGGTTTTCAGTTTCCTGTGCTAATAAGTTGCTTCGTAACAAACATATATGATTTTTGTAAATAGGAAAAAATACTTAAAACTAAATAGAATATATTTGCTGTGAAGCACTTTGGACCCCTCCAGGGTACTACCTCCTGGACTACTCGTCCTGCTCCAGAGCATACAGAATCCCTTCTGGAAGCTTTATCCCAGCCCTTCAAACCAGAATAAGGGGCCCCTTCTGCCTTCCCACAGTACCTTCCAACTTCCTTCAGCCCGCTGTTGCCTGTGAACTCTCTAAGGGTGGGTTCCCCTGCTCCAGTTCACCTTGAATCTCCAGCAGCACTCGTGCTGACGTTCTAAGTGCTCGGGGTTTGTTAAATGATAAAAGAACTACTCACCGCTCTGTTTTCTCCTTCCCTTTGCTTCCATCGTGTTTCTTGACAGCTTCTTTCGTTTTCTGTCCCTCCATCACTCTGAGCTAGTCAGAGCTTAACTTTTCTCTAAGTCCTTTCCCCCGCATTCTTTTAAAACTCATTCTAACAAGGGAATGAGCTGACTCATTCTCCACACGCGAACCAATCAACAACCAACCAATCAAACAAACAAAAAGCAGCTCAGAAGAAAGTATGCCCTTACCAAACAGCATTTCAAAGGTGGTCTTTGGACTACTTGCATGGGAATCACGTGGGTATTAGCTAAAATGCAGAAATCTGAATATCCCCCACCTCTTACTGAACCAAACTTGTTGGTTTGGAGTCCAGGAATCTGAGTTTTTAATTTGGCCTCAATCTTAATCAGTTCAGGACGTCTCAGGAAAGCAGAAGACAAGAGTGACTGGGGGGCTCAGTCATTAAGCATTTGCCTTTGGCCCAGGTCATGATCCCAGGGTCCTGAGATTGAGCCCCACGTGGGGCCCAGGGGGAAGTGGGCTTCTTCCCTCTACTTCTGTTCTGGCTCTTGCTGTGTCTCTTTCTGTCAAATAAAATCTAAAAAAAAAAAAAAAAGGAAAGCAGAAAACAAATCCTGTTTTGCCCAGTAATGGAATATACTGACTCTACCAGGAAAAGAAGATCAAGTACCCACACAGCCGTTTAAAATAGTACCATCCTCAGAATGAATGTTAACTCTGTACTCCCATCCTTCAAAGATTTAAACTTACTCTTGGGAGATGAGTATGCATATGTTTACTTAGCAGGAAAAATTCATTGCATCAACTGCTCAATGTTAGAGCAGAAAGACAGGTCTGTCATATAGGATGACAAGCTTAAGTGGGTTCCAAAAAACTGCCACTAGAAAAATTAGAGTTATGATGCCAATTTCCTCTAGCTTCAATTTGTAACTTCTTACATAACGGGGAAAATGTACATGGAGTCCACTCTGACCATTATCAACAGAGCTCTCAAGGAGAAATGTTAAAACACTCCTTGTAAGCAAGTGTGGTTCAATCTTTGTTGAGTAACCATCAAAAGTATAAGGAAAGAAGAGGTTGCCTGGGTGGCTTAGTTGATGAAGTGTCTGCCTTCGGCCCAGGTCATGGTCCCAGGGTCCTGCGATCAAGTTCTGTTTTGGGCTCCTTGCTCAGTGGGGAACCTGCTTCTCCCTCTGCCAGAAGCTGCCCCTGCTTGTGCTCATGCTTATCTCTCTCTCTGACAAATGAAATCTTTTTTTTTTTTTTAAGATTTTATTTATTTATTTGACAGAGAGAAATCACAAGTAGGCAGAGAGGCAGGCAGAGAGAGAGAGGAGGAAGCAGGCTCCCTGCTGAGCAGAGAGCCCGATGCGGGACTCGATTCCAGGACTCTGAGATCACGACCCGAGCCGAAGGCAGCGGCTTAACCCACTGAGCCACCCAGGCGCCCCGACAAATGAAATCTTTAAAAGGAAAAGGAAAGATCTGTGTAATTTGTATTTATAGAAAATACTTGAAGATCTTTGTTTTGGGGGCGCCTGGGTGGCTCAGTGGGTTAAGCCTCTGCTCGGGTCATGATCTCAGGGTCCTGGGAACGAGCCCCGCATCGGGCTCTGTGCTCAGCGGGAAGCCTGCTTCCCCCTCTCTCTGCCTGCCTCTCTGCCTACTTGTGATTTCTCTCTGTCAAATAAATAAATAAATAAAAACTTAAAAAAAAAAAAGATCTTTGTTTTGGTGGTTCATTAATTTATTAGCCATGAAAGATGCCACATGTCTTTGTCAGATCCTGCTTACCCTGGAAGCACCAGAAGGAAAGTCTCCCTGGAAATATGAACCACCCCTAACTTTTGCATGTTTTAGGGCAAGAGTATGTATGAAGGCCCACAGAGAGGCATCTGAATATTTAGAAGTTACTAAGCAACCTAACACATTGTTGAATTAAACATATTTATCCTCCTATCCTTCTTTCTCTTACTTATAAATCTTTCAACAAAATTAAAAACATATGTATCGATTCCCCTTGGTTGCATTCCGCAGGACGAGGGGGTTGTGGCTAGCATTGGCTGGCTCAGCCAGTGCAGTTGGTGACACTGGGAGCTAGGGAAACTTGTCTAGCACCCTTGAAGAACATAATCTTGTTCAAGTGGTAAAAGTTAAAAATCACCAGTGATGGAAAAAGTCAACTTTGTGTGCCTCCTGATATAATGCACTGAGAAGAACACAAAAGTACTTCCTACTAAATCTATGTAATTTGATCTAATTATATAATTTAACTATTCTGATACCTGATGAACCACAAACAAACTCAAGATGAGTGACATTCTACAAAGTAACTGGTCTCTATCTCTCAAAAATGACAAAATCATAATGGATAAGACTAAAGAACTATTCCAGGGGTGCCTGGCTGGCTCAGTCAGTAGAGCATGTGACTCTTGTTCTTGGGGTCATGAGTGTTAGCCCTATGTTGGGTATAGAGACTACTTAAAAATCTTTAAACAACAACAAAAAAGAACTATTTCAGATTGAAAGAGACCAAAGTGACACGACCGTTGAATGCAGTGTGTAATCCTGGATTACATACTGGACAGGAAACAAAAAAGATAAAAGGGAAGACTAATTTCCTTTGTACAAAGGACATTCTCAGAACAATCAATGAAATATGAATAGACTCTGTGGATTAGGGTGCCTGGCTGGCTCAATCAGTGAAGCATCTGCCTTTGCTTCAGGTCATGATCTCAGGATCTCCCTGCTCAGCGGGGAGCTGGCTTCTCCCTCTGCCCCTCCCCTCTACTCATGCTCTCTCTCTCTCTCTCTCTCTCAAATAAAATCTGAAAAAAAAAAAAAAAAAAAAAAGAATCTGTAGATTAGATGGTAATAATAGATCAATGTTAATTTTACTTTGATAGATATACTATGGTTATGTGTAGCTGTTCTTGTTTTTTAGAAAATATACTCTGAACTATTTTGGAGTAATAGGCGTTATTTCTGTGACTTGCTCTCAACATATGACTCAGGAAAAAATTACATATGTGTGTGTATACACATATACACATATGTATGTGTGTTTGTAAAGAGAAAGAAAATAATAAAGCAAATATATTAAAATGTTAGCAATGGGGAATCTGGGAAAAGAATATATGGAAATTCTTTGTACTATTTTTAAAACAAATGTATGATTTTGAATTTCAAAATAAAAAGAAAACATCAATTCTTGCTGGAGTGGGAAATTTTTTTTTTAAGATTTTATTTATTTATTTGAGAGAGAGACAGTGAAAGAGAGCATGAGAGGCGAGAAGGTCAGAGGGAGAAGCAGACTCCCCATCGAGCTGGGAGCCTGATGCGGGACTCTATCCCAGGGCTCCGGAACCGTGACCTAAACCGAAGGCAGTTGCTTAACCAACTGAGCCACCCAGGTGCCCTGGAGTGGGAAATATTTATTACTATTTGAAATGAAAGTGAATTCAATTTTGTCAAATTCAAATATGTCAAACATATTCAAAATAGGAAATAAATCAGTGATTCTTTCATTGTTCTGATGGTTTCACACCAAAATATGAAAAGATTTCTGGGATGTTACCTATGTTTTATAATTTTGAGATAACTATTTACTGCCCTAATCAGCTGGTTCTGTACTCAAATCACCAACTTTAATAATTATGATAAAAAAGCATCCTATGTTATTTCAACTTTTTTTCTTTGCAATTGATTTTTGCTTTATTTAAATTTATGGTTATACACTGAAGGATATTGTGCAAATAGTATGGACTACTTTATGGTTGGATTCTCTTCATTGATATTAATCCATTAGAAATATTTTAAACTTCTACTTTTATTTAGGAAAAAATAATTATCCTCCCTCAATGAAAGAATAAACTTTAAAAATGTGTAAATCTGTGGTTTTTACAGAACCAAAAGTCAGCAAAATATCAAAGACAACCAAACATAATTATGATTGCCACCATAGTTATGTCTGGATGTTCTATTGATAAGATATTGGTATTTGAATGACTAAAAAAACAAAGATATACACAATTAATGAATTATATTTATCCCATTAAAGTTCTTTATCATGGGGCACCTGGATGGCTTAGTCCTTAAGTGTCTACCTTCAGCTCAGATCATAATCCCGGGGTCCTGGAATCGAGCCCTGCAACTGGCTCCCTGTTCAGCAGGAAGCCTGCTTCTCCCTCTCCCACCCACTACTTGTGTTCCCTCTCTGGCTGTCTCTCTCTCTGTCAAATAAATAAATACATTTTTTTTAAAAAAAGTTCTTTTTTGTATCTTCATTTCAGCAAAATTTCTACATTGTTACCACTAAGATATTACATCATTTGTGTTCTACAGACAATAAAGCCAAATTGGACAGTCTTTCTTGGGTCATTGAAGTTCTTACTTAATTTTTATTAATTTCAATTAGGAGAAATTTTGTTATGCTGAAGCAATATACTATTTAGATTTGGAAATGAATCATGATTTTTACATATCACATTCCAATAATGTAATGGTGTCATATATGATAAATTATTGTTTTAATAGAATATAATAGACACTAGATATTTTGCCATGTCATATAGCTCACTTTTATTTATTTAATTTTCTTAAAGATTTTATTTATTTATTTGACAGACAGAGATCACAAGTAGGCAGAGAGGCAGGCAGAGAGAGGGGAGAAGCAAGATTCCCGCTGAGCAGGGAGCCCAATGCAGGACTGGATCCCAGGACTCCAGGATCATGACCTGAGCCAAAGGCAAAGATTTCAACCCATTGAGCCACCCAGGTGCCCCTATAACTCACTTTTATTGTGATTTTTACTTTCTTAGGGAGAATTCACATCCACACAGGTTTTGTTATTCTTCTTCCAATATTTCAGTGCTGTGGTGTGATAAAGAACAATAAAAATATTATATTGTTCAGTTTGTTCAAATGTCTTTTCAACCAGAATTTACACTGATCTATCAAGGTCAGAAAATAATCTCTATAGAAATTGGTTTCAGGTTTATTTATACATGAATTTTCTTCTTCACAATCATGCAAATTTTTTTGTTTTCTTCTAATTTCTTTATATTTAATTGGAATGTCACATTTATTGAATATTTCTCAAGCAGTTATATTCAATTTATAAAAAAGTTGTCTAAAAGTTTAATCCTCTTAAGAATTAGATCTTTTCGTGGGTGCCTTGGTGGCTCAGTTGGTTAAGCATCTGCCTTCCACTTAGGTCATGATCCTAGGGTCTGGGATGGAGCCCCGCATTGGGCTCCCTGCTTAGCGGGAAACGTGCTTCTCCCTCTCCCACTCCCCCTGCTTGTGTTCCCTCTCTCACTGTGTCTCTCTCTGTCAAATAATAAATTAAAAAAATAATAATAATCAGATGTATTTTTTGAACATCTATATTATTATTAAAAGCAAGCAATACTATGTGTATAACTAGATAGCACAAATTCAAAATTCATTTTTCTTCCACACTGATTTGCTCTTTATTCGAGTATCTTCTTTTCTTTCACTTAACTCTTCTACAGCATCTCATGTCTTATCTAAATCAAATCTTTTTAACATGACGAATACCTCTGGAACCAGGAAATGGAACATAAAGGTAAACAAGCAAATGGCGTTTGGGCTCTATTCAGACCTGAAACTTTGTTAGAGTAGAATTCGAGGGGTTCCTGTTATCACAAAGAAAGGATTTGAAAAGTTAATTTGTTTTCTTCCTCTTTCCTAAAATGTTTTCTATTACTCAAATCCTCCTGCACTGCAAAGCAGTGTCTATTTCAACTGTCAACAGCAGCACAAACCCAGAACCTTCATGACATTCAGATACAACTGCCTTTTGTTCCAAGGACACAGCCCAAGAAAAGTGGAATAGTATTTCCCTGTGGCCTCGAAGGTGTTGATTACCAAGGCAGATGCTTAGGGTTTCTGGTCAGAGGTGAATGTCAAGTCCTACGTGACAGAAACAGACATAGCCTGGCATTCTTTCATAAATTTGCTTTTTCATAAAATAAATTTACTTCTCTTTGTGTTTTGTGATGTTCAGGATATTATAAAGTGCAGGGCCTGGGCAAGGGTTTGGGTCAGGGCCCCTCTTGCTGGGTCAAAGGCAAGAACTTTAAAAAGCTTCATGCCCACCTAAGATCATTAGGATCTGAAATGTCTGAGCCCCTCCTGTTGTATTTTTCTACTGGAATCATCTCAATGATTCAGACTTGACTGGGGGATTAGTGAGTGGGGATTGATGGGGTCTGTGATCAAAGGAGCGAGACTGATAGAAAGTAAAGGTCAAGCAAAGCTTTATTTCATGCCAGCACCAAGAATCAGACCGACCTAATGGAGAGAGGACCCCTCCCAGCCTCACAGACTAACTTTTATAGAGCAAAGGCCATGTGGTTGAGCCTGGCCACACACAGCTGGCCAATGAGATTGCAACACACAGAGAAAGTTGCATAGTCATGTTAGGTCACACGCAGGTGTCCAGTTGAATTACAATTTACCCTATAGTAGCTGTTTGAACTAGCCTATCACTCTGGTCAGAATTGGCACCCAAAAGGCGGGGTTTACATTCTTTGGTGGTTCGGGAGATAGTAGGTGCGCTTTACTGATTGGATTCCTCCACCTGGCCTGACTCATCCTTGCATCTGGGCTCTGTTAT
This sequence comes from Mustela nivalis, assembly GCF_964662115.1. Classification (NCBI taxonomy): domain Eukaryota; kingdom Metazoa; phylum Chordata; class Mammalia; order Carnivora; family Mustelidae; genus Mustela; species Mustela nivalis. The sequence continues at coordinate 76,446,498 of NC_139029.1, read as the reverse complement.
CTCTGCCTGGGCTGACATGTCCTGGGATCTGGGCTCTTTTATCAGGGACTGGGATGGAGCCCCGAATTGGGCTCCCTGGTTTCCCAGACTTGTTTCTAAGTAAGTTCCTCTGGGGGTGTGGGCAGGGTCAATCTAAGTTCACTGCATAAACAACAAAATGGCTGTTCTACCGAGATGGGGTTGCTCTGCCTAAGTAGGCCCTTACAGGGATAAGGGAGGGGGCAATAGGGTTTGTATATAATACAAATAACAAACTTCTATTGAGAACTTACTGTGTGCCAGAGCCTATGCTGAGGATTTCTTACATATCTCATGTAATCTCAAAACTACTCCAGTAGATAGTATCATTACCCACATTTTATAAATGAAGCAGTGGCTGCCACAGCCAACCAGAGTGGAACACAGGTGGCTATCATCAGTGTAATTTTCCGATCTGAGCCTGCCTTTAAACTGTGCTAAAAGAAGGGCTCTCAATATTCACAAGACTGTGTATTTGACTTTAGAACATATTCCAAAGTCTGTTTGTTTGACAAAGATATAAGCATTCTTTGGCTTAGACTAACAACAATGAATTTTGTTTAGAATAAAGGTGAAACTGCAGCTTGTAAACTGCTTATCTTTTGAACTTGAAAGATTATTAAATTCCAGAAAATGAAGTCTTTTAAAGCTCTGATGAGTGTGAACTAGAGACATTAGTCTTGTTCACCAGACAAAGCCTATTGTATTAGAATTAAGAGGGAAACCCTTGAAGCCTAAAGAAGGAAGTCTCAGGAGAAATCTGGGAAGTCCAGTACCACTTTATTAGATGGTTAGCTGATATATGAAAGTCAGAGTATATAATGATTCAGTAATAATTATTTTTTTTATTTTTTGGAATAATTCAGTAATATTTAGATGGTTTCCTGTAGACTAGGTTATTATAAGTCATTAAGAAAAAATTAGAAATGTCTAGGGATTGCTAAACTTTAGAAATGCTGGTTGAAGGGCAGTTATCCTATATCCTATTTGCCTAAAAAAAATATCTTCTTGCCACAGGATTGAAGTGAGGTATGAAATAAAGGGGAAGAAGCAGCTGGCTAGGAGTGTTTTAGGTGGTAAGAAACTTACCTGGGAATTAAAAGTATTTGTCTACATGATTCCTGGAATCATCATAAATAATAGTCTTATTTTGCTGTTCTTCAAAGCTAACAATATATAACTAATGACTAACTTCATAAATCCTTTTAAGATTCCACTTGTTAAATGATGCTAGTAATATGTGCCCCTTTTCAGTTACTTTGGGCCCAATGAGAGCCCAAGTACTTTGGGAGAAACTAATTATTGTGGCTGATTCTCCCCATAGCACATGACAGTAAAGCCAATTTCTGGATTCTTCCTGTCTCCCAGGTCAACTTCTTTAAGAAAAGATTGCAAACAAAAAAGGTGTAATTATATCTGTTACAGACAACTTCAAAGTGATGGTCATAATGCTCTGAGTCATTCCTGCATTTCTGTATATGGTCAGCATCTCGGAGAGTCTGTGCTTAAAGGCACAGTGTCTTGAAAGGCACTTGGTACTGACATCATAGTCATTAAATGAGTGTTTGAATACAAAGAACTACTCTCTCTTTCCTCCTCTAATGGAGGAAACAAAGCAAGCACCCAAGATGCATTTGCTATAGAGCAGAGAATACCACAAACCTTAGAGTCATACTTAAAAAAAAAAAAAAAATCAGAGAGAAAGAGAGCACACACAAGCAGGGGAAGTGGCAGGCAGAGGGAGAAGCAGACTCCCTGCTGAGCAAGGAGCCCAATGCGGGACTGGATCCCAGGACCTTAGGATGATGACCCAAGCCAAGGGTAGCCATTTAATCAGCTGAGCCCTCCAGGCATCCCATTTAAAATTTTTTTAAATATTTTATTTATTTATTTGTCAGAGAGAGAGAGCGAGCACAGGCAGAGTGGCAGGCAGAGTCAGAGGGAGAGGCAGGCTCCCCGCGGAGCAAGGAACCTGATGTGGGACTCGATCCCAGGACGCTGGGACCATGACCCGAGCCGAAGGCAGCTGCCCAACCAACTGAGCCACCCAGGCGTCCCAGGCATCCCATTTTAGAATCATACTTGATGCCACTCTTTTATTCAAGTTCCAAGTACATGGCTGCACTTTAGATATACACACAGAATAATACAACTACTTGTTTCCTAGTCCAAGCTACCATTATCTATTACCTGGATAATTGGATTAACTTCTTAATAGGTCTCTCTGCTTCAAATTTTGTACTCCTATAATCTATTCTCCACACTGACTTTTTAAAAATAAAAGTCAGAATATGTCACAACAGACTCACAACATTTCCCATTTTCAGGAAAATGCAAATAGAAACTACAATGAGCTATCACTTCACACCTGACAGAATAGCTAACATCAAAAACATAAGAAACAAGTGTTGGCAAGTATGTGGAGAAAAAGGAACCCATGCACTGTTTGTGGGAATGCAAATTGGGGTAGCCACTGTGGAAAACAGTATGGAGGTTCCTCAAAAAATAAAAATAGAACTACTCTATGATCTAGGAATCACAGTATTGGGTATTCACCCCCAAAATGCAAAAACCCTGATTCAAAGGGATACGTGCACTCTTCTGTTTATTGCAGCATTGTTACAATAGCTAAGTTATGGGACCAGCCCAAATGTCCATTGGTAGATGACTTAATAAAGAAGATGTGATAGAATATCATTTAGCCATATAGGAGAATGAGATCTTGCCATTTGCAGTGACATGGATGGATCTAGAGAGGATAATGCTAAGTGAAATAAATTCATTAGAAAAAGACAAATACCATATGATCTCACTCGTTTGGAACTTAAAAAACAAAACAAACGAACACAGGTAAAAAGAGAGAGAGACAAACCAAGAAGCAGATTCTTATCTGTAGAAAACAAACCAATGGTTACCAGCAAGGAGGTGGATAGGAGGATGGGAGAAAGAGGAGATGGGGATAAAAGGGTACATTTCTCATAATGAAAAAAAGAAAAGAAAAGAAAAAGGAATATGTCACCTTTGTCCTCAAACCCTTCCAATGACCAAAGTCCTCACCACAGCCGATGAAGCCCTATATGCTCCGCCTTTCCCTCATGTTTCTCTCTTTCACTCTGACTTCATCTCTACTCTTTCCACCCCTTTCTTATTTGACTCCAACATACTGGCCTCTAAGCCGCTCCTTTCGCAGAGCCTTTGCACTAACAATTCCCTCTGCCTTGACTCTATATCCCCCAGATATTCATTTGGTGTGCTGCCTTCCTTCTTCCATTTACTTCTTTCTCTATTCAATTGACTTATTATTTTTTTTATAAAGGTCTATCTAAATTAGAACTCTCCATTACTCTCTATTTCCCATTTCCTATTTTTTTCTCCATAGCATTTATTACCACCTACCAATTTTATAAATCTGTTTATTTGTTTATAATCTGTCCTTCCTACTACATGAAGGGAGAAAAGAGACATTATTTGTTGCGATCACTGCTGTATTCTCAGCATGAAGAACAGAGCTTGTCATGAAATAACACTGAGTAAATGAAATGGTATGATATTATGTTAGGCTCACTATAACCTCTGACTATTTATTCTAATTATTCCATACATATATACCAATTGGTATGTAATAACCTACCTCAAAACATAGAGGTCTATGTTTTGCTTGTGAATCTATAATTTGGGCAGAATTCAGTTTGGAAGTCTTATTTTGGCTCCCTTTGGCAACCGCTAAAGCAGCTTAGCTGGAATTGGAAGGATCCATATTCAAAATGGCTCATTCACACGGCTGGTAAATTGGAGCTCAGTATTAGCTAGCAGCTTGGTTCCTCTCCATGTGGGCTCTCTGTGACTTCTTGGGCTACTTCGCAGAATGATGGCCAAGTTCTAAGACTGAGTGTTCTAAGAGAACAAAGTAGAAGTACATGGCATAGTTTGATTTTTCTAGTACCCTACTAGTCAAGGCAGTCACAAAGGCCTATCCAAGAGGAAAAGAGACATGGATTTTGCCTCTTAATGGGGAAGTAGCATGGCTCTACAAGAACAGGCAGAATGGGTGATGTTATTGTAGCTATCTTTTAAAAATATAATCTGGGGACTTCTGGGTGGCTCAGTGGGTTAAGCCTCTGCCTTCAGCTCAGGTCATGATCTCAGGGTCCTGGGATCGAGCCCCACATCGGGTTCCCTGCTCAGCGAGGAGTCTGCTTTCTCTCTCTCTGCCTGCCTCTCTGCCTACTTGTGATCTCTCTCTCTGTCAAATAAATAAATAAAATATTAAAAATAAATAAATAAATAAAATATAATCTGCTGTGCTAATTAAAGCCAGTCTTTGAGAAATTGTAAAATAATTATAACAACAAAAACATTGGTATGTACGGAACGGTCCTATATAATAGCTGCACTTTTCTTGGGCTCATGTTAAAAAGTTATGCTTAAAAAAAAAATCCATTTCTCTCTGGACGTTATTTCTGGTGCTGCCTCCTGTGGCTCTTCTCCAGTTTTGATAAAAACCCTTTCAAATGGACTTCCACTAGGTCTGAATTCTTGCTCTTTTCTCCTCCGTTATTAGTTATATTAAATAAAAATTAAAATATCAATAAAAAGGCCAGTAAGTGTATTTTGACCACACATCAAAAGTGTTCTAATTCTTTTTTTTTTTTTTTAAGATTTTATTTATTTATTTGACAGAGACACAGCAAGAGAGGGAACACAAGCGGGGGAGTGGGAAAGAGAAGCAGGCTTCCCACCCAACAGGGAGCTTGATGTGGGCGGGGCTCAATCCCAGGATTTTGGGATTATGAAGGCAGACGCTTAACAACGGAGCCACCCAGGTGCCCCTAAACTGTTCTAATTCTTAACTGACTTCTCTTTCAAATATTCCTCCTTCTGTGCAGCTGAACAGACTTGGGTTAAAATCATGGCTTCTGAAAATACTGCCTGAACAACCTTTCTGAACTACTTGTTTGCGGTCTTTGCCAATTTTTCTATTGGCTTGTTAGTGTCTTCCCCTGTTGATCTGTAAGTGTTCTTTATGTAATAAGGACATTATTTCTTTCCCTCCTGGGTTGTTGTTCACTTTTCAATTTTATGTGAATTATTTGTTGACGTATGTAAGTTTACAGCTGATTATGGTTAGTTTGGCATTGCTTGCAGTGCCTCTATGAACCAGAAGGGGGAGTGCAATCAGAAAGCTGTCAGACCATAAAACTATTTCAAGAAACAATAGGCAAATAGGAAAATGAACAAATTACCAACTCTTCTACGTCCAACTGTACCTGAAGAAGAGGGCAGCTACTGGCTACTGGCCCCCAAATTGTGAGATATATGAGGAGAATATAGAAGAAAGGCTGGGAGAAGCTAGTCAAGATTCCGTTACAGAAGGGCAGGAGCAAGTTAGTGTGTGTGTGTGCGTGTGTGTATGTGTGTGTGTGTGTGTGTGTGTGTGTGTGTGTGTGTGTTTGTGTGTGTTTGTTTCAGGGGATGGGGTGAATGCCTCAGGAAGAGAAGGTGGTTAATGATAGACTCAGTAGGTGTCAGTAAATGACTTTACAATTCAAAGTGCTATTCTCTTAAAACCAGGAATTAGAACAAGACTTTATGGACATTATACAGGTCATACTCACATACATCTGTGAGTTTGGTCCTAAAATATGAAACAATCTCTACGTGTGCCACAACTGTCTTTTGTATTTCAATCTTCTTCTTCTTTTTTTTTTTTTAAGATTTTATTTATTTATTTGACAGATCAGAAGTAGGCAGAGAGGCAGGCAGAGAGAGAGAGGAGGAAGCAGGCTCCCCACTGAGCAGAGAGCCGGATGTGGGGCTCGATCCCAGGACCCTGAGATCATGACCTGAGCCAAAGGCAGAGACTTTAACCGACTGAGCCACCCAGGTGCCCCATGTATTTCAATCTTCTATAACACAAGGATGGACATTTTTTCTTAAGCATGGAATTGATATTTCCTGGCCTCACTGTCTCCTAATTTTTGCCCCTCTCTTTAAGGCATTAACACCTGCTACCAGGGTTTGGTTAAGGCAAAGACAAACTCAGGGTGGGATGCCCTTTTAAGACTTTCTGAGGCTCAGTAGCTGTGAATTGTATATTTTGAGGACTTTAAGGGACTGAATCAATTTTGAGATGGCTTCAAGTTTGAAACCAACAAACCAGAAACACCCTTTTGGGCCCCAGACTCAGGGAGCATCAAAGAGGGAGAATGAGGTTTAGCATGCACAAAATCTTCATTAACACCACAGTAATTCATATAGACATTTAGTATTTTCTCAGTTTTTCTAGTACCATGTAAACGCAGCTTCAAGATCTTTTCCCCCACCCTACCTTCCCCACCCAGAAAGCTTTCTGTCCCATGCCCTTGCTATGTAGAAATCCTAAAGCCATTGCTAGTTCATTATCTGCAGTGACCCACAACATTTGGCTTCCTGTCTTGGCTTGATGGTTACAGTCTTATCTTTAGTTTTTGAGTAACCCAACTGAGAGCCTTTTGAACTTTGCCCAACTTTAAGTCTCAATGTTTACATTGGAATAACAGGTTCTGATCAGCATTAGTATGAGCACAAGTAGGTATAGTGTTAACTTCTCTACTAAACTGGAATGTTTGTCTTTATTTTACTGTATGTACTTTTTTTGGTTGTTTAATTATGGCAGTGATCATTAAAACATTAAATCATAGATAAAGGAAAGGCCCAGGTAAAAAAAATTTCTAAAATGGTTCTTTACTTTAAAACCAATCAATTTAGAATAACTTTCTGACAACCAAGAGTGAAAAATTAATATGACTTTCTAGATGACAGATTTTTTACATTTTGTTGTTACCATTACATGACATATTTGTTAGAGAATCAGAAAATAAACTATTTTGCTCAAAACAAACTCAGTTTTGTTTTTTGTTTTCTTTTTCTATGAGAGACCTTATACTTTTTCTTTTCTCTCTCACTCTACTGGAGTTCCTCTCAGGTTGAGCTCAGTATTTACTGGAGGAAATACTTGGTAAAGATGCTGGTGAAGGGTGAGACCTAAAGACATGTTCAAACAACAAGCTTGCTAAATTGCTATGCAGAAAGCCAGGTGAAGAATTTGGTTTTTTGTTTTGTTTTGTTTTGCTTTGTTTTTGAGGAGTAGGGAGGAAGACAGAGGAAAGTGAAGCCATTGCCCTGGCTTTCTATGGGTTGACCCCTCTACATGGCTCCACATATCTTCAGTGAAGGCTACCAAAATTCACAAGAAGTTGTTGGAAATGAATTTCTTGTGACAACTCATGAAGGGCTGAGTTCTGGGAAAGTATTAAAGAAAGAGGAACAAAAACAAAAACAGCAAGCACCAAAATATGAGCCAAAGACAGAGATGACTATGGAATCATAACCCACTGGGAATTAACAGAAATCCTGATTAAGACATTGGATTTTATAGATCTCAGGAATGGAGGGATTGAGCTCTCTGAGGGTCAAGGAAGTTTTTCAGTTGAATTTGAAATAATCCCCAAAGATAATTGTTTAGGGAAGGTAGGTCATTACCTGACACAAATCTTCAAGCCTGACAGTTCAAATTAAAAGGAAGGAAAACAATTGCTTAACTTTGTAATTTGGAAATTTTAAACCCATGTAATAAGAATAGCTTTTTATGTATTACCTTAAAGAATCTACTGGTTCTGTTTTTTAACACTCCCTCTCCCATCCCCCAAATTTTGCAGAAATATATCTTATTTTATTTTTTTTAAAGATTTTATTTATTTATTTCACAAACAGAGATCACAAGTAGTCAGAAAGGCGGCAGAGAAAGAGAGATAGAGGGAAGCAGACGCCCGCTGAGCAGAGAGCCCAATGCAGGGCTTGATCCCAGGACCCTAGGATCATGACCTGAGCCAAAGGCAGAGTCTTTAGCTCACTGAGCCACTCAGGTGCCCCAATATATCTTACTTTAAAGTAGGTAAGCAGGAATACCTGGCTGACTCAGTTGATAGTGTGACTCTTGACCTCGAAATTGTGAGTTTGAGCCCTACACTGGATGTAGAGTTTATTTGAAGAAAATAAAATCTAAAATAAATAAATAAACCTAACCAAAGAGGTAAAGGATCTGTGCTAAAGAAACTACAGATCACTCATAAAAGGCATTGAGGAAGACACAAAATGGAAAAACATTCCATGCTCATGGAATGGAAGAACAAATATTGTTAAAATGTCTATACTACCTAGAGCAATCTACACATTCAATGCAATCCCTGTCAAAATATCATCAACTTTTTTCACAGAACTGGAACAAATAATCTTAAAATTTGTAACAGAAAAGACCCCAAATAGCCAAAAGAATGTTGAAAAAGAAAACCAAAGCTGGCAGTATCACAACACCGGACTTCAAGCTCTACTACAAAGCTGTAATTAACAAGGCAGTTTGGTACTGGCACAAAAACAGACACATAGATCAGTGGAACAGAATAGAGAAACCAGAAACAGACTCTTAGCTCTGTGGTCAACTAATCTTCAACAAAGCAGGAAAGAATATCCAATGGAAAAAAGATAGTCTCTTCAACAAATGGTGTTGGGAAAATTGGACAGCCACATACAGAAGAATAAAACTGGACCATTTTCTTACACCACACACAAGTATAAATTCAAAATGGATGAACAACCTAAACGCAAGACAAAAATTTATCAAAATCCTTGAGGTGAACACAGGCAGCAACCTCTTTGATCTTGGCTGCAGCAACTACTTGGCTGTAGTACTTGTTTTTGTAGCAAAAACAAGTGTCTAGTTTTACTAGACACTTCTCTGGAGGCAAGGAAAACAAAAGCAAAAATGAACTACTGGGATTTCATCAAGATAAAAATCTCTTGCACAGCAAAGGAAATAGTCAACAAAAGTAAAAGGCAATATGGAATGGGAGAAGATATTTGCAAATGTCTTTTCTTTTTTTAAAGGTTTTATTTGTTTATTTGTTAGGGAGAGAGAGAGAGAGAGAGCACAAGCAGAGGGAACAGCAGGCAGAGGGAGCAGCAGGTTCCCCACTGAGCAAGGAACCTGATACAGGACTCAATCCCAGGACCCTGGAATCATGACCTAAGCGGAAGGCAGGGGCTTAACTGACTGAGCCACTCAGATGTCCCTGATATTTGCAAATGTCTTATCAGATAAAGGGCTAGTATCCAAAATCTATAAGGAAGTTCTCAAACTCAACACCTAAAAAGCAAATAGTCCAGTCAAGAAATGGGCAGGGCCACCTGGGTGGCTCAGTGGGTTAAACCTCTGCCTTTGGCTTGGGTCATGATCCCAGGATCCTGGGATTGAGCCCCGAGTCAGGTTCTCTGCTCAGCAGGGAGCCTGCTTCCCCCTCTCTTTCTGCCTGCCTCTCTGCCTACTTGTGATCTCTGTCTGTTAAATAAATAAATAAAATTTAAAAAGAAAGAAAGAAATGGGCAGAAGACATGAACAGACATTTCTCCAAAGAAGACATTCAAATGGCCAACAGACACATGAAAAATGCTCAATATCACTTGGCACCAGGGGAATTGAAACCAAAACCACAATGAGATACTACCTCACACCAGTCAGAAGAGCTAAAATTAACAACTCAAAACAACAGATGTTGGTGGGGATTCAGAGAAAAGGGAACCCTCTTACACTTTTGGTGGGAATGCAAGCTGGTGCAGCCACTCTGGAAAACAGTATGGAGGTTCCTCAAAAAGTTAAAAATAGAGCTACCCTATGACCCAGGAACTGCACTACTAGGTATTTATCCAAAGGTACAAACAGTGATTCAAAGGGACACCTGCATCCCAATGTTTAGAGCAGCAAGGTCCATGATAGCCAAACCATGGGAAGAGCCCAAGCATCCATGAACAGATGAATGGATAAAGAAGAAGTGGTATATGTAGTATATTTTATATATATAAAATATATGTATTGTATGTATTTATTATATATTATATATACAATGAAATATTACTCAGACATAAAAAAGAATGAAATCCTACTACTTGCAACAATGTGGTTGGAATTGGAGGGTGTTATGCTAAGTGAAATAAGTCAGAGAAAGACAAATATCATATGAGTTCACTCATACATGAAATTAAAAAAAAAAGAAAACATGAATAAAGGGGAATGGAGGAAAAGAAAGTAAGATGAAAATAGAGGGGCATCGGGACACCTGGGTGGCTCAGTCGGTTAAGCGTCTGTATTCAACTTACTGGGATCGAGTTCCTCATTGGCCTCCTCCTTGCCCAGTGGGGGGCCTGCTTTTTCCTCTGCCACTCCCTTTGCTTGTGTGCTCTCTCTGTCTCTGACAAATAAACTCGTAAAGAAAAAAAAAAAAGAAAGAAAATAGGGAGGCAAACCATAAGAAACACTGGACTCAAGGAAACAAACAGGGCTGCTGGCGGGGAATAGGGTAATTGGATGATGGGATTTAAGGAGGGCACTTTGATGTAATGAGCACTGGGCATTATAAGCAACTGATGAGTCACTAAATTCTACCCCAGTAACTAATAATACAGTATATGTGAACTAAATTAAATTTAAATAAAGAATTTAAAAAATGAAGTATGTAACTATTAGAAAATGGGATGGAAGACTAAAATTTTGATGTACCTAAGAATTAATTTTGATAAATCTCCCCAGATTTAAAAAAAAAAAAAAACCTCCCCAGATTTATGTTGAAAACTTTTTTTTTTAACGTATGAAAATTCATTTGTGTGGCTTTCATGATCTATTCTTTTGCATCATGTTCTCCGGGATTGATGTTTAGCTGTTTTTGTTAAGTCCTGGGTTTTAGAGTAAGCCGTTTCTCAATTTTGACATGGCTTCTCCACTCACTACCTCTCTGAACCTTAAATTCTTTATCTGGAAAATGACAGTAATAATAGTACCTACCTCCTGGAGGACTGAAAGGGTTAGAGAAATATTCTCTGTTCTTTATTTAATAGTTTTGGGTTTTTTTAAGATTTTATTTATTTATTTATTTGACAGAGAGAGAGAGAGAGATCACAAGTAGGCAGAGAGAGAGGGGAAGCGGGCTCCCTGCTGAGCAGAGCCCAACTCAGGACTCGATCCCAGGACCCTGAGATCATGACCTGAGCCAAAGGCAGAGGCTTAACCCACTGAGCCACCCAGGCACCTTCTTATTAATAGTTATCGATGGAAAAACACATATGCCTAATTTTTAGACTGATATTTCATCATCTTCTTGGTTTTCAGGTTTATCTCCTGAAATGAATATGGGGAAAGTGTTAGGGTCTAAACACAAAGGGAGTTTCTATTGAGTAGGGCTAGACATAAACAAAGCAAGCAAGTGGTAAAAAGGATTCTTCACAAGGACTGCAACTGAAGGCTCCATAGCTATCAAATGCCTCCTCTACTGATGGGTAATATTCCATGATCAGAATTCTAACTGCTTAGGTAAAGATTTTGCTCATATCTAAAAACAAACACTGCTGGGAAACATAACTCCGGAGTGAATAAGTCTTACATACTTTTTTCCAAAGAAGAGGGGTTTTGAATGAGATTATTATGAAGGAGAAAATATGGAGGGCAATGGACTTCTGATAATCATAAAAAGAGAAAACAATTAGAATATTGAGAAGAGAGTGTTCCAAAGACAAACGAAAAGATTTAGTGATTAAAATATCAGAGAATCTATCTGCAAAATCCTGATATTGTAGCAGATTATGAATCCGGGCAATGTTAGATGAGCTGACACAGAGAGGGGAAGCTTCGGTCTGTGGGTGTGGTTAGGCTTGCCTACCTGCCTCTCTTAGCTGGCTTACCCCGCACTGTCGGAATTATCTGGCTAACTTCTCTGCAAATTCATGTGGTCTTGGAAACTGAAGGTTAGAACTGAGGCTCGCAATGAGTGTGGTGGCCCACTCAGACTTGTGGGGCCTTAGATGTAGTTTCCATGATTTCACTGGACACTTGGGGACTGAGCAAGCACAGGAGATCTGCTGGAGACCAAAGGGATTTTCTAAATCATGGGCTTGTCAGGAGTTAGGCTTAGGTTTGAGTCCTGACTCTGGCTTACTCATTGTGTGACTTTAGCAAATTGCCCAACCGCTCTAAACCTCAGTTTTTTTTATCTGTAAAAGAAAGATTAACATTACCTCGCGGAGTTGTGACTATTAAATAATACAGTTCACAAAGCAGATGAACAAACAAAGAAACAAAGAGACAAACAAAAAACCCAAATTCTTAAATACAGAGAATAACCTGTGGTTGCCAAAGGGAAGATGGTTGGGGGGGAATAGGTAAAATAGATAAGGGAGATAAAGAGGTACAAACTAATAGTTATAAAATAAGTAAGTCAGAGATGAAGAGTACAGCATAGGGAATATAGTCAATATTATAATAACATTACTTGGTGACAGATGGTGACTACAGTTATCTAGGAGAGCCATGAGTAATGACAGAATTGTCGAATCATTATTCTGGACACATGAAACTAACAAAACACTGTATGTTAATTATACTCCAATAAAAAATATATGTAAGTTCATGTAAAGTGCTTAGCATTATACTTGGCACATAATAAATACAATATAGCTATTTTCGTAATTAATTTTATGATGGGGGTATGATGGTTTATCTTATGTGTCGACATGGCTAGGCTATGGTATCCAAATATTTAAACAAATGCTGACGTAGGTCTTGCTGTGACAGTATTTTGTAGATGTGGTTAACATCTATAGTCGGTTGGCTTTAAGTAAAGAAGACTACCATTGATAATGTGAGTAGGCCTCATCTAATCAGTTGGATACCTTAAGAGCAAAAACTGAGGGAAACCTGGGTGGCTCAGTTGGTTAAAGGTCTGCCTTTGGGGGCGCCTGGATGGCTCAGTGGGTTGGGGCCTCTGCCTTCGGCTCGGGTCATGATCCCAGGTTCCTGGGGTGGAGCCCCATGTCGGGCTCTCTGCTCAGCCGGGAGCCTGCTTCCCCCTCTCTCTGCCTGCCTCTCTGCCTACTTGTGATCTCTGTCTGTCAAATAAATAAATAAAATCTTAAAAAAAAAAAAAAAAAGGCCTACCTTTGGCTTAGGTCATGATCCCAGGGTCCTGGGATCAAGTCCTACATCAGGCTCCCCACTCCACAGGGAGCCTGCTTCTTCCCTGCCTGCTGCTTCCCCTACTTCTTGTCTCCCTCTCCCTCTGTCGAACAATAAATAAAATCTTAAAAAAAAAAAAAAAGAAAGAAAGAAAATTTTAAAAAAGAACAAAAACTGAGGCTTCTTGGAGAAGAAATTCTGCCTTGAGTATGCAGCATAACATCCTGCTTGAGTTTTTCGTCTGCCAGCCTGCCCTACAAATTTTGGGCTCAAGACTGCAACATCGGCTCCTTTCTTTTTTTTTTTTTTTAAGATTTTATTTATTTATTTGACAGACAGAGATCACAAGTAGGCAGTGAGAGAGAAAGAGGGAAGCAGGCTCCCTGCTGAGCAGAGAGCCCGATGCGGGACTCGATTCCACGACCCTGAGATCATGACCTGAGCCGAAGGCAGCTGCTTAACCCACTGAGCCACCCAGGCGCCCTCGACTCCTTTCTGAATCTCCATCTCTGCCTACCCATGTCAGCCTAGCCAATCCCCCCAATCACATAAGCCAACTCCTTAAAATAAAGGAAGTGTGTGTGTGTGTGTGTGTGTGTGTGTGTGTGTGTGTGTGTGTGTGTCTCTCCTATTGGTCCTGTTTCTCTGGAGAACCCTGACTGATACAGTTAGTGTAATATATGTATTTAGTATAGTTTGGTCATAGAGCAACACAAGAATTTCAGAAAATCCACTAGATACAGTGGAAGAAGGAAAGAGGGCAAGAGAAGTTCTAAGAAAACTGAGATCCTCTACACACCTTACTACACCCAGTTAAAACTTCCACACGAAGTGGGAGTCCCTCAACTAGCATGTAACCCAAAATATTTACATAAAGCTTGTCCTGGTCCCTCTGGAGAACTTTTGAACTTTCACTTCACTATTACTGAGGATCTTCTCCCAGTGTGAGTTGCTTGCTCTATCATGCCCCTTCCACTGTGGCCCTCTGGGTTCACCGGAAGGAACTATCAGACTTGCCTCTGTTTTTATAGTTCAGGGACTTTACAGTTAGACTGAAGACTGAATGACGCTGTTTAAGAATCAGGTGCCCCAATGGCTCAGTTGGTTAAGTGCCTTAAGTGTAGACTCTTAATCTCAGGTCTCAGTTTCACGGTTGTGAGTTCAAACCCTGCGTTGGACTCCATGCCGGGTATGGAGACTACTTAAGAAAAAAAGAGAGCGAGAGAGAGAGAATCACTGAAGGTAGTCTGGCCCTCCCAAACTCCTATTTCTGAGTGGCTCTGGACACAAAATGGCAACAAAATGCCTGGGAACAAAATTCTCTTCCAACACCTAAGGATTCCAAGGATGGATTTTTTCCTGGTTTATGTCATGTACTAGCTGTTAAATGTTTCCAAAATGAATACAGATATAACATAGTGATTGGGATCAGAGTTGGAATTTGTTTTTTAGGGTCCCAAAGGGCGCCAAACTGTTAATTAAACCTCAAATAAACTATTTGCTGTACCTGGGCGATGAAGCAGTTACTTCAGATTTTGCTTAGACATTACTCATATTGATGGTTCAGGTTTTAAAAATCCAACTTAGATGACTTAAAAACCACTTGTTTCACACATTGCTTAAGATTACTTAAAAATCAAGATGTTATTGAGCTTTGGAAGCCATTTGAACAAACGGAAACCTAAGAGGCAGCCTACCAGTGTGGAATGTCTTGAGGAGAAACATTTTTTTTTTTTTTTTTGCATTATAAATATTAAATGCATTTGGGAAGCTGGGTGGCTCGGTGGGTTAAAGCCTCTGCCTTCGGCTCAGGTCATGATCCCAGGGTCCTGGGATCGAGCCCCGCATCAGGCTCTCTGCTCAGCGGGAGTCTACTTCCCTCTCCCTCTCTGCCTGCCTCTCTGCCTACTTGTGATCTCTCTCCGTCAAATAAATATTAAATGCATAGGTGATTAAATATGGCCAATTTAACTCCCTTAAGTTTCTTGTACCATGGGTCACATTCTAACCTACCACCAGCATTTTTTTTTCCCTCTTTCTGTTCTGCCATTAAGTTTTACCTTCCTGAAATTCCAGTTTTATCAGATTGTGATTAATAATGAGCTTCTTCTGGGGTGCCTGGCTGGCTCAGTCAGAAGAGCATGCAACTGTTGATCTCAGGGTTGTGAGTTCAAAACCCACTTTGGATATAGAGACTATTTTTAAAAATATAACCAAACTTAAAAACAAAATAATGGGCTTCTCTGATTTAAACACAAGTACATAGGGGTACGTAGGTGGTACAGTTGTCTAAGTGTCCAACTCTTGGTTTCAGCTCAGGTCCTGATCTCAGGGTTCTTAGATTGAGGAGTACATGGGGCTCTCTGCTCAGCATGCAGCCTGCTTAAATTTCTCTCTTCCTCTGTCTCTCCCCTCCCCACCACACTCTCTCTCCCTCTCTAAAATACATGAACAAATCTTACAAAAAATTCAAGAAAATAATCAGTAGTATCTACTTATATTTTCTAATTAAAACTCAATGAAACTTTCTTCCCATTTAGAAATTGTTTCCAAAAATGGAGCAAGAAGATCATTATAATGCCAGTGGATAGGAGCTAAGGAAGCCACTTCATACATTTACACAGTTTTATTGAGGGTAACTTACTGAAGGGAGGAGGGGGCAGAGAGATCAGGCAGACAATCATGCAGGTACTGTGCAGCTACTCTGCTCAAAGTCTGGAACTTAATCCACAGGTTTTATAGAGGAAGTGATGTGCAGAGTTCATTGTGGTGAGGTCAAGGGTTTAACATTTAACAGACCTCGTGCACCATCTGAGGGCCAGAGGGGAAAGAAGGGAAAAGACAAAGTTATCTCTGCTAGTTATCTAAGCAACTTTAGGGAAGATCAGAACAAGTCTTCCTTCATTCCATTCAGGGCATACATCCACCTTCAAGGGGCCTGGAACACGTAGCCCCGAGTGAGAGCATTGCGTGGACATGAACAAGATGGAGGGCCAAAGATGGAGTAGCATTGTCGGCACTTCTGGGCTAGAACTCTGTTTCATCCTATTTTCCATGAAAGAAATAATTTGAGGAAGAATGGAGATGTAAAATTGTTGAAAATTATAGTTCATTTGATCAAAATCTGAGTTTTGATCTCATTTATGTTGCTACCCACTCTGTATCTACATCCAGGTTATTCAACAGCTCTTTTTCATTCAACAGGTAAAACATACAACCATGCCAAATGCCCTCATTTTAAATTCATGACTGTGAACTCAAGTAGGTTATTGATGATGCCTGGTAGTCATACTATATTTCTCTATTGAATTCATTTTTTCACTCTCCTGGACAACTCTTTCATACCTTTTCTTGTCTCCTTAAACTGCCAATATTTTTTCCACCCTCACTCTCAGATGATGACATTTCTTATTTCACGAGGAAATAAACACAACCGGGAAAGAATGTCCACAAATTCCCATGAGCCATGCTTCTCCATGCTTTCTATCTTTTAATGGTGGGTGCGCGCTGTCCAGGATTTTGTTTGAGGCTAATTCTTCCCCTCTGGCACTAGACTCCATTCCTTCTCACCTATGCTGTGATGTTGACCCCAGAATTCTCCCTCTTCTCCACTGCACTCTCAGTTTGCCTTTTCTGAGAAATCTTTCCCATCGGCATTCAAACACAATGGTATTAATAACAAGGAAAAAATACTTTCTCAACTACTCCTCCATTTTTTCACCTTTCCTTTATACCAAAACCATTCCAAAGTTTTGTCTGTTTTTCTGATTCTACTTTGTTTCCTTAATTTTTTCTTGGACCCACTTCAGTCAGACTTTTGCCTACACTGTTCCAGCTTATGATCAGCAATGAGTTCTCTGTTGCTAAATCCTCTGGTCATTTCTCTTGACCCATCAATAGCAACTGACTCAGTATGCTTGAAACACTTTTTTTTTTCCCTCTTGGCTTCCCAGACACTGTGCTGTCCTGGCTTCCCTTCCACTTTACCAGCTGCTCTTTCTCAGTCTCTCTCATTAGTTCCTCTTCTGCCCAACCTTTAATTTTCCCCTAGCAAAGAGTTGGTCATTGATCCTCTCCTCTTTTTCATTTATACTCACTCCCTTAATTCAATTTCATAGCTTTAAAAGTATCAGTAAGGGGGCGCCTGGGTGGCTCAGTGGGTTAAGCCTCTGCCTTCGACTCAGGTCATGGTCTCAGGGTCCTGGGATGGAGCCCCGCATCGGACTCTCTGCTTGGCGGGGAGAAACTTTTTTTTTTTTTTTTTTTTTTTTGCATTATAAATATTAAATGCATAGCTCAGTGGGTTAAAGCCTCTGCCTTCGGCTCAGGTCATGATCCCAGGGTCCTGGGATCAAGCCCCGCATCAGGCTCTCTGCTCAGCGGGAGCCTGCTTCCCTCTCCCTCTCTGCCTGCCTCTCTGCCTACTTGTGATCTCTCTCCGTCAAATAAATATTAAATGCATAGGTGATTAAATATGGCCAATTTGGGGCGCCTGGGTGGCTCAGTGGGTTAAGCTGCTGCCTTTGGCTCAGGTCATGATCTCAGGGTCCTGGGATCGAGCCCCGCATCGGGCTCTCTTCTCAGCAGGGAGCCTGCTTCCTCCTCTCTCTCTGCCTGCCTCTCTGCCTACTTGTGATCTCTCTCTGTCAAAAATAAATAAATAAAATCTTTAAAAAAAAAATATGGCCAATTTAACTCCCTTAAGTTTCTTGTACCATGGGTCACATTCTAACCTACCACCAGCATATCTATGTGTATATCTATCCTCTCTCTCTGACTACTGTGATCTCTCTGTCTCTGTTAAATAAATAAATAAAATCTTTAAAAAGAAAAAAACATGATGGATATCATTTGATCATGAGATTACAAGTGTTTTTAATCTTTGCTTTTCTGTAATCACATTTTACCACAATTAATGTGTAATGTTTCTGTATCAGGTAAAAAAAAAAAAGTATTCATGGCTGGAGGGATACAGACTTACCAATAAACTCTATTATTATTTTTTAATCGTATTTTGGAATTATTGTTATTATTATTTAAAGGTTTTATTTTTAAGTAATCTCTACACACAATGTGCTCAAAGTCACAACCCCAAGATCATGCTCTACCGACTGAGCCAGCCAGGTGCCCTATCCAATAAACATTAAAACAGTCTTCTCCTACCCAAAGCATAGGAAAATTTTGAAAATAATGAGAAGCACGCATATTTGAAGCAATCTCTTGGGCTGCCTGGGTGGTTCAGTAGTTTAGCACCTGCCTTCAGCTTAGGTCATGATCCTAGGGTCCTGGGATGGAGTTCCGCATTGGGCTCCCTGCTCAGCGGGAAGCCTGCTTCTCCCTCTCTCACTCCCCCTGCTTGTGTTCACTCTCTCACAGTCTCTCTTTCTGTCAAATAAATACATAAAATCTTAAAAAAAAAAAAAGCAGCAATCTCTTATGGATGGGAGAGAAGAAGCCTTGGACATCAAAATTATGCCAACTGATTTGCATTATCCAGGAGGGGACCTAATTATATTCATAAGTGCTGAATGATTGAGAGGGACATTCTCCTGGGGAAGGACAATGAGAAGGTTGAAAAGCTCAAGGATTCCATCCTATCAAGGATCTTAGGCTCTGGAATTTTCTTTGAAGTAGAATAAAAATTCACTGAATGCTTTTCTGTTCCCTAAAATTGGAATTTCAATAGCATTCTTATTTACAAAATCAGACTTTTTCTTTAAAAAATTTTATTATTTCATTATATATTTATTAAATATATTTATTATGTCTTGTATTATATAAAATATAATTATATTATAGTATATATTTATTTATTTTATATAAAATATTATATTATTTATTATATATGATATAATAAAAAATCTGTGTGTAATGAAATTCAGTGATTAAAACAACAGACCTGAACCTGGAACTTCACTTGATTACTAAACGTTACCAGTACTTTTGCACATATTTGTGCCAATCCTTTCCTGTCTTGTTCACCAGCCTGTCTCCCCAGAGAAAAAGAACACTAACCTAAATTTATCATTTCCATATCTATTTTAATAGTGGATATTATTATATTATAATAATAATTAATAATGTAATAATATTATATTATTGTGTATGCATATTTTCTTAAACAATGTATTATTTAGTTCTTTCTGGAACTTCCTAAAAATAACTCCATACCTTACCATGCTTTCTATAAGTTTCTTCTGTAACTCAATATCATGTTTCTAAGGTTCATTCACATTGTTGTATGGAGCTGTAATTTGCATTGTTACATAATATCCTATGTGTTAACATTCCATACACATTCACTAATCAGGGGATATTTGGTCTGTTTTCAGTTTTTTCTGTTACTAACAATGCTACTATGAACTTTCTCAAACCTGTCTCCCAATACAAATGTGTACAAGATATTCTAGCCAATAGCTTTTGTGCTTTTTTTCACTGCAACCCAAGTAATGAGTACATTTTACTCAGTAATTCAGTATACCTGTATGGCACACATGGTTCGCTATTCCTATGCTTCCATGTTGTAGAGTTATGTGCTGAGAGTTGCCTCTCAGAGGCACTGAGAAGTTTATATTCAAATACTGAGATCTCTGGGGATTAAAATTGATTTCTCTTTTTATCTTTAAGATAAATAAATAGAATTTTTGTTGTTGACTTCTAATTTAACTGCATTTTGTTCAGAGAAAATATTCCATATAATTCCAATTGTTTGAAACTTACTGAGTCATGCCTTATTGACTGAAAAGTGGTCAGGTTTTAGAAATGTGGTCCATTTGTGCTTGAGATGATGAGTATTCTCAAATTATTGGATATAAGTTTCTTTTTTTTTTTTTAAGATTTTATTTATTTATTTGACAGAGAGAAATCACAAGCAGATGGAGAGGCAGGCAGAGAGAGGAAGGGAAGCAGGCTCCCTGCTGAGCAGAGAGCCCGATGCGGGACTCAATCCCAAGGACCCTGAGATCATGACCTGAGCCGAAGGCAGCGGCTTAACCCACTGAGCCACCCAGGCGCCCCTGGATATAATTTTCTATCTTTAGGTAATAAATCAAGGTTCTTAATTACTTTGTTTAAATAGAGATATACATATATTTTTAAAGATTTATTTATTTGAGAGAGTGTGTGTGTGGTGTACGGAGTGGGGGGAGAAGCAGAAGGTGAAGGAGAAGGAATCTCCAGCAGACTCCCCACTGAGTTTGGAGCCCATCATGGGACTTGATCTGTGAACCTCAAAATCATGACCTGAGCCAAAATCAAGAGCCACTCACCCAACTGACTGAACCACCCATGCACCCCTGTTTAAGTATATTTTTAAGATTTTATTTATTTATTTGAGAGAGAGAGCAGGGGGAGGGGCAGAAGGAGAGGGAGAGCAAGGATCTCTAGGAGACTTCATGCCGAGCTTGGAACCTGATGTGGGGCTTGATCTTACAACCCTGAGATCATGACCTGAGCTGAAACCAAGAGTCAGATGCTTAACTGACTGAGCCACCAAGGAACCCCTAAGTGTATCTTTAAAAATACTTAAAAGTGAAATGAATTTGCTTTAGAGTATAATTTTATTGAGATAATTGCATATGCAATTGTAAGAAATAATACAGAGAAATCTCTTCTATGTTTGCCCAGTTTCTCATAATAATAACATTTTGCAATTCTGTAGTATATCACAACCAGGTTACTAATATTGATAATTTGTCTTTTTCTATCACTTTAAGCCTTTCCATGTTCTTATATTTCAGGTGTATCTCTTGCAAATAGTTTATCTCAGATTTTATTTCTATTTTGTAATCCAATCTATAACAGGCTAGTTCAACACATTTACATTTACTAAATTAGTAACATTTTTACTCATTTTCAATTTCTATTTTTTCTTTTTCTTTTCTCATATGCTATTTTTCTTCTTTGTCGCCTTTTGTTTTTTACATTAAGGTTTTAAAAAATTGTTGTTAACTTGTATATTACCATATTCCACTTCTCCCCTTTACTAGCGTGGAAATAGCATAGTCTATTTCTGTTCTTTCAAGGATCACCCTTAAAGCATTCTTAACAATATCCAAAGTTAATATCTTCTTTCCATAACAACATAATGAACTTTGAATACTTTAACTCTGGTCATCCCAACCTAAATGCTACTATTATTATTATTAATAATATATAGTTTCATCCTTTTCTTAATCCTCCAAATTAGCATTAAGCAAATATTTCTTTAGATCTAACTACATATTTACCTATATCTTTGCTCATTAGTTCATCTCCCACCTCCCAGCAAAGGATTATTTTTCATCTCTTTTGATTTGAGACCAGCAGCATTGGCATCATCTGGTAATTACGAGAAATGCAGACTCTTAGGCTCCCTGTGTAGATTTACTCAGTCTACAATATCTGTATTTTATGAAAATCCCTTGGTGATTTGTATACACATGAAAGTTTGAGAAGCACTGCCACCAAAGAATTCCCTTTAGAAATTCATAGAATTCTTGTTCACTACAATCTGCCTGACATATCACTTACTTAGTGAAAACTTCTTTGACCACCATGGTATTATTCAAGACTCTTGATTGAGTATGACAGAAACCCAACTCCAGCTACCTCTCCACCACCTCTCCTTGCTCCTCCCTTAGTCTTCCCTGTCATAGTAGATGGCAACTCTAAACTTTTAGTTGCCCAGCCCCCAATTCCCAGCGTCAACTTTGATTTCTCTCTCTTTATCCCATAGCCAATCTGAAGGGGAATTATGTTGGCTGAAAACATATCCACATTTGCTCACTTCTCATCCTCTTGCTCTTCCCACTCCAGTCCATGCCATCATCATATCTCAATAGCTTCTGACTATTCTAGATACCTCATACCGGCGGAATCATACAACAGTTATTCTTTTATGTCTGGCTTACTTTATTTAGCATAATATTTTCAAGGCTCTTCTGCATTTTAGCATGTATCCATATTTTATCCCCTTTTATGGCTGAATAATATTCAACTGTATGGATATATCATTTTTGGTTTGGTGTCTAGGGTTGTTTTACCTTTTGGCTATTATAAAAAGTACTGCTGTGAACATTGGTGTATCTGTTTGAGTTCCTGTTTCGAATTCCTTTAAGTGGCAGGGTCGTACGGTAATTTTAGGTATAACTTTTGGAGGAACTGCCAACTCCTTTCCCCAGTGGCATCAGTTTTTACATTCCCACCAGCAATGCACTAGGACTCCAATTTTTTACACATCCTTGCCAACATTTGTGATTTTTTTGCTTTTTTCATAATGGCAATCACAGTGGGTATAATGTGACATTTCATTATGGTTTTTTTTTTTTCTAAGATTTTATTTATTTATTTGACAGGCAGAGATCACAAGTAGGCAGAGAGGCAGACAGAGAGAGGGGAGGAAGCAGGCTCCCCGCCGAGCAGAGAGCCCGATGTGGGGCTCTATCCCAGAACCCTGAGATCATGACCCAAGCCGAAGGCAGAGGATTTAACCACTGAGCCACCCAGGCGCCCCTCATTATGGTTTTGATTTGCCTTTTCCTAATGATTGATAATATTGTGTATCCTTTCAAGTGCTTAGTATACCTTTTTTAGAGAAATGTCTATTTAAGTTTTTTGCCTATTTTTTAATTGGCTTATTTTTGTTATTGTTGATTTGTAACAATTCTTTATATAATCTAGGTATTGATCCTTTATCAGAAATATAATTTGAAAATATTTCTCCTATTCCATGGATTATTTTTTAACTCTTTTGATAGTGTCTTTTGATGTACAAACATTTAAAAATTTTAAAAAGATTTTATTTATTTATTTGGCAGAGAGAGACACAGTGAGAGAGGGAACACAACTTGAGGGAGTGGGAGAGGGAGAAGCAGGCTTTTTGTGGAGCAGAGAGCCCAATTCGGGACTTGATCCTAGGATCCCAGGATCATGACCTGAGCTGAAGGCAGATGCTTAATGGCTGAGCCACCCAGGCACCCTGCAAACATTTTAAATTTTGATTATGTTCAGTTTATGTGTATTTTCTTTTGTTCTTTATGTTTTTGGTGTCATACTTAAAAATCATTGCCAAATACAATGTTACAAAGATTTTTCCCTATTTTTAAAATAAGAGTTTAATAGTTTCAGCTCCTGAGTTTAAGTCTTTTTGATATTTTGGATTAATTTTTCAATGTGGTATAAGGTGAGGATCCAACTTTATTTTTTTGCATATAGATATTCAGTTTTCCTACTACATATTTTTTACTTATAGTACATATCTATTTATTGTCTGCTTATTCCCACTATAATTTAAGCTCCATCATGTAGGGTTTATGTTTGTTTTTGTCACTGATAGGCTGATTATCTATTGCTATTCTATTTATTGCTATTTGTGGTTAAAAAAAACCCACCCCAGGGATGCCTGGGTGGCTCAGTGGGTTAAGCCACTGCCTTTGGCTCAGGTCATGATCTCAGGGTCCTGGGATCGAGTCCCGCATCGGGCTCTCTGCTCAGCAGGGAGCCTGCTTCTTCCTCTCTCTCTCTGCCTGCCTCTCTGCCTACTTGTGATCTCTCTCTGTCAAATAAATAAATAAAATCTTAAAAAAAAACCCACCCCAAAATTTAGTGCCATAAAACAACATTTTTATAATAAAATAAATTTTTATAATTTATAAAATAACATTTTATAATAAATAAACATTTATTATCTCTTAAATTTTTTCTTCTTTTTAAGATTTTATTTTTAACTAATCTCTACATCCAATGTGGGGTTCAAACTCACAACCCTGAGATTAAAAGTCCCATGCTCCACCAACTGAGCCAGCCAGTGTCCCTCTCTTACAGTTTCTATGAGTTAGGAATTTGGGAACAGCTTTCTGACTGGTGCTGGCTTAGGGTTTCACATGAGATTCAGACATATGTCCTTTGAAGATGTTCTCTGGGGTGGCTGAACAATCCAATTCCACTGTGGCTCAGTGAGTAGCCATCAGGTTTGTCCTTGGTGCTATGGAATTTTTTCTTCAAAGAGTTCCACACACATGGTGGCTGGCTTCCCCCAAAGCTTTCATTCTAAGAGAACAAGGCAAAAACTCCAGTGTCCTGATAAACTAGCCTCCGAGGTTGTACTCTGTCTCTTTTGCGCTATTTTATTGGTTACATAGACCAGCCCTCATTCAACGTGCAAGGGTCTGTACAAGCACATGAAGAACAGGCAGCAAAAATCACTGCGCCAAAGTAGAGGATGGCTATCAAATGTACCTAGAATAGCACCTGTCAAAATGACCAGGGTTTTTTTTTTTTTTTTAAGTTTTTATTTATTTATTTGACAGAGAGAGACACGGTGAGAGGGGGAACACAAGCAGGGGGAGTGGGAGAAGGAGAAGCAGAACTCCCGCTGAGCAGGGATTTTCTTCATGTGGGGCTCTATCCCAGGACCCTGGGATCATGACCTGAGCCGAAGGCAAGTGCTCAACGACTGAGCCACCCAGGCCCCCAAAATAACTAGCTTTAATAAGTATTATATAATATATATGAGGCTTGGGAAAAGCAGGACTGACTGTAATCAGGGATTCTAATATCTTCAGGATGTTCTCCATCTCATTTTTGTTTCTCTGACTATAGTCTGGGTCTTTGTGTTCATACCTTTAGAGCTTCATAATGAGAAGGCAAAGAAAGGGACTTTACTTGTGCAGGTCTGGTTTGAAAAACCCCAGGGCACAACTCTCTCAGGCCCCCTTAACGCAGTCAGTGTGGTCTTGGGGTAATATGATTGATTTAGCTTGTGTCAGGTACCTACACCTATTAATAGAACATGGAAGGGGGTGTAAGCAAATAAAAATAGTACAACTCCTTGGACAGGGTTAGATACTCCCCATTTTGTATGTTTCCACCATAACATATCTCCATATGATAGAATATATCATTATTGTCTATTTATTTGTTATGTCTCTTTTCTACATCAGACTATATGTTCTTACATTAGAGCCTGAACACCGGTACTACATTTTTGTAACTCTAAACAATATAGGCTTTGTAGTGAAGAGAGACTTATCTTGCATTTTTGCTTTTCTTTTTATTGTCATTGTGACTTTGGATCAGTCTTAGTTTCTTCATCTTGTGAATGGGCCTAATGATGGCTGCCTCACTTGAAAGCACATAATATTATTGCTGACATGTTGTAGTAAGTGAGAGTTTTAGTTATAGTTCCTCTTCTTAGGAAAGTACTTGACACAACTGTAGATACTTAGTATGTTTGTGGTGAATGAATGAATGAATGAGAGTAAATAAATGAAACATTCCTAGTGACTTGCTTGGGATTCACTTGTAAATGAAGATCATAATAGGATTATGGTGAAGATTAAGTTAGAGGATAGATGAAAAGTGCTTCAAAGCCCAACTCATGGTAAGACTTCTAAAAAATAAGCTATCATTATTAGAGAGGCAATCTTCTAAAATTAACATATCTTATTGGATCTCTTTCGAGAGAATGGGAGAATAACGGAGAATAGAATATGTCCATTTAGCTATCTCTCACAACACATCACTTGCTTCTGTATTTCACAGTAAAATCTCAATTAATAGTCCTGAGTAATACAAATGCAATATCCATTAATAGGACACAATAGCCTGAAGTATTCCAAGAGCCAAAGAGTTAAAAAAAAAAAAAACCCAAAAGGTAAATTCTACCAGATTAAGAACGTTGTCTAGTGTCGAATTCTAGGAGCTGAAACTACTTAATATTTGGCAGCTTCTAGCCCATGCCTCAGAATCAACACCCCAAATACAACAGTTTATAGACAGCTGTCATTCTGAGACAAGTCAAGTCATTTAAGGAAGGAGGGAGAAAGGAAGAAAGGACGGAGGGAAGGTGGGGAGGAAAGGAGAAAGGGAGGAAAGGTGAAAAAAAAAACCCAAAATCGATTAGTTTCTCAAAAGACCAAAAAGTGTTGGTTACTGCATTTCTAGTCCCCCACATTCCCAGCTTCCCTTGAAGGTCCTACCTAACAAATGTATAAGAAGGAACCGAAAGGGTGTTAAATGGGTGGATCCCAGTGGCCCTGCCATTGTAAACACTCCCTGTGAGTCAGCTATAAATTCAATTCAAATCCCCAGGCTCCACATCTTCTCTGCTTATCATGGTTACCACCAAAATGACGGCTGCCTTTAGAAATGCTAATGGGAAACAGGTAACTGCCGACAATGTTTGATTTTATATCAAAACATATAAAAATGTAAGCACTGAAACAGGAAATATTTTGCTACTGAGCTAGGGTTTATATACTTTGCTTAGTCTTCGAAACACAGGAACAGCTTGTTAACACTTCCTCAGTTTTATTTTAAGAATGTTATTGTATTATGGCCATTTGAGGGATTAACAAGAATTTATGGAACATTAGGTTTAATTTCACACCATAGGAAAGGTATTTTAGTAACTGACTTTTTGTAATTCAATACTGTTTCTTTACCTTGCTGTAATTGGCTACTGGTTATCTTTTTTGAGGGTACATTCTCAGAGGAGACCTGAGGAATCCATAAGGCCTTCAAATTTCTCATGTGGAGAGAAAGGACAGCTGAGAAAATGACTGGGTCACCATGGGATTCATTCACAAGTTCCATCTGGTAGCAATGTTGAAAGTTGTGTGGTCTTTCAGTGATGACTTCAGCAACCATTGCTTCCCTATTGTTAGGGGAGCACAGTTCATAAAAAAGGCTAAATTAGGGGCACCTGGTTGGCTCAGTAGGTTTAAGCCTCTGCCTTGGGCTCAGGTCATGCATGATCTCAGGGTTCTGGGATCGAGCCCGGCATCTTGGCTCTCTGCTCAGCGGGGAGTCTGCTTCCTCCTCTCCCTCTGCCTGCCTCTCTACCTACTTGTGATCTCTCTGTCAAATAAATAAATGAATAAAATCTTAAAAATTATTCCAAACTTTTGAGCCAGAGAGCTGGTTCTTTTACCACAGCTGGGGCAGATATAATGTCTACCTATGCACAAAGAGATGGCAATAGAATTGTGCGCCTCTTAACAATGTTCTTTCCTAAGATAACAAGTCTAGTAAACAAATGAAATGTGTTAGATATGAGGTTAAAGCCATTCTTATAACCTCATTACACTAAGAAGCCACAACTTTGGTGTTTCATTGAATTTGGATTCATGTTGTGGAAAGCAATAAGCCAAGTGAAATAGGACTTCCCTATTTCATCATGAGCCTTTATTTTTCAAAAGCAAGATATTTTGAACATTAGCTGGGAGTCTCAATGGAGTGTTGCTTCTCGTTTTTCTAGAACAGTGCTGCCAGGAGAACTTTCTGAGAGATGGAAATGTTCTATATCTGTGCTGTCCAAGATAGTAGCCAGTAGCCACATATGGCTACTACTGAGCTCTTGAAATGTGTGACTGCAAAGGGGAAACTGAAATTTTAATTTAAGTTGAAATGTAAACAATCACATGAGCCTAGTGGCTGCTGTTTGGGACAGTGCAGTCCTAGAATGTAACCGAGATGCCCTGGTTCTCTAAGGAAACCCCAAATGTCAGATGCCCAGGGTGAGGGTGGGTGTTGTTCACAAATGGGGTTGACTCCACTGGTGACTTCCTCTTCCGTGTTCTGGGTAGTTTTTGCCTCTCAGGAGAATACCTCTTTTGCTTTTTATTTCTGTGAGCAATGACTCACATGGGTGACTTATAAAACACCTTTGGCAGTTGAGAGCATGGTGTTCTGAGATTTAACCCTTGCCAGGTTTAGAGAGAACATAGTTCAGGTCCTCTCCTGTACGGTTGACACAAATCAATGCCAAGGGGGTACAGCATTAGAACATAGAAAACTTTTGAATTGCTAACCAAATTTCCCTCTAATTTAACTTTCTCCAAGCAGGGTGCCACTGCCCACTGCACCCATGCTTCCTCTATTTTGAAGTTTCAGAGTGTGAACAGTGGAGAGGTGGAGAGCTGGAGCAGAGGTGGTGTTGGTGTGAAATTCACATGGTAGAATTTCGCTTACGCAAGTGTTCAAGCTCTTTGAGAGATCAGAATTAGCTATTTCTCTGTTGGATTGAGCTATTTCAGTGAAAAGTTCAAGTGTAAGCTCTTTCATCAAATAAATTGAGTGAGAAAAGGAAACGAGTAAACCAGGGAGATTACTAGAGGGTCAGAGCTAATGGTATAAGCTTCTCTCCTCAGGCCATTTAAGATAAAATATCTCAGACATTTAACGCAGCAGTGGTTATTTAGGTTATTTGGAATGTGTGTGTGTACATTATATATATATATATGTGTATATATACATATATTCACACACATATATATACACATATATAAAAATAGGAAGTAGAGATCTTGTATACTTACATATACATGTATGTACATCGTGTGTGTGTATAGGTAGAGACAAGAGCTGACTGAAGTCAGAAGGATGAAAGTTGGAGAAGCTCTCCAGGCATTGAGGAAAACATATGCACAAGCTCTGTGGAGGGAAGAAGATTTGAAGGATCAGAAGAGGCCACTATGGCTGGAAAAGAGACAGCAGGATGGAAGAGACAGCAGTAGTTTGAGAAGTGAGAAGAGGTGAGAGAAGAGATGCGCAAGGCTCCTGACCATGTAGGGCTTGGGTAGTTAAGGGTTTTGTCTAAGAGAATGGGAAGCTAGTGATTGGTTTACCTAGAAGTGACAGGGTCACATAGCCTTCTGTGTGCTGAAGAGATGAGAGGGGAACTAGGGCACATATGGGTAAGCCTTTGAGAAGAGTAGGTTAGGCACTCCTTCACCCTCACCCATGTAGCTTGGACTAGGGTGGTGATGGAGGAGATACAAGAGAATAGATTCAAGGAAAATTTCAGAGCTAAAATCAACAGGATTTGCTGATAGATGTACTATATAGAGGGAAAAGTAGATTTTCAAGCTATCTTTTAAGTTTCTTATACAAAATGTGTTCTGTTTCAATAAAATTGTTGATTGAAGTTAACTTTAAATAACGGCCTGACCTAAAAGTTATGAAAAATTTTGCCTCAAAAAATTTCAAGATTTCTAAGTTTTTTAGCTAGGTGGAGGGCATGGCTCTACTTCCTCTATTTTAGTATTTCCTAAGCCTGTTTTTAAAAAAATGTGGAGTTTTTCTTTTTCTGAAATGCTTACTACAGTGGAATCCCTTCCGGAGACTGCAAATTTATATCAGAAAATAACCACGGGCTATCTAGTTTCTAGGCAAACAATTTGGAGGTTAATTTTTGTGTGTGTGTGTGCTGATAATTACTGTCATTTTGTAATTTATAAATGTATAATGAAAGTAATTTATACTATCTTCATTATTTTTCTTCCCCGTTTTTCCTGGAGTTGGACCGGAATTAGTAGATAGTTTCTGTCCCAAACTAAGTACTTCTAAGAATTTCTTCGTTGGTATTGGATGGTTGCCCGGCTGGACCTCATACGTTTGTGCCTATGCTCTGCCCCCTGTCGGACTCTGCACAAACCCAGTGCGTCGAGACGACTGAAGGTAGAGGGATTTGCAATCACAAGTGCTATTTGCACCTTGATTATTGTTTTTGAGAGTGACCTAGGTCACCTGTCGGGGAGCTTGGAAGGCCTTTCGGAAGCCTGCGCGTCGGCGTCGCGTGCCCGCGGCCTGGGAGGCCCGTGGGCGACGCGGTAGCTCGAGGCCCTCAGCCCCGAGCTAGGGGTCTTCTCGGGCCCCTGAAGAGGTGTGTCCTGAGCAGCTTTTCCATGCCAGGGGCGGTCCAAGAGACTGGGGAAGTCTGCAATTTGTAAGGCCGAGGGCTGGCGCTTTGAAAGAGAGGCGGAGGAGGGAGCGGGATTTCCCCGCCCCCGATCCCCACGGCCCAATCCCTTCGGCTTCTCCTTTTCTCCACCGGCCGCCCGGCCCCTAACCTGCTCGAACCCATTATGCGGTAGAGGCGGCCGGTCTCTTTAAGGCCCTGCCGCGCCTGCGCCTTGGGCTTTCCTGACGCGGCGGGCCGGACCCTGGAGGAGCCAGCGGGCGGGCAGGGTAGGGGTCGGGTAGTAGTTAAAGCAGTCGCGGCGCCCGGAGGCGTGCGTGAGGGTCGGTGGCGACTCTGAGCTCTCGAGTGAGCGCGGTGCTCCGGAGCGGGCGGAGAGGACGGCCCGCGGAGCCGGAGCGGGGCCGAGGCGCTGAGACGCGGCGGCGAGGCTGCCGGCTGGATGGGAAGTTAATGTTTACGGCGGAGTCCACCCAACGTTTCCAAGGTGAGCGGCGCCGCGCCAGGCCGGGCGGGCCGGGAGGCCAGACGAGCTGCGAGCTCGGGTTCTGCGGGGCGCACGACGGGGCCGGGGCGCGGCGAGTGGGGCCGCCACCAAACTTGCGGCACGAGCGGGGCGGGCGTGCCTGGCCCGGCTGGGGCCTAAGTTCCCTGAGGCCGCGGCGGCCCGGGACCCTCCTCCCGTGGGCGCTGGGGAGGAAACTCGCCAGCGGGTCTTCCAGGAGAGTCCCCGGGAGGTGGAGAGACCGGGCAGCTTCGGGGTAGTTCCTCACTAATCCTGTGTTGGGTGGGGGGAGATACTGACCTTTCACCCCCACCCTGGAGGCCAGAAGATCGTTCTTTTTGGGTGTCCTGATGGAGTGAGACCGCCCGCACCCCTTACTTGTGAAGTTGGCGTCTTGATTTGGCCCCCGGGATTCTCCGCAGGGCCGCGCTCCAGGCAGGTGATGGGCTAGCCAGGTGTGCTAGGTGACTCCCAAGGATGCACTTGGAGAGCGTTTGTAACCATCGCTGAATCACCTTATGACTAGCGGGGCAAGCCTCAAATTAACCGCAGAATTTCCGGTAGATTGGAGTGTGGTGCTGGTGTTTGCTTTAGAATTGCCGTGATTTCTTTGTGTCTGTCTGTTTTGGGGCATCTTAGATCAAGCCGGTTGTCATCCCTTCACCGAGGAGTTAACCAAAACTTTTGCAATGGTACCTTTGCTTTTCTCCTATCCGTTGCTGTTAGAGGTGACTTTGAAAAGCATTTTCTTGCAAAGATAATCTTTTCTTTGGTTTACAGTGTAGAACAATAAACCCCTTTCTTCTGTGAAAGAAATCCAGTGCTTCTTGAAGTTCAAGAAAAACTGTGGGTTGGTAGTTTTTACCTTTGTTCTGGACTGATACGTGTTAGTGGCTCCCCCCCCCCCTTTTCTTTCTTTTTTGGTTTTTAATTTTATTAGTAAACTTTCTTGAGTTTACCTGAGGCTCCTTTTCTGTTCTAAAGTTCTGCTCAAGGTCTCTGAGATCTTTGTGTCAAGGAAACTTAGAAAACTTATTGAATATACAGAAAAAGTGCACAATCCTGAGTGCAGGTAAAGAATTTTTACCGTCACAGATCAAGAAACAGAATATTTCTAGGTTGGGATTTATACCTAGGAGTGGAATTGTTGGTTTGTGAGATATGTGAATGACAAAACTTTAGTATTAGTTACTGTTGAACATTTTCCAAAGTGGTTGAGCTAATTAGCAGGGAGTGATAATTCAATTACTCCACATTCTTGCTGATGCTTGTCGGTTGGAAACATTTTTGCTATTCTGGTTGAGGTGCAGTAATATATTGGTGTGGTTTTATTTTGCATTTTCATGATGATTGTAGTTTTATCTTTTATTGGCCATTTATATATCTTCTTTTGTGAGATGTCTGTCTTGTTTTTTTATTTACGGTTTTATGAATAAGAGTTCTTTCTGGAAGGTATGCACACACACACCTCTATCTATAAACTATACATAATTTATCTTATTCCACTCTGTCTTTTCACTCTTTTAATTTTTTTTAAAATATTTAATTTATTTATTTGACAGACAGAGATCACAAGTAGGCAGAGAGGCAGGCAGAGAGAGAGAGAGAGGAGGAAGCACGCTCCCCACGGAGCAGAGAGCCTGATGTGGGACTTGATCCCAGGACCCTGAGACCATGACCATAACCCACTGAGCCACCCAGGCGCCCCCTTTTTTGAAGGATGAACAACTTTAATTTTAATGAAATATATTTACTGTTTTTCTTTATGAGTACTGCTTTCTGTGGCCTATTTAAGACATTTTGCCTAGCCTAAGAATATGAAGATATTTTTGTGTGTTTCTTACAGAAGTTTTATTTTGTTTTACTTTCCACATTTAAGATGTACAATTTACAGTAAATTTCAGATGGATTGTAAGGGGTCAATATTCACTTTTAACGAGGTGGATATCTTTTTGATCCAGCACCATTTTTGGAAAATGCCTTACTTGTCCTTCTGCACTATGTGGCACTTTAATAAATCAGATGACTGTTTAAGTGTGGCTCTCTTTCTGGATACTCTATTCTGTTTTATTGGTCTATTTGTTATCCTTGCACCAGTATCATTGTATTAATTAATGTAACTGTATAATAAACTTTGATATGTGATAGTATAAGGCCTCCAACTTTGTTTTTTGATACTGGGCAGTTCTTGGCTCTTAGCATTTCTGTATAAATTTCAGAATCTTGTCAATTTCAACAAATTTTGAAAATTGGAATTGAATCTATACATATATCGATTTGGAGAGTATCTTAATATTGGGTTTTCCAGTTTATGAGCATGGCATATACCTGTATTTATTTAAGGCCTTTTAAAATTTCAATAATTTCGGGGCACCTGGGTGGCTCAGTAGGTTAAGCCGCTGCCTTCGGCTCAGGTCATGATCTCAGGGTCCTGGGATCAAGTCCCGCGTCGGGCTCTCTGTTCAGCAGGAGCCTGCTTCCCTTCCTCTCTCTCTCTGCCTGCCTCTCTGCCTACTTGTGATCTCTCTCTCTCTGTCAAATAAACAAATAAATAAATCTTAAAAAAAAATTTCAATAATTTGTAGTTTTCTGTGTAAAAGTTTTGGACATCTTTTATTTATTCTTAGGTATTTGAAATTTTTTGGTGTTATTGTGAATGATACTTTAAAATATTTGTGACCAGTATGTAGAAGTGCAGTCGATCCATGTGTTTAATCTTCATTCAGGACCTAATCCAAATTATACCTTGTATGTTCTACTTTTCCAAGTTGGTTGGTTGGTTCTTTCTTTCTTTCTTTCTTTCTTTCTTTCTTTCTTTCTTTCTTTCTTTCTTTCTTTTTTTGGTGTGGTGTCTAGGACCAATTAAGGAGTTACAGAGTGTTTAGTATATTGACAATGTCTGTGTTGGGCCATTGCTGATACAAAGCTGATTAAAATGCAGCTCCTGCCCTTAAGGGGTTTAGAGTCTAGGAAGGATAAGTGGAAATCCAAAAAGAGACCTTTATCCTCCACTGTAAGTGCTATTATGAAAATTGGTTTGGCAGCATACAAAAAGGACATTTAAATCAAACTGGGCAGGGGTGGGAGTCGGGAAGGTAATCACTGGCTCCCACTGTCCTGAGGGCTGAGCAGAGGATGTGGCTGTGGGTAGGTAGGGGCTGCTATTCACTATACATGCTTCTGCTTAACTCTTTGGCTTTCTGCCTTAGCCTCACTCCACTCTTTGGAGTCTGGAGTCTCTCCATGTCAGTGTTTCTAGGGAAAAAATTTATGAGATGGTATAAATGAAGGAAACTATAGGGTCTGTATAATACAGATGGATGTAGACTTTACATTACTAACCTGCTCTTCAGCCCCACATCTCTCTCCCACTGACCACATACCATCTAGAGACTCCCAGCTCTTGAGCCTTCCTGGGGTTCTGTGATTGAGGCATATCAGCTACTTGACCATATTCCTTATGCAGGCCTGTAAGTTTGGCTTCATCTCCTCTACCCAATTAACATGTTCTTCTCTTTCTCATTTCATGGATGCCATATCTTATCTGTCTGAGAATGTTAAAGATAATTTCTTTAAGCTTTCTTTTCCTTGCATAGTTTGTTTCCTCTAAGTTACTTTTTTACTGTTTGGTGTAGCCTCAGCAATTAAGGCCCTCCTCAGAGTTTTGATAATCCGTGGTTGGTTGTTTATGAGTGAGAGTGGGCATCTAAAAGTTGATAGGAAGCCCTGAGTTTGTAGATTGGGTTAATTGACTTTCAGTTTTACTCTAGAATCTGCATAGAACAGTGGTTCTCAATTTTGGTTGCACATTAGAATCACATGGCCCCGGGCGGGGGGCTTTAAAAATTTTAGGTTGTGTGCTCGTGCAGTGCGCTTGGGCTTGCATGCTTGCGCTCACACACACACACACACACACACACACACACACACACACTGCAAAACCAAACAGAGCAGAATCTCTGAGGTTAGGACCCAGGTAGCAATATTTTTTAAACAATTAGGTAAGATTGCATTGCAGTTTGATTTTTGTCATGTGTACACCTGTGTTACCAGCACAGGATACAAATTATTGTGAAAACCTTAGAAAATTGTTTATATCCCTTTGTTTTTGTCTTCCCCACTCCCTGCCCAGAGGCAACCACTATTCTGATTTCTATCTCCATAGATTAACATCAGTAGGTGATTCCCTTGTGTGGCCAAGATTGAAGCCATTGGTTTGGGTGGACTGTTTGAAGCTATTCCAGTGTCTCTGACTTTTTGGTCTGGTGGGATTTCCCCGTGAGTCTCTTCCAATTTTTGCTTGGAGGATAGAGGTTTGGTTGCCAATGATCTGAGAAGTCAAGAAGGAGGGCTGAATAATGAACTGTACAACATTTAGTATATAAGGTCACATAATTTGCCTCTTTTTCTTGGGATACCTGTGTCTTCTACCATGTATGGTTTATCCTTTTGAGAGAATAAATCTCCCATCAGCTGCTGCATTGAGGAAGGGCCACTTAGTAGCGTAGAGGAGAAATGGGGTCTAGGTTTCTAACTGTTCACAGCTTTCACCTGAACCTTTCTTACTTTACTGTCCCTTCTTTGTTCTGGCATCCCTGAGCCTTTGAGGATTGTATGGTATAAATTGGGCTTGTTCTAAGTTGCCAGCACTGCTGGTTTATAATTTGGCTGTCTTTGACAAAATCAGTTACCACTCCTCCATCTTTTCAGCTTCCAAAATTTTATTGCCATCATCTCTTCCTCCATTCTCCTGTCCTTGTGGTTTATGAGCTAAAAACAGAACACAACAACAGCATTTTCTTTATCCTTGTTTTAGTAGAGTTTTGGGGAGGGAAGAAAATTAGTTGTATATGTTCAATCTGCCAGCTTAACCTGGAAGTCCATCATCTGCTTTTCTTTATCCAAAAATGTGTTGCCATCTGCTGTTCACTGTCGTATCCTACTTGGAGGGTTATATCTTTTAAATCTTTTTGTTTTCTCTTAGGCTAAAGGTGTACTTATCTTCAGGTGTACCAGTTTAAAGTATTTCCCTTTAAATTATGTCCATCCTTTTCTGTGCTAAAATGTTCTTTTTCATAAGAAATTTGTGGTGTGTGTTTGTTTTCTGTAATGTCCTTATTTGGCAGCGTAAAAAGCTGCAGTCCCATTTTGCTCTTCAAATTAATTTTTGACAAGTTTTGTGAAATACAAAAATCTGCTTAATATTGCCCACAATTCCCAGTGGCCTTTTTGCTCCTCCACCAATTATTTTCCTTTTGTTTGCATATAAAATTAAAATATAAATAAAAGATAACATTATCAGTTATTACTATCTATCTTGGTGATTTGCTAGTCCTTCCTCTTGGAAACATGGAGGTTAATTAATGTTTTGTAGATAGAACCTCTTGACTGTGGCCCCATATGTGTTTGCTCAGAAAGGATCATCCCATTTCTCATTATTTAAGATTGCCTGGTGTTGTATTTGTTGCATTAACAGCTCTTATTTTAATAGTATCTGTACTTGAAGAGAGCTTTCCCCTGCCTGTGCAGTTTGCAGTTTATCCCTTAAGTGGCCAAAGATAATGTGGGTTTAGTGCTTGTTAATTGTTCTTTGTACTAATCCAGCCCTCATAGTTGTACTCTGAAAAATGTTCCCTGAAGCTGGTCAAACTGGCTATTATCTGGGTCTTCATTGTTGGTTTTGTTATTCATTGTCTTGTGGGTTCATGATTAGGACTCTCTTCTTGAGGAACTGATGGTTCCTGTGTTCTTGGAAGGGACCTTGATGAGAGATAGGAACAGAGCTGGCTTTATTAGCAATCATTGCTCTTTTTTGTTTTTCATAGGAAAGTGTAAGCACTGATGTAAAAGTGAAGATGGGGATTTTGTCTAACTTTGAGTTGGTGTTTAAATGATTAATAGCTGGGGTGCCTGGGTGGCTCAGTGGGTTAAAGCCTCTGCCTTCTGCTCAGGTCATGATTCCAGGGTCCTGGGATCGAGCCCCACATCCATCTCTCTGCTCCATGGGGAGCCTGCTTCCTCCTCTATCTCCGCCTGCCTCTCTGCCTACTTGTGATCTCTGTCTGTCAAATAAATAAATAAAATCTTTAAAAAAAAGATTAATAGCTGTCTTTTTTGGCCTGGTACAGATCTTTTATTATGTCAGAAATGAATCCAGCATTCTCATAGATTATGGTAGTAGGTTTATTAGATTAATGTTAATAGATACTGGATAAAAGCAAACTTTCAATGAACAATTGTGTAATATGATGTTTAAATGAGTTACATGAGAGAAAGAAGAAAAATTTATTATCTTCAGGTGTACCAGAAACCGGAATAGTTTAGAAGACACGC
Organism: Mustela nivalis; assembly: GCF_964662115.1. Classification (NCBI taxonomy): domain Eukaryota; kingdom Metazoa; phylum Chordata; class Mammalia; order Carnivora; family Mustelidae; genus Mustela; species Mustela nivalis. The sequence goes on along the minus strand of NC_139029.1, from coordinate 76,409,928 downwards.
TGGTGAGAAGATAGAGCTTTAAGTAAATTGAAAATGAATTTTAGGGAGTAAGCCCATGAGAAGTCTTATGCCTTTGAATATTTATCTGAACAGATGAGCACAGAGTTAAATATTTTACTGCCTTTCTGAAAATGTGGAGAAGCTGCTTTTCTAATGTCAGATGAGCAAGGTTTATAAAGGTTGTCAAGCATGATAGTACATTTCTTTCTTTTTTTTTTTTTTAAGATTTTATTTATTTATTTGACAGAGAGAGATCACAGGTAGGTAGAGAGGCTGGCAGAGAGAGAGAGAGGGAAGCAGGCTCCCTGCTGAGCAGAGAGCCCAATGTGGGACTCGATCCCAGGACTCTGAGATCATGACCTGAGCCGAAGGCAGCGGCTTAACCCACTGAGCCATCCAGGCGCCCATGATAGTACATTTCAATGTAACGTACAGAATTGGAAAAATGAATCAGTAAGTGATCTAGAATTTTAAAGAAGTTACAAAATTATCAATAAGCTATTAAGAACCACCAAAGATAACACATATTGAGCATCTCCTATGTGTCAAACATAATGATTGGTATTGGGAAGGTAATGGTAATCCATTCTACATAGATAAAATCCTTGCTCCCACAAAATTTACAAACTATGGGAAGGCACAGTTGATGTATTGTGTCTGAGTGAGGTGTAAAATAAAAAAGGTAATTAAGTGATTAATTTGTCTTAAATCTATAACTAGTAAGGGAAAATGCTAAGTGAAGTCGGTTTTAAATCTTAATATTAGCTTTAAAAGTTTTTGGGGTAAATTTATATATAGTGAAATGCATAGAGCTTACCTATACAATGCAGTGAGTTTTTTGATAAATGTATATGCCTTCATGACCGCCCCCGCCCCCACCCTCGTAATCCCTCAGGATTCTTTTATGTTCTTGAACTTCACATAAAAATAGAATAAATTAATGTGTGTTCTTTTCTGTCTGGCTTCTTTTGTTCAACATAATATTTCTGAAATTTAGCTGTTTTAACAGTTTGATTTTAGCTGGTTTAACAGTTTTTGTACATACCAGTCATTTGTTCTTTTTAGTTGGTGTGTATTCCATTGTATTACTATAACATAGTTAAACCATTCTCCCATTTGGCTATTTTGAATAAAGGTGTCATGAATGCTTGATTACTGGTCTCTTTATAGACATCTATTTTAATTTCTCTTAGATAAATAACTAGGGGTGAAATTACTGGGTCATGGGGCACATATATGTTTAACTTTAGAAGAAATTGCCATACAGTTTTCACAAGTGGTTATGTCATTCTACAATCCAATAAGCAGTTTGTGAAAGGTGTACTTAAGTGACAAATCAGAATTGAGCTTCAGAAAGATTATTCTAGTACAGTGAAGCACAGGACTTAAGATAGGGAAAACACACAGTAAAGTAATATAGTTGAAAATTAAAAGTCTTCCTGTTTCAAGAAATTGATAGGGTAGGAGAGAATCTTAGGGATTCTAGAGCTATGGTCTGTGGGGTGAGGATAAGAGAGGAATCAGATGACCCCCATGTATCTGTCATAGGCTGCTAAATATCAGTGTGGCAATCATTAATAGAGGGAATACAGTTGAAGGGTAGATTTTGGAGGGAAAAGAGGGCAATAATTCTGTTTCGTTTGTAAGTAGTAATTGGGGGTAGAAGGAGGTAGATGAGATAGCTCTGGATGTGTGTGTAGTGAGGAGAGACCCAGGTTGGAATAGGAATTTTGGGAGCCTTTGACATTAGAGAAATGAGCTGATGAAGAGGAGTCTGCAAAAGAACAGAAGGAATAGCCAGTACAGAAGGAAATACAAATCAGGAAGCTGATTTAACAAACATTATAAAGCAGGAAACTGATTTAACAGAAACTATAAGTTAGGAAACTGATTTAACAGAAGTTGAGGACTTTGAAGAAGGAGAAAAGGGCTTGACTGTTGTTACTGTGAGGAAAAAATAAGTATAGTCTTTTTGGAGGTTAATTTTATATATATATATATATACATATATATATATATCTGTTAAAATTTAAAATATCACATTTGTTGTGGGGTTTTTTGTTTGTTTGTTTGTTTGTTTTTTGGAGAGAGTGCATGTGTGCTCATGCATGGTGGGGTTGGAGGGTGGCAGTGAGGGTGGGGAGGAGGAGGGGTAGTGAGGGGGAGAGGGAGAGAAGGAATATCAAGCAGACTCCCTGCCTAGTGTGGAGCCTGATACAGGCCGAAATCAAGAGTCAAATACTTAACTCACTGAGCCACCCAGGTACCCTACATTTCTTCTTCTTTTTTTTTTTTTAAGCAACCTTTACACCTAATGTGGAGCTCTAACTCACAACCCCGAGATCAAGAACTGCACATTCTACCGAATGAACCAGCCAGGCATTATGAAATTTCACATTTCTTGATCTTATAGGTGTGCTTTATGGACTAACTCCTAGAGAAAAACAAATGTGGAAGATGTGTTTCAGAGGTATTCATGGCACCTAGTATATAATAATAAAAAGTTGAAAACAACCTAAATAGCCATCAATAAAAGGTTGCTATAAAAATGATAATTTTTATGATAGAATGTTATACAACTAATATAATATGGTTTGTATATATGTTACTTTCCTATTGCTGCTGTAAAAAATTAACAGACTTAGCAGCTTAAAACAACAAATTAGTCTCTTACAGTGATGGAGGCCAGAAGTCTGAAGTGTTTCACTGGGCTAAAGTCAAGGTATTAGCAGGGCTGTTTTTAAGGATAGAATCTGTTTCTTGCTTTTTCCAGCTGTTAGAATTGCATTCCTTGTATTCCCTGCTTTGCATTCTGTGGCCCCTTCCTCCATTTTCTAAGTCAACAGTTTAGTATCTTCACATGGGTCCAATCCAGATAATCCAGATAACCTTCTCATCACAAAATCCTTAACTTAATCCACCAAGCCTCTTTTGCCATTTAAGGTAACATTAGTGGGTTCTGGGTATTATGATGAAGAGCTCTCCAGGAGGCCATTAATCAAGCTACTAAATAGGAACAAGGATAGAAGATCAAGGTGCATTAAAAAAAATTCTCAAAGAAAAATATGTATAGTATAATCTAAATTTTTGTTAAGTTAAAAAATACATACATTCTTATATGCTAGTATGTGGTTTTTTTTTTTTTTTGAGAAAAGAAATCATGATGAAGATAGACTATACTGCTAACAGGCAGTCTCTGAGAATAGGATTACAGAATATTTAAACTTTTCATTTTTTTCTGTGATATTTCAATTCTTTTTTTTTTTATTTAATTTTTTTTTTTAAGATTTTATTTATTTATTTGACAGAGAGAGATCACAAGTAGGCAGAGAGGCAGGCAGAGAGAGAGAGGAGGAAGCAGGCTCCCTCCTGAGCAGAGAGCCCGATGCGGGACTCGATCCCAGGACCCTGAGATCATGACCCGAGCCCAAGGCAGCGGCTTAACCCACTGAGCCATCCAGGCGCCCCTGTGATATTTCAATTCTTAATTAACAAGTATTTTCTAATCAGAAAAATCACAATAAAAGGATAGAGTATTATACTGGGTCACATGTTCCAGAGAGATAAACAAAGAGGCTCTTGGGGAGCAACTTTGGTAAGAGTGGTTTCAGTAAAATGGTAGGGTGGAAGCCAGATTGCAGTGAAAAAGTGGGAGGTGAGAAAGGGAAGAATGAAAAGCTAAACATCTTTCCAGTTGCTTAATTATGAGGGATGGCAGGATGCTGTGAGACATTAGAGGGATAAATAAGATCCAGTGAGATTTGTAAATATCACAGAGCAGCATGTTTGAAAGTTGAGAGCTTAAACTGGGAGGGAGAGAGAGATTGCCTGAATTCCAGGGTAATTGGAAGAGCCTGAGGTCTAGGTTGATGAAGCAGAAGACCCACTTGCTTATGGCAGGTGAGACTTAGGTGTGGCTATGCATAGTAGTTAAGTTTATAATATTTTAGTTTTATTCAGTGTTATCAGATTTTAAAAAAATCCTACATGCTTCTTTGTCATCTTCTGAAAGTCTAAGGTTATTGTGTAACTATGTAAATTTAGTCCTACTAATACACTCTCATTGTTTTGGCTTGTCCCCAAAACTTCTGTTTGTTTCTGTAGCCTAGCATATGAGTTTCAGAGAGTAACTTTAGTTTTCTAGGTGCAATATTTTGGGATTTTTTTCTGTTATTGAAACTATTGCATTAAAAAAATCTGCTTATATAAGCTTGTATCAATTTTCTGTTGACTGTAGAATGTTACAACAGGAAAGCATTGGAGATAACATTCACTTCAACCTTTTTTCAAGTTCCTAACAAGGAAAAAGAGCTTAAATAACTTTGGAGGTACTTAAGTAACTTGTAGAGGCCACATGTATCTTATAAATAGAGCCTGGTACTTTTACCTAGCTAAGATGCTGAGGACCTTTTTAAAAATTATTATTTCATTGATACTATATTTGTGCCAGGATTTCCTGATTTTTTTTTTTTAAAGATTTTATTTATTTATTTGACAGAGAGAGATGACAAGCAGGCAGAGAGGCAGGCAGAGAGAGAGGAGGAAGCAGGCTCCCTGCTGAGAAGAGAGCCTGATTTGGGGCTCGATCCCAGGACCCTGGGATCATGACCCAAGCCGAAGACAGTGGCTTAACCCACTGAGCCACCCAGGCGTCCCGGATTTCCTGATTTTTATATGTATTTTTCTATCCAGTTTTGATTGACATATTCCCCCTCATAATTTGATCACTCTTCCTTTATTAATATCAGTGTAATTAAATAATTAACCTGACTAGCATTAAAGTAAAAGTTTTAGGACTTGGCTGTGATCTGTGTATTAACCCATTTGGAGAATTATTTTGAAGATTCTTATTGCCATTTTAGGATTTTTCAGAATGGTGGTAATTCATTTTTACTTCACATTGGGTATGGAGTGACAGCGCTTAACACATTTTTTTTTTCATTAAGCATTCTCATTTTTATAAAGATATTATTTACATATTTGACAGAGATCAAGAGGGCACAGGCAGGGGAAGGGCAGAGGGAGAGGGAGAAGTAGGCTCCACACTGATTAGGGTCCATGACCCCAATCCTGACATAGGACTTGTTCGCAGGACCTGGGATCATGATCTGAGCTAAAGGTAGACTCCCCCCCCCCCCAGTAATTATCATTTATCATGATCTTATTTATGACTACCACATTCTACAAGAAAGAAACAACGAACCATAAATTGAAAGGAACAAACATACTGATGGTAAAATGTTCATTCATCTTTGGCACTTGGCGTATATAACACTTCATCATTGTGTTGCTCATCAAACCTATTCTGAATCTATTTTTTTTTTTAAAGATTTTATTTATTTATTTGACAGAGAGAAATCACAAGTAGATGGAGAGGCAGGCAGAGAGAGAGAGAGAGGGAAGCAGGCTCCCTGCCGAGCAGAGAGCCCGATGCGGGACTCGATCCCAGGACCCTGAGATCATGACCTGAGCCGAAGGCAGCGGCTTAACCCACTGAGCCACCCAGGCGCCCCTGAATCTATTTTTTTAAAACCAAATATGAGTGTTTAAAGTTTAACTAAGCTTTGCTACCTAGGTGAGGGATCTAGGAACCATTATAGGTTCCTAGTGTGTTTTGAGGAGTAAGATGTAGATGCAGCTGGAAAGTACTGCAGGAGGGCACAAAGTTTTATTTCAGACATGAGCCAATAAAGTTGAACTATATAATTATGTTTAAAAGCAAGAAAACCATTCTGTGGTCTATGAAAGCTTATATGTCCAAGTAATAAAAGTAGAACTGGAAGTTTCTATGGTCTCTCATGGTTCACCTCCCCTTCCAATGGCCCTCAACTCCCTTCTCCTCTCCATCTCCCCATATTCTCCATGTTATTTGTTATGCTCCACAAGTAAGTGAAACCATATGATAATTGACTCTCTCTGCTTGACTTATTTCACTCAGCATAATCTCTTCTAGTCCTGTCCATGTTGCTACAAAAGTTGGGTATTCAAACTTTCTGATGGAGGCATAATGCTCCATAGTGTATATGGACCACATCTTCCTTATCCATTCGTCTGTTGAAGGGCATCTTGGTTCTTTCCACAGTTTGGCGACCGTGGCCATTGCTGGTATAAACATTGGGGTACAGATGGCCCTTCTTTTTACTATATCTGTATTTTTGGGATAAATACCCAGTATTGCAATTGTAGGGTCATATGGAAGCTCTATTTTTAATTTCTTGAGGAATCTCCACACTGTTCTCCAAAGTGACTGCACCAACTTGCATTCCCACCAACAGTGTAAGAGGGTTTCCCTTTCTCCACATCCTCTCCAACACATGTTGTTTCCTGTCATTAACACACTTTTTTTAAAGAGAGAGTGGGAATACATGAGCAGGTGGGGGGAGGACAAAGTGGGGGTGGAGAGAGAATCTCAGGTTCCACGGCCATTGTGGAGCCCACACAGGGCTCAGCCTCACAACTCTGAGACCATGATCTGAGCTGAAATCGAGAGTCAGACACTAACCAACTGAATCACCCCTTAAAGTACTTCTTGACACAATGCTTGTATACTGTGTATACTTAATAAAAAATTCATGTAATATATGATATATTTTAGGAGGTACTTGTTCTGAATTTGTGGTTTTTTCAGACTTCATTGAAACATAGGAAAACTGGTATTTTAGTACATACTCTTGCCAGGAAAAAGTTGTGTGTGCGGATATATCTTTTTTTTAAAATAGGTTTGTGTTTGTTACAATGGAAGGTTGAGGTCAGGGAACAGACTAAGTTCCTTACCCATGAACTTCAGCACTTCAGCTATAGCAATTTTAGATGCAGCTCTGAGGATCCAATTTTAGTTAGCTAGTACTCTTACTCAGTGTACTTTAGACAGCATCCTCTTCTCCCAGTCTTAATACAAAAGTATTTTTGAGGAAATTACATTAGTAATATGGTAGTACAATAAAATATTTTACAGAATAATAATTTCCCCTTCTGTTAAGAAAAGCAGCCTTAGTTTTTGTGGAGAATCTAGTACAATTCGTTTTTGTTGTTGTTGTTAAAGATTTTATTTACTTATATATTTGACATTTACATATTTATATTTATGTATTTATTTATATATTTGACACAGAGAGAAAGAGATCACAAGAAGGCAGAGAGGCAGGCAGGGGATGGGGGGAAGCAGGCTTCCTGCTAAGCCGAGTCCCAGGACCCTGAGATCATGACCTGAGCGGAAGGCAGAGGTTTAACCCACTGGGCCACCCAGGTGACCCGAGAATCTAGTACAATTCTGTATTATAAATGATTTCATTGTAAGAGTTGATGACTGGAAAAAAAAAATGTGGCATGATGTAGTAAACAAGCCTTTTGCTTTGTCATTTTCATTGTTACTTAACCTATCTTGGTCTGTTTCTTTACCAGAAAATGTGTAGATCAGATCTACAGATCTGATCTTCCTTATATATTATACCTTCCATATAAATTCCATTTGTCTTCGGGGCGCCTGGGTGGCTCAGTGGGTTAAGCCACTGCCTTCAGCTCAGGTCATGATCTCAGGGTCCTGCGATCGAGCCCTGTGTCGGGCTCTCTGCTCAGTGGGGAACCTGCTTCTCCCTCTCTCTCTGTCTGCCTCTCTGCCTGCTTGTGATCTCTCTGTCAAAAAAAAAAAAAAAAATTCCATTTGTCCTTTTGGCATTTTTTTAGTCTTCCTTTAATAACATCACAATTACAAAATAACAGCTGCTATTTATATTGAACATAAAACCCATGCCAGCTACTGCTCCAAGTTCTTTACATCTGTTATTTGCATTCCTCATGCCCATGCACAGTAAATATATAAGAAAGATCTGTCTGATAGCAAGATTAGTTTCAGTTTTATATTCAATTTTGAATTACCAAAATAGCTAGGTGGATTACTAACACTACCTATAAGATCATTTCCTAATATGTTAGTGTGATTAATGATAATGTCTACCTAATGATTGCTGTTTGATATATTGTGTGTGCTTAAAAATACTATCTTATTCTTTGGATAGTTAGGATTGGCATAGTAGGAGAGATTCTAAGTTTGTGTAATATCTTTTATGGATTATTTGCTGAAGTATATAGCATTAAATAAGACTTCATTTTTTTGGCATGAACAAAACTTAATTCAGATCTATAACTCATGGTAATTTTTGTTATTTGATCAAGATGGTTTAAAGGGGCACTATTTCTTAAGAAATAAGTGTAACTTAGTAATATATGAATTTATAAACAAAAGATGTTTTAATATGGGGCAGTGGTTGAAATGGCCAGTAAAAATACTTCATTAAATTTTGTTTTAAAGATTTTAATTTATTTATTTGACAGAGAGAGATCACAAGTAGGCAGAGAGGCAGGCAGAGAGAGAGGAAGGGAAGCAGGCTCCCTGCTGAGCAGAGAGCCCTCAGGGCTCTATCCCAGGACCCTGAGATCGTGACCTGAGCTGAAGGCAGAGGCTTAACCCACTGAGCCACCCAGGTGCCCCTAGATTTTTGAATGTAAGTAAACTTGTATAGCTCTTGGTTTTTAAACGCTAAATGAAGCTAATTCCTAAGGGTAATTGCATGCTGTTATCTAGTGCAGTTTCGGATACTTTAAACATTTAAAATGCCAAAATTGAGTGGTTTTGTGTTTGTAACAATGGAACTACTTCATTCACTTGAAATGTTCCGGTCACATCTTCTATATCAGCAATACTCAGATGTTTCGAATGGGTTGGAAGAATGTGTGTGTGTGTGTGTGGTAACTTTAAATGTAGCTTAAGGTATTTTTGTGTTGTCTCTGTACAGTAGAATTAAGGAAATTTAACTAGAGAGCAGTGCGTGTGGTACCCTTTAGTAAAGTCCTTTAACAGTGACTATAAATACAGATTTGCAACTACTAAACCATGAACTCGTATAGTTGGCACATTAAATATAAAACATTAGCAGTAAACTGACATTTTATATTTAGAAGATTTTTTGAAAAAAACTTAAGTCTGGTAAACAGGTTAGTTGGACTTGGTAGCCTTGGTAAAATTCCACTTCTTCTATTTTCTGTTCATTTTCTTCTTTTTTCTTCAGACACTATTGCCATAGTTTACAAAATGGGAAGGTTTTCTTTTGTCTGAAGTATTAAAGTCAGGTAAATGTCAAATGTTTCTCCAGGTCTGTCATGCAGATCTGTCCAGTTAATATAAAAAATTAAAGAAGAGGTTTTATTGATATTTTTGATACTTTTTATGCTAGTATTACATGGATTAAAAAAAGAGGGGCACCTGGGTGGCTCAGTGGGTTAAAGCCTCTGCCTTCAGCTCAGGTCATGGTCCCAGGGTCCTGGGATAGAGCCCTGAGGGCTCTCTGCTCAGCAGTTAGCCTGCTTCCCTTCCTCTCTCTCTCTGCCTACTTGTGATCTGTCTGTCAAATAAATATATAAAATCTTAGAAAAAAAAAAGATTACATACAGTCTATAATAGGGTATTTACAAAGAAGGTAGGAGTTTTCATGTTTTATATGAACAATTTCATTTTCAAATATTATTTCCATCTCAGTATTTTAGTTAACTTCTTAAATTGGTAATCATATTGGCTTTGGGTAGGCTCTGTTCTGTCAAAATCCTTAGGCTCATGACATGTTCAGATGTACTAGTTTATTACCTTTTATATTCTATAGTTACTTTTAGCTCACTTTCCTATCAGTGATTTATACTCGTCAAGATATTTTTGTTTGGGGACCAAATGGTTAGTATCCTGGCTCCATCATTTATTAGCTAATGGATCTTGGACAAGTTGTTAAACTTCCACAAGCATCAGTAAAATCTGTAGTAGGGTGATTGTGAGGATTGAATAAGCTAATGGATGTAAATCTTCTCACAGTAATTGGTACATAGTAAAGTATATAGTAGATGATGGTGTTGGCAGCAGTAGTAAGTAGTATATCATTGTATACAAATTTCACATTTTGAAATTTAGCTCTAGAGGTAGGAGGGAATAGAGTGAGATGGAAATGTACCGTATGCCCACAGAAAATAAATTAACTTGGAAATTTGTCATGTAGACATTTAAAGGAAGGAGACTTGTTAGCAATGTTGCTCTTATTTCCTGTTTTCTTTCCCCTTTTGCTGTAATATCTGCCTTATTTTTTGATTCCTGTTGAAACTAGTGCTCTATATCTTCCCTTCTTTCATCTCTCTTTAACAGCTGCTAACTTACATAAATGAAGGACATAGTTTGATATTCTTTGTGGAGATTACAGGCTATGTTTTAAAATCTGTGCCCTATATTTATTGATAATACTCAAAATGTGCAAGACATTGCTATTTATAATATTTATTCCTATGTTTAAAGAATTGGAACAGTACTTTCTTTTTATGACATCTGATTTTTATTTTTTAAAGATTTTATTTTAGGGATGCCTCGGTGCCTCAGTTGGTTAAGCATCTGCCTTCAGCTCAGGTCATGATCCTAGGGTCTTGGGATTGAGTCCAGCACTGTGTGTATGTGTGTGGGGGGGGGTCCTTGCTCAGCAGGGAACCCACTTCTCCCTCTGTCTGCTGCTCTCCCTACTTGTGCTCTCTCTCTCTGACAAATAAATGAAAAAAAAATTTTTTTAAAAAAATAAAGATTTAATTTTATTTATTTTAGAGAGAGAGAGAGAACACAAGCGGGGGAAAGGGTGGAGGGAAGGGGAGAGAGAACTCCAAGCAAACTCTGTACTGAGCATGGAGCCCTACATGGGGCTTGATCTGAGGACCCCCAGATCATGACCTGAGCCAAAATCAAGACTCAGATGTTTAACTGACTGAGCCACCCAGGTGCCCCTGGAACAATACTTTCTTATAACCTGCTTAAAAAATTGATGATGTGTATTACATTTGTACCAGCCTCAAATCCTACTGGAACAAGGTTGGGTATAAATAATTTTTTTTCTTTTCACACATTTATTCAGTTGACTATCAAGTTTTTCATGGGCTCAGAATTTCCAGAACTTTGAAGAATGAAGAGAAGTAACAATGTATACAGGTAAAAGTTAATGATTTTTTATGTTTACATTGACATAGACTATTTTGAAATTTGAGCAAACATTTTAGAATGTACTTCTAAGTTGGACACATTGCTGTTTATTTTGGAAGCAAATAAGAAAAGACTTCCCTGGATCCATTTGGCATTATAAACACTTATATGAAAACCTACTAAAAAAGCATGGTACTAGAAGTTGGTGAGCTCTGTGATTTGTAATGCTGTATAAGCAGGGTTGTAGTTTAAGTAATGATCCCAGAAATACAATATCCCTGTCATTTACCTACCTGCCAGTTTCCCTGTTAATTTATGGACTTCTGTGAAACTTAAGGTGAAACTTGAGATGCTTGAATTTATCAATTTCAGACTGGAAGTATAGTAGATAATATAAGATGTAGATGGAAGAGCTTGGCTATCTATAGATTTGTCCTTCTCTTTGGTCAGATCAGGTTTTAATTTTGATGTATTTTCTCTTTCCCCCACATCTTACCATCACATAATGAAGCCAGTTTACAACAGTTCTTTTTACTTAGTTCATCGTATCCAATTATCAAGAAAAATTACAAGATATACTAAAAGACAAAAAGGCAGTTTGAAGAGCTAGAGCAAGCATCAAATCTAGACTTAGGTATGGCAGGGATATTGGAATTATCAGACCAAGAAATAATTTAGAATAACTGATGAAAATGCTAAAGGCTCTACATGGATAAAGTAGACAGCATATAAGAAAAGATAAGGAATGTTAGAGAAATTCTAAGAACCAAAAAGAAATGCTAGAGATCAAAGACATTGTAATATATTTTTTAAAAGATTTTATTTTTTTATTTGACAGACATAGATTGCAAGTAGGCAGAGAGAGAGAGGAGGAAGCAGGCTCCCCATGGAGCAGAGAGCCTGATGCAGGGCCCGATCCCAAGACCCCGGGATCATGACCTGAGCGGAAGGCAGAGGCTTTAACCCACTGATCCACCCAGGTGCCCCATATATTGTAATATTGTAACAGAAAAAGATTATAACCATTTGGTGGAGTTATTAGTAGACTAGACTACTAATGGCTGAGGAAAGAATCTCTGAGTGTGAGAATATCAATAGAAACTGCTAAAACTGGAAAGAGAAAAAAAAAGGTGGAAAAAACAGAATATTCAATAACTCTGGGACAACTACAAAAGGTGTAGCATATGCATAATGACACAAAGCCTATTTTATAATAAAGTTTTGAATATTTTGTGTAATTTATTGAATACTGTAGTGAAAGTGAAAAACAGAACAGTTGTATGGGTGTTGAATGGTTTTAAGTGTATCAGTTGTTGTTACTTACTCTTCTGACTGTGCATATGACGGGCAGCTCTTGCTCACTGCCACTGCTCACAAGAGCATTTGTACCACATGTTGGTAGCCTGGGAAAAGATCAGAATTTGAAATTCAAGATACAGTTTCAACTGAATGTGTATCGCTTTCACACCATCAGAAAGTTGAAAAATTATAAGTCAAGCCATTGTAAGTCAGGGACTGTTTGTATCGTAGAGTTACAGGAAAAAATGTTAAAACATAAAGTCAACTGATTTCCTACGTATATAGGAATGAACAAGTGGAATTTGAAGTTGAAACCACAATACCACTTATAATAATATCGCAAAAAATGAAATACCTATATATAAATCTAATGAAATTTGTTCAAGGCATGATGTAAATCTAATGAAATAGGTACAAGGTCTACATGAGGAAAACTATAGAACTCTGGTGAATGAAATCAAAGAACTACTAAATAAATGGAGAGATTTCCATATTTATAGATAGGAATACTCAATATATAAAAAAAAGTCAGTTCTTCCCAACTATGTAGATTCAATACAGTCCCAGTCAAAATCCCAGCTAATTATTTTGCGGCTATTGACAGACTGATTCAAAAACATGGAGAGGCAGAAGACCCAGAATAATCAACACAGTTTTGAAGGAGAAGAAGAAAGGTGGAAGGCTGATACTACTTGACTTCAAGATACATTCTTAAGCTACAGTAATCAAGACAATAGGATTTGGTGAAAGAATAGGCAAATGGATCAATGGAACAGAGTAGAAAGCCCAGAAATAGACCCATATAAATATAGTCAGCTGATTTTCAACAAAGGAGCAAAGGCAATACAGTGGCTAAGACTGTCTTTTCAACAAATGGTACTGGAGCAATTAGGCTTCCACATGCATAAAAATGAATCTAAGTTTAGAGTTTACATCCTTCACAAAAATTAATTCAAAATGGATCCAACACAAAAATGTAAAATGCAAAACTATAAAACTCCTAGGAGATAACAGTGGAAAATCTAGGTGACATTAGGTTAGTAATGACTTACTAGATGCAACATCAAAGACATTTGTAAAAGAATTGATACTTAGACTACACTAAAATTAAAAGTTTCTCTCAAGCTGCAGACTGGGAGAAAATATTTTCAGAAGACGTATCTGATAGCATACTGTTATCCAAAATATTCAGAGAACTTTTAAAACTCAACATTGAGAACACAACATGATTTAAAAATAGACCAAAGATCTTAACAGATACCTCACCAAAGAAGATCTACAGATGGCAAATAAGCACATGAAAATGTGTCATGAGGGAAATGCAGATTAAACAATGGTGAGATACCAATCTTCTCAATGATGAGATACCACTATACTCCTAGTGGAATGAATGGCTAAAATCTAGAACACTGAAAACACCAAATGCTGGTAAGGCTGTAGGGCCACAGCAACTCTCATTCCTCATTGGTGGGAATGCAAAATGCTACACCCAGTTTGGAATACAGTTTGGCAATTTCTTATAAAACTAAATTCTGAAGTTTATATGACTGTAGTTCAGAAGTCCTGCTTCTTGGTGTTTACCTAAAGGATTTGAAAGACTATGTCCACACTAAAACCTGCTTTATTCCTACTTGCTGAAACTTGAACTCAAGATACCTTTCAGCAATTGAATGGATAGATAAACTGGTACATCAAGACAATGGAATAATATTCAGTGCTAAGACAGAATGAGCCATCAAGCCATGAAAAGACATGGAGGATACTTAAATTCTCCATTCCTTCCTCTACTTTTTTTTTTTTTAAAGTAGGCTCCACACCGAGTGCGGAGCCCAGTGTAGGGCTTGAACTCAGCCCTGAGATCAGGAGTCAGACGCTTAACTGAGCCACCCAGGATCCCCTTATATGCTTATTTCTAAGTGATAGAAGCTAGTCTGAAAAGGTTAGTCTGAAAAGGTTACACACAAGGTGATTCCATTTATGATATTCTTTTTTTTTTTTTTTTTTATAAACCATTTATGATATTCTTAAAAAGGTGAAACTATGGAGACAGTGAAAAGATAAGTGGTTGCCAGGATTTGGGGGGAGTGGGGCGAAACAGAACACAGAAGGATTTTTAGGGCAGTACAGCTACTCTCTGTGGTACTATGATGAGGAATACTTGTCATTACACATTTGTCCAAAACTATAGAATGTACAGCACAAGAGTGTACCCTAATGTAAATGATGGAATTCGGGTGATAATGGTATGTCATTCATTAGTTTCATCAGTGGTAGCAAATACTCTATCTGGTGGGGTATATTGGTATTGAAGGCTATGTATGTGTGAGGGCAAGGGGATTTGGGAAATCTCTGTACCTTCTGCTTAGTTTTGGTGTGAACCTAAAACTATTCTAAAAAATAAAGTCTATTTAACACAAAACCAAAACAACCACAGAAATTACCAAAGTATAGGCATACCTCATTTTATTGTGCTTTGCTTCATTGTGTTTGCAGGTACTGTTTTTTTTACGAATGGAAGGTTTGTGGTAACTGTGGCTAAGCAAGTCTGTTGGCACCATTTTGTCTAACAGCATTTGCTTATTACTTTGTGTATCTGTCACATTTTGGTGATTGTCACAATATTTCAAACCTTTTCATTATTATTTGTCATGGTGATCTGTGATTAGTGATTACAACTTGCTGAAATTTCAGAGGGTGAGCATTTTTTAGCAACAAAATATTTTTTAATTAGGTATGTGCATTGTTTTCTCAGACATGCTTTTACACACTTAATAGACTACAGTTACAGTGTAAACAACTTTTATATGCTCTGGGAAACCAAAAAATTTATTTGACTCTTTATTGCTATATTCACTTTATTGCCCTGGTCTGGAACTGAACCCAGAATATCTCTGAGGTATGCCTGTAGAGGATAGTAAAAAATTTTGAGAATGGAGGTCTTTATTTATTTTTTTTAAGATTTTATTTATTTATTTGACAGATCACAAGTAGGCAGAGAGGCAGGCAGAGAGAAGGAGAAGCAGGCTCCCCGCTGAGCAGAGAGCCTGATGGCAGGGCTTGATCCCAGGACTCTCGTACCATGACCTGAGCTGAAGGCAGAGGCTTAACCCACTAAGCCATCCAGGTGCCCCGAGAATGGAGGTCTTTAAAACACAAGAGGAAAGTTTTCTCTCTCTGCTTTTATTTCCTTTGCTTAATTTTTATTCTCTTGAGGTGGTTGTAAATAGTTTGGTATATAGCCTATCAAAAAATGGAATTATACAGCATATCCTATTCTTCACCAATAACTGATTGGTCTTCCATCATATTGGGAATTTCATTTTTTTTTTTTTAATGGTTGCATTCTGTTGTACGGTGGTGTCCTAATTTATTTGCTCATTCTTTGATGGACATTGGGGTTATCATCGGAACTATTAGAAATAGTTCTGTGATTAGTTTTAGTACATATATCCTTGTTTATTTGGGTAAATAATTCTTTTGGACAGATTCCTGAGTTAGCTTATGTACATGTAAATTTTGTTATATATACTTCCAAATAGTCCTTCAAAACAGCTCTACTAATATATGTGCTCAAAGTAATACGTTTGAAAATACTCTTCTACTTTATGCAGAGCATTGATTTTTGATTTTTTTTTGTAATGAAGTATTCAAACTCAGAAGGTATAAAGAAAAATGTAATAAATGCCATATTCCCATCACCCACCTTAACAAAGAAAACAAATGAAATTACAAATGCACTTGTAACCATGGTGCCTCCTCTCTTTCCAAACATAACGTTTTTACACTCATGAATATGTATGTATTTATAAACAATACAATATGTAGCCATAATATATTGCATAAGATACTTAGCATGGTTCCTGATAACCCCAGCTCCTGATTTACATTCTGTGTAGTTTCCTTCTGCACTAAATAGAACTGATTTATGGAATCATTAGGTTATTGCAAAAATGAGTGTGACTTAAAATGCAAGGTCATATAAGTTATTACATCTGTTTTGCTCATTTGTTCTGGTGGAAGCCAGCTGCCACATTGTGAGGATACTTACCAACTTTCTAGAGAGGTTTCTCATGTGAGGAACTGAAGCCTTCTGCCAATAACCATGTGCAGGAGACATCTTGAAACAGATCTTCCAGCCCTATTCAAACCTTCAGAGATGATAGCACTGGCCAAGATCTTGTCTGCAACTTTATGATAGGTCCTGAGTAGCATCACTCAGTTAAACTATAGCTTAATTCCTGACTTGCAGAAACTGTGAGATGATAAATACTTGGTATATTAAGCTACTAGATTAGATTACAGATGAAAGAAAGAGAGAAATATATAGGTAGATGTGGGACACTTGGTCCCATCCTTGTGAATTATTTTCAAGGGAGACCAGGAGAATGAGTATATGGTACTTTTTAGACTTACATGGGAAATCCCAGAACACTAATGGGGATTCAGATATTGTGTGGCCAGAAAGACTTATAGTACAGTTGACCCTTGAACAACATGGGGCCTAGGGAGTGCTGAACCCCTGCACTGTTGAAAATCCATGTATTACTTTTGACTCCCCCAAAACTTAACTACTGATAGCCTTCTGTTGACCGGAAACCTTACTGATAACATAATCAGTTGATTAACATTTTCTGTTATGTATATTATATACTACATAAAGTAATCTGGAGAAAAGATGGTTTTAAGAACATCATAAGGAAAAGAAAATACATTTATAGTACTGTAATTATAAAAAGTCTGTGTAAAGTACACATATACAGTTCAAACCCAAGTTGTTCAAGGGTTCACTGTAAATGGATTTTAGAGTGCATAGGTAGTGTGAGAGTTAGCATTCCTAGCCCCTGTGTTGTTCAAGGGTCAACTGTATATACTTTTCTGTGGCATTTGTCATATTGAAATTGTTTCCATGTTTTTCTCCTCATACTCCATTAGTGGTGAGCAACTTGAGGATAGAACAAGACAGGAAACATGTGTCTTACTCATCATCCCACTCAATGCCTGGCTCTGTACTTACCCTTATTAAGTATTTGTTGAGTGAAATTGATAGAGTTGAATTGGAAGTGAAGAACCAAGAGGGAATATTAAATCCCTGAAGCTAAGGTAGCCAGATTTTTGAGTCATTGTCAGATAGCATGTAAGGTCACCTTTTTTCTTCTGAAGAATAGTCATGGTTAGCTTCTGAATTACTACTTCTACTTTGGCTGTAGGAATTTGGCACTGATTTTGAAGTCATAATATTTGGCTACTTTTTTTTTTTTTTTTTTTTTTTATAAAGAAAGGAAGAGAGGGTGTTGGAGCAACAGAGGGAGAAGGAGAGAGAATCTTAAGGAGGCTCCATGCAGAGCCCTATGCACAGCTCAATATCACAATCCTAAGATCATGATCTGAGCCAAAATCAAGAGTCTGTGCCTTAAACAGCTGATGAAGCCAGGCACTCCAGTATTTGAATTTAATATGCTATTATTCTTTGGAGCTTGGGTTCAAGAATGTTATCTGTAGATGTTAATTTTAGACTCCTAGGCATATTAACTGAAGTTAAATTTTTTCTTTTCATTTTTCAAAATACAAAAGAATTATTAAGAGACCTATAGGCCTTTTAATTGAGGACTTTGCTGGTATATGTACAGGAGGCATTACTTACCTACATCCTAATGGATTATTTTCATTTTTGAACTATGAAAGAATAATATATTACCAGCAGAGGGTATTATATCTAATTTTAGAATACCTGGGTTAGTCTTACTTTTAGCATTAGTAAGTGTGAGCCTCTCCGAACTTGTTTCTATTTGGAAAAATTCTTGATTCCGTTCCATCAACTATAGCACACCCTGCCAAATAACAGAATGCTAGTCTCTCCAGTCACAGGAGTGGCCCCACTGGAGCCCAAGTCAGCCCAACCCCACTTGAGCACAAGTTAGGGTGGATTACACTCATGACTTTTCTTTTTTTTTTTCTTCATTCTTTACATTCACTTAACCAAAAAGTTAATTTGTGTTGACTTCCATGATATCTTGCATGCATCTGTTTTCTTTGTCTGCATCTATTTTCTTTGTCTCTCCTGCCCCCACAATAGCCTAAACCTTAATTATATCTCACCCATACTTCTGTAATAGTCTTCTCGCTGGTCTCCCTACTTCTGTTTTTTCCTCTGTGATTTGTTGTTTAAAAAGGAGAGTACTCTTTTTTTTTTTTTTTCTTTGTATTTATTTGTCAGAGGGAATGAGCGAGCGAGAGAGAGCGTGGAAGCACACACATGCAGGGGGAGTGGTAGGCAGACGGAAGAGCAAGCTCCCTGCTGAGTAAGGAGAACCATGTGGGACTGGATCCCAGGACTCTAGAACCTGTGCCAAAGGCAGATGCTTAACTGACTGAGCCATCCAGAGTACTCTTTTTGTAAAACAGAAAAGAAAATTTTTCTTTGCATGTTTAAAACCCTTGTGACTGCCAATTCTACTCCAAATAGATTCCAAATTACTTTCTTACAAGACACTTAATGATTGGGCACCCATTGACTTTTCATCTTTCTACACTTCCATTTAAAATACTATGTGTTTGGGGCGCCTGGGTGGCTCAGTGGGTTAAGCCGCTGCCTTCGGCTCAGGTCATGATCTCAGGGTCCTGGGATCGAGTCCCGCGTCGGGCTCTCTGCTCACCAGGGAGCCTGCTTCCTTCTCTCTCTCTCTCTGCCTGCCTCTCAGTGTATTTGTAATTTCTCTCTCTCAAATAAAAAAAAAAAATGCTATGTGTTAGCCATAATGGTCTCCTCTTGGTTCTTCTAACTTGTGTTGTTTGACGTGGAGGCCACTAGCCATATGTAACTATTGAACACTTGAGCTGTAGCTAGTCTAAATTGAGATGTGCTGTAAGCGTAAAATACACACTGAATTTCAGGCTTAGTATAAAGAATGTAAAATATTTCATTAGATATTTGTTGAAATAATGTTTTGGATATGTTTGGGTTAAAGAAAAGATACTACTTCACTTCCTTTTTACTTTCTCAAGTATAGCTCCTAGAAAATTTAAAATAACTAATGTGGTTTGCATTTGTGGTTAACCTCATATTTGTATTGGAGAGCCCTTCTCTAACCCGCCAATTCCTCATGGACTTTGTACATGTCATCCATGTCATCCCTGCGCCCCCCCCCCCTTTTTTTTTTGCCTAGCTTTTTGTACAGGTGGCTGCTGCTTGCTCATCTTCTAGATCTTAAGTTGAATATTGCCTCTTGAGAAAGTCCTTAACCATTCTATCGAATTAAGTTATTGTTTGTTGCCCTTATGTCATATATCTTTCTCTGCATTTGTTTGTTCAGTCTTTTACTTTTTTTTTTTTTAAAGATTTTATTTATTTATTTGACAGAGACAGAGAGATCACAAGTAGACAGAGAGGCAGGCAGAGAGAGAGGGGGAAGCAGGCTCCCCGCTGAGCAGAGAGCCTGATGCGGGACTCCATCCCAGGACCCTGAGATCATGACCTGAGCCGATGGCAGAGGCTTAACCCACTGAGCCACCCAGGTGACCCTAGTCTTTTACTTTTAAGTAGCTCCATGAGGAGAAAGAACTTGTCTGTTTTGTTTTTGACTATTATGTTCATATGTATTCAACACCCAGTAAAGTACTCTTTTAGAGGAGGTTCTGAATAAAGAAATACTTGTTAAATGAATAACGCTGGACTGTTTTCTTCTCAGATCTGTTTTAAGGATCAGCTGTGTGAAACTATTATATAAACTACAAAGGTCTGTACCAAGTTTATTTATATGCAGAAAAACTGAAGAAATTGGTTGTATACCCTAGGAAATTAAGATTTAATTGGATGAAGCAAAATCTGTGAGTTTAGCCTGCATTTCAGTGTGTTCTTCAAACTTTGTGTCCAATAGTTGGATGTAGTACTCATATATTATATCGCCTAGAGTTTTCGAGAGTTGTCATGTTTTGTAAATCATCTTTAAAAAGCATTACTTCTATTCCTTTCCTTCAGGATTTTTTTCCTATACTATACTTTTTTTCTTTGTAGGGTTAGTTAGGTATTTTAAATAGTATCAGACCTCAGAAATAACAGGTGCTAAAATATTTGTAAATGAACCCTTGTTCCCTTCAGTTTTGACAGTATATTTTTCTTGGCAATTCCTTAATGTGCTGAGGTTATCAGAATACAGCTCATTATGCTAGTCAGTATTCAGGTATCTCTCTTGCTTAAGTTAAGAGTGAAATTCTTTAAGAAATAGTAACATACTGATTTTGAGACCATCAGCAACAGCAGAGGTCTGGAGGAGGAGTGGGAAGATGATTCTTTGTAAACTGTTAGAGATGGGGACAAGAAACAAGCAAGATTCCAAATATCGTTCTGAAATGTATAGTTAGTTTACGTCTCTGTAAGAAGCAGCTTAGGAGATCTGTTGGGAAGACATGGATGGGCCTTTTTAGTAGTAATCGTAGTAGTAGTAGTAGTAATAGTAGTAATAACAGAGGTAGTAGAGGTAGTAGTATAATAATGGCAAACATTTGAGTGCTTACTATGCCAGGTAGTGTTCTAAGTGTCATAAAACGTTTAATTTTCATGGAAAGCGTGTAAGATTGATACGCTTTTAAAAAAGTGTATTCATTTGAGAGAGAGAGTCTTAGAGGGAGAGAGAGTGTGCGCCACAGTAGAGAGGGGTGGGGAGGAACAGAGGGTGAGGGAGAAGCAGACTCCCCTGCCTCTCTCAGGTGGGGGCTCTAATTCCAGGACCGTGGGGTCTTTATCTGAGCCAAGGGAGACAATTAACCCATTGAGCTACACAGGCATCCTAATTGGTATGCTTATTAATCTACTTTTGTCAGAAGAGGGATCGAGGCATCAGTTGATTAAAGTAAATTGCCTAAGGTCAGACAGCTAGTTAAGTGGAAGAAATGCCTAGAATCTGGGTATGGAGTTCATATTGATCCAGCCTAGAAAAAGTGGCCAAAGATAGATTTGTGGGGACAACATCTGATAGAGCATAGAAAGGATCCAACAAAGGAGAGTCCTGAGAAGTAGAAGGAAAACCCTCAGAACATGTTGTTGTAAAAGCCAGGGAAAAGAAAAGAAAAAATGAAAGTAGAAAAATAGCTGCATTTATTGAGTGCTAGGTATATGCCAAATACTTAGTCTACATTTTATTATTATCATCTCTGTTTTACAAATAAGAAGCTGAGGCTTAATATCAGCAGTAAGTAGACATGCTGGAAGTAGAATCTAAGAAAGAGAAGAAATCAAGGAAATATATAATCAAATAAATAAATCAGGAAAACTTCCCAGAACTGAAGTCATGAGATTCTAAGTTAAAAGAGCCCATCAACGTGCTAAATAAAATTAAAAAATATTTGCATCAAGGCATTTCATTGTAAACTTTAACTAAGGGACCAAAGAGAAGAGGGAGAAGTTCCGAGAAGTGAAGGGAAATAGGATAATTCATGTAAGAGTGGTTTCAGACTCTTCATCAAAAATAATGGAAGGTAAAAGACAACTGAAGGCAGTATCTTCAAAAATCTGAGGGAAAATTATTTCCAATTTGGTTTAAATGCAGCCAAATTTTTAAGTGTTACAGTAGAATAAATATTTTCACATTACCTTTCAGGAAGCTATGAGAGGAGATATCTCACCAAAATGAAAGAATGTATCAAGAAAAAGGAAGAAAGACAAGGGGTTTTGGAAACATTATCCAGTCCAAAGAGGGATGAAGGAAATACCTGGATCACAGTGAAGGGAGATCCCCAGTGACAGCCAAGCTCCAGGAATAGAAGGCAACCAGTCCAGAGTAGAGAAGGTCAGAGGGTTTTAAAGTGGTCATGTTCAAAATACAAACTTGATTCATAATGAAGAGGGTTGTCAAGGATTCCCTCCATCGGAATCTACTCTGTTATTTTATGGAGTAATTTGTTCATACCTGAATTTTTCAGAGCAACTTTGTTAATAGATAATTCATATACTATACAATTTCCCATTTAAAGTGTACAAGTCAGTCGTTTTCATTACCTCAACAAGAAACCTTGAACTCTTTAGCTGTAGCTCACTGCCCCTCCACTCTCTGCAGTCCTAAGCAATCACTAATCAACTTTCTTTCTATAGATAATGCCTATTCTGGACATTTCTTATAAACAGAATCATTTCTGGTATTTCATGTCTGGCTTCTTTCACTTAGCATAATGTTTTCAAGATTATCCATGTTAAATCTGTCAGCACTTCATTTCTTTTTATAGCTGTGACCCAAGTTTTTAAAATGTAAATTTAATTACAAACTGCTTTGCCATTGAACTAAGCTCTTTTGTATATCTTTACTGAAAATGTTTCTATTTTTAGTCTCTTAGTGAGAATACTTATATTTATAATAAATATTTATATTTATAATAAATAAATAACTTAAAATAAATATTTATAATAAAATATAAATTATATTTATGATTTATTTTATAATAAAATATTTATAATGAATTAATTATATCTGTATCACTCAGAAAACAAGATTTTTTTTAAGATTTTATTTATTTGACAGAAATCACAAGTAGGCAGAGAGGCAGGCAGAGAGAGAGGGGGGACACAGGCTCCCCGCTGAGCAGAGAGCCCGATGTGGGGCTGGATCGCAGGACCCTGAGATCATGACCTGAGCCGAAGGCAGAGGCCTAACCTGCTGAGTCACCCAGGTGCCCTGAAAACAAGATTTTTTTTAAAAAGATTTTTATTTGACAGAGGCAGAGCATAATAGGCAAAGCATCAGGCAAAGGGAGAGGGAGAAGCAGGTGCCCCACTGAGCAGAGAACCCCATGTGGGGCTTGATCCCAGGACCCTGAGATTATGACCGGAGCCCAAGGCAGATGCTTAACCACATGTCCCAAAAAATAAGATTCTTACTTTAAGAAAATATCTTACTTGTTAAATAAAAGGCTTCTTTGAAATTCTGATTTCTTGGCATTGCTTTAGCATGCTAATCAAAATGCCATTTTAATAGCAGTGGAAAAGTAATGATGTGGTTTAAATGCATTGGACTTTGAGCCACAAATCAATGATAAATTTTCTTAACTGAATTAAATGCTGTTCTCTCAGGCCTCTGAAGCATTAATCTAATTCTCTGGTTCTAATGTCTACTTATATTTCTTAGTGTACTGTGCCTGTATCTATTTATATCACACTACAGGTATGTAAAAAGATGTTTTTTCTCAACCATCTGAGCCCTTGATCCCCTCAAAAACAAGTTCAGAATGGTGTCTTTGCTAATTATACTTTAATTTCCTGGTTACATTTCATTTCAAGTACTGTCAAATATTTTAATTTTATGAGATAGTCTGATATTGTTCCAGGTACTGTAGCTATATACCAAACCACCATAAAACTTAATAGCTTAAAAAAATTGCTTTAGTATTCCGTGGATTCTGCAGGTCAGGAATTTGGACAGAGCATTAGGAGAAGGGCTTGTTTCTGCTTCAAAAATGCCTGTGAAGCAGAGAAGCTGAGAGGACTCAGAGGCTGGGGTTGATTCTTCATCTACAGTCTGGAATCATTTGATGGTATATTCACATTCCTGTCCAGTGGTTGACTGGGACCCCAGCTGGGCTATTAGCCAGACTGCCTGTACTTGCCCTCTCCATGTGGTCCCTGTGTGGGACAGTTTAGGTTTCTCAACAGCTTGGTGTCTGGGTTCCAAGAGTAAGTTTCAGTAATCATTTTTGATACATATTATTAATTGAGGCAGTCAAAAATCAATCCAAGAGGTCCAAACCAAGACACATATTTAAAATGGCAAAAAATAGTGATAAAGAGAGAATTCTAAAATTTGCAAAAGAAAACAGTTACATACAAGGGAAGCCCCCATAATACTATCAGTGGATTTTTCAAGAAAAACTTTGCAGGGCCGATGGAAGCGGCATGATATATTCAAAGTGCTGAAAGAAGAAAATCTGCAGCCAAGAATACTCTATCCAGCAAGGCTATCATGCAATCATTCGAAATAGAAGGAGAAATCAAGAGTTTCCCAGGCAAACAAAAACTAAGGGGTTCCGGATCACTAAACCAGTTCTACAAGAAATGTTAAATGGGACTCTTTGAGTGGAAAGGAAGGACCATAAGTAAGAGTAAGAAAAGTAGGAAGCACAAAAGCAGTAAAAATAAGTATGTCTATAAAAATCAGTAAAGGATTTACAAAATAAAAGGATATACAGTATGACACCATATACCTAAAACATGGTGGAGGTTGGGAGGGAGAAGAATAAAGAATGGGTTCAAACTTAAGTGATCACCAACTTAATATAGACCACTATATGCAGAAGATGTTATATTCAAACTGGTATCCACAAATTAAAAACCAATTATAGGTATGGAAAAAAGAAGAGAAAGGAACCCAAGTATATCATTAAAGAAAGCCAACTAATCATAAGAGAAGAGAGTAAGGGAAGAGAGGAACAGAGAAGAACTACAAAAAACAACCATGAAGCAAACAACAAAATGGCAATAAATACATAACTATCAATAATTACTCTGAATGTAAATAGACTTAATGCTCCAATCAAAAGATACAGGGTGATGGAATGGATTAAAAAAAACAAAACAGTAGAATAGATCAATGAAAAGATCAACAAAATTTATAAGCCTTTAGCTAGACTCATAAAAAATAATCAGGAATGAAAGAGGAGAAATAACCAATATCACAGAAATAGAAAGGATCATTAGGGAGTATTATGAAAAATTATATGCCAACATTGGACAACCTAGAAGAAATGGATAACTTTGTAGAAACCTACAACTTCTCAAAACTGAATTAGGAAGAAATAGAAAGTTTGAACAGAACCAATGTGGGTCTTGAACTCACAGCCCTGAGATAAAGAGTTGCATGCTTTATGGCCTGAGCCAGCCAGGCACCCCCACTCTCAGCACTTTTATTCAGCATAGTACTGGAAGTTGTAGCTGCAGCATCAGACATGAAAAAAGGAATGAGAGGCATTCACATTGGTAAGGAAGAAGTAAAACTGTCACTATTTGTAGAAGACATGATACTATATATAGAAAACCCTAAAGCCTCCACCAAAAAACTACTAGAACTGTTGAAGGAATTCCATAAGGCTGCAGGATACAAGATCAATATTCAGAAATCCTTTGCATTTCTATACACAAATAAGCAGCAGAAAGAGAAATTAGGAAAACAATCCCATCTGTAATTGTACCAATAATAGTAAAATACTTAGGAATAGGAAAGAACAAAGATGCCCTTCAACGGATGAATGGATAAGGAAAATGTGGTCCATATACACCAGAGTATTATGCCTCCATCAGAAAGGACGAATACCCAACTTTTGTTGCAGTATGGACTCTACTTGAAGAGATTATGCTGAGTGAAATAAGTCAAGCAGAGAGAGTCAATTATCATATGGTTTCACTTATTTGTGGAGCATAACAAATAGCATGGAGGACATGGGGAGTTAGGAGAAGGGAGTTGGGGGAAATTGGAAGGGCAGGTGAATCATGAGAGACTATGGACTCTGAAAAACAATCTGAGGGGTTTGAAGTGGTGGGGGGGGTGGGAGGTTGGGGTACCAGGTGGTGGATATTATAGAGGGCACAGATTGCATGGAGCACTGGGTGTGGTGAAAAAATAATGAATACTGTTATGCTGAAAATAAATTAAAAAAAAAAAGAATAAATTTCACCAAGGAGGTGAATGACCTGTACCCTGAGAACTATAAAATATCGATGAAAGAAATTAAAGATGAGATAAACAAATGGAAAGACCTCATACTCATGAATTGGAAGATACCAATAAATGTCCATATTACCCAAAGTGATCTAGATATTTGCAATCTCTATCAGGATACCAACAGCATTTTTCACAGAACTAGAATAAACAATATTAAAATTTGGAACCACAAAAGAAACCAAATAGCCACAGCAGTCTTGAAAAAGAAAAGCTAGATATTTCACAATCCCAGGTTTCAAGATATACTACAAAGTTACAGTAATCAAAATAGTATGGTCTTGGCACAAAATGCAGTCACATAGAACAATGGAACAGAATGAAGAGCCCAGAAATAAACCCATGATTATGTGGTCAATTAATCCTTGACAAAGGACGCAAGAATATGTAATAAGAAAAAGTCTCTTCAGCAAATAATGTTGGGGGAACTGGACAGCTACATGGAAAAGAATGAAACTGGACCGCTTTCTTACACCACACACAAAAATAGAATTAAGGATCTAAATGGGAGACCTAAAATCATAAAAATCCTAGGAGAGAGCACAGGCAGTAATTTCTCTGACATTGGCCGTAGCAATATTTTTCTAGATATGTCTCCTGAGGCAAGGGAAACAAAAGCAAGAATAAGCTGTTGGAAATATATAAAAATAAAAACTTCTGCACTGTAAAGGATCCAGTCAACAAAACTTAAAGACAACTGACAGAATGGGAGAAGATATTTGCAAAATATCCAATAAAGGGGTTTTCAAAAATATATAAAGAACTTACACAAATTAGCACACAAATAACATGTAATACAATTAAAAATGAGTGGAAGACATGAAAAGACATTACTCCAAGGAAGGCAAACAGATGGCCAGCAGACAAATTGAAAGGTCCTCAGCATCACCCATCAACAGGAAATGCAGATCAAAACCACAATGAGATCACAATGCAGATCAAAACCACCTCATACCTAACAATGGCCAACATAAAAAACACAAGAAACAAGTGTTAGCAAGGATGTGGAGAAGAAGGAGTCCTTTTGCAGGGTGGATGGGAATGCAAACTGTCATAGCCAAAGTGGAGAACTGTATAGAGTTTCCTCCAAAGATTAAAAATAGAATTCCCATTTGCTGCAGTAATCACATTAATGGGTATTTACTCAAAGAATATGAAAACACTAACTGAAAAGGATATATGCATCCTTATATTGATTGCAGCATTATTTACAGTAGCCAAATTATGGAAGCAGCCCAAGTGTCCATTGATAGATGAATGGATAAAGTAGAGGCGAGATATATCATATATATGATCTCTCTCTCTCTCATATATATACACTATATATATATATATAATATATTATACACACATATCATATATATACATATTATATAGGTTATATATATATCCTATATATATATTATATAGGTTATATATAATATTATCAGCCATAAAAGGAAGACTTGCCATTTGCAACAACATGGATGGAGCTAGAGAATACAATGCTAAGTGAAATAAGTCAGAGAAAGACAAGTAGCATATGATTTCACTCATATGTCAAATTTTTTTTTAAATATTTTATTTATTTATTTGACAGACAGAGATTACAAGTAGGCAGAGAGGCAGGCAGAGAGAGAGGAGGCAGCAGACCCCCCCGCTGAGCAGAGAGCCCGATGCTGGACTCGATCCCAGGACCCTGAGATCATGACCCGAGCCAAAGGCAGCGGCTTAACCCACTGAGCCACCCAGGCGCCCTCATATGTCAAATTTAAGAAACAAATGAACAGAGGGAAAAAGGAGACAAAACAAAAATCAGACTTTTAAGTAGGACTCAGTGCCCAACATGGGGCCTGAACTCAGGACCCTGAGATTGAGGGTTCTATGCTCTACTGAGTGAACCAGCCAGGCAACCCCCCAAAATAGACTCTTAACTGTAGAGAACAAACTGATAGTTACCAGAGGGGAGGTAGTTGAGGAGTAGGTGAAATAGGTAAAGGTGATTAATAAGAGTATACTTGTCTTGATAAGCACTAATACACAGAATTGTTAAGCCACTATAGTGTACATCTGAAACTAATATATCACTCTGTGATAACTACACTGGAATTAAAATAAAAATTTAAAAATTAGAAAAGAAATAAAAATAGTCAATTTGGGGAGTTAAGAGCATCCATATAACTTAAAATACAAAGCAATAGAGGAACCGTGATTGTTTTTCATTGGAGATCCTATTAAAATATTGTAGTGATATCTAAAATTCCTACTAAACTTTATTATTTTATTAAGATTTTGCTTTTTTAGAACAGTTTTAGATTCATAACAAGATTGAGTGGAAAGTACA
Organism: Mustela nivalis; assembly: GCF_964662115.1. Lineage (NCBI taxonomy): Eukaryota > Metazoa > Chordata > Mammalia > Carnivora > Mustelidae > Mustela > Mustela nivalis. The sequence goes on along the minus strand of NC_139029.1, from coordinate 76,381,619 downwards.
ACATGCGTTCTCCACCAGAATGGTACTTGTGTTATCAGTGATATACCTACATTGACACATCATAATCACCCCAAATCCTTACTTTATATTAGTGTTTACTCTTAGTGTTTGTTGTGCATTGTATGGATTTGGTCAAATGTGTGATGATACATATCATGATGGTATTACATAGACTATTTTTACTATCCTAAAAATCCCCTGTGCTCTGCCCATTCATCTTTCCCCTATTCCCAACTCCTAGCAACTACTGATCTTTTTACTGTCTCCATTGTTTTGCCTTTTTTTTTTTTTTAAAGATTTTATTTATTTGACAGAGAGAGATCACAAGTAGGCAGAGAGGCAGGCAGAGAGAGAGAGAGGAGTAAGCAGGCTCCCTGCTGAGCAGAGAGCCTGATGCGGGACTCGATCCCAGGACCCTGAGATCATGACCTGAGCAGAAGGCAGCGGCTTAACCCACTGAGCCACCCAGGCACCCTGTTTTGCCTTTTTTGTATCGTTAGAATAATATATATGAAGTTTCCTGAGATTGACTAAGCCATTTTACAACTGAGATAATAATTCACATACCATAAATCCATTCATTCACTTAAAGTGTGCAGTTCAGTGGCATTTAGTCTATTCACAAGGTTATGTAACCATGACCACAGTCCAATCCCAGAATGTTTTTGTCACTCCAAAAAGAAATCCCATGCATGTTAGCTGTCTTTCCCCAGGGCCCTTGAAGCCACTGATCTACTTTCTGTTTCTGGATTTGCCTATTCTGGACATTTTATGTAAATGGAGCCCTGCAATATGTGGTCATTTGTGCCTGATTACTAAGCATTTTTAATGATAGTTTCAACCTTTCCAAAATACGTTCATATTTAAAAATAAATGCATAACCCCTCTATGAGGTAGACAAGAACTTTGTGATGTAATGGCACTGTCAGATTTACTATGTCTTCATGACCTCAGTTTACCATAGGAAATTTAGAGGTGACAGGGTGAAGATTTGGAAAAGTACTGTAGAGTTAAAGGAAAAATAGAACATGATGGTATATGAAAAATGAATCAGTCCTGTGGGATTTCTAGAACCATGTGTATTAAACTTTATTAAAATGCAACTGCAATGAAATACTTCAGTTTTATTTCAGTATTTAACATATGAAGATGAGTTACTGAGCCTTCAGTAGTTCTAGATTGAATCTCATATCAGCTGAATTTCAGCAAAGTTGAAAGGATGTCAGGATTGAGCTCTTCCTTATTCCAGACTCTTTAAATGGAAGCCTGTTGCTACAGTGTGCAGAAGGGGTATGATAAATTTATTTGTTTTAATAAACGAAAGTAAAGTAGGAATCTCTTGCCTTTCCTACAGTTAATTCTAGTAGAGAACTTGTATATAATGGAAATGTGAAATATTAATTTTTAAAAATTGTAAGCATATTTGAAATTAAAGGTTGGTATTAATAAGGGGTAACATTTTTCTGTAAATTCATGTGTTAGGTATTCTGTTTACTGTGATTCAGGGATGCAAATTAGTGCAATCCTGATAATTGAATTTGTGGCTGTAATTATGTAGAAAAGATCAATAGGGTAACAAATCACAATAGGCTATCTTGTGGTATACCGTGGCTCCTTTCTTTGGTTCCTGTCTGGCTTTTTGCCCTGAGGAGCTGTGCTGCTGGTCTCTGCATTGGTAAGGATTTCTTTTGCCTGGAAGCCTAAATGATCTGCCCATTTCTCCTTTTCCTTGGGCCCCATGCTGTATCCTGCTTGTCTTTCTTGGGGATTCTTCCCTCAACAGTAAGAGTTCCCTTGTCCCTTCTATAATACTGTTTCCAAGAGAAGTAAATTCTAAAATGTGTTCCTGAACATCAGAGGTATTCTGAGGTTAATAAAACTTCTGGCCCTTTCGGCACTTGTAATCAAATTTTTGTTTAAGTTCCAGCCTCATATTGAGTTGCTTAACTTTGACCTTAGAATCCCTTTTCCATTTTATCCTTTCCTTACATCAAAGTATCCTGCTGGTTTGAGGGGAGGAAATGGGGGACAGAGGGATAGTCATTTGTGTATTGAGGTGAGGAAAAAATCCTTGGCCAACCCATGAGGAGAATAGTGATTGCTAAAATTGTCTCAGTGGGGATTATATGCCTTGGTATTTTAATTTCTGTGTGTATGAATTGCTATATATAATTAAGATTAGCTGACATTGTGCTGAATCCAAAAATAATTTGCAGTGCTTTAGCCATTTACCTATGACATAAAATTTAAGATCTTTTCAAAGCACATGAAAGCATGTCCAAGTTTTTAGCTTTAAATAACTAAGTACTTCACAATCAAGGAGCCCTTTTCGTGATAGTTTTTAGAAAATACAGTCCCTTAAAAAGCCTATTAACACCTTATTTTGTAAACTCATTTTAAGAATGTTTAGTGTTATATAGGTATTCAAATATGGCTATTATTTTTTTATAATTGTTTATTTTTTAAAAAATTTTAAAAAATTAATTTATTTATTTTCAGCATAACAGTATTCATTATTTTTTCACCACACCCAGTGCTCCATGCAATCCGTGCCTTCTATAATACCCATCACCTGGTACCCCAACCTCCCACCCCCCTGCCACTTCAGACCCCTCAGATTGTTTTTCAGAGTCCATAGTCTCTCATGATTCACCTGCCCTTCCAATTTCCCCCAACTCCCTTCTCCTCTCTAACACCCCTTGTCCTCCATGCTATTTGTTATGCTCCACAAATAAGTGAAACCATATGATAATTGACTCTCTCTGCTTGACTTATTTCACTCAGCATAATCTCTTCCAGTCCTGTCCATGTTGCTACAAAAGTTGGGTATTCATCCTTTCTGATGGAGGCATAATACTCCATAGTGTATATGGACCACATCTTCCTTATCCATTCGTCTGTTGAAGGACATCTTGGCTCCTTCCACAGTTTGGCGACCGTGGCCATTGCTGGTATAAACATTGGGGTACAGATGGCCCTTCTTTTCACGACATCTGTATCTTTGGGGTAAATACCCAGGAGTGCAATGGCAGGGTCATAGGGAAGTTCTATTTTTAATTTCTTGAAGAATCTCCACACTGCTCTCCAAAGAGACTGCACCAACTTGCATTCCCACCAACAGTGGAAGAGGGTTCCCCTTTCTCCACATCCCGTCCAACACATGTTGTTTCCTGTCTTGCTAATTTTGGCCATTCTAACTGGTGTAAGGTGATATCTCAATGTGGTTTTAATTTGAATCTCCCTGAGGGCTAGCGATGATGAACATTTTTTCATGTGTCTGATAGGCTATTATTATATTTTTATTAGTGAAGTGATAATGCTGTGTTCAGATATTTATGTATATTTTGTTTTTCAGCTGTATTTGTATACATGTTTGTATACATATCTGCTTAGGAGATGGGCATAATTTATGGTAACTTTATGGACATATGTGTAATTCAGTTAATCTTAGAAATAGGGATCTTAAGTGTTTTTTAAATTCTGGTTGCCCATTTAAAACAGAAAGTTATCTTCAGCTTCCGTCATTTGGTATTTATAATAGCTGCTTTATTATAGCCATCGGTGGGGATGTCTACTCTTCGTAGGCATCCCATTCTATTTCAGAATAGTTCTATGTGAAAATTTTGTCTTGCATCTTTCCCACTCTGCTCACTCAACCATTTATCATGATTTTGTTCCTCTAGGAAGAGTCCTTTTTCTACAAAAATACTCTTAGGCTGTTTGAAGACAGGTACCACCGATCTCCTTACATCTTATTTAGGCTAAGCAACCCCAGTTTTTTTTTTTTTTTTTAAGATTTTATTTATTTATTTGACAGAGAGAGATCACAAGTAAGCAGAGAGGCAGGCAGAGAGAGAGAGAGAGGAGGGAACAGGCTCCCTGCTGAGCAGAGAGCCCGACTCGGGACTCGATCCCAGGACCCTGAGATCATGACCTGAGCTGAAGGCAGCGGCTTAACCCACTGAGCCACCCAGGTGCCCCAACAACCCCAGTTTTTATTGACTTATTGGTCATGTTACAGCATTTCCCTGTCCTCATCACCCAGTGGACATGTTTTAATTCCTTTGCTTTTAAATGTTTTTGTCTAAAGAATACATTTTACATCCCAGCTAAATATACCCATAAATATATGTACAGGTAGTACATAGTTTTAATACATACATGAAAGCTAATAACAATTTCATAAGGCAATTTTTATGTTCCTTTTCATTTTTAAAAATGCAGGTGTAACCTGTCATATTGATTTTATTACTCCCTGATGGATTTTATCCTGTAGTTTGGAAAACACTGTTCTAGTTTGTTCATGTTACTGAACTGAAATATTTTCCAAAAGCTAGGTGTTAGAATAATCGTTGCTAAAGTAGGTTTTACCTTTATCACCTCAAAGAAAATATTGTGATGGTCATTATTAAGTAAAACTTAACAGGGTTATCGTGTTCTTGGTAATGAATGCAATAAAACGAAAATATATTCAACTTTCATTTTTGTCCATAGGTGGCGACAGACAAGGTTGCAGAAAAGCTGAGTTCTACTCTCTCATGGGTGAAGAACACAGTATCACATACAGTCAGTCAGATGGCCAGTCAGGTGGCAAGTCCATCTGCCTCATTACACACTACATCCTCATCTACCACACTATCTACACCAGCCCTTTCACCAACTTCCCCTTCACAGTTGAGTCCAGACGACTTAGAACTCCTGGCTAAACTGGAGGAACAAAATAGGTGAGTGAAGTTGCTTGGCTTTTCTTTCTTTGCAGTTATATGAGCTCAACCATCCATTGATATATATATATGCCATAAACAAAATGTACTCATATTGAGTGTTTATTTTCTAGTCTTTGGCTCCTTGTTTATGAAAATTACTTAACAGAAGTATTCAAGTCTTTTTTGGAGGAGTTGGTCCTAAAACTAAAGTTGTACTAAAATTTTCTTCTGGCTCAGATAGCTTTAGAGATTTTTCTTAAGATGGCAAATTCCCTAAATTATTTCTGAATTTTATAATTTTTTAAGGCAATAAAACTACCATTTCTTTTCTTTTTTTTTTTTTTTTAGACTTTATTTATTTATTTGAGAGAGAGAGCATAAGCCAGGGGAGTGGGAGTGGGAAGGACAGAGGAAGAGAGAGAAGCAGACCGCCTGCTGAGCAGGGGGCCTGATGAGACGGGGCTTGATCCTAGGACCCTGGAATCATGACCTTGTCTGAAGGCAAATAGATGCTTAACTGAGCTACCCAGGTGCCCCTAAAACTACCATTTTTGATTTAAACTCTCAAACTAGTCCCCTTCGGTTAATTTGTAAAGTAATTTAATTTAGGGTAGATACCTAATTTATGGTTTAGAGTGGGAAATATCTTAATTTATTTAAGGAAGGCAAAGTATCCTTCTCTCTTAAAAGGAATGAAATAGAATAGCTGTTTTTTGTATATATATATATTAAAATATATTTATATAATATAATTTTTCTGTAAATATATATTATATATATATTTTATAGCTGTTTTCTGTATATATATATAAAAATACAGAAAACAGCTTTGCGCAGTGGCAGTATCGTAGCCAATGAGGTTTATCCGAGGCGCAATTATTGCTAATTGAAAAATACAGAAAACAGCTATTCTATTTCATATATATAAATATATATATAAAACTATATAAAACAACTATTCTATTTCATATATTGTTATATATATAACTGTTCTATGTCATATATACATATATATGTACATACACATATATACACAGAGAATGTATACACACGTATACATATATACACAGAGAATGTATACTCTGAATCCTGTGTGTCCTTCACTATATTATTATCATAAGCTCTTTCGGCCATCAGCTACAAAAGAATTATTGGAAGAGCCCTTTTGTGTTTAGTCAGGATATATACTACCACTGGCTTTAAGGGTAATAACAGAGACAACTACTTTTTTTTTTTTTTTTTAAGATTTTTTACTCATTTTTTTTCTAATAATAGAGCACAACAGGGGGAGCAACAGACAGAGGGAGAGGGAGAAGCAGATTCTCTACTGAGCAGGGACCCCAATGTGGGGCTTGATTCCAAGACTCTGGGATCATGATCTGAGCCAAAGGCAGACACTTAACCAACTGAGCCACCCAGGTGCCACACAGAGACAACTTCTAACAGCTTTTTTCATATATAATTGACATAATAAAGTACACATTTTAAGGTGTGCAGTTTGACAGGTTTTGACATATGTATTTATCTGTGAAATAATCACCAAACTCAAGAAAATGAACGTATCCACTATCCCTTTTCTCATCGCCAGGCAGCCATTAATCGGCTTTCAGTTACTATAGATTAGTTTGCATTTTCTACAATTTTATAGAAATGGAATAATTTAATGTGTATTTTTTTAAATGGAATATTTTATTCAGAGTAATTATTTTGAGATTCATCCATGTGGTAGTGTCCATGTATAGTTCATTTTTTCATTGCTTAGTAATACTCTATTGTATGTATATATCATGTTTATTCACTTTTTGTTATGAAATGCTGTGAACATTATTTATGTATACAAGCCTTTGTATACATAGATGTATGTTTCATTTCTCCTGGACAGATACCTACATTTGGAATGACTGGTTTATATGATAGGTGCACATTTAACTGTCAAATGGTTTCTGAAGGGCCTGTACTTTTCTCACATTCCCACCATCAGTGTATGAAATTTTTAGTTTGTTTACATCCTTGCTGATACTTGGTATGGTTAGGCTTTAATCTTAGCCCTTCTAACAGTTATTGGTATCTTGTATTTTTAATTTGTATTTCTAATGGTGTTGAGCATCTTTTCATGTGTTTATTTGCCATTGATGTGTCTTCTCTGTTTGAAATTTTTGCCCATTAAAAATTAGGTTATTTGCTTTCTTTCTTTTTTTTGTTGTTGCTGTTTTTTCCTTATCATTGTATTTTAAGAGTTCTTTGTATATTTAGGATATGAGTTCTTTATCAGATATATGCTTTTATCAGATATATGCTTTAAAGCATTTTTTCTCTATCTGTAGCTTATCATTCTCTTAAATAGTATTTTTTGAAGAATGTAAGTTTTAAATTTTGATGAAGTCCAATTTGAAATTGTTCTTTTATGGATTACGCTTTTGGAACACTCAAGGTCACACAGTTTGACTCATAATTTCTTACAGAAGTTTTATAGTTTTAAGTTTTATGTTTAGGTCTGATCCATTTTGGGTTAGTTTTGTATATGGAACAAAGTATAGATCAAAATTCATTTTTTGAATATACATATTTAATTGTTCATGTACCATTTGTTGAAAAGCCTATCCTTCACTTCACTTAGGTACTTTTGAGCTTTGGTCAAAAATTAGTTGTTACTGTATGTGTAGCCCTATTTCTAGACTTATTCTAGTCCATTGATCTGTTTTCTAGCTTAATGCCAAAACACTACTGTTTTGTTTACTGTGACTTTGTTTTGAAATCAAATAGTATTAATCCTCCAAATAGTTCTCCCATTTGACTATTACTGGAGCTTAGCATTCCCATGAATTTTATATCAAGTTGTTAATTTCCACAAAAATACTTGCTGAAATTTTGATTGGAACTCTGTTGCCTCATGTATCCTGCTGCCTTGCTAAACTTGTCCTAGTAGGTTATGTTGTTGTTTTTCGGTTCCATGAGATTTTTGTATGTAGATGAGCCTGTCATCTGTGAATAAGGCACTTTTACTTCTTCCTTTACAATCTGGGTGCCTTTGTTTCTCTTTCTTGCCTTAACAGCAACTGGCTAGCACCTCAAGTACAAATTTTAGTATAAGTGGTGAGTATGCATTGTTGTTTTCCTGATCTTAGGGATAAAGCATTAAATATGTTAACTGTAGATTTCTGTAGATGGCTTTTATCAGATTGAGGAAGTTTGTTTTTCTTCCTTGTTTGCTTAGAGTTTAAAAGAAATAGGTGTTGGATTTTGTCAAATGCTTTTCTTGCATTTACTGAAATGGTCATGTGGTATTCCTCTTATAGTTTAATATAATGAAATACATTTATTTATTTTTTATGAATTATATTGATTTTTGAATGTTACACCAACTTTGCATTCTGGTATAAACCACTTGGTCTTGATACATTGTCTTTATAAAATATTGTTGGATTTGATCTGCTGAAATTGTATTTAGAATTTTTGCATCTAAGTTCATGGTGGATATTGATCCGTAGTTGTCTTGGGATTTTTGACATTTTATGTACTGTCTCTGTCCTTATATTATCTTTTCTAATATAAATGATGTTGTACATTTATTTTCAAGCTCTGCTTTAGCAATAGCTGTTTAAATTTATTGAGACTTGTTTTATGGTCCTGAATACAGTGTTATTTTGTTAAACATTTTATGTGAATTTGAGAAGAAGGTATATTTAGCTATTGTTCGGTGGAGTAATTCTGTTAACATTGATCAAATAAGTTTGATAATGTTTAAGTCTACTATATCTTTGCTTGTTTTCTGTTTACTTGTGATATCAGATATTGACAGAGGAGTACTGAAACCTCCAACTATAATTCTGGATTTGTCTGTTTCTCTTTAAATTCCTTTAGTCTTTGTTTCATATAATTGGAAGTTGTATTATTAGGTATATAAACATTTGGATTTGTTATGCCCTCTTGTGAAATGCCTTTTTTATCCCTGGTAATATTGTTTACTTAGAAATCAACTTTGTAGAATCAATACCTGTTCTTTTGAAGCTGTTTCAAAAAATAGAAATGGAAGGAAACTTCCATACTCTTTCTGTGAGGCCAGTATTACCTTGATCCCAAAACTGGACAAAGACCCCACCAAAAGGGAGAACTACAGACCAATATTCCTGAGGAACATGGATGCAAAAATTCTCACCAAGATACTAGCCAGTAGGACCCTACAGTACATTAAAAGGATTATTTAACATAAGCAAGTGGGATTTATTCTTGCGCTTCAAGGGTGATTCACCATCTGCAGATCAATCAGTGTGATGTACTACGTTAATAAAAGAAAGAAGAAAAGGACAAGAAACATATGATCCTCCCAATAGATGCAGAAAAAGCATTTGACAAAGTACAGCATCCTTTCTTGATTAAAATGCTTCACGATGTAGGGATAAAGAGAACATACCTCAATATCATAAAAGCCATATACAAAAAGCCCACAGCGAATATCATTCTCAATGGGGAAGAACTGAGAGCTTTTCCTGTAAGGTCAGGAACACTGCAGGAAATGTCTTCTTTCACCACTGTTGCTCAACATACTACCAGAAGTCCCAGCCTTGGCAATCAGATAACAATGAAAAGAAATAAAAGGCATCCAAATTGGCAAGGACGAAGTCAAACTCTCACTGTTCACAAATGACATGATACACTATGTGGAAAACCCAAAGGACGTCACCCCAAAATTGCTAGAACTCACACAGGAATTGAGCAACATGGCAGGATATAAAATCAATCCACAGAAATCAGTTGCATTTTTATACACTAACAATGAGACAGAAGAAAGAGAAATTAAGGACTTGATCCCATTTACAATTGCACCAAAAACCGTAAGATACCTAGGAATAAACCTAACTAAAGAGGCAAAGGATCTGTACTCCGAAAACTATAGAAGACTCATGAAAGAAATCGAGGAAGACACAAAGAAATGGAAAAACCTTCCATGCTCATGGATTGGAAGAACAAATATTGTTAAAATGTCTATGCTACACAGATCAATGTATACATTCAATGCAATCCCTGTCAATGCCATCAACTTTTCCCCCTCAGAGCTGGAACAAATAATCCTAAAACTTATATGGAACCAGAAAAGACCTCTGATAGCCAAAGGAATATTTAAAAAACAAAACAACAAAATTCGTGGCATTACAATCCCAGACTTCAAGTTCTATTACAGTAGAGCTTGATGTAATCATCAAGATAGCATGGTACTGGCACAAATACAGACACATAGATCAGTGGAACAGAATAGAGAACCTCAACTCTATGGTCAACTAATCTTTGACAAAGAAGAAAAGAATATCCAGTGGAAAAAAGACAGTCTCTTCAATAAATATGTTGGGAAAATTGGACTGCCACATGCAGTAGAATGAATCTGGATCATTGCTTTACAGCATACAAAAAAAAAATAGACTAAAAAAATGTATGAAAGACCTCAATGTGAGACAGGAATCCATCAAAATCCTTGAGGAGAACACAGGCAGCAATCTCTTTGACCTCAGCCTCAGCAACTTCTTCCTAGAAATACCACCAAAGGCGGGAAGTAAGGGCAAAAATGAACTATTGGGACTTCATCAAGGTAAAAACCTTTTGCACAGCAAAGGAAACAGTCAACAAAACCAAAAGACAACTGACGGAATGGGAGAAGATATTTGCAAATGGCATATCAGTTAAAGGACTAGTATCCAAAGTCTGTGAACAACTTAGAACCTCCCCAAAACAAATAATCCATTCAAAAGAATAGGCAGAAGACATGAACCGACATTTCTATAAAAAAGACATAACAAGGCACTTGTTATATCTAACAGACATAGGCTAACAGACACTTGAAGAAATGTTCAATATCACTTGGCATCAGGGAAATCCAGACCAAAACCACAATGAGATAACATCTCACGGATACTGGTGAGGGTGGAGAGAAAGGAAAACCCTCTCACACTGTTGGTGGGAATGCAAGCTGGTGCAGCCACTCTGTAAAGCAGTTTGGAGGTTCCTCAAAAGGTGAAAGTAGCATTACCCTATGACCCAGCAATTGCACTACTAGAGATTTACCCCAAAGATAGAAATGTGGTGATCTGAAGGGGGACCTGCACTCTAGTGTTGATACCAGCAATGTCCATAATAGCCAAACTATGGAAAGAGACCAAATGTCCATCAACAAATGAATGGATAAAGAAGATGTGGTATCTATGTATGTATGTGTACACACATACACATGAGTACTACACAGCCATCAACAAAAATGAAATCTTGCCATTTGCAACAATACGGATGGAACTTAAGGGTATTATGCTTAGCGAAATAAGTTAATCAGAGAAAGACAATTATCATATGATCTCAGTGACATGTGGAATTTAACAGGATCATGGGGGAAGAGAGGAAAAAATAAAAAGAGAGGGAGACAAACCATGAGAGACTCTTCTTTTTTGCAGGAACTCTTTTTTAAAATTTAAATTCAGTTAATTAACATATAGTACATTATTAGTTTCAGAGGTAGAGTTCAGTGATTTATCAGTTTTATGTAATACCCAGTGCTCATTCCATCTAATATCCTCCTTAATCTCCATCACCCAGTTACCAATCCTCCACTTCCTCCCCCTCTAGCAAACGCCAGTTTGTTTCCTGATTAAGAGTCCTTATGGGGTGTTTTCCTCTCTGATTTCATCTTGTTTTATTTTTCCTGTGTTTCTTTCTATTACTAACCAGAATCATGTTGTATGTATTGTCCTTTGATGTGCTTGTTGGAGATGGTTTCAGCCTAGCTCACACCTTTTATTCATTATACATTCCACAGAATTAGTGTCACTATTTGGGTTGCTTCATTCTGCTGTTAAAATTATGTCCACTTTCGGGTGGCTCAGTGGGTTAAAGCCTCTGCCTTCGACTCAGGTCATGATCCCGGGTCCTGGGATAGAGCCCCGAGTCCGGCTCTCTGCTCTGCGGGGAACCTGCTTTCTCCCCTCTCTCTCTCTGCCTCCTCTCTGCCTACTTGTGATTTCTCTCTCTCTGTCAAAAAAACCCACAAAAAAACAAAAAAAAATTATGTCCACTTTCGTGCACAGACTTGAATACAGGGACTGGAATTTGAGAGGAAGAGTGTCAGTTTGAGTCCTTGTCAATATGAAGTGAAGGCATGTTGACTTGGCATTGAGCAGCTGGTAGGCCGTGCATGCTGACTTGGGCAGGAGGGCAGCTGAACTGTGAATTCGAGACCCATAGGCTGATGGCATTGTGTGTGACAGGGATATGGCTGGTTTTGCTTTTATCTTTTGTTTTTCTGGGAAACGATCTCTCCTTCTATTCTGAATTAAAGCCTTGCTGGATAGAGTATTCTTGGCTATAGATTCTTTTTCCTTTTAGCACATTGAGTATATCATGCCACTTTCTTCTGGCCTTTGAAGTTTATGCTGAAAAACTCACTGATAGCCTTATGGTGTTTCCCTTGTACGTAACTGCTTTCCCTTCTCTTGCTGCTTTTAAAATTCTTCATCACTACTTTTGGCTATCTTACTTACTTTGTGTCTTGGTGCAGACCTCTTTGGTTTGGTTTTGTTGGGGCCTCTCTTTGCCTCCTGGATTTGGATTTCTCTTTCTTTCCCCAGATTCAGAAAATTTTCAACTATTATTTTTTAAAGTAAATCTTCTGCCCCCTTTTCTAGCTACTCTCCTTCTGGGATCCCTATCATGCGACCATTATGCTTGACAGTGTCGCCGAGTTCCATGGGTCTATTCTCATTTTGAGTGTTACCCCAGCCCCATCTGCTCTGCTTGATTACTTTCTATTATTCTGTCCTCCAGGTTTTTGATCTGTTCTTTTACTTACTCTTGTTTGTTATTTATTCCAGGTGGCCCTTTTTAATTTTCATTTAGCGAGTTCAGTATATCTGATTGGTTGCTTTTTAGGTATCCCATCTCCTGGTGGAGGGTCTCATGGATGTCCTGCACTCCTTTCTCAATTCTAGCGAGTATCTTTATGAGCATAAATTTTGTTTTAAATTAAATTCACTGTCCGACATATTACTTATCTCCATTTTGTGTAGCTTTCTTGCTATGATTTTGTTCCATTCTTTCATTTGGGACATATTCCTCTGTCTCCTCATTTTGTTATTGATCTGTTTCTGTGTGTTAGGAAAGTCAGCTACATCTCCCATACTTGAAAGTAGTGGCTTTATGAAGAAGAGGTCCTGTAGTGTCCTCAGTACAGTGTCTCCTTTTCACCAGAATATGCTGCTTCAAAGGTGTCTCCTGTGTGTATTGCTACAGGGGTATTCTACCATTGTGGTGGATCTCTGTTTGCTTTCAGTCCTGTCTTTGATGGCTCTCTGCCTATTGTGGGCAGAGTCTGGAACCTGTGTTGTTAGTTGGCTGGCCTGGGGCTGCCTTGGGCTTGAGTTGAGTAAGATCAGATGTTTGCTAGAGATTAAGTGGCACCAAACTGTAGAGCACTTTTCATGTATTGTTCCCTGAGAAGCTTTGTTGGTGGGTGGGGCCTGCAGTCAGACGAGCTGCCTCTCCCAGGTGCTGGGCTCACAGACTGGTATCTTCCCCTCTCCCTGGAGCAGAATTCAATTTGCAGTGGTGCTGACCATTGTCTGTATCACTGCTTCGATGGGATCTTGCCAAGAGCAGTCGGACGGGGTGGATCTGCTTCACTGTGGCCTCTTGTCTGCATCTGGCTATGGAGAGTCTGTTCTGCCAGTCTTCGGGTTGCTTTTTGTTATTTATGCCAATGTAGGTATTTCTTGGTGGCCACGTGTCAAGAGGTGAGCCAGCGTCCTCCTGCTTTGCCATCTTTCCAACAGCTGTGTTCAACCATAAGACTCTTATTAATAGGAAACAAATTGAAGGTTGCTGGAGCAGAAAGGGCTGGGGGATGGAGTAACTGGGTGATGGATGTTCAAGGAGGGCATGTGATGTAACGAGCACTGGGTATTATTTAGGACTAATGATTCCCTGACCTCTACCTCTGAAACTAGTAATACACTATATGTTAAATAATTGAATTTAAATTAAAAAAAATTTAAATTCCTCACATGAAATCCTAAAAAAACAGAAAGAAAGAAATTGTCCAAGATAAACTTGGTGCACCTGGATGGGATAGTCATTTGGGGGGGCCAAGTCTTGGTTTTGGCTCAGGTTGTGATCTTGGGGTGGTGAGATCGAGCCTTGTGTTAGGTTCAGCAGGGAGTCTGCTTGAGCCTCTCTCTCTCTCTCCCTTACCCCACCCATGTTCTCATTTGCATGATCCCCCCAAAAGATAAATAAATCTTAAAAAAGAAATCTGTTTTATCTCATATTGTCATTGTAGCCCCCTTTGAATAGTGTTAAAATTTTATATATTTTTCTATCCTTCTCTTTTTTCTTTATCCTTCAAGTTTTTCTGAGAGGCAGCACATAGTTGGATGTTGCTTTAAAATATAAACCAACAATCTTTGCCTTTTAATTGGAATATTTAGACAATTTATTTTTTTAAAAATTACACCAACAAAGTTTTATTTCTTCCTTACATTTCATGTTCATCTCAAGCTGCAGGTTGAGTACATCTTTGTTCCACACTTTTTCATTCAAGGACCAATGACCCATCCCTGTCCACAAACAATGGGACTTGTAGCAAATGGAAAAGAGATAGAGTGGAAATACCTCAAAGTATCTAGTAGGGAGTGATCCACATAACTTCTGCTTAGAATTTTATTGGCCAAAGGAAATCACGTACCCAGACATTATGGAATGAAGTGGAAATTGCAGTCTTCTTGCAGGAATGGATCCAAGAAGATATGTACTTTTTTAAAAAAAAAATTATTTATGTATTTGACAGAAATCACAAGTAGGCAGAGAGGCAGGCAATGAGAAAGGGGGAAGTAGGCTCCCCACTGAGCAGAGAGCCCGATACCGGGCTCCATCCCAGGACCCCGAGATCATGACCTGGGCTGAAGGCAGAGGCTTAACCCACTGAGCCACCAGGTGCCCCGAAGATATATACTTTATTATTAATATTTCATCTTTTTTTCCTGTATTTTCATCATAGTGTTACTGTATTTTTAATTTATTCACACACTGTAAAATCCATCGTTTTAAAGTGTACAGATATAGTAGTTTTTGGATGTATTTACAAAGTTGTACATCCATTACTGCTATCCTATTTCAGGACATCTTAATCACCCCACCCCCCATCCCCCAGAAGAAAGTATCCATTAGTATCACCTTTTTACCTTCCTCCAGACACTGGTAGTTACTAATCTACTTTTTATCTCTGTTTACCTTTTCTGGACATTTCATTATGGAATCATTCAATAGGTGGTCTTTTGTGACTGGCTCCTTCATGTAACATAGTGCTTTCTAGATTTTGAGGAAAATAGGTCATTTTTATTTAATGTGACTTGATAGGCTTATGTTTATATCCATCATTTTGTTTTATATTGTTTCCTTTTGATTTTTCTTTCTACTTTTTGACTTAATGGGATATTTTTTAATGATTCTATTTATTTTATTTTTTGATTTATTAGCTATAACTGTTTTTTTTTTTAACTGGTTGCTTTAAGGTCAGTAGTAGATATCTTTAATTTATCACTGTCTGCCTTAAAGGGATCTCATAGTATTTCACATGTTGTGTAAGTACTTAGAATAGTACATTTCTATTTCTCCTCTCCAGTCCTTCATGTTAGTTTTGTCAAGCATTTTACTTTTATATATGTCACAAATCCCATGCAATATTACGATATTTGCTTCAAGCCAATTACTTTTTAAAGAGATTGAAATAATAAGAAAAAGTCTCATATATTTGCATATATGGTTTCCATCTCTGGAGCTCTTTGGTTTTTTCTTTAGCTCTAGATTTCCAACTGATAAAATTTTCCTTCTACTGAAGGACTTTCTTTAGAAAATCCTTTTAACAAGGATTGCTGTTACATGTAACAGCAATTACATGTTTGAGTCTTTGTTTTGTTTTTCTTTTGATTTTTAAAGGTATTTTCTCTGTAACGGTTGACAGTTCTTTCCCCCCCACAGTACTTTAATGATGTTTCATTGATTTCTGTCTTGCATTGTTTTCATTGGAAAATCTGATCCTTTCCTTATTTTTGTTCCTGTGTATCTTTTCCCCCTCCATCTCTCTCTCTCTCTCTTTTTTTTTTTTTTTAATTTTTTACCCCTCCATCTCTTTTTAAGAGTTTCTTTTTTCTTTATTTCTGGTTCATGCACTTTAATTCTGAGGTGCCTTATTGTGCTTTAAAAAAAAAATAAGTTATGAGAGAGCGTGTGGGCGAGGGAGGGAGCAGAGGGAGAGGGAGACAAGAAGACTGCCCGCTGAGCAGGGAGCCCAAAGCAGGGCTCAGTCCCAGGACCCTGAGATCATGACCTGAGCCAAAACTGAGAGTTGGATACTCAACCGGCTGAGCAACCCAGGCGCTCCTGTACTTTTCTTCTTGTTTCTTGTATTGGAGTTTTGTTGAACTTCTTGTAAATTTATAGTTTTCTTCAAATTTGGAAACTTTTTTTTTTTTTTTAAGATTTTATTTATTTATTTGACAGAGAGAGATCACAGGCAGACAGAGAGGCAGGCAGAGAGAGAGAGAGAGGGAAGCAGGCTCCCCGCTGAGCAGAGAGCCCAATGCGGGACTCGATCCCAGGACCCTGAGATCATGACCCGAGCCGAAGGCAGCGGCTTAACCCACTGAGCCACCCAGGCGCCCCAAATTTGGAAACTTTTGACCATTTTTTTCTTCAAATGTTTTTGTTGCTTTCCTCCTCTTCAGAGATTCTAATTGCACAAATACTAAGTTCCATAGCTCAGTGAGAATTGTTCATTTTTTGGGAAAGTTTCTATTGCTGTGTATTCAAGTTCACTAATACTGCTTTCTGCCATGTCTAATTTGCCATTAATCCCATCCAGTGTGTTTTTCATCTCTCACATTGTGGCTTATCTCTAGAAGCTGGAACCAAGTGATATTTGTTGGTCTTAAGTACTTAAATTTCAAATGTACAGAAATATAGTCACAGTAAATTTTAATGGCCTAATAAGCACTTACAGATGGTGCTAAAGGGAATGAAGTACTTGTAAGTTTTGAATTGGTTTTACATGGAAAAATAGTTTGCAAAAAGATAATTTTTGGTGCTGAGTTTTAAGTGACCAGAGTTGAATTTATTTTTATGGTTGTGATCAATAATTATTGTACAACTAAAATATATAAATCACTATATTAAAAATTATTGTGACTGAAGTATGGATATAGATGAACTTTTTTCCAAGTAATTCACAGTTTATTTGGGAATACCAGATGTGCCTTGTGTATATGTTAATATCGAAAGAATAACTACTAGAGTTTGAAGGTGCTTAGAAAAGGGGTACCTGGGTGGCTCAGTGGGTTAAAGCCTCTGCTTTTGGCTCAGGTCATGATCCCAGGGTCCTGGGATCGAGCCCCTCATTGGGCTCTCTGCTCAGCAGGAAGCCTGCTTCTTCCTCTGCCTCTGCCTGCCTCTCTGCCTGCTCATGATCTCTGTCTGTCAAATAAAATCTTTTAAAAAAAAAGAAAGATGCTTAGAAAAGAAGTTTTGACAAGTAAATTTGAAGAAATAAAAGGAGCAGAAGGTTGTCACCCTTGTTCTTGGGTGGATTACTCAAAATTTGTACTCTTTTCAAGTTCACATTTTGAGGCTTTCAGGTTTTTTCTCTTTTCTTTTTTTTTTTTTCTGCATTAAAACTCAAAATCCATGGAAAAAATTTATGTGTAGAGAATGTTTGAATGTAATGACATCTTGTTTTTGCTTTAGAACAATCCTGGTGGAAAAATATATCTCTGACTCTAACAAAAAATAAAATGGTAATAAAACACTAAGTCCAGCTTTTCCTCCCCCTGTTGGCCAACCTATTAAGTCCAAGGACAAATTATAAAAATAATAACTTATATTTTCTCTGACTACTTCTGTGGTTTATGATGTAGATATGCAAGTTACATAACTAAAATAAAAATTATGAGACTCATGGGCACCTGGGTGGCTCAGTGGGTTAAAGCCTCTGCCTTCGGCTCGGCTCAGGTCATGATCTCGGGGTCCTGGGATCGAGCCTGGCATTGGGCTCTCTGCTCAGCCAGGGAGCGTGCTTCTTCCTCTCCTCTGCCTGCCTCTCTGCCTACTTGTGATCTTTGTCTGTCAAATAAATAAATAAAATCTTTAAAAAAAAATTATGAGACTCAATTACTACTTGTAACAAGGGATATAAGGAAAACACTTTTTATTTAGGATTTTTTTGTTCTTTTCTCCAGATATAGATGAATCTCTGGTTCTGTTACTTTACTCTTTAATTTCAGAAAGTATAAAAATGGCAGTATTTTAGAAAATGATAATTTAAGAAACATGAAAATATCAAAACTCAAATGAACTGTTTTTCTTTCTCATAGTTTTACTGCAGTTATAACTTTTAAAATATCAGTGCATGTGGCAACACCAGAAGGATATGAAGAAATGGTTCAGTATAATATCAAAGATCTTGTTTGATGAAAGTTAATAATTGATAGCCTTAAAGTTGAAACGGGATACCTATTTTTTTCATATGTGTTAAATCTGTTTTTCATTTTAAAAATACAAAGGCTTTGGCAGAGATGAATTTAGGAAGGTAAGTTTCAAGTGTGATAGCAGTGCATTTTAATTAAGAAGGGGAAATGTTGCTAATTTAAAAATAAAAAAAATTTTTTTAATAATTTTTTTGTAAACTTATAATGTATTATTAACTCCAGGGGTACTGGTCTGTGAATCGCCAGGTTTACACACTTCACAGGCTAATTTAAATTTTTAATGGGCCATAATTTGTGTGGTTTAAAAGTTTGGCATTGTAACCATGTTTATTTCCTTTTACGTTTTTTGCTTTTTAACAGATTTTTGGAGGCGAGGATATGAGATTAAGGAAAGTGTTGTTTTAAACTAAAGTAAATGTATTTTATGTACATTTAAATATAGTAAGCAGGAATCTTTGAAACCTTAATTTATATATCTTTATCCTACCAACATCTGGATCTATACTGTCTGGTTGGTAGCCATAAGCCAGAAGTGGCAGCTGAGCACCTGAAATGTGGCTGGTCTGAATTGTTATGTGCTAGAAAAGTAAAATGTATACCAGATTTTGAAGAGTTGATGTGAGAAAAAGAATATCTTGTTAATTAAATTTTTATTGCATGCTAAAATGGTATTTTGGCTATATTTGGTAAAATTATTAAAATTAACTATACTTTTTTTATACTTTATATGTGGCTTATAGAATATTTAAACTGATATAAGGGGCTTGCAATACATTTTTTTTTTTTTTTTTTTTAAAGATTTTATTTATTTGATAGAAATCACAAGTAGACGGAGAGGCAGGCAGAGAGAGAGAGGGAGGGAAGCAGGCTCCCTGCTGAGCAGAGAGCCCAATGCGGGACTCGATCCCAGGACCCTGAGATCATGACCTGAGCCAAAGGCAGCGGCTTAACCCACTGAGCCACCCAGGTGCCCCTTTCAGTACATTTCTGTTGGGCAGGGCTGATCTAGATGATCTAAGTTTCATCTTATGTTTATAATTTTACTACTAAAGCATTATTTTGTTTTCCTGAGGATATTCTCTATAACACAACCAAGAATATTAAGGAATTAAAAAGCTTGGAAGCAAAATTGATCTTTCCAAGTCTCTGTATTAAAAAGTTCATATATTTTCAATCATAGGAGAGGCCTTTAAGATCTTCACACAAATTCTTTATTCTTTTTCTTTTCATTGAGGGTTGTTTTGCATTTTGTATCAGTTGTCTGAATTCCTAAGGAATTTGATGATGTAATTAAGAGAATTTATTGAACTACATTTTCTGTTGCAGCTATCTTAGCTTCACATGGTGTTCTTAAATTAAGGTATCTTAGAAGTTAAATCTGCAATGCTTGTCTGTCTGGAATGTCTACATAAAAGTAACCCCCAAACCATCAATTTCTGGTGAGGATATTTGGGAGGGAGGTGCAAGTCTCCAGTGTTTGCCTTCTCTGAGACCTCATCTTAAAGAAACAGAAGCAAAAGAGAAACCCTCATGCTTTCAGAACTAGAGAGATCCCTGTCATGTAGGCACCCCACTGAGTTGTCTCTGAATTGTTTCCTGTGCTAATTCCTTGTGCTCTCTCTTAATTCTCCCCTTTTTGTTTTTCTTCCTCTGAGACTTGAATTTGTGCTTGATGATGTTGATGTGAAAGGGTATGACTACCCTGTGAGTCAGGCAAGTATTTTGTTGCTGCTGATCTGCTGTTCTTTTAGCTTGCTAGTTGCTGTTTTTCTCCCAGTACATTCATATCCTGTTTCTTTGATGTAACATTACAAGAGATATTTGAATCCCATGTTTGGAAAGCTGATTCCCCTGCAGTAAGTGCCAGTGTATTTAGCTTTCCAAGTGTTTTTCTTTCTTTCTTTCTTTCTTTCTTTTTTTTTAAGATTTTATTTATTTCTTTTACAGAGAGATCACAAGTAGGCAGAGAGGCAGGCAGAGAGAGAGAGAGAGAGAGGAGGAAGCAGGCTCCCCGCTGAGCACAGAGCCCGACGTGGGACTCGATCCCAGGACCTTGAGATCATGACCTGAGCCGAAGGCAGCGGCTTAACCCACTGAGCCACCCAGGCGCCCCCAAGTGTTTTTCTTATATAGCAATTTTTTACCTTAGCTTTTCTTAGATCTTTCCTTGGGTCTTTGTAAATTATCTTAGCAGTTTACACATTTCCAAATGGTATGATGACCTGTTGCTGTTGTATCCTGATCTTTTAGTTCTGTTATCCATAGGAAAGTATTATGCTGAGTACAAAAGGGAATTAACAAAGTTTACTATCACTCTTTGCAAGTGGGGAGGTTCCCCATTGTCTGTGGAGGATACATTTCCAAGAATGGCAGTGGATGTCTGTGACCTCAGATAGTACTGAACTATGTATATACTGTTTTTTCTATACATACATACCTGTGATAAAGTTTAATTTATAAATTGGGCACAGTAAGAGATTAGCAACAATAAATAATAATACAATACAACAATTACAGCAATATAGTGTAATAAAAGTTGTGTGAATAAGGTTTCCCTCAAAATATCTTAATGTACTTTTCTCTTGTGCTGTGAGATGGTAAGATGCCTACTGATGAAGTGAGGTGAGTGACCTAGGCATTGTGACATAGCATTAGGTCAGTGTTGACCTTCTGACCATATATCAGGAGAATCATCTGCTAATGGACCCCAGTTGATCGTGGGTAACTGAAGCTGCAGGAAAGTGAAGCTGCAGATAAAGGCGGGGGGTGGGACCCTACAGTAATTGCCAGATTTCCATTTGTAGGCTTCACCTCTCTTCTCAGGTTCACACTTGTCTTTTCCATTGCTGTGCTTCTTACCAATACTGATGTCCCCCAAGTACTTCATACTCTCAAATAGCCAAAGGAGAACCCATTGTTTTCCTTCTCTACTGTATTTTTCAGTTATAGTGTTATTGTGAGAGGCATTTTCTTTGATGTTCATCAAGTGTACACTGCCACACACAAGCTACTCCTTTTTTTCTCATAAGCCCATCATGAAGTACACACTCTGCGGTTTTCCTTAGATAGGTGACCCCTGGTAAGAATAAGGTTCAGTTTTCAGTAGCAAAGATATGGTGAAGTAATCTACCCCCAAAAATAAAACTCTGTTGGCATATTCCCTTGTTCTCAATTTAGTCACGAGTTCTGTACATTAGGAACTGGAAATGCTTTTTCTCTGCCAAGTCTTCTAAGCTTCTGGAAGCAGCCAAACCTAGTCTTTCTCTATCTTTGATGCTACTTGCAGTAAAGTCTAACTGAAAATTAGCTTTAGCAACCCCATCTCAGATAATGTGGGGCTATAGCCATTTTGAATGCTGTCCTTAGAGCTGGAGCTACTCTAACAAAAACTTGGAGTTGCTTCCTTAGACTGAGGGCTATGTATTCTCCAGGCAGTGAAGATCCAACCTCTGATGTCTTAGTCTGGCAGCCTTCTGAGAGATGAATATATTTGGGCTTGTGAATTGCTGTATAGCAGTGGCAGGTTAAAAAATGTCCAGGAAGCCACGCAGACCTGTGGATAATGCCTTTGATTGTAGCATACAATATTCCTGCTGGGCCAGTATTCTTTTCCTTGAATCTGATAAATTTCTTCTTGTATTAGTCATATGGAAATTACGATGGGATGGAAAGGAAGTGTCTTTTTTTGCAATAAATCTGTGCAAGGCCGTGAACCCATTTCCTCTGGAAAGAGGAAAGCCAGTACGTTTTGAATAGACTTCTCAGTAGTCCAAGGACCTATGAGTAATGCAGTAGTACCATTTTCCCAGTTGCCGGCCTGAAGTCTTTGGAAATTGTTGACATTTTCAGGTAGTACGCACCCTCTGCTACCGTGTCAGAATATTTCAATTATATTGAAAGTAGGTGGCAACCAGTTTAGGAGTCTTCCTGAGTTGTTTCATCACTGTACTTAGCAAAAAGGAATAAAAATACTTGATTCTAACTACACATTCTATAAAGTCTACATTTTCTTTCTTTTCTTTTTCCCCCCAAGATTTTATTTATTTGAGAGAGAGAGAGACAGAGCTTGAGCAGGGTGGAAGAGGCAGAGGTAGAGGGAGAAGTAGACTCCCACTGAGCAGGGAGCCTGATGTGGGGCTTAATCCCAGAACCCTAAGATCTTGACCTGAGCTGAAGGCAGACGCTTAGGCAACTGAGCCACTCAGGTGCCCTACGTCTACATTTTCTTAATGAATGTGTAAATTCTTTTTCCGTGTATCATGACTTGGAAGCTCAGCGGGGAGAGTCTTGACAGCATCAATTCAAGTATTAGTTCTGGAAAATGTTCCAGCTCTCTAACAGAAGACTTCTTCATTATACCTATAGCATTGAAAAAACTTCTAAATTTTATCTTTAGAAAAATCTGATATTTACTAGAATGACCAACTATTTAGAAAAGGAAAAAAAATGGAATAATGGTCATATTTTCCTTTCTTTACACAATAGATACATTTAGGGGCACCTGGTGGTGTAATCGGTTAAGAGTCTGACTCTTGGTTTCAGCTCAGGTCGTGATGTTGGGGTCCTTGGATCCAGCCCCACGTTGGGCTCTGTGCTTAGCATGGAGTCTGCTTGGGATTCTCTCTTTTCCTCTCCCTGGACGCCTCCAGCTCATGCCGTCTCTCTCTGTCTCTCAAATAAATAAATCTTAAAAACAAAACAAAACAAAATAAATACATATAATATATTTTAAAAAGTCCTTTTCAAAATAATAGTCATTATTAAAAAAAAGTTTTAAAGGGCTTTCAACAGTAGAAAGCAGTAGTTTCTCACCTAATTGTCACTGCTTTTAGTGTCATTAACCACAGATGGTATTTTCTGTAAATTTTTATAAAGTTGACATATAATATGCAATCAGAGAAATGCTCAGCTCTTTTTTTTTTTTTAAGATTTAATTATTTAATTGACAGAGAGATAGAGAAAGAGCACAGGTAAGCAGAGTGGCAGGCAGAGGAGAGAGAGAAGCAGGTTCTCTGCTGAGCAGGGAGCCCGATGTGGGACTCAATCCCAGGACCCCGGAATCATGATCTGAGCTGAAGGCAGCTGCTTAACCAACTGAGCCACCCAGGCACCCCAGAAATGCTCAGTTCTTAAGTATAGTTTAGGTTTTGACAAATTTGTGTATAACCCACATGCCCACTAACACATAGATGATTTCTATCATGTTAGAAAATTCCTATCATCCCAGAAAATTCCCTTATGCCCTTTCTAGCAACTTCACCTCACTGAAATTTCTCTTCTGATTTTTATTGTCATTGATATATTTTACCTGTTCTTTTTTTAATATAACACTTTTTTGAGGTATAACTGATATACATATGGTTCACCAGTTTAAAGTACACAATTCAGTGTTTTTTCACATACTCAGAGTTGTATAATCATCACTACAAGAGAGCACATGATTATTAGCTGTCACTGTCCTTTCCTTTTTGCTCCTCTCACTTCTACTCTAGTTCTCAGCAAAAACTAATCTACTTTTTTAGTTCTAGATATTTTATATAGGAAACATACAATATGTTTCCTTTTGTGACTTTTTCACTTAGCATAATGTTTTCAAGATTTGTTCATGTTGTTGCATGTACCAATATTTTACTCCTTTTCATGACCAAATAATATTCCTTTATATGGCTCTATAAGTATTTTTTAATCCATTTAACAGTTGATGGACATTTGGATTGTTTCCACTTTATTGGCTAGTGTACGTAATGCTGAACATTTGTTGTATAAGTTGTGTACCTGCCACCCCAGGAAACTGCACATTCATTAGCAGTCACCCCCTATCCCTTCCTGGGCACAGATTTTCATTTCTCTTGGTTATATACATAGGAGTGGAATTGCTGGTTCACATGATAATTCTTTGTTTAACTATTTGAAGAATTACCATACTGTTTTCCAAAGTGGTTTTACCATTTTACATTCCTACAAGTGGTATCTAAGGGTTCCTATGTCTCCGTTTCTTCACCAACACTTGATATTATGTCTTTTTGATTACAACCATCCTAGTAGTTGTGAAGGGTGTGTTATTATGGTTTCGGTTTGTATTTCCTAGATGACTAGTGATGTTGAACAACTTTTTATGTGCTTATTGGCCATTTGTGTATCTTTTTTGGGGGAAAATGTCTATACTGTTTCTTTGCCCATTTTTTAGTTGGGCTATTTGTCTTTATCACTGAGTTATAAGTTTCTTATATGTTCTAGATAGAAGTCTTCTGGGTTGCAAATATTTTTTTCCCATTCTGTGAGTTTTCTTTTCACTTTCTTGGTGGCATCCAGGAAGGTGGGAAACATTTTTAAATTTTGTTAAGTTCAGTTTGTGTGTGTGTGTGTGTGTGTGTGTGTGTGTATGTGTGTGTGTATTGATTTATTTAGTCACTTGTGCTTTTCTCATATTTAAGAAGGCTTTACCTAACCCAGAGTCATGAGGACTTACTCCTGTTTTTTCTTCTATACTACACTGTTCTTGAACTTAATATATGCAGAATCATGTAGTATATGCTTTTTTGCATCTGGCTTCTTTCACTCAACCTAACATTTATAAGATTCGTCTGTGTTATTATATTTATCAGCAGTTTGTTTCTTTTTATCGTGGAGTAATATTGCAGTGAATAAATACATCATAATTTGATGGCTTATTTTTTCTGGATATTTGGTTGTTTCTGGGTTTTAACTATTATGAATACAGCTTCTGTGAACTTCAAGTCTTTCTCTTGTTGGATCATATGAAAATGTATTTAGTTCTAAAAGGTGGTTGAAGTATGACATCAGTATATGACACTTAAAATTACTCCCATCCTAGGCAACACCTGTTATGGTCAATCTATAAAATTGTAGTCATTTGGGGCGCCTGTGTGGCTCAGTGAGTTAAGCTTCTGCCTTCGGCCCAGGTCATGATCCCAGGGTCCTGGGATCGAGTCCCACGTGGGGCTCTCTGCTCTGCGGGGAGCCTGCTTCCCCCTCTCTCTCTGCCTGCCTCTCTGCCTACTTGTGATCTCTGTCTGTCAAATAAATAAATAAAATCTTAAAAAAAAGTTGTAGTTATTCTACTGTATACATAGTTTGATTTTAACTTGCATTTTTCTGACTAACGATGTCCCATTACTTATTGGCCACTTGATTATCTTGTTTTATAAAGTATCACTTTCAGTCTCTTACTCATTTAAACAGTTATGTTTTTTGCCTTCTTAATTATTGATTTTAAGAGTTCTTGGGGGCGCCTGGGTGGCTCAGTGGGCTAAAGCCTCTGCCTTCGGCTCAGGTCATGATCCCAGGGTCCTGGGATTGAGCCCCACATCGGGCTCTCTGCTCTGCGGAGAGCCTGCTTCCTCCTTTCTCTCTCTGCCTGCCTCTCTGTCTACTTGTGATCTCTCTCTGTCAAATAAATAAATTAAAAAAAAAAAGAGTTCTTTGCATATTCCGGATACTAATCTTTGGTTAGATACATATGTTGAGAACATTTTTTTCCCCAGTGGAAAAAAAGTGGCTTACCTTTTCATTTTCTCAGGGGTATCATCTGAAGAGCAGAGTTTTTAAGTTTGATAAAGTCCACTTTGTTTTTTAATCAGTTTTCTCTTTTATGGTTAGTGTTTCCTTGTGTCTCATTAACACATTTTGTCTCCTCCAGGGTTGTAAAGGCTTTTTCCTGTTTTCTTCAAGGAGTTTTAGTAGTTTTAACTTTTATATTCCTGGCTGTTGTCCATTTGAATCATTTTTGTATGTCATGTGAGTTAAGGCAGGGACAGTATTTTAAATAACATATCTTTATTTGTAATACTTCATTTATACATTTTTCTTACAGTTCTGTATATTTTTTTAGTGTTATTTCACTGTCCTCTGAAGATAAACTGCTTTGCCCTCTTCTCTAACTCACTCATGATTGTACTTGGCATTCCTGCTTTTACCAGAAGTTACAGCTTGGCAATCTCTGAGACCTTTCAGACTCTAAAAGCCTTCTGTTTTAATCACTTTTTCATCTATACTGCCATTACATCTCAAAGTTATATTTAGCTTAGGAAATATATTTTCTTTTTAACTGCATGTCTCTCTATTGATGGTAGTACTGTAGTTTAATTACTTGGCATATAGCAAGCACTCAGTGAATAATGAACTGAAATACAGGACTTAGGTTCAAGTTGTTTCAGTAAAATTTGTTCTTCTATCCCATTTAGAGTTCTGAGGGTTTAGACTCATACATAAAAGTATTTACATATATATACTAATTTTTCCATAGGATATATTGTGGACTTACTGAAATAGTATCTAGGGGAAAAACAGTGTTTAAGTAAACATCATTATTTTTTTCTAATAAAGAATATAGCAAATAGTTGGTCCTTAAGTAGCTTGGTTGTAAAAATTTTTCTGTTTCTATCAATATTTTGGACATTTTAAAATAAATTATTATTGAAATGGAAATGTATTAAATTATCCCATCAATAAGGTTAGAATTTGTTCAATTTGTGTTACTATGTTGTATTTTTTTTATAAATGCAAATTGTCTTTTTTTAAAATATTTTATTTATTTATTTGACCGAGAGATCACAAATAGGCAGAGTAGCAGGCAGAGAGAAGGAGAAGCAGGCTCCCCACTGAGCAGAGAGCCCGATGCGGGGCTCGATCCCAGGACCCCAGGACCATGACCTGAGCCGAAGACAGAGGCTTTAACCCTCTGAGCCACCCAGGCGCCCCATATGTTGTATTATTGAATATGACATATTTGGGATTTGAAGTTTTTTTTTTTTAATTTTTTATTTTATTTAATATGGAAATTTTGATTTTATTTCAACTCAGTCAGTATTTATTTACTTTGAATCAAGTTAAATGCTCTCAGGGATAGAAGGATGAGTAAGTTATAAATCTCCCATACAAAGGGTGTATCTGTACTCTGTTTAGTAGGGTTTGGCACATATGTATCTTTTCTTTATTGGTTTTTATTTATCTTAAATTACTACTGGGATCATTTCTTATATCCTAAGCAGATGATTTTCTGAAGAAATTACTGGAAGTAAATAGTAGCCGTGTTAAAAACAAATAGATCTTTTAGGACCCTTATTTGAATGACATGTAATTTACATCTTTATAGTGATGGAGCCACATTTTCTAACCTTTCTTTATAGACTGTTTCTTTATGAAAGAAATAATGGGTTTGATGTTGTGGTGAGTCATGAAATTGGTCTCCGAAATTATCTTAATTCATCTTTCAGCAGATAAGAAAACACAAAGGTGATAGGACCTTAAGAGTGAAGAAGTCTTAGTTTGAGAGTGTGAACCCAGTGATAAATAATAGCTGTTAGTGGCCTGAGTTTTTGAGAGAGAGCAGGGATTGTGGAGATGGAGTGGATTAAAGTTTTCCATCTAAAAGACGCAGCTCTTACTTTGCTATACCTTGTTGTTCCTATGCAGAAATATGGGTCTGGTTTTGCCCTTTTTATTTTTCAGGAGAATCCTCAGAATTGTAAATAAATATAAATATAAATATATATGTATATAAACAAATAAGTGAAATCTTCTAATTTTAATATTAATAATTGTTGAATTTATACAAACACTGCATGGCCAAACAAAACACTTTGTTTAGGCAGATTTATATATGGGTCGAGAAAAATAAAAAGAGAGAAGGGATTTGTATGATTTGTATGGCTCTGCCTTGCTTTTTTCTAGCCCAGGACATATTCTAAACATGTTAGAATTCTTTCATAGAATTCTTTCATAGAATTTTTATACCTGTTCCAACTGTAGTTTCTTTTTTCCTGAAGCCCCTTTCCCCAACTATTTTTCTTACCAGATTTCTTTTAGTTTGTATTTTTAGTGGAGATGAAGGGAAATTATGATGGGACTAATAGCACTAAAATATTTAACATAATTTACTATCAAGTTCTGAAATTTTGGGGCATCTGGTGACTCAGTCAGTTATGCATCCAGCTGTTGGTTTTGGCTCAGCTCATGATTTCAGGGATGTGAGATCAAGCCTCATGTCAGTCTCTGTGCTCAGTGAGAGTGTAGAGTCAGCTCAAGAGTCTTACGTCCTGGGGCACCTGGGTGGCTCAGTGGGTTAGAGCCTCTGCCTTCAGCTCAGGGCATGATCCCAGGGTCCTGGAATCAAGCCCCGCATCGGGCTCTCTGCTCAGCAGGGAGCCTGCTTCCCTTCTCTCTCTGCCTGCCTCTATGCCTACTTGTGATCTCTGTCAAATAAATAAATACAAATCATTTAAAAAAAAAAAAAAAGAGTCTTATGTCCTTCCTCTCCCTACCTTGTGGCCTCACCCCAGCTCTCTCTCTCCATCTCTCAAATAAATAGTCTTTAAAATTTTTTTGAAATTGCTATGCTTAGATGAAAAAAAAATGTAGCAGTAATTTTATTGATACCAATCAGATATTATTTTAATTATGCATATTCTAAAACCATGGCTATAGTGAAGTTCTAAGTATCATCATTGCTTCATCTAGTGTCACTGTGAAATTAGATCTTGAGCAGTTTTTAATTATGTTTTAGATTATTAGAGACGGATAGTAAGTCTTTAAGATCTGTAAATGGGTCAAGAAGAAACAGTGGCTCCTCCCTTGTATCAAGTTCATCAGCCTCTAGCAACCTCAGCCACCTTGAAGAAGATTCTTGGATTCTTTGGGGAAGAATTGTTAATGAATGGGAAGATGTACGCAAAAAGAAGGAAAAGCAAGTTAAGGTATTCATATTCCTTGTTGAAGTTCTTCCTCTTATTCCAAAGGGGCATTAAGGCATGGATTAATAGAAGATTTTAAAAAAAAATCAGATTCTAGTACTTCGCAAGTGCTGTAATAAAGAGCTCTACTTTATATGTTTTTGTATTAAAGTATTGACTTACAGATATCAGTTTTTATAGATGCCTCCTAATGGTAGATATATATAATTGAAAATTATTTTAGAGATTAAATCCTCACATTTTATACATTCAGGAATGAAGTTGTACCATCTGACATCTTTGAATTATTGGTATTTTATTTTATTTTTTTTTGCCTAAAGCCCCTCTTTGAAAGGTAATGGTTATTGTGCTTTCATTCACAGCTCTGCAGATTATCAGTTACTTTCTTAATAGCTTTAGAGGCCATACTTTGGGAGAAATGTTAAGAATTTATCCATGGGATTGTAGCTCTCTGACCAGAATAGGACACACCCAAGGGCCAAGTCTTAGCCTTGGGTAAAAGGTTCCTTAGTGTTAAGAGTAACTTTGTGAATTATAGATTTGACAAAGTGTTCCACCCCATTCCAACCTCTCATAAATCTTCTTTGGCTTTTAAGGTAGGAGACTTAAATGGTTTATTTAAAAATTTTTATTTTACTTTTTTATTTTTAGGAGCTTGTTCGTAAAGGGATACCCCACCACTTTAGAGCAATAGTTTGGCAACTTTTATGCAGTGCACAAAATATGCCAATTAAGGATCAGTATTCAGAACTCCTAAAAATGACCTCACCATGTGAAAAATTGATCAGAAGGGACATTGCTAGAACTTATCCTGAACACAACTTTTTTAAGGAAAAAGATAGCCTTGGACAGGAGGTTTTATTTAATGTAATGAAGGTAAGTTCTATTTATTCATTTTTTGAAATGAATTCTCAGAAGATTGAAATTATACATATAATGAAGCATGAACCTTCACCTCAATAATGAGTTTCTTTTGCAAAAATTTGTTGTTAGCCTAATTTCTGCTTTATTTTTGATGCTACATTACTGTCTAGCTTGGAGAACTTAGGAAATCCATCACTTTACTTAGTACTAGTTGGTTGAAATCAAATAACCTGTAAATCACTATACATCATAGAAAGATAATCTGTGAAAATAGATAATTTATCTTCTGTGAGTTTTACAATCCAGAACAAAATTTTCTGCTTACTATGGCCAGCACTGTTAAAATTTCTTCGCCCTTAAAAGTGTTTGCCATTGTAATTTTTTCTTTCAATATTGCCTTTCTTCTTCTCATAATCCTTTCCCTTTCAGCTACCTCTGCAAAATACTAATTTCTTCTTAAACCATTTCAGTTTTTCTATTGCTTTACCATGATTTTACTCTGGTTTTATCTCAGATAAACATTTTTTAAACTTTGTTACTTCACTGAGTACAAATTCCTTTATTTTTTTGTCCTTAGGAGCTGTCGATTTCTAATTGGGAAACTGTCAAAAGAAAATTTTATGTAACCATTCACTTTTATATTTATATATTTATGTAATATTTTATAAACATTTAATATTTAATTAAATATAAATATTTAATTTTTACTATTATCTATTTAATAAACATTTAAATATTTAATTAAATATATTTAATATAATATTTATAAATTTATATAACAAATACAAATCTTCTACTTTATAAACAATTGTAGGATAACCTGTATAACAGCAAGCAAAAACTTTTCTAAGAAAAATGGTCTTTACTCCACTATGTCATGATTTTTTGGTTTTTAGAGAAGGAAGATATGTTAAAGTATTCTGAACATTTTTTACTTTTTAGGCCTATTCTTTAGTGGATCGTGAGGTTGGTTACTGTCAAGGAAGCGCTTTTATAGTTGGATTGTTGCTTATGCAGGTAAGTTAGAACAAGTACTAAATGTCTGCTTAAGTTCTTTATTGAAGTTGGATTGGAGAATTTAAAAATCATCCTTGTTTTTATTTAGCCTTAGATAGTGGGAGTTTTTCCCTAGGCATAATTTAAATAGGGATATTTAGTTTGCTGTTTAAAATATTAAGTGTTGAAAGTAACATATAAACAATAATATCCTGCTACTAAACAAAATTTCAGCTTCTTGGTATCTACATTTGGACCATAATATTCCACTAAAGCCTGTATTACTTTTAAATCTTAACTTATCTGTCAATATTTAATAAAAACTCATCTTTTCCGAACCAAGGAGGACATGACTGAAGTGTTGGTATAAAAATCTTACTAGTATCATACATCTTTGCAGATTTACACAGAAATTTTGGTTGTCATAGAGTTGAGAGTTTGTTATGCCTATCTTGTTATAGGCTCTAAAATAGAGGTCCTCAGTTACTCTTACTGTCTCAGAGATATAACCTATATTTCCATTACAGGCGAATAATTTTGGAGTGGGTTTGGGTGGGATGTTTTCAGAGTCAGGGGCAGGGTCATCATTTTATGTCTTTGAAGGGAAATGGCAAGTAGTGTTTTCTTTTCACCTTTGTTGAAATTTTTTTCTCAAGTCCATCATATCTATATTATTCTCACACTAAAATGTAATCTGAAGAGAAACCTTGGAGATAGCTTGATTTGAGTCATGTATATATATACACGTGCTGGTTTTTGCATCTCAATACTGCCCTGAATTCTTTGAATGTGGACTAGATTATTTAATCTCTTTCTGAGCTTTAATTAGGTAATACTGTCTACTTTAAGATTCATTGTGAGGTCTTCTGAGATAATAAATATAAAAACCTATTGTGATGTTTGCCACATAGTAGACATGCAATAAAAGTTCAGGGACTTGCCCAAGATCACTTTTCTTGGTAGATAAAAGCAGAGTAGGAATCTGAAACTCTTCCCTTATACTTTCTTCAATTTCCCAACAGTTCTGCCCGAGTTTTAAAGCTCTGTAATTGTCACATTACTTTTCTGAGTAAAAAAACCTGATGTTAGAGACACTGATGTCAGATGTCCATTTCTAGGTGACATTGGATTGTAAATAATAAAAACAAAACTAGATTTGTGAATATCGAGGTATAAAGGTTTTGTACAATTGTGATTTTTCCTAATTTGTGATTGATTAATATTGGTGGGATTTTTACAATTGAACTCAGGCATTTCTATTATAAGTCCAGTGATTTTTTTTTCATAATTGTATGCCTTTTACTTTCATATTAGCTCTAAAATAATCTTTCTGTAGTCATTTCTATTGAGGATTTAAAGAGCAGCTTTAGGACTCTCATAACAGCAGACCTAGCTCTGTGGGAATCCTCAGGAGCAATCACATTTTCCTTCAGGATACTGTAGGCTGGTAGTGGTACTTTTATTTAGTGATGAATTTACTTAGCTAGTATTGTCAGTGCAGCTAGTACATTACCACAGTAATAATTTTCTAGCCCAGGGTTATAAGCTAGAAAGCATGGTTCAGCCAGATTCAAAAGCACACCGTCTTTGTTTCTGAGGCTTATTCTGTTATACCCTTTGCTGTATTGCCTCTAACAGCTTGGCAACACAACTTGGAGTCTGAGAAAATTTTTTTTGCAAAGTTAGCGTAATTAGTACATGTTGTTTTATTTTATTTTATTTTATTTTAAGATTTTTTATTTCTTCCTGTAACAGAGAGAGAGATCACAAGTAGGCAGAGAGGCAGGCAGAGAGAGCGGAGGAAGCAGACTCCCTGCTGCCCAGAGAGCCCGATGTGGGACTCGATCCCAGGACCCCGAGATCATGACCCGAGCCAAAGGCAGAGGATTAACCCACTGAGCCACCCAGGCGCCCAGTACATGTTGTTTTAAAATAGCTAAAAGTGGGGGCACCTGGATGGCTCAGTGGGTTAAAGCCTCTGCCTTCAGCTCAGGTTGTGATCTCAGGGTCCTGGGATTGAGCCCTGCATTGGGCTCTCTTTTCAATGAGGAGCCTGCTTCCCTTCCTTTCTCTCTGCCTGCCTCTCTGCCTACTTGTGAACTCTGTCTGTCAAATAAATAAATAAAATCTTAAAAAAATTGCTGGATATATGCTTTGTGTGTGTGTGTGTATATATACATATATATATTATATATATATATATTTTTAAGGTTCATTTGTTTGTTTATTTAGAGCTGGGGAGGGGTGGCAGAGGGAGAGAGAGCACATGAGAGGGGAGAGGTCAGAGGGAGAAGCAGACTCCCCGCTGAGCAGGGAGCCCCATGTGGGACTGCATCCCAGGACTCCAGGATCATGACCTGAGCCGAAGGCAGTTTCTTTTTTTTTTTTTTTTATTTGACAGACAGAGATCACAAGCCGGCAGAGAGGCAGGCAGAGAGAGAGAGAGGAGGAAGCAGGCTCTCTGTAGAGCAGACAGCCTGATGCGGGGCTCGATCCCAGGACCCTGGGATCATGACCTGAGCTGAAGGCAGAGGCTTTAACCCACTGAGCCACCCAGGCACCCCCGGAAGGCAGTTTCTTAACCAACTGAGCCATCTAGGTGCCTGCTTTTTGTATATTTTAATACTCCTATAAAATTAGGTATATTTTTGTCCCCATTAGACCTTTGCAAAAGGCACGGATTCTTGTTAAGTCAGCATCATGGAGAAAGTATGTAGTAGTGCAATTTATGTGAGATTCAAGGGCCCAGATTCTAAAAGAAATGAGTGGCTATAAAACAACTAGGTGATTGTTCTTCATATTTATATTTTACTTGGTGTCACACTTTTTCATTTTACGACCATTGTTTCAATCTTTTTGAGAATGGCCCACTGATTTTTTTTCTTTTTGGGCTTTTATTCAATTACTTCAACTTACTTTTTAAAACATACTGTCAGTTCCCATATCAGTACTATTGCAGAGGAGGAAGAGAATGAAGCTTTTTTTGATATGTTCCGAAAAGAATAATTTCTTATAAGACAAAAAAATTTATTCATTCCCACTGTGACTAGAATGATGGGTGGTAGGGGCAGAATGCAAACGGGAAGATAGTGGGAGGAGAAGAGGTTAGAGAAGTAGTAAGGGGTCATGTAATGTAGGATCTTGTAAGGATTTTGGCTTTTACTGAGGATATGAGAAGCCACTAGAGTATTTTGAGCAGTAGAGTGAAATGATCTAATTCATGCTTTGAAAGGATCACTCTGGCAGCTCCACACTGTATGGGGAATAGACAGTTAGGAAGGAAGCACAGGGAGGTGGCAGCGTGCCCCATGAATAATGTAGGAAAAATAACTGGATTCAAAGCCAACGGCCAGGAAAGAATTCTTGAGATGTCTTTGGTGCAAAAGATGGTTTTATTAAAACACAGGAACGGGACCCATGGGCAGAAAGAGTTGCACTGGGGTCATGAGGAGTGGCGCATTATATACTTTCAAGTTGGGAGGGTTTAGAGATAGTGTAAATCTCTAAGGAATTTTGGAAATAAGGTTTCCAGAACCTTGAGGGGGCTAGCTTACTGAAAGTTTTCACATCTCACATAAGGCAAATGTCTACATCCTTTCAGTGGCTTCTAAAACCCTATGTAATTTGGTTCCCTGTATTTCTCCTTCATAACCTAACCGCCACTTGTAGAATTCCTCCTAATTAGTAGTCTCCTATTTGCTGTTCCTTGAACATGCCAATTGTGATTCTACTTCAAGGTCTTGTGTTATTCATTCTCCCAGCACTGTTCTTTCCTTAGTTGCTCCCTCTTTCCTCAGTTGCTCCCTTATTTCTTCATTATTCTGTTCAAGTGCTTTCTTATCAAGGGGCTTTCCTTAATTTGCCTACATAAGTAGCAGTGTAGGGGCGCCTGGGTGGCTCAGTGGGTTAAGCCGCTGCCTTCGGCTCAGGTCATGATCTCAGGGTTCTGGGATCAAGTCCCGCATCGGGCTCTCTGCTCAGCAGGGAGCCTGCTTCCTCCTCTCTCTCTTTCTGCCTGCCTCTCTGCCTACTTGTGATCTCTCTCTGTCAAATAAATAAATAAAATCTTTAAAAAAAAAATAAGTAGCAGTGTATTTTCCAGCATTTCCTGTTTCCCTACTCTGTTTTATTTCTGTAGCACTCAAAACCATCTGGCTTACATATTAATTGATTTATTACATGTATTGTCTCTCTACCCCCGGTAGGATGTTCAAGTTCCATGAGGGTAAAGTGTTTATTTTGTTCACTGGTCTGTACCCAGAACATCAGAAGTATCTGGCTCTAAATGAATATTGGTTGATTGAATTCATGAGTTGGGCAAGTGAGGCAGTTAGTCTCACAGGATATAAGATTTATTTGACTTCTTATTCTAAGAATGGGAGATTAGAACCTTTTGATTTCTCCTTCATTGTTCTTGACATTGTATCACATGGACACTGAAAACAGTGTTTATATAAAGATGAGGGGTACTTAGTTTAAATAGAATTTAGCTTATTTGTGTATCATAGAACATTAACCTGTTTGCCTTTTTTTCCCCTCCTAATGTAGATGCCAGAAGAGGAAGCTTTCTGTGTATTTGTTAAATTAATGCAAGATTATAGACTTCGTGAACTTTTTAAACCAAGTATGGCAGAATTGGGGCTTTGTATGTACCAGTTTGAATGTATGATACAGGTAAAATTGTAGTGTTAACAAAAAGACGTATTGCCTTTATATTTGCATCATCTTGGTTTGAGTGATAACTAAGCAAATTTAATGTTAAAATCATTATAGCAATTGAAAAATTAGTGTTTTAATCGTGTGATCATTTGTTGATTGGTTAACACAATAGGTCTACTTTCCAGTTAGATGCTGTTTGCAAGTAGATCACAGTCTGGAACTTGACTGCAGTTTTCATATTCAGACTTTAAGCATTTGTGCCAAATCTATCAAAACCACATTGCCTAAATGCATGAATTTCCTTTTTATGCCCTATTGTATTCTATTTTTATGTAGACTGTGCTGTCGTAGGAGCTCATGACATGACACTGACATCCCTTAATTTCCTTTGAGACTTGTCTGTTCAGGTTCTTTCAGTCATTTCTCCTGCCTTTCCCTTTTTATCTCACTCTTTTGCTAGCCTGTAATCTTTTCTTAAAATAAGGCTTTTATGTTGCTAGTTTAAGACCGAGAGTTTAGTGACTGTGTAATGGTGTATAGAATAGGAGGAGAGGAATCAAAATCAAGTGAAAAATATTTTTGGAATATTTTGCCTTTCTGGAGTTAATTTACATATATATGTAGTAGACTAATATATATATTATTAACTAATACATATATATTGTATAAATTAGCTTACTGTATTATCTGGTAATATAATGGTATAAATATTTTCATTTACTTAAATTTCAGTTAGATAAACAGAACTTTAAGAATTTGGGTTAATGATTCAGCTGACATAAGAGCTTATTACATTTTACAAGTCTCCTTTCCTGGGGGAGCCTTACCTATAAGAATTTCAAAATCCTTACTTTCGTATTTGTCGGGGGGGAAAAAAGGGATATGAAAAATGTTGGCACATTTTAAAGAAAATGACAAAGTAGGTCTTGAGATTATTGTTAGTTAAATTTTTCTTTCTGAAACGGTAGGATTTTTTAAAAAAGGTTTTATTTACTTATCTGAGACAGCGTGAGTGTGCATGAGGAGTGGGGAGGAGTAGAGGGAAAGGGAGAAGCCGACTCCCTGCTCAGCAGGGAGCTCATTGTGGGTCGGGGAGTTCAGACCTGACCTGAGCTACCCAGGTAATGTAGGCTTGCCAACATAATCCAAGCTATGTAGGCTTGTTTTTTTTTTTTTTAATTTAAATTTTTATTTTTATTTTTTTAAAGATTTTATTTATTTATTTGACAGAGAGAAATCACAAGTAGATGGAGAGGCAGGCAGAGAGAGAGGGAAGCAGGCTCCCCGCTGAGCAGAGAGCCCGATGTGGGACTCGATCCCAGGACCCTGGGATCATGACCTGAGCCGAAGGCAGCGGCTTAACCCACTGAGCCACCCAGGCGCCCCTGTAGGCTTGTTTTTAACCAACCTTAATCTCTCTTGGTTTATCTTCAGTTAATGTGTCATTTTTTTTTTGAATTTCTAGAATTGAGGAAGCATCTGTATCTTAGGTGAGAGGGTAGGAGGGTAAGGATAGGTAATCAAAGGTAAGTAGATAGATAGTACCTGAAAGTATTTGAGCATAGCATTTCCTTCCTTTAAAATTTTTTTTGGAATATTATAGTTTACAGAAAAGTATTGAAAATACAGACACCTATGTTCCTACCAACATGATCAAACAAATATTAAAGTTTTATTTACTTGTTTCGTTATTTTTATTAATAAATGTTACAGGTACCGACTAAGTTCTAACTCCCCTTCCCTTCCCCTGATACTAACAATCATTCTGAATGTATCAATTTCTGCATCTTAACTTTTCCAAGTGATGCCTTATCTTCGTGTTTGGTATAGGCTTATCTAGTGTACACAGAGTAATCTGGTTTAAAATGGTCAATTTTACTGTGTTTTAATTAATTCTTTTCTTCTCTTTAGGAGCATCTTTCAGAGCTCTTTGTGCATTTTCAGTCTCAGAGTTTTCATACCTCAATGTATGCATCATCCTGGTTTCTAACAATCTTTCTTACGACTTTTCCATTACCAATTGCAACAAGGATATTTGATATCTTTATGTCTGAGGTAAGCTAATGGTTAGGCTGAGCAGAGGAATCATTGGGTTAATCATTAGTGCAGGGCAGTGAGGAGAGCAATAAAGGAAATCCATGTGTTCCATACTAAACTACTTAATGGATATTCTCCTTTAAACCTGTAACAACGCTATCAAGTACTGTTAATACATTTAATAGATGAAAAATGAGGAAGCTGAGACTTAGAGGAAGGTTGAGTAGCTTGTCTGTGGACACACAGCACGTAAATAGTGTAGTAACCATTGTTCAAATACAGGCAGTCAAAACCTGGAGCCTACACTCTTTTTTTTTTTTTTTTTTTTTTTTTTGACAGACAGAGATCACAAGTAGGCAGAGAGGCAGGCAGAGAGAGAGGAAGGGAAGCAGGCTCCCCTCCAAGCAGAGAGCCCAATGCGGGGGTTGATCCCAGGACCCTGAGATCATGACCTGAGCACCTCTGCAGAGGCCTTAACCCACTGAGCCACCCAGGCATCCCTGGAGCCTAAACTCTTAAACATCTGTATCACCTCCTGATTGATTCAGTGAGAATTAGTGAAAAGTAAAATTTGCCTTACAGCTAATATTACTGCTCTGCATCTGTTACCGAAAGAGCAAGAAGTATGGAATATAATTAAATTTCTTCTACTTAATTATATTGCAGGTAGTCCTTTTAATTGTCATTGTCATGTTGTGATCATCCTTTGTCTTTTATTCTGTATTTTGGATGAGAAGGTAGGCAAGTAAGGTTAGGTGACAAATGGTGGATAGCATTTGAAAGTGTTATTAATTATTACTAATCATGGCTGGCTGGCTCAGCCAGAGGAGCATGTGACTCTTGATCTCAGGGTTGTAGAGCTTACTTAAAAATAAATAAGTAGGGCGCCTGGGTGGCTCAGTGGGTTAAGCTGCTGCCTTCGGCTCAGGTCATGATCTCAGGGTCCTGGGATCGAGTCCCACATCGGGCTCTCTGCGCAGCAGGGAGCCTGCTTCCTCCTCTCTCTCTCTGCCTGCCTCTCTGCCTACTTGTGATCTCTCTCTGTCAAATAAATAAAATAAAATCTTTAAAAACAAACAAATAAATAAATAAGTAAATACATAAATAGAACATCTTAATCAGACCCACTGTTAGTTTTATTAATTATATCTTGGGAGGATTAGTTTATATTACCTAGTTAAATTAGTTTGGAGCCAGCAAACTGTGATTTGTGTACTGACCATCTGGTTCAGGTACCAAATCCGTCCTTTCACTTATTTTTGTAGTTTTCTTGGAACATAGCCATGCTGATTTGTTGTGTTATCTCTGTCTGCTTTTGGTCTTAGTTGGATGTTTAATGACGGTAACCACATAATCCACAAAGCCTTTAATATTTGCTATCTGACTCTTTACAAAAAAGTTTGCCAATTTCTAGTAAGATCCCTAAATGTTTACCTTAGTATTCTTTTGAATGATTAATTTTTGTCAATGGAAGAGTAAAATAAATTTGGTTTTATAAAAATGTGTTTCCACAGGGTTTAGAAATAGTGTTTCGAGTAGGATTAGCACTTCTTCAGATGAATCAGGCAGAACTGATGCAACTTGACATGGAAGGGATGTTACAGGTAGGTCAGTTCATGATTCCTTGAGTGTCTTCAGATTTTACTGTTAATTAGTTAATAATAAATAATTAAGTTTATAATTATATAAATAACTTTATGTATTTATGTAAATTTATGGTTATATAAATAAGTTTATAGTTAATAATAACTAAAACACTAAGTGGTTCTTGTACTTTGATTGTGTTTTATTAGCACTTTCAGAAGGTCATTCCACATCAGTTTGATGGTGGTCCAGACAAATTAATCCAGGCAGCTTACCAAGTCAAATATAACTCAAAAAAAATGAAAAAGTAAGTATTTTGTAATTCTGGTGTTTAGTCATGGTTATTTGTTGAAGCATATAGGAGAATAAATAGAAGTATCAAAATAGTCTAGTGATAAGTGCAGTATTCTGCCTCAGTTTATAGAACAGTAGAACTTTATTTGGTGGTACTGGTTTCAATATAACATAAATTTAATGTTGGAATTTCATACGTCTCTTAGTAGTAGTGCTTGGGACCATTATGTATTACCTGTGAAACTTCCCTTTCCCATTCTACATTGACTGGAATTAGGCACCTGGTAAATGTATAGCTGTGATTGTGCTCTTTTTTTTTTTTTTTTTAAGATTTTTATTTATTTATTTGACAGAGAGAGATCACAAGTAGGCAGAGAGGCAGGCAGAGAGAGAGAGGAGGAAGCAGGCTCCCTGCTGAGCAGAGAGCCTGATGTGGGACTCGATCACAGCACCCTGAGATCATGACCTGAGCCGAAGGCAGCGGCTTAACCCACTGAGCCACCCAGGCGCCCTGATTGTGCTCTTATTTTGAAAACCACTTCTGTGGTGTCATCCAACTTCACTGACATTGTTTTCTGCTCATCCCCAGAGTGTCACTTAAGTTCAGGATTAGCCTAACCAACAAGATGGGCATGAGGCATAGATTGAAAGTTTAAGTTTTTATTTTATTGTGTATTCTTTTCTTTTAAAAAGATTTTATTTATTTATTTGACAGACAGAGATCACAAGTAGGCAGAGAGGCAGGCAGAGAGAGGAGGAATCAGGCTCCCCACTGAGCCGAGAGCCCGATGTGGGGCTCGATCCCAGGACCCTGGGACCATGAAGGCAGAGGCTTTAACCCACTGAGCCACCCAGGTGCCCTTGTGTATTATTTTCTAATGAAACTTTTCTTGATACATATTTAATGGAAGTTCAAGGTAACCAATCTTGGCCCCCAAAGATTAATTTTTTGAAATGTGATAAAGGTATTAAGAATGACAGCTCTTATTTCTCCAGTTTCCAGTATTTAAACAAATCTTAGCCAGAGGTCATAATTACCATTCCTGACAATACTTTCAGTGGTACAAGATACTTTAAAATGATAGCAATACTATATGCTAA
This sequence comes from Mustela nivalis, assembly GCF_964662115.1. Lineage (NCBI taxonomy): Eukaryota > Metazoa > Chordata > Mammalia > Carnivora > Mustelidae > Mustela > Mustela nivalis. Next base: position 76,341,158 of record NC_139029.1, on the reverse strand, counting down.
CATTTCTCAATATCTTCACTGCTGTAACATAAAATTCCAATCAAGTATAACACATATCCCCATGGATGTTCCTACCCAAGAGAAGTATATTAGAATATGAGTGATAATTATGTTATTAAAATTAGCTCTAGCAGGACCTGGGTGGCTCATTCTGAGGTTAAGCGTCTGCCTCTGGCTCAGCTCCTGATCTTGGGGTCCTGGGGTTGTGCCCTGAATCAGGCTCTCTGCTCAGCAGGGAGTTTGCTTCTTCCTCTGATCCTCCTCCCTTCTTGTGCTTGCTTTCTATCTCTCTTTCAAATAAATAAATAGAATCTTAAAAATAAATAAATAAAATTAGCTCTAATTTGCAAAAGCAAGCCAATTTATGGGCTTTCACTATTATTAATGAATTACTTTTGAACTTTTAAAATTACATTACACTATGATTTTGAGACATTATTGACCAAAAAGCAATTCTGTTCTATAATTGATAAAACTTTTAGGAGCCATGTCAACTTCCAGCTCTTGGTAAAACCACATTTAAATCACACTAGCCAAAAAAAGAATTTACTTCACTTCAGGTACAGAGAACAACATAACTGATTTTCCGTTTGGATTTTATTTATCATCAGTATAATCCCATTTCTGAAATTTTAGTTATTCTATTTACTTTTCAAACTTATGACTCTCTAGTTCTTTCACTTTCATTCTCATACAATGTCTCTGTTCCAGTTTATGATCTCTACTCTGGTGTTAAATAGCCTTCCTCTGATCCAAATAAGTATACCTTGTCTGATGTCTTGCACCCTGTGTTCATGTAGCCAGGTGTTGGACAAAATTCCATAAACATATTGCTGGCATTAAGTTCTATCTCCATTGCCACTTCATGTATATTTTTATTGACCTTGGTTAATTCTCCCATTCCCCATGGTGATTATTTTAAACTTTGTCATTTTTCCCAGATTCTGTCCCATTTTGCCCTATCTAACTCTTCAACAGGTTATTTTTTTAAATTTTTATTTTTTTGTTATTTTGCTTCTTAATTCATCAGCCATCATTTTTCAAGCACTCTGAACTTCTGCTGTGACTTCCAGCTTACAGAGTTAGCCATATTTCTTTTTTTCCCTTTTCAGAATATAGTATATCTATGCCTTTACAGGGTTAATTCAAGATGTTATTTCCATCTCTTGCAGGTCTTTCCTATACTAGCTGTTTCTACTTCTATCTTCATCCCTTCTTTCTGTTTCATTTTCTTCAGTGTACAAAGGTATTTTTGAGTTCTGACTTAAAAACAACAGAATAAAACCTACCTCAACATAGCATTTCATTCTTCTTTTATGAAATTCAGTTGTGAAGGAAAGAATAGTTTACTCATTAGCTCCACATCATATTCTATCTGCTATTTTTTTTTTTTTTTCCATTCAGGACATTTTTTAAATATACAGAGAGACACTGGAATAATAAATATCCACAAATATCCATATATCATCAGATTAAACAGTTAATAGTCATCTTTTTAAAGTTTCAATTCTTTTTTTTTTTTAAGATTTTATTTATTTATTTGACAGAGATCACAAGTAGGCAGAGAGAGAGGAGGAAGCAGGCTCCCTGCCAAGCAGAGAACCCGATGGCGGGACTCGATCCCAGGACTCTGGGATCATGACCTGAGCCGAAGGCAGAGGCTTTAACCCATTGAGCCACCCAGGCACCCCTAAAGTTTTAATTCTGATATAGTTAACACATAGTGTTAGTTCCAGGTATGCAGTATAGTGATTCAACATTAATATTTTGTCATTTACTTCATCTACTTTCAGACCCCTGCCGAATCCTCTCTTTGTCCACTCCCTACCCCTCACCTCCTGGGTTTTGGATCCACTTTAAGTACTCCAGGATCCTGTATTGCATTAATTGTGTCAGATCAATCTCCTTTAATCTCAAGTACTCCCTCCACTCTTCTTGTATGTCTTGATATATTTGAAGAGTATAAGCTAGTTATTTTGTGGAAGATCCTGTAGTTTGGGTTTTTCTGACATTGCCTTGTGAGTAGATTTAGGTTGTACATTTTCAGCAGGTACACCAATGATGTATCTTCTCAATTAACCATGCAGTAGGTATGTACCGCTGGTTAATCTCAGAATTGATGATGATATCTCTATAATCACTGGGTTAATAAGGTGATGTCTGCCATGCTTTACTACTCTAATGTTATTACTTTGTCTATTATTGTTAGTTTCCAGATGCTTGGAGATTATATAATATCTTGTTCCTTACCACGCCTTCCCTCACCAGATTTACATCCACTTATGATTTTCTCACTGTCTCATTCCTTCTGTATTAATTGGTATTCTACTGTAAGGAAGAGCTTTTCCTTTTTGCTAATATATTTATTCATTTATTTATATAAGTGTGAATTTGTAGGCTCTTTTTTTATTTGGTGAATTATAATTCATTACTTTCCAGTTGTCCCTGCTTTGTCCAGTAGGAGTCCTTTCAAGCTGACTGTTTTGTCCTTTTGACATGTCCCCATGATTCTTTGAGAATTTCCTCATTTTAAAATAACAAAAAGCTCTAGGATCATCTTATGCCTTACCTGCTTTTTGCACAGGGGCAAATCATTTCTCCAAAGAGCCTTGATTTCTTTTAGTAAGCCTTTAAAATGCAGCCTGAAGGTAATGGATAGACACTGAAGCAGTTGGCCTCTGGGAGTGGCATGATCCAAATTCAACATTGTAAAAATGTCATCCTGGCAATAGTGTGCAGAAAAGATTGAATTATGAAACTGACAGCAGAGAGAACAATTATGAGTATCCTCTGGTAATTAAGGAAAGGTATAATGAAGACCTAAAAATGCTGCCAATAAAAGAATGGTGTAGCTCTATAACTACTTTGAAGTCACTTTGTAGAAACCTTATAAGCACACCTTGGCCCACTGGTCAAGGTCAATATATCAATAGTGATATCCTGGTAATAATTTTTACCCTTGATACAAATGATCAAATGAAAATGGGACTGAAAATGGGACTGACTTCTGTGGTCTTCCTCCAAACCCATAACCACAATACAGTCACAAACAAACATAAGAGAAATCCCAACTGAGGAATATTCTTCAAAATACCTGATCAGTACTCCTCAAACAATCAAGGTCATCAAAAACCTGGAAAGTCTTAGAAATTATCACAGCCAAGAGGAGCCTACGAAGACGTGGCAACTTAATGTAATGTGATTCCCTGGATGGAACCCTAGAATAGGAAAAGGACACTAGACAAAAATGTAGAGATATGAATTTAGTATGGACTTTAGTTAACAGTGTATCAATATTAGTTTATTAATTGTTAACAAATGTACTATACTAATGTAAAATGTTTAACATAGGAGAAACTGGGGACAAGGTATATGGGAACTCTATACTCTTTTTACTTATTTTGTTGGTGTAAAACTTCTCAAAAACTCTATCAGTGCAGTTGAAGGAGGAATAATATATTTTAGAGCATTGTTAAGAAAGTTGAATGTGGTTGGTGACTGAATTGGAAAGCAAGGATTAAATGATGATTTCTAGTATTTTGTTTTAGGCATATGAGTGAGTAATGATAACATTTATCACCTATACATAACAAAATATTCACTTCAAAGTAGGCACTAGTGCAGACTGTAAACTTCCAGCAGTGTAGCCATTGTTCAAAACATTTTGTACCTCTTTAGAGTCTTCTATAAACTTTTTAGGATGTGCTATCCTTGTAGGTATACTAAAGTAAGAGACAGAGTAGTACAGCAGTCAAGGGTGTGACCTTAGACAAGTTTCTTAATCTTTCTTAGCCTCCAAATGGGCATAACAACTTGCATTAAAAAGTCAGATTTGAGGGAGGATTGTGGGAAGATGGAGTAGAGGGCACCAGGAATCTGTCTCCCACCAAAAAAACAATTGCAGTAGCAGAATCTGATGGGACTGTTTTGGAACCCTGGGGCTTACTATAAACCTTTGAACTTTTAGAGGAAGCCTTCGATGGTGAATTGTGGTTAATTTGGTCAGTTTTAACTCTTAGCACATTAGCACTCCTTAGCACTATTCTCTACCCTTCAGCCTCATGGTAGGCAGCTGTGCTAGTATTTCTTGAGCAACCTTCATGCAGTTGTGGGAACCAGGGTGGGCAAAAATGACCTTGTCTTGTAGATATCAGGGATCTGTGTGCTCTGATCAGTGATTGCTGTGCTATTCCTGATCATAGGTGCAAGGAAGTGAGCAGCCATTGGTGTTGCACCACTCCCCATTGTTGCAAGTCCCCTCTTCCTCTAGCTGACATAACTGCCAAGAGATTTAAAAGACATCATCCTTTCTCTTCCCTTTATTTTTCTTTTTTTGCCCTTTTGGGAGATGGACAGGAAAGACTGGAACATTCAAAAAAACTGCGTATTTGAGGGAAATGAGAAAGTGACTGTGCATGCCCAGGGAAAGTCTCAGAAAAGTCTCGAGACAGTTTACAGCTCAGAACCTGAACTATCAGGTTCATCTTCAGCACAAATGTAGCCTATAACAATCAACAAGACAAAATCAGTAACAAAAAACAGTGAGCTCTGAGGAGAGGGGAGACTGATTTTTCGAGTTATTACATTACTAGTTTCAAATGTTTAGTTTGTTTTTTTCTAAGATTTTATTTATTTGTTAGGCAGAGATCATAAGTAGGCAGAGAGGCAGGCAGGGGGAGGGGGGAAGCAGGCTCGCTGCTGAGCAGCGAGCCCGATGGGGGCTTGATCCAAGACCCTGGGATCATGACCTGAGCCGAAGGCAGAAGCTTTAAACCACTGAGCCACCCAGGCGCCCCCAAATGTCTAGTTTTTAACAAATATCACAGGCATATGGAAAAAAAGAAAAGTATACCCCAAAGGAAAAGAATATTAACCCTTGAACAACATGGATTTGAATTGCACTCATCCACTTATATGCAGATTGTTTTTGATAAATGCAGAATTCTGGTAATTGCCATTTCTGTTCAACGTAGTATTGGAAGTAGCAAAAGAAATAAAGAGGAAAAGAAATAAAAATCCAAATTGGAAAAGAAAAATTAAGATTATCTCAGTTGAGAGACAGCATGATCTTTTATGTAGAAAAACCCTTCTACAAAAAATAGCTAATGAATAGTACGTTACAAAGTCAACCCACAAAAAGTTAGTTGCATTTCTATACCTTAACAATGATTAACATAGAAGAAATTAAGAAAACTATTCCATTTACAATAGCATCAAAAAGAATAAAATATGGAGAATTAACCAAGGAAGTGAAAGATGTATACAATGAAAACTGCAGACATTTCTGAAAGATATTAAAGAAGACATAAATAAAAGCATATTCTGTGTTCATTCATTGGAAGACAATATAATATTGTTAACACATCAGTATTACCCAATATGATCTATGGAGTAAAATGAAGTCTCTCTTAAAATGATATTTTTTGCAGAAATAGAAAACTCCATCCTAAACTTCATTAGTAAACTGAAAGGACCCAAATAGCTAAAACCATCTTGACAAAGAACCAGAAAGCTGGAGGACTCATACTTCCTGATTTCCAAGCTTACTATAAAGCTATCATAATCAAAACAGGGTACTAGGATAAAGATAGACATCTAGACCAATGGAATAGAATAGCACTCCCAAGAAATCTCCCAAGATGATTTTTGACAAGGGTGCTGAGACCATTCAGTAGGGAAAGGTTTGTCTTTTCACAAATGATGTTGGGAAAACTGGATATTCACATGCAGAAAACCAAAGTTGGACCCTTTTTAAATATCATATGCACAATATAAGTCAGAATGGATCAAACATTTAAATGTAAGAACTAAAACAGTAAAACTCTTAGATGAAAACATTGGACAAAAGCTTAGAATTAGATTTGACAATGACTTTTTGGATTTGACACTAAAGGTTCAAGTAACAAAAGACAAAATAGACAAATTGAACTTTGTGAAAATTTAAAAAATTTGCACATCCAAAGACCCTCTCAAAAGTGGGAGAAGATACTTGCAAAGCATGTATTGGATGAATGATTAATATTCACAGTGTACTGAGAACTCCTAAAACTCAGCAGCAAAAAACACAAGTAGATTCAAAAATTGGCAAAGGACTTGAATAGACATTTCTCCAAAGAAGAAATACAAATGACAATAAGCACATAAAAAGATGCTCCACATAGGTATAATATAGATGAACCTGGGGGACTTTAAGCTGGGTAAAATAAACTACTCACAATGGTACAAATACTGTGTGATTCCATATATATGATATACTTAATGTCAGAATTATAGAGACAGAATGTAAAATGGTTGTTGCCAGGACCTGGTGAGAGGAATGGATTTTCTTATTTAACGGTATAGAATTTCAGTTGATGAAAAAACAGAACAATGCACATGATGGTGATGGCTATACAACATTATAAATGTATTTAATACCACTGAACTGTGTAGCTAAAAATGGCTACATTTTGATGGTAAATTTTGCTATGTGTATTTTATCACAGTAAAAAAAGTTATTGTGAGTTAAATTTTATATATGGTAAATAATAGGCTTTTCTCCTTTGAGGGAGAATTTGATTTTTGACAGCTCTAAGTTTTCGGGGCCTAGGTTTTTAGTATTAGGAGTAGTTAAACTTGTTATTAATATTTTTGGCCCAGAGTAAGATCTAAAAATAACTTGATGGGAATAACTTTTCTATGGCCTATAAATTTTTGTAAAGATAATTTTATACTTACAGTAGTATAAATGTAGTACATTGCATTTGTCATTTCTTACTCTTCTATAGTTAGTGACAGTTCTTCAGTTTTATCTTTCATGACCTTGATATTTCTGAAGTGAGCCAGTCAGTGGGTTTGCTGATTTGAGTTTGATGATTTCTCTTGATTAGATTGAGGATATACATTCTTGGGAAGGATATCATGGAGGTGAGGTACCCTTCTCAGTACATCTTAACAAGGGGTGCTTGATATCAACATGTATTATTAGTAGTATTAACCTTGATCAGTTAGCTCAGGTTGTCAAGATACTGTAGTACAAATCTGTTTTTCCCTTGGTAATATCTAAATATTTTGAGAGATACTTTAAGATTGTGCTTACGGTTTTTACCTAATAATTTTAGCTTCCATTGGTTTTCCTTGCCTATGGGGGGTTTTCTTGCTTATGGGGGAATGCTAATGGTGATTTTTAATTTATTTAATTTATTTTTATTATTACTATTTTTTCATGGTGATTTTTTATTTGCTTCATTCTCTCTATGTTCAGGAATCCTTTTATTGGAAAGAGCTGTTCCGGGACACCCGGGTGGCTCAGTCAGTTAAATGCCTGCCTTTGACTCAGGTCATGATTTCAGGGTCCTGGGATTAAGCCCCACATTAAGCTCCCTGCTCATTGGGGAGCCTGCTGCTCCCTCTTCCTATGCTGCTCCTCCTACTTGTTCTGTCTCACTTTCTCAAATACATAAATAAAATCTTTAAAAAATAATTGTTCCTCTTCTCCCCATCATAACTTTAATACCATTTTTAGTACTTTTTTTTTAAAGTGTATTTTAACCATTGTATTTTAATCTGAGGAAGAATGATAGTTCTTTTTATAAGTTTAGGGCTAAGTAGAATCTGTATACTCAGTTCTTAAATGCCTTATATATTTTACTTTCTAAAGTTTATTTGTGTGTGGTTCTCATTTTTGTTATTTGTGAAATAGTTTTGTAGGTAAGAATTCATGTAATTATTCAGATTATTTTTCTAATATCAAATGTCTCAATTTATAAGTTGGGGGTACCTACTGGAATTATATTTTGTATTAATAAATAGGTTAAACTTTTATAATTTAGTAACTAAATAAAAACATATCGTTAATTTTTTTTTTCTTCTTAGGCTTGAAAAGGAATACACTACAATAAAAACTAAAGAAATGGAAGAGCAAGTTGAAATTAAAGTAAGCATCTCAGGACTTTTTTAAAGTGCCAAGCATACACTTATTAAAGTCAGTCATTTGGTTATGTTGGTATATCTATTTCCTGTAACACATTTAACAGCGATGTTTTTTATTACTTACTGATGAATTTATTTATCATCCCACTGTGTTATAGTTAAAAATAGACATTTCAAAATCCAGAATAATGCAACAAGTGGTTTTCATTCTAGTGTGAGAACAGCTGTTTCTAGATTTGTTGGTGGGTCGTCAAGAGAAAATACTTCTACAGGGAAGATAATGACCACTTCATTTAAGCATGTTTTTAAAAATATGGAGAAGTCTATCTATAATGTACATAGACTAGCAGCCGTGTAGTCTGAGGTACACCAAATCGAGCAAATCATTGCACCAGAACTAATTACGGCTGCCTTAGAGCTTCAGGAAACTTGGACTAATTCAATTTTCTAATCTCTAAGCAAAGGTTATACTTTTGAACTCTCCACACGAACCAGGTATATTGCCAATTTTGAAGGATATATAAATTCCTATGTATACCTTAAAATTTTTATTTGTATCCCCTGTAGGTCAGAAGTTCTTAAGTTGAGGATCTTTGACATTATTCAGCTGGAAGTTAAGGAAAGTTCTATAGGTTTTATGTTGACATTTCAGGATGGAGATAATGAGTAGAAACAGAAGTTAGTGAAGAAACTCAGTGACTCGCTGATGCAATTTCTTATCTCTTTGTCTGTAATCTCCCCCTTCCAAAAAAAAAAAACCCCCAAAAAACCCCCACAAAAAACATAAAGGAACAGATTTTGAGTGACTCTCCCCCTTTTTTTAACCCACTGAGCCACCCAGGCGCCCCAGACTCTCCCCCTTTTTTTAAAACTCTGCATTTGGATGTGTCTGAGTTTTGACTTGAACCTGGCAAGACATTAGATGACCACCTTACTTATGATTATTTAGCCGTGACTTAATCACTTTTGCTATAAAGTACCTCTTCACTACTTATATCTACAGAACCTTTTTACAATTAAGGGAATGAGTTTTATGAAATTGGTATTCTTTCTTGCCATGGTCCTTTTCAAAAGCCTCAAGCCTCCTCAGAGAAACCTCTCCTTTGTTTCTATGTGACCTCTCTCTCATCCATTTCCTTTTTCTAGATGCTTTATTTTCATTTCTATCAGTATTACCTATTAAATGGAAATAGATACTTCTACATTTTTCAGAGAGAAAGAAAAGAACCTTGTGGATGTTTGTCCCTCCTTTTAAAAAAATATGTCACCCAACTGCTGCTCTACTATTTGCTTTTCTTTTAGGTACCATGAGTAAGAGTAACATTAAATCATACCCTCCACTTCAACCTACTGAAAGTAGAAAAGTACGTCATCCTGATGAGTGGGGAGAGAGTATGGGTTATCGCATACCACGAATATTCGGAACTACAAATCAAGAATCTGAGGATGGGAAGCCATCCTGTTCATTTCACCATGCTATGTCAAAAAAAAAAAAAAATCACAGTTCTATGAACAATCTTTGCTCTGAAAGAAGTTTCTTCTAAAATTAAATCACACGAAGAGTAGGAATACCAAGAGGCCTTTTCAGAAAGATCTTTAGCACAATTTAGTTTGTATTTGCAGTTTTTCTCAAACCAGTTTTGGGAGAAATTTATGGTTAATATACCTCACAGAATCCTTCTGAATGCCAGCTCCACATGTCTTGGGAAAAAACAGATGGCACAAAGTGTTTATAGAAATGAAACTGGGGGGTAGGAGAGAGTGAAAGTTCAAATAGTATCACATTGGGTGAATAAAATTTGCTGATCTCAAAGGTAGTTTGTTCTTTTTACAAAATTTTGTTTCCACATAGTTTTTTCTTATTCTCAAACCATTTTCATCTCCTTCTTTACTCCTCCTGCCACCGAAAAGGGCAAAGCCATGACCATTTTTGTGGGACTGCACTTTCTTTTTTTTTTTTACTTTGTATAAGCTTGGGTATGTCTGATTTTTGACTTGGACCTGGCAACTCATCTCAGTCATAATCAGATGACCACTGCATTACAGATAGTTAGCCATGTATTATTGGAGGCTTTCTCTAAAATGGGAAATGCCACTTCCTTATAGTCCCACTCTCTTCCCTTCTTTCCACGGTCCCTCATAAAAACAAGAGAATGAGCTCTCTTAAACTAATGCTTTCTTGCCTTAGTCCTTCTCAGAGCCTTCAGAGAGATAATCTTAAACTGTTTTTTATACAGGCAAATGGTATGATTAACAAATTATTTGATGTTTGGTGTGGAAGTAAAAAATCTGCCACTGATAAAGTTTCCTTTTTTTTTTTTTTTTTTTTACTTAAAATTCTAAGACCTTTGGATTGTGGACCTTTTTGTCTAAGAATGATATCTGGAGGTTCTGTAATGAAGGTTTAACTTTTAAGTATTTTCCAACCCTTTTCTGAAAGTGTTACAGAAAGATTTTGATAATAATTGTTTTATATGGAGAATCTTACATTTTATTAATAGAAACAACTTTCTCAGTATCCTTTTCCAATCTATTGATCTTTCAGGTGAGGGGGAGGAGGTAAGAAAAATTAAAATTCTAGTTTATATTAGGGTACCTCACAAATCATTAAAGAAAACCTTTATTCCCCCCATTCTATTTAAGACTGACAGTTGAGCTGATAATCTAACATTCATATTTAAATTTTGTGCTTTGGGATGTAGAGATTTCCCTGCAAATGGGAAGAGTTAGAGATTCTCACTGGTTTTTAGTCAGAAGTTCAATTTTTCTTTTTAATTTAAAAATTATGAAGTGTTCCAGAGATGCTGAAAAAGAGAGAATAATACAAAAACACTTGTGTATGCACTGCCTGGTGTAAAAAAGGAAAACATGAGAAATGTTATATGAGTCATCCAGACGTTACATTTAACAATCAGTATGAAATGTTAGTATTGACACATTTATTTAACACTTAATATGTAAGGGGTCATTTACATGTATCATCTACTTTTATTCATTTAATAACCTTATGAGAGGGTTCTTATCCTTGTCTTTTTGAGCTTCAAAAAGCTCAAAAAATATGCTAGTGGTCACATTGCTAGAAAATGGTGAAAGTCAAGGATTTGAAATCTGATTTATGTTTTTCTAAGACCCATACTACTCTTCAATGTATACACTGCTGCTTTCCAAAAAAGACTTAATATATTATGATGTAAGAAAGATTCAAATGCCCATTTTTCTGTGGCATCATAAACTTTCAATAAAAAGTGAGTGGCTGTATAATAATATCCAATGGAGGTGATACAGTAATGTAATTTATTCAAGTCATCCACTTAATAGGTATTTGTAGAACCTACTACATGTCCAAACACTATTCTAGGCACTTGAAACATTTTGCTGAAATAGACCAATTTCTGCCCTCATGGAGCTTACATTCTAGAATGGGAGTCAGACAATAAACACAAAAGTAAAATACATAATATTTTGATGAGGTTAAGTGTTAAACAGAGCAAAGAATACATCTGGAAAGGGAGAGTAAAATGGTGGTGTTTGGATTGAAAATTTAGAGAAGTTGACTGGATTACTTTTGAATAAATAGCTGAAGGAAGTGAGCGAGCTAGATAAATAGATATCTGGATGGAGAGTAGGAATGTGCCTGACAGACAGTCAGGAATGTGCCCAGGGAGAAATAGGAAGGAAACCATTGTGGATGGGACAGTATACATGATCAGGAAAGTAACAGGAGTTACTGTTGTTGAACATGTGAAGATTTTCACTTTGAACCTAGAAAACCATTTGGGTTTTCAGTGGAGGAGAAGGTATGTTGAGAGTAGATTGCAGGGGACAGGAAGACTAATAAAGGCTGATGAAGTACTGCAGGCAATAGATGATGGTGGCTTGGACTGAGGTGGTTAGAAGTGATTGGATTCTGAGTAGACTTTAAAGATAAAGCTGACAAGTTGATTGTGGAGGTATGAGAGAAATGGGAATTAAGCATTTTGGCTTTAGTAGGGAGAAAGTCGGAGTTCTCAGTACCTGAGATGGGGGAGTCTGCAGAAAGTTCTGCTTTGGGAATGAGTATTAAGAGCCTAGTTTGAGATCATTTAAGAATCAGATGCCAAGGAGATATTCAGAGTAGCTTCTTGAATATTCCGAGTTGAATTTAAGATAGGGCAGGCTCAAAATATAAATTTGGAAGTTACTGGCAGAATGATGAGAGTAAAAGCCTTTAGAGTGGATGACATTACTTGGGGAATGAGTGTAGATGAGAGAAGAGAGTTCAAGAATTGAGCCTGATCATAAGCCAACATTTAAGTTAGAAAGATGAGAGCAAAGCAGAACACAAAGTCTAAGTGTCCTAAAGGCACGAGAAAAAAGAGAGTTTTAGAAAAAGAAGGATTTTTCTGTCAGTGCTAAGGAGTGTTCTTGTGAGTTGAGGATGGAGAAGTAATCATTGAATTTGTCAGCGTGGAGGTAAGCTGGAAAAGAGCAGAGAAATAGTGGGAACTAAAACTTGATTGAAACTAGAAAAAAATGGAGATAGGGAGTATAGATATCTTTCAGGGAATTTGCTATAAAGAAGAGAGAAATGGGACAGTAGCTTAGAGAGGGTCATGATATTAAGGGGATTTTGATTTTTCTTTACTTTTCATTAAGATGGGAAAAATAATTACGTTTTCATGGTGATAACCACGTAGGAAAAACTGGTGATGTGTGAATGGCAGGGGGTAATTGTAGGGTCAGCATGGTTTGGGATTTATCCCATAGTAGGAGATGAGGTCTCTTAGTGTGGATAGTTAATCCAGAAGAACAAGAGAGAACCTAAAATATATGGGAAAAATGTAGGTAAGAGGTAAGATGTAGTTGTGGGAGTTTGCAAAGTTTTGTTCTTACTGCTTCAGTTCTTTCAGTGAAATCAGAAACAAGATTGTCATTTGAGAGTGACAGTGGGGTGAAGAGATCCTGATTTGAAGAAAGAGGAACAAGTATGAATTAGGGGTCTGAGAGGGTGAGAGAAGGCATGGTCTAAGAAAATACATTATTGCTGCTAGGGCAGATTAGTAGTCCAACTGAATTTAATTAAACTGAATTAATTTCAACAAACTTCATTGTTTTATTTTCCTTCAGTTATATTTACCAACATAGGCGCAGACACAGAGTTGTCAGTATGTTAACCCAGAGTGGTGGTTTTATCAGGCAAGTATCCTATCTCCTAAGGAAGAGAGGGCAGAGGGGAGGATAAAAGAAATGGAACATCTGTAATGATAGGAAATTAAATTTTATAAAGCGGGAAGAGAGCACATCAGAGTGAGAGATAATGGAAAGTTGGTAGGATCAATGGATTGTCTCAGTGAGGAAGATTATTGAGTTTGGGTTATTTCATAAAATGAATAAGAACAAAACGGGAAGAATAAAGTGAGCTGTTAGAAATTGAAATTTTCCTATTTGGGGATATTTAGTTCTGGGTTTTTTTTTTTTAATCATTTTTCGCCATTAAAAATAGCACGTATAGTTAGCATGTTTGTATATAAGGTTTTTGGCACCTTATGTTTTCTTATTTGTAAAGAGTAGAATTATTGAATTACAGGATATTAGTATTTTTCAGTAAATTTCCTAAAGAGTATTTCCAGGGTATTTTCTCTTTGGCAGCGAGTTTCCATTCCACTAATACCTTGCTTACATTAGATATTTCATTTTTGCTCTCGCTCTTCATTTTCCCTTTTCTCATTTTTTTTTCTCTTTTCTAATTTGATAGGTCAAAAGTCTCTCCCTCTTTTTTTAAAGTATCTGTCTTCCTCTTTATGGTTTTCACTTTAAAGTTTAGAAAACACTCTTCATTTACTCTGGCAAATGTAATTAAAAAGATAGGTACTCAAATTAGTGAGAATTCAATCAAATGATAGATTTTAGTCATCAATTTTCCTATGTATCAAAATATCTTAGAAAAAGGGTGCCTGAGTGGCTCATTTGGTTAGGCGACTGTCTTCAGCTCAGGTCATGATCTCAGGGTCCTGGGATGACCCCAGGGTTCTGGGACTGAGCCCCACATCAGGTTCCCTCTGCTCTGCAGGGAGCCTACTTCTCCCTCTCCCTCTGCCTGCCGTTCCCCCAGCTTGTGCGCTCGCTCGTTCTCTCTCTCTCACTCTAATAAATAAATAAAATCTTAAAAAATAAATAAATTTAACTTAAAAAAATATATATCTTAGAAAACGGAATTCCACCTAAAATAGGAATAAACACATCTGGGAAATAGGATAGAACCTAATAAATTATCACTGAAAAACTTGGCATAAAGGCATTTAAAAAGGATGAATGAAGGGGAGAGACCAAAAGAACTGTGTTAAATAAAGTTATGATTTCCCCCATCAGATACACATTAACAAATCTAGTCATTTAATTCCTTCTGATTTTGCAGAGCATTAAAATTTCTAAAGAATAGTTATAAACAAAAGACAAAAATTGTAAAATAGTATTCATGCCTGTCTTCAAGAATATTATGAGCAATGCTTATCATTCATCAAGTTTTTGGTATTATGCTATCTCATTAATTCTTCCCATGTCATTGTAGGTTTTATTACTCTAATTTTCTAGGTGAGAAAATGTATGGTCTACAATACTGAGTAACAGAAAACGTAATGAACAGGTGTTAATTTTGTGGTGAGGATTTGAGCCTAAACCTACCTAACTTCAAAACCCACTCTCTCAACTAATTTACTATACTAGTACTTAAGGTTAGGGGAGGATAGACAAAACAATATAAGGATAGGGGAAATTAGCTCCACCAGACAATAAAGGGGATTACAAATATAATTAACAAAATTTTGTGGTGTTAGTCCAAAAAAAAAGGATAGAAACACTTGAAATTTAATAGGTAATCCTGAAATAGTCTTTAATAACTGATAAAGTCTATTATATTTATCAATTTATGATGAAATCAATGTCACATAAATGAGGAATTGGTTTATTTAAAAAGTGGTATTCAGACATTTGGGTAGATGTTTGGGGAAGAAACCAATTTAGATTTTTATTTATAGCAAAATTTGAGAAGATTTAAAGGGAATGGAGAGGTAAACCCAGGTAAATGTTTTTAGTTCTAAGTTTTGTAATATTTTAGCATCATTTCTGTTGTAACATTAACTGTATTTACTCAATTGTCTGAACTTTCTAATAAGTCATTTAGGATAAACAAAATTTTATTTTTTTGGTAAAGTGTGTTAAGAACATTTTGAGAAGCACATTTGTTTCTTTGGATTTGCAGATTTTAAAACAATTTAGTAATTGCTTATTTGTCTAGACCACTGTGCTACACATAATAAAATAGTCAAGAAATGAGAAACATTTTCTTATCAAATTCAAGCTATTTTTTAGTCAGAAATCACATATAAAGTAGTAATCGATTTCTTTTTTAAAAATTTTTTTAATAATCGATTTCTAATTATTAAAATATATTCTAAGTGAATAGAACAAGAAAATCTAATTTGCAAATCTTTCTAATAACTCTGATTTATTTGTTCCAATTTCTGATTTACTTAAAAAGATATAATTCATAGAATCTTTATTTCCTTGGTCTGAGACTTTTTTGTTATGTAAACTATATTTTAGTCTTTACTAGAAAAATGATAGTTTGACAATAGAAATTTCCGAGGAAAACTTTTTTTCTTTTTCTTTTTTTTTTTTTTTTTAAGATTTTATTTCTTTGAGAGAGAGCATGAGAGAGCAGGAGAGGGGGGAGGGTCAGAGGGAGAAGCAAACTCCCTGCTGAGCAGGGAGCCCGACGAGGGACTCCATCCTGGGTCTAGGATCATGACCTGAGCCGAAGGTAGTCACTTAACCAACTGAGCCACCCAGGGGCCCTCGAGGAAAACATTTTTAAAAGCAGGAATTTAGAGGATGGTAAGGTTGGAAGAAGGCTGGATTAAGTTCTGGGGTAAATTTGTACAAAACGTAAGGGAAATTTGAAATTTCAGTGATGGCAAAATGGAGAAGTAACTCCAAGGATTCTAAAAGGAAGTTATAACATATCAGGATTTATATGAAAATGTTAATGGAATATGCAAGAAGATGACTTTTTATGTAGAGTGTTTTAGTTTTAATACTTAATAGTAATTTGATAGGGTTTGGGGAATCAGAAATTGGTTAGGTGAAGTTTTTTTTTAAATCTGGTTTTACTTTCTTTTTTGTCATTTAAAGATTTATTGTATTTGAGAAAGAGAGTGTGTGGGAAGGGGGGAAAGGGGAGAGGGAGAAGAGAGTCTTAAGCAGACTCTGTGCTGAGTGCAGAGCCTAACATGGTGCTTGATCTCAGGACCCTGAGATCAGGCCCTGAGCTGAAACCAAGAGTCAGTCTCTTAACCAACTGTGCTATCCAGATACCCCAAATCTGGTTTTGCTTTTTGAACTATAAGAAAATACTAGTAATCAGAACTGTTCATTTTTTAAAGTTTGGTATTTTTAAAAAATTTTTTTACTCTTTTTTTGAGTAGGTTCCATGTCCAACATGGAGCTTTGATCTCATGACCTTGAGATCAAGTCCCATACTCTACCGACTGAGTCAGCAAGATGCCTCCATTTTTTTTTTAAGGTCACAACAACTTATAAATAATTAATTCAATGAAAACAACTCAAACTTTATATTTTCAGAATGTAAGGAGTTTTGTAGCTTTGCATATGTAAGGCATAGAAGAAGGCTGGTCTAGTTCTGAATATCCTATGAGCTGCATTTTTCAGATTTCTTATTTGTTCATTTGATAAACATTTGAGTACTGTTTGTGTAGATAGTATCTGTAGGAGGTAAATGAGTTAGAGTCTTTTCTATCTAATGGGGATGTTAAGACAGATAAGAAAATGTTGATTATGAGTCATGGTAGGTACTTTAAAGAAAGGGGTTATTTCTACGTGTAATGTAGCTTATATTTAAACTTCATTCACAGCTGTATTTATAAATTTCATTTCCTTTACTATATATTTCCTACTCTGAGGCTATAGGAGTTTGACAGACAATAATGTAATCAACCATTCCTTAGCTTTCCTATTTATAAAAGGTGGTATATTTTAAGAATTACGATTTAAATATCTTTTCCTCAGGAATGCTTGCAAACAAACCTCTTTTTTTGTTGTTTCTTTTTATTCTTTTTTCTATTTTCCTTTTTTTTTTTTTTTTGCAGAGGTTACGCACAGAAAATAGACTTTTAAAACAGCGCATTGAAACATTAGAAAAAGTAAGTAAATAACTACTTATGCAAGTTTCTGTTGAATGCACAGTACTATTTTCTATTTATTTGAATAAAGGTACAAGAAATCTATCACGTCTCCAAAGTTGTTGTATTAATTGCTTAGCTTGCCTAGTTTACTACTTAACTAAATAACTTGTCATTAATAAAAAATTGATCACTATGAGTCCTTGAGCTTTAAGGTCAAAGTTTTAATTAAGGTAATTGTTAGATTAACATATTGATTTGTTTTCTTTACATACAATCTCTAAAAAGTACATTCTTTAGAGGTAACCTAATTGAGAATTCATTCTATATAGTATTTTAAAAATGACTTTCAAATGTCAACCTGACTTTCTAACCATGTATTAAATGTGTCAGTGATTCCTTTAAGGCCTAGGATTCCTTTTAGTTTAGTCAGAATGACTGACTGATTTCTTATATATAAATTCACCATGGTGTTGATTTTCAATTAAAATTAAATTAAACATTTGGTTCTCAGACTTATTTTGATACTACTTATTACCTCTTTCTTCCTTTCTGTTTCATATAAAATAACTGGGCAAATGTGGAAAGTTTTGCATTATTTTTAATATTGTGCTTTTGATGTAATGTCTATTATAGTCTTGTTCTGATGTTATAAGAAAATATAGAGTAATAAAAGTATAGTCTAAGAGTTTTGGTTTATTAAAAGAAAAGCCTGAATTCACAAAGTCTTTGGGCGTTTGGAAGGGCTTTTTTTTTTTTTTTTTTTAAACAAAAGATGAGAGTAAGTAGGTTAATAAATGATATGGTTAAAATCTTCCTTGAAAATCTACAGATCAATATTCAAGAGAGAAAACATGAAGATTTGGATAGTTTGGTTATTTGTCTTTTGTTTGAAAGCATCACACCACAGTCAAGGATAGGATGTTTATTTCATGTCTTTTGGTTGTATAATAATTTCAGGTACATTATATTAAGTCAAAAATAGTTTTCCTTTTTTCCTTCATCTTATTAGAGTTGCTTTGAGAATAATTTTACTCTTTTGGTGACTCTATAAAAACGTTGAGCTTATTTTAGTTAAGTTCTAATTGCATATTGTTTTTTCCACTCAATACTCAGTTTATAATATCTGTCTTCTTAGGTAGTCTTTTATCTTTGGAATGAGCTATTTTCACAGAGAAAATGTTTTTATTTCACTGAACTGTCAGAAAGATAAAGGTGCTGTAGGAAAATGTTAAGTTTGGAATTTACTTCTAGAAAATTAAGTACCTTTCTACTGGCTTACATAGCCTAGGTCTGTCCTGTAGTGCTTTGAATTCTGTAAATACTTATGTATCAGTTAAATTCTGTAACCAAAATGTTTAATTATTGAATTATTGCTATAGTTTATTATGTTGAGCTCATTATTTTCATGTGTCATATTTTCCTTGCTTTGCTTCTTTGGAAGTTGCTGTTGTACAAATTGCTGTCACACTTTATAAGTGGAATTGCTTACTCAAATTCCTTCTCCCTTTCCCATAAGTTGTTTGATAATATGGCTGATTTTAAACATGAAGACTTAAAAGTACACTTTAAAAAGAAGCTATTTGCTTGTCTCAAATGATGAAAAACATCTTGGAATTTGTGTTTGGTCTTCTAGAAGCATATGATTTTCTGTAGTCTATCCTTATTTTGATATATTTTTCTTAAAGGCTAAGAATAATAAACACAGTAAATAGCCTTAAAATCAAATCTAAATATCTATCTTAATTACAATGAAAAGTAGATGGAATTTGGGCATGCTTTGTTTCTTCTTATTCCTAATTTTATGCATCTTTATTTTATTTCTTTCTCTTAAAGTTCTATCTGAATTTTTCCTTTTGTAGGAAAGTGCTTCCTTGGCAGATAGATTGATACAGGTATAGTTTTTTTGTTTTTGTTTTTGTTTTTTTAACATTTTCTCTAACTTTACTTCTAAGGAAAGTCCTAAACCTAGAAATTCACATTTTAATGCATGAATTTTACATGCATTTTCCTAGAAATAATTTTTTGGGCTGGTATATATGTGTGTAAACTTAATTTTTGATAACAGTGTGTTATCTTGGTTTATTAAACACCTTTTGCACGTTTTAAAGCTAACCTTAAAGTATTTATTCCCAAATGTCAATCAGTGGATTCTGTGAAATTAACTACTATACATTGAAAATTTTAGTCCTGCATGTACAACTCAGTAATATTGCATGAATTGAATTTTTATTGACTGAACGAAGAATTGTTCTTAAGATTATCAGATAATTTTTTAAATTTCGCTTTCCAAAATTTGCTGGAGCAATAATGAGCTGCTGGTTAATAATTACTTAGGTTGTTCTGTTCTCTGAGGTTTTTTTTTTTTAAACATATCACAGTAAATAACTAAACCTCACAAAGGCAGTCTTTCTTGAATCTATCTTAAATTGCTTTACACACACACAAATTATGTCCTAAGGGACAAGTGACAAGAGCCCAGGAGGCTGAGGAAAACTACCTCATAAAACGGGAGTTGGTCACCATCAAACAGCAGAGTGATGAGGCCAGTGCTAAACTGGAGCAAGCTGAAAATACCATCAGGAAGCTCCAGCACCAACAACAATGGGTAAGGAGTCTGGTAGTGCTTTTTCTCACCTTTCTCATCCCCCTTCCCTTTAAGCCTTTTTTTTTTTTTTTTTTTTTTTAGCACAACTTCTGTGCTCTTGTTTTTAAGTAAGTTTTCTACTTTAATTGAATTCTTAATCAGTTTTATATTCTGTAATACTTAGGGGTCTTATTGTTGTCTAAGGACTCTTCATTCTAACATTCTTTCTCTGTCCACACAATTTTGTTAGAAATAGGTTATATTTTCTTTTCTTACATTATATTTTAAGTAACAGAAAATAAGTGATGTTGACCAGACTTGCTTCTTAGGTTTTAGAAATCTGTTCCATATTGGTATTTTACCATGGGTTATTTTTGATTCTTAACTCCAGCTAGTTCTTGTTAATTGTGCAGATGAAATACTATCCAACATGAAGAATATATGTAATTATCTCACTAAAGTTTGATAATGTGGGGATTTATGTCTTATGAAAAACTACAGCCTTAACTTCCTACATCAAGACCTCAAATTATGGTTTAAGATATATGTTTACATTTTTTCAAGAGGAGAGAAATTTCAAAATGAAAAAAGGAACTTTTAAAAAGTTACGTTAGCTAATTTAGGTTACTAATCAGCTTTTCTTAGGTATCTTGCAGCTTAGACAGCCTTATCCATTGGCAAATTCAGACTAGTGTAATCTTAATCAAGGATATGAGGGCTAAAAAGAAAAGCCAGCTGTTTATTTTTAAAAAGGTATTGTTTCTTGTTTCAGTTTTCTGTTCTCAGGAGTTAGACTGTAACAGGAGTAGGCAGAAAAAGGTTATGTTAAATCTAGAACTCTATGTGGGTCAGGAAGGCAAATAGAATTACTTCAAAGTTGGACATTACTTTTATTCAGTAAAATTAAGAAACACCATCATAATCTGGCTATGGATATCAGAGAACTGAAAGCAAGAAGAAATTGACAATTGAAAAAACATTTTTTTCTATAGTGTTAATGAAGATCATTAAGGAAAATGAATAGAAAGGTGGTGAAAGAATATTAAAAAGTTGGGAATGCAGGCGCCTGGGTGGCTCAGTAGGTTAAAGCCTCTGCCTTTGGCTCAGGTCATGATCCCAGGGTCCTGGGATTGAGCCGCATAGGGCTTTCTGCTCAGCAGGGAGCCTGCTTCCTCCTCTCTCTCTGCCTGCCTCTCTGTCTACTTGTGATCTCTATCTGTCAAATAAATAAATAAAATCTTAAAAAAAAAAAAAAGTTGGGAATGCAAATGTTTTGTCCTGCCTTTGTATGAAGTGTTGATATCAAAGCATAAAAAATAGAAGAAACAGAATTGGGAGTTTCTGTTTGGGATTAGGTTAAACTGAGTTATCAATGTAATGTGCTTTCGTTATAGGGAAAGATAGTAAGTGTTATGTTTTCATTTAGCATAAGCTACAGTCACAATCCATTAGAATCACAAATTACTAGCTCTTTTTGCATGCTTTTTCAAATATTGAGACTTATAGGACATAAAAATAAGAAAGCTTGTTTATGATGAAAAAAGTAAAACGGGCAAACAAAAAATGGCCAGAATGAACTAAAGCTTTAGAAAATAAAATGTAACAAAAGAATCTCTGTGCTGTTTCAGAGACCAGATAGACTCACATTGTGGAGCTAAAAAATACAACAAGTAGAATGCAGATCTCTACTCTGATTTTGTTTACATTTTTTTTTCTCACTTGGCAGACATTCTTCTAGACTGGAATAAAATGTAAAACAAACATTTAAAGCAGTAAAGCAAATGTAAAACAAACATACAAAACAGGCAAAAGTAATAGAGCCTTGGTTAAATTTCTAACTTCAAAGCAAATGCATTTTTCTAGATAATAAAATAATTTGCAAATTATATCCTTTAAAGAATATTATTGTCTTTAAAGGATTTTAGAAAATAAGAGATACTGAAGACTTTGAAGTGGGCAAAACATAGCTCTTCAGTAATAATGTTTAGATATCTGAAAAAAGAACCAGTGACTTTGATGATGCTTCATTAAAAATTCCTAGAACATCTGGTTTATAAATAATTGGAAAAGTGACTTTTATTCTTTAAAAGGGAATTTACTATGTATAAGTCAAAACTGACTTTGTTTCTGCAGTAAAGAAAAACTTTAAAACGCCATAAGTGTCATTTTAAAAGTGATTTGTCAGGTACTCTCATGGTATCTTTCTGGTTAAGGTAGAGAAATATAGATGAAAATAGTAAACTTAATTGGTTTTATTTATGATTAACTATGTCAAGAGGTTATCCATGTTGAAGCAAAAATACATCAGAGATGTCTTTGTCTCCTAAACCTATGCTTCCAAGTATTTTAATGTTATTAAACCCTTATATTGAAGTATGTTTAATAATTTTATACATGAAATATTTTAGAAATGTAGTTAATATGTTACACAGTGAATAAAGATTCCAAAATATGTTTAAAGTATATTCAGGGGCACCTGAGTGGTTAAGCATCTGCCTTTAGCTCTCAGGTCATGATTCCATGGGATCGAGTCCTGGTGTAGGGAGCCTGCTTCTCCCACTGCCTCTGCCTCTAGAGGCCTCTCTTTCTCTCTGTCTCTCATGAATAAATAAATGAAATCTTAAAAAAAAAAAAAGTATATTCAGAATAAGAAACAAAAATAAAAGATTATTTTATAGAAATAAATCTATAGCCTTGCCCTTAATTTTCAAATTCAGAGAGATGTCTTAGTGATGCTTTATATAACAAAGACCTAGGAATTTTAAGTGATAGGAAATCAGGAATTGGCCAGTAATGCAAATACAGTTTACCCTCCCCATCCCAAGTAGTCTTCCTGGAAGATCCAATATAATTCTAAGTAACTTGCAGGAAAAAAATTTGTAGTGTTGTTTTCGTTTGAAAACCAAAACTTGGGGATGCCTCGGTGGCTCAGTGGGTTAAAGCCTCTGCCTTTAGTTTAGTCATGATCCCAGGGTCCTGGGATTGCATCGGGCTCTCTGCTCAGCGGGGAGCCTACTTCCCCCTTTCTCTCTCTCTCTGCCTGCCTCTCTGCCTACTTGTGATCTCTGTCAAATAAATAAATAAAATCTTAAAAAAAAAAAGAAAAAAAGAAAACCAAAACTCATGTGCATTGTCTACACACTGCATTATGGCCAGTGTAGGAAAGACTGTGGCAGCTCTGGATATTTTTAGACTGTACTAAAGAAGACTTCATGAGAACGTCATAGTATTTGAGGAGTGATCTTATGGAAATGTGATTAGCCTTTTTTGATATTGCTTCAGAGGGCAGAATGTGTTTAAGGTCCATGGATACAAAATCTTACTCATTGGAATTTTGACAAAAGGAGTAGTTGCTTTGCAAAGCAGTGAGCATATGAGAGTGGTAGGAGGTGAACATATGTTGCTATATGTTTTGATTTCAACCTTCCAATATAACCTCATGAATTCTTCAGAACTCAGAATAAAGGTTTCAAGCCTTTATTTCAGTAGGAGGTATTGAATTACCAATATAGTCATCCACCACCATCACCCTCTATTACAATAGTGTCATTTTATATGATCTAAAGAGCTTTGGATTTCATTTATGGGACTGAATTCTAGTCAGACTGTTTCGCTAATTGTGTGACTTTTGATATTTAAGGACTCAGTTTTTTTTTTTTTTCCTCTAAAATGATTACATAGGGCTAGACCACCTCAGGTCTCTGACTATTTAAATGAACTTTATTGAAGTATAATTTACATGCAATAAAATTAATCAGATTTAAGTGTATAGTTTGATATATTTTAACAGTTTTTTTAAAAAAGATTTTGTTTGTTTATTTGACAGAGAGATCACAAGCAGGCAGAGGGAGAGGGAGAAGCAGGCTCCCTGCTGAGCAGAGAGCCCAGTGCGGGGCTCAATCCCAGGACCCTGGGATCATGACCTGAGCCGAAGGCATAGGCTTTAACCCACTGAACCACCCAGGCGCCCCTTATTTTAACAATTGTATCTAGTTGTATAACCATCACCACAATCAAAATACAGATTATTTCTATCACCCCCCAAATTTTCATCATTCCCTTTGCAGTTCATCTCTCCACTTCCAGCAACCATTCTGCTGTCACTGTAGTTTTGCCTTTTTAAGAATTTCATATAAATGGAATCATTAAGGTATGAGGCTTTTGTGTCAGGTTTCTTTAAGTTAGCATATTCCCTATTTTTGGCAATTTTATTTTTTATTGCAGTAAAACAGATAAAACATAAATTTACCATTGAAGTGCACAGTTCAGTGGCACTAAGTACATTTACAGTGCTCTGAATAATAACCACCATTTATTTCTTGAACTTTTTCATCACCCCAAACAGAAGGTTTGTAACTATTAAAAAATAGTTTCCCTTTCTCCTTCCCCTGATAATCTCTATTCTACTTTCTGTTACTCGTATGAATTTGCCTCTTCTAGGTAACTGATACAAGTAGAATCATGTAGTATTTGTCCTTTTGTGTCTAGCTTATTTCACTTAGCATAATGTCTTTAGGGTCATCCCTTTTGTAGCATGTATAATAATTTAATTAGTTTTTATGGTAGTTGCATAATACTCAGCTTTATGTTTATACCACATTTTGTTTATCCATTCATCAGTTGATGGTCATTTTGGTTTTCTGCCTTTTGACTATTATGAATAATGCTGCTGTGATCATTAACATACAAGGATCTGTTTGAATCCCTATTTTTAATTTTTTGGTATATATCGCTAGAAGTGGAGTTGCTGGATCATATGATAATTCTGTTAACTTTTTGAGGAGCCACTAAACTGCTTTCCACAATGGCTGCACCATTTTACATTCCCACCAGCAATGTACGAGAGTTCTAATAAATTTCTTTACTTCTCATTAACTCTTGTTATTTTCTGTTTTGGGGGGTTTTATATCTTGCTTTTTAGTAATAGCCATCCAGTAATTGGAGGTGATATTTCATTGTGGTACCTAGGAATACATTTAACCAAGAAGATGAAAGACTTGCACTGAAAATATGAAAAAACAGCCTATGTTTATGGATTAGAAGACTTAATATTGTTAAGATATCAGCACTACCCAATATGATCTACAAAATTCTGTCTTTTGCAAAATTCTGGTTTTTGTCCTTATGAAATTCATATGGAATTGCAAGGAGCCCTAAATACCAAAAGCAATCTTAGAAGAACAGAGTTGCAGAACTCACACTCCCAATTTGAAAACTTACTACAATGCTAGAGTAATCAAAACAATATGATACTATTATAAAGATAGACAAATAGATCAGTGGAGTAGAAATTTTGAGAAATAAACCCATATATCTGTGACCAGTTGATTTTTGATGTGGGTGCCAAGACCATTCAATGAAGAAAGAATAATCTCTGACAAATGGTGCTGGGAAAACTGTATATCCTCATGAAAAAGAACTGGGACCCCTACCACATACACCATATACAAAAATTAACTCAAAATGGATCTAAGTAAAGATTTTATAGTTTTAAAATAAAATCAGTGATCTAATTAGAGATTTTACTGTTCTAATATAACTTTTATGGTTTAAAAGTCATATAATGTTTTTAAAACACATATGGATAAATCTTTATGACTTTGGATTTGGCAATGGATTCGTAGGTACAGGTTCTTTCACACCAAAAGCATGTACAACAAAAAGGAACCAGTAAATTGGACTTCATAAAAATTAAAACCTTTTGGGCATCGAAGGGCATTATCCAGAAGATGAAAAGGCAACTTACAGAATGGTAGAAAATATTTGTGTATTACATATTTGATAGGAGTTTAGCATCCAGAATATATAAAGAACTCTTAAAAACTCAACAAAAAGACAACACAATTTTAAAATGTGCAAAGGATTGCTGCATTATTTATGGAAACCAAGACATGGAAACAACCTGAGTGTCTAATGATGATGGATAAACACACACACACACACAGGAATATTACTCAGCCACAAAAAGGAGTGAAATTGGTTGTTGCCATTTGCAACAACATGGATGAGCCTTAGCATTTTGCTAAGTGAAATAAATCAGAGAAAAACACCATGTGATCTCACTTTTAGGTGAAATCTTAAAACAAACAAAAAACTCTTTGAGAACAGGTTGGTGGTTGCCAGAGATGGGGTGTGGGAGGTGAAATGAGATGAAAAGGAGTCAAAAGGTACATAGTACCAGTTAAAGTCATGGAGATTTAATGTACAGCTTGATGACTGTAGTTACTGTATTGCATATTTAATAAGAGACTAGATCTTAAAAGTTCTCATCACAAGAGAAATTTTGTAAACTTACGGTGATACGTTAAATAGACTTACTGTGGTGATCATTTCACAATATAAACAAATATTTAATCTTTACATTTTATACCTGAAACTAATATATTGTATGTCAGTTGGCCTCAAAAGTTTTTTTTTTAAATGAAGAAAGGACTTGAATAGCCCTTTCTCCAAAGAGGATATACAAGTGGACAATAGGTACATGAAAAAACACTCAACATCATTAGTTGCCGGGGAAATGCAGACCACAATGAGGTACCAATTCACACTCACTTAGAATAGCAATTAATAAAAAAAAAAAAAAGGTTGGCAGGGAGATAGATTAGAACCCCTGTACACTGCTGGTGGAAATATAAAATGGTAAGCTGCTGTGGAAATTAGTGGCGCCTCAAAAAGTTAAACATAGAATTATCACAAGATCTGCAATTCATCTTCTGGGTGTGTACCCCCAAAGAGTGGAAAGCTGGTATTCAAACAAGTATGTGTACACATGTTTGTAGCAGCATTATCCACAAAAAAGTGGACATAGCCCAAAAGTGGAAGAATAGATAAACAAATTGTGGTATATGCATACAATGAAATATTCAACCACAAAAAGGATTGAAGTACTTACACATGCTTTATTATGGATGAACCTCCAAAACCTTAAGCTAAGTGAAAGAAGCCAGACACAAAGATCACATATTATATGATTTCATTTATATGAAGTAACCAGAACAGGTAAATCTGTGCAAACAGAGAGCAGATTGGTGTTTGCCAAAAGGTTGGGGTGGGAAAGGGTGAGAAACCGCTTAATGTATAAGAGGTTTTACTTGGGCTGATGGAATTGTTTTAGAATTAGGTAGAATTGGTAGTTACAGAACATTTAGAATATCCTAAATGCCACCTAATTGTTCACTTTAAAATGATTGTTTGAATTTTGCCTCTATAAATTGTTTAAAGAGACTACAGAAATGAAGGAATGAAGGTGTGTATTAGGCTGAAGGAAATAACACATTTAGTTTGAGTGATTGCAGTAGATGGTGGGAATAGGGGACAATGTATGACATCACAGTGCTGGAATCCATTAGTTAAGGTCCGGGTAGGATCAGAAGCAAGTGAGCTAGCTTTGTATGAAGAACCTGAGAAGAAGCACTTAGGGCTTCTTTGTATGAAGAACCTGAGAAGAAACCCTTAGGGCTGGGGCTGGGCATGTCTTAATTGTGGTCATGTTAAGATGAATATTGGAAATTAAATAGCATAATAGTTAATGAGGGTGACTCCCTCACAGTGAATTTTCAGGAGTGAAGGATCAAGGTGGTCTGCCTATAACTGCTGAATACAACATACTAGTTACAATTGGGGAAAAAATGGAAAAAGATGGAAAAAAGATGCACTATGCAAACACTAAGCAGAAGGCTGGAGTGTTTGTACTTACATCTCCTAAAGTATATTTCAGAACAAGAAATAGTTCCTAGAATAGAGAAAATCATGATGGTTATAGGGTGAGTTCATAGATGTAACTATCTTATTTAGGATTGTGTGTGTTTATAAATACATGTCTCCTAACGTGTGTGCTCCTAACAATAGAGGAGTGTGAAGCTGGACTGATAGAACTGAAAGGTGAAATAGACAAATCCACAGTTATGGTTGGAGTCAATCCCTGTCTCAGTAACGGATGAAACAGTAGTTGGAAAATCAATATAGACGTAGAAGACCTGTGCAAGGTTATCAACCAACTTGATCTGCTTGGCAATTTATGCAACATTCTACCTAGTAACAGTAGAATACATATTCTTATCAAGTGCACATAGAATATTTACAAAGATCATATTCTGGTCCATAAAACAAATGTTAGCAAATTTAAAGTTATTGAAATCGTACAAAATGTCTCCTTTGACTCTAAACAGTATTCAGTTAGAAATTAATAATATCTGGAAAGTCCCCCAAATATTAGGAAATTAATGCATTTATATCCATGTATCAAAGAGAAAAATCTCAAAGGAAGTTAGAATATAGTGAATTAAATGAAGACAACATTATCAAAATTTGTAGGATTCACCTAAAGTAGTGAAAAATTTAAAATTTAAAGTAGTGGAAAATTTATAGCATTGAATGCTTATATTAAGAAAGGAAATAAGTCTCAAACCAATATTATAAGGTTAAGAAACTAGACATGTAAGAGGAAATCCCAACCTAAAGCAGGTAGAAGGAATAAGAAATAAAAAGTAAAAATCAGTGAAATTGAAAACAGTACAGAACGAAAATAGAGGGGTGCCTGGGTGGCTCAGTCGGTTAGCGCTCTGCTTTGGTTGGGCTCAGGTCATGATCCAAGGCTCCTGGGATCTGCTCAGCGGGGAATCTGCTTCTCCCTCTGCCCCTCCCCATGTTCATGCTCCCAGTCTCTCTCTCTCAAATAAATAAAATCTAAAAAACAACAGGCAAAAATAGAGAAAATCTATGAAACCAAGTGCTGGTTCTTGGAAATCATGAATAAAGTTGTTAAGCTTCTGTCTAGACTGACTAAAGGGAGAAGAAACAGTAATCAATGTCAGGGATAGCTTCTGACAGATGGAGCCAAGTTGTCTTGTCTCATTTTCTGGAGTTCTTCAGGGTGTTATATTTCCTATAAATTAGATTGAGTTTAAAAATGTTAACATCTAGTGATGGATAATGTTGTGAATTTTATTTTGCTTTAAATTAAAAAGCACATAACATAAGTTGTTCCTGCTGTAGTAATACTGAGTTTGATTACCATGCTGAGTTTGGTTACTATAGCCTCTCTGCCTTGTAAAAATAAGGTTTTTTCTATGCAACTATTAAGTAATCTTTGGGGGGAATACTTCTGTATCAAATAGATACTATTCAGTTTTTACTTAATGGTTTTAGCATCCACTGACTGGGTTTCCAGAATGGTGATTTTCATGTTTTCTCATTTTTTCCTACACATACTAGCTAATGTTTCTCTATAAAGAGACCTCTCTCTTTTTTCCTCTTTAATCTCTTATACTTATGGACTCCCATATCACTCCAGATTCATAGATTTGTGTTTGTTCAATGTTTCATATGATTTTTAATTATTTTTAATGCTGTTGTTGTATAGTTATATGCCATACTTACTTCACAATAATATACAACTTTTGAGCAGCAGTTTTTAAAAGATAAATTTTTATTTTTAATTAATTTTGATTATTGATGTTCTTTAAAAGGCATTTCCTTCTCTCTCTCTCTTTTTTTTTTCTTTAAATATTATTTTAGATGTGGCTGGGTGGCTTAGTTGGTTAAACATCTGCCTTCAGCTCAGGTCATGATCTCGGTGTCCTGGGATCAAGCCCCACGAGGGACTCCCGGCTTGGCGCAGAGCCTGCTTCTCTCTCTTCTCTCCACTTGTGCTCTCTCTTGCTATCTCTGTCTCTGACTCTGTCTCTCTTTCTCTCTCAAATAAATAAAATCTTTTTAAAAAAAAATTAGAGAAAGCGCACATATACGCAAGTGGGGAAGTGGGGGAGTAGCAGATTGGGAGGGAGAGGATGGGGGAAGCCCACTCTGCACTGAGGTAGAACCTGACTTGGGGCTCAATATCACAACCCCAAGATCATGACCTGAGCCAGAACCAAGAGTTGGACACTCAACTGACTGAGCTGCACAGGCACCCCTAAAAAGCATTTCTGCAGTTGCAAGTAATGATTGTGTTTGACAGGTCATTTTCATTTTATGCTGACCCTGATAGCTCAAGCCTGATATTGTTGGTTTTTGAAAAAGATCTAGTGAATTTATTAGAAAATTTAGTATTTAGTACACTAAATAAAACTTAATACTTAGTATTTAGTAGTAGTATGTTAAATATTAGATATTAAACTAGCCATAAGATAAAACCAAGCATTAAGATTAAACGGTTCCTTTAAGTATTTGTTTTACGTGTTCCGTGCAGTGCACAGAAGTAGAAATGATCCAATGATACTTCATACAGTTACATGTTTGACTCTGGACCTTTTGAGTGTGGTAGGACATGAATAGATTTTTAGACAAAATTTCCTGGTAACCAAGTGTCATTTAGTCTTGCTTGATCTATGTAAGTTTTTTGCCCTATACATGAGTGCTTATCATTTAGGTAATTCTGAATAAGCAGTTTTGTCCAGCAGTTTGTTGGCTAGGATTAAGCATAAACAAGAATTTTAACAGTTAAAACTGCTGAATGCTAAAATGACTGACTTTTGAAGTTCTTGGGACCATTGTAATTTTTTAAAAAATTCAGGGGAGGCTAGAAAAGGTTTCTTCTGACATTCCTTCCTTTTCCTATAATTCCAGAAGAAAACAGGAAAGAATTATGTGATACTTTTAAGAACCAAGGATTTGGGGCACCTGGGTAGCTCAGTTAAGTGTCTGCCTTCAGCTCAGACCATGATCCTCAGGATCTTGGGATTGAGCCCCATGTTGGGCTTCCTGGTAGTGGGGAGTCTGCTTCTCCCTTTGCCCCTTGCTGCTGCTTGTGCTTGCTTGCTGGCTCTCTCTCTCTCAAATAAATAAATAAAATCTTAAAAAACAAAACAAAACCAAGGATTTGATATGAGAAATAAAAACTAATCTTATTTAAAATGAACACACAAGTGGTGCCCGGGTGGCTCAGTGGGTTAAGCCTCTGCCTTCAACTCAGGTCATGATCTCAGGGTCCTGGAATCGAGCCCTGCATCGGGCTTTCTGCTCAGGGGGGGAGCCTGCTTCTCCCACCACCCCCGCTGCCTGCCTCTCTGCCTACTTGGGATCTCTGTCTGTCAAATAAAATCTTTAAAAATAATAATAAAAGAAAAGAAAATGAACACAAATAAAGGTTAATAAACTAAAAACCAGTTTTTCAGTGGAAGTTGTGAAATCTAGATAATTTATTTTAGAAAAAGTGTTTATTCAGCAGCGTTGGGAATTACCCCACACCTGATTTACCTAGTGGGTTTACTTGTCTTTATGAATATGGGAGTTAATGTTTAACATATCTTCCTGCATTCTAAACCTTTAGCTCTACCTCGGTGACATTTCAAAAAAAAAAAAAAAAAGCCATTTAATTTGTAACTACTGGTAAGTTTACCTAAGTCTTTCTAAAAATTCAAATAAAGTAATTACACATTTTATAAAGTCTTAACAGTGTTCATCAGTATGCCTATAAATCTGGACGGAAGTTTTCTTTCAAAACTAATTTTGATATTAGTCTAAAATTAAATGTTTTATATTCATATGTAGTCATCTTTTCTTATCCACTTAAATAATAAATGAGCCTTCACTTTAATGGAAGTATTATTTTAACATTTTATTCAGCATTAAAAAAAAAATCTTGCAGTTTGAGTATATAAATAAGCAGAGACAAACTTCTGCCTTAAAGGATGTATGTGTTTTCTAAGATGTTGGGAACAAATCATTTTAGAAGGATATACCAATTTTTCAAAAATAGCACATCCATATTGCTTGAATTTTTTAAAAAATAGCTATTTGGAGCATGTGGTTCATAGGATTACAGACATCTTTTTGGGGTCATATGCTGAAGGTGAGAGCAAGATATATATTTTTTTAATTGAAGTACAGTTGACATTAAGTTAACTTCAGATGTACAACAATGACTCAGTAATTCTGTACATTACAAAATGCTCATCACAATAAAAGTGTATTACAATGTTATTGACTATATTCCTTATGCTGTGCTTTTCATCAGTGACTGACTTATTTTAATACTGGGAGTGTGTACTGCTTAATCCCCTTTACCTAATTCACACAGCCCTCCCCTCCCCCCACCTTTGGCAAACACTCCTATTTATGAGTCCGTTTCTCTTTGTTGTTACTGTTGTTGTAAGATACAATTTTTTACTTAATTTTTTTCTGCTATGATTTTGTTTTATGATACAAAATCCTAGTCTGGAGTACTTGCCTTGTATAATAGTTTTTTCAAGTGCTTTATTTTTTTAAAGATTTTATTCATTTATTTTTGACAGACAGAGATCACAAGTAGGCAGAGAGGCAGGCGGGGGGTGGGGGAGAAGCTGGCTCCCTGCTAAGCAGAGAGCCTGATGCATGGCTGGATTCCAGGACCCTGGGATCATGACCTGAGCTGAAGGCAGAGGCTTAACCCACAGAGCCACCTAAGCACCCCTTTTAGAATGCTTTAAATAGGGCGCCTGGGTGGCTCAGTGGTTAAGCCGCTGCCTTTGGCTCAGGTCATGATCTCAGGGTCCTGGGATCGAGTCCCGCATCGGGCTCTCTGCTCAGCAGGGAGCCTGCTTCCTCCTCTCTCTCTCTGCCTGCCTCTCTGCCTACTTGTGATTTCTCTCTGTCAAATAAATAAATAAAAATCTTTTAAAAAAAAGAATGCTTTAAATATGACAGTAAATATGTACCATATTTCCATACTATTATAAATTTTATTTATTTTTGAAACAAATTGATTTTATAGGTTATTTTTGCAACATTCAGTTACCCTATGCTTAACATACAGTATAGAGGGATATAATAATAATAGTAATGGAGGGGTGTTGTTATTTAATCAAAGCACAGTTGACATATTAGTTTCAGATGTACAACATAGTGATTCAAAAATTCTATGCATTATGAAATGCCCACTACAGTAAGTGTAGTTATTATCTATCACCATACAAAGTTACTATGATTGACTGTATTCCCTGTACTATTCTTTTTTTTTTTTTTTTTTTAAGATTTTATTTATTTATTTGACAGAGAGAAATCACAAGTAGATGGAGAGGTAGGCAGAGAAAGAGAGGGAAGCAGGCTCCCTGCCGAGCAGAGAGCCCGATGCGGGACTCGATCCCAGGACCCTGAGATCATGACCTGAGCCGAAGGCAGCGGCTTAACCCACTGAGCCACCCAGGCGCCCCCTGTACTATTCTTTTAATGTTGTTGATTTTTCCTTCCATTTTTTTGGTGGGGGAGGGACAGAGGGAAAGGGAGAGAGAATCTTAAGGGAGAGAGAATCTTAAGCAGGCTCTATGCCTAGCATGGAGCCTGACATGTACCCTGACATCATGACCTGAGCCAAAATCAAGAGTCAGATGCTTAACTGACTACACCACCCAGACATCCCATATTGTTGTTTTTGAACCAAGAGTTGACTGCTTTATTCAGCAAATATTGCTTGCTCATTTACTATGAAAAGCACAGTTTAGTTCTGACAGTACAGTAGCAAATAAGCCAAACTTTCTGGCATTGCTTGTATACAGATAGATATTTTACAAGTGAATTGCACAGTTAGTTACTTAATTAGAACTGTGATATATACTACAAAAGAAAATATAGAGTTCCATGAAATGTGTGGGTTCCCAAACAGGATGTATAATTATCAGGTTTTGAACTTAGTTACTTAATTTATAATTAAATTCAGGGAATATTTGATATATTTGTGTAGACAGTCCTTTTTCCAGTTGGAATTTTTTTTTACTTCATAATATAAGAAACCTCTCCAAATACAAATTTTTGCTTTTCACTGTATCACTCATATATCCTTCAAATATTGAATGTGATAATTTATTTTTTTGTTTTACTCAAGACACAAGAAAAAAAAGATAACTAAGGGTTTTACTGTAACTTATCTTACCTTTGTAACTTTTGTAACACCAGAAAAACATATGGAATTGAAAGGCAGAGACTAAAAACAATTTCTATTTCATTGGAGAGGGATTGCTGGTATCATAGAAACGTAAAGAGATTCATTGACTCAAATGAACTTGATGTTAAGTATAGGGAAGTCATTCATTAATTATAGACTTTTGAATAAATTGTCCCTTGTTGGCTTATTAGCCGTCATAATTGTAGCAGATTTCATTTGCTAAGTCACATATTTGTCCAGGTTACGAATGTCAATATGAAATAAACTTTTCTAAGAATTTATTATAGGGGCACTGGGTGGCTCAGTAGTTAAGTGTCTGCCTTTGACTCAGGTCATGATTCCGGGGTCCTGGGATCCCGGAATGCTCAGTGGGGAGCCTGCTTCTTCCTCTCCATCTCCCCTGTGCTTGTGTTCCTTTTCTCTCTCTCTCTCTCTGTCATAAATAAATAAAATCTTAAAAAAAAAGAATTTATTGTAAGAATGTTACATGAGATGTTTAGATTATTTTTAGATGCTTAGATTTAAAAAAAATTTTTTTATTATTTAAAAATTTTTTTTCCTTTTTATCCATTTGAGAGAGAGAACATGAGAGGGGAGAAGGTCAGAGGGAGAAGCAGACTCCCCATGGAGCCAGGAACCTAATGTGGGACTTGATTCTGGGACTCTGGGATT
Source organism: Mustela nivalis (assembly GCF_964662115.1). Classification (NCBI taxonomy): domain Eukaryota; kingdom Metazoa; phylum Chordata; class Mammalia; order Carnivora; family Mustelidae; genus Mustela; species Mustela nivalis. The sequence continues at coordinate 76,306,954 of NC_139029.1, read as the reverse complement.
GTGACCTGAGCCAAAGGCAGTCACTCAACAACCAAGCTACCCAAGCACCTAGATGCTTAGATTTTTAATATTATGTCATTAATTCTTAATATATATTAGAACAGTATATTAATTTCTTAAAAATAGTATTTCAATCCTTAAATGGCTTAAAAGTTTAAAAACATGTGATGACTCAGGATGAATCTACAAAATACAAAAACTGAAGATTGACGGAAAGCACAATATTGAAACCCTGGGAACTGATAGACACATACACATGTACATATAGTTATACATACCTATGTCAAGTAGTAGAATTGGCAGAGACATCAGAGAAGATAGGTAGTAGAACTATGGAGGAGTAGCACCTCAAAATCTAAGTAAAAGTTTTAAGGGTGGTCAGTTGTGTTAATTTCCATAGACTGTCTAGTATAGTAAAGTAAGTAATATAGAATTAATATAGTTTTATTAATTAAATAATTAATATATTATTACTATAGTAATATATATAGTAAGAGCTGAATAAAAGGGCTTATTTACCATTGAGTTTTTATATCATTACTACATATTGATGTTGTTAGTGATGAGAACAGTTTCAGTATAGTTGAGAACTAAAGTTAGTTTACAGTGGATTGAACAAACCTCCACTCAGTGGGAAGTATGAAAGGAGAAATAACATGTGTAAACTATGGAATTTAGAATTTATCCCTTGAATAATAGAGGGCAATTAGAGGTTTTGTAAATTTTCTTGGTAAAAATGTGTTTCCAATATTAGTACTGTTTTTGAGGGGTTTGGGGGGTGCTTGGTTATATCAACTGATTTATACCAGATCCTGTGAATCCATTCTCATATGGGCTGCCTGGGCTTGGTGTTTTCCTGGGGATCCCCTGATAGAGGATCTTGGCAAAAAAGCACGGACTACAGGTGTCAGGCTTTACACTAGGGCAAAAAATTCTAGTATTACTCATAAAATAACCATGATCTCATTAAACAAAAATTATGGCACCTGCCTTTCGGATGATGTCATTCCAAAAGAGAGAGTGCCTTTTCCCTATTTAGTAAGGTAAGTATTTACTAAAGTGATATACATGTTGTAGATGTACTCCTTGTATAGAAATACTGTTTTAATAGTACCAGAAAATTCCTAGGAGAAACAATGTGTAATACATTGAATCAAAAAGTCCTCATTTTTAAAATAAGTAAACTATTCATTTAAAAAATCATCTTTTTGGGTAGCTGGGAAAAGGGAGTATCATATTTTAATTAAACATTTAACAGTTTTTAAATAAAGTTTTATTTTGACATCAGTCTTACTCCTAATGTATTAAAGAGTGAGAGGAACTATTCTTAACTCAATCTAGTTTAATAGGAGATGACTCTCTGTGACTATTTTGGAATTTTGAGTTGTTTCTTTTCTTTACTGTGTAAATTAAATGTGAACTGATAGTTTCTTTTAGGAAGTCTTACATAATGATGAATTGATCTCTTTTTGCTTTTTTTTGGAACAGCTTTTTATAGAAACTAGTTTAGAAAGGGATTTCTTAAGTGGCTGCATTGGTATTCATATTAAAAAGCAGGAAAGGAAATGGAAAGGTTTCATGCTTCCGTGTTTAATTTCTTTGTATGGCATCTTCTTAATCTCTGTTTCCAGCAGTGATTTTCATGCATATCTTTGAAGAGCTCTACATTCTAAGAGTAAAGACATATTTATTCTGTTGGGATTTAGGATGGTTCACGTTATTGTAGATGCCTTATTTTTATTTAAACATTTTTATTTGAAAATAGATTTTTCAGTAAATGTGTATTTCTGTGGTTATGACAGTGCTGTCCCATAGCAATATCATGTGAGCCACATATGTATTTTAAAATACTGTGTTAAAAGGAGTAATAATTACAGACAAAATTAGTATTCTTAAACTCAATGTGTATAAAATATTATTTTGACCTGTAATCAATATAAAAATTGTTGAGATATTTTGCCTTTTTATTTCATATGAAGTCTTCAAAGTTCAGTTTATATTTACAATTACATCCTTTTTCATTTGCACTAGCAACATTTCAAGTGCTGGGTAGCCACATGTGGCTAAATGGCTACACTGTTGTCCAGGGTATGTCTGTATAGTCGGAAAAATTCTTAGTATCTGGATGGATGGACAGATCAGAGGGGATTTTATCTTCCATGAATTGGATTTGATTTCTATAATAACCAGTTACAAACATTGAATAATGTGTGGCATCAGTAGATACCAAACCTGGACTTTTTTATTCCTTGGAAAGTTATTTGGAGTAAATAAGCTAGAAACTGTGGGTAGTTGGAACTTTTACATTTGGTTGCTCATAATAACTGTATTGTGTAACTGCATTTATTTATATTATATGTACATGTTCCTATTGCTACAAAATTTCATTATATGTCTGCTACTTATAGCATAAATGCAATTCCAACTACAATGAAGATTTTGTGCTGCAACTGGAGAAGGAATTGGTCCAAGCCCGTCTGAGTGAAGCTGAGTCTCAGTGTGCACTAAAGGAAATGCAGGATAAAGTCCTGGATATAGAGAAGGTGAGAACAACATAAATACCATCACTCCCAAATTAGAAGGGACATGTGATGTACTTATTAAACAGTTAAATTGGACTTGGTGTTTTTATGCATTGGAAACCTTATAAGTAACTAAGAGAGGAAAGGAGAAAGAAAATAAGATTCTTAATTATTTGTTGTTGCTATATGACTCAAAGCCCCCTTTTTAAGGGTAAAAGAAAAAAAAAGGAGTAGAGCCCTTTTAAAGGAAGATAACCAGGGTAATTTAATATGAATAATATTTAATTATTGAAGAAGAGAAACTTAAGGTATACATAATAACGGTTGTCTTCAAATATTATACCTTCATCTGCAAGAGGTAGGATATGACTAATACATAAACATTTCAGAAAAAAATCTCATCTGAGTGTTACTGTTAAAATTTTCCAAGCTGGAAGGAGTCAAGATGGTGGAGAAGTAGCAGGCTGAGACTACATCAGGTAGCAGGAGATCAGCTAGATAGCTTATCAAACCATTGCAAACACCTACAAATCCAACAGGAGATCTAAGAGAAGAACAGCAATTCTCGAAACAGAAAATCAACCACTTTCTGAAAGGTAGGACCGGCGGAGAAGTGAATCCAAAGCGACAGGAAGATAGACTGTGGGGGGAGGGGCCAGATCCCTGCAAACGGCAGAGCAACGGAGCACAAAATCAAGACTTTTAAAAGTCTGCTCCACTGAGGGACATCACTCCAGAGGCTAAACCGGGGGGAAGCCCATGAAGGGTCAGCTTGGCCCCAGGTCCCACAGGATCACAGAAGGATCGGGGGTATCTGAGTGTTGTAGAGCTCACAGGTATTGAAGTGGGGAAGTCGGCTACAGAGACAGAGCCGAGGAGTGAGCTCTCAGCTCGGGGTTACCTTGAACTGGTCGCAGGCTGGGTGAGCTCGGAGCGCAGCCAGAGGCCAGGGAGATGGGAGTGATTGGGCACTTTTCTCTGAGGACACACTGAAGAGTGGGGCCCGGAGCTCTCGGCTCCTCTGGGCTGGAGACGGGGAGGCCGCCATTTTCATTCCAGTTCTCCAGAACTCTACGGAAAGCGCTCAGGGAACAAAAGCTCCCGAAAGCAAACCCGAGCTGATTACTCAGCCCCGGCCCTGCTAAGGGCGGTACAATTCCGCCTGGGACAAAGACACTTGAGAATCACTACAACAGGCTCCTCCCCCAGAAGATCAACAAGAAATCCAGCCAATACCAAGTTCATTTACCAAGGAGAGCAACAGAATTCCAGAGGAGAAGAAAGCAAAGCACAGAACTCATGGCTTTCTCTCCATGATTCTTTAGTCTTGAGGTTAATTTAATTTTTTCTTAATTTAAATTTTTTCTTCTGCTAAATTTTTTTTAACTTTTACCCTTTTCTTTTTTAACGTTTTTTAAGCTAGTTTACCTTATATATATATATTTTTCTTTTTCATATTTTTTCTTTATTTGTTTTCTTTTTTTAATATTTTTTTTCTTTCTGAATTTCTTCTTTCCCTTCTCCCCCGCACGATTTGGGTCTCTTCTGATTTGGTTAAAGCGCATTTTCCTGGGGTCTTTGCCACCCTTCTAGTATTTTATTTGCTCCTTCATATACTCTTATCTGGACAAAATGACAAGGTGGAAAAACTCACCACAAAAAAAAGAACAAGGGGCAGTACCAAAGGCTAGGGACCTAATCAATACAGACATTGGTAATATGTCAGATCTAGAGTTCAGAATGAAGATTCTCAAGGTTCTAGCTGGGCACGAAAACGGCATGAAGGATATTAAAGAAACCCTCTCTAGAGAGATAAAAGCCCTTTCTGGAGAAATAAAAGAGTTAAAATCTAACCAAGTTGAAATCAAAAAAGCTATTAATGAGGTGCAATCAAAAATGGAGGCTCTTACTGCTAGGATAAATGAGGCAGAAGAAAGAATTAATGATATAGAAGACCAAATGACAGAGAATAAAGAAGCTGAGCAAAAGAGGGACAAACAGCTACTGGCCCACGAGGGGAGAATTTGAGAGATAAGTGACACCATAAGACGAAACAACATTAGAATAATTGGGATCCCAGAAGAAGAAGAAAGAGAGAGGGGAGCAGAAGGTATATTGGAGAGAATTACTGTAGAGAATTTCCCTAATTTGGCAAAGGGAACAAGCATCAAAATCCAGGAGGTACAGAGAATACCTCTCAAAATAAACAAGAATAGGTCCACACCCCATCACCTAATAGTAAAATTACAAGTTATGGTGACAAAGAGAAAATCCTCAAACCAGCCCGGGAAAAGAAGTCTGTAACATACAATGGTAAAAATATAGATTGGCAGCAGACTTACCCACAGAGACCTGGCAGGCTAGAAAGAACTGGCATGATATATTCAGAGCACTAAACGAGAAAAGCATGCAGCCAAGAATACTATATCCAGCTAGGCTATCATTGAAAATAGAAGGAGAGATAAAAAGCTTCCAGGACAAACAAAAACTGAAAGAATTTGCAAACACCAAACCAGCTCTACAGGAAATATTGAAAGGGGTCCTCTAAGCAAAGAGAGAGCCTAAAAGTAGTAGATCAGAAAGGAACATAGACAATAAACAGTAACAGTCACCTTACAGGCAGTACAATGGCACTAAATTCATATCTCTCAATAGTTACCCTGAATGTTAATGGGCTAAATGCCCCAGTCAAAAGACACAGGGTATCAGAATGGATAAAAAAACAAAACCCATCAATATGCTGCCTACAAGAAACTCCTTTTAGACCTGAAGACACCTCCAGATTTAAAGTGAGGGGGTGGAAAAAAATGTACTATGCTGATGGACATCAGAAGAAAGCTGGGGTGGCAATTCTTATATCAGATCAATTAGATTTTAAGCCAAAGACTATAATAAGAGATGAGGAAGGACACTGTATCATACCCAAAGGGTCTGTCCAACAAGAAGATCTAACGATTTTAAATATCTATGCCCTTAATGTGGGAGCAGCCAACGATATAAGCCAACTAATAACAAAATCAAAGAAACACATCAACAATAATACAATAATAGTAGGGGACTTTAACACTCCCCTCACTGAAATGGACAGGTCATCCAAGCAAAAGATCAGCAAGGAAATAAAGGCCTTAAACGACACACTGGACCAGATGGACATCACAGATATATTCAGAATATTTCATCCCAAAGCAACAGAATACACATTCTTCTCTAGTGCACATGGAACATTCTCCAGAATAGATCACATCCTGGGTCATAAAACAGATCTCAGCCAGTATCAAAAGATTGGGATCATTCCCTGCATATTTTCAGACCACATTTTCTGAACTTAGAACTCAATCACGAGGAAATTTGGAAAGAACCCAAATACATGGAGACTAAACAGCATCCTTCTAAAGAATGAATGGGTCAACCAAGAAAAAAAAAGAAGAATTGAAAAAATTCACGGAAACAAATGATAATGTAAACACAATGGTTCAAAATCTGTGGGACACAGCAAAGGCAGTCCTGAGAGCAAAATATATAGCGGTACAAGGCTTTCTCAAGAAACAAGAAAGGTCTCAGGTACACAACCTAACCCTACACCTAAAGGAGCTGGAGAAAGATCAACAAAGAAAGCCTAAACCCAGTAGGAGAAGAGAAATAATAAAGATCAGAGCAGAAATCAATGAAATAGAAACAAACAAACAAAAAAACCCAATAGAACAAATCAATGAAACTAGGAGCTGGTTCTTTGAAAGAATTAGTAAGATTGATAAACCCCTGGCCAGGCTGATCAAAAAGAAAAGAGAAAGGATCCAAATAAATAAAATCATGAATGAAAGAGGAGAGATCACAACCAACACCAAGGAAATACAAACAATTATAAGAACATACCGTGAGCAACTCTACGCCAATAAATTTGACAAATCTGGAAGAAATGGATGCATTCCTAGAGACATATAAACTAACCAGGAAGAAATAGAAAACCTGAACAGACCCATAACCAGCAAGGAGATTGAAACAGTCATCAAAAATCTCCACAATTGTTATGGTAATTTTTATGTATATTAGATAATAGGTAAATAAATTTAGCCAAATTTCAACAGTGGAAAAAGAAATTCTCGAAACAAACAAAAGTCCAGGGCCAGACAGCTTCCCAGCTACCAAAGATTTAAAGAAGAACTAATTCCTATTCTCCTGAAACTGTTCCAAAAAATAGAAATGGAAGGAAAACTTCCAAACTAATTTGATGAGGCCAGCATCACCTTGATCCCAAAACCAGACAAGGATCCCTTCAAAAAAGAGAATTACAGACCAATATCCTTGATGAACACAGATGTGAAAATTCTCACCAAAATACTAGCCAATAGGATCCAATAGTACATTAAAAGCATTATTCACCATGACCAAGTGGGATTTATTCCAGGGCTGCAAGGTTGGCTCAACATTCGCAAATCAATGTAATACAACACATTAATAAAAGAAAGAACAAGAACCATATGATACTCTCAATAGATGTTGAAAAAGCATTTGACAAAGTGCAGCATCCCTTCCTGATCAAAACTCTTCAAGGTGTAGGGATAGAGGGCACATACCTCAATATTATCAAAGCCATCTATGAAAAATCCACCACAAATATCATTCTCAATGGAGAAAAACTGAAAGCTTTTCTGCTAAGGTCAGGAACACAGCAGGGATGTCCATTATCACCACTGCTATTCAGCATAGTACTAGAAGTCCTAGCCTCAGCAGTCAGACAACAAAAGGAAATTAAAGGCATTCAAATCGGCAAAGAAGTCGTCAAACTATCACTCTTTGCAGGTAATATGATACTATATGTAGTAAACCTAAAAGCCTCCACTCCAAAACTGCTAGAACTTGTACAGGAATTTAGTAAAGTGTCAGGATATAAAATCAATGCACAGAAATCAGTTGCATTTCTCTACACCAACAACAAGACAGAAGAAAGAGAAATTAAGGAGTCAATCCCATTTACAATTGCATCCAAAACCATAAGATACCTAGGAATAAACCTAACTGAAGCGGCAAAGAATCTATTCTCAGAAAACTATAAAGTACTCATGAAAGAAATTGAGGAAGACACAAAGAAATGGAAAAATGTTCCATGCTCCTGGATTAGAACAATAAATATTATGAAAATGTCTATGCTACCTAAAGCAATCTACACATTTAATGCAATCCCTATCAAAATACCATCCATTTTTTTTTTAAAAAAAAAATGGAACAAATAATCCTAAAATTTATATGGAACCAGAAAAGACCTCGAATAGCCAAAGGAATATTGAAAAAGAAAGCCAAAGTGGGTGGCATCACAATTCCGGACTTCAAGCTCTATTACAAAGGTGTCATCATGAAGACAGTGTGGTTCTGGCACAAAAACAGACACATAGATTAATGGAACAGAATCGAGAGCCCAGAAATAGACCCTCAACTCTATGGTCAACTTATCTTCGACAAAGCAGGAAAGAATGTCCAATGGAATAAAGACAGCCTCTTCAATAAATGGTGTTGGGAAAATTGTACAGCCACATGCAGAAAAATGAAATTGGACCATTTCCTTACACCACACATGAAAATAGACTCAAAATGGATAAAGGACCTCAATGTGAGAAAGGAATCCATCAAAATCCTTGAGGAGAACACAGGCAGCAACCTCTTCAACCTCAGCCGCAGCAACATCTTCCTAGGAACATCGCCAAAGGCAAGGGAAGCAAGGGCAAAAATGAACTATTGGGATTTCAAGATTTCAAGATCAAAAGCTTTTGCACAGCAAAGGAAACAGTTAACAACCAAAAGACAACTGATAGAATGGGAGGAGATATTTGCAAATGACATATCAGGGAAAGGGCTAGTGTTCAAAATCTGTGAAGAACTTAGCAAACTCAACACCCAAAGAACAAATAATCCAATCAAGAATGGGCAGAGGACTACTTGTGATCTCTCTCTGTCAAATAAATAAATAAAATCTTAAAAAAAAAAAAAAAAGAATGGGTAGAGGACATGAACAGACATTTCTGCAAAGAAGACATCCAGATGGCCAACAGACACATGAAAAAGTGCTCCACGTCACTCAGCATCAGGGAAATACAAATTAAAACCACAATGAGATATCACCTCACACCAGTCAGAATGGCTGAAATTAACAAGTGAGGAAATGAAAGATGCTGGCAAGGATGCGGAGAAAGGGGAACCCTCCTACACAGTTGGTGGGAATGCAAGCTGGTGTGACCACTCTGGAAAACAGATTGGAGTTTCCTCAAAAAGTTGAAAAGAGAACTACCCTATGACCAGCAATTGCACTACTGGATATTTACTCTAAAGATACAAACGTAGTGATCCGAAGGGGCACATGCACCCAAATGTTTATAGCAGCAATGTCCACAATAGCCAAACTATGGAAGGAACCTAGATGTCCATCAACAGATGAATTGATAAAGAAGTTGTGGTATATATACACAATGGAATACTATGCAGCCATCAAAAGAAATGAAATCTTGCCATTTGCAATGACGTGGATGGAACTAAAGGGTATCATGCTTAGTAAAATAAGTCAATCGGAGAAAGACAACTACCCTATGATCTCCCTGATATGAGGAAGTAGAGATGCAACATGGGGGGTTGAGAGGGTAGGAGAAGAAGAAATGAAACAAGATGGGATTGGGAGGGAGACAAACCATAAGTGACTCTTAAGCTCACAAAACCAACTGAGGGTTGCTGAGGGGAGGAGGGTCGGGAGAGGGGGGTGGGGTTATGAACATTGGGGAAGGTATGTGCTCTGGTGAGTGCTGTGAAGTCTGGCGATTCACAGACCTGTACCCCTGGGGATAAAAATACATTACATGTTTATAAAAAAATAAAAATAAATAAATTTAAAAAAAATTAAAAAAAAAATCCTTTCCAAGCTACTCTAAGCCACCTCAGGATATGTGGGAAGATCTTAGCCTAAGGTGTACTTACAGAAGATAATTTCCTCTTTTCAAGGTGACTAAAGAACTTTAAGGTTAGATAAGAAAAAGAAATGCTTTTAGGTTTCTTAAAATTCTCAGACTTGAAAGTCTGTGTTCTAGATCACACACCCTGTATCTCTTTTTTGTCATCTGTAAAATTATTGATGGCTTGGGCTTTGTGTTAAGTTTGTTCTTCTCACTATTAGGTAGTATCTAGCTATTGAATCAAAGCTTTATACATAATGAATATGATAGCCTCAAATTGAAATAAAGCAGGGTCCAGCTACCTATAAGTAGTAGTGAAATAATTTTTCTAGAAATGTACTTGCTATTTTTATATAATTTTTTGGAGAATTTATTCTCCTATTTGTTGAGAAAAAGATACCAAGAATGCCATAAGAAATGTATAATAAAATATTAGGTTTCTAAGTTAGGAGTACTGTGGATACCATAATGTAGATAAGAATCTTGATCTTTCAGTTTTGAATATTTGGTAGAAAAAAATGCCCTTGGATCCAGTTTAAAAATGTATTTCTTAAATAGCATTGTTGGTATTCGTGTTATGTAGTAGAAAGGAAATTAGAAGGCTTCATGCTTCCTATGGTGAATTTCTTCATGTAGGATTCTCTTTTAATGCATATACAGTAAATTTCTGGTATGCAATTGAGAAAATATTTAGTCCATCATAAAATTGTGTAGTTGGCAAGGATAGCTTTATTCATGATCTCTGTGGGCTAAATTTTTCATGTCCTATTTTATAGTCATATTTTAGAAATATTTTAGAGTTATAAAATTTCATAGATTCAGTACTTGAAATCTCAGTAGTGCCTCAGTTGACTCAAGGAGATTTTACTAGGGCCTAATTTAGGATCTCTTGGTCATGGCTAAGAGTAATAAGTGCTACCCTGTATCCTAAGGTGGGTCTTTCAGTAGAGCAGGGGATTAGTCTAAATCTTTTACTCTTTTTTAAAAAGATTTTATTTATTTATTTATTCATTCATTCATTCATTCATTTATTTATTTATTTTTTACAGAGACAAAGATCACATGTAGGCTGAGAGGCAGGCAGAGAGAGAGGAGGGAGCAAGCTCCCCGCTGAGCAGAGAGCCCAGTGCGGGGCTCGATCCCAGCACCCTGGGATCATGACCTAAGCTGAAGGCAGAGGCTTTAACCCACTGAGCCACCCAGGCGCCCCTAAATCTTGTACTCTTTAAGCAAATATTTAGATCACCTTGGTATTAATTTCTTAAATATAAATAATAACTAATGTATAAAGTTTTTATACTCCTTTCCAAAGTGACATGCTGAGAAAATACAACAAAACAGGCTTGGACAATTCATTTCCATAGATATTTTTTTTTTATGATTTTATTTATTTATCAGAGAGAGAGGGCGAAAGAGCAAGCACAGGCAGACAGAATGGCAGGCAGAGGCAGAGGGAGAAGCAGGTTCCCCGCCGAGCAAGGAGCCCAATGCGGGACTCGATCCCAGGACGCTGGGATCATGACCTGAGCCGAAGGCCGCTGCTTAACCAACTGAGCCACCCAGGCGTCCCTCCATAGATCTTTAAAATATGAATGATGTCCATGCTTTGTTTGGAGTCCTAATCAGGAATTAGTAAGCTTATTGCCATGTTGAAAAACATTTTGCTCATGTTGCTTTAAAACTCTGATTACTGTTTTATTAAGCAAAGCAAGTTAGACTTTTTGTGTCCTCAAAATTCAGTAGTTACCCTCATACATTCCCTGTGGAAATGTAAAACAGTAAATCTGCTTTGGAAAAGCTTGACAGTTTCTTAAAAGTAGCAGTTCAGCTCCTTAGTATAAACTCAAGAGAATTAAAAATACAGGTCCACACACTTTTACACAAATAATCCTAACGTTTTCATAGTAGTCAGTAAGTGGAAACAACTCAAATTTCTGTCAGCTGTGAATGGATAAATAAAATGTAGCATATACACACAATGGACTATTATTTTTCAGTAAAAAGGAATGGACCTTGATAACACTCTAGGTGAAAGAAGTTAGTCATAAATGGCCACATATTGTGTGATTCCATTGATATGAAACGCCCAGAATAGACAAATCCATAGAGACAGAAAGTAGACTAGTGGTTGTCAGGGGCTGTGGGGAGGGGAAATGTGGAGTGACTGCTAATGGGTATAGGGTTTCATTTTGGGGTGATTAAAATGTTCTGAAATTAGATTGTGGTGATGGTTGTGCAACCCTTTGAATACTCTTAAAATAACCACTGATTGGTGCACATTAAAAGGGTAAGTTTTATGGTTTGTGATTTATATCTCAGTAAAAGTGTGTAAAATTAAGTATAGTTACATGTGGGATAAAATAGCTCTTACTACACATGTTTTATTTAATTTTATTCTTTAAATTAAAAATTCCATATTGTATTTTCTCTTGCTTCAGAGAAACAACTCCTTTCCTGATGAGAATAACATTGCAAGACTTCAGGAAGAGCTCATTGCTGTGAAACTGAGAGAAGCAGAAGCTATTATGGGATTGAAAGAACTTAGACAACAAGTCAAGGATTTAGAGGAACACTGGCAGGTATATCATTGTATTTTGTATGTTTTTTAAAAAGCAGGTGAAACCTGAATACCCAGTTTGTGTGAATTTGAAGTAGCTGATGGTCAACACTAGGATTTGAGTTTAAAATGAGAAGGACTCTTTCAGTGCAGAAATCTGAGAGCACTTATAAGTTGAAGGTACCTTTAACCTGTTTCTCCCTTTTTAATTCATTTAATTAAAAAACAGATAAAATAGAGATCAAGCCTTATATCATTGTGAGTTATATAACTTCTGTAAAGAATCAAAAAATTTTCCTTTATATAGGACATATTTCTTCTGTTGATATTAAATCCATTAGTATGAAACAACAGAGGGTGACACTAACATAAATTTGTCTATACCTTTGTAAACTTTTGAAAATTGGTTATCTAACAAAATCAGGCATTTATATGCCTGAAAATTTATTCACATATGAGGGAAAGTGTTGACAAGAAACAAACAAACAAAAAAATGAGTCTAGAAGACAGAGCAAGAAGGGAGAGAGGGAAGAAATAAAACACTATATACCATTTCAGAATAGTGACTTCGGTTTGAATTTGGGGTGGGGCTACATCTAGCAAAGACTGAAATTAGTCCTTAACATTGCCACAGCTTTTTTCTTTCCCCAGAAATGTCAGGCAGCAATAAACTGGAAATTAAAAACAAAAGGAAACTAATGCTTCACCATGGATATTTTGAGAACACTCCTAATATTCCTTCCTTAATTCATGAATGGCCCCATTTTTTTTTCTTGGGATTTCATTAAATATGTGGAAATCCCTCTTATAATAAATTTAGGGTAAAAATTGTATTCTTTACAATTTGCCACAGTATAAACAGATTTGAAGTATATCTGAGCTTGTATTCCAGATCTGCCACTTGTTGACTATACTGACCTTTTGAAGTTACTTAATCATGACCATTTCCATCATCTGACCTGGATAATGACGATAATAGTGCCTAACTATTAAGGTTTTCTGGGGATTAAATAAAATAATGTATGTACAGTGCTAAATATAGTAGTGGGCATGAAATAAGTGCCAGGAAAGTCAGCTCTTATTTTGATAGTGGGAATATTTGTTGCAATATAATTTTTTTTTCTTTCTTTTTTTTTTTTTTTTTTTGTCTTTTAGCGCCACTTAGCTCGTACTACTGGGAGGTGGAAAGACCCACCTAAGAAAAATGCTGTGAATGAGTTACAGGATGAACTGATGACCATTCGACTTAGAGAAGCTGAAACTCAAGCAGAAATAAGAGAAATAAAACAAAGGATGATGGAAATGGAAACACAGGTATGATGGGAAAGCCTGGTAGCTTTAAAAAAATACCATTAGCAGGGTGCCTGGGTGTCTCAGTGGGTTAAAGCCTCTGCCTTCAGCTCAGGTCATGATCTCAGGGTCCTGGGATCGAGCCCCGCATTGGGCTCTCTTCTCAGCAGGGAGCCTGCTTCCTCCTCTTTCTCTGCCTACTTTGTGATCTCTGTCAAATAAATAAATACAATCTTAAAAATACCATTAGCATGGGGTGCCTGCATGGCTCAATTGGTTAAATACTGGATTCTTAATTTTTGGTTCAGGTCATGAGCTCAGGGTCATGAGATCAAGCCCCACATTGGGTTCCAGACAGATTGTGAAGTCTGCTTAAGATTCTCTCTCTTCCTCTCTCTCTGCCCCTCCCGCATCCCCTCACATGCTCTCACTCTCTCTCTAAAAACAAAAACAAAAACTATTAGCAGATCAAAAGTTTATGAAGGGAATTGGGGGAAATTGGAAGGGGAGGTGAATCATGAGAGACTATGGACTCTGAAAAACAATCTGAGGGGTTTGAAGGGGCGGGGGGTGGGAGGTTGGGGTACCAGGTGGTGGGTATTATAGAGGGCACGGATTGCATGGAGCACTGGGTGTGGTGAAAAAATAATGAATACTGTTATGCTGAAAATAAATTAATTAAAGAAATGTTTATGCACGGGTTATATCATCCTTAAAATAGAGCTAAACGATGGATACATGAAACCATCTAGACTAATTTCCTAGCCCAAAGAAAAAGGGCTAAAAATTATAGTCTTTGATATCAGAGATTTAGTGTCTTCTTAGACCTATTCCGCAAAGTTTGAACAAGTCATGAAACTACATTTAACTTTGTTCCCTTGTTGTACAACTTGAGAGGCAATAGTCATGTAGAGCAAAATTTCTCAACCTTGACTATTAAAATGGGTTTTGAATCAGGTAATCCTTTATTTGGGGGACTGGCCTGCGCATTGTAGGATGTTTACCAGCATCTCTCTACCAACTCAGTCCCAGTATCACTGTACCCCCCACTCGAGGTTGTGATGACCAAAAGCATCTCTACACATTGCCAGATATCCCCTTGGGGCAGAATTTCCCTGGTTGAGAACAATTGGTGTATACTATAATGTGAATGATTCTTCCTTATGTATAATGTGACTCTGAGCATTAATTCCAAAGTTATACTTTTTCTCAGATCTTCCCTTTCTGTAATAAATTCTACCTTAAATATACTTGATTTAAGATCTGAAAAATCCTTTTTATGGAGTTCATTTGCATTATAAACCACTTGATTTTTATGTTGTACATTTGTGTGGACTGTATTCTCTGTAATGTTATTTGGTTTTCAAAATATCTAGTCAGTAGGGGGCATAGTTAACTCAGGTATCATTCTGCATACCTATGTGCAAAATGACCATCCGAACTTGAACATGATAACAAGAATCTGTAAATCCTTTAGGTTAAATATATCTTGTTTTACATTGTTCAAAGTTATTTTTCTTGTATTTTTCATTAAAATTAAAAATAACAGTAAGATTATAAAATTAGAAATCTAGCTTTTGTAGTGGGAAATTCTATTTTTATAACAGATTTTATCCTCATATACATATTAAAGATGCAAGCAAGCTTTTAAGCCTTTGTTCAGGTTTTCTTTCTTTCTTTCTTTCTTTCTTTCTTTCTTTCTTTCTTTCTTTCTTTCTAGACTTTATCTACTTATTTGTGAGAGAGCGCAAGCAGGAGGAGGGGTATAGGGAAAAGGAAAAGCAGGATCCCTGCTGAGCAGGGAGCCCAACAAGGGGCTCAATCCCAGGACTCTGGGATCATGACCAGAGTGGAGGCAGACGCTTAACAGACAGAGCCACCCAGCCACCCCAGATTTTATTTAAGAGTGATAAATGAATCAAATTCATAAACATCGTTTTGAGAACTTTTGAATACAAAACACTGCCCAGCCATCAGAGAACTTAACACCTAAGAAATCAGGCATGCACAAAACTACATTTAATATAATTCACTATATGACATGGTTATTAATCATTTCTGATTAATGTAAGTCGAGTCATTATGCTGTACATCTTAGACTTACGCAGTGCTCTGTATCAATTATATCTCAATAAAATCTAAAAAATGTATAATTCAGAAATTTGGTAATTAAAGAGTTTGATGAAAACTGCTGTGGAAAAGGCTTCCTAAGGATTTGTATTTTGAATTGTACCTGATTAAGTGTGATTTTGGATCAATTTTGCTAGAAGAAGAATCACATAAAGTACTTTTTCCTAAATGCCAGTGCTTGAACTGAGGATGGTCCATATCGAGCATCCAGATTAAGAGATTTGTCCTTGTTGATACATTTCAGCGCCTTCATTGCAGTGCCTTTTGGAAAATACCACCTACGGAGTCCACCTTAGTTTACTGAGCCCCACTCTTCTTCCTGTGTACCAGTTTTTGCTCTTACAGATAGTGCTGCTCTGAACATTCTTGTATATGTTTCCTTGTGGATAGCTCTGGGAGTTTCTTCAGGTCAGGGATTCTTACCTCTTTTTTATATTATAAACTCCTTTGACAGTCTGAACCCTCTGAACCCTTTCTAAAATAATGTTTTTTAATGCATAAAGTAAAATACATAGGATTGCAAAGCAAACCAGTTATACTGAGGTACGGTTATCAAAATACTGAAAACAAACAATTGTATGATACAGCACACATACAGAGACATACACAACACGTTCAGATGGCTAGATTCAGGTTTCTGATATTTTGGATTTTTTGTATTCTGTTGTCATTCTGTTTTTGTTCATCTGCATGTAATGTGTTTGTCCCTCTGCTCACCCTTAAGGTTTTCTGTCTTATTTTTAGCGGTTTGAAGATGAAACAATTTGATGTACTTTTTTGCTTTGTTTTTTTTTCCTCTGAGTTTCTTGGCCCTCTGGCTTTGTGTCTACCATGAAATTTGGAAAATTCTTGGTTATTTCTTCTTCAAATATATATTCTGTCCACCCACTCTCTTTTCTCCTCCTGGGATTCCCATTACACATGCATTAGATTATTTGATATTGACAGTAACTCTTGAATGTTCTCTTCTTTTCCCCCACCCCTCATTATTTGTTCCCTTTGTGTTTCAGTTTTTCTTGACTTAAATATTTCTGTTGACTTACTATTAAGTTCACTGATTCTTTCTTCCACTTTGTGAGTTGTCTGATGAGCCATTGAAGGCATTTTTCAAATATATTACTGTGTTTTTCATTTCTAGCATTTCCATTTGATTCTTTCAGTTTTTATTTCTGTGTCAATACTAACTATGTGATCTTGCATGGTTTTCACTTTTCTGTTAGAGCCTTTAGCATATTAATCAGTGTTACTGTAAATTCCCTGTCAGGTAATTTAATATCTGTGTCATATGTGAGGCTGATTCTGTGGATTGCTTTGTCTCTTGGTAGTGTTTGTT
The DNA here is from genome assembly GCF_964662115.1 of Mustela nivalis. NCBI lineage: Eukaryota > Metazoa > Chordata > Mammalia > Carnivora > Mustelidae > Mustela > Mustela nivalis. The sequence goes on along the minus strand of NC_139029.1, from coordinate 76,290,190 downwards.
TTTTTTTACTTGTTCCTATGCTTTGTAATTTTTTGCTGAAAATTGAATATCTTGAGTAGGACAATAGACTAAGGTAAGTAGTTTTTAATGCCTGGAAATGGGCATACCTTTTCCTCTGCTAGGCCTTTAATGTGGGGGATTTGAGTTAATACAGTCAGGAGTTGGGCTGGGTTTGAGGTTTGTTGTTTCTGTGGTTACCCTCATTGCACCACAGCCTTCAAATTCCTCTAGCACTATCTTATTTTTAGATTGGGGGCTGGTTTGCCAGCGGGTTTTCTCAGTGTCTTTAGGTCTTCCATTTACACAGCATTTCAGAGAGAGTCAGTCTCCAGGGTGTTCCACTGATACTTGTTGCAGGAATTTGGAGAGGCAGAAGTCTTCCCCATTTTTCTGATAAAGCCTCCGTCTCAGGCTGTATTGTGTCCCTGGATCTGGAGTGTTTGACTTTCTTAGTGCTCCGCTGGACCACCAGCATAGTCCTAGGCCCACAATATAGTCCTGTCCCATTCTCGAGTAGTTTCCCCAGTGTTTCAGGGGCAACAGTGTTTCTTGGCTTGTGAAGCCTGTGAAACCTTTTATGCCCTAGAGGAGGGAAGGTTTAGTGCTCCTTCTCCATTGCCTGCTATTCTCCCTCAAGCCTATGCTGTGGAAATCTCTTTCTCAAGACTCTCATCAGTCTTTTTTGTGTGTATCTTTTTGGGTCCATGAAGAAAAAGTATATAAGAGCTTGTGAACTCTGCTGTTCCCCTTGGGCTCCACACTCTCTAGCCAGCCAACACTTGGCCACAACCAATTTAATAATATTCTGGCTGAATTATTCTTAACAACTTCTGGCT